>NW_027206479.1:4217500-5497465 GCF_024711535.1 Dipodomys merriami
AGTTAGTGGTGAGGGTGAGGCTGAGGGTGAGGGTTATGGTTAGGGTTAGGGTTAGGACTAGTGTTATTGTTAGGGTTAGGGTTAGAGTTACGGTGAGGTTGAGGATGGGGGTTAGGGTTACGGTTAGGGTGAGGTTTAGGGAGAGGTTTAGCGTTAGGGTTAGGGTTAGGATGAGGGTCAGTGTGACGTTTATGGTTAGAGTTAGCGTTAAGGGGAGAGTTAGGGTGAGGTTTAGGGTTAGGGTTAGTGTTAGGGTAGGGTGAGAGTGAAGTTTAGGTTGAGGTTTCTGGATAGGGCTAGGTTTAGGATTAGGGTTAGGGTGAGGGTGAATGTGGGGCTGAGCATTAGGGTTGGGGTTAGGGTTAGTGTTATTGTTAGGGTTAGGGTTAGAGTTACGGTGAGGGTGAGGGTGCGGGTGAGGTTTAAATTTAGGGTTAGGATGGGGTTTAGTGTTAGGGTTAGGGTTAGGATGAGGGTGAGGTTTAGGGTTAGATATATGGTTAGGGGGAGGGTAGGGGGAGGGTGAATGTGAGGGTTAGGGTTAGGGTTACGTTTAGGCTTAGGGTTAGGCTGAGGGTTAGGGTAAGTGTGAGCGTTAGGGTGAGAGTTAGGATTCGGGTTAAATTTATGGTTAGGGTGAGGGATAGGGTTAGGTTTAGGGGGAGGGTGAGAGTTAGGCTTAGGGTTAGGGTTAGGGTTAGGGTTAGGGTTATTGTTAGTGTTATGGTTATGGTTAAGTTTGTG
Organism: Dipodomys merriami; assembly: GCF_024711535.1. Taxonomy (NCBI): domain Eukaryota; kingdom Metazoa; phylum Chordata; class Mammalia; order Rodentia; family Heteromyidae; genus Dipodomys; species Dipodomys merriami. The sequence goes on from NW_027206479.1 coordinate 4,218,245, forward strand.
GTGAGGGTGAGGATGATGGTGAGGTTTATGGTCTTAGAGTTAGAGTTACTTTGAGTTTGAGGGTGAGGGTGAGTTTTAGGGTTAGAGTTAGGTTTAGGGGGACTGTTAGGGTGAGGTTAAGGGTTAGGGTTTGTGTTAGGTTTAGGGTGAGGGTGTGGTTTAGGTTGAGATTTAGGGATAGGGTTAGGTTTAGGATTAGGTTTACTGTTAGGGTGAATGTGAGGGTTAGGACGAAGGTTAGTTTTAGGCTGAGGGTGAGATTGATGGTGAGGGTTAGGTTTAGGGTGAGGGCTAGGGTTAGGGTTATGGGGAGGGTTTGCATGAGCTTTAAGGTTAGGATTAGGGTTAGGGTGAGTGCTAGGGTGAGGGTAAGGTTTAGGGTGAGGGTTAGGATGAGGGTTAGGGTTAGGATTAGGGTTAGGATTAGGGCTAGTGTGAGGGTTAGGGTGAGGGTTAGAGTTAGGGTTAGGGTGAGGGTGAGTGTGAGGCTTAAGGTGAGGATTAGGCTTAGGGTTAGGGTGAGGGTTAAGTTTAGGGATTGGGCTAGGGTGAGTGTGAGGATGAGGATAGGGTTAGTTTTAGGGTTAGGGTTATGTTTAGGTTTAAGTTTAGGTTTAGGGTTAGGGTTAGGGTGAGAGTGAGTGTAAGCGTTAGGTTGAGGGTTAAGCTTAGGCTTATAGTTAGGCTGAGGGTGAGGGTGGGGGTGAGGACTAGGAGTAGGGTGATTGTTCTGGTTAGGGTTAGTGTTATTGTTATGGTTATGTTTAGAATTACAGTGAGGGTGCAGGTGCGGGTGAGGGTTAGTGTTAGGGTGAGGTTTAGGTTTGGGTTATGGTTAGAGTTAGGTTTAGGGTGAGGGTGAGGTTTAGGGTTAGAATTACGGTTCGGGTGAGGGTTAGGTTGAGGTTTAGGGTTAGTGTTAGTGTTAAGGTTAGGTTTACGGTGAGAGTTAGGGTTAGGATTAGAGTTAGGGTGAGGGTGAGTGTGTGTGTTAGGGTTAGGTTTAGGGTTAGGCTTAGGGTTAGGCTGAGGGTGAGGTTGAGGTGAGGGTTAGGATTAGGTTGAGGGTTAGGTTTAGGTTTAGGGTGAGGGTGAGGATGAGTGTTAGGCTTATGGTGAGGGTTAGGATGAGTGTTAGTTTTAGGATTAGGGTTAGGGTGAGGGCTATAGTGAGGGTGAGGTTTAGGGTTAGGGTTAGGATGAGTGTGAGGTTTAGGGTTAGATTTAGGGTTAGTGTGAGTCTGAAGATGAGGGTTAGGTTTAGTGTTAGTGTTAGATTTAGTGTTAGGGTGAGGGTGAGGGTTAGGCTAAGGGTTAGGGTAAGTGTTAGGGTGAGTCTGAGGGTTAGGGTTAGGCTTAGGTTTAGCCTTAGGTTTAGGCCGAGGGTGAGGGTGAGGGTGAAGGTTAGGGTTAGGTTGAGGTTTAGGGTTAGGGTTAGGGTGAGATTTAGGGTTCAGCCTAAGTTTAGGGTTAGGGTGAGGGTTACGGTTAGTCTTACAGTGAGCATGAGAGTTAGGGTAAGTTTGATGGTTAGGATTAGGGTTAGGTTTATTGTGACGGTTAGGGTTAGAGTTAGGGTGAGGGTTAGGATAAGGATTAGGGTTAGGATTAGGGTTAGGGTGCGGGATAGTGTGAGGTTGAGGGTTAGGATTAGTGTTAGGGTGAGGATTAGGTTTAGGGTTAGGGTTAGGGTGAGGGTTAGGATGAGGGTTAGGGTTATGGTGACATGAGGGTTAGGGTTAGGGTTTAGGTTAGGGTTAGAATTAGTGTTAGGGTGAGGGTGAGTGTTAGGATTAAGGTTAGGGTTAGGGTTAGGTTTAGGTTTAGGGTTAGGATTAGTGTTAATTTTAGTGTTAGAGTTACAGTTAGGGTAAGGCTGAGGGTGAGGTTGAGGGTTAGGTTTGGGGTGACGTTTATGGTTATGGTTAGGATTATGGTTATGTTGAGGGTGAGGTTTAGGGTTAGATTTAGGGTAAGGGTGCGGGTTATGTGGAGGGTTAGGATTAGGGTTAGTGTGAGGGTTAAGGTTAGGGTGAGGGTTAGGTTGAGTTTTAGGGTTAGGGTTAGGTTTAGGGTTTGGATTTGGGTTAGGGTGAGGGTGAGTGTGAGGGTTACGGTTAGGTTTAGGCTTAGGCTGAGGGTTAGGGTGGGGTGAAGGATTAGGTTTAGGGTGATGGTTAGGATTAGGGTTAGTGTTGGATAGGGTGAGGGTGAGGATTAGGGTAAGGCTTAGGATTAGGCTTAGGGTTAGACTGAGTGTGAGGTTGAGTGTGAGGGTTAGGGTTAGGGTGATGTTTAGGTTTACGGTTAGGGTGAGGATTAGGATGAGTTTTAGGGTTACAGTAAGGGTTAGGGTGAGGATGACAGTAAGGGTTAAGGTGAGGTTGAGACTGAGTGTGAGGGTTAAGATAAGGGTGAGGGTTAGAATTAGGATTAGGGTGGGGTTTAGGGTTAGGGTTAAGGATATGGTTAGGTGGAGGGGGAAGTTTAGGGTTAGATACAGGGTTAGGGGGAGGGTTAGGGGGAGGGTTAGGGTTAGGGTTTGTGTTAGGGTTAGGGTGAGGGTGAGAGTTAGTGTTAGGGTTAGGGTTAGGGTGAGGTTTAGGGTTAGGGTTAGGGTTTGGTTTAGAGTTATGGTGAGGGTGAGGGTGCGGGTGAGTGTGAGGGTTAAGGTTAGGTTTCAGGTAAGGCTTGTGGTTAGGCTTAGGGTTAGGGTGAGTGTGAGGGTGGGTTTGAGGGTTAGGGTTAGGTTGAGGTTTTCGGATAGGGTTATAGGGAGGGTTAGGATGAGGGTTAAGGTTAGGATTAGGATTAGGGTGAGGGCTAGGGTGAAGGTGAGGTTTAGGGTTATTGTTAGGTTGAGGTTTAGGTTTAGGGTTAGGGTTAGGGTTAGGGTGAGCATGGGGTTTAGGGTTAGAGTTAGGGTTAAGGTGAGGCGGAGGTTGAGGGTTAGGGTAAGTGTTAGGATTAGGATTAGGGTAAGGGTAGGGTGAGTGTGAGGGTTAGGGTTAGGGTGAGGGTTAGGGTTAGGGTTAAGTTGAAAGTTAGGGTTCAGGTAAAGTTTAGGGTTAGGGTGAGGGTTAGCGTAAGCTTTAAGTTGAGCGTGAGGATTAGGGTTAGGTTGAGGGTTAGGTTTAGGGTTAGGGTTAGGGTGAGGTTTAGGGTTAGGGTTAGGTTTAGGGTTAGGGTTAGGTTTAGGCTGAGGGTGAGGGTGGGGTTGAGGATTAGGCTTAGGTTTTCGGTTAAAATTAGGGTTATTGTTAGTGTTATGGTTTGGGTTTAGTTTGTGGTGAGGGCGAGCCTGAGGTTGAGGGTTATGGTTATGGTTAGGCTTAGTCTTAGGGTTAGGCTGAGGGTGAGTATGGGGGTGAGGAATAGGTTTTGGGTGATGGTTAGGGTTAGGGTTAGGTTGAGGGTGAGGATGAAGCTTTGCGTTAGGATTAGGTTTAGGTTGAGGGCTAGGGTGAGGGTGAGGGTTAGGGTTAGGCTTAGGCTTAGGCTTAGGCTTAGGGTTAGGCTTAGGGTGAGGGTGAGTTTGAGGGTTTGGGTTAGGGTGATGGATAGGGTTAGGGTTAGGTTGAGTGTTAGCATGAGGGTTAGGGTTAGGGTGAGGGTTAGCCTGAATGTGACGGTAAGAATAAAGGTGAGGGTTAGGCTGAGGGTGAGTGTTCCCCTAAGGGTGAGGGTTAGGATTAGGTTGAGGTTTAGGGTAGGGATTAGGATGAGGGTTAGGGTGAGGCTGAGGGTTAATGTTAGGGTTTAGGTGAGGTTTATGGTTTGGGTGAGAGTTAGGGTTACTGTGAGTGTTAGTGTTAGAGTTAGGGTTAGTGTTAAGGTGAGGGTAAGTGTTAGGGTGAGGGTTAGTGTTAGGGTGAGGGTTATGTTTAGGGTGAGGGTTAGGGTTAGGTTTAGGGTGATTGTTAAGTTTAGAGTTAGGGTTACGTTGAGGGTGAGGGGTGAGAGTTAGGTTTATGGTGAGGTTTAGGTTTAGGGTTAGGGTTAAAGTTACGGTGAGGGTGAGTGTGAGGTTTAGGGTTACAGTTAGGGTTCAAGTGAGGGTTAGGATGAGGGTTAGGGTTAGGGTTAGTTTTAGGTTTAGGGTTAGGGTGAGGTTTAGGGTTATGGTTATGGTTAGGATTAGGGTTACGGTGAGGGTTAGGGTTATGGTTAGGATGAGGTTTAAGATGAGGGTTAGTTTTAAGATTATGGTTATGGTGAGGGCTACGTGAGGGTGAGGTTTAGGGTTAGGTTTAGGGTGAGGTTTAGGGTTAGGGTTAAATTTAGGTTCAGTATGAGTTTGAGGTTTAGTGTTAGAGATAGGGTTAGGGTGAGGGTTAGGGTGAGGATTAGGGTTAGGGATAGTGTTACGGGTAGGTTGAGGGTTAGGGTGAGGTTGTGTGTTAGGGTTAGGGTTAGGATTCAGATTAGGGTTAGGGAGAGGGTGAGTGTGAGGGTTAGAGTTAGGGTTAGGGTTAGGCTTAGGGTTAGGCTGAGGGTGAGGGTGAGGGTGAGTGTTAGGTTTAGGGTGAGTGTTAGGGTTAGGGTTAGACTTAGGGTTAGGGTTAGGGTGAGAATTAAGGTTCGGCTTTAGGGTTAGGGTGAGGGTTAGGTTGAGGCTGTATGTAAGGTTAAAGTTGAGGGTTACGCTGAGGGTGAGGTTTTCGGTAAGGGGGAGGGTTAGTGTTAGGGTGAGGGATAGGGTACGGGTAAGGTTTAGAGTTAGGGTGAGGGTGAGGGTTAGATTGAGGATTAGGGTTAGGTTTAGTGTGAGGTTTAGGGTTTCGGTGAGGGGTAGGCTTAGTGTGATGGTCAGTGTTAGGGTGAGGGTAAGTGTTAGGTTGAGGTTGAGGGTTAGGGTGAGGGTTAGGATTAGAGTTCGGGTTAGGGTGAGGGTTACGATGAGCGTGATGGTAAGAGTAAAGTTGAGGGTAAGGCTAAGGGTGAGAGTTACGGTAAGGGTGAGGGTTAGGGTTAGGGTGAGTGTTAGGGTAAGGGTTAGGGTTAGGGTTAGATTGGGGATTAGGGTTAGGGTTAGTGTGAGGTTTAGGGTGAGGATGAGGGTTAGGGTGAGGGTTAGGGTTAGAATTAGGATTAGGTTGAGGGCTAGGGTGAGGGTGAGGGTTAGGGTTAGGGTTAAGTTTATGGTGAGGTTTAGGTGAGGGATAGGTTTAGGTTTAGGGTGAGGGTTAGGATTAGTGTGAGGGTTACGGTTAGGGTGAGAGTGAGCGTGAGGCTAAATAACGGTTATGGTGAGGATTAGGGTGAGGGTTAGGGTTAGGGTTAGGATTAGGGATAGGGTTAGGGATCGGCTGAGGTAGAGGGTGAGGGTGAGGGTGAGGTTTAGGGTTAGGGATATGTTTAGGGTGAGGGTGAAGGTTAGGGTGAATTTGAGGGTGAGGATGAGGTTCTTGGTTAGGTAATGGTTAGGGATAGGGTGAGGATTAGTTGAGGGTTAGGGTAAGGGTGAGCTTGAGGTTTAGGGTGTGGGTGAGCATTAGGGTTAGGGTGAGGGTTCGGGTGAGGTAGAAGGTTAGGGTTAGGGTTAGGTGAGTGTTAGTTTTAGTGTTAGGGTTAGGGAGAGGGTTAGGGTTAGGCTTAGCGTGAGGGTGACGGTGAGCGTGACGGTTAGGGTTAGAGTTACGGTGAGGATTCGGTTAAGTGTGAGGTTTAGGGTGAGGATGAGGGTAAGTGTTAGGATGAGGGTTAGGGTGAGGGTTAGGGTGAGGGTTAGGGTTAGGGTTATGCTTAGGGTTAGGGTTAGGGTGAGGGTGAGGTTTAGGGTGAGGGTTAAAGTGAGGGTGAGGGTGAGGGTTAGGGTTGTTAAAAGGGTTAAGGTCAGATTTAGGGTGACAGTGAGGTTTTGGGTGAGGGTTAGGTTGAGGGTTAGAGTTAGGGTTAAGGTGAGGGTTAGGGTAAGGGGTAGGGTTATGGTAGGGTGAGGGTTAGGTTTATTGTGAGAGTTAGGTTTAGTGTTAGGGTTAGGATTAGTGTGAGGGTAAGAATTAGCTGACTTTTAGGGTGAGGGTGAGGTTTAGGGTTAGGAATAGTGATAGGATTAGTGTAAAGCTGAGGGTGATGGTGAGGTTTAGGGTTAGTGTTAGGGTGAGGGCTTGGGTGAGCGTTAGGTTAAGGTTGAGGGTTAGGGTGAGAGTGATGGTAAGGGTAAAGGTGAGGGTTAGGCTCAGGGTGAGGGTTAATATAAGGGTGAGGGTTAGGGTTAAGGTGAGCGTTAGGTTAAGGGTTCGGGTTACGGTTAGGGTGAGGGTTAGATTGAGGATTAGGATTAGGGTTAGTGTGAGGTTTAGGGTGAGGTTGAGGGTTAGGTTTAGGTTGAGGGTTAGGGTTAGAATTAGGGTTAGGGTGAGGGCTAGGGTGAGGGTGAGGTTTAGGTAAGGGTTAGGGTTAAGTTTAGGGTGAGGTTTAGGTTTATTGTGAGAGTTGGGGTTAGTGTGAGGGTTAGTGTTAGGGTGAGGGGAAGTGTTAGGGTGGGTATTTGGGTTAGGGTGAGGGTTATGTTTAGTTTGAAGGTTAGGTTTAGGGTTTGGGTGAGGGCTAGGGTGAAGGTGAGTTTTAGGGTTATGTTTAGGGTGAGGTATAGGGTTAGGGTTAAGTTTAGGGTTAGGGTTAAGGTGAGGGTGAGGTTTAGGTTTAGAGTTAGGTTTAGGGTGAGGATTAGTGTTAGGGTTAGTGTTAGGTTTAGGGTTAGGGTGAGGGTTAGGGTTAGGGTGAGGGTTAGGGTTAGGGCTGAGATTAGGATAAGTGTTTTTGTGAGGGTGAGTGTGAGTTTGAGTGTTAGGGTTAGTGTTAGGCTTAGGTTTACGCTGAGGTTGAGGGTGAGGGTTAAGGTGAGGGTGACGGTGAGGTTGAGGGTTAGAGTTAGGGTTAGTGTGAGGGTTAGCGTTAGGGTTGGTGTTAGGGTTAGTGTTAGGGTGAGGGTTAGGTTTAGGGTTAGTGTTAGTTTTAGGGTTAGGGTGAGCGTTAGGGTGAGGGTTAGGTTTAGGGAGAGTGTTAGGTTTAGGATTAGGGTTAGGGTGAGTGTGAGTGTGAGGGTTAGGGTTAGGGTTCGGTTTAGGCTTAGGGTTAGGCTGAGGTAGAGTGTAAGTGTGAGAGTTAGGTTGAGGGTTAGGGTTAGGGTTAGGTTTAGAGTTAGCATTAAGGTGAGGTTTAGTGTTAGGGTTAGGGTTAGGGTGCGGGTTAGGGTTAGGCTTAGCGTGAGGTTTACGGTGAGGGTGACGGTTAGGTTTAGAGTTATAGTGAGGATTCGGTTAATTGTGAGGTTTAGGGTGAGGATGAGGTTAAGTGTTAGGATGAGGGTTAGGGTGAGGGTGAGGGTTAGGGTTAAGGTTTTGGTTAGGATGAGGGTTAGGGTTAGGGTTATGCTTAGGGTTAGGATGAGAGTTAGGCTGAGGGTTAGGGTTATGATTAGGGTGAGGGTTAGGGTGAGGGTGAGGGTTAGGGTTGTTATAAGGGTTAAGGTCAGAATTAGGGTGACAGTGAGATTTTGGGTGAGGGTTAGGTGGAGGGTTAGAGTTAGGGGTAAGGTGAGGGTTAGGGTAAGGAGTAGTGTTACGGTTAGGGTGACGGTTAGGTTTAGTGTGAGAGTTAGGGTTAGGGTTAGGGTTAGGATTATTTTGAGAGTAAGAATTAGCTGACTGTTCGGGTGAGGGTGAGGTTTAGGCTTAGGAATAGTGACAGGATTAGTGTAAATCTGAGGGTGAGGGTGAGGTTTAGGGTGAGGGTTAGGGTGAGGGCTTGGGTGAGGGTTAGGGTAAGGTTGCAGGTTAGGGTGAGAGTGATGGTTAGGGTAAAGGTGAGGGTTAGGCTGAGGGTGAGGGTTAAGATAAAGGTGAGGGTTAGGGTTAGGGTGAGGGTTAGGTTAAGGGTTCGGGTTACGGTTAGGGTGAGTGTTAGTTTGAGGATTAGGGTTAGGGTTAGTGTGAGGTTTAGGGTGAGGTTGAGAGTTAGGGTTAGGGTTAGGATTAAGGTTAGAATTAGGGTTAGGGTGAGGAGTAGGATGAGGGTGAGGTTTAGGTTAGGGTTAGGGTTAAGGTTAGGGTGAAGTTTATGGTTACTGTGAGGGTTAGGGTTAGTGTTTGGGTTAGGGTTAGAGTTAAGGTTAGTGTTAGGGTGAGGGTAAGTGTTAAGGTGAGGGTTTGGGTTAGGGTGAGGGTTATGTTTCCATTGAGAGTTAGGTTTAGGGTTAGGGTTATTGTTAGGGCTAGGATTAGGATTAGGTTTAGTGTGAGGGTGAGTGTGTGGGTTAGGGTTAGGTTTAGGTTTAGGCTTAAGGTTAGGCTGAGGGTGAGGTTGAGGCTGAGGATTAGGGTTAGGTTGATGGTTAGGGTTTGGTTTAGGGTGAGGGTTAGGATGAGAGTTAGAGTTAGGTTTAGGGTTTGGGTGAGGGCTAGGGTGAAGGTGAGGTTTAGGGTTATGTTTAGCTTGAGGGTTAGGGTTAGGGTTAAGGTTAGGGTTAAGGTGAGGCTGAGGTTTAGGTTTAGAGTTAGGATTAGGGTGAGGGTTAGGTTTAGGGTTAATGTTCGGTTTAGGTTTAGGGTGAAGGTTAGGGTTAGGTTGAGGGTTAGGGCTAGGGTTATTTTCAGGGTTAGTGTTAAGGTGATGGTTAGGGTGAGGGTTAGGGTTAGGATTAGGATTATGCTTAGGGTTAGGTTGAGTGTGAGGTTTAGGGTTAGGGTTAGATTTAGGCATAGGGTTAGGCTGAGGGTGAGCGCCTCACGCTCAGTTAGGTTTAGGGTGAGGTTTAGTATTAGGGTTAGGGTGAGAGTTACAGTACCGGTTAAGTTTAGGGTTAGGGTGAGGGTTAGGGTACGGCTTAAGGTGAGGTTGAGGGTTAGGGATAGGTTGAGCATTAGGGTTAGGTTAGGGTTAGGGTAAGGGTGAGGGTGAGGGTTAGTGTTAGTGTTAGGGTGAGATTGAGGGTGAGGGTTAGGGTTATTGTTAGGGTTAGGTTTAGGATGAGTGTTAGGGTTAGGATTAGGGTTAGGGTGATGGCTAGCATGAGGGTGAGGTTTAGGGTTAAGGTTATGGTGAGGTTTAGGGTTAGGGTTAGGGTTAGGGTTAGGGTGAGGGTGAGCTTTAGGGTTAGAGTTAGGGTTAGGGTGAGGCTGAGGGTGAGGGTTGGGTTAGGGTTAGGGTTAGGTGGAGGGTGAGTGTTAGGATTAGGGTTAATTTTAGTTTTAGGTTTAGGGTTAGGGTTAGGTTTAGTCTTAGGATTAGGCTTAGGCAGAGCATGAGGGGGAGGGTTAGTATTAGGGTAATAGTGAGGGTTAGGATGAGGTTTAGTGTTAGGATTAGGTTTAGGGTGAGGGCTAGTGTGAGGGTTAGGGTGAGGGTTAGGGTTAGGGATAGGATTAGGTTTAGGATTTGGGGTAGGGTGAGCGTGAGTGTGAGGGTTAGGCTAAGGGTTAGGGTTAGGCTTAGGGTTAGGGTGAGGGTTAGGGTTAAGATTTGTGTTAGGGTGAGTGTGAGGCTGAGAAATAGGGTTAGGTTTAGGGTTAGGTTTAAGGTTTGTTTTAGGGTTAGTATTAGGGTTAGGTTTAGGGTTACGGTTAGGGTTACAGGGAGGGTTAGGGTTAGGGTTAGGCTGAGGGTGAGGTTGGGGGTGAGGATTAGGGTTAGGGTTAAGTTTAGGGTTAGTCTTATTGTTAGTGTTATGGTTAGGGTTAAGTTTTCAGTGAGGGTGAGGCTGAGGGTGAGGGTTATGTTTAGGTTTTGGGTTAGGGTTAGTGTTATTGTTATGGACAGGGTTAGAGTTAGGGTGAGTTAGAGGGTGAGGGTGAGGGTTAGGGTTAGGGTGAGTTTTAGGGTTAGGGTGAGGGTGAGTTTTAGTGTTAGAGTTAGAGTTTGGGGGTGGGTTTGGGGGAGGTTTAGGGTTAGGGTTAGTGTTAGGGTTAGGGTGAGGGTGAAGTTCAGGTTGAGGTTTAGGGATAGGTTTAGGTTTAAGCTTAGGGTTAGGGTGAGCATGAGTGTGAGGGTTAGGGTGAGGGTTAGGCTTAGGCTTAGGGTTAGGCTGATGGTGAGGGTGGGGGTGATGATTAGGGTTAGGGTGATGGTTAGTGTTAGTCTTAGTGTTATTTTTAGAGTTAGCGTTAGAGTTATGGTGAGGGTGTGGGTGCGGGTGAGGGTTAATGTTAGGATTAGGGTGGGGTTTAGGGTTAGGGTTAGGGTTAGGGTTAGGTGGAGGGGGAAGTTTAAGGTTAGATACAGGGTTAGGGGGAGGGTTAGGGGGAGGTTTAGGGTTAGGATTTGTGTTAGGGTTAGGGTGAGGGTGAGGGTTAGGTTTAGGGTTAGGGTTAGGGTGAGGTTTAGGGTTAGGGTTAGGGTTTGGTTTAGAGTTATGGTGAGGGTGTGGATGCGAGTGAGTGTGAGGGTTAAGGTTAGGTTTCAGGTAAGTCTTGTGGTTAGGCTTAGGGTTAGGCTGAGTGTGAGGGTGGGTTTGAGTGTTAGGGTTAGGGTGAGGGTTTCAGATTGGGTTATAGGGAGGGTTAGGATGAGGGTTAGGGTTAGGATTAGGGTTAGGGTGAGGGCTAGGGTGAAGGTGAGGTTTAAGGTTATGGTTAGGGTGAGGTTTAGGTTTAGGGTTAGGGTTAGGGTTAGGGTGAGAGTGGAGTTTAGGGTTAGAGTTAGGGTTAAGGTGAGGCGGAGGTTGAGGGTTAGGGTTAGGGTTAGGATTAGGATTAGGGTAAGGGTAGGGCGAGTGTGAGGGTTAGGGTTAGGGTGAGGGTTAGGTTTAGAGTTAAGTTGAAAGTTAGGTTTCAGGTAAAGTTTAGGGTTAGGGTGAGGGTTAAGGTTAGCTTTAAGTTGAGCGTGAGGATTAGGGTTAGTTTGAGGGTTAGGTTTAGGGATAGGGTTAGGGTGAGGTTTAGGGTTAGGGTTAGGGTGAGTGTTAGGATGAGAAGTAGGGTTAGGATTAGGGTTAGGATGAGGGCTAGGTTGAGGGTGACGGTTAGGTTTAGTGTTAGGGTGACTTTTAGTGTTAGGGTTAGGGTTAGGGTGAGGGTTAGGATGAGGGTTAGGGTTAGAGTAAGTGTGAGGGTTAGGGTTAGGGTTATTGTTAGGGATAGGGTTAGTGTTACGATTATGTTGAGGTTGAGGTTTAGATTTAGGGTTAGGGTGAGGTTTTTAGTGTTACGGTTAGGGTTCGAGTTAGGGTTAGCGTGAGATTCGGGTTACTGTGAGGGTTAGTGTTAGGGTTAAGTTTTGGGTTGGGGTGAGGGTTATGGTTAGGGTTAGGTTTAGGATTAGGGTTAGGGTTATTGTTATGGTTGGGTTTAGGGTTACGGTTAGGGTGAGGGTAAATGTGAGGTTTAGGCTTAGTGTTAGGTTTAGGCCTAGTGTTAGGGTTAGGGTTAGGATTACGGTTGGGGTTAGGGTGAGGTTTAGGTTTTGGTTTACTTTATAGTTAGGTTTAGGGTGAGGGTGGGATTTAGGGTTAGAGTTAGGGTTAGGGTAAGGGTTAGAGTCGGGGTTAGGGTTAGGGTTCGGATTAGGCTGAGGGTTAAGGTGGGGGTCACGGTAAGGTTAAAGGTGAGGGTTAGGCCTAGGGTGAGGGTTATGGTAAGGGTCAGGTTTAGGGTTAGGGTGAGGGTTAGGCTGAGGGTTAGGCTGAGGCTGAGGGTTAGACTGAGGATTAATGTTAGGGTTAGTGTGAGATTTATGGTGAGGGTGAGTGTTAGGGTTATGGTGTGGGCTAGGGTGAGGGTGAGGATTAGGGTTAGTTTTAGGATTAGGCTGAGGGTGAGGTTGAGGGTAAGGTTTAGGGATAGGGTTAGTGTTAGGATTAGGGTTAGGGGGAGGGTTAGGATGAGGATTAGGGTTAGGATTAGGGTTAGGGTAAGGGCTAGGGTAAGGGTAGGTTTAGAGTTACGTTTAGGGTCAGGTTTAGGGTTAGGGTTAGGCTAAGGGTTATGGTTAGGGTGAGGTTTAGGGTTTGAGTTAGGGTTAGGGTGAGGTTGAGGGTGAGGGTTAGTTTTAGGCTTAGTGTTAGGGTTAGGGTTAGGGTTAGGGTGAGGGTTAAGGTGAGATTGAGGGTTAAGGTTAGTGTTAGGGTTAGGCTTAGGATTAGGCTGAGTGTGAGGTTGAAGCTGAGTGTTAGGGTTAGGGTGAGGGTTAGGCTTAGGGTTATGGGGAGGGTTAGGATCAGGGTTAGGGTTAGGATTAGGGCTAGGGTGAGGGCTAGGGTGAGGGTGAGGTTTAGGGTTAGGTTTAGGTTGAGGTTTAGTGTTAGGGATAGAGGGAGGATTAGGATGAGGTTTAGATTTAGGATTAGGGTTTGCCTGAGGGCTAGGTTGAGGTTGATGGTTAGGGTAAGTGTTAGGCTTAGGCTTAGTTTTAGGCTGAGCATGTGGTTGAGGGTGAGGATTAGATTTAGGTTTGGGTTGAGGTTTAGTGTTAGGGTTAAGGATAGAGTTCGTTTTAGGGTGAGGGTGAGGTTTAGGGGTAGAGTTAGGGTTAGGATGTGGGTTAGGTTTAGGGTGAGGGTTAGTGTGGGGGTCACGGTAAGGGTAAATGTGAAGTTTAGGCTGAGGGTGAGGGTTACGGTAAGGGTGAGGGTTAGGTTTAGGGTGAGGGTTAGGGTTAGGGTTAGGATGAGGCTGAGGCTTATATTGAGGATTATTTTTAGGGTTAGTGTGGGGTTTAGGGTGAGGGTGAGGGTTAGGGTTAGGGTGAGGGTAGGGTTAGGTTTAGGGTGAGGTTTAGGGTTAAGGTGATTGTTAGTGTTAGTGTTAGTGTGAGGTTTAGGGTTAGGGTTAGGGTTAGGATTAATATTAGGGTTAGGCTTAAGGTGAGGCTTAGGGTGAGGGTGAGAGTCAGGGTTAGGGTTTGATTGGGATTTGCGTTAGGATGAGAGAGGATTAGGGTTAGGATAGGCTTAGGTTTAGGCTGAGAGTGAGGGTGAGTGTGAGGGTTAGAGTTAGGGTGAGGGATAGGGTTAGGGTGAGCGTTAGGGTTTGGGTTAAGTTTAGGGTTAGGGTGAGTGTTAGGGTAGGGGTTACAGTGAAGGTGAGGGTTAGGTTTAGGTTGAGGGTTAGGGTTACGGTTAGGGTTAGGGTGAGGGTGAGTGTTAGGGTTAGGATTATTTTTAGGATGAGGTTTAGGATGAGTGTTAGTGTTAGGATTAGGGTTAGGGTGAGGGCTTGCGTGAGGGTGAGTTTTAGGGTTAAGGTTAGGGTGAGGTTTAGGGTTAGGGTTAGGGTGAGGGTGAGGTTTAGGGTTAGAGGTAGGGTTAGGTTGAGGCTGAGAGTGAGGGTTGGGTTAGGGTTAGGGTTAGGTTGACGGTGAGTGTTAGGATTAGGGTTAGGTTTAGGGTTAGGTTTAGGGTTAGGATTACTTTTATTGTTAAGGTTAGGGTTAGAGTTAAGGTGAGGTTGAGGGTGAGGGTGAGGGGTCGGTTTATTTTTAGGGTGAGTTTGAGGGTTAGGGTTAGTGTTAGGGTGAAGGTTAGGATGAGGGTTAGGGTTACGATAAGTGTGAGGGTTAGGGTAAGGTTTAGAGTAAGGATTAGGGTTAATGTGAGTTTGAGGGTTAGGATTAAGTTTAGGGTTAGGGTTATTGTTAGGGTTAATGTTACGGTTACAATGAAGTTGAGGGTTAGAGTTAGAGTTAGGGTGAGGTTTTTAGTGTTAGGGTTAGGGTTAGAGACAGGGTTAGGGTGAGTGTGAGGTTTAGGGGTAGAGTTAGTGTTAGAGTAATGGTTAGGGTGAAGGTTAGGGTTAGGATGAGGGTTAAGGTGGTGGTGACGGTAAAGGTAAAGTTGAGGGTTAGGCCTAGGGTGAGGGTTACAGTAGGGTGAGGGTTAGGTTTACGGTGAGTGTTAGGGTTAGGGTAAGGGTGAGGGTGACGGTTAGATTGAGGATTAGTGTTAGGGTTTGTGTGAGTTTGAGAGTGAGGATGAGGGTTAGGCTTAGGGTGAGGGCTAGGGTGAGGGTGAGGATTAGGTTTAGTGTTAGGGTGAGTTTAGGGTTAGGGTGAGGGTTATGGTTAGCGTTAGGGCTAGGTTTAGGTGTAGGTTTAGTGTTAGTGTTAGGGTTTGAGTTAGGGTTAGGGTAAGGGTTGTTGTTAGGGTTATTATTAGGGTTAGGGTTAGGATGAGGTTTAAGTTTAGGTTTCGGTTTAGAGTTAGGGTTAGTGTGAGGGTGAGGTTTAGGGTTAGAGTTAGGGTGAGTGTTAGGGCTATAGTTAGTGTGAGCGTTAGGGTTAGGGTTAGGCTTAGGCTTTGGCTTAGACTTAGGCCCAGCATGTGGGTGAGTGTTAGTGTAAGGGTTAGGGTGAGGGTTAAGGTTAGGGTTAGGGTGAGGATTAGGATGAGGTTTAGGGTTAGGATAAGGGTTAGGCTGAGGGCTAGGGTGAGGGTTAGGATGAGGGTTAGGCTTAGGGATAGGGTTAGGTTTAGGAATAGGTTTAGGGTGAGGGTGAACGTGAGGGTTAGAATTAGGGTTAGGTTTAGGCTTAGGGTTAGGGTGAAGGTTAGGTTTAGGATTTGGTTACGGTGAGAGTGAGGCTGAGGATTAGGGTTAGGTTTAGGGTTAGGTTTAGATTTAGTTTTAATGTTAGTGTTAGGGATAGGGTTACAGTAAGGGTTAGGGTTAGGGTTAGGTTTATTGTTAAGGTTAGGGTTAGGGTTACAGTTACAATGAGGGTGAGGGTGAGGATTAGTGTTAGCATTATGGTTAGATTTAGTGTTAGGGTTAGGGTGAGGGTGAGGTTTAGGGGTAGATTCAGGGTTAGGGTGAGTGTTAGGCTGAGGGTTAGGTTTAGGGTGAGGGTTAGGGTGGGGGTGACGGTACGGGTAAACGTGAGGGTTAGGCTGAGGGTGTGGGTTATTGTAAGAGTGAGGGTTAGTTTTAGCGTGAGTGTTAGGGTTAGGGGTAGTGTGAGGGTGAGGGTTAGATTGAGGATTATTGTTAGGGTTAGTGTGAGGTTTAGGGTGAGGATGCGTGTTAGGGTTAGGGTGAGGGCTAGGGTGAGGGTGAGGGCTAGGGTTAGGTTTTGGGTGAGGTTTAGAGTTAGGGTGATGGTTAGATTTAGTGTGAGGGTTAGTGTTAGGGTTAGGGTGAGTGTTCGGGTGAGGGTAAATGTTAGGGTGAGGCTTAAGATAAGGGTGAGGGTTAGGGTTAGGGTTAATGTTAGGGTTAGTTTTAGGGTTATGGTTAAGTTGAGGGTGAGGGTGAGGTTTAGGTTTAGGGTTGAGGATGAGTTTTAGGTTTAGGGTTAGGTTTAGAGTTAGGGTAAGGGTGAGAGTGAGGTTTAGGGTTAGAATTAGTGTTAGTGTTAGGGTTAGGGTTAGGTTGAGGGTTAGGTTTAGGGCTAGGATTAGGCTTAGGCTTAGGCTTAGGCCGAGCATGAGGGTGAGGTTTAGGGTTAGGATTAGAGTGAGGGTTAGGGTTAGGGTTAGGGTGAGGGTTATGATGAGGTTTAGGGTTAGGATTAGGTTTAGGGTGAAGGCTAGGGTTAGGGTTAGGGTAAGGTATAGGGTTACATTTAGGATTAGGGTTAGGTTGAGCGTGAGGGTGAGTGTGAGGGTTAGGGTTAGGGTTAGTTTTATTGTTAGGGTTAAGGTTAGCGCTACGGAGTGGGTGAGGGTGCGGGTGAGGGTTAGGTTTAGGTTTAGGGTGGGGTTTAGGGTTAGGGTTAGGGTTAGGTTTAGTGTGAGGGTGAGGTTTAGGGTTAGATATAGGGTTAGGGGGAGGGTTAGGGTGAGGGTTAGAGTGAGGCTTAGTTTTAGGGTTAGGGTGAGGGTGAGGGTTAGGTTAAGGTTTAGGGTTAGGGTTAGGGTTAGGGTTAGTGTGAGGGTTAGTGTTAAGGTTAGGATTAGTGTTTGGGTGAGGTTAAATGTTAGGGTGAGCATTTGGGTTAGGTGAGCGTTATGCTTTTGGTGAGGTTTAGTGTTAGTTTTAGGGTTAGGGTTAGGGTGAGGCTGAGGCTTAGGGTTAAAGTTAGGATTAGAGTGAGGCTGAGGGTGAGGGTGAGGGTTAGGGTTAGGGTTATTGTTAGGGTTAAGGTTAATGTGATGGTTAGGTTTACGGTTAGGTTTAGTGTTAGGGTTAGGATTAGGATTAGGCTTAGGGTTAGAATGAGTGTGAGGTTTAGGGTTAGGGTTAGAGTTAGGCTTAGGGTTAGGCTGAGGGTGAGGGTGAGGGTTAGGTTTAGGGTGAGGTTTAGGGTTAGGGTTATGGTGAGAGTTAGGGTTCGGGTTAAGTTTAGGTTTAGGGTGATGGTTAGGGTATGGGTTAAGGTGAGGGTGAGCGTTAGGTTTAGGTTGAGCTTTAGGTTTAGGTTAGGATTAGGGTGAGGGTGAAGGTGAGGGTTAGGGTTAGTGATAGAGTGAGGGTTAGGATGAGGGTTAGGGTTAGGATTAGGGTTAGGGTGACGGCTAGGGTGAAGTTTAGGGTAAGGTATAGGGTTACATTTAGGATTAGGGTTAGGTTGAGGGTGAGGGTGAGTGTGAGGGTTAGGGTTAGGGTTAGTGTTATTGTTAGGGTTAGGGTTAGCGCTACAGAGAGGGTGAGGGTGCGGGTGAGGGTTAGGTTTAGGGTTAGGGTGGGGTTTAGGGTTAGGGTTAGGGTTAGGGTTAGTGTGAGGGTGAGGTTTACGGTCAGATATAGGGTTAGAGTGAGGCTTAGGGTAAGGGTTAGGGTGAGGCTTAGTGTTAGGGTTAGGGTGAGGGTGAGGGTTAGGTTAAGGTTTGGGGTTAGGGTTAGGGTTAGGATTAGTGTGAGCAATATTGTTAATGTTAGGGATAGTGTTTGGGTGAGGTTAAATATTAGGGTGAGGGTTTGGGTTAGGGTGAGGGTTATGCTTTGGGTGAGGTTTAGTGTTTGTTTTAGGGTTAGAGTTAGGGTGAGGCTGAGGCTTAGGGTTAAAGTTAGGGTTAGAGTGAGGCTGAGGGTGAGGGTGAGGGTTAGGGTTAGGGTTATTGTTAGGGTTAAGGTTAATGTGATGGTTAGGTTTACTGTGAGAGTTGGGGTTAGTGTGAGGGTTAGTGTTAGGGTGAGGGGAAGTGTTAGGGTGGGGGTTTGGGTTAGGGTGAGGGTTATGTTTAGTTTGAAGGTTAGGTTTAGGGTTTGGGTGAGGGATAGGGGGAAGGTGAGGTTTAGGGTTATGTTTAGGGTGAGGTATAGTGTTAGGGTTAAGTTTAGGGTTAGGGTTAACGTTAGGGTGAGGGTTAGGGTTAGGGACAGTGTTAGGTTTAGGATTATGGTTAGGTTGAGGGTGAGTGTGAGGGTTAGAATTAGGGTTTGGTTTAGGCTTAGGGTTAGGCTGAGGTAGTGTGTAAGTGTGAGAATTAGGGTGCGGTTTAGGGTTAGGGTTAGGTTTAGAGTTAGCCTTAAGGTGAGGTTTAGTGTTAGTGTTAGGGTTAGGGTGAGGGTTAGGTTTAGGTTTATGGTGAGGATTAGGGTTAGGTTTAGGATTAGGCTTATGGTTAGGCTGAGGGTGGGGGTGGAGGTGAGGATTAGGGTTAAGGTTAGGGTTAGGGTTAGGGTTATTGGTATTTTTATGGTTAGGGTAAAGTTTGCAGTGAGGTTGAGGTTGAGGGTGAGTGTTAGGTTTAGGGTGAGGTTTAGTGTTAGGTTTAAGCTTAGGTTGAGGTTGAGCTTGAGAGTTAGGGTTAGGCTTAGGGTTAGGGTGATGATTAATGTTAGTGTTTGGGTTAGGGTGAGGCTGAGGATTAGGGTGAGGTTTAGGGTTAGGTTTAGGTTTAGGTTTAGGGTTAGGGTGAGGGTGAGGGTGAGGTGGGGGTGAGCATTAAGGTTAGGGTTTCGGTTAAAATTAGGGTTATTGTTAGTGTTATGGTTTGGGTTTAGTTTGCGGTGAGGGTGAACCTGAGGTTGAGGGTTATGGTTAGGGTTAGGCTTAGTCTTAGGGTTAGGCTGAGAGTGAGTATGGGGGTGAGGAATAGGTTTAGGGTGATGGTTAGGGTTAGGGTTAGGTTGAGGGTGAGGATGAGGCTTAGCATTAGGATTAGGTTTAGGGTGAGGGCTAGGGTAAGGGTGAGGGTTAGGGTTACGGATAGGCTTAGGCTTATGCTTAAGGTTAGGCTTAGGGTGAGGGTGAGTTTGAGGGGTGGGTTAGGATGATGGATAGGGTTAGGGTTAGGTTGAGTGTTAGGATGAGTGTTAGGGTTAGGGTGAGGGTTAGCCTGAATGTGACGGTAAGAATAAAGGTGAGGGTTAGGCTGAGGGTGAGTGTTCCCCTAAGGGTGAGGGTTAGGATTAGGTTGAGGTTTAGGGTAAGGATTAGGATGAGGGGTAGGGTGAGGGTGAGGGTTAGATTGAGGATTAGGATTGGGGTTTGTGTGAGGTTTAGTTTGAGGATGAGGTTTAGGGTTTGGGTGAGGGTTAGGGTTAGAATTAGAGTTAGGGTGAGGGCTAGGGTGAGGCTGAGGGTTAGTGTTAGGGTTTAGGTGAGGTTTAGGGTTCGGGTGAGAGTTAGGGTTACTGTGAGGGTTAGTGTTAGAGTTAGGGTTAGTGTTAGGGTGAGGGTACGTGTTAGGGTGAGGGTTAGGGTTAGGGTTAGGGTGAGGATTATGGTTAGGGTGAGGGTTAGTGTTATGTTTAGGGTGATTTTTAAGTTTAGAGTTAGGGTTATGTTGAGGGTGAGGGTGAGTTTTAGGGTTAGGGTGAGGTTTAGGATTAAGTTTAGGGTTAGAGTTACGGTGAGGGTGAGGGTGAGGTTTAGGGTTACAGTTAGGCTTCAAGTGAGGGTTAGGATGAAGGTTAGGGTTAGGGTTGGTTTTAGGTTTAGGGTTAGGTTGAGGTTTAGGGTTAGGGTTATGGTTAGGATTAGGGTTAGGGTGATTGTTAGGGTTAGGGTTAGGGTTAGGATGAGGGTTAAGATGAGGGTTAGTTTTAGGATTATGGTTATGGTGAGGGCTATGGTGAGGGTGAGGTTTAGGGTTAGGTTTCGGGTTAGGGTTAAATTTAGGGTCAGTGTGAGTTTGACGTTTAGTGTTAGAGATAGAGTTAGGGTGACGGTTAGGGTGAGGGTTAGGGTTAGGGTTATTGTTACGGGTAGGGTGAGGGTTAGGGTGAGGGGTAGGGTGATGGTGTGTGTTAGGGTTAGGGTTAGGATTCAGATTAGGTTTAGGGAGAGGGTGAGTGTGAGGGTTAGAGTTAGGGTTAGGGTTAGGCTTAGGGTTAGGCTGAGGGTGAGGGTGAGGGTGAGTGTTAGGGTTAGGGTGAGGCTTAGGGTTAGGGTGAGGCTTAGGGTTAGAGGTAGGGTGAGAATTAAGGTTCGGCTTTAGGATTATGGTGAGGGTTAGGTTGAGGGTGTCTGTAAGGTTAAAGGTGAGGGTTAGGCTGAGGGTGAGGTTTTCGTTAAGGGGGAGGGTTAGGTTTAGGGTGAGGTATAGAGTAAGGGTAAGGGTTAGGGTTAGGGTGAGGGTGAGGGTAAAGGTAAGGGTTAGGGTTAGGGTGAGGGTGAGGATTAGATTGAGGATTAGGGTTAGGGTTAGTGTGAGGTTTAGGGTTTCGGTGAGGGGTAGGCTTAGTGTGAGGGTTAGTGTTAGGGTGAGTGTAAGTGTTAGGTTGAGGTTGAGGGTTAGGGTGAGGGTTATGTTTATGGTGAGGCTTAGGATTAAGGTTAGTGTTATTGTTAGGGTTAGGGTTATGGTTACGGTGAGGGTGAGTGTGAGGGTGAGGTTTAATGCTAGGGTTAGGGTGACATTTAGGGTTAGGGTTAGGGTTAGAGTTAGGGTTAGGGTGAAGGTCAGTTTTAGGGTTAGTGTTAGGGTTAGGGTGAGGTTTAGGTTGAGGGTTAGGATTAGGGTTAGTGTTAGGGTTAGGGTTAGGGTGAGGGTTAGGTTGAAGGTAAGTGTTAGGGCTTGGGTTAGGTTTAGGTTTATGGTTAGGGTGAAGGTGAGTGTGAGGGTTAGGCTTACTGTTAGGCTTAGGATTAGGCTGAGGGTGAGGGTTTAGGTGAGGATTAGGGTTAGGGTGCCGGTTAGGGTTAGGGTTAGGGTTAGAATTAGCCTTAAGGTGAGGTTTAGGGTTAGGGTTAGGTTTAGGGTTAGGTTGAGTTTTAGGTTGAGGGTTAGCGTTTTTGTTAGGGTTAGGGGGAGGGGGAGGTTTAGGGGGAGGTTTAAGTCAGGCTTAGTGTTAGGATTAGGGTGAGGTAAAGGGTTAGGGTGAGTGTTAAGGTTAGGTTAGGTTGAGGGTTAAGATGAGGGTTAGGGTTTCAGTGAGAGTGAGGGTTAAGGTTAGGGTGAGGGTTAGGGTTAGGATTATGGTTATGGTGAGGGTGATGGTTAGGATTAGGGTTAGGGTTACTGTAAATGTTATGGTTCGGGTTACATTTCCCGTGAGGGTGAGGCTGAGAGTGAAGCTTTGGGTTAGGGTAAGGGTTAGTTTTAGGGTTAGGATTAGGGATAGGGTGGGTGAGGTTTAGGGTTAGACTTAGGTTGAGGGGGATGTTTAGGGTGAGGGTTAGGGTTAGGGTTAGTGTTAGGGTTAGCTTTAGGTTTAGAGTGAGGGTAAGGTTGAGGTTTAGGTTTTGGGCTAGGTTTAGGGTTAGGATTAGGGTTAGTGTGAGGCAGAGTGTGAGGGTTAGGGTTAGGATTAGGCTTAGGCTTAGGGTTTGGCTGAGGGTGAGGATGGGTGTGACGATTAGGCTTAGGGTGATGGATAACCTTGGGGTTAGGTGAGGGTTAGGATGAGGGTTAGGGTTAGGATTAGGGTTAGGGTGAGGGCTATGGTGATGGGAGGGTTAAGGTTAGGGTTAGGCTAAGGCATAGGTTTAAGCTGAGGGTGATGGTGAGGGTGAGGGTTAGGGTTATAGTGATGGATAGGGTTAGGGTTAGGGTGAGGGTTAGGATGAGGGTTTGGGTTAGGGTGAGGTTTACGATGAGCGTGATGGTAAGAGTAAAGTTGAGGGTAAGGCTAAGGGTGAGAGTTACGGTAAGGGTGAGGGTTAGCGTTAGGGTGAGGGTTAGGGTTAGGATTAGGGTTAGGGTTAGATTGGGGATTAGGGTTAGAGTTAGTGTGAGGTTTAGGGTGAGGATGAGGGTTAGGGTGAGGGTTAGGGTTAGAATTAGGGTTAGGGTCAGGGCTAGCGTGAGGATGAGGGTTAGGGTTAGCGTGAAGTTTATGGTGAGGTTTAGGTTGAGGTGTAGGTTTAGGTTTAGGGTGAGGGTTAGGATTAGTGGTAGGGTTACGGTTAGGGTGAGAGTGAGGGTGAGGGTAAGGGTTATGGTGAGGGTTCGGATGAGGGTGAGGGTTAGGGTTAGGATTAGGGATATGATTAGGGATAGGCTAAGGTTGAGGGTGAGGGTGAGGGTGAGGTTTATGTTTATGTTTATGGTTAGGGTGAGGTCTAGGGTGAGGGTGAGGGTTAGGGTGAAGGTGAGGGTGAGGGTGAGAATCTTGGTTAGGTAATGGTTAGGGTTAGGGTGAGGATTAGTTGAGGGTTAGGGTAAGGGTGAGCTTGAGGTTTAGGGTGTGGGTGAGCGTTAGGATTAGGGTGAGGGTGAGGGTGATGGTGAGGGTTAGGGTGAGGTAGAGAGTTAGGTTTAGGGTTAGGTGAGGGTTAGTGTTAGGGTTTGGATTAGGGTGAGGGTTAGGATTAGGTTTAGGTTTGGGGTGAGGTTTAGGGTGAGGGTGAGGGTTAAGGTTAGGGTTAGGTTTGTGGTGTGGATATGTGATAGCATGAGGGTTAGGGTGAGTGTTAGACTTAGCATTAGGGTTAGGGTGAGGGTTAGGGTGAGGATTAGGGTGAGTTTTAGGGTTAGGGTGAGGGTTAGGGTTAGGCTTAGAGTGAGGGTGACGGTGAGGTTGACGGTGAGGATTCGGTTAAGTGTGAGGTTTAGTGTGAGGATGAGGTTAAGTGTTAGGATGAGGGTTAGGGTGAGGGTGAGGGTTAGGGTTAAGTTTCAGGTTAGGGTGAGGTTTAGGGTGAGGGTTAGGGTTATGATTAGGGTGAGGGTTAGGGTGAGGGTGAGGGTTAGGGTTGTTATAAGGGTTATGGTCAGAATTAGCGTGACGGTGAGGTTTTGGGTGAGGGTTAGGTTGAGGGTTAGAGTTAGGGTTAAGGTGAGGGTTAGTGTAAGGGGTAGGGTTACGGTTAGGGTGAGGGTTAGGTTTATTGTGAGAGTTAGGGTTAGGGTTAGGGTTAGGATTAGTTTGAGAGTAAGAATTTGCTGACTGTTAGGGTGAGGGTGAGGTTTAGGGTTAGGATTAGTGATAGAATTAGTGTAAATCTGAGGGTGAGGGTGAGGTTTAGGGTTACAGTTAGGGTGAGGGCTTTGGTGAGGGTTAGGGCAATGTTGAGGGTTAGGGTGAGAGTGATGGTAAGGGTAAAGGTGAGGGTTAGGCTGAGGGTGAGGGTTAAGATAAGGGTGAGGGTTAGCGTTCGGGTGAGGGTTAGGTTAAGGGTTTGGGTTACGGTTAGGGTGAGTGTTAGATTGAGGATTAGGGTTAGGGTTAGTGTGAGGTTTAGGGTGAGGTTGAGGGTTAGGGTTAGGGTTAGGGTTAGGGATAGAATTAGGGTTAGGGTGAGGACTAGGATGAGGGTGAGGTTTAGGTTAGGGTTAGGGTTAAGGTTAAGGTGAAGTTTATGGTAACTGTGAGGGTTAGGATTAGTGTGAGGCTTAAGGTTAGAGTTAAGGTTAGTGTTAGGGTGAGGGTAAGTGTTAGGGTGAGGGTTTGGGTTAGGGTGAGGGTTATGTTTCAGTTGAGGGTTAGGTTTAGGGTTAGGGTTATTGTTAGGGCTAGGATTAGGATTAGGGTTAGGGTGAGGGTGAGTGTGTGGTTTAGGGTTAGGTTTAGGATTAGGCTTAACGTTAGGCTGAGGGTGAGGTTGAGGCTGAGGATTAGGGTTAGGGTGATGGTTAGGTTTGGGTTAGGGTGAGGGTTAGGATGAGGGTTAGAGTTAGGATTAGGGTTTGGGTGAGGGCTAGGGTGAAGGTGAGGTTTAGGGTTATATTTAGCGTGAGGTTTAGTGTTAGGGTTAGTGTTAAGGTTAAGGTGAGGCTGAGGTTTAGGTTTAGAATTAGGATTAGGTTGAGGGTTAGGTTTAGGGTTAATGTTTGGTTTAGGTTTAGGGTGAGGGTTAGGGTTAGGGTGAGGGATAGGGTTAGGCCTGGGAGTAGGATTAGTGTTAGGGTGAGGGTGAGGGTGAGTGTACGGGTTAGGGTTAGGTTTAGGGTGAGCCTTAGGTTTAGGGTGAGGTTGAGGGTGAGGCTTAAGGTGAGGGTGAGTGTGAGGTTTAGGGTTAGAGTTAGGGTTAGTGTGAGGTTTAGTGTAAGGATTGCTGTTAGGATTAGGGTTAGGATGAGGTTTAGGGTGAGGGTTATGTTTTAGGATCGGGTTAGATTTAGGATTAGGTTTAGCGTGAGTGTGAGTGTGAGGATTAGGGTTAGGGTTGGGCTGAGGTTGAGGGTGAGGGTTAGGGTTAGGGTGAGGGTTAGGGTTAGGTTTAGGGTGAGGGTTAGGATGAGGTTTAGGGTTAGGATTATGGTTACGGTGAGGGCTAGGTTGAGGGTTAAGGTTAGGTTTAGGTTTAGGTTTAGGATTAGGGTTCGGGTTAGGTTTGGGTTAGGGTTAGGGTGCGGGCTAGGGTGAGGGTGAGTGTTAGGGTTAGGGTTACTCTTAGACTTAGGGTTAGGCTGAGGGTGGGATGAGGAATAGGGTTTGGGTGATGGTTAGGGTTAGGGTTATGGTGAGGTTTAGGATGAAGGTTCGGGTTAGGATTAGGTTTAGGGTGAGGGGTAGGGTGAATGTGAGGGTTATGGTTAGGCTTAGGCTTAGGGTTAGGCTGAGGATAAGGGTGGGGGTGAGGAATAGGTTTTGGGTGATGGTTAAGGTTAGGGTGAGGGTGAGGGTTAGGATGAGGGTTGGGGTTAGGATAAGTTTTAGGGTGAGGGCTTGGGTGAGGGTGAGGTTTAGGGTTAGGGTTCGGCTTAGGCATAAGTTTAGGCTGAGGGTGAGGGTGAGTGTGATTGATAGGGTTAGGGTGATGGATAGGGTTAGGGTTAAGGTGAGTGTTAGGATGAGTGTAAGTTTTAGGGTGAGGGTTACGGTTGTAGCGACCGTCTACTCCACCAGCGAGAAAAAACGACCACCACACCAGGAGTCTTCTCAGATCACGCATTATTAGAGAGCCTTTTAGTTGTAGGAGAGCTTGGGCGCGAGAGAGCGTGCACCCGAAACATGGCCACTTATATAGGGAATAGGAACACGGGTCTTTCTATTGTTGGTCGCCTGCCTTTCACCGTCACCAGGTGTCATGGGATTGGCTGGGGACTCTACCTGGCTCGCGCACGTGCAAAGCTCAGGCATCCTGCCAAGCACCGTCTAATATGGGGTGGTTACCTCAAAGCTGCAAGGGAGTGGGCGGAGTCTCGCCCCGGCTCCCTACAGTTCCCCCTTCTTTGTTTTTTGGCAACAGGTAAGAGTAGAGGTTGGGCCTCTGTCTAAGACATTAATGAAAGGACCTTGCACTGGCCTTCACCTGAGGGGCGCCTTCCCCAGTGATGACCAGGCCCGTCCGATGCCTTTTTTGCAGAGGTGGGATCTTGGGCATCAACCCACTTGCAACCCAGCATGCTCTTCTTAAGGAGATGAGAACCATCTCCTCAAGTGTAGTTCACTTGCCTTGCACCCTGTCCCAAATTGCAAATTGCATACCTGTCCCGGTGCAATGGGATCCCCTGATCCCTCGGGGTGCTAAGGCTATGCAGAATGGTAATGCTTAACTGCCTCTCAGGGCCGACAGCCCGATCTGGGGTGAGGATCCACTCTCCAAAGCGGCTAATGCTTGCAAGATAACAACCTTGTCCCTTCTGGTTTGGGCTCGAAGTCGACAGACCAACCATAGGCAGACCACGCATCCTCCCAAGCAGCAGGCTAAAAACATTCCAACTCCCACCCGCTCTTTGGAAAAGGACACCGCAGAGGTAATCCAGTCAGTAAATTGTAACAGCCCACAGCATCATCAGTTTAGCTATCATAGGGATTGCTATTAGCACTGTTGCTAACAGCAGGAAGATCAGCTGTATCAGGAGACGAGTGGATGGCATCTTCAAGATGGGGTTCTGCTGCAGTCTCCACCGGCCTGGTCAGTCTCATTGGCACCCAGTGAGGTACTTCTTGACTCTGTGGAAAAACACAAACAGCTCCCCTGGATCTCGTTATTAACGGATCCGGTCCATACCATTTATTATTAATAACATCCTTCCACATAACCATGTCTTTAGTATCCATGGAGTCTCTTGTCATATGCCGATCTGCGGCAGACTGATCGTTGTCATTTAGAATTAAAAAATTACACTTTAGAATTTAGAATTAAAAAATTTAGAATTAAAAAATTAAGGGTAAAGAGCGCAAGAGAAAGTCTTTCCCTGGGGGACGCGGACTCAGCAATTCCCCCTTTTTGCTTTTGAAGCATTTCTTTTATGCTTCGATTAGCTCTTTCCACTATACCTTGTCCTTGAGGATTGTAGGGCAATCCGGTGGTTTGGGCAACCTGCATTTGTGCGCAAAAGGCGCGAAAACCATGGGAAGTATAAGCAGGGCCATTATCAGTCTTGAGTCTAAGGGGCTTTCCCCAAGCTGCCCAAGCTTCTAAGCAGTGTATTCTGACGTGAGACACCTTTTCTCCTGCCAGAGGTGTGGCATGAATAACACCAGAAAAGGTGTCCACAGACACATGTAAATATTTCAACTTACCAAATTCCGTCAGATGAGTAACATCCATTTGCCATAGGGCGTTTGGTCTCAACCCCCTGGGGTTTACCCCCACATGGGGAGGATGAAGAAAGGTAACACAAGATTTACAGGCTTTAACAATATCTCTTGCCACATGCCTGGACAAATTATATCTTTTCCTAAGGGTATTAGCAGGTATATGATACAATCTATGAAAGTCTTTTGCCAATTCTACAGGATCAGCAGCAACCAGAGCCACAGCCCGAGTTGCCTGGTCCACCAAATCATTACACTTTGCCATCGGGCCCGGCAACATAGAGTGGGCACGAATATGTCCAATATAAAAAGAGTGTTTTCTGTTTAAGATAAGGGATTGAATCTGTAACAAAACATTAGAAATTGTACTGGCCTGCTAAACTGAAGCAGCAACTTCAAGAGAAGCAACGGCATTTACAACATATAATGAATCAGAAAATAAGTTAAAAGGTTGATCAAATCTTTTAAAAACTTCAAGCACAATTAAACATTCAACAGCCTGTGGGGCATTCGGCCGAAAATTAAAGACTACCGGCTGTTTGTTTCCTTGAACAAAAAAGGCACCTTGTCCAGATTTTGATCCATCCGTAAAGAAGGTCAGAGCATCAAACAAAGGCTCCTTTGAAGTGACAACAGGAAAATACACTAAATTTTTGTTAACTATGGCAAGCAGAGGATGCTTAGGATAATGATTATCAATTACATTTGGAAATGAGCAAACAAGAATTGCCCACATATCCATTGTGGCTGCTAAAATTTCAACTTGCTCACGGGTGTATGGAATAATTAATTTATCTGGAATTTTTGCAAAGTGCATCAAACAATACTTTATACCCAAAATTGCCTGCTTTTTTTTATTTTTTTTATTTTTTTTATTTTTTTATTTTTATTTTTATTTTTTTATTTTATGGTTAGGGTTAAGATTGCGGTTAGGGGCCTGGGAAGGTGGCTCAGTGGTAGAGCGCTTGCCTTGCATGCTCGAGTCCCTGGGTTCGATTCCTCAGACCCACATAAGCAAAAAGAAAAGAGCCGGAAGTGGCGCTGTGGCTCAAGTGGTAGAGTGCTAGCCTTGAGCTGAAGAGCTGAAGGACAGCGCCCAGGCCCAAAGTTCAGGCCCCACGACCGGAACCAAAAAAAAAAAAAAAAAAAAAAAAAGATTGCGGTTAGGTTGAGGCTGAAGATGAGGGTTATGGTTAGGGTTAGGGTTAGTGTTAGGGTTATGGTTAGTGTTAGGGTTAGTTTTATTGTTAGGGTTAGAGTTACGGTGAGGAGGAGGGTGAGGTTTAGGTTGAGGTTTAGGGTTAGGGTTAGGTTTAGGGTGAGGGTGAGGTTTAGGGTTAGAGTTATGGTTAGGGGGAGAGTTAGGGTAAGGTTTAGGGTTAGGGTTAGTTTTCGGGTTAGGGTGAGGGTGAGGGTTAGGTTGAGGTTTAGGGATAGGGTTAGGGTTAGGTTCATGCTTAGGGTGAGGTTGAGTGTGAGGCTTAGTGTGAGGGTTAGGCTTAGGCTTAGGGTTAGGCTGAGTGTGAGGGTGGAGGTGAGGATTAGGTTTAGGGTGATGGTTAGGGTTAGGGTTAGGGTTATTGTTAGGGTTAGGGTAATATTTATGGTGAAGTTGAGGGTGCCGGTGAGGATTAGGGTTAGGGTTACGCTGGTGTTTAGGGTTAAGGTTAGGGTTAGTGTGAGGGTGAAGTTTACGTTTAGATATAGGGTTACGGGAAGAGGGATGGTGAGGTTTAGGGTTACGGTTAGTTATAGGGTTAGGGTGATGGTGAGGGTTAGGTTGAGGTTTAGGGTTAGGGTTAGGGTTAGGGTTAGTGTTAGGTTGAGGGTAAGATTTAGGGTGAGGGTTTGGGGTAGGGTGAGGTTGATGGTTAGGTTGAGGGTTAGGATTAGGGTTAGGGTTATTGTTAGGGTTAGGTTTAGGGTTACAGTTATGGTGAGGGTGAGGGTGAGTGTTAGAGTTAGGGTGAGGGTGAGGTTGAGGGTTAGGGTTTGGGTTAGGGTTAGAGTTAGGTTTAGGGTGAGGGTGAGGTTTAGGGTTAGATTTAAGGTTAGGGTGAGGGTTGGGGTGAGGGTTAGGGTTAGGGTTAGTGTTAAGCTTAGGGTGAGGGCTAGGGTGAGGGTTAGGGTTAGGGTGAGGGTTACGGTTATGGTTAGGGTGAGAGTTAGTGTTCAGGTTAAGTTTAGGGTTAGGTTGAGGATTAGGGTAAGGATCATGGTGAGTGTGAAGGTTAGGGCTAGGTTGAGGGATAGGGGTTAGCTTTAGGGTTAGGGTGAGTGTGAGTGTGAGGGTTAGGCTTAGTGTTAGGGTGAGGGTTAGTGTGAGGGTTAGGGTTAGTGTTAGGGTTATTGTTAGGTTTAGGGTTAGGGTGAGTGTGAGGTTAATGTTAGAGTTAGGGTTAGGGTGGGGCTGAGGTGAGGGTTAGGTTTAGGGTTAGTGTTGGAGTTAGGGTTAGGGTGAGTGTTAGGGTGAGGGTGAGGGTTAGGTTTAGGTTTAGGATTAGGATTAGGGTAAAGGTTAGGGTGAGTGTGAGGGTTAGGGTTAGGGTTGGGGTGAGGGTAAGTGTTAGGGTGAGGGTTAGGATTAGGGTGAAGGATATGGTTAGGATGAGGGTTAGGGTTAGGTTTTGGTTTATTGTTAGGGTTAGGGTTAGGGTTATTGTTAGGGTAAGGTTTACATTTATGGTTACTGTGAGGGTGAGGGTTAGGGGTAGGGTTAGGCTGAGGTTTAGGGTTTGGATTAGGGTTAGAGTTAGGGTTAGGGTGATTGTAAGGTTTAGGCTTAGAGTCAGTGTTAGAGTGAGGGTTAGGTTGAGGGTTAGGGTTAGGGTTAGTGTTAGGGTTAGGGTTATGGTGAGTGTTAGGTGGAGGGAGAGGGTTAGGGTTAGGTTTAGGATTAGGGTTAGGGTGAGGGTGAGTGTGTGGGTTAGGGTTAGGTTGAGGGTTAGAATTAGGGTTAGGCTTAGGGTGAGTTTGTGTGTTAACATTAGGTTTAGGTTTAGGCTTCTGGTTAGGCTGAGGGTGAAGTTGAGGGTGAGAACGTTAGGGTTAAGGTGAGGGTTATGCTTAGGTTTATGGGGAGGGTTAGGATGAGGATTAGGGTTAGGATTAGGGTTAGGGTGAGGGCTAGGGTGGGGGTGAGGTTTAGGTTTAGGGTTAGGGTGAGGTTTATTATTAGGTTTAGGGTTAGGGTCAGGGTGACGTTTAGGGTTAGAGTAAGGGTTACGGTGAGGCTGTGGGTGTGGGTTAGGTTTAGGGTTAATATTAGGGTTAGGGTTATGGTGAGGGTTAGGGTGAGGGTGAGGGTTAGGGTTAGTGTCAGCATTAGGATTAGTTTTAAGGTTAGTGTGAGTGTGAGGGTTAGGGTTAAGGTTAGGCTAGGCTTAGGCTGAGGGTGAGGGTGAGGGTGAGGGTTAGGGTTAGGGTGAGGGTTAAGATTAGGGTTAGGGGGAGTGTTAGGATGAGGGTTACGCTTAGTATTAGGGTTAGGGGGAGGGCTAGGCTGAGGGTGAGGTTTAAGTTTAGGGTTAGGGTGAGGTTTAGGGTTAGGTTTAGGTTGAGGGTGAGATTATGGTTAGTGTTAGGGTTAGGTTGAGGCTGAGGGTGAGGTTTAGGGTTAGGGTTAGTGTTAGGGTTAGGGTTAAGGTGAGGGATAGGGTGAGGGTGAGGGTTAGGTTTATGGTTAGGATTAGGATTAGGGTAAGGGTTAGGGTGAGTGTGAGGGTTATTGTTACGGTTAGGCTTAGGCTTAGGCTGAGGCTGAGGGTGAGGGTGAGGTTTAGGCATAGGGTGAGGGTTAGGGTTAGGTTTAGGGTGAGTGTTAGGATGAGGGTTAGGCTTAGGATTAGGGTGAGGGTGAGGGCTAGGGTGAGGATGAGGTTTAGGGTTAAGTTTAGGGTTAGGGTGAGTTTTAGGTTTAGAGTTAGGATGAGAAGGAGGTTTAGGTTTAGAGTTAGAGTTAGAATTAGGGTGAGGCTGAGGGTTTGGGTTAGGGTTAGTGTTAGATTTAGGGTTAGGGTAAAGGTTAGGGTGATGGTGAGGGTTAGGCTTAGTGTTAGGATTAGGGTTAGGGTAAGGTTTAGGGTGAGTGTGAGAATTAGGATTAGGTTTAGGGTTAGGCTGAGGATGATGGTGAGGGTGAGGGTTAGGGTTATGCTGAGGGTTAGGTTTAGGGCTAGGGTGAGAGTTAGGGTTCCAGTTAAGTTTAGGGTTAAGGTGAGGGTAAGGGTTAGGTTTACGGTGAGAGTGAGGGTTAGGATTAGGTTGAGGGTTAGAGTTAGGGTTAGGGCTAGGGTTAGGGTGAGGGTTAGGGTTAGGGTTAGGGTGAGGGTTAGGATGAGATTTAATGTTAAGTTTAGGGTTAGGGTGAGGACTAGGGTGAGGGTGAGGGTTAGGGTTAGGATGAGGTTTAAAGTTAGGCTTAGGGTTAGGGTTAGGTTGAGGGAGAGTTTTATGGTTAGAGTTAGGGTTAGTGTTCGGGTTAGGGTTAGGTGAGGGTTCGGGTTAGGCTTAGGCTTAGGCTTAGGCTTAGGCAGAGCATGAGGTTGAGGCTTAGAGTTAGGGTCAGGGTGAGGGTTAGGGTTAGGGTGAGTTTGTGTGTGACGGTGAGGGTTAGTGTTAGGCTTAGTGTGAGTGTTAGGGTTAGGATGAGGGTTATGGTTAGGGTGAGGGTTAGTTTTAGGGTTGGGCTTAAGCTTAGTCTTAGTGTAAGGCTGAGTGTTAGGGTGAGGGTGAGTGTGAGGTTTAGGGTTAGTGTTAGGGTTAGGCTTAATGGTAGTCTGAGGGAGAGGGTGAGGGTGAGGTTTAGGGTTAGGGTGAGGGTGAGGTTTAGGGTTAGAGTTTGTGTTAAGGTGAGGGTTAGTGTGAAGGTTAGTGTTAAGGTTAGTTTTTGGGTTAGGTTTTAGCCTGAGTTTTAGGGTGAGGTTTAGGGTTAGGGATAGGGTTAGTTGTAGGATTAGGGTTTGGGTGAGGGTGAGTGTGAGGGCTAGGGTTCGCTTAATGTTAGGGTTAGGCTTAGGTTTAGGCTGAGGGTGAGGATGAGTGTTAGGGTTAGGGTTAGGGTGAGGGTTAGGATGAGGGTTAGGTTTAGGATTAGGGTTAATGTGAGGGCTATTGTGAGGGTGAGGATTAGGGTTAGGGTTAAGTTTAGGGATAGGGTGAGGGATAGGATTAGGGCTTGGTTTAAGGTGAGGGTTCGGGTTAGGGTTAGGGTGAGGGTTATCATGAGGGTTCCGGTTAGGATTAGGTTTAGGATGAGGGCTAGGGTGAGCGTGAGGATTAGGGTTAGGGTTAGGTTGAGGTTTATTGATCGGGTTAGGTTTAGAGTTAGAGTGAGGATTAGGGTTAGGGTTATGGTGAGGCTCAGGGTTAGGTCTAGTTTGAGGGTTAGAATCAGGTTTATGGTTAGGGTGAGGGTTAGGGTTAGGGTTAGGGTGAGGGTTAGGATGAGGTTTGGGGTTACAATTAGGGTTAGGGTGAGGGCTAGGGAGATTGTGAATGTTAGTCTTAGGGTTAGGGTGAGGTTTAGGGTTAATATTAAGGGTAGGGTTAGGGTGAGGGTTAAGGTTCAGGTTTGGGTGAGGGTGAGGCTTAGGTTTGGGGTGAGGGTTAGGGTGAGGACTAAGGTAAGGGTGAGGTTTAGGGTTAGGGTTAGTTTTGGGTGAGGGTTAGGTTGAGGTTTAGGTTTAGGTTTAGGGTTAGGGTTAGGATTAGGGTTAGGGTGAGGGTGAGTGTGAGGGTTAGGGTTAGGCTTAGGCTTAGGCTTAGGCTTAGTGTTAGGCTGAGGTTGAGGGTGGGGATGAGGATTAGGTTTAGAGTGCTGGTTTAGTTTATGTTTAGATTTAGTGTTAGGATGAGGAATAGGGTTAGGATTAGAGTTAGGGTGAGGGCTAGGGTGAGTGTGAGGTTTAGGGATAGGTTTTGGCTTAGGCTTAGTGTTAGGCTGAGGTTGCAGGTTAGGGTGAGGGTTAGGGTTACGGTTAGGGTGAGGGTTAGGATGAGGGTTAGGGTTAGGGTGAGGGTTAGGATGAGGGTGACAATTAGAATATCGGTGAGGGTTAGGCTGAGGGTGAAGTTTAAGGTAAGGGTGAGGTTTCGGGTTATGGTTAATGTGAGGGACAGGGTTAGATTGAGGATTAGTGTTAGGGTTAGTGTGAGGTTTAGTGTGAGGATGAGGGTTAGAGTTAGGGTGAGGGCTAAGTTGAAGTTGAGGGTTAGAGTTAGGGTTAGGGTGAGGTTTAGGTTTAGGGTGATGGTTAGCATTAGTGTGAGGGTTAGTGTTAGGTTTAGTGTTAGTGTTAGGGTGAGGGTAAGTGTTAGGTTAAGGTTTAGGTTTAGGGTGAGGTTTAGGATTATGGTTAGGGTTAGGGTTAGGGTGAGGGTGAGGTTAAAGGTTAGAGTTAGGGTTAGGGTGACGGTTAGGATTAGGGTTAGGGTTAGTGTTAGGGTAAGTGTTAGGGTGAGGTTTAGTGTGGGGGTGAGGGTTAGTGATAGGGTTAGGATTAGGATTAGGGTTAAAGTGAGGGTGCGTGTGAAGGTAAGGGTTAGGGTTAGGGATAGGATTAGAGTTAGGGTGAGGGTGAGGATGAGGGTTAGTGTTAGGGTGAGGGTTAGGGTTAGAGTTAGGGTTAGGTTGAGGGTGAGGTTGAGGGTGAGGGTTAGGATTAGGGTTAGGCTTAAGGTTAGGCTGAGGGTGAGGTTGAGGGTGAGAAAGTTAGGGTTAGGGTGAGGGTTAGGCTTAGGATTATGGGGAGGTTTAGGATGAGGTTTAGGGTTAGGATTAGGGTTAAAGTGAGGGCTAGGCTCAGGGTGAGTTTGAGTTTTAGGGTTAGGGTGAGGATTAGGTTTAGGGTTAGGGTTAGGGTGAGGGTCATGGTGACGTTTATTGTTAGAGTTAAGATTAGGGTGAATCTGAGGGTGTGGGTTAGGTTTAGGGTTAATGTTAGTTTTAGGGTTAAGGTGAGGGTTAGGGTTAGGATTAGGGTTAGGGTTAGGGTGAGTGTGAGGTTTAGGGTTAGGGTTAGGCTTAGGCTTAGGCTGAGGGTAAGGGTGAGGGTGAGGGTTAGGGTTAGGTTGAAGGTTAGAGCAATGTTTAGGGTGAGTGTTAGTGTTAGTGAGAGTTAGTGTTCAGGTTAAGTTTAGGATTAGGGTGTAAGTTAGGGTAAGGGCTACGGTGAGGGTGAGGGTTGGGGTTATGTTGAGGGTTAGGGTTAGGGTTAGGGTTAGGGTGAGGGTGAGGGTGAGGGTTAGGGTGAGGGTGAGTTTTTGGATTAGGGTTAGGTTTAAGGTTAGGGTTAGGTTTAGGGTTAGGATTAGTGTTATGTTTAGGGTTAGGGTTAGAGTTACCGTGAGGGTGAGGGTGAGGGTGAGGGTTAGGGTTAGGGTTAGGGTGAGGTTTAGGGTAAGGGTGAGGGTTAGGTTTATTGTTAGATTTAGGGTTAGGGGGAGGGTTAGGTTGAAGGTTAGGGTTAGGGTTAGTGTTAGGGTTAAGGTTAGGGTGAGGGTCATGTTGAGGTTTAGGGTTAGGCTTTGGGTTAGGTTTAGGATTAGTGTTAGGTTTAGAATTACGCTGAGGTTGAAGTTGAGGGTGAGTGTGAAGGTTCGGGTGAGGTTTAGGGTTAGGGTTAGGATTAGGGTTAGGGTGAGGGTGAGGTTGATGTTTAGGGTTAGGGTTAGGGTTAGGGTTAGGATTAGGGTTAAGGTGAGGGTGAGTGTGAGGGTTAGTGATAGGTTAGGCTTAGGCTTAGGGTTAGGCTGAGGGTGAGGTTGGGGGTGAGGATTAGGGCTAGGGTGATGGTTACGGTTAGTGTTAAGGTGAGGGTTAGTTTGTGGGTTAGGGTTAGGGTTAGGGTTACGGTGAGGGCTAGGGTGAGGATTAGGGGAAGTCTTAGGGTTTGGCTTTGGCTTATTCTGAGTGTGTGTTTGAGGTTGAGGGTTAGGTTTAGGGTGATGCTTAGGTTGACGGTTAGAATGAGGTTTAGGTTTAGGCTGAGGGTTAGGGTGAGGTTTATGTTAAGGGTAATGGTTAGGTTAAGGCTTAGGGTGAGGGTTAAGATAAAGGTGAGGGTTAGGGTAGGGTGAGGGTCTGGGTTAGAATTAGGGTGAAGTCTAGTTTGAGGGTGAGGGTTAGGGTTAGGGTTAGGGTGAGGTTTAGGGTTAGGGTGAGGCTTATGGTTAGTTTGAGGGTTAGGGTTTGTGTTAGGTTTATTGTTAGGGTTAGGGTTAGGGTTACGGTTACAGTGAAGGTGAGGGTGAGGTTTAGGGTTAGGGTTAGAGTTAGGGCTAGGGTGAGGGTTAGGTTGAAGGTTAGGGTTAGGGTTAGTGTTAGGGTTAGGGTTAGTGTGAGAGTTAGGGGGACGTTCAGGGTTATAGGTTTAGGGTTTGGATTAGAGTTAGGGTGAGGGTGAGTGTGTGTGTTAGGGTTTGGTTTTGGGTTAGGGTTAGGGTGAGGGTGAGTGTTAGGATTAGGGTTAGGATTAGGGTTAAGGTTAGGTTTAGGGTTAGGATTAGTTTTATTGTTAGGGTTAGGGTTAGAGTTATGGAGAGCAAGAGGATGAGGGTTACGTTTAGGGTTAGGGTGAGGTTTAGGGTTTGTTGTTATGGTGAACGTGAGGTTTAGGCTAAGATTGAGGGCTATTGTTAAGGTTAGGGTGAGGGTTAGGGTTAGGTTTAAGGTGATGGTTAGGATGAGGATTAGGGTTAGGATTAAGATTAGGGTGAAGGCTTCGGTGAGGGTGAGGGTTAGAGTTAGTGTTAGGGTGAGGTTTAGGGTTAGGGTTATGGTTAGGGTGAGGTTTAGGATGAGGTTTAGGGTTACGGTAAGGGTGAGGGTTAGGGTTAGGGTAGGTTTGGGGTTAGGGTTAGGTTTAGGTTTAGGATTAGTGTTATTGTTAGGCTTAGTGTTAGATTTAAGGTGAGGGTGACGATGAGGTTCAGGCTTAGGCTTAAGCTTAGGGATAGGCTGAGTGTGAGGTTGAGGGTGAGGGTTAGGGTTAGGGTGATGGTTAGGTTTACGTTTAGGGTTAGCATTAGGATGAGGTTTATGGTAAGGGTAAATGTGAGGTTTAGGCTGTGGGTGAGGATTAAGATTAGGATGAGGGTAAGGGTTAGGTTTAGGTTTAGGGTAAGGATGAGTGTTAGGGTTAGGGTGAGTGTTAGATTGAGGATTAGGCTTAGGGTTAGTGTGAGGTTTAGGGTGAGTATGAGGGTTAGGGTTAGAGTGAGGGTGAGGGTTAGATTTAGTGTTAGGGTGAGGGCTAGTGTAAGGGTGAGGGTTAGGGTTAGTGTTAGGGTGAGGTTTAGGATTAGGGTGAGGGTTAGGGTTAGTGTGAGTGTTAGAGTTAGGTTTAGGGTTAGTGTTAGGGTGAGGGTAATTGTTAGGGTGAGGGTAATTGTTATGGTGAAGGTGAGGGTTTGTGTTAGGGTTATTGTTAGGGTTAGGGTTAGGGTTACGGTTACAGTGAAGGTGAGGGTGAGGGTTAGGGTTAGGGTGAGAGTTAGGGTTAGGGTGAAGATTAGGTTGAGGTTAAGGGTTAGGATTATTGTTAGGGTTAGTGTTAGTGTGAGAGTTAGGGGGACGTTCAGGGGTAGGGTTAGGGTCAGGATTAGAGTTAGGGTGAGGGTGAGTGTGTGTGTTAGGGTTCCGTTTTGGGTTAGGGTTAGGTTTAGGATTAGGGTTACGATTAGGGTTATGGTGAGGGTGAGGTTCA
Organism: Dipodomys merriami; assembly: GCF_024711535.1. Classification (NCBI taxonomy): domain Eukaryota; kingdom Metazoa; phylum Chordata; class Mammalia; order Rodentia; family Heteromyidae; genus Dipodomys; species Dipodomys merriami. Next base: position 4,253,646 of record NW_027206479.1, read on the forward strand.
TGGTTAGACTTAGGGTTAGGGGGAGGGTTAGGTCGAGGGTTAGGGTTAGGGTTATTGTTCGGGTTATGGTTAGTTTGAGGGTTAGGTTGAGGTTTACCGTTAGGGTTAGGGTTAGGGTGAGGTTGGGTTTTAGTGTTAGAGTTAGGGTTAGGGTGAGGCTGAGGGTGAGGGTTAGGGTTAGGGTTAGTGTTAGAGTTAAGGATAGGGTGAGGGTTAGGGTGAGGGTGATGGTTAAACTTAGGGTTAGGATTAGGATTAGGATAAGGGTGAGTGTGAGGGTTAGGTTTAGGGATAGGGTTAGGCTTAGGGTTTTGCTGAGGGCGAGTGTGAGGGTGAGGATTTGGTTTAGGTTGAGTGATAGGATTAGGGATAGGGTGAGAGTTAGGGTTAGGCTGAGGGTTAGGGTTGGGGTTATGGTGAACGTATTGGTTACGGTAAGGTTGAGGGCTATTGTTAAGGTTAGGGTGAGGGTTAGGGTTAGGTTTAGGTTGATGGTTAGGATGAGGATTAGGGTTAGGATTAAGATTAGGGTGAAGGCTATGGTGAGGGTGAGGGTTAGGGTTAGTGTTAGGGTGAGGTTTAGGGTTAGGGTTAGGGTTAGGGTAAGGGTTAGGATGAGGGTTAGGGTTACGGTAAGGGTGAGGGTTAGGGTTAGGGTGAGGGTTAGGGTTAGGGTTAGGATTAGGTTTAGGGTGAGGTTGAGGTTTAGGATTAAGGCAGGTTTGGGGTTAGGGTTAGGTTTAGGTTTAGGATTAGTGTTATTGTTAGGGTTAGGGTTAGATTTAAGGTGAGGGTGACGATGAGGTTCAGGCTTAGGCTTACGCTTAGGGATAGGCTGAGTGTGAGGTTTAGGGTGAGGGTTAGGGTTAGGGCGATGGTTAGGTTTATGTTTAGGGTTAGCATTAGGATGAGGTTTATGGTAAGGGTAAATGTGAGGTTTAGGCTGTGGGTGAGGATTACGATTAGGATGAGGGTAAGGGTTAGGTTTAGGTTTAGGGTAAGGATGAGAGTTAGGGTTAGGGTGAGGGTTAGATTGAGGATTAGGGTTAGGGTTAGTGTGAGGTTTAGGGTGAGTATGAGGGTTAGGGTTAGGGTGAGGGTGAGGGTTAGAATTAGTGTTAGGGTGAGGGCTAGGGTCAGGGTGAGGGTTAGCGTTAGGGTAAGGTTTAGGATTAGGGTGAGGGTTAGGGTTAGTGTGAGGGTTAAAGATAGGGTTGGGGTTAGTGTTAGCGTGAGGGTAATTGTTAGGGTGAGGGTTAGGGTTAGGGTGAGGGTTAGGGTGGAGGTGACAGTTAGGGTAAACGTGAGGGTTAGACTGAGGGTGAGGGTTATGGTTAGGGTGAGGGTTAAGTTTAGGATGAGGGTTAGGGTTAGTGGTGGGGTGAGGGTGAGGTTTAGATTGAGGATTTGTGTTAGGGTTAGTGTGAGGTTTAGGGTGAGGATGAGGGTAAGGTTTAGGGTGAGGGCTAGGGTGAGGGTGAGGGTTAGGGTTAGGGTTAGGATGAGGTTTAGGTTTAGGTTTAGGGTTAGAGTTAGGGTTAGGATTAGAGTGAGGTTTAGGTTTAGTGTTAGAGTTAGTGTTAGGGTTAGTTTTAGGGTGAGGGATAGGTTTAGGCTTAGGCTTAGGCTGAGCATGAGGGTGAGGGTTAGGGTTAGGATTAGGGTGAGGGTTAGGTTTAGAATTAGGGTGAGGTTTAGGATGAGGTTTCAGGTCAGGTTTAGGGTTAAGTTGACGGCTAGGGTGAGGGTTAAGGTAAGGGTTAGGGTTAGTGATAGGGTTAGGTTTAGGATTAGGTTTAGGGTGAGGGTGAGTGTGAGGGTTAGGGTTAGTTTGAGGCCTAGGCTTAGGGTTAGGGTGAGGGTTAAGTTTAGATTTTGGGTTAGGGTGAATGTGAGGCTGAGGATTAGCGTTAGGTTTAGGGTTAGTGTTAGGTTTAGGGTTAGGGTTAGGCTTAGGGTTAGTCTGAGGGTGACAGTGGGGTTGAGGATTAGGGTTAGGGTTAGGGTTCGGGACTGGGTTATTGTTAGTGTTATGGTTAGGGTTCAGTTTGCGGTGAGGGTGAGGCTAAGGGTGAGGGTTATGGTTAGGGTTAGGGTTAGGCTTAGGCTTAGGGTTAGGCTAAGGGTGACAGTCAGGGTGAGGATTTGGTTTAGAGTTAGGGTTAGGTTTATTGTTACTGTTATGGTTAGGGTTATGTTTGTGGTGAGGGTTATGGTTAGGGTTAGTGTTAGGGTTAGGTTTAGGGTTATTGTTAGTGTTAGGGTTAGAGTTACGATGAGGTTGAGGGTGAGGGTGAGGGTAAGTGTTAGGGTGAGGTTTAGGGTGAGGTTTAGGGATAGGGTTAGTTTTAGGTTGAGCGGAGGTTTAGGGTTAGACTTAGGGTTAGGGTGAGGTTTAGCGTGAGGGTTAGGGTTAGGGTTATGGTGAGGGTTAGGTTGAGGGTTAGGGTAAGGCTTAGGCTTAGGCTTAGGCTTAGGCTGAGAGTGAGGTTGAGGGTGAGGGTTAGGTTTAGGGTGATGTTTAAGTTTACAGTTAGGGTGAGGTTTAGGATGAGGTTTAGGGTTAGGGTGATGGTTAGGGTGTGGATGATGTTAAGGGTAAAGGTGAGGTTTAGGCTGAGGATGAGGGTGAAGATAAGGGTGAGTGTTAGGGTTAGGTTTAGGGGTAGTGTAAGGGTTAGGGTTAGGTTAGGGTTAGGGTTAATGTTTAGTGAGGGTTAGATTGAGGATTAGGTTTAGGCTTAATGTGATGCTTAGGGTAAGGATGAAGGTTAGGTTTAGGGTGAGGGTGAGGGTTAGAATTAGGGTTAGGGTGAGGGCTAGAGTGAGTGTGAGAGTTAGGGTTAGTGTTAGGGTTTAGGTGAGGTTTAGGATTAGGGTGAGGTTTAGGGTTAGTGTGAGGGTGAGTGTTAGGTTTAGGGTTAGTGTTAGGGTGAGTGTGTTATGGTGAGGGTTAGGGGTAGGGTGAGGATTATGGTTAGTGTGAGGGTTAGGGTTAGTGTGAGTGTGAGGGTGAGGTTTATGGTTAGATATAGGGTTAGGAGGAGGGTTAGGGTGAGGGTTAGGTTTATGGTCAATGTTATGTTTAGGGAGAGGGTGAGGTTTAGGTTTAGGTTTAGTGTTAGGATTAGGGTTAGCGTTAGTGTGAGGGTTAGTGTTAGGTTTAGGTTTAGTGTTTGAGAGAGGGTAAGTGTGAGAGTGAGGGTTAGGGTTAGGGTGAGGGTTATGTTTAGGATGAGGGTTGGGATTAGGTTTAAGTATATTGTTAGGGTGAGGTTTAGGTTTACGGTGAGGGTGAGGTTGAGGGTGAGGTTTATGGATAGGGTGAGGTTTAGGGTTTGGGTTAGGGTTAGAGTTAGGTTTAGGGTGAGGGTGAACTTTAGGGTTAGATTTAGTGTTAGGGTGAGGGTGAGGTTGAGGTTTAGGGTTAGGGTTAGTGTTAGGGTTAGTGTTAGGGTGAGAGTTAGGAGGAGTGTTAGGGTTGGGGATAGGGTTAGGATTAGGGTTAGGGTGAGGGTGAGTGTGTGTGTTAGTGTTAGCTTTAGGAATAGGCTTAGGGTTAGGCTGCGGGTGAGGTTGAGGGTGAGGCTCAGGATTAGAGTGAGGGTTAAAGTTATGGTTAGGGGAGGGTTAGTGTGAGGGTTAGGGTTAGGATTAAGGTTAGGGGGAGGGGCTAGGGTGATGGTTAGGTTTAGGGTTAGGGTTAGGGTTAGGTTTCGGTTTAGGGTTAGGGTTAGAGTAAAGGTGAGGGTGAGATTTAGGGTTAGAGTTCGGCTTAGGGTTAGGCTGAGGGTGTGTGTTAGGGTTAGGGTTAGTGATGGGGTTAGGGTGAAGGTGAGGGTTAGGGTGAGGGTGAATATTAGGGTTAGGTTTAGGATTAGGATTAGGGTTAGTGTTAGGGTGAGTGTGAGGGTTAGGATTAGGGTTAGGCTTGGGCTTAGGCTGAGGCTGAGGGTGAGGGTGGAGGCGAGGGTTAGGGTGAGGGTTAGGTTTAGTGTTAGGGTGAGAGTTGGGGTTCAGGTTAAGATTAGGTTTAGGGTGAGCATTAGGGTAAGGGGTAGAGTGAGGATGAGGTTTAGGTTTAGGGTTAGATTTAGGGTTAGGGGAGGGTTAGTTCGTGAGTTAATGTTAGGGTTAGGGTTAGGGTTAAGGTTAGGTTGAAGGTTAGGTTGAGGTTAAGGGTTAGGGTCAGGGTTAGGGTTAAGATTAGGCTTAGGGTGAGGGTGATTGTGAGGGTAAGGGTTAGGGTTACGCTTAGGCTTAGGGTTAGGCTGAGTGTGAGGGTGGGTGTAAGGATTAGGGTTAGGGTTAAGGTTAGGGTTTGGTTTAGGGTTTGGGTTAGGGTTAGAGTTAGGTTTATGGTTAGGGTGAGGTTTAGGGTTAGAGTTAGGGTTAGGGTGAGGGTTAGGTTGAGGGTTAGGGTTAGGGTTAGGGTGCGACATTGGGGGAGGTTTAGGGTTAGGGATAGGTTTAGGTTTCAGGTTAGGGTGAGTGTGAGTGTGTGGGTTTGGGTTAGGTTTAGGGTTAGGCTTAGGGTTAGGCTGAGTGTGAGTGTTAGGGTTAGGGTTAGGGTGAGGTTTAGGGTTAAGGATAGGGTTAGGGTGAGGGTTAGGGTGCGGATGAGGGTTAGGGTTAGCATGAGTGTTAGGGTTAGAATTAAGGTTAGGGTGTGGGTTCTGTTAAGTTTAGGGTTAGGGTGAAGTTTAGGGTTATGGTGAGGTTTGGGTTTAGTGTGAGGTTTAGTGTTAAGGTGAGGGTAATTGTTAGGGTTATGTTTAGGGTTAGGGTGAGGGTTATCATTAGGGTGAGGTTTAGGGTTAGGGTTAGGTTTATTGTTAGGGTTAGGGTTAGGGTTACAGTTACGGTGAGGGTTAGGGTGATGATAAGGTTTAGGGTTAGGTTTAGTGTGAGATTTAAGGTTACCGTTAGGGTTAGATTTAGGGTTAGGTTGAAGTTGAGGTTCAGGGTTACAGTTAGGGTTAGGATGAGGGTTAGGTTGAGGGTTAGGGTTAGTGTTAGGGTTAGGGTTAGGGTGAGGGTTAGGGTGAGGGTTAGGGTTAGTGATAGGGTTAGGATTAGGTTTAGGGTTTAGATGAGGGTGAGTGTGAGGGCTAGGTTTAGTGTTAGGTTTAGGCTTAGATTTAGGCTGAGGGTGAGCCTGAAGGTGAGGGATAGGTTTAGGGTGCGGGTTACGATTAGGGTTAGGGTTAGAGTTAGGCTTAAGGTGAGGTTTAGGGTTAGAGTTAGGGTTAAGTTTCTGGTAAAGGTGAGGGTTAGAGTTAGCATTAGGGTAAGGGTGAGGGGTAGGGTTAGGTTTAGGGTGAGTGTTAGCGTTAATGTGAGGTTTAGGGTTAGGGTTAGGGTTAGTTTGAGGGTTAGGTTGAGGGTTAGGGTTTGGGTTAGGGTTAGGGTGAGTATGAAGTTTAGGGTGAAGTTTAGGTTAGGCTTAGTGTTAGGATTAGGGTGAGGTTAAGGGTTAGGGTGAGGGTTAGTCTTAGGGTTAGGGTGAGGGTTAAGATTAGCTTTAGGGTTTCAGTGAGGGTGAGGGTTAATGTTAGGGTGAGGGTTAGGTTTAGGATTATGGTTAGGGTGATGGTGATGTTTAAGATTAGGGTTAGGGTTATTGTAAGTGTTATTTTTAGGGTTACATTTGCAGTGAGGGTGAAGTTTAGGGTTAGGTTTAGGGTTAGGGTTAGGTTTAGTGTTAATGTTAGGGTTAGGTTTAGACTTATTGTTTGGGTGAGGGTGGGGGTGAGGATGAGGGTTAGCGTTAGGGATAGGTGAGATTTAGGGTTAGGGTTAGGATTAGGGATAGGGTCAGGTTGAAGTTTAGGGTTAGTCTTAGGTTGAGGGGGAGGTTTAGAGTGAGGGTTAGGGTTAGGGTTAGGGATAGGATTAGGTTTAGGGTGAGGGTGAGTGTGAGGGTTAGGTTTAGGATTAGGCTTAGGCTTAGGGTTAGGCTGAGGGTGAGGGTGGGTTTGAGTATTAGGCTTAGGGTGATGGTGAGCCTTAGGGTTAGGGTGAGGGTTAGGATGAGGTTTATGGTTAGGATTAGTGTTAGGGTAAGGGCTAGTGTGAGGGTGAGGTTTAGGGTTACGGTTAGGTTTAGGCTGAGGGTGATGGTGAGGGTGAACTTTAGGGTTATGGTGATGGATAGGGTTAGTGTAAGGGTGAGGGTTAGGATGTGGGTTGGGTTAGGGTGAGGGTTACTAGGAGTGTGATGGTAAGAGTAATAGTGAGGGTTACAGTAAGGGTGAGGGTTAGGGTAAGGGTTAGGGTTAGGGTTAGATTGAGAATTAGGGTTAGGGGTAATGTGAGGTTTTGGGTGAGGATGAGGGTTGGGGTGAGGTTTAGGGTTAGAATTAGGGTTAGGGTGAGTTCTATCATTAGGGTGAGGGTTAAGGTTAAGGTTAAGTTTAGGGTGAGGTTTAGGGTGAGGGGTAGGGTTAGGTTTAGGGTGAGGGTTAGGTTTAGTTTGAGGGTTATGGTTCGGGTGAGTGTGAGGGTGAGGTTAAGGTTTATGGAGGGGGTTAGGGTGAGGTGAGGGTTAGGGTTAGTGTTAGGGTGAGGGTGAGGGTTAGGATTAGGTTTAGGTTTAGGGTGAGGTTTAGGGTGAGGGTGAGGGTTAAAGTTAGGGTTAGGTTTGTGGTGTGGGTAAGTGATAGCATTAGGGTTAGGGTTAGTGTTAGAGTTAGCATTAGGTTTAGGGTGAGGGTTAGGTTTAGGGTTAGGGTGAGGGTGCGGGTGAGAGTGAGGGTTAAGGTGAGGATTAGGATGAGTTTTAGGGTTAGGGTGAGAGTTAAGGTTACGTTAGCTTGAGCGTGAGGGTGAGGGTTAGGTTTAGGGTGAGGGTTAGGTTTACGATCAGAATTAGTTTTAGGGTTAGGGTGAAGGTTAGGGTTAGGGTGAGGGGTAGGGTTAGGGGTGGGATTAGGATTAGGGTTAGGTTGAGGGTGAGTGTGAGGGTTAGTTTTAGGGTTAGGGTTTGGCTTAGGTTTAGGCTTAGGGTGAGGTTGAGGTTTAGGGTTAGGGTGAGGTTAAGGTTTATGGTTTGGATTAGGGTTAGGGTGCAGGCTAGGGTGAGGGTGAGAGTTAGGGTTAGGGTTAGGCTTAGGCTTAGGGTTAGGCTGAGGGTGAGGGTGGGTGTGAGAAATAGGTTTTGGTTGATGGTTAGCGTTATGGTTAGGGTGAAGGTTAGGATGAGGGTTAGGGTTAGGATTTAGTTTAGGTTTAGGGCTAGGGTGAGGGTGAGGGTTAGGGTTAAAGATAGGGTTAGATTTAGGATTAAGGGTAGGATGAGGGTGAGTGTGAGGGTTAGGGTTAGATTTAGGCCTAGGCTTAGCTTTAGGCTGAGGGTGAGTTTGAGGATTAGGGTTAAGGTGAGGGTTAGGGTTAGGGTTAGGGTGAGGGTTAGGATGTGGTATAGGGTTAGGATTCGGGTTAGGGTGAGGTCTAGGGTGAGGGTTATGTTTAGGGTGAGGTTTAGGGTTCCGGTTAGGTTTTGGTTTAGGGTGAGTGTTAGGGTTAGGGTTATGGTGAGGGTGAGGGTTAGGGTTAGTTTGAGGGTTAGGGTTAGCGTTAGGTTGAGGTTTAGGGTTAGGTTTAGGATGAGGGTTAGGATGAGGCTTATGGTTTGGATTAGGGTTAGGGTGCGGGCTAGGGTGAGTATGAGGGTTAGGGTTAGGGTTAGGCTTAGGTTTAGGCTGAGGGTGAGGGTGAGGGTGGAGGTGAGAAATAGGTTTTGGGTGGTGGTTAGGGTTAGGGTTAGGGTGAGGGTTAAGATGAGGGTTAGAGTTAGGATTAGTTTTAGGTTTAGTTCTAGGGTGAGGGTGAGGGTGAGGGTTAGGGTTAGGCTTAGGCTTAGGGTTAGGCTGATGGTTAGGTTAAGGGTGAGGGTTAATGTTTGGGTGATGGATAGGGTTAGAGTTAGGGTGAGTGTTAGGATGAGGGTTAGGGTAAGGGTGAGTGTTAGGATGAGCGTGATGGTAAGAGTAAATGTGAGGGTTAGGCTGAGGGTGAGTGTTCCCCTAAGGGTGATGGTTAGGATTAGGGTGAAGGTTAGGATAAGGGTTAGGTTGAGGGGTAGGGTGAGGGTGAGGTTTTGGATGAGGTTTAGGATTAGGATTAGGGTGAGTTTTAGGGTTATGGTGTGGGTTAGTGTTAGGGTGAGTGTTAGGGTGAGGGTTAGCGTTAGGGTTATCCTTAGGGTTAGGGTGAGGGTTAAGATGAGGGTTATTCTTAGGATTAGGGTGAGGGTTAGGGTGAGGGTTCGTGTGAGGGTGAAGGTTAGGGTTCTGGTGAGGGTTGGTGTTATTATTAGGGTTAGGGTCAGGTTTAGGGTGACGGTGAGGTTTAGGGTGAGGGTTGGGGTGAGGGTTAGGGTTCGGGTTAAGGTGAGGGTTAGGATAAGGGGTAGGGTTAGGGTTAGGGTGAGGGTTAGATTGAGGATTAGGTTTAGGGTTAATATGAGGTTTAGGGTGAGGATGAGGTTTAGGGTTAGGTTGAGGATTAGGGTTAGAATTAGGGTTAGGGTGAGGGCTAGGTTGAGGTTTAGAGTTAGGGTTAGGGTTAGGGTAGGGCTTAAGGTTAGGGTGAGGGTGAGGTTAAGGTTTAGGGTGAGGGTTAGTGTGGGGGTGAGGGTTAGGGTTAGGGTGAGGGTTAGGGTGAGGGTAAGGTTGAGGGTTAAGGTGAGTGTTAGGGTGACGGTGAGGGTGAGGGTTAGGGTTGCGGTTAGGGTTAGAGTGAAGGTTAGGTTGAGGGGTAGTGTTAGGTTTAGGGTGAGGATTAGGGATAGTGTGAGGGTTAGGGTTTGAGTGAGGGTAAGGGTCAGGTGAGGTTTAGGGTTAGGGTGAGGGTTAGCATTAGGGTTAGGGTCAGGTTTAATGTTAGGTTGGAAGTCAGGGTTAGGGTGAGTGTTAGGGTGAGTGTTAGGGTTAAGGTAAGTGATTGGGTTTGGGTTAGGGTGAGGAGTATGTTTAGGGTGATGTGTAGAATGAGGTTGAGGGTTAGGGTGAGGGTGACAATGAAGGTTAAGGTATGGATGCGGGTTAGTGTTAGGGTAAGTGTTAATATTATGGTGAGGGTTAGGGTGACGGTGAGGGTAAGGGTTAGGCTTATGGTGAGGGTTAGGGTTAGAGTTAGAGTGAGGGGTAGGGTGAGGGGTAGGGTTAGAGTTAAGGTTACGGTTAGTGTGAGGGTTAGGGTTAGGGTGAGGATAAGGTAGGCGTGAGGGTTGGAGTGAGGGTGAGGTTTACGGTTACTGTTAGGGTGAAGGTTAGGCTTAGGGTTATGTTTATTTTGAGGGTGAGTGTTTGAGTTAGGATGAGTGTTCTTGAGAGTGTGAGAGTTAGGGTTTGGGTGAGGGTTAGGGTTAGGTTGAGTGTTAGGGTGATGGTGAGGGTGAGGATTAGGGTTGGGGTTAGGGTTAGAGTGATAAGTAGGGTGAGGTGTAGGGTTAGGGTTAGGGTGAGAGTTAGGTTTACTGTGAGGGTTAGGGTTAGGGTGAGGTTTAGGGTTACTGTGAGTGTTCAAGTTAGGATTAGGCTTAGTGTTAGGGTGAGGGTAAGGGTTAGGTTGAGGGTTAGGGTTAGAGTGAGGGTTAGGGTTAATGTGAGGGTTAGGGTTAGGGTTAAGGTTAGGCTTAGGCATAGGTTTAGGCTGAGGGTGATGGTGAGGGTGAGGGTTAGTGTTATGGTGATAGATATGGTTAGGTTTAGGGTGAGGGTTAGGATGAGTGTTCGTGTTCGGGTGAGGGTTAGTATGAGCCTGAGGGTTACAGTAAGGGTGAGGGTTAGGTTTAGGTTGAGGGTTAGTGTAAGGGTTAGGGTTAGGGTTAGATTGAGGATTAGGTTTAGGGGTAGTGTGAGGTTTAGGGTGACGATGAGGGTTAGGGTGAGGTTTAGGGTTAGAATTAGGGTTAGGGCTAGCATGAGGCTGAGGGTTAGGGTTAGGGTTAAGTTTAGTTTGAGGGTTAGGGTGAGGGGTAGGGTTAGGGTTAGGGTGAGGGTTAGGTTTAGGGTGAGGGTTACGGTTAGGGTGAGGGTGAGGGTGAGGGTAAGGGTTATTGTGAGGGTTAGGGTGAGGGTGAGGTTTAGGGTGAGGTTGAGCATTAGGATTAGGTTTAGGGTTAGGGTGAAGTTTAGGGTGAGGTTTAGGGTTAAGGTTAGGGTTAGGTTTATGGTGTCGTTAAGTGATAGCCTGAGGGTTAGGGTGAGTGTTTCATTTAGCATTAGGGTTAGGTTGAGGGTTAGGTTTAGGTTTAGGGTGAGGTTGCAGGTGAGAGTGAGGTTTAAGGTCAGGATTAGGGTGTGGTTTAGGGTTAGGGTTAGGGTTAGTGTGAGGTGGCGGTGAGGGTGACGATTAGGGTTAGAGTTACGGTGAGGGTTCGGTTAAGTTTGAGGTTTAGGGTGAGGATGAGGTTAAGGGTTAGGGTGAGGTGTTATTGTTAGGGTTAGGGTTAGGGTTACGGTTACTGTGAGGGTGAGTGTGGGGGTTAGGGCTAGGGTGACGTTTAGTGTTAGGGTTATGGTTAGAGTTAGGGTTAGTGTGAGGATGAGGTTTAGGGGTAGAGTTATGTTTAGGGTGGGGGTTAGTGTGAGGGTTAGGTTTAGAGTAAGGTTTATGGTGGAGGTTACGGTAAGGATAAAGGTGAGAGTTAGGCCGGAGGTGAGGGTTACGGTAAGGGTGAGGGTTAGGGTTATGGTGAGGGTTAGGGAAAATGTTATGGTGAGGGTGAGGGTTAGATTGAGTATTAGTGTTAGGGTTAGTGTGAGGTTTAGGGTGAGGATGAGGGTTAGGGTTAGGGTGAGGGTGAGGTTGAGGGTGAGGGTTAGGGTTAGTGTTATGGTGTGGTTTAGGGTTAGGGTGATGGTTAGGGTTAGTGTGAGGTTTAGTGTTAGGGTTAGGGTTAGTGTTAGGTTGGAAGTTAGGGTTAGGGTGAGGGTTTGGGTGAGTGTTAGGGTTAAGGTAAGTGATAGGTTTAGGGTTAGGGTGAGGGTTATGTTTAGGGTCATGTGTAGAATGAGGGTGAGGCTTAGGGTGAGGGTGACAGTGAAGGTTAAGGTATTGATGAGGGTTAGTGTTAGAGTGAGTGTTAATGCTACGGTGAGTGTTAGGGTGAGGGTGAGGGTAAGGGTTAGGTTTATGGTGAGGGTGAGGTTTAGAGGGATGGTGAGGGGTAGGGAAAGAGTTAAGGTTAGGGTTAGTGTGAGGGTTAGGGTTAGGGTGAGGAGAAGGTAAGCGTGAGGGTTGGAGTGAGGGTGAGGTTTAGGGTTACTGTTAGTGTGAGGGTTAGGGATACGGTTAGGGTGAGGGTTAGGCTTAGGGTTATGTTTATTTTGAGGGTGAGTGTTTGAGTTAGGATGAGTGTTCTTGAGAGTGTGAGAGTTAGGGTTTGGGTGAGGGTTAGGGTTAGGGTGAGTGTTAGGGTGACGGTGAGGGTGAGGGTTAGGGTTGGGGTTAGGGTCAGAGTGAGGGGTAGGGTGAGGTGTAGGGTTAGGGTTTGGGTGAGTGTTACGTTTAGGGTGAGGGTTAGGGTTAGGGTGAGGTTTAGGGTTACTGTGAGGGTAAGGGTTAGGTTGAGGGTTAGGGTTAGAGTGAGGGTTAGGGTTAATGTGAGGGTTAGGGTTAGGGTGAGGGTTAGGGTTAGGGTGATGTTTAGGGTGAGGTTGAGGGTTAGTGTGAGTGTGAGTGTGAAGGTTTGGATGAGTGTTTGGGTTAGGTTTAGGTTGAGGTTGAGGGTGAGGGTGAGGCTTAGGGTTAGTTTTAGGGTAAGGCTGAGTGTGAGGGTTAGGGGTAGGCTTAGGCTTAGGCTGAGGGTGAGGGTGAGGGTGAGGGTTAGGGTTAGTGTTAGGTTTAGGGTTAGTTTTAGGGTTATGTTGAGGCTTAGGGTTAGGTTAGAGGTTACGGTTAGGGTGAGGGTTAGGGTTAGGGATAGGTTTAGGTTGAGGATGAGGGTGAGGGTTAGGGTTAGGATTAGGGTTAGGGTGAGCCTGAGGGTGAGGGTGAGAGTGAGGTTTAGGGTTAGGGTGAGGGTTAGGCTAAGGGATAAGGTGAGCGTTAGGTTTAGGGTGATGTTTAGTTTGAGGGTGAGGGTTAGGGTGAGATTGAGGGTGAGGTTTCGGTTGAGGGTTTGGGTTAGGGTTAAGGTGAGGGTGAAGGTGAGGGTGAGGGTTAGGATTAGGGTTAGGGTTAGGCTTAGGGTGAGGGTGATTGTGAGGTTTATGGTTAGGGTTATTGTTAGGCTTAGGTTTAATCTGAGGTTGAGGTGAGTTTGAGGGTTAGGGTTAGGGTGACTGTGAGCATTAGGGTTAAGGTTAGGGATAGGATGAGGGTTAGATGAGGGTGAGGGTTAGGGTTAGGGTGAGTGTTATGCTTAGGGTTAGGATGAGGGTAAGGGTGGGGGAGAGTATAGGGCTTAGGGTGATGGTTAGCATTAGGGTTAGGGGGAGGGTTAGGATGAGGTTTAGCAGTAGGATTAGGGTTTGGGTGAGGGCTAGGGTGACAGTGAGTGTTAGGGTTAGGGTTAGGCTTAGGCATAGGTTTAGGCTGAGGGTGATGGTGAGGGTGAGGGTTAGTGTTATGGTGATGGATATGGTTAGGTTTAGGGTGAGGGTTAAGATGAGGGTTCGTGTTAGGGTGAGGGTTAGTATGAGCCTGAGGGTTACAGTAAGGGTGAGGGTTAGGTTTAGGTTGAGGGTTAGTGTAAGGGTTAGGGTTAGGGTTAGATTGAGGATTAGTGTTAGGGTTAGGCTAAGGGTTAGTGTTAGAATTAGGGTTAGGGTGAGGGTTAGGGTTAGGGTTAGGGTTAGGGTGATGTTTATGTTTATGGTGAGGGTTAAGTTTAGTGTGAGGGTTAGTGTTAGGGTGAGGGTAAATGTTAGGGTGAGGTTTAGCGTTAGGGTGAGGGTTATGGTTAGGGTGAGGTTTAGGGTTAGGGTTAGGGTTATTGTTAGGGTTAGGGTTAGGTTTATATTTATAGTGAGGTTGAGGGTGAGGGTGAGGTTTAGGGTTAGGGTTAGGGTGAGATTTAGGGTTAGGGTTAGGGTTAGATTTAGGGTTAGGGTGAAGTTGAGGTTTAGGGTTAGAGTTAGGGTTAGGGTGAGGGTTAGGGTGAGTGTTAGGGTTAGGGTTAGTGTTAGGGTTAGGCTTAGGGTGAGGGTTAGGGTGAGGGTTAGGTGTACGGATAGGGTAAGTTTAGGATTAGGGTTAAGGTGAGGGTGAGTGTGAGGGTTAGGGTTAGTGTTAAGTTTAGGCTTAGAGTTAAGCTGAGGGTGAGGGTGAAGGTGAGGGTTAGGGTTAGGGTGAGGGTTAGGGTTAGGTTTAGGGTTAGAGTTAGCCTTAAGGTGAGGTTTATGGTTAGGTTTAGGGTTCTGGTAATGGTGAGGGTTAGAGTTAGCATCAGGGTTAGGGTGAGGGTTTGGGTTATGGTTAGGGTGAGTGTTAGGGTTAATGTGAGGTTTAGGGTTAGGGTTAGGGTTAGGGTGAGGGTGAGGGTTAGGTTGAGGGTTGGGGTTTGGGTTAGGATTAGGCTGAGGGTGAGGATTAGGGTGAGATTTAGGTTAGGCTTAGTGTTAGGATTAAGGTGAGGTTAAGGGTTAGGGTGAGGGTTAGGCTTAGGGTTAGGGTGAGAGTTAAGATGACGGTTAGGGTTTCAGTGAGGGTTAATGTTAGCGTGATGGTTAGGGTTAGGATTAGGGTTAGGGAGTGGGTGATGGTTAGGATTACGGTTAGGGTTGTTGTAAGTGTTATGGTTATTGTTACATTTCCAGTGAGGGTGAGGCTGAGGGTGAAGGTTAGGGTTAGGGTTAGGGTTAGTTTTAGGGTAAGGATTAGTGTTAATGTTAGGGTTAGGGTTTGACTTTCGGTTTGGGTGAGGGAGAAGGTGAGGGTGAGGGTTAATTTTAGGGTTAGGGTGAGGTTGAGGCTTAGGGTTAAGATTAGGGATAGGGTCAGGGTGAGGTTCAGGGTTAGAGTTAGGTTGAGGGGGAGGGTTAGGGTGAGTGTCAGGGTTAGTGTTAGTGTTAGGGTTAGCATTAGGTATAGGGTGAGGGTTAGGTTGAGGTTTAGGGTTAGGTTTGGGATTAGGTTAGGGTGAGGGTGAGTGTGAGGTTTAGGGTTAGGATTAGGCTTAGGCTTAGGGTTAGGCTGAGGGTTAGTGTGGATATGAGTATTAGGCTTTTTGTGATGTTTATCCTTAGGGTTAGTGTGAGGGTTAGCATGAGGGTTAGGGATAGGATTAGGGTTAGGGTGAGGGCTAGGGTGATGGTGAGGGTTAGGGTTAGGGTTAGGTTTAGGCATAGGTTTAGTCTGAGGGTGATGGTGAGGTTGAGGGTTACTGTTATGGTGATGGATATTGGTATTGTTAGGGGGAGGTTTAGGATGAGGGTTTGGGTTAGGGTGAGGGTTAGTATAAGCGTGATGATAAGAGTAAAGTTGAGGGTTAGGCTGAACGTGAGGGTTACAGTAAGGGTGAGGGTTAGGGTTAGGGTGAGGGTTAGGGTAAGTGTTAAGGTTAGGGTTAGATTGAGGATTAGGGTTAGGGTTAGTGTGAGGTTTAGGGTGAGGATGAGGGTTAGGGTTAGAATTAGGGTTAGGGTGAGGGCTAGCATGAGGGTGAGGGTTAGGGTTAGGGCTAAGTTTAGGGTGAGGGTTAGGGTGAGGTGTAGGGTTAGGTGTAGGGTGAGGGTTAGGTTTAGTGTGAGGGTTATGGTTAGGGTGAGGGTTAGGGTAAGGGTTATGGTGAGGGTTAGGTTGAGGGTGGGGGTTAGGGTTATGATTAGGTTTAGGGTTAGGGTGAGGTTTAGGATGATGGTGAGGTTTCAGGTTAGGGTTAGGTTTGTGGTGTGGGTGATAGCATGAGGGTTAGGGTGAGTGTTAGAGTTAACATTAGGTTTAGGTGAGGGTTAAGTTTAGGGTTTGGGTGAGGGTGAGGGTGAGAGTTTGGTTTAAGTTGAGGATTAGGGTGAGTTTTAGGGTTAGGGTGAGGGTTAGGGTTAGGGTTAGCGTGAGGGTGACGGTGAGGGTGACGGTTAGGGTTAGAGTTATGGTGAGGGTTCGATTAAGTGTGAGGTTTAGGGTGAGGATGAGGTTAAGGGTTAGTGTGAGGGTTAGGCTGCGTGTGAGGGTTAGGGTTAGGGTTTGGTTTAGGGTGAGGGTTAGTGTGAGGGTTAGGGTTAGGGTTATGCTTAGGGTTAGTTTGAGGGTTATGCTGAGGGTTAGGATTAGGATTAGGGTGAGGGTTAGATTGAGGGTTAGGGTGAGGTTGAGGGTTAGTATTAGGGTGAGGGTTACGGTTATTATTAGGGTTAGGGTTAGGTTTAGGGTGACAGTGAGGTTTAGGTTGAGGGTTAGAGTTAGGGTTAATGTGAGGGTTAGGATAAGGGGTAGGGTTATGGATAGGTTTAGGGTTAGGATTAATGTGAGGTTAAGAATTAGGGTGAGGGTGAGGTTTAGGGTTAGGAATAGTGATAGGGTTAATGTTACGCTGAGGGTGAGGGTGAGGGTGAGAGTTGGGTTTAGGGTTGGGTGAGGGCTATGGTGAGGGTTAGGGTATGGGTGAGGTTTAGTGTGAGGGTGATTGTAAGGATAAAATTGAGGGTTAGGCTGAGGGTGAGAGTTAAGATAAGGGTGAGGGACAGGGTTAAGGGTGAGGGTTAAGTTAAGGGTTAGGGATAGGGTGAGGGTTAGATTGAGGATTAGGTTAGGGTTAGTGTGAGGTTTGGGGTGAGGATGAGGGTTATGATTAGTTTGAGGGTTAGGTTTAGAATTAAGGTTACAGTGAGGGCTAGGGTGAGGGTGAAGTTTAGCTTTAGGTTTAGGGTAAAGTTTAGGGTTAAGGTGAGAGTTAGTGTTAGTGTGAGGGTTAGTGTTAGAGTTAGGGTTAGTGTCAGGGTGAGGGGAAGTGTTAGGGTGAGGGTTAGTGTTAGGGATAGGTTATGCTTAGGGTTAAGTTTAGGGTGAGGGTGATTGTGTGGGGTAGGGTTAGGTTTAGGTTTAGGGTTAGGGTTATTCTGAGGGTGAGGTTGAGCTTGAGGATTAGGGTTAGGGTGATGGTTAGGATTAGGGTTAGGGTGAGGGTTAGGATGAGGGTCAGGATGAATGTGAGGTTTAGGTTTAGGTTTAGGGTGAGATTTAGGGTTAGGGTTAGGGTTAGGTTGAGGTTGAGGTTTAGGTTTAGAGTTAGGTTTAGGGTGATGGTTAGTGTTAGGGTTAGTGTTAGGTTTAGGGTTAGGGTGAGTGTTAGGGTTAGGGTTAGGGTTAGGGTTATGGTGAGGGTGAGGTTTAGGGTTATGGCGAGGCTTAGGGTTAGTATGAGGGTTAGTGTTAGGGTGAGGGTAAGTGTTAGGGTGAGGGTTAGGATTAGGTTTAGGGTTAGGGTGAAGTTTAGGGTGAGGGTGAGTTTTAAAGTTAGGGATAGGTTTGTGGTGTGGGTAAGTGATAGCATGAGGGTTAGGGTGAGGGTTAGAGTTAGCATTAGGGCTAGGGTGAGGGTGAGCGTGAGGATGCAGGTGAGAGTGAGGGTTAGGGTGAGGATTAGGGTGAGGTTTAGGGTTAGGGTTCAGGTTCGGGTTAGGGTGTGTGTTAGGATTAGGGTTATCCTTAGGGTTAGGTTGAGGGTTAGGCTGAGGTTTAGGCTGAGGTTTAGGCTTAGGATTAGGGTGAGGGTTAGGGTGAGGGTGAAGGTTAGAGTTCTGGTGAGGTTTAGGATTATTATTAGGGTTAGAGTCAGCTTTATCGTGACGGGGAGGTATAGGCTGAGGGTTGGGGTGAGGTTTAGGGTTAGGGTTAAGATGAGTGATAGGATAAGTCGTAGGGTTAAGGTTATGGTGAGGGTTAGGTTTAGTGTGAGAGTTAGATTTAGGGTTAGGGTTAGGATTAGTGTGAGGTTAAGAATTAGGGTGATGGTTAGGGTGAGGGTGAGGTTTAGGGTTAGGAATAGTGATAGGGTTAGTGTTAGGCTGAGGGTGAGGGTGAAGGTGAGGGTGAGGGTTAGGGTTAGGTTTAGGGTGAGGGCTGGGGTGAGGGTTAGGGATAGGGTGAGTGTTAGGGTGAGGGTGATGGTAAGGGTAAAGGTGAGGGTTAGGCTGAGGGTGAGGTTTAATATAAGCGTGAGTTTTAGTGTTAGGGTGAGGGTTAGGGTAAGGGTTCGGGTTAGGGTTAGGGTGAGGGTTAGACTGATTATTAGGGTTAGGGTTAATGTGAGGACGAGGGTTAGGGTTAGGGTGAGGGTGAGGTTTACTATTAGGGTTAGGGTGACGGCTAGGGTGAGGGTGAGGTTTAGAGATAGGGTAAGGGTTAGGGCTAGGTTTAGGATTAGGGTGAGGGTTAGGGTTAGAATTAGAGTTAGGGTGAGGGCTAGGCTGAGGTTTAGGGTTAGGGTGAGGTTTAGGTTTAGGGTGAGGGTGAGGTTAAGGTTTAGGGTGAGGGTTAGGGTGAGGGTTAGGCTTAGGGTTAGGGTTAGGGTGAGGATAAGGTTGAGGATTAGGCTGAGTGTTAGGGTGACTGTGAGGGTGAGGGTGAGGGTTGGGGTTAGGGTTAGATTGAGTGTTAGGGTGAGGGGTAGAGTTAGGGTTAGGGTGTGGATTAGGGTTACTGTGAGGGATAGGTTTAGAGCGAGGATAAAGGTTAGGGTGAGGGTTAGGGTTAGGGTGAGGGTTAGCGTGAGGGTTAATGTTAGGTTGGAGTTTAGGGTTAGGTTGAGGGTTAGGGTGAGTGTCAGGTTTCCTGTGAGTGATAGGGTTAGGGTTAGAGTGAGGGTTATGTTTAGGGTGATGTGTAGAATGAGGGTTAGGGTTAGGGTTAGATTTAATGTAAGGGTAAGGTTTAGGGTGAGGGTGAGGGTAAGGGTTAGGTTTAGGGTGAGGGTTAGTGTTAGGGTTACGGTTAGAGTTAGGGAGAGGGGTAGGGTGAGGAGTAGGGTTAAAGTTAAGTTTAGGGTTAGTGTGAGGGTTAGGGTTAGGGTGAGGATTATGTAAGGGTGAGGGTTGGGGTGAGGGTGACTGTTAGAGTGAGGATGAGGGTTCTGGAGAGTGTGAGGGTTAGGGTTTGGGTGATGGTTAGGGTTAGTGTGAGTGTTAGGGTGACGATGAGCGTGAGTGTTAGGGTTGGGATTAGAGTTACAATGAGGGGTAGGGTGAGGGGTAGGGTTAGGTTTAGGGTGAGGGTTAGGGTTACTGTGAGGGTTAGCGTTAAGGTGAGGTTTAGGGTTACTGTGAGGCTTCAAGTTAGGGTTAGGCTTAGTGTTAGGGTGAGGGTAAGGGTTAGGTTGAGGGTTAGGGTTAGGGTGAAGGTTAGGGTTAATGTGAGGGTTAGGTTTAGGGTGAGGGTTAGGGTGAGGGTTAGAGTTAGGGTGATGTTTAGTTTGAGGGTGTGGGTTAGGGTGAGGGTGAAGGTGAAGGTTGGGTTGAGTGTTTGGGTTAGGGTTAGGATGGGGTTGAGGGTGAGGGTGAGGCTTAGGGTTAGTTTTAGGGTAAGGTTGAGTGTGAGGGTTAGGGATAAGGTTAGTCTTAGGCTGAGGGTGAGGGTGAGGCTGAGGTTTAGGGTTAGGGTTAGGGTTAGCGTTAGGGTTATGGTGAAGGTTAGGGTTAGGTTGGAGGTTATGGTTAGGGTGAGGTTTAGGGTTAGGGATAGGTTTAGTTTGAGGGTGAGGATGAGGATTAGGTTTAGGATTAGGGTTAAGGTGAGCCTGAGGTTGAGGGTTAAGTTGAGGGTTAGTGTTACGGTAGGGTGAGGCTAAGGGTTAGAGTGAGGTTTAGGTTTAGGGTGATGTTTAGGTCGAGGGTGAGGGTTAGGGTGAGGTTGAGGGTGAGGTTTCGGTTGAGGGTTTGGGTTCGGGTGGTGAGGGTGAAGGTGAGCGTGAGGGTTAGGTTTAGAGTTAGGGTTAGGCTTAGGTTGAGGGTGATTGTGAGGGTTAGTGTTAGGGTTATTTTTAGGCTTAGGTTAAAGCTGAGGGTGAGTGTGAGGGTTAGGGTTAGGGTGAGTGTGAGCGTTAGGGTTAGGGTCAGGGATAGGCTGAGGGTTAGATGAGGGTGAGGCTTAGGGTTAGGGCGAGTGTTAGGCTTAGGGTTAGTGTGAGGGTTAGGGATAGTTTGATGGTTAGGGTGAGGTTTAGAGTAAGGGTGAGGTTGAGGGTGAGCGTGACTGTTAGGGTGCAGGTGAGGTTTAGGTTAAGTTTAGGGTTAGGGTGAGGGTTTAGTGTTAGGGTTAGGATGATGGTTAGGATGAGGGGTAGGGTTAGGGTTAGGGTGAGGTTCAGGGTTAGATTAAGGGTTACCGTTAGGGTTAGGGTTAGGGGGAAGTTTAAGGTGAGGGTTAGGGTTAGGTTTAGTGTTAAGGTGAGGGTTAGGGTGAGGGTAAGTTTTAGGGTGAGGGTTAGGGTGAGTGTGAGGTTAGGGTTAGGTTATGGAGTGGTTTAGGGTTAGATTTAGGATGAAGTTGAGGGTGAGAGTGTGGGTTAGGGATTAGTTTTAAGGTTAGGGTTAGTGTTATTGTTAGGGTTAGGGTTACGATTACATTGAGGTTGCTGGTTAGGTGAGTTTTAGCGTTAGGGTTAGCGTTAGGCTGAGGGTTAGGTTGAGGGTAAGTGTTGGGGTGTGAGTTAGGGTTAGGGTGAGGTTAAGGGTTAGGGTTAGGGTTAGGTTGAGGGTTAGGGTTAGCATTAGGGTTACCTTGAGGACTAGGGTGAGGGGTAGGGTTAGGTTAGGGTGAGGGTTAGGGTTAGGATGAGCATTAGGGTGAGGGTAAGAATAAGGGTAAGGGTGAGGGTTAGGGTGAGTTTGAGGGTTACGGTAAGAGTGAAGGTTATGATGAGGGTGAGGTTTAGGGTGAGGTTTAGGATTAGGGTGAGGGTGAGATTGAGGGTTAGGGTGAGGGTAAGGGTTAGGGTTAGGGTGAGGGTAAGATAAGGTTGAGGGTTAGGGTTAGGTTTAGGGTGAGGGTTAGAGTGAGTGTGAGGTTTAGGGTTAGGGATAGTGTTAGGGTGAGGGTAAGTGTTAGGGTTTTGTATAGGTTTACGGTGAGGGTGAAGGATAGGTTTAGGGTGAGGGTTAGGGTTAGGGTTAGGGTGAGGGTGAGGGTTAGTATAAAGTTTAGGGTTAGGGTTGTTTTTAGGTTTATGTTTAGGTTTATGATTACGTTGACGGTGAGGGTAATGGTTAGGGTGAGGTTTAGGATTAGGGCTAGTTTTAGGGTTAGGGTTAGCATGAGGTTTAGGGTAAGTGGTAGGGTTAAGGTTAGGGTGAGGGTTAGGGTTAGTTTGAGGGTTACGGTTAGAGATAGGGTGAGGGTTAGGATGAGGGTTAGGGTGAGGGTAAGGTTTAGGGTGAGGGTTAGAGTTAGTGTGAGGTTTAGGGTTAGGGTTAGTGTTAGGGTGAGGGTAAGTGTTAGGGTTAGGTTTAGGTTTACGGTGAGGGTGAGGGTTAAATTTAGAGTGAGGGTTAGGGTTAGGTTAGAGTTAAGGTGAGGGTGAGGGTTAGGATAAAGTTTAGGGTTAGGGTTATTTTTAGAGTTATGTTTATGTTTATGGTTATGTTGAGGGTGAGGGTTAAGGTTATGGTGAGGTTTAGGATTAGGGTTAGGTTTAGGGTTAGGGTTAGGGTGAGGATTAGGATGAGTGGTAGGGTTAAGGTTAGGGGGAGGGTTAGGGTTAGGGTTAGGGTTAGGGTGAGGGTTAGGATTAGTGTTAGAGTTAGGGTTAGGGTAAGGATGAGAGTTTCGGGTTAGGGTTAGGGTTAGGGTTAGTTTGAGGATTTCGGTGAGCGTTATGGTTAGGGTTAGGGTAAGGGTTAGCGTTAGGGTGAGGGTTATGGTTAGGATTAGTGTTAGAGTTAGTGTTAAGGTTAGGGTGAGGGTTATGGTGAGGGTGAGGTTTAGGGTTAGGTTTAGGTTTATCATGTGGGTGAGTGACAGTGTGAGGGTTAGGGTGAGTGTTAGAGTTAGCATTAGGTTTAGGGTGAAGGTTATGGTGAGGGTTAGGTTTAGTGTGAGTGTTAGGTTTAGGGTTAGGTTTAGGATTAGTGTGAAGGTAAGAATTAGGGTGATGGTTAGAGTGAGGGTGAGGTTTAGTGTTAGGATTTGGGTTATCATTAGTGTTACGCTGAGGATGATGGTGAGGGTGAGGGTGAGGGTGAGTTTTAGGGTTAGGGTTAGGGTGAGGGCTAAGATGAGGGTTAGGGTTAGGGTGAGGTATAGGGTTAGGGTGAGGGTTAGGGTTAGAGTTAGGGTTAGGGTTAGGGTTAGTTTGAGGGTGGTATGAAGGTGAGGTTTAGGGTGAGGGTTAGGGTTAGGGTTAAAATTAGGGTGAGGTTTAGGGTTACTGGTAGTGTTACGGTTATGGTTAGTATTAGGGTTAATGTGTGGGTTAGGGTTAGGGTGAGGATAAAGTAAGGATTAGGGTTAGGGTGAGGGTGAGGTTTATGGTTACTGTTTGAGTGAGGGTTAGGGTTTGGTTTAGTGTTAAGGTAAGGTTGAGGGTGAGGGTTAGGGTTAGGCTTATGGTTAAGGAGAGGGTGAGGGTGAGTGTGAGGTTTAAGGTTAGGTTTAGGGTTAGGGTGAATGTTATGGTTAGAGTGGAGGTTAGGATTAGGGTTAGGGTGAGGGTTAGGTTTTGGGTTAGGCTGAGGGTTAAGGTTAAGATTAGGGTGAGGTTTAGGTTGAGGGTTAGGGGGAGGGGGAGGGTTAGGTTTAGAGTGAGACTTAGGGTTAGGATTAGGGTTAGGGTCAGGGTTAGGGTGACTGTGAGGGTTAGGGTGAAGTTTAGAGTGAGGGTTATGTTTAGGGTTAAGGTGAGGGTTAGGGTAAGGGGTAGGGTTACGGTTAGGGTGAGGTTTAGGTTTAGTGTGAGAGTAAAGGTTAGGGTTAGGGTTAGGATTAGTGTGAGGGAAAGATTTAGGGTGATGGTTAGGGTGAGGGTGAGGTTTAGGTTTAGGAATAGGGATAGGGTTAGTGTTACACTGAGGGTGAGGAAGAGGGTGAGGGTGAGCGTTAGGTTTAGGGTTAGGGTGAGGGCTAGGGTGAGGGTTATTAACGGTTAGGGTGAGGGCTAGGGTTAGGGTGAGGGTAAGGGTTAGGTTTAGTTTGAGGGTGGTGTGAGGGTGAGGTTTAGGGTGAGGCTTTGGGTTAGGGTGAGGGCTAGGTTGAGGGTGAACTTTAGGGTTATGATGAGGGTTAGCATTAGGTTTAGAGTGAGGGTTATGTTTAGTGTGAGGTTTACGGTTAAGGTTAGGTTGAGGTTGCGGGTAAGGGTTATGGTGAGGGTTCGGGTGAGGGTGAAGGTTAGGGTTATGATGAGAGATAGGGTTAGGTTTAGGCTGAGGGTGAGAGTGAGGGTGCGGGTGAGGTTTGGGTTAGGGTTAGGGTTAGGGTGAGGGTGAGGGCTAGGGTGAGGGTCAGGGTTAGGGTGAAAGTGAGGTTGAGGGTGAGGCTGAGCATTAGGGTGAGGGTGAGGGTTTGGTTTAGGGTTAGGGTTAGGGTGAGGTTGAGGTTTAAGATTAGGTTTAGGGTTATTGTTAGGGTTAGAGTGAGGGTTACAGTTCAGTATAGGGTGAGGGTGAAAGTTAGGATTATGGTTAGGGTTAGGGTGAGGTTTAGGGTTAGGGTTAGGGTTAGTGTTAAGATGAAGTTTATGGTGAGTGGTAGGGTTATGGTTAAGGTGAGGGTTAGGGTTAGTGTGACGGTTAGAATGAGGGTTAGGGTTAAGGTGAGGGTGAGGGTTAGGATGAGGTTTAGGGTAAGGGTGAGGGTTAGGTTTAGGGTGGAGTTTAGGATTAAGGTTAGGGTTATGGTTAGGTTGAGAGTTAGGTTTAGGGTTAGGGTTAGGTTTACGCTGAGGGTGAGGGTTAGGGTTATGGTGAGGGTTTGGTTTAGGGTAAGGGTTAAGGTGAGGGTGAATTTTAGGATTAGGATTAGGGTTAGGGTTAGGGTGAGGGTGAGGGTTACGGTTAGGGTTAGGGTTACAGTGAGGTTGAGGGTTAGGTTTAGGGTGAGGTTTAGGGTTAGGGTTAGGGTTAAGGTGTGGGTTTGTGTTAGGATTAGAGTTAGGGTCAGGGTTATTGTTAGGGTTAGGGTTAGTGTTAGGGTTAGGTTTAGGGTGAGCGTGAGGGTTACCGTTAGGTTTAGGTATAGTGTTAGGGTTAGGATTAGCGTGAGGGTGAGGGTGTGGGTTAGGGTTAGGGTTAATGTGAGGATGAGCGTTAGTGTGAGGGTTAGGGTTAGGGTGAGGGTGAGGGTGAGGTTGAGGGTGAGTGTTAGGCTTAGTATGAGGTTTAGGGTTAGGGTTAAGGTTAGGCTTAGGTTGAGTGTTTGGCTTAGGTTTAGGGTTAGGATGAGGGTTAGGCTGAGGGGTATGGTTACGTTTAGGGTGAGGATTAGGTTTAGTGTGAAGGTTAGGCTTAGGGTTAGGGTGAGGTTAAGGATTAGGGTGAGTGTTAGGGTGAGGGTTAACGTTAGGTTTAGGTTTAGGGTGAGGCTTAGGGTTAGGGTTAGGGTTACTGTGATGGTGAGGGTTAGGTTTAGGGTGAGGGTTAGGGTTAGGTTTAGGCTTAGGCATATGGTTAGGATTAGGGTGATTCTGAGGGTGGGGCTTAAGGTTATGGTGATGGATAGGGTTAGGGATAGGGTGAGGGTTAGGATGTGGGTTCGGTTTAAGGTGAGGGTTAGGATGAGAGTGACGGTAAGAGCAAAGGTGAGGGTGAGACTGAGGGTGAGGGTTATGGTAAGGGTTAGGCTTAGGGCTAGGGTGAGTGTTAGGGTAAGGGTTAGGGTTAGGGTTAGATTGAGGATTAGGTTTAGGGATAGTGTGAGGTTTAGATTGAGAATGAGGATTAGGGTTAGAATTAGGGTTAGGGTGAGGGCTAGCGTGAGGGTGAGGCTTAGGGTTAGGGTTAAGTTTAAGATGAGTGTTAGGGTGAAGAGTAGGGTTAGGATTAGGGTTAGGGTTAGTGTTATTGTTTGAGTTAGGGTTACGGTTACGGTGAGGGTGAGGGTTAGGGTTAATGTTATTGTTAAGGTTAGGGTTACGGTTACAGTGAGGGTGAGGATGAGGTTTAGGGTTAGGGTTAGGGTGAGGTTTTTAATGTTAGGTTTAGGGTTAGAATTAGGGTTAGGGTGATGGTTAGGGTTAGGGTTAGGGGGAGGGATAGGATGAGGATTAGGAATAGGGTTAGGGTAAGGGCTAGGGTGAGGGTGAGGTTTAGGGTTAGGGTTAGGGTGAGGTTTAGGGTTACGTTTAGGGTTTGGGTTAGGGTGAGGGTAAGGTTTAGTGTTAGAGTTAGTTTTAGCGTGGGGCTGAGGGTGAGGGTTAGGGTTAAGGTTAGTGTTAGGGTTAGGGTGAGGGTGAGGTTTAGGGTGAGGTTGAATTTTAGGCTTAGGGTTAGGATTAGGATTACGGTAAAGGTTAGGGTGAGTGTGAGGGTTAGGGTTAGGGTTAGGCTTAGGCTTAGGATTAGACTGAGGGTGAAGGTGAGGTTGTAGTTTGGGGTTAGGGTGAGTGTTAGGGTTAGGCTTAGGGTTAGTATTAGGATTAGGGTAAGGGTTATGGTGAGCGTGAGGTTTAGTTTTAGAATTAATTTAAGGGGGAGGCTGAGGTTGAAGGTGAGGGTTAGGGTTAGTGTTAGGGTAAGGTTTAGGGTTAGGGTTAGGGTGAGGGTTAAGATGAGGTTTAGGATTACGGTCAGGGTGAGGGTTAGGGGTAGAGTGAAGGATAGGGTTAGGATTAGGGTTAGGGTGAGGGTTAGGGTCAGTGTTAGCGTGAGGTTTAGGATGAGGGTTAGGATTAGGGTTAGGGTGAGGCCTAGGGTGAGGGTGAGGTTTAGGGTTAGGGTTATTGTCAGGTTTAGGGTTAGGGTTAGGGTTAGGGTGAATGTTAAGCTTAGGCTTAAGGTTAGGATTAGGATTAGGGTAAGGCTTATGGTGAGCATGAGGTTTAGTTTTAGAGTTAGGGTAAGGGTGAGGCTGAGGTTTAAGGTGAGGGTTAGGGTTAGTGTTAGGGTAAGGTTTAGGGTGAGGGTTAGGGTTATGGTTAGGGTTAGGCTTAGGGTGATTGTGAGGGTTAGGGTTTGAGTAAGGATTAGGCTTAGAATTCGGCTGAGGGTGAGGGTGAGTGTGAGGTTTAGGGTTAGAATGAGGTTTAGGTTTAGGGTTAGTGTGAGTGTTAGGTTTAGGGATAGGATTAGAGTTAGTCTGAGGGTAATGGTGTGGGAAAGGATTAGGTTTAGGGTGAGGGTTAGGGTTAGGGTTATGGGGAGGGTTAAGATGAGGGTTAGTGTTAGGATTAGGGTTAGGGTGAGGGCTAGGGTGAGAGTGAGGTTTAGGCTTAGGGTTAGGGTGAGGTTTAGGGTTAGGGTTAGGGTGAGGTTGAGGTATAGGTTTAGGATTAGGGTTAAGGTGAGGCTGAGGGTGAGGGTTAGAGTTAGGGTTAGTATTAGGATTAGGGTAAGGTTTAGGTTGTGTGTGAGGGTTAGGGTTAAGATTAGGGCTTGGTTTAGGGCTACACTGAAGGTGAGGGTGATGGTGTGAGTTAGGGTTTGGGTGAGGGTTAGGGTTAGTTTTAGGGTGAGAATTATGGTTCAGTTTAAGTTTAGTGTTAGGGTGAGGTATAGGGTTAGGTTTAGGGTGAGGTTTAGGGTTAGGGTTAGGTTGAGGGTTAGGGTTAGGTTTAGGGTTAGGGTGAGGTTTAGGATTAGGGTTAGGGTGAGGGTTAGGGTTAGGGTGAGGGTTAGGATTGGAGTTACGGTGAGGGCTAGGGTGAGGGTAAGGGTTAGGGTTAGTGATAGGGTGAGGTTTCAGGTTAGGGTTAGGTTTAGCATGAGGGTTCGGATGAGGGTTAGGTTTACGGTAAGGGTTATGGTTAGGGTTAATTTGAGGGTTAGGGTTAGGATTAGGTTTAGGGTGAGAGTGAGGTTTAGGATTAGGATTAGGGTTAATGTTATTGTTAGGGTTAGGGTTATGGTTACGGTGAGGGTGAAGGAGAGGGATAGGATTAGGGTTAGTGTTAATGTTATTGTTAGGGTTAGGGTTAGGGTTACAGTGAGGGTGAGGATGAGGGTGAAGGAGAGGGATAGGATTAGGGTTAGTGTTAATGTTATTGTTAGGGTTAGGGTTAGGGTTACAGTGAGGGTGAGGATGATGGTTAGGGTGAGGTTTTTAGTGTTATGGTTAGGGTTAGAATTAGGGTTAGGGTGAGTGTTAGGGTTAGGGTTAGGGGGAGGGTTAGGATGAGTATTAGGAATAGGATTAGGGTTAGGGTAAGGGCTAGGGTGAGGGTGAGGTTTAGGGTTAGTGTTAGGGTGAGGTTTAGGTTTATGTTTAAGGTTTGGGTTAGGGTGAGGTTAACGTTTAGTGTTAGAGTTAGTTTTAGCGTGAGGATGAGGGTGAGGATGAGGGTGAGTGTTAGGGTTAGGTTTAGTGTTAGGGTGAGGGTGAGGGTGAGGGTTAGGGTGTATGTGAGGGTTAGGCTTAGGTTTAGGATTAGGATTACTGTAAAGCTTAGGGTGAGTGTGAGGGTTAGTGTTAGGGTTAGGTTTAGGATTAGGATTACACTGAGCATGAAGGTGAGGGTGAAGTTTAGGGTTAGGGTGAATATTAGGGTTAGGCTTAGGGTTAGGATTAGGATTAGGGTAAGGTTTAGGGTGAGGGTGAGGTTTAGTTTTAGAGTTAGGGTAAGGGTGAGGCTGAGGTTGAAGTTGAGGGTTAGGGTTAGTGTTAGGGTAAGGTTTAGGGTTAGGGTTAGGGTGAGGGTTAGGATGAAGGTTAGGGTAATGATCACGGTGAGGGCTAGTGGTAGAGTGAGGGTGAGGGTTAGGATTAGTGTTAGGGTGAGGGTGAGTGCTAGCATTAGTTTTAGGGTTAGGGTTTGGGTTAAGTTTAGGGTTAGGATTAGCGTTATTTTTAGGTTTAGGGTTAGAGTTATGGTGAGGGTGAGTATGAGGGTTAGGATTAGGGTTATGGTGAAATTTAGAGTTCAGGTTAGGATTAGGGTTAGGGTGAGGGTGAGGTTTAGGGTTCGATTTAGGGTTATTTGGAGGGTTAGGTAGAGGGTTAGGTTTAGAGTTAGTGTTAGGGTTAAGGTTAGGATGAGGTTTAGGTTGAGGTTTAAGGTTAGGGTTAGGCTTAAGATTAGGATTAGGGTTAGGGGAGGGTGAATGTGAGGGTTAGGGTTAGGGTGATGGTTAGGATTAGGGTTACAGAGAAGTTTAGGATGAGGGTTAGGGTTAGGATTAGAGTTAGGGTGAGGGCTAGGGTGAGGGTGAGGGGTGGGGTAAGTGTTAGGGTTAGGCTTAGGCTTAGGCTGAGCATGAGGTTCAGGGTTAGGGTTAGGGTTAGGTTTAGGGTGAGGTTCAGTGTTAGGGTTAGGGTTAGAGTTAGGGGTAGAGTGAGAGTGAGGTTTAGGAGTAGAGTTAAGGTTAGGGTGAGGGTTAGGGTTAGGGTGAGGCTTATGGTTAGTGTTAGTGTTAGGTTGAGAGTAAGGTTTAAGTTGAGGTTTAGGGTTAGGGTTAGGGTTAGTGTGAGGGTTAGGGTTAGGGTTAGTGTTAGTGTGAGGGTAAGTGTTAGGGTGAGGGAATGGTTTAAGTTGAGGGTTATGGTTAGGGTGAGGGTTTGGATTAGGGTTAGGCTTATTTTTACGGTTAGGTTCAGGGTTAAGGTTACTGTGAGTGTGAGGGTGAGGGTTAGGGTTAGGGTGAGGGTGAGGTTTAGGGATTGTGTTAGGGTTAGAGTTAGGGTTAAGGTAAGGGTGAGTGTGAGGGTTAGGGTTAGGGTTAGGCTTAGGCTTAGGGTAAGGCTGAGGGTGAGGGTGGGGTGAGGATTACGTTTAGTGTGTTGGTTAGGGTTAGGGTTAGGGTTAGGTTTAGGGTGGGGTTTAGGGTTACGGTTAGGGTTTGGTTTAGGGTGAGGGTGAGGTTTAGGGTTAGATATAGGGTTAGGGGGAGCTATAGGGTGAGGGTTAGGGTTAGGGTTAAGTTTAGATTTAGGGTGAGTGTGCGGGTGAGTGTATTAGTGTAAGGTTTAGGGTGAGTGTGATGGTTAGTGTAAGGTTTAGGGTTAGGCTTAGTGTTACACTGAGGGTGAGTTTTAGGGTTTGGGTGAGGGTTAGGGTTAGGATTAGGGTGAGAGTTAGTGTTCAGGTTAATTTAGGGTTAGGTTGAGGGTTAGGGTTAGGCTTAGGATTAGGGTGAGGTTTAGGGTTAGGGTTAGGGTGAGGTTTAGGATGAGGATTAGGGTTAGGATTAGGGTTAGGGTGAGGGCTAGGGTTAGGTTGAGGGTCAAGGTTAGTGTTAGGGTGAGGTTTAGGTTTAGGGTGAGGGTTAGGATAAGGGTTAGTGTTATGGTAAGGTGAGGATTACGGTTAGGGTGAGGGTTAGTGTTATGATTAGGTTTAGGGTGAGGGTGAGGGTTAGGAATAGGGTTAGGGTTACGGTTATTGTTAGGGTTAGGGTTAGGGTTACGGTTACTGAGAGGGTGAGGGTGAGGGTTAGTGTTAGATTTAGGGTGAGGTTTTTAGTGTTAGGGTTATGGTGAGACTTAGGGTTAGGGTTAGTGTAATAGTTAGTGTTAGGGTTAGTTTTAGGGTGAGGCTGAGGATGAGGGTTAAGGTTAGGGTTAGTGTTAGAGTTAGGGTTAGGGTTAGGATTAGGGTTAGGTTTAGGGTTAGGGTTAGGGTTAGGGTTAGGGTCTGAGTGAGAATTAGGGTTCGGGTTAGGTTTAGGGTTAACGTGAGTTTTAGGGTTAGGGTTATGGTGAGTATGAGTGTTAGGTTTTGGTTGAGGGTTAGGGTTAGGCTTAGGAATAGGGTAAGGGTTATGTTTAGGATTAGGGTCAGGTTTAGGATGAGGATTAGGGTTATTATTAGTGTTATTGTGAGAGCTAGGGTGAGGATGAGGGTTATTGTTAGTGTTTGGGTGAGGTTTAGGTTTAGGGTTAGAGTTTGGGTGAGGGTTAGAATGAGTGTTATATTTACAGTGAGGGTGAGGGTTAGGATTAGGTTGAGAGTTAGGGTTAGGAATTGGGTTAGGGTGACGGTTAGTTTTAGCGTTAGATTTAGGGTTTGGGGGAGATTTATGTCCAGGTTTAGGGTTAGGGTTAGGGTTAGTGTTAGGGTTAAGATTAGGGTGCAGGTTAGTTTGAGGTTTATGATTAGGGTTAGGGTAAGAGTTAGGATTAGGTTTAGGGTGAGGGTGAGTGTGAGGGTTAGGGTTAGGGTTAAGCTTAGGCTTAGGTTTAGGTTGAGCGTGAGGGTGGGGGTGAGGATTAGGTTTAGGGTTATGGTTAGGGTTAGGGTTAGGGTGAGGGCTAGGGTGAGGGTGAGATTTAGGGTGAGGTTTAAGCTTAGGATTAGGGTTTTGGCTGACTGTGAGGTTGAGGGTGAGGGTTAGGGTTAGTGTGATTGTTAGGTTTTCGGTTAGGGTGAGTGTTAGGATGAAGTTTATGTTTAGGGTGAGGGTTTGGGTGAGGATGATGGTAAGTGTAAAGGTGAGGTTTAGGCTGAGGGTGAGGGTTAAGATAAGGGTGAGGTTTATGTTTAGGGTTAGGGTTAGGGTAAGTGTTAGCGTTAGATTTAGGTTTAGGGTTAGATTGAGGATTAGGGTTAGGGTTAGGGTTAGTGTCAGGTTTATGGTGAGGATGAGGTTTATGGTTATGGTGAGGGTGAGGGTTAGGGTGAGGGCTAGTGTGAGGTTGAGGGTTAGAGTTAGGGTTAGGGTGAGGTTTAGGATTAGGGTGAGGGTTTGGATTTGTGTGAGGGTTAGGGTTAGGGTGAGGGTAAGTGTTAGGGTGAGGGTTAGGTTTAGGGTGAGGGTTATGGTTAGGGGGAAGGTGAGGGTTAGGTTTACCGTTAGGGTTAGGGTTGGAATTAGGATTAAGGTGAGGGTGAGGTTTAGGGGTTGAGTTAGGGTTAGGATGAGGGTTAAGTTTAGGGTGAGGGTTATGGTGGGTGTGATGCTAAGGGTTAAGGTGAGGTTAGGCTGAGGGTCAGGGTTACGGTAAGGGTGAGGGTTAGGATTAGGGTTAGGTTGAGGGTGAGAGTTAGATTGAGTATTAGAGTTAGGGTTAGTGTGAGGTTTAGGGTGAGAATTAGGGTTAGGGTCCAGGTGAGGGCTAGGGTGAGGTTGAGGGTTAGTGTTAGTGTTAGGGTGAGGTTTAGGGTTAGGGTGATGATTGGGTTAGTGTGAGCGTTAGTGTGAGCGTTTCCGTTAGTGTTAGGGTGAGGTTAAGTGTTAGGGTGAGAGTTAGGGTTAGGGTGAGGTTTATGGTTAGTGTGAGGTTGAGTGCTAGGGTTAGGGTTAGGATGAGGTTCAGTTTAGGGTTAGGGTTTGAGTTAGGGTTATGGTGAGGGTGAGATTAGGGGTAGTGTTAGGGTTTGGGTTAGGGTGAGGGTTAGGTTTAGAGGTAGGATTAGCCTTAGGCTTGGGCTTAGGCCGAGCATGAGGGTCAGTGTTAGGGTTCAGGTTAGGGTTCGGATTAGGGTTAGGGTTAGTGTGAGTGTTAGGATGAGGTTTAGGGTTAGGATTAGGTTTAGGGTGAGGGCTAGGCTGAGGGTTAGGTTGAGGTTTAGTGTTAGGGATAGGGTTAGGTTTAGGATTTGGGTTACGGTGAGGGTGAGTTGAGGGTTAGGGTTAGGGTTAGGGTTAGGGTCAGGGTGATTGTTAGTGTTATGGTTACAGTTAAGTTATGGTTAGGGTTAGGATTAGGGTTAGTGTTAGGGTTAGTGTTATTGTTAGGGTTAGGGTTAGGGGATATGGTTAGTGTGAGGTTTAGGGTTAGGGTTAGTGTTAGCGTTAGGGTGAGGGTGAGGTTTAGGTTGAGGTTTAGAGTTAGGTTTAGGGAGAGGGTTAGGTTTAGAGTTATGGTGAGGGTGAGGGTGCGGGTGATTATGAGGGTTAGGGTTAGGGTTAGCATTAGGCTGAGGGTTAGGCAGAGGGTGATGGTGAGGCTGAGGGTTAGGGTTAGGGTTAGGATGAGGTTTAGATTTAGGGTTAGTTTTAGAGTTAGAGTTAGGGTTAGGGTTAGGGTGAGGTTTAGGGTAAGGGTTCGGGTTATGGTTAGGGTGAGGGTTAGATTGAGGATTAGTGTTAGGGTTAGTGTGTGGTTTAGGGTGAGGATGAGGATTAGGATTAGGCTGAGGGTGAGGGTTAAGATAAGTGTCAGGCTTAGGGTTAGGGTGAGGGTTAGGGTAATGGTTTGGGATATGGTTAGGGTGAGAGTTAAATTGAAGATTAGGGTTAGGGTTAATGTGAGTTTTATGGTGAGAATGAGGATTAAGGTTAGGGTGAGGGTGAGGGTTAGAATTAGGTTTAGGGTGAGGGCTAGGTTGAGGGAGAGGGTTAGGGTTAGGGTTAGGGTTAGGATGAGGTTTAGGATTAGGGTGAGGGTTAGGGTGAGTGTGAGGATTAGTTTTAGGGTTAGGGTTAGTGTTAGGGTGAGGTTAAGTGTTAGGTTGAGGGTTAGGGTTAGGGTTATTGTTAGGGTTAGGGTTACGGTTATTGTGAGGGTGAGTGTGAGGGTTAGGGTTAGGTTGAGGTTTAGTGTTAGGGTTGTGGTTAGAGTTAGGGTTAGTGTGAGGGTGAGGTTTAGTGGTAGTCTTATGTTTAGGGTGTGGGTTAGGGTGAGGGTTAGTGTTAGGGTGAGGTTTAGGTTTAGGGTGATGGTTAGGGTTAGTGTGAGGGTTAGTGTTAGGGTTAGGGTTAGGGTGAGGGTTTGGGTTAGGGTGAGGGTTATGGTTAGGGTGAATGTTAGGGTTAGGGATAGGGTGAGTGTTAGGGTTAGGGTTAGGGTTATTGTTAGGGTTAGGGTTAGGTTTACGGTTGCGGTGAGGGTAAGGGTGAGGGTTAGGTTTGGTGTTAGGATGAGGTTTAGGTTTAGGGTTAGGGTTAGATTTAGGGTTAGGGTTAGGGTGAGGGTGAGGTTTAGGGTTAGATTTAGGCTTAGTGTTATGGTTAGAGTTAGGGTGAGGGTGAGGTTTAGGCTTAGGCTTAGGCTTAGGCCTAGCAAGAGGGTGAGTGTTAGGGGTATGGTTATGGTGAGGGTTAGGGTTAGGGTTAGTTTGAGGGTCAGGATGAGGTTTAGCGTTAGGATAAGGGTTAGGGTGAGGGCTAGGGTGAGTGTTAGGGTGAGGGTTAGTGTTAGGGTTAGGGTTATGTTTGGGATTAGGTTTAGGGTGAGGGTGAGTGTGAGCGTTAGGGTTAGGGTTAACGTTAGGCTTAGGGTTAGGATGAGGGTTAGCGTTAGGGTTTGGGTTAGAGTGAGTGTGTGGCTGAGGATTAGGTTTAGGTTTAGGATTAGAGGTAGGGTTAGGGTTAGGCCTAGGTTAGGTTTAGCGTTAGGCTGAGGGTGAGGGTGCAGGTTAGGATTAGGGTTAGGGTTAGTGTTAAAATTCGGGTTATTGTTAGTGTTTTGGTTTGGGTTAAGTTTGAGGTGAGGGTGAGGCTGAGGGTGAGAGTTATGGTTAGGGTTAAGATTAGGCTTAGGTTTAGGCTGAGGGTGAGGTTGGGGGTGAGGAATAGGTTTTGGGTGATGGTTAGGGTTAGGGTTAGGGTGAGGGTTAGGATGAGGGTTAGGGTTCGTATTAGGTTTAGGGTGAGGGCTAGGGTGAGGGTTATGGTTAGGCTTAGGGTTAGGGTTAGGTTTAGATTTGGGCTGAGGTTGAGGGTGAGTGTGAGAGTTAAGGTTAGGGTGATGGACTGGGTTAGGGTTAAGGTGAGTGTTAGGATGAGGGTTAGGGTTAGAATGAGGATTAGGGTGAGCATGTCTGTAAGAGTAAAGGTGAGGCTCAGGCTGAGGGTCAGTGTTCCCCTAAGGGTGAGGGTTTGGTTTAGGGTGAGGGTTAGGGTACGGGTTAGGGTGAGGGTTACGATGAGGGTGAGGGTTAGATTGAGGATTATTGTTAGGGTTAGTTTGAGATTTAGTGCGAGGATGAGGGTTAGGGTTAGGTTTAGGGTTAGGATTAGAATTAGGGTTAGGGTGAGGGCTAGGGCGAGGCTCAGGTTTAGGGTTAGGTTTAAGGTGAGGTTTAAGGTTAGGGTGAGAGTTAGGGTTACTGTGAGGGTTAGTGTTAGATTTAGGGTTATTGTTAGTGTGAGGGTAAGTGTTAGGGTGAGGGCTAGGCTTAGGTTGAGGGTTGTGGTTAGGGTGAGGGTTAGGGTTAGAATGAAGGTTTTGGTTAGGGTGAGGGTTAGAGTTATGGTGAGGGTGAGGTTGAGGGTTAGGGTTAGAATGAGGTTTAGGGTAAGGGTTAGGGTTAGAGTTAGGGTTAGGGTGAGGGGGAGGTTTAGGGTAAGATTTAGGGATCAGGTGAGGGTTAGCATGAGGGTTAGGGTTAGGGTGAATTTTAGGTTTAGGGTTAGGGTGAGGTTTATTGTTAGGGTTATGGTTAAGATTAGGGTTAGGGTGAGGGTGAGTGTGTGGGTTAGGGTTAGGTTTAGGGTTAGGCTTACGGTTAGGCTGAGGGTTAGGTTGAGGGTGAGGGTTAAGATTAGGGTGAGGGTTAGGGTTAAGCTTAGGGTGAGGGTTAAGATGAGGGTTAGGTTTAGGATTAGGGTTAGGGTGAGGGCTAGGGTGAGGGTGAGGTTTAGGGTTAGTGTTAGAGTGAGGTTTAGGGTTAGGGTTAGCGTTAGAATCAGTGTGAGTTTGAGGTTTAGGGTTAGAGATTAGTGTTAGGTTGAGGGTTACTATGAGAGTTAGGTTTAGGGTTAGTGTCAGGGTTAGGGTTCGTGTGATGTTTAGGGTGAGGTTGTGTGTTAAGGTTAGTGTTAGCATGAGGTTTAGGTTTAGGATTAGGGTTGGGGTGTGGGATAGGGTGAGTGTGAGGTTTAGGATTAGGGTTCGGGTGAGGGTTAGCGTGAGGTTTTGTGTTAGGATTAGGGTTAGAGTGAGGTTTAGGGTTAGAATTAGGGTTAGGGTGAGGGTTAGGATTAGGGATAGGGTTAGGTTTAGGGTTATGTTGAGGTTTAGGGATAGTGTGAGGGTTAGTGTTAGGGTGAGGGTACGTGTTAGGGTGAGGTTTATGGTTAGGGTGAGGGTTATGGTTAGGGTGAGGTTTAGGGGTAGTGTTAGGGTTATTGTTAGGCTTAGGTTTAAGCTGAGGGTAAGGGTCAGGTTTAGGGTTAGGGTGAGAGTGAGGTTCAGGTTTACAGTTAGGGTTAGGGTGAGGGTTAGGGTTAGGGCTGGGATTAAGTTTAGGGTTAGTGTGAGGGTGAGTGTGAGGATTAGTGTTAGGGTTAGAGTTACGCTTAGGTTTAAGCTGAGGGTGAGGGTGAGGTTTAGCGTTAGGGTGAGGGTGAGGTTTAGGGTTAGAGTTAGGGTTAGGCTGAGGGTTTCTGTGAGGGTTAGTGTTAGGATTAGTGTTAAGGTTAGGGTTTGGGTTAGGGTTAGTGTGAGGGTTAGGGTTAGGGATAAGGTTACATTTAGGATTATGGTTAGGGTGAGGGTGAGGGTGAGGGTTAGGGTTAGGGTTAGGTTTATGCTTAGGGTTAGATTGAGGGTGAGGGTGAGGGTTAGGGTTAGGATGAGTTTTAGGGTTAGGTTTAGGGTGAGGTTTAGGATGAGGTATAGGGTTAGGATTCAGGTTAGGTTGAGGGCTAGGTTGAGGGTTAAGTTTAGGGTTAGGTTTAGTGTGAGGTTTAGGGTGAGGGTTAGGGTTAGGGTTAGGGTGAGGGTTAGGTTTAGAGTTACTGTCAGGATGAGTGTTATGGTTAGGTTGAGGGTTAGGGTTAGGTTTAGTGTGAGGTTTAGTGTTAGGTTTAGGGTGATGGTTAGGTTGAGGGTTATCATTTGGTTTAGGGTTAGGGTGTGGGCTAGGTTGAGGGTGAGGTTTAGGGTTAGGGTTAGGCTAAGGCTTAGGGTTAGGCTGAGGGGTAGGGTGGGGTGAGGAATAGGTTTTGGGTGATGGTTAGGGTTAGGGTTAGGGTGAAGATTAGGATGAGGGTTAGGGTTAGGATTAGGTTTAGGGTTAGGGCTAAGGTGAGGGTCAGGGTTAGGGTTAGGTTTAAGGTTAGGCTGAGGGGGAGGGTTTAGGTAAGGTTTAAGGTTAGGGAAAGTGTTAGACTTAGGGTTAGGGTAGGGGTTAGGCTTAGGGTTAAGTTTGGAGTTAGTCTTAAGGTGAGGTTTATGGTTAGGGATAGGGTTAGGGTCCTGGTAAGGATAAGGTTTAGAGTTAGCATGAGGGTTAGGGTGAGGGGTAGGGTTAGGGTTAGGGTGAGAGTTAGGGTTAATGTGAGGATTAGGGTTAGGTTTAGGGTTATGGTTAGGGTGAGGGTTAGGTTGATCGTTAGGTTTTGGGTTACAGTTAGGTTGAGGGTGAGGGTTAGGGTGAGTTTTTGTTTAGGCTTAGTGTTAGGATTAGGGTGAGGTTAAGGTTTAGGGTGAGGGTTAGGGTTAGGGTGAGGGTGAGGCTTAAGATGATGGTGAGGGTTACAGTGAGGGTCAGGGTTAGGGTTGGGGTCTGGGTTAGGGTGAGGATTAGGGTTAGGGTGAGGGTGATGGTTAGGATTAGGGTTAGGATCATTGTAAGTGTTATGGTTAGGTTTACATTTGCAATTAGGGTGAAGCTGAGGGTGAAGTTTAGCGTTAGCGTTAGGGTTAATTTTAGGGTTAGGATTAGTGTTAATGTTAGGGTTAGGGTTAGAGTTACGGTTTGGGTGAGGGTGAGGGTGAGATTTAGGGTTAGGGTTATTGTGAGGTTTAAGGATAAGGTTAGGATTAGGGATAGGGTGAGGGTGAGGTTTAAAGTTAGAGTTAGGTTGAGGCTGAGGGATATGGTGACTGTTAGGGTTAGTGCTAGTGTTAGTGTTAGCGTTAGGTTTAGGGTGAGGGTTAGGTTGAGGTTTAGGGTTAGGGTTAGGGTTAGGATTAGGTTTAGGGTGAGGGTGAGTGTGAGGGTTAGGATTAGTATTAGGCTTAGGCTTAGGGTAAGGTTGAGGGTGATGGTTGGGGAAAGGATTAGGCTTAAGGTGATGTTTACCCTTAGGGTTAGGGTGAGAGTTAGGGTTTGGGTTAGGGTTAGGATTAGGGTTAGGGTGAGGGCTAGGGTGAGGGTGAGGGAAAGGGTTAGGGTTAGACGTAGGCATAGGGTTACAATGAGGGTGATGGTGAGGGTGGGGGTTAGGGTTATAGTGATGGATTAGGTTAGGTTTAGGGTGAGGGTTAGGATGAGCATGACGGTAAGAGTAACGGTGAGGGTTAGCCTGAAGTTGAGGGTTAGGGTAAGGGTTAGGGTTAGGGTTAGACTGAGGATTTGGGTTAGGGCTAGTGTGAGGTTTAGGGTGAGGATAAGGTTTAGGGTTAGAATTAAGGCTAGGGTGAGGGCTAGCGTGAGGGTGAGCTTTAGGGTTAGGGTTATGTTTAGGGTGAGGGGTAGGGTTAAGTTTAGGATGAGGGTTAGGTTTAGTGTGAGGGTTACGTTTAGGGTGAGGGGGAGGGTGGGGGTAAAGGTTATGGTGAGGCTTAGATTGAGGGTGAGGGTTAGGATTAGGATTAGGGATAGGTTTAGGTTTAGGCTGAGGGTGAGCCTGAGGGTGAGGGTAAGGTATAGGGTTAGGGTTATGTTTATGGTTAGGGTGGGGTCTAGGGTGAGGGTGAGGGTTAGGGTGAAATGGAGGGTTAGGCTGAGGGTCTTGGTTAGGTAATGGTTAGGGTTAAGGTGACGATTAGTTGAGGTTTAGGGTGAGGGTGAGCTTGAGCGTTAGGGTGTGGGTGAGGGTTAGGGTTAGGGTGAGGGTTCGGGTAATGGTGATGGTTAGGGTGACGTTGAAGGTTAGGGTTAGGGTTATGTGAAGGTTAGGGTTAGGGATAGGGTGAGGGTGACGGTTAGGATTAGGTTTAGGGTTAGGGTGAGGTTTAGTGTGAGGGTGCGGTTTAAGGTTAGGCTTAGGTTTGGGGTGTGGGTAAGTGATAGCATGAGGGTTAGGGTGAGTGTTAGAGTTAGCATTAGGGTTAGGGTGAGTGTGAGAGTGAGGGTTAGGGTGAGGATTAGGGTGAGTTTTAGGGTTAGGGAGAGGGTTAGGTTTAGGGTGAGTGTTAGGGTGAGGGTTAGGTTTATGGTTATGCTTAGGGTTAGGGTGAGGTTTAGGGTTAGGATTAGGGTGAGGGTTAGTGTGACGATTAGTTGAGGTTTAGGGTGAGGGTGAGCTTGAGCGTTAGGGTGTGGGTGAGGGTTAGGGTTAGGGTTCGGGTTCGGGTAATGGTGAGGGTTAGGGTGACGTTGAAGGTTAGGGTTAGGGTTATGTGAGGGTTAGGGTTAGGGTTAGGGATAGGGTGAGGGTGAGGGTTAGAAATAGGTTTAGGTTGAGGGTGAGGGTGAGGGTTAGGGTTAGGGTGAGGATTAGGGTTAGGGTGAGCCTGAGGGTGAGGGTGAGTGTGAGGGTTAAGGTTAGATTCATGGTTAAGCTAAAGGTTAGTTTGAGGGTTAGGTTTAGGGTGATGTTTAGGTTGAGGGTGAGGGTTCGTTTGAGGGTTTGGGTTAGGGTTAGGGTGAGGGTGAGTTTGAGTGTTAGGTTTAGGGTTAGGCTTAAGCTTAGTATGAGGGTGATTGTGAGGGTTATGGTTAGGGCTATTGTTAGGCTTAGGTTTAAGCTGAGGGTGAGGGTGAGTTTGAGGGTTAGGGTTAGGGTGAGTGTGAGTGTTAGGGTTAGGGTTAGGGATAGGCTGAGGGTTAGATGCAGGTGAGGGTTAGGGTTAGGATTAGTGTTAGGCTTAGGGTAAGGGTGAGGGTTAGTTATAGGTTGATGTTTAGGGTGAGATTGAGGGTTAGGGTGAGGGTGACGGTGAGCGTGACTCTTAGGGTGTAGGTGAGGTTTAGGATTAGGTTTAGGGTCAGGGTGAGGGTTTAGAGTTAGGGGTTAGGGTTAGGGTGAAGTTCAGGGTTAGTTTAAGGGTTACGGTTAGTGTTTGGGTTAGGGTGAGGTTTAGGGTTAGGTTTAGAGTTAGGGTGAGGGTTAGGGTGAAGATAGGTTTTAGGGTGAGGGTTAGGGTGAGTGTGAGGTTAGGGTTAGGTTGAGGGTTAGTGTTATTGTTAGGGTTAGGTTTAGGGTTACGGTTACGGTGAGGTTGCGGGTGAGGTGAGGTTTAGCGTCAGGGTTACTGTTAGGGTGAGGGTAAGTGTTTGGGTGAGGGTTATGCTTAGGGTGAGGTTTAGGGTGAGAGTGAGGGTTAGTTTTAGGGTTAGGTTTAGGGTGAGGTTAAGGGTTAGGGTTAGGGTGAGTGTTAGGGTTAGCATTAGCTTTAGGTTGAGGGCTAGGGTGAGTGTTCAGGTTAGGTTAGGGTGAGGGTTAGGGTTAGGGTGAGGATTAGGGTGAGAGGAAAAATAAGGGTAAGGGCGAGTATTAGGGTGAGATTGAGGGTTACGGTAAGAGTGAAGGTTATGGTGATGGTGAGGGTCAGGGTGAGGGTTAGGGTTAGAGTGAGGGTGAGGTTGAGTTTTTGGGTGAGTGTTAGGGTTAAGTTTAGGTTGAGGGTTAGGATTATGGTAAGGGTGAGGTTTAGGGTGAGCGTTAGGTTTAGGGTTAGTGTTAGGGTGTGGGATAGGCTGAGGGATAGTGTTAGGATTAGGATGAGGTTTAGGGTGAGGGTTAGGGTCAGAGTGAGGGTTAGGGTTAGGGTGAGGGTTAGCGTTAGGATTAGGGTTAGGGTCAGGTTTAGGGTGACTGTGAGGTTTAGGGTGAGGATTAGCTTTAGGGTTAAGGTGAGGGTTAGGGTAAGGGGTAGGGTTACAGTTAGGGTGAGGGTTAGGTTTAGTGTGAGAGTTATGGTTAGGGTTAGGGTTAAGATTAATGTGAGGGTAAGAATTAGGGTGATGTTTAGGGTGAGGGTGAGGTTTAGGTTTAGGGATATGGATAGGATTAGAGTTACGCTGAAGGTGAGGATGAGGGTGAGGGTGAGAGTTAGGTTTAGGGTTAGGGTTAGGGTGAGGGTTAGGGTTAGGTTTAGTTTGGGGCTGGTGTGAGGGTGAGGTTTAGGGTGAGGGCTAGGTTGAGGGTGAACTTTAGGGTTATGATGAGGGTTAGGGTTATGTTTAGGGTGAGGGTTAGGGTGAGGGTTAGCTTTAGTGTAAGGTTTACGGTTAAGGTTAGGGTGAGTGTTAGGGTAAGTGTTATGGTGTGGGTTAGGGTGAGGGTGAGGGTTAGGGTTATGATTAGAGATAGGGTTAGGGTTATCGTTAGGGTTACAGTTCAGTTTAGGGTGAGGGTGAAGGTGAGGTATATGGTTACGGTTAGGGTGAGGTTTAGGGTTAGGGTTAGGGTTAGTGTTAGGAGGAAGTTTAGGGTGAGGGGTAGGGTTAGGGTTAGGGTGAGGGATAGGGTTAGTGTGAGGGTTAGGGTGAGGGTTAGGGTTAGGGTCAGGTTGAGGGTTAGGGTTTTGGTTAGGGTTAAGGTGAGGGTGAGGGTTAGGGTGAGGTTTAGGGTTAGGGTTAGCGTTAGGGTGAGGGTTAGGGTTAGGGTGGAGTTTAGGATTAGTGTTAGGGTTATGGTTAGGGTGAGGCTCAGTGTTAGGGTTAGGGTTAGTGTTAGGAGGAAGTTTAGGGTGAGGGTTAGTGTTAGGGTGAGGGTTAGTGTTAGCAATAGAGTTAGTGTGAGGGCTAAGGTGAGGGTGAGGTTTAGGTGTAGGGTTAGGTTTAGGGTGAGGCTTAGGCTTCGGCTGAGGGTAGGGTTATTGGGAGGGTTGGTGTTAGGGTTAGGCTTAGTGTTAGGGTGAGGGTAAGGCTTAGGGTGAGGGTTAGGGTTAGGGTGAAGTTTAGGGTTATGGTGAGGGTCAGGGTGAGGGTGACAGTAAGGGTAAAGGTGAGGGTTAGTCTGAGGGTGAGTGTTATGGTAATGGTGAAGGTTAAGGGTTAGGGTGAGGGTTAGGTGAGGGTTAGGGATAGGGTTAGTGTTAGCGTTAGGGTGAGGGTTAGGGTGAGGGTTTTGGGTTA
The DNA here is from genome assembly GCF_024711535.1 of Dipodomys merriami. NCBI lineage: Eukaryota > Metazoa > Chordata > Mammalia > Rodentia > Heteromyidae > Dipodomys > Dipodomys merriami. The sequence goes on from NW_027206479.1 coordinate 4,293,538, forward strand.
GGGTTAGGGTTAGGTTGAGGGTTACGGTGAGGGTGAGGGTTAGGATTAGGTTTAGGTTTATCGTGTTGGTAAGTGATAGTGTGAGTGTTAGGGTGAGTGTTAGGTTTAGCATTAGGGTTAGAGTGAAGTTTAGGGTGAGGGTTAGGGTTAGGTTTAAGGTGATCTTGAGGGTGAGGGTTAGGGTTAGGGTTAGGGTAAGTTTTAGGGTTAGGGTGAGGCTTAGGGTTAGTGTTCGTGTGAGGGTAAGGTGAGGGTAACTGTTAGGGTTAGAGTAAGGGTGAGGGTTTGGTTTTGTGTGAGGTTTAGGGTGAGGATGAGGTTAAGGCTTAGGGTGAGCTTTAGGGTAAGGTTGAGGGTTAGGGTTAGGGTTAGCGTGAGGGTGAGGGTTAGGGTGAAGGTTAGGGTTAGGGATAGGTTTAGGTTTAGGGTGAGGGTGAGGGTAAGGGGTAGGGTTATGATTAGGGTGAGGGTTAGGTTTAGTGTGAGTGTTAGGGTTAGGGTTAGGGTTAGGATTAGTGTGAAGGTAAGAATTAGGGTGACTTTTAGGGTGAGGGTGAGGTTTAGAGTTAGGATTAGGGTTATGGTTAGTGTTATGCTGAGGGTGATGGTGAGGTTGAGGGTGAGTGTGAGTTTTAGGGTGAGGGTTAGGGTGAGGGTTAGGGTGAGGATTAGGTTTATGGTGAGGGAGAGGGTTAGGTTGAGGGGTAAGTGTAGGGTTAGGTGAGGGTAAGGGTTAGTGTGAGGGTTAGGTTTAAGGTTAAGTTGAGGGTAAGGATTAGTGTGAGTGTTAGGGTGAGGGTGAGTTTTAGGGTTAGGCGGACAGTAAGGGTTAGGGTGAGGATTAGATTGATGGTGAGGTTTATGGTTAGCATTAGTGTTAGGGTTATGGTGAGGGTTAGGTTTGGGGTTAGGGTCAGGTCTAGGGGGAGGGTGAGGGTTACGGTTAGGTTTAGGGATAGAGTGAGTATTAGAGTTAGGATTAGGGTTAGGGTGAGCATTAGGCTGAGGGGTAGGGTTAGGGTTAGTCTTAGTCTTAGGGTTAGGCTTAGGGTGAGGGTGGGGTTAAGGATTATTGTTAGGGTGATGGTTAGTTTTAGGGTTAGGGTGAGGGTTAAGATGAGGGTTAGGGAGAGGGAAAGTGTTAAGGTGAGGGTTAGGGTGAGGGTGAGGGTTATGGTTACCATTAGGGTTAGGGTTAGAGTTAGCGTGAGGGTTAGGTTTAGGTTTAGGGTTAGGGTGAGTGTGAGGGTGAGGGTTAGGTTTAGGATTCGGGTGAGGGCTAGGTTTAGCGTTAGGGTTAGGGTGTGGGTTAGGGTTAGGGTTCGTGTGTGGGTGAGGGTGAGGTTTAGGGTGTGGGTGAGGGTGAGGTTTAGAGTTAGGAATAGGGTGGGGTTGAGTGTGAGTGTGAGGGTTAGGGTGAGGAATAGGGATAGGGTGAAGGTGAGTGGTAGGGTGAGGTTTAGGGGTAGGTTAAGGTGAGGGTTAGAGCTAGGGTGATGGTTTGTATGAGGGTTAGTTTAAGGTTAAGGGTGAGTGTTAGGGTGAGTTTTAGGGTTAGGATTAGGTTAGGGTGAGGGTTAGGGTGAGCGTTAGGGCTAGCGTTAGGGTTAGGGATAGGTTTAGGTTTAGGGTGAGGTTTAGGATGAGGGTTAGGATTAGGGTTAGGGTTAGGGTTAGGGTGAGGGTTAGGGTCAGGGTTAGATTTATGGTGAGTGTAAGGGTTAGCATGAGGTTTAGGGTGAGTGTGAGGGTTAGAGTTAGCATTAGGGTTAGGTTGAGGTTTAGGGTGAGTGTTAGGGTTAGGTTTATGGTTAGGGTGAGGTGAGGGTGAGGGTCATTGTGAGGTTTATGGTTAGGGTGAGAGATAAGTTTAGGGTGAGGGTTAGGCTTTGGTTTAGGGTTTGGTTGAGCGTGAGGGTGACAGTGAGGCTTAGGGTGAGGGTGAGGGTGATTGTGAGGGTTAGGCTTAGAGTTAGCTTTAGGGTTAGGGTTAGTGTGAGGGTGAAGGTGAGGGTTAGGGTTAAGAGTAGGGTTATGTTTAAATTTAGGCTGAGGGTGAGCGTGAGGGAGAGGGTAACGGTTAGTCTTAGGGTTAGGGTTGTTGTGAGGATTAGGGTGAGGGTAAGGTTAAAGGTTAGGGTGAGGGTGAGGGTTAGGGTTAGTGTTAGGGTGAGGTTAGAGTTAGGGTGAGGTTTATTGTTAGTGTGAGGCTTAGTGTTAGTGTTAGGTTGAGGGTAAAGGTTAGGTTGAGAGTTAGGGATAGGGATAGGTTTAGGGTGAGGTTTCGGGTTATGGTGAGGTTTAGGGTCAGGGTGAGAGTTAGGGTTAGCATTATGGTTAGTGTGAGGGTTAGCGTAAGGTTAGTGTGAGGGTTAGGGTTAGGGTGAGGGTTAGGTTGAGGGTGAGAGTAATGTTAAGTGTGAGGGTTAGGATTATGGGTTAGGGTGAGGGTTAGGTTTAGGTTTACAGTAAGGGTGAGGGTTAGGGTGAGTGTTTGGTTTGGGGTTAGTGTTAGGGTGAGGGTGAGATTGAGGGTTGGGAATAGGGTGAGGGTTAGGTTTAGGGTGAGGGTTAGGATTAGGATTAGGTTTAGGGTGAGGGCTAGGGTGAGGGTGAGTGTTAGGGTTAGGGATAGGGTTAGGTTGAGGGTTAGGGTTAGGCTGTGGATTAGGGTTAGTGTAATGGCTAGTTTTAGGTTTAGGGTTAGTGTTAGGGTGAGACTAAGTTTTAGGGTTAGGTTTAGGGTTACGGTCAGGTTGATGGTTAGGTTAAGGGTGAGGGTTAGGGTTAGGGTGAGTGTGAAGTTGAGGGTTAGGATAAGGGTGAAGGTGAGGGTTAGGATAAGGGTTAGGATTAGGGTTATTTTTAGGTTTACGGTTAGGTTTATGGTTACGTTGAGGGTGAGGGTGAAGGTGAGGGTTAGGGTTAGTGTGAGGTTTAGGGTTAGGGTTACGTTTAGGGTTAGGTTTAGGATGAGGTTTAGGGTGAGGGGTAGGGTTAAGGTTAGGGTGAGGGTTAGGGTTAGTGTGAAGGTTAGGGATAGGGTTAGGATGAGGTTTAGGTTGGGGTTGAGGGTTAGGGTTAGTGTTAGGTTGAGGTGAAGGTTTCGGTTGAGGTTAGGTTAGGGTTTAGATTAGGGTTAGGGTGAGAGTGAGGGTTAGGGTGACGTTAAGGCTTAGCTTATGTTTACGGTTAGGGTGAGGGTAAGGGTTAGGGTTAGGGTTAGGCTTAGGGTGAGGTTTAGTGTGAGGTTGAGGGTTAGGGTTACTGTTAGGTTGAGGTGAAGGTTTAGGTTGAGGGTGTGTGTTAGGATTAGCATTAGGGTTAGGGTGAGGTTTAGTGTGAGTGTTTTGGTTAGTTTAGGGTGAGGTTTTGGGTTAGTGTGAGGGTTAGGGTGAGGGTAAGGTAAGGGTAAGGGTGAGGTTTTTGGTGAGGGTGAGGGTTACGGAACCGGACAGGGTTAGGGTTAGTGTGAGGGTTAGAGTTAGGGTTAGGAAAAGGGTTAGTGTGAGGGATAAGGTGAGGGTGAGGATTAGGGTTAGGGTTAGATTTAGGTTGAGGGTTAGGTTTAGGCTGAGGGTTAGGATTAGTGTGAGTGTTGGTGTTAGGTTTAGGCTTAGTATTAGGGTGAGGGTAAGGTTTAGGGTGAGGGTTTGGTTTAGGGTGAGGGTTAGGGTTTGGGTGAGGGTAAGGGTTAGGGTGAGGGTAAGGGTTAAGGTTAGGTCTAGGTTTAGGGTAATTGTGGGTTTTGTTGAGGTTTAGGTTTAGGGTTAGTGTACGGGTTAGGGTTAGGATTAGTGTGAGGATTAGGTTGGCGGTTGGCTTGACGGTTAGGGTTAGTGTGAGGGTTAGGGTTAGGCTGAGGGTGAGGGTGAAGTTCAGAGTTAGGGTTAGGATTAGGGTTAGGGAGAGGTTTGGGGTTTGGTTTAGGGTTAGGATGAGTGTTAGGGTGAGGGGAAAGTTTAGGTTTAGAGTGAGGTTAGATTTATTGTGAGGGTTAACGTTAGGGTTAGGGTCAGGGTGAGGGTGAGGATATGGTTTAGGATGCGGGTTAGAGTGAGGGTTAGGGTTAGGGATAGGGTTAGGTTTAGGGTGACTGTAAGCTTGAGGTTTTGGTTTAGGTTTAGGGTTAAGGTTTCTGGTGAGGGTTCGGGTTCAGTTTAGGGTTATGTTAAGGGTTTCGTGGTTGGGTTACTGTTAGGGTTAAGGTGAGGTTTATGGTGAGGGTGAGGGTTAGGGTTAGGTTTAGGTTTATGGTGTGTTTAAGTGATAGCGTGAGGGTTAGGGTGAGTTTTAGAGTTATTAGTAGGGTTTGGGTGAGGGTGAGGGTGAGGGTTAGGGTTAGGGTTAGCGTGAGAGTGAGGGTGAGGGTGACGGTTAGGGTTAGAGTTCGGGTGAGGATTAGGTTTAGTGTGAGGTTTAGGGTGAGGATGAGGTTAAGGGTTAGGGTGAGGCTTAAGGTAAAGGTGAGGGTTAGGGTTAGGGTTAGTGTTAGGGTGAGGGTTAGGGTTAGGTTTAGGGTTAGGGTGACGGGGAGGGTTAGGGTTAGGGTTAGGGTGAGGGCTAGGGTGCGGGTTAGGGTTAGGGTGAGGGTTAGGCTTAGGGTGAGGTTTAGGGTTAGGGTTAGTTTGTGGGTGGTGTGAGCGTGAGGTTTAGGATGATGGTTAGGATTAGGGTGTGGGCTAAGGTGAGGGTTAGGGTTAGCATTAGGGTGAGGGTCAGGGTTAGGTTTAGGTTGAGGTTTGGGGTGAGGGGTAGGGTTAGGTTTAGGGTGAGGTTTAGGTTTAGTGAGAGCATTACAGTTAGGCATAGGGTGAGGGTGGGGGTAAGAGTTATGGTGAGGGTTATGATGGGTTGATGGTTAGGGTTAGGATTAGGGGTAGGGTTAGGGTAAGGCTGAGCATGAAGTTGAGGGGGCGGGTGAGGTTTACGGGAAGGGTTAAGTTTAGGGTGAGTGCTAGGGTGAGGGTGAGGGTTAGGGTGAAGGTGAGGGTGAGGGCCTTTTTAGATAATTGTTAGGGTTAGGGTGAGGATTAAGTGAGGTTGAGTGTGAGGGTGAGCTTTAGGGTTAGGGTGTGGGTTAGTGTTAGGTTTAGGGTGAGGGTTCAGGTGATGGTGAGTGTTAGGGTAAGGTTGAGATTTAGGGTTAGGTGAGGGTTAGGTTTAGGGTTAGGGTTAGAGTTAGGATGAGGGTTTGGGTGAGGGGTACTATTAAGGTTAGGGTGAGAATTAGGGTTAATGTGAGGGTTATGGATAGGTTGAGGATAATATTAGGGTGACGGTTAGGGTGAGAGTGAGGGTTAGGGTTACTGTTAGGGTGAGGGTTAGGGTTAGCTTTAGTGTTAAGTTGAGGGTGAGGGTGAGGGTTAGGGTTAGGCTTAAGGTTAAGGTGAGGGTGAGGGTGAGGATGAGGGTTAGCTTGAAGTTTAGGGTTAGGTTTACGATTAGGGTTATTGTTAGGATTAGGTTTAGGGTGAGGGTGAGGATGAGGGTGAGGGTGAGGGTGTGGGATAAGGTTAGGGTTAGGTTTAGGGTGAGCATGAGGGTTAGGGTTAGGGTGAGGGGTAGGGTTAAGTTTAGGGTGAGGGTTAGGGTTAGTGTGAATGTTAAGGTTAGGGTTAGGGTGAGGTTTAGGCTGAGGGTTAGGGTGTGGATTAGGGATAGCTTGAGGGTGAGGGTTAGGGTGAGGTTTATGGTTAGCTTAGGGTTAGGTTTAGGGTGAGGGTTAGGGTGAGGGTAAGGATTAGGGTGAGGGTTAGGGTTAGGGTGAGGTTTAGGGTGAGGTTGTGGGTTTGGCGTTAGGGTTAGAGTGAGTTTCAGGTTTAGGGTGAGGGTTAGGGTGAGGGTGAGTGTTAGGGTTAGCATTAGGGTTAGGGTGATGTTTAGTGTGAGTGTTTTTATTAGGTTAGGTTGAGGTTTTGGGTAAGTGTGAGGGTTAGGGTGAGGTTAAGGTAAGGGTAAAGGTCAGGTTTTTTGTGAGGGTGAGAGTTACGGAAAGGGTGAGGGTTAGGGTTAGGGTTAGGGTTAGGGTTAGGGATAGAAAAAGGGTTAGTGTGAGGGATAAGTTGAGGGTGAGGATTTGGGTTAGGGTTAGGTTTAGGTTGTGGGTTAGGTTTAGGCTGAGTGTTAGGGTTAGTGTGAGGATTTGTGTTAGGGTTAGGCTTAGTGTTAGGGTGAAGGTTAGGGTTGGGTGAGTGTTAGGTTTAGGGTGAGGGTAATGGTTAGGGTTAGGACTAGGTTTAGGGTTATTGAGGATTTTGGTGATGTTTAGGTTTAGGGTTAGTGTAAGGGTTAGGGTGAGGGTAAGGGTTAGGGTTAGGACTAGGTTTAGGGTTATTGAGGATTTTGGTGATGTTTAGGGTTAGGTTTAGTGTAAGGGTTACGGTTAGGGTTAGTGTTGAGGATTAGGTTGAGGGTTAGCGTGATGGTTAGGGTTAGTGTGAGGGTCAGGGTTAGGCTGAGGGTGAGGGTGAGGGTGAGAGTTAGTGTTAGGGATAGGGTTAGTTATAATGAGGGTGAGGGTTAGGGTTAGGATTAGGGTTAGGGATAGGTTTTGAGTAGGTTTAGGGTTAGGATGAGGGTTAGGGTGAGGGGTAAGAGGTTTAGGGTAAGGGTTAGAGTTATTGTAAGCGTCAGCTTTAGTGTTAGGGTTAGGGTGAGGGTGAGTATAAGGTTTAGGGTGATGGTTAGAGTGAGGGTTAGGGTTTGGGATAGGGTTAGGGATAGGGTGACACTTAGCTTGAGGGTTAGGTTTAGGGATAGGGTTAAGGTTTCGGGTGAGGGTTAGGGTTCAGGTTAGGGTTAGGGTTTCGTATTTCGGTTAGGGTTAAGTTTAGGGTGAGATTTAGGGTGAGGGTGAGGGTGAGGGTTATGTTTAGGTTTATGGTGTGGGTAAGTGATAGAATGAGGGTTAGGGTGAGTGTTAGAGGTAGCAGTAGGTTTGGGTGATTGTGAGGGTTAGGCTTAGGGTTAGGGTGAGTTTTAGGGTTAGGGTGAGGGTTAGGGTTAGGGTTAGCATGAGGGTGAGGGTGAGGGTGACGGTTAGGGATAGAGTTTGGGTGAGGTTTAGGTTTAGTGTGAGGTTTATGGTGATGATGAGGTTAAGGGTTAAGGTGAGGGTTAAGGTAGTGGTGAGGGTTAGGGTTAGGGTCAGTGTTAGGGTGAGGGTTAGGGTTAGGGTTAAGGTTAGGGTTAGGGTGAGGGGTAGGGTTAGGGTTAGTTTTAAGGTGAGGGCTAGTGTGCGGGTTAGGGTTAGGGTTAGGGAGAGTGTTAGGGTTAGGGTTAGTTTGAGGGTGGTGTGAGGGTGAAGTTTAAGATGAGGGTTAGGATTAGGGTGAAGGCTAGGGTGAGGGTGAGGGTTAGCATTAGGGTGAGGGTTAGGTTTAGGTTGAGGTTTGGGGTGAGGGGTAGGGTTAGGTTTAGGGTGAGGGTTAGGTTTAGTGTGAGGGTTAAAGTTAGGGATATTGTGAGGGTGAGGGTAAGGGTTATGGTGAGTGTTATGATCAGGTTGAGCGTTAGGGTTAGGATTAGGGGTAGGGTTAGTGTAAGGCTGAGCATGAGGGTGAGGGTGCGGGTGAGGTTTAGAGTTAGGGTTACATTTAGGGTGAGGGATAGGGTGAGGGTGAGGCTTAGGGTGAAGGTTAGGGTGAGGGTGAGAGTGAGGGTCTTTGTTAGATAATGGTTAAGGTTAGGGTGAGGATTAGGTGAGGGTTAGGGTTAGGGTGAGCTTGAGGGTTAGGGTGTGGGTGAGTGTTAGGGTTAGGGTGAGAGTTCGGGTGATGGTGAGGGTTAGGGTAACGTTGACAATTAGGGTTAAGTTTAGATGAGGGTTAGGTTTAGGGTTAGGATTAGAGTTAGGGTGAGGGTTCGCGTGAGGTGTACTGTTAAGGTTAGGTTGAGCATTTGGATTAATTTGAGGGTTAGGGATAGGGTGAGGATAAAGTTCGGGTGACGGTTAGGGTTAGAGTTAGGCTTAGGATTAAGGTTAGGGTGATGGTGAGGATGAGGGTTAGAGTGAGGGTTAGGGTTAGGGTGAGGGTTAAGTTTAGGGTTAGGGTTAGGGTTATTGTTAGGGTCAGATTTAAGGTGAGGGTGAGGATGAGGGTGAGGGTGAGGGTGTGGGTTAGGGTTAGGGTTAGGTTTCGGGTGATGGTGAGGGTTAGGGTTAGGGTTAATGTTAGGCTTAGGGTGATTGTTAGGCTTAGTGTGAGGCTTAGTGTTAGGGTTAGGGTTACTGTTAGGGTGATTGTAACTTTTAGGGTGAGGGTTAGGGTTAGGGTGAGGGTTAGGATTAGGGTTCTGGTTAAGGTGAGAGTGAGGGTGATGCTTAGGGTTAGGGTTAGGTTGAGGGATAGGGTGAGGGTTAATTTTAGGGTAAGGGTTAGGGTTAGGGTGAAAGTTAGCCTTAGTGTTAATTTGAGGGTGGGGTGAGGGTCAGGTTTAGGGTGTGGGTGAGGGTTAGGGTGATGGCTAGATTAGGATGATGATTAGGGTTAGGGTGAGGGTTAAGGTTAGGTTTAGGGTGAGGGATACGGTGTGGGTTAGGGTTAGGTTTAGGGTGAGTGTTAGGTTTATTGTGAGGGTTACAGTTAGGGTTAGGGTGAGGGTGAGGGTAAGGGTTTAGGGTGAGCGTTAGGGTTATGCTGAGGGTTATGTTTAGGATTAGCTTTAGAGTTAGGGTTAGGCTGAGGGTGAGGGTGAGGGTGAGTTTGAGGTTTAGGATTAGGGGTAGGGTTAGGGTGAGGGGTAGTGTGAGGGTGAGTGTTAGGTTAAAGATGAGGGCGAGGTTGAGGGTGAGGGTCTCGGTTAGGTAGACTTTAGGGTTAGGGTGAGGATTAGGTGAGAGTTAGGGTGACGGTGAGGGTTAGGGTTAGGGTTAGAGAGAGGGTTAGGTTAGTGGTTAAGGTTAGAATTAGGGTGAGGGTTAGGGTGAAGGGTAGGGTTAGGGTTAGGGTGAGCATAAAGGTTAATGTGAGGGTTAGGTTTAGGGTGAGGATAAAGAAAGGGTGAGGGTTAGGGTTACTGTTAGGGTGAGGTTTAGGGTTACGACTAGTGTTAAGGTGAGTGTAAGGGTGAGGGTTAGGGTTAGGCTTAGGATTAAGATGAGGGTGAGGGTGAGGGCGAGGGTTAGCGTGAGGTTTATGGTTAGGTTGAGGGTTGGGTTCAGGGTTAGGGTTAGGATTATTGTTAGGGTTAAAGTTCGGGTGAGGGTGAGGATAAGGTTGAGTGTGAGGGTTAGGATTAGGATTGGGGTTACGGTGAGCCTGAGGGTGACTGTGAGGGTTAGGGTGAGGGTTAGACTAAGGCTTACGGTGAGGCTTAGGTTTAGTGTGATGTTTAGGGAGAGGTTGATGTTTAGGGTGAGAGTGAGGGTGAGGTTTTGGTTGAGGGTTTGGGCTAGGTTCAGGGTGAGGGTGAGTGTGAGGGTTAGGGTTAGGGTTAGTGTTAATATTAGGCTTAGGTTTAGGCTGAGGGTGAGGGTGAGTGTGAGAGTTAGGGTTAGGGTGAGTGTGAGTTTTAGGTTTAGAGTTAGGGTGAGGGTTAAGGTGAGGGTTCGGGTTAGGATTAGGGTTCGGGTTAGGCTGAGGGTGAGGGTGAGGGTGAGGGTTAGGGTTACTGTGAGGCTTAGGCTTAGGGTGAGGGTGACCGTTAGGGATAGGTTGATGGTTAGGGTGAGGGTGAGTGTTAGGGTGAGGGTTAGGGTGAGTGTTATGGTGCGGGTGAGGTTAAGGGTTAGGTTTAGGGTTAGGATTAGTTTTAGGGTGAGGGTGAGTGTAAGGGTTAGGGTTAGCATTATTGTTAGGCTTAGGATTAAGCTGAGGGTGAGGGTGAGTATGAGGCTTAGCGTTATGTTGAGTGTGAGCATTAGGGTTAGGGTTAGGGTGATTGTTAGGGTAAGTGTTAGGGTGAGGGTTAGAGTTAGGGTTAGGATTAGGGTTAGGTTTAGTCTGAGGGTGAGGGTGAGGGTGAGGGTGAGGGTTATGATTAGGGTGAGTGTTAATCTTAGGGTTAGGGTGAGGGTTAGGGATAGGGTGATGGTTAGGGTGGGTGTGAGGGTGAGGCTTAGGGTGAGTGTGAAGGTGAGTGTTAGGGTGCGGGTAAGTTTTAGGGTTAGATTTAGGGTTAGGGTGAGGGTTAGGATGATGGTTACGATGAGGGGCAGGGTTAGGGTTATGGTGAGGTTCAGGGTTAGTTTGAGGGTTAACGTTACGGTTGGGTTTAGGGTGAAGGTTAAGGTGAGGGTTAGAGTTAGGTTTAGGGTTAGGCTGAGGGTTAGGGTGAGGGTAAGGTTTAGGGTGAGGGTTAGGGTGAGTGTGAGGGTTAGGTTTAGGGAGAGGTTTAGGGTTATGGAGAGGATTAGGGTTCGGTTTAGGGTGAAGGTGAGGGAGATGGTGTGGGTTAGGGTAAGGATTAGGTTTAGGGTTAGGGTTAGGGTTATTGTTAGGGTTAGGGTTAGGTTTACGGTTAAGGTGAGGTTGCGTGTGAGGTGAGGTTTAGCGTTACGGTTAGCGTTAGAGTGAGGGTTTTGGTGAAGGTAAGTGTTGGGGTGAGGGTTAGGGTTATGGTGAGGTTGAGGGTGAGGTTGAGAGTTAGTGTTAGGGTTAGGGTTAAGGTGAGGTTTAGGGTGAGTTTGAGGGTTAGTGTTAGGGTTAGGTTTAGGGTGCGATTAAGGGATAGGTTGAGGGTTAGGGTGAGTGTTAGGGTTATGTTAGGGTGAGGATTAGGGTTAGGGTGAAGTTTAGGGTTAGTGAGGGTTAGTGTTAGGGTTAGGCTTAGTGTTAGGTTGAGGGTAATGTTTAGATTGAGGTTTAGGTTTAGGGTGAGGATTAGGGTTAAGGTGATGGTTAGGGTAAGGATGAGGATTAGTTTGAGGTTTAGGGTTAGGGTAATGTTTAGGGTGAGGGTTAGGGTGAGGTTGAGGGTGAGGGTTGGTTTGAGGGTATGGGTTAGAGTTAGGGTGAGGTTGAGGGTGAGGGTGAGAATGAGGCTTAGGGTTAGGGTGAGGGTGAGTGTGAGGGTTAGGGTTAGGGTTAGGCTTAGGCTTTGGGTTAGGCTGAGGTTGGGGGTGAGTGTGAGGGTTAGGGTTAGGGTGAGGGTTAGGGTTAGGGTTAGGGATAGGGTGATGTTTAGGTTGAGGGTTATTGTCAGAATTAGTGTTAGGGTTTCGCTTAGTGTTAGGGTGAGTGTAAGGTTTAGGTTGAGGGTTAGCATTAGGGTGAGGGTAAGGGTTAGTGTGAGGGTTAGGGTTTTGGTAAGGGTGAGGTTGAGGGTGAAGGTGAGGCTTAGGGTTACGGTTTGTGTGAGGGTGAGTGTGAGTGTTAGGGTTAGGTTTAGGCTTAGGCTGAGGGTTAGGCTGAGGGTGATGGTGAGGGTGTGGGTGAGGATTAGAGTTAGGGTGAGTGTTAGGGTTAAGGTTAGCGTGAGGGTTTGGGTTAGGCTTAAGTTTAGGAAGAGGGTTAGGTTGAGGGGTACGGTTATGGTTAGTGTGAGCGTTAGGGTTAGCGTTAGGGTTAGGGATAGGTTTAGGGTTAGGGTGAGGTTTAGGATGAGGTTTAGGGTTACGGTAAGGGTTAGGGTTAGGGTTATGATGAGGGTTAGGGAGAAGGTTAGGATGAGGGTTAGGGTGAGGGTTCGGTTTAGGGTTCGGGTTAGGGTTATGGTGAGGGTGGGGGTGAGGGTGAGAGTGAAGGTTAGGGTTAGAGTTAGGATGCGGGTGAGGATTAAGGTTAGGGTTAGGTTTAGGCTGAGGATGTGGCTGAGAGTGTGGGTGAGGATTAGGGTTAGGTTGAGTGTTAGGGTTAGTGTTAACGTAAGGGTTTGGGTTAGGGTTAAGTTTAGGATGAGAGTTAGTTTGACGGGTACGGTTACAGTTAGATTGAGCATTAGGGTTAGCTTTAGGGTAGGGATAGAGTTAGGGTTAGGGTGAGGTTTAGGATGAGGATTAGGGTTAGGGTGAGGGTTAGGGTGAGGGTTAGGGTGAAGGTTATGGTTATGGTTAGGGTTAGGGTAAGGGATAGGGTCAGTGCGAGGGTTAGGGGTAGGGTTAGATTTATGATGAGAGTAAGTGTTAGCGTGAGGTTTAGCATGAGAGGGTTAGAGTTACATAAGGGTTAGGGTAGGTTTAGTTTGAGGGTTAGGGTTAGGTTTAGGGTTAGGGTGAGGTGAGAGTGAGGATGATTGTAAGGTTTATTTTTAGGGTGAGGGATAGGTTTTAGGTGAGGTTTAGGTTTAAGGTGAAGGTGAGCGTGAGGGTGACAGTGAGGCTTAGGGTGATGGAAAGGGTGAGTGTGAGGGTTAGGATTAGGTTTAGGTTTAGGGTGAAGGTTAGTGTGAGGGTAAAGGTGAAGGTTACTGTTAGGACTAAGTTTAAGTTTAAAGTTAGGCTGAGGGTGAGCGTGAGGGTGATGGTTAGGGTTAGGGTTAGGTTGAGGGTTAGAGTTAGTGTGAGGGTTAGGCTGAGGGTAAGGTTAAATGTTAGGGTGAAGGTTAGGGTTAGGTTTAGGGTGAGGATTAGGGGTAGGGTTACGGTTAGGGTTAGGGTGAGGGTGAGGGTTAGGGTGAGGGTAAGGGTGAGTGTTAGGGTGAGGGTTAGGGTTTGGATTAGGTTTCAGGTGAATGCTAGGTTGTCAGTGATGGTTAGGGTTAGGGTGAAGGTGAGGGTTAGGTTTAGGGTTAACTTGAGGGTTTGGGTGAGGTATAGGTTTAGAGTTAGGCTGAGTGTGAGGGTGAGGGTGAACGTGACTGATAGGGTTAGGGTTAGGGTGAGGGTTAGGGTGAGGATGAGGGTAACTGTTAGAGTGAGGCTTAGGGTTCGGGAGAGTATGAGGGTTAGGGTTTGGGTAAGGGTTAAGGTTGGGTGAGTGTTAGGATGATGGTGAGGTTGAGGGTTAGGGATGGGTTTAGGGTCAGAGTGAGGGTTAGGGTGAGGGGTAGTGTTAGGTTTAGGGTGAGGGTTAGGGTTAGGGTGAGGTTTACTGTTACTGTGAGGTTTCATGTTAGGGTTAGGCTTAGTGTTAGGGTAAGAATAAGGGTTAGGTTGAGGGTTAGGTTTATGGTGAGGTTTAGGTGTAGTATGTGGGTTAGGGCTAGGGTGAGGGCAATGGTGAGGGTTAGGGTTAGGGTGATGTTTATGGTGAGGGTGAGTATTAGGGTGAGGGTGAAGGAGAGGGTTCAGTTGTGGGTTTGGGTTAGGGTTAGGGTGAGGTTGAGGGTGAAGGTGAGACTTAGGGTTAGGTTTAGGGTGACGGTGAATGTGAGGATTAGGGATAGGGTTAGGCTTAGGTTTAGGGTTAGGCTGAGGGTGACTGTGAGCGTGAGGGTTAGGTTTAGGTTGAGGGTTAGAGTTAGGGTGAGGGTTAGGTTGAGGTGAGGGTTAGGGTTAGGATTAAGTTTAGGGTGAGCCTGTGGGTGAGGGTGAGGGTGAGGGTTAGGGTTACGGTGAGGGTTAGGCTAAGGTTTAGGGTGAGGGTTAGGTTTAGGGTGATGTTTAGGTTGAGGGTTTTGGTTAGGGTTAGGGTGAGATTGAGACTTAGGTTTAGGTTTAGGGTGAGGGTGAGTGTGAGGTTTAGGGATAGGGTTAGGCTTAGGTTTAGGGTTAGGCTGAGGGTGAATATGAGCCTGAAGTTTAGGGTTATGGTGAGCATTAGGGTTGGGGTTAGGGTGAGGGTAAGTGTTTGGGTGAGTGTTAGGGTTTGGGTGAGTGTTAGCGTTAGGTTTAGGGTTAGGGTTAGGTTGGAGGTTAGGGTTAGGGTGAGGGTTAGCGTTAGGATAAGGGTTGGGTTGAGTGTGAGGGTGAGGGTTAGGATTAGGTTTAAGGTGAGCCTGAGGGTGCGGGTGAGGGTGAGGGTTAGGGTTAGGGTGAGGGTTAAGCTAAGGGTTAGGGTGAGGGTTAGGTTTAGGGTGATGTTTAGGTTGAGGGTTTGGGTTAGGGTTAGGGTGAGTGTGAGGGTGAGTGAGAGGGTTAGGATTAGTGTCAGGGTTAGGTTTAGGGTGAGGGTGAGTGTGAGGGTTAGGTTTCGGGTTATTGTTAGGCTTAGGTTTAAGCTGAGGGTGAGGGTGAATGTGAGGGTTAGGGTTATGTTGAGTGTGAGCATTAGGGTTAGGTTTACGGTGAGGGTGAGGTTGAGGGTTAGGGTTTGGGTTAGGGTGAGGGTTAGATGAGGTTGAGGGTTAGGGTTAGGGTGAGGGTTAGGGTTAGGGTGAGGGTGAGGATTAGCCTTATGGTGAGGGTTAGTGTTCTGGTGCGGATTAGGGTGAGGGTTAGGGTAAGGGTGATGTTTAGGGTAAGCGTGAGGTTGGTTTGAGGGTTTGCATTAGGTTTAGGGTGAGGTTGAGGGTGAGCGTGAGGCTTAGAGTTAGGGTTAGGGTGAGGGTGACTGTGAGGGTTAGGGTTAGGGTTAGGCTTTACACTGAGGGTTAGGCTGAGGGTGAGGGTGAGTGTGATGTTTAGAGTTAGGGTGAGGGTTAGGGTTAGCGTTAGGGTGAGGGTTAGGGATAGTGTGAGGGTTAGGTTTAGGGTGAGGTTTAGGGTTACTGTGAGGGTTCATGTTAGGTTTAGACTTAGTGTTAGGGAGAGGGTAAGGGTTAGGTTGATGGTCAGTTTTAGGGTGAGGTTCAGGGTTAGTATGAGGTTTAGGGCTAAGGTGAGGGTAAGGGTGAGGGTTAGGTTTAGGGTGATGTTTAGGGTGAGGGTGAGGCTTACTGTGAGGGTGAGGGTGAGAGTTCAGTTGAGGGTTTGGGTTAGTGTTAGGGTGAGGTTGAGTGTGAGGTTTAGGGATAGGGTTAGGCTTAGTTTCGGGTTAGGCTGAGGTTGACTGTGAGCTTGAGGGTTAGTATTATGGTGAGCATTAGGGTTGGGGTTAGGGTGAGGTAAGTGTTGGGGTGAGTGTTAGGGTTTGGGTGAGGGTTAGCGTTAGGTTTAGGGTTAGGGTTAAGTTGGAGGTTAGGTTAGGGTGAGGGTTAGCGTTAGAGGTACGGTTAGGTTGAGCTTGAGAGTGAGGGTTAGGGTAAGGATTAGGTTTAAGGTGAGCCTGAGGGTGAGGGTGAGGGTGAGGGTTAGGGTTAGGGTGAGGGTTAGGCTAAGGGTTAGGGTGAGGGTTAGGTTTAAGGTGATGTTTAGGTTGAGGGTTAGGGTTAGGCTGAGGGTGAGGTTGAGTGAGAGGGTTAGGTTTAGGGTTAGGATTAGGTTTAGTGTGAGGGTGAGTGTGAGAGTTAGGGTTAGGGTTATTGTTAGGCTTAGGTTTAAGCTGAGGATGAGGGTGAGTGTGAGGGTTAGGGTTAAGTTGAGTGTGAGCATTAGGGTTAGGTTGAGGTTGAGGGTTAGGGAGAGGGTTAGGGTTTGGGTTAGGGTGAAGGTTAGATGAGGGTGAGGGTTAGGGTTAAGGTGACGGTTCGGGTTAGGGTGACGGTGAGGGTTAGCGTTAGGGTGAGGGTTAGGGTTATGGTGCAGATTAGGGTGAGTGTTAGGGTTACTCTGATGTTTATGGTGAGGGTGAGGGTTGGTTTGAGGGTTTGCATTAGTTTTAGGTTGAGGTTGGGGGTGAGGGTGAGAGTGACTCTGAGGGTTAAGGTTAGGGTTAGGCTTAAGCTGTTGGTTAGGTTGAGGGTGAGGGTGAGGGTTAGTTTTAGGATTAGGGTTAATGATAGGGTGATATTTAGGGTGAGGATTAGTGTGAGAGTTAGTGTTAGGGTTAGGCTTAGTGTTAGAGTGAGTGTAAGGGTTAGGTTGAGGGTTAGGGTTAGGGATTGGGTGAGGGTTGTGATGACAGTTAGGGTGAGGGTAAGGTTTAGGGTGAGGGTTATGGTGAGTGTGAGGGTTAGGGTTAGGGTTAGGGTGAGGGTGAGGGTGAGGGTGAGGATTCAGTTGAGGGTTTGTGTTAGGGTTAGGGTGAGGTTAAGGGTGAGGGTGAGACTCAGGGTTAGGTTTAGGGTGATGGTGAGTGTGAGGATTAGGGATAGGGTTAGGCTTAGGTTTAGAGTTAGGCTGAACTTGACTGTGAGCGTGAGGGTTAGGGTTAGATTGAGGGTTAGGGTTAGATTGAGGGTTAGCGTTAGGGTTAGGGTTAGGGTTAGGTTGGAGGTTAGGTTTAGGGTGAGGGTTAGCGTTAGGGGTAGGGTTATGTTGAGGGGGAGAGGGAGGGCTAGGGTTAGGATTAGGTTTAGGGTGAGCCTGTGGGTGAGGGTGAGGGTGAGGGTTAGGGTTAGGGTGAGGGTTAGGCTAAGGGTTAGGGTGAAGGTTAGGTTTAGGGTGATGTTTAGGTTGAGAGTTTGGGTTAGGGTTAGGGTGAGTGTGAGGGTGAGTTAGAGGGTTAGGATTAGGGTTAGGGTTAGGTTTAGGGTGAGGGTGAGTGTGAGGGTTAGGGTTTGGGTTATTGTTAGGCTTAGGTTTAAGCTGAGAGTGAGGGTGAGAGTGAGGGTTTGGGTTATGTTGAGTGTGAGCATTAGGGTTAGGTTTAGGGTGAGGGTGAGGTTGAGGGTTAGTTTGAGGGTTAGTGTTAGGGTGAAGGTGACGGTTAGCGTTAGGGTGAGGGTTAGGTTTATGGTGCGGATTAGGGTGAGTGTTAGGGTTACGGTGATGTTTATGGTGAGGGTGAGGGTTGGTTTGAGGGTTTGCGTTAGGTTTAGGGTGAGGTTGAGGGTGAGGGTGAAGCTTAGGGTTAGGGTTAGGGTGAGGGTGACTCTGAGGGTCAGGGTTTGGGATAGGCTTTAGGCTGAGGGTTAGCCTGAGGGTGAGGGTGAGGCTTAGGAATAGGGTTAGGGTTAATGATAGGGTGATATTTAGGGTGAGGGTTAGTGTGAGAGTTAGTGTTAGGGTTAGGCTTAGTGTTAGAGTGAGTGTAAGTGTTAGGTTGAGGGTTAGGATTAGGGATAGGGTGAGGGTTGGGATCAGGGTTAGGGTGAGGGTAAGGTTGAAGTTGAGGGTTATGGTGAGTGTGAGAGTTAGGGTTAGGGTGTGTGTTAGGGTGAAGGTGAGGGTTCAGTTGAGGGATTGGTTTAGGGTTAGGGTGAGGTTGAGGGTTCAGTGTGAGACTTAGGGTTAGGTTTAGGGTGATGGTGAGTGTGAGGATTAAGGATAGGGTTAGGCTTAGCTTTAGGGTTAGGCTGAGGGTGACTGTTAGGTTGAGGGTTAGGGTTAGGATGAGGGTTAGGTTTAGGGTGAGGCTTAGTGGTAGGGTTAGGTTTAGGGTTAGGTTGGAGTTTAGGTTTAGGGTGAGGGTTAGCGTTAGGGGAAGGGTTAGGTTGAGTGAGGGCTAGGGTTAGGATTAGGTTTAGGGTGAGGGTTACGGTCAGAGTGAGGGTTAGGTTTAGGTTTAGGGTTAGGGTGAGGTGAGGGTGAGGGCGATTGTGAGGCTTAGGTTGTGGGTGAGGGTGAGTGTGATGGTTAGGCTTAGGGTTAGGGTTAGGGTTAGTGTGAGGGTGAATTTGAGGGTTAGTGTGAGGAGTAGCGTTAGGTTTAAAGTTAGGCTGAGGGTGAGCGTGAGGATGAGGGTGACGGTTAGGGTTAGGGTTAGGGTGAGGGTTAGGTTTAGTGTGAGGGTTAGGGTGAGGTTAAGGCTAAAGGTTAGGGAAAGGGTGAGGGTTAGGTTTAGGGTTAGGGTGAGGGTTAGGGTGAGGTTCAGGGTTAGGGTTATGGTTAGCGTTAAGATGAGGGTGAGGGTTAGGGTGAGGTTGAGGGTGAAGGTTAGTGTGAGGGTTAGGGTTAGTGTGAGGGTTATTGTTAGGGTTAGTGTTAGGGTTACGGTTAAGGTGAGGTTGCGGGTGAAGTGAGGTTTAGCGTTAGGGTTAGCGTTAGGATGAGAGTTAGGGTGAGGGTAAGTGTTGGGGTGAGGGTTAGGGTTTGGCTGAGGTTTAGGGTGAGGTTGAGGGTTAGTGTTAGGGTTATGGTTAGTGTGAGTTTAATGGTTAGGTTGAAGGGTTAGTGTGAGGGTGAGGGTTAGGGTTAGCATTAGGGCTAGTGTGAGGGTTAGGGTGAGTGTTAGGGTTAGGTTAGGGTGAGGGTTAGGGTTAGGGTGAGGGTTAGGTTGAGGGTTAGGGTTGGGTTAGGGTGAAGGTTAGATGAGTGTGAGGGTTAGGGTTAGGTTGAGGTTTAGGTTTAGGGTGAGGGTTATGGTTAGGATTAGGGTTAGCATTAGGGTTAGTGTGAGGGTTAGGATGAGTGGTAGGGTTTGTTTAGTGTGAGGGTTAGGCTTAAGGTGAGGGTTAAGGTGAGGGTTAGGGTTGGGTTAGGGTGAGGGTTAGATGAGGGTGAGGGTTAGGGTTAGGATTAGGGTTAGGGTGAGGTCTATGGTGAGGGTGAGGGTTAGGGTGAGGGTTAGGGTTAGGGTGAGGTTTAGGGTTAGTGGGTGGGTTAGGGTGAGGGTAAGGTTAAAGGTTAGATTGAGGGTGAGTGTTAGGGTTAGGGTTAGGGTGAGGTTTAGGGTTAGAGTTATGGTTAGGTTTAGGGTGATGGTGAGTGTGATTGTGAAAGTGAGGCTAAGGGTCAGGGTGATGGTGAGGGTGAGTGTGAGGCTTAGACTTAGGGTTAGGTTTAGGATTAGGGTTAGTGTGAGGGTGAAGGTGAATGTTAGTGTTAGGAGTAGGGTTAGGTTTACAGTTAGGCTGAGGGTGAGCGTGAGGGTGAGGGTGACGGTTAGAGTTAGGGTTAGGTTGAGGGTTAGGGTTTGTGTGAGGGTTAGGCTGAGGGTAATGTTAAAGGTTAGCGTGATGGTGAGGGTTAGGCATAGGGTTAGGGTGAGGATTAGGGTGAGGTTTAGTGTTAGGGTTATGGTTAGTGTTAGGTTGAGGGTGAGGGTTAGGTTGAGGGTAAGGGTGAGGTTAGGGTGAGGCTTAGGGTTAGGGTGAGGATGAGTGTGAGTGATAGTGTGAGGCTTAGGGTTCGGGAGAGTATGAGGGTTAGGGTTTGGTTGAGTGTTATGGTTGGGTGAGTGTTAGGGTGAGGGTGAGTGTGAGGGTTAGGGTTGGGTTTAGCGTTAGAGTGAGGGGTAGGGTGAAGGGTAAGTTTAGTGTTAGCGTTAGGGTGAGGGTTAGGGTTAGTGTGAGGGTTAGGGTTAGGCTGAGATTTAGGGTTACTTTGAGGGTTTATGTTAGGTTTAGTCTTAGTGTTAAGGTTAGGGTTAGGGTTAGGTTGAGGTTTAGGTTTAGGGTGAGGTTTAGGGTTAGTATGAGGGTTAGGGCTAGGGTGAGGGAAAGGGTGAGTATTAGGGTTAGGGTGATGTTCAGGGTGAGGGTGAGGGTTAGGGTTAGTGTGAGGGTGAGGGTTAAGTTGAGGGTTTGGGTTAGCGTTAGGGTGAGGTTGAGGGATACTTTGAGGGTTTATGTTAGGTTTAGTCTTAGTGTTAGGGTTAGGGTTAGGGTTAGGTTGAGGTTTAGGTTTAGGTTGAGGTTTAGGGTTAGTATGAGGGTTAGGGCTACGGTGAGGGAAAGGGTGAGTATTAGGGTTAGGGTGATGTTCAGGGTGAGGTTGAGGGTTAGGGTTAGTGTGAGGTTGAGGGTTAAGTTGAGGGTTTGGGTTAGCGTTAGGGTGAGGTTGAGGGTGAGGGTGAGTCGTAGGGTTAGGTTTAGTGTGAGGGTGTGTGTGAGGGTTTGGGATGGCATTAGGCTTAAGTTTAGGGTTAGGCTGAGGGTGTCTGTGAGCATGAGAGTTAGGGTTAGGGTGAGGTTTAGGGTTAGGGTGAAGGTAATGGTTGGGTTGAGTGTTAGGGTTAGGGTGAGGGTTCACGTTAGGGTTAGGGTGAGCGTTAGCGTTAGGTTAGGGTTAGGGATCGGATTAGGTTGGAGATTAGGGATAGGATGTGTGTTAGCGTTAGGGGTAGGGTTAGTTTGAGGGTTAGGGTGAGGGTTAGGGTTAGGTTGAAGGTGAGGGTGAGGGTTCGGTTGAGGGTTTCGGTTAGGGTTAGAGTGAGGGTGAGGGTGAGTGTGAGGGTTAAGTTTATGGTTAGGTTTAGGTTTAGGGTGAAGGTGAGTGTGAGGTTTAGGGTTAGGGTTATTTTTAGGCTTATGTTTTAGCTGAGGGTGAGTGTGAGTGTGACCGTTATGGTTATGTTGAGTTTGAGAATTAGGATGAGGTTTAAGGTGAGGGTGAGGTTGAGGGTTAGGGTGAGGTTTAGTTTGAGGGTTAGTGTGAGAGTTAGGTTTAGGGTTAGTGTTAGGGTTAGGGCTGCGGTTAGGGATAGGCTTAGTGTTAGGCAATAGGTGAAGGTGAGGGTGAGGGTTAGAGTTTGGGTGAGGATGAGGTTTAGGGTTAGAATTAGCATTAGGGTGAGGGTTAGTGTTAGGGTTAGGGTTAGTGTTACAATTAGGTTTAGGATGAGGGTGAGTGTGAGGGTTAGGGTTAGGATTAGACTTAGGGTGAGGGTGAGAGTGAGGGTAAGGGTGAGGGTTAGGTTTAGGCTTAGGGTTCGAGTATTGGCTAAGGTGAGGGTGAGGGTTAGTGTTAGGGTTGGGGTGAGGGTTAGGGTGAGTGTGAGGTTTATGGTTAGTCTTTTTCTTAGGCTTAGGCTTAGACCGAGCATGAGTGTGAGGGGGAGAGTGTTAGGGTTAGGATGAGGGTTAGGGTTTTAGGGTTAGGGTGAGGGTTAGGATTAGGGTTAGGGTGAGGGCTAGGATGAGGGTGATGTTTAGGGTTAGGGTTAGGCTTAGGCTTAGGGATAGGCTGAGGCTGAAGGTGAGGGTGAGGGTTATGGTTAGGGTGATGGTTAGGGTTACAGTTAGGGTGAGTGTTAGAATGATGATTACGGTTAGGTTGAGGGTTAGTGTGAGGGTGACAGTAAGGGTAAAGGTGAGGGTTAGTCTGAGGGTGAGTGTTGTGGTAATGGTGAAGGTTAAGGGTTAGGGTGAGGGTTAGGTGAGGGTTAGGGATAGGGTTAGTGTTAGCGTTAGGGTGAGGGTTAGTGTGAGGGTTACGGTTAGGTTTAGAGTTACGATTAGGGTTAGGGTGAGGGTGAGTGTGAGGGTTCGGGTTAGTCTTAGGCTTATGCTTAGGTTTAGGCCCAGCTTGAGGTTGAGGGTGGGGGTTACGGTTAGGGTGAGTGATAGGGTTAGGGTAATGTTTATGGTGAGGGTGAGAGTTGGTTTGAGGGTTTGCGTTAGGTTTAGGGTGAGGTTGAGAGTGAGGGTGACGCTTAGGGTTAGGGTTAGGGTGAGGTTGATTGTGAGGGTTAGGGTTAGGCTTTAGGCAGAGGGTTAGGGTGAGAGTGAGGGTGAGGGTGATGATTAGGGTTAGGGTGAGGGTTAGGTTAGGGTTAGGGTGAGGGTAAGGGAGACTGTGAGGGTTAGGGTTAGGCTGAGGTTTAGGGTTACTGTAAGGGCTCATGTTAGGTTTAGGCTTAGTGTTAGGGTGAGGGTAAGGGTTAGGTTGAGGGTTACGTTAGGGTGAGGTTTAGGGTTAGTATGAGGGTTAGGGCTAGGGTGAGGGTAAGGTTGAGGGTTAGGGTTAGGGTGATGTTTACGTTGAGGGTTAAGGTGAGGGAGAAGGTGAGGGTGAGGGTTCAGTTGAATATTTGGGTTAGGGTTAGGGTGAGGTTGAGGCTTAGGGTTAGGTTGAGGGTGAGGGTGAGTGTTAGGGTTAGGGTTAGGGTTAGTGTTATTGTTAGGGTTAGGGTTAGAATAACGTTGAGGGTGAGGATTAGGGTTAGGGTTAGGGTGAGATTTAGGCTTAATGTTAGTGATTGTGTTAGGGTTAGGGTTAGGGTGAGAGTTAGGAGGAGGGTTATGGTTAGGGTTAGGATTAGGGTTAGGGTGAGGATGAGTGTGAGGTTTAGGGATAGGGTTAGGCTTATGTTTAGGGTTATGCTGAGGGTGAGCTTGAGTGTTAGGGTTATGGTGACCATTAGGTTTGGGATTAGGGTGAGGGTAAGGGTTGGTGTGAGTGTTAGGGTTTGGGTGAGGGTTAGCGTTAGGTTTAGGGTTAGGGTTAGTTTGGAGGTTAGTGTTAGGGTGATTGTTAGCGTTAGGGGTAGGTTTAAGTTGAGGGTGAGGGTGAAGGTCAGGGTTAGGATTAGGTTTAAGGTGAGCCTGAGGGTGAGGGTGAGGGTGAGGCTTAGGTTTAGGGTGAGGGTTAGGCTAAGGTTTAGGGTGAGGGTTAGGTTTAGGGTGATGTTTAGGTTGAGCGTGAGGGTTAGGGTTAGGGTTAGGGTGAAGTTTCATTTGATGGTTTGGGTTAGGGTTAGGTTGAGGGTGAGGGTGAGTGAGTGGGTTAGGTTTAGGGTTAGGATTCGGTTTAGGGTGAGTTTGAGTTTGAGTGTTAGGGTTAGGTTTATTGTTAGGCTTAGGTTTAAGCTGAGGGTGAGGGTGAGTGTGAGGTTTAGGGTTATGTTTAGTGTGAGAATTAGGGTTAGGATTATGGTGAGTGTGTGGTTGAGTGTAAGGGTGAGGGTAGGGTTTGGGTTAGGGTGAGGGTTAGATGAGGGTGAGGGTTAGGGTTAGGGTAATGGTTAAGGTTAGGGTGAGGTTGAGGGTTACATTAGGGTGAGGGTTCGGGTTATGGTGCGGATTTGGGTGAGTGTTAGGGTTACGGTGATGTTTATGGTGAGGGTGAGGGTTGGTTTGAGGGTTTGCGTTAGGTTTAGGGTGAGGTTGAGGGTGAGGGTGAGGCTTAGGTTTAGGGTTAGGGTGAGCGTGACTGTGAGGGTTAGGGTTAGGGTTAGGCTTTAGGCTGAGGGTTAGGCTGAGGGTGAGGGTTAGGGTTACGGTGAGTTTTAGGGTTAGGGTTAATGATAGGGTGATATTTAGGGTGAGGTTTGGTGTGAGAGTTATTGTTAGGGTTAGGCTTAGTGTTAGAGTGAGTGTAAGGGTTAGCTTGAGGGTTAGGGTTAGGGATAGTGTGAGGGTTGGGATGAGGGTTAGGGTGAGGGTAAGGTTTAGGGTGAGGATTATGGTGAGTGTGAGGGTTAGGGTTAGGGTTAGGGTGAGGGTGAGGTTTAGGGTCATGTAAGGGCTAAGGTTAGGGTTAGGATGAGGGTTAAGGAGAGGGTTAGGATGAGCGTTAGGGTGAGGATTCGGGTTAGGGTTCAGTTTAGGGTTATGGTGAGGGTTAGGGTTAGGTTTAGGGTCAGGGTGAGGGTGAGGTTGAGGGTTATGGTAAGGGCTAGGGTTAGGGTTAAGATGAGGGTTAGGGAGAGGGTTAGGATGAGGGTTAGGTTGAGGGTTCGGTTTAGGGTTCGGGTTAGGGTTAGGGTGAGGGTGGGAGTGAGGGTGAGAGTGAAGGTTAGGGTTAGAGTTAGGATGAGGGTGAAGTTTAGGGTTAGGATTAGGGTTAGGGTTAGGTTTAGGTTGAGGATGAGGCTGAGGGTGTGGGTGAGGATTAGGGTTAGGTTGAAAGTTAGGGTTAGGGTTAGGGTGAGGGTTTGGGTTAGGGTTAAGTTTAGGATGAGAGTTAGTTTGAGGGGTATGGTTATGGTTAAGATGAGCGTTACGGTTAGCGTTAGGGTTATGGTTATGTTTAGGGTTAGGGTGAGGGTTAGGGTTAGTGTGAGGGTTGGGGTTAGTGTTAGCTTTATGGTGAGAGTAAGGGTTAGCGTGAGGTTCAGGGTGAGTGTGAGGGTTAGAGTTAGCATTAGGCTTAGGGTGAGATTTAGGGTGAGGGTTAGGGTGAGGTTTAGGGTTAGGGTGAGGTGAAGGTGAGGGTGATTGTTAGGTTTATGGTTAGGGTGAGAGATAGGTTTAGCGTGAGGGTTCGGGTTAGGGTTACAGTGAGTGTGAGCGTTAGGGTGACACTGAGGCTTAGGGTGTGGGTGAGGGTGAGTGTGAGGGTTAGGTTTAGGGTTAGGGTTAGTGTGAGCATGAACTTGAGGGTTAGTTTTAGGAGTAGCATTAGGTTTAAATTTAGGCTGAGGGTGGGCGTGAGGGTGAGGGTGACGGTTAGGGTTAGGGTTCGGGCTAGGTTGAGGGTTAGGGTTAGTGTGAGGGTTATGGTGAGGGTAAGGCTAAAAGTTAAGTTTAGGGTTACAGTGAGGGTTAGGGTTAGGGTTAGGGTTATTGTTAGTGTTAGGTTAGTGTTACATTTGCGGTGAGGGTGAGGCTGAGGCTGAAGTTTATGGTTAGGTTTAGGGTTAGGGTTATTGTTAGGGTTAAGGTAATGGTGAGGTTTAAGGTGAGGGTTAGGGTTAGGGTTAAGATTAGTGTTATGGTGCGGGTGAGGGTGAGGGTTAAGTTTAGGGTGAGTGTTGGGGTTAGGGTTAGAGTTAGCGTTAGGGTGAGGGTTAGGATTAGGCTTAGGGTTAGGGTATGGGCTAGGGTGAGGGTGAGGGTTAGGGTGAGGGTTAGGTTTAGGGTTAGTGTTAGGTTTAGGGTTGGTGTGAGGGATAGGCTTAGTGTTAAGCTGTGGGTGAGGTTGAAGGTGAGGGTTAGGGTTAGGGTGCGGGTGAGGTTTAGGTTTAGTGTTAGCATTAGGGTGAGGGTTAGTGTAAGGGTTAGGGTTAGGGTGAGTGTTACTGTTAGGGTTAGGGTGAGGGTGAGTGTAAGGGTAAGGGTTAGTCTTAGGCTTAAGCTTAGGTTTAAGCTGAGCCTAAGAGTGAGCGTGAGGGTTAGGGTTAGGGTGAGGGTTATGGACAAGGTGAGGGCTAGCTTTAGTGTTAGGGTTATTGGTAGGATTAGGTTTAGGTTTAAAGTTACTGTGACGGTGAGTGTTAGGGATAGGGATAGTGTGAAGTTTAGGTTTAGGGATAGGGTTAGAGTTAGGGTTAGGGTAAGGGTGAGGTTTGGGGTTAGATTTAGTGTTAGGGTTAGGGTTAGGGTGAGGGTGAGGGTTAGTGTGAGTTTTAGGGTTAGGCTTAGGCTTAGGCTTAGGCTTAGGCCTAGCTTGAGGGAGAGTTTTAGGGTTAGGGTTAGTGTGAGGGTTAGCGTTAAGGTGAAATTGAGTGTGAGGGTTAGGGTTAGTCTTAGGCTTAGGCTTAGGCCGAGCATATGGGTGAGGGTGAGGGTTAGGGTTAGGGTCAGGGTTAGGGTGAGGTTTAGTGTGAGGGTTAGGTTTAAGGTTAGTGTTAGGGTTAATGTTGGGGTTAGGGATAGTCTTAGTGTTAAGCGGAGGCTGAGGGTGAGGGTGAGAGTTAGGGTTAGGGTTAGGGTTTGGGTGTTAGGATTTGGGTGAGGGTTCGGATGAGGTTCAGGGTTAGGATTAGGGTTCGGGTGAGGGCTAGTGTGAGGATGAGGATTAGGGTTAGCATTAGGGTGAAGTTAGGGTTAGGGTTAGGGTTACATTGAGGATGAGTTTTAGGGTTAGGGTGAGGGTTAGGGTTAGGGTTAGGGTGATGGTGAGGGTTAGAATTAGGGATATGGTTAGGGTTATTGTTAGTGTTATGGTTAGGGTTAAGCTTATGTTGAGGGTGAGGCTGAGGGTGAGCGTTAGGGTTAGGGTTAGGGTGACGTTTAGGGTTAGGGTTAGGGTTAGGGTTAGGAGGAGGGTTTGGTTTAAGGTGAGGGTGAGGGTTAGGGTTAGGGTTAGGGTTAGTGTTATCGTTAGGGTTAGGGTTAGAATAACAGTGAGGGTGAGGATTAGGGTTAGGGTTAGGATGAGGTTAAGGGTTAGTGTTAGTGTTAGGGTTAAGGTTAGGGTTAGGGTGAGAGTTAGGAGGAGGGTTAGGGTTAGGATTAGGGTTAGGGTGAGGGTGAGGGTGTGGTTTAGGGTTAGGATTGGGGTTAGGCTTAGGCTTAGGCTGAGGGTGAGGTTGAGGGTGACGGTTAGGGTTAGGGTGAGGCTGAGGGTGAGGGTTAGGGTTAGGCTTAGTGTTAGAGTTAGAGTTAGGGTGAGGGTGAGTGTTAAGATTAGGGTTAGGATTAGGGTTAGTGTGAGTTGAGGTTTAGGGTTAGTGTTAGGGTTAGGCTTAAGTTTAGGCTGAGGGTGAGGGTTAACATTAGGTTTAGGGTTAAGGTATGGGCTAGGGTGAGGGTGAGGGTTAGGGTCAGGTTTAGGGTAAGGATTAGTGTGAGGCTTAGGTTTAGGGTTAGTGTTAGGGTTAGGGTTGGGATTAGGGATAGCCTTAGTTTTAGGCGGAGGGTGAGGTTGAGGGTGAGGGTTAGGGTTAGGGTGAGGTTTAGGGTTAATGTGAGGGTTCATGTTAGGTTTAGCCTTAGAGTTAGGGTGAGGGTAAGGGTTAGGTTGAGGGTTAAGTTAGGGTGAGGTTTAG
Organism: Dipodomys merriami; assembly: GCF_024711535.1. NCBI lineage: Eukaryota > Metazoa > Chordata > Mammalia > Rodentia > Heteromyidae > Dipodomys > Dipodomys merriami. The sequence continues at coordinate 4,319,658 of NW_027206479.1, forward strand.
GGTTAGTATGAGGGTTAGGGCTAGGTTGACGGTAAGGGTGAGGGTTATGGTTATGGTGATGTTTAGGGTGAGGATGAGGGTTAGGGTAATAGTGAGGGTGAGGGTTCAGTTCAGGGTTTGGGTTAGGGTTAGGGTGAGCTTGAGACTTAGGGTTAGGTTTAGGGTAAAGTTGAGGTTTAGGGTTAGGGTTAGGGTGAGGGTTCAGTTGTGGGTTTGGGTTAGCGTTAGGGTGAGGTTGAGACAGCGTTAGGGTTAGGGTGAGGGTGAGGGTTAGGGTAAAGGTTAGGGTTAGTGTTATCGTTAGGGTTAGGGTTAGAATAACGGTGAGGGTGAGGATTAGGGTTAGGGTTAGGGTGAGGTTTACGGTTAAGGTTAGTGATAGTGTTAGGGTTAGGTTTAGGGTGAGAGTTAGGAGGAGGTTTAGGGTTAGGGTTAGGGTTACGATTAGGGTTTGGGTGAGGGTGAGTGTGAGGTTTAGGGATAGGGTTAGGATTAGGTTTAGGGTTAGGCTGAGGGTGACTGTGAGCTTGAGTGTTAGGGTTATGGTGAGCATTAAGTTTGGGGTTAGGGTGAGGGTAAGGGTTGGGGTGAGTGTTAGGGTTTGGGTGAGTGTTAGCGTTAGGTTTAGGGTTAGGTTTAGGTAGGAGGTTAGTGTTAGGGTGAGGGTTAGCATTAGGGGTATGTTTAGGTTGAGGGTGAGGGTGAGGGTTAAGGTTAGGATTAGGTTTAAGGTGAGCCTGAGGGTGAAGGTGAGGGTGAGGGTTAGGTTTAAGGGGTGGGTTAGGCTAAGGGTTAGGGTGAGTGTTAGGTATAGGGTGATGTTTAGGTTGAGGGTGAGGGTTAGGGTTAGTGTGAGGGTGAAGTTTCGGTTGAGGGTTTGGGTTAGGTTTAGGTTGAGGGTGAGGGTGAGTGAGAGGGTTAGGTTTAGGGTTAGGATTAGGTTTAGGGTGAGGGTGAGTGTGAGGGTTAGGGTTAGGTTTATTGTTAGGCTTAGGTTTAAGCTGAGGGTGAGGGTGAGTGTGAGGTTTAGGGTTATGTTGAGTGTGAGCATTAGGGTTAGGTTTAGGGTGAGGGTGTGGTTGAGGGTTAGGGTGAGGGTTAGGGTGAGGGTTAGATGAGGGTGATAGTTAGGCTTAGGGTGAGTGTTAGGGTTAGGGTTAAGGTGAGGGTTAGGGAGAGTGTGAGGGTTAGGGTTAGGCTGAGGTTTAGGGTTACTGTGAGGGTTCATGTTATGTTTAGCCTTAGTGTTAGGGTGAGGGTAAGCGTTAGGTTCAGGATTAGGTTAGGGTGAGGTTTAGGGTTAGTATGAGGGTTAGGGCTAGGGTGAGGGTAAGGGTGAGGGTTAAGGTTAGGGTGATGTTTAGTGTGAGGGTGAGCGTTAGGGTGATGGTTAGTGTGAGGGTTCAGTTGAGGGTTTGGGTTAGGGTTAGGGTGAGCTTGAGACTTAGGGATAGGTTTAGGGTGAGGGTGAGGTTTAGGGTTAGGGTGAGGGTTAGTGTTATCCTTAGGGTTAGAGTTAGAATCAGGGTGAGGGTGAGAATTAGGTTAGGGTTAGTGTGAGTTTTAGGATAATGTTAGTGATAGTATTAGGGTTAGAGTTAGGGTGAGAGTTAGGAGGAGGGTTAGGGTTAGGGTTAGGGTTACGATTAGGGTTAGGGTGAGGGTGAGTGTGAGGTTTAGGGATAGGGTTAGGATTAGGTTTAGGGTTAGGCTGAGGGTGAGTGTGAGCTTGAGTGTTAGGGTTATGGTGAGCATTAAGTTTGGGGTTATGGTGAGGGTAAGGGTTGGGGTGAGTGTTAGGGTTTGGGTGAGGGTTAGTGTTAGGTTTAGGGTTAGGTTTAGGTAGGAGGTTAGTGTTAGGGTGCTGGTTAGCGTTAGGGGTATGGTTAGGTTGAGGATGAGGTTGAGGATTAGGGTTAGGATTATGTTTAAGGTGAGCGTGAGGGTGAGGGTGAGGGTGAGGGTTAGGTTTAAGGGGTGGCTTAGGCTAAGGGTTAGGGTGAGTGTTAGTTATAGGGTGATGTTTAGGTTGAGGGTGAGGGTTAGGGTTAGGGTGAGGGTGAAGGTTCGGTTGAGGGTTTGGTTTAGGTTTCGGTTGAGGGTGAGGGTGAGTGGGATGGTTAGGTTTAGGGTTAGGATTAGGTTTAGGGTGAGGGTGAGTGTGAGGGTTAGGGTTAGGTTTATTGTTAGGCTTAGGTTTAAGCTGAGGGTGAGGGTGAGTGTGAGGTTTAGGGTTATGTTGAGTGTGAGCATTAGGGTTAGGTTTAGGGTGAGGGTGTGGTTGAGGGTTAGGGTGAGGGTTAGGGTGAGGGTTAGATGAGGGTGAGAGTTAGGGTTAGGGTGAGTGTTAGGGTTAGGGTGAGGGTAAGGGAGAGTGTGAGGGTTAGGGTTAGGCTGAGGTTTAGGGTTACTGTGAGGGTTCATGTTATGTTTAGCCTTAGTGTTAGGGTGAGGGTAAGCGTTAGGTTGAGGATTAGGTTAGGGTGAGGTTTAGGGTTAGTATGAGGGTTAGGGCTAGGGTGAGGGTAAGGGTGAGGGTTATGGTTTAGGTGATGTTTAGTGTGTGGGTGAGCGTTAGGGTGACGGTGAGTGTGAGGGTTCAGTTGAGGGTTTAGGTTAGGGTTAGGGTGAGCTTGAGACTTAGGGATAGGTTTAGGGTGAGGGTGAGGTTTAGGGTTAGGATGAGGGTTAGTGTTATCGTTAGGGTTAGAGTTAGAATCAGGGTGAGAGTGAGGATTAGGTTAGGGTTAGGGTGAGTTTTAGGATAATTTTAGTGATAGTATTAGGGTTAGAGTTAGGGTGAGAGTTAGGAGGAGGGTTAGGGTTAGGGATAGGTTTACGATTAGGGTTAGGGTGAGGGTGAGTGTGAGGTTTAGGAATAGGGTTAGGCTTAGGTTTAGGGTTAGGCTGAGGGTGAGTGTGAGCTTGAGTGTTAGGGTTATGGTGAGCATTAAGTTTGGGTTAGGGTGAGGGTAAGGGTTGGGGTGAGTGTTAGGGTTTGGGTCAGGGTTAGGTTTCGGTTTAGGGTTAGGTTTAGTCTGGAGGTTAGTGTTAGGGTGAGGGTTAGCGTTAGGAATAGGGTTAGGTTGAGGGTGAGGGTGAGGGTTAGGGTTAGGATTAGGATGAAGTTGAGCCTGAGAGTGAGGGTGAGGGTGAGGGTTAGGTTTAGGGTGAGGGTTAAGCTAAGGGTTAGGGTGAGTGTTAGGTTTAGGGTGATGTTTAGGTTGAGGGTGAGGGTTAGGGTTAGTGTGAGTGTGAAGTTTTGGTTGAGGGTTTGTGTTAGGGTTAGGTTGAGGGTGAGGGTGAGTGAGAGTGTTAGGTTTAGGGTTAGTATTAGGTTTAGGGTGAGGGTGAGTGTGAGGGTTAGGGTTAGGTTTATTGTTAGGCTTAGATTTAAGCTGAGGGTGGGGGTGAGTGTGATGTTTAGGGTTATATTGAGTGTGAGCATTAGGGTTAGGTTTAGGGTGAGGGTGTGGTTGATGGTTAGGGTGAGGGTTAGGGTTTGGTTTGGGGTGAGGGTTAGATGAGGGTTAGGGTTAGGGTTAGGGTGAGGGTTAGGGTTAGGGTGAGGGTGAGGGTTAGCGTTAGGGTGAGGGTTCGGGTTATGGTGCAGATTAGGGTGAGTGTTAGGGTTACAGTGATGTTTATGGTGAGGGTAAGGGTTAGTTTGAGTGTTTGTGTTAGCTTTAGGGTGAGGTTGAGGGTGAGGGTGAGGCTTAGGGTTAGGGTGAGGGTGAGGTTGACTCTGAGGGTTAGGGTTAGGGTTAAGCTTTAGGCTGAGTTTTAGGCTGAGGGTGAGGGTGAGGGTTAGGGTTAGGGTGAGTGTTAGAATTAGGCTCAATGATAGGGTGATATTTAAGGTGAGGGTTAGTGTGAGAGTTAGTGGTAGGGTTAGGCTTAGTGTTAAAGTGAGTGTAAGTGTTAGGTTGAGGGTTAGGGTTAGGGATATGTTGAGGGTTGGGATGAGGGTTAGGGTGAGGGTAAGTTTTAGGATGAGGGTTATGGTGAGTGTGAGAGTTAGGGTTAGGGTTAGGTTTAGGGTGAGGGTGAGGTTTAGGGATATGGTAAGGGTTAGGTTTAGGGTAAGGATGAGGGTTTGGGAGAGCATTAGGATGAGGGTTAGGGTGAGGGTTCGGGTTAGGGTTCGGGTTAGGGTTCGGTTGAGGGTGGGGGTGAGGTTTAGATTGAAGGTTAGGGTTAGGATGAGGGTGAGGATTAGTTTAAGGTTAGGGTTAGGGTTAGGTTTAGGCTTAGGATGAGTCTGAGGATTTGGGTGAGGATTAGGGTTAGGTTGAGTTTTATGGTTAAGGTTAGGGTGAGGGTTTTTGTTCGGGTTAACTTTAGGATGAGAGTTAGTTTGAGGGGTACGGTTATGGTTAAGATGAGCGTTAGGGTTAACGTTAGGGATAGGGATAGGATTAGGGTTAGGGTGAGGTTTAGGATGAGGGTTAGCGTTAGGGTTAGGGTTAGGGTCAGGGTTCGGGTGAAGGTTATGGTTAGGGTTAGGGTTAGGGTGAGGTTTAGGGTCAGGCTGAGGGTTAGGGTTAGTGTTAGATTTATGGTGAGAGTAAGGTTTAACATGAGGTTTAAGATGAGTGTGAGGTTTACAGTTAGGATTAGGGTTAGGGTGAGGTTTAGTGTGAGGGTTAGTTTTAGGTTTATGGTTAGGGTGAGGTGAGGGTGAGGGTGATTGTGAGGTTTATGGTTAGGGTGAGAGATAGGTTTAAGGTGAGGGTGAGGGTTAGGGTTAGGGTGAGGGTGAGCATGAGGGTGACAGTGAGACAGTGTGGGTGAGGGTGAGTGTGAGGGTTAGGGTTAGGTTTAGTTTTAGGGTTAGTGTGAGGGTGAAGTTGAGGGTTAGTGTTTGGAGTAGCGTTAGGTTTAAATTTAGACTGAAGGTGAGCATGAGGGTGAGGGTGACGGTTAGGGTTAGGGTTAGGTTGAGGGTTAGGGTTATTGTGAGGGTTATGGTGAGGGTAAGTCTAAAGGTTAAGGTTAGGAGTTAAGGTTAGGGTTACAGTGAGGGTTAGGTTTAGGGTTAGGGTTATTGTTAGTGTTAGGTTAGTGTTAATTTTATGGTGAGGGTGAGGCTTAGGGTTAGGTTTATGGTTAGGTTTAGGGTTAGGGTTACGGTTAGGGTTAGGATTAGGCTTAGGGTTAAGTTATGGGCTAGGGTGAAGGTGAGGTTTAGGGTGAGGGTTAGGTTTCGGGTTAGTGTTAAGTTTAGGGTTGAGGTTAGGGATAGGCTTAGTGTTAGGCGGAGGGTGAAGGTGAGGGTGAGGGTTAGGGTTAGGGAGAGTGTTACTGTTAGGGTTAGGGTGAGGGTGAGTGTGAGGGTAAGGTTTAGTCTTAGGCTTAGGCTTAGGTTTAGGCTGAGCCTAAGCGTGAGGGTGAGGGTTAGGGTTAGGGTGAGGGTTATGGAAAGGGTGAGGGTTAGCATTAGGGTTAGGGTTATTGGTAGGATTAGGGTTAGGTTGAAAGTTACTGTGAGGATGAGGGTTAGGGTTAGGGTTAGGGTAAAGTTTAGGTTTAGGGATAGGGTTAGAGTTAGGGTTAGGGTAAGGGTGAGGTTTAGGGTTAGAGTTAGGTTTAGTGTTAGGGTTAGGGTTAGGGTGAGGATGAGTGTGAGGGTGACAGTGAGTCTTAGGGTGTGGGTGAGGGTGAGTGTGAGGGTTAGACTTAGGGTTAGGGTTAGGGTTAGTGTGAGGGTGAAGTTGAAGGTTAGTGTTAGGAGTAGCGTTAGGTTCAAAGTTAGGCTGAGGGTGAGCGTGGGGATGAGAGTTACGCTTAGGGTTAGGGTTAGGTTGAGGGTTAGGGTTATTGTGAGGGTTATGGTGAGGGTAAGACTAAAGGTTAAGGTTAGGGTTACAGTGAGGGTTAGGGTTAGGGTTAAGGTTATTGTTAGTGTTAGGTTAGTGTTAAGTTTACAGTGAGGGTGAGACTGAGGGTGAGGTTTATGGTTAGGTTTAGGGTTAGGTTTAGTGTTAGGGTTAGGGTTAGGATTAGGCTTAGGGTTAGGGTATGGGCTAGGATGAGGTTGAGGGTTAGGATGAGGGTTAGGTTTCGGGTTAGTGTTAAGTTTAGGGTTGGGGTTAAGGATAGGATTAGTGTTAGGCAGAGGGTGAGGGTGAGGGTTAGGGTTAGGGTTAGGGTGCGGGTGAGGGTTATTGTTAGGGTGCGGGTGAGGTTTAGGGTTAGTGTTAGAATTAGATTGAGCGTTAGTGTGAGGGTTAGGGTTAGGGTGAGTGTTACTCTTAGGGTTAGGGTGAGGGTGAGTGTGAGGGTAAAGGTTAGTCTTAGGCTTAGGCTTAGGTTTAGGCTGAGCCTAAGTGTGAGGTTTAGGGTTAGGGTTAGGTTTAGGGTTATGGACAGGGTGAAGGTTAGCATTAGGGTTAGGGTTAAGGATTAGGGTTAGGTTGAAAGTTACTGTGAGGGTGAGGGTTAGGGTTAGGGATAGGGTGAGGCTTAGCTTTAGGAATAGGGTTAGAGTTAGTGTTAGGGTAAGGGTGAGGTTTAGGGTTAGAGTTAGGGTTAGTGTTAGGGTTAGGGTGAGGGTTAGGGTTAGACTTAGTCTTAGGCTTAGGCTTAGGCCGAGCATGAGGGTGAGTTTTACGGTTAGGGTTAGTGTGAGGGTTAGGGTTAGGGTTAGTGTTATGTTTAGGGTTAGGCTGAAGGTGAGTGTGAGGGTTAGGGTTAGTCTTAGGCTTAGACTTAGGCTTAGGCAGAGCTTAAGGGTGAGGGTGAGGGTTAGGGTAAGTGTGAGGGTTAGGATGTTAGGGTTTGGGTGAGGGTTAGGATGAGGTTTATGGTTAGGATTAGGGTTACGGTGAGGGCTAGAGTGAGGGTGAGGGTTAGGGTTAGCATTAGGGTGAAGTTAGGGTTAGGGTTAGGGTTACAATGAGGGTGAGGTTTAGGGTTAGGTTGAGGGTTAGGGTTAGGGTTAGGGTGATGGTGAGGGTTAGGATTAGAGATATGGTTAGGGTTATTGTTAGTGTTATGTTTAGCGTTAATCTTATGTTGAGGGTGAGGCTGAGGGTGAGGGTTAGGCTTATTGTTAGGGTGACGTTTAGGGTTAGGGTTTGGGTTAGGGTTAGGAGGAGGGTTTGGGTTACGGTGAAGGTGAGGGTTAGGGTTAGTGTTAGGGTTAGTGTTATGGTTAGGGTTAGGGTTAGAATAACCGTGAGGGTGAGTATTAGGGTTAGGGTTAGGGTTAGGGTTAGGGTTAGGGCTAGGGTGAGAGTTAGCAGGAGGTTAGGGTTAGGGTTAGGGTTAGGATTAGGGTTAGGGAGAGTGTGAGGGTGTGGTTTAGGGTTAGGGTTGAGTTTAGGCTTAGGGTTAGGCTGAGGGTGAGTTTGAGTGTGAGTGTGAGGGTTAGGGTGAAGCTGAGGGTGAGGGTTAGGGTTAGTGTTATCATTAGGGTTAGGGTTAGAATAACGGTGAGTGTGAGGAGTATGGTTAGGTTTAGGATGAGGTTAAAGGTTAGTGTTCCTATTAGTGTTAGGGTTAGGGTTATGGTGAGAGTTAGGAGGAGGGTTAGGGCTAGGGTTAGGGTTAGATTTAGGGTTAGGGTGAGGGTGAGGGCGTGGTTTAGGGTTAGGTTTGGAGTTAGGCTTATAGTTAGGCTGAGGGTGAGGTTGAGGGTGAGGGTTAGGGTTAGGGTGAGGCTGAGGGTGAGGGTTAGGGTTAGGCTTAGTGTTAGAGGTAGGGTTAGGGTGAGGGTGAGTGTTAAGTTTAGGGTTAGGATTAGGGTTAGGGTGAGTGTGATGTTTAGGGTTAGGGTTACGGTTAGGCTTAGGTTAAGGTTGAGGGTGAGGGTCAGGGTGAGGGTTAGGGTTAGGGTTAGGGTTAGAGAGGGTCAGGGTGAGGGTTAGGATTAGGCTTAGGGTTAAGTTATGGGCTAGGGTGAGGGTGAGGTTTAGGGTCATGGTTAGGGTGAGGGTTAGTGTGAGGGTTAGGTTTAGGGTTAGTGTTAGGGTTAGGTTTGGGTTTAGGGATAGTCTTAGTGTTAGGTGGAGGTTGAGGGTGAGGGTGAGGGTTAGGGTTAGGGTGAGGATGAAGTTTAGGGTTAGAGTTAGCATTAGGGTGAGGGTTAGTTTTAGGGTTAGGGTTAGTGTTACAGTTAGGGTTAGGGTGAGGGTGAGTGTGAGGGTTAGGGTTATGTTTAGACTTAGGGTGAGGGTGAGGGTTAGGGTGAGGGTGAGGGTTAGGGTGAGGGTTAGGCTTAGACTTAGGGTTAGATTATAGGCTAGGGTGAGGGTGAGGGTTAGTGTTATGGTTAGGGTGAGGGTTAAGGTGAGTGTGAGGTTTACGGTTAGACTTAGTCTTAGGCTTACGCTTAGGCCGAGCATGAGTGTGAGGGAGAAGGTTAGGGTTAGGATGAGGATTAGGGTTTTAGGGTTAGGTTGTGGGTTATGATGAGGGTGAGTGTTAGAGTTAGCGTTAGGTTGAGGTTTAGGGTTAGGGTTAGGGTTACTTTGAGGGTGAGGGTTACGATTAGTGTGAGGGTTAGTTTTAGGGTTAGGGTGAGGGTGAGGGTTAAGATTAGTTTTAGGGTTAGGGTTATTGTTAGTTTTATGTTTAGGGTTAAGTTTACAGTGAGGGTGAGGCTGAGGGTGAGGGTTAGGATTAGGGTTAGGTTTAGGGTGTGGGTTAGGCTGAGGGTTAGAGTTAGGCTGAGGGTGAGTTTGGGGATGTGGATTAGCATTTGAGTGATGGTTAGGGTTATGGTTAGGTTGAGGGTTAGGATGAGGGTTAGGGTTGGGATTAGGGTTAGGGTGAGGGCTAGGATGAGGGTGAGTGTTAGGGTTAGGGTGAGGGTTAGGGTTAGGGTAAGGGTGAGGGTTAGGGATAGTGTGAGGGTTAGGGTTAAGGTGAGGTTTAGGGTTACTGTGAGGTTTCATGTTAGGTTTAGGCTTAGTGTGATGGTGAGGGTAAGGGTTAGGTTGAGGGTTAGGTTAGGGTGAGGTTTAGGGTTAGTTTGAGGGTTAGGGGTAGTGTGAGGGTAAGTGTGAGTGTTAGAGTTAGGGTGATGTTTAGGGTGAGGGTGAGTGTTATGGTGAGTGTGAGGGTGAGGGTTCAGTTGAGGGTTTTGGTTAGGGTTAGGGTGAGGTTGAGACTTAGTGTTAGGTTGAGGGTTAGGATGAGGGTTAGGGTTAGGATTAGGGTTAGGGTGAGGGCTAGGATGAGGTTGATGTTTAGGGTTAAGGTTAGGCTTAGATTTAGTGTTAGGCTGAGGCTGAAGGTGAGGGTGAGGGTTAGGGTTAGGGTGATGTTTAGGGTTACAGTTAGGGTGAGGGTAAGGGTGAGGGGGACAGTAAGGGTTAAGGTGAGGGTTAGGCTGAGGGTGAGTGTTATGGTAATGTTGAACGTTAGGGTTAGGGTGACAGTTAGGTGAGGGTAAGGTTTAGGTTTAGGGTTAGGGTTAGGGTTAGCGTTAGGGTGCGGTTTAGTGTGAGGGTTAGGGTTAGGGTTAGGGTTACGGTTAGGGTTAGGGTGAGGGTGATTGTGAGGGTTAGGGTTAGTCTTAGGCTTATGCTTAGACTAAGGCCCAGCTTGATGGTGAGGGTGGGGGTTACGGTTAGGGTGAAAGTTAGGGTTAGGGTAATAGTTAGTGTTAGAGCCAGGTTGAGGGTTAGGGTTAGGCTTAGGGTGAGTTTTAAGTTTAGGGTGATGGTTAGGGTTAGTGTGAGGGTTAGTGTTCGGGTTAAGTTTAGTTTTAGTGTGAAGGTAAGTGTTAGGTTGAGGTTTAGGGTTAGGGTGACATTTAGGTTTCGAGTTAGTGTTAGGGTACGGGTTAGGGTTAGGTTTAGGGTGAGGTTTAGGCTGGGGGTGAGTGTTAGTGTTAAGGTTAGGATTAGGATTAGGGTTAAGGTGAGGGTGAGTGTGAGGGTTAGGTTTAGGGTTAGGTTTAGGATTATAGTTATGGTGAGGGTGAGCTGAGGGTTAGGGTTAGGGTGAGGGTTGGGTTACGGTTAGAGTGATGGTTAGGGTGAGGGTTAGGATTAGGCTTAGGGTTAGGGTCTGGGCTAGGGTGAGGGTGATAGTTAGGGTCATGGTTAGAGTGAGGGTTAGGGTGAGGTTTAGGTTTAGGGTTAGTTTTAGGGTTAGGGTTGGGATTAGGTATATTCTTAGTGTTAGGCGGAGGGTGAGGGTTAGGGTGAGGTTTAGGGTTAGGGTTTGGGAGAGGTTTATGGTTAGTGTTAGTGTAAGGGTGAGGGTTAGTGTGAGGGTTAGGGTTAGGGTGAGTGTTACTTTTAGGTTTAGGGTGAGGGTGAGTGGTAGGGTAAGGTTTAGTCTTAGTCTTTGTCTTAGGCTTAGACCGAGCCTAAGGGTGAGGGTGAGGGTTAGGGTGAGGGTTAGGTTTAGGGTGAGGGTTATGGAAAGGGTGAGGGTTAGGGTTAGCGTTGGGGTTATTGTTAGGATTAGGTTTAGGTGTAAAGTTCCTATGAGGGTGAGGGTTTGGGTTACGGTTAGGGTTAGAGTGAGAGTTAGGGTTAGGGTGAGGGTTAAGGTTAGGGTGAGGTTTAGGGTTACTGTGAGGGTTCATGTTAGGTTTAGGCTTAGTGTTAGGGTGAGGGTAAGGGTTAGGTTGAGAGTTAGGTTTAGGGTAGGTTTTGGGTTAGTATGAGGTTTAGGGATATGGTGAGGTTAAGGGTGAGGGTTAGGGTTAGGGTGATGTTTAGGGTGAGGATGAGGGTTAGGGTGAGATTGAGGGTGAGGCTTCAGTTGAAGGTTTGGGTTAGGGTTAGGGTGAGGTTGAGGGTGAGGATGAGACTTAGGGTTAGGTTTAGGGTGATGGTTAGCGTGAGGATTAGGGATAGGGTTAGGCTTAGGTTTAGGTTTAGGCTGAGGGTGACTGTGAGCATGAGGGTTAGGGTTAGGGTTAGGGTTATTGTTAGGTTGAGGGTTAGGTTTAGGGTGAGGTTTAGGGTTAGGTTGGAGTTTAGGTTTAGGGTGAGGGTTAGCGTTAGGGGTAGGGTTATGTTGAGGGTGAGGGTGAGGGTTATTGTTAGGATTAGGTTTAGAGTGAGCCTGTTGGTGAGGGTGAGGATGAGTGTTAGGGTTAGGGTGAGGGTTAGGCTAAGGGTTAGGTTGAGGGTTAGGTTTAGGGTGATGTTTAGGTTGAGGGTTTGTGTTAGGGTTAGGGGGAGTGTGAGGGTGAGTGAGAGGGTTAGGATTAGGTTAGGGTTAGTTTTAGGATGAGGGTGAGTGTGAGGTTTAGGGTTTGGGTTATTGTTAGGCTTAGGTTTAAGCTGAGGGAGAGGGTGAGAGTGAGGGTTAGGGTTAGGTTGTGTGTGAGCATTAGGATTAGGTTTAGGTTGAGGGTGAGGTTGAGGGTTAGGGTGAGGTTTAGGATGTGGGTTAGGCTGAGGGTTAGATGAGGTTGAGTGTTAGGGTGAGGCTTAGGTTTAGGGTTAGGGTGAGGGTGACTGTGAGGTTTATGGTTAGGGTTAGGGTTTAGACTGAGGGTTAGGCTGAGGGTGAGGGTGAGGGTGATGATTAGGGTTACGGTGAGGTTTAGGGTTAGGTTTAGGTTGAGGGTTAGGGATATTGTGAGGGTTAGGGTTAAGGTGAGGTTTAGGGTTACTGTGAGGGTTCATGTTAGATTTAGGCTTAGTGTTAGGGTGAGGATAAGGGATAGGTTGAGGGTTAGGTTAGCTGAGGTTTAGGGTTAGTATGAGGGTTAGGGATAGGATGACGGTAAGGGTGAGGGTTAGGGTTAGGGTGATGTTTAGGGTGAGGGTGAGGATTAGGGTGAGGGTGAGTGTCAAGGTTCAGTAGAGCGTTTGGGTTAGGGTTAGGGTAAGGTTGAGACATGGGGTTAGGTTTAGGGTGAAGGTGAGGGTTAGGTTTAGGTTGATGTTTAGGTTGAGGGTGAGGGTTAGGGTTAGGGTTAGCTTTATTGTTAGGCTTAGGTTTAAGCTGAGGTTGAGGGTGAGTGTGAGGTTTAGGGTTATGTTGAGTGTGAGCATTAGGGTTAGGTTTAGGGTGAGGCTGTGGCTGAGGGTTAGTGTGAGGGTTAGGGTTTGGGTTAGAGTGAGGGTTAGATGAGGGTGAGGGTTAGGTTTACGGTTAGGGTTAGGGTTAGGGTGAGGGTGAGGGTTAGCTTTAGTGTGAGGCTTAGGGTTAGGGTTATGGTGCGGATTAGGGTGAGTGTTAGGGTTACGGTGATATTTATGATATTTATTTATTTATGATATTTATGAGGGTTTATATTTATGGTTTAAGGGTTTGTGTTAGGTTTAGGGTGAGGTTTAGGGTGAGGGTGAGGCTTTGGGTTATGGTCAGGTTGAGGGTGACTCTGAGGGTTATGGTTAGGGTTAGGCTTTAGGCTGAGGGTTAGGCTGAGGGTGAGGGTGAGGGTTAGGGTTAGGGTGAGGGTTAGGGTTAGGATTAATGGTAGGGTGATATTTAGTGTGAGGTTTAGTGTGAGAGTTAGTGTTAGGGTTAGGCTTAGTGTTAGATTGAGGGTTAGGGTGAGTGTAAGGTTTAGGGTGAGGGTTATGGTGAGTGTGAGGGTGAGGGTTAGTGTTAGGGTTAGGGTGAAGTTGAGGTTTAGGGTTATGATAAGGGTTAGGTTTAGGTTTAGGATGAGGGTTAGGGAGAGGTTTAGGATGAGGGTTAGTGTGAGGATTCGGGTTATGGTTCGGGTTAGGGTTAGGGTGAGGGTGGGGTTGAGGGTGAGATTGAAGTTTAGGGTTAGAGTTAGGATGAGGGTGAGGATTAGTTTTAGGATTAGGGTTAGGGTTAGGTTTAGGCTGAGGATGAGGCTGAGGTTGTGGGTGAGGATTAGGGTTAGGTTGAGTGTTAGGGTTAGGGTTAGGGTGAGGGTTTGGGTTAGGGTTAAGTTTAGGATGAGAGTTACTTTAAGGGGTACGGTTACGGTTAGGATGAGCGTTAGGGTTAGTGTTAGGGTTAGGGATAGGGTTATGGTAGGGTGAGGTTTAGGATGAGGGTTAGGGTTAGGGTTAGGGTTAGGGTCAGGGTTCGGGTGAAGGTTATGGTTAGAGTTAGGGTTAGGGTGAGGTTTAGGGTCAGGGTGAGGGTTAGGTTTAGGGGTAGCTTTATGTTGTGAGTAAGGGTTAGCGTGAGGTTTAAGGTGAGTGTGAGGGTTAGAGTTAGCATTAGGGTTAGGGTGAGATTTAGGGTGAGGGTTAGGGTTAGATTTAGGGTTAGGGTTACGGTGAGGGTGAGCGTGAGGGTGACAGTGAGGCTTAGGTTGTGGGTGAGGGTGAGTGTGAGGCTTAGTGTGAGGGTTAGGGTTAGGGTTAGTGTTACTTTTTGGGTTAGCTTGAGGTTGATTGTGAGGATAAGGGTTAATCTTAGTCTTAGATTAGGCTTAGTCTGAGCCTAAGTGTGAGGGTGATAGTTAGGGTTAGGGTGAGGTTTAGGGTTAGAGTGAGGGTTATTGACAGGGTGAGGGTTAGTTTTAGGGTTAGGGTGATTGTTAGGATTAGGGTTAAATTTAAAGTTACTGTGAGAGTGATGGTTAGGGTTAGTGTTAGGTGAGGTTTAGGTTTAAGTTTAGGGTTAGAGTTAGGGTTAAGGCAATGGTGAGGTTTCGGGTTAGAGATAGGGTTATTGTTAGGGTTAGGGTTAGGGTGAGGGTTAGGGTTAGGCTTAGGATTAGGCTTAGGCTTAGGCCGAGCATGAGGGTGAGGGTTAGGGTTAGGGTTAGTGTGAGTGTTAGGGTTAGGGTTAGGGTGAGGGTTAGGCTGAGGTTTAGTTTTAGGGTAGGCGTAGGGTTAGGGTTAAGATAATGTTTAGATTTAGGGTTATGGTGAGAATTAGGGTTAGGTTTTGGTTTAAGGTGAGAGTAAGGGTGAGAATAAGGGTTAGGGTTAGGGTTAAGGTTAGTGTAAGTTTTAGGTTTACAGTTAGGGTTAGGGTTAAGGTTAGGGTTACAGTGTAGGTTAGGTTTAGGTTTAGGGTTATTGTCAGTGTTATTGTTAGGGTTAAGTTTGCGGTGAGGGTGAGGCTGAGGGTTAGGTTTATGTTTAGGTTTACTGTTAGGTTTAGTGTTAGGGTTAGGGTTAGGGTGAGGTTTAAGGTGATGATTAGGGTTAAGGTTAGGATTAGAGTTATGGTGCTGGTGAGGGTGAGGGTTAGGGTTAGAATGAGGGTTAGGGTGAGTGTTAGGATTAGGTTTATAGTTAATGTATGGGCTAGGGTGAGGGTGAGGGTTAGGGTGAGGGTTAGGGTGAGGGCTAGGTTTAGGGTTAGGGTTAGGGTTGGGGTTAGGGATAGTCTTAGTGTTAGCTAGAGGGTGAGGGTGAGGGTGAGGGTGAGGGATAGGGTTAGGGTTAGTGTATGGGTTACGGTGAGGGTGAGGGTTAGTGTTAGGTTTAGGGTGGGGGTTAGGGTGAGTGTGAGGGTTATGGTTAGTCTTAGGCTTAGGCTTAGGCTTAGGCCGAGCATGAGTGTGAGGGAGAGGGTTAGGGTTAGGATGAGGTTTAGGGTTTTAGTGTGAGGGTGAGGGTTAGGATGAGGTTTAGGGTTAGGATTAGGGTTAGGGTGAGGCCTAGAGTGAGGGTGAGGGTTAGGGTTAGCGTTAGGATGAGGTTTAGGGTTAGGGTTAGGGTTACATTCAGGGTGAGGGTTAGGGTTAGGGTTACGGTTAGGGTGGGGTTGAGGGTTAGGATTAGTTTTAGGGTTAGGGTTATTGTTAGTTTTATGGTTAGGGTTAAGTTTACAGTGAAGTTGAGGCTGAGGGTGAACCTTATGTTTAGGGTTAGGTTGAGGTTTAGGGTTAGGCTTAGGGTTAGGGTGAGGGTGAGTGTTGGATTAAGGTTAGGGTCACGGTGAGGGTGAGGGTTAGGGTTAGGGTTAGGCTGAGGTTTAGGGTTAGGGTTAGGGTTAGGGTGAGGGTGAGTTTTAGGGTTAGAATTAGGGTTAGAGGAAGGGTTAGGGTTTGGTTTAGCATTAGGTTTACAGTGAGGGTGAGTGTGTGGATTAGGTTTAGGATTAGGCTTAAGATAGCATTAGGCTGAGGGTGATAGTGGGGATGAGGATTAGCTTTTGATTGATGGTTAGGTTTATGGTTAGGTTGAGGGTTAGGATGAGGGTTAGGGTTAGGATTAGTGTTAGGGTGAGGGCTAGGATGAGGGTGAGGTTTAGGGTTAGGCTTAGGCTTAGGCTTAGGGTTAGGCTGAGGCTGAAGGTGAGGGTGAGGGTTAGGGTTAGGGTGATAGTTAGAGTTACAGTTAGGGTGAGCTTTAGGATGTGGATTAGGGTAAGGGTGAGGGTTAGGGTGAGGGGGACAGTAAGAGTAAGCGTGAGGTTTAGGCTGAGGGTGAGTGTTATGGTAAT
Organism: Dipodomys merriami; assembly: GCF_024711535.1. Classification (NCBI taxonomy): domain Eukaryota; kingdom Metazoa; phylum Chordata; class Mammalia; order Rodentia; family Heteromyidae; genus Dipodomys; species Dipodomys merriami. The sequence continues at coordinate 4,334,967 of NW_027206479.1, forward strand.
GGTGAAGGTTAGGGTTAGGGTGAGGTTTAGGGTGAGGTTTAGGGTGAGGGTGAAGCTTACATTGAGGATTAGTGTTAGGGTTAGTGTGAGGTTTAGGGTGAGGATGAGAGTTAGGATTAGGGTGAGGCCTAGGGTGAGGGTGAGGTTTAGGGTTAGGGTGAGGTTTAGGGTTAGTGTGAGGGTTAGGATGAAGGTTAGGCTCAGTGTTAGTGTTAGGGTTAGGGTGAGGATTAGGGCGAGGGTGAGGTTTAAGGTGAGGGTTAGGGTTAGGATGATGACTAGGGTTAGGGTTAGGGTGAGGTTTATGATTAGGGTGATACTTAGGGTGAGGGTGAGGTTTAGTGTGAGGGTGATGGTGGAGGTGTAGTTGATGTTTAGGGTTAGGGTGAGGGTTAGGGTGACGGTGACGGTGAGGGTTAGGGTGAAGTTGAGGGTTTGGGATAGGGTTAGTGTGCGGGTTAGGATTAGGGTTAGGGTTAGGGTGTGGGGTAGGGTGAGGGGTAGGGTTAGGGTTAGGGTGAGGGATAGGTTTAATGTGAGGATTATGGTTACGGTTAGGGTTAGTGTGAGGATAAGGTAAACGTGAGGGTTAGGGTGAGAGTGAGGTTTAAGTGTTAGCGTTAGGGTTAGGGAGAGGGTTAGTGTGAAAGTTAAGGTGAGGGTTAGGGTTAGTATGAGGGTGAGGGTTAGAGTTAGGTTTAGATTGCGGGGTACGGTTAGGGTGAGGTTTAGGTTCTGGTTAGCGTTCGTGTTCGGGTTCGGGTTCGGGTGAGTTTTAGGGTGTGGTTGACGGTTAGGGTTAGGGTGAGGGTTAGGGTTACAGTGAGGATTAGTGTTAGTGTTAGGGTTAGGGTTATGCTGAGGGTAAGGGTTAGGATGAGGTTTAGGGTGAGGGTGAGTTTTAGGAATAGCGTTAGTGATAGGGTGAGGGTTAGGGTGAGGGTTAGGATCCAGGTTAGGTTAGGTGAGGGTGAGGGTTATCGTTAGGTTTAGGGTTAGGTTTAGGGTGAGGGTAAGGTTTAGGGTGAGCGTTAGGGTGATTGTGAGGGTTAGGGTTAAATTGAGGGTTAGGGTGAGCGTTAGGGTGAGATTTCAGTTGAGGGTTTGGGTTAGGGTTAGGGTGAGGTTGAGGGTGAGGGTGAGACTTAGGGTTAGATTTAGGGTGAGGATGAGGTTTAGGTTGAGGTTTAGTGTTTCTGTTAGGGTTAGGGTGAGGGTGAGGGTTAGGGTGATGGTAAGGGTTAGAGTGAGGTTTTCAGGGAAGGTGAGGGTTAGGGATAGCATTAGGGTAAAGGATAGGTTTAGGGTGAGGGTTAGGGTTAGTGTTAGGGTTACGGTGAGGGTGAGGGTTAGGGTTAGGATTAGGGTGAGGGTTAGGGTTAGGGTTAGGGTGACGGTGAGGGTAAGGGATAGGGTGAGGACTAGGGTTAGGGTTAGGGTTATGGTAATGTTTAGGTTTAGGGTGAGGGTGAGAGTGAGAGTTAGGTTTAGGATTAGGCTTAGATGTAGGGTTCAGCTTAGGGTGAGGGTGAGGGTGAGTGTCAGAGTTAGATTTAGGGTGAGGGTTAGGGTTAGTGTTAGGGTTACGGTGAGGGTGAGAGTTAGGCTTAGGGTGACGGTGAGGGTAAAGTTCAGCGTGAGGGCTTGGTTAAGGTTTAGGGTTGGGTTCAGGTTTAGGTTTGTGGTGAGTGTGAGTTTGAGGGTTTGGTTTAGGATGCTTAGGTGTAGGGTTCGGCTTAGGGTGAGGGTGAGGGTGAGTGTGAGAGTTAGCTTTAGGGTGAGGGTTAGAGTTATGGTTATTTTTAGGGTGAGGGTGAAGGTTAGGGTTAGTGTTTGGGTGAGGGTTAGGGTTAGGGTTAAGTTTAGGGTGAGGGTTTGGTTTAGTGTTAGTGTTAGGATGAGGATTAGGCTGAGGGTTAGGTTTAGTTTTAGGGTGAGGGTAAGTGTTAGGGTGAGGGTGAGGGTTAGGTTTAGGATTAGGGTTAGATTTAGGGTGAGGGTTAGGGATAGGGTTAGGATTATGTTGAAGGTTTTGTTTAGGGTTAGGTTTAGAGTTAGAGTGAAGGTGAGGGTGAGGGTTAGCGTTTGGATTAGGGTTAGGGTTAGGCTGAGGTTGATGTTGAGCGTGAGGGTTAGGGTTAATGTGAGGGTTGGAGTTAGGGTTATCTTTAAGGTTAGGGTGAGGGTTAGGGTTAGGGTTAGGATGAGGGTAAGGGTTAGGGTAAGGCCTAGGGTGAGGGTGAGGGTTAGGGTTAGGCTTAGGGTTAGGGTGAGGTTTAGGGTGAGGGTTAGTGTTAGGGTTAGGGTTAGGGTTAGGGTGAGGGATAGGGTGAGGGTAAGGGTTAGGGTGAAGTTTTGGGTGAAGGTGACGGATAGGCTTAAGGTCAGGGGAAGGATTAGGGTCGAGGTTTCGGGTGAGGTTGAGGGTTAAAGTTAGCATTAGGGTTATGGTGAGTGTGAGGGTTAGGGTTATGTTTAGGGATATGGTGAGGATTAGGGTTAGGGTTAGGTTTCCGGTGAGGGGAAGGTTGAGGGTTAGGGTTAGGGTTACAGTTAGGGTGAGGGTTATGGTGAGGGTGACAGTAAGGGTAAAGGAGAGGGTTAGGATGAGGATTAGGGTTAGGGTTAAGGTGAGGGTGAGGATTAGATTGAGGATTAGTGTTAAGTTTAGAGTGAGGTTTAGGGTGAGGATGAGGGTTAGGTTTAGGGTGAGGGCTAGGGTGAGGGTGAGGGTTAGGGATAGGGTTAGGTTGAGGTTTAGGGTTAAGGAGAAGGTTAGGGTTAGTGTGAGGGTTAGTGTTAGGACTAGGTTTACTTTTAGGGTGAGTGTAAATGTTAGAGTGAGGGTTAGCTTTAGGGTGAGGGTTATAGATAGGGTTAGTGTTAGTGTTAGGTTCAGGGTTATTGTTAGGGTTAGGTTTAGGGTTACAGTTACGGTGAGAATGAGGGTGAGGGTTAGGGTTTATGTGAGGGTTAGTGTTAGGGTGTGGGCTAAGGTTAGGTTTAGGGTTAGGGTGAGGTTTAGATTTAGTGTGAGGGTGAGGCTGAGGGTCAGAGTGAGTTTAGGGTGAGGGTTAGGTTTATGGATAGGGTTAGGGTGAGAATGAGGGTTAGGGTGAGGGTGATGGTGAGGGTGAGGGTGAGGGTTAGGTTTAGGGTGAAGGATAGGGTTATGGTTACGGTTAGGGTGAGTGTGAGGTTGTGGGTTATGGTGAGCGTGATGGTGAAGTTGAGGGTGAGGGTGAGGGTTAGGATTTGGGTGAAGGTTAAGTTTAGGGTTTGGGTTAATGTTAGGTTGAGGGTTAGGGTTAGGGTTAGGATGAGGGTTATCCTGAGGGTTAGCTTTAGGGTTAGGGTGTGGGTAAGGGTTAGGGTGAGGGTGAGGGTTAGGATTAGGATTAGGGTTAGTTTTAGAGTGAGGGTTAGGGAGAGGGTTTGGTTAAGGTTAGGTTTAGAGTTAGGGTGAGGTTGAAAATTAGGGTTTGTTTTTGGATTAGGTTTAGGGTTAGGCTGAGTGTGAGGTTGAGGGTGAGGGTGATGGTTAGGGTGAATGTTAGGGCTAGGGTTAGTTTTAGGATGAGGGTTAGGCTGAGGGTTAGGTTAGGTTTCGTGTAAGGCTAAGGGTTCGGGTGAGAGTGAGGGTTAGGGCTAGGTTTAGGGTTAGGGTGACGTTTAGGGTGAGGTTTAGTTTTAGGGTTAGCGTTAGGGTTAGATTCAGCGTGAGGGTGTGGGTAAGGGTAAGGGTGAGGTTTAGGATGATGGTGAGGGATAGGGTTAAGGTGAGGATAAGGGTTACGGCGAGGCATAGAGTGAGGCTGAGTGTTAATGTAGCATTAGGGGTACGGTGAGGATGAGGGTTAGGGTGAAGGTTAGGGTTAGGGTTAGGGATAGGGTGAGGATTAGGGTTAGGGTTAGGTTTAGGATTATGGTGAGGCTTAGGGGTTAAGGTTAGGGTGAGGTTGATGGTGAGGGTAAGGGTTAGGGTGAGGGTTATGGTGAGGTTGAGGTTTAGTGTTAGCATTAGGGTTAGGGTCAGGGTTTGGGTTAGGGTTAGGATTAGGGTTAGGGTGAGGGTGAGGGTTAGGATGAGGGTGAGTTTTAGGGTGTATGTGACGGTTAGGGTTAGGGTGAAGGTTAAGGTGATGGTGAGGGTTAGGGTGAGGGTGAGGGTTAGGGTAAGGGTGAGGGTTAAGGTTAGGGTGATGTTTAGGGTGATGGTGAGGTTTAGGCTGAGGATTAGTGTAAGGGGGAGGATTAGGGTTAGGGTTAGGGTGAGGGTTAGGTTTATGTTTAGGGTGAGGGTGAGGGTTAGGATGAGGGTGAGGGTGAGGGTCAGGGTGGAGGTTTAGGTGAGGATTAGGGTTAGGGTTAATGTTAGGGTGAGGGTGAGGGTTAGAGTTAGGGTTAGGGACAGGGTTAGGGTAAGGGTGAGGTTTAGGGTTAGGGTTAGTGTGAGGGTGAGGGTGAGGGTTACGGTTACGATGAGCTTTAGTGTTATGGTTAGGGTGAGTTTATGTGTGAGGATTAGTGTTAGGTTTAGGGTTATGTTGAGGGTAAGGGTTAGGGTGAGGTTTAGGGTGAGAGTGAGGGTTAGGGTTAGCGTTAGGGTTAGGGTGAGGGTTAGAGTTAGGGTTAGGGTGAGGGTTAGAGTTAGGGTGATGTTTAGGCTGACGGTGAGGTTTCGGCTGAGGATTAGGGTTAGGGTGAGTATTATGGTTAGGGTGAGTGTGAGGGTTAGGATTAGGGATATGTTTAGTGTGAGGGTAAGGGTTAGGGTGAGGGTTATCATGAGGTTGAGGTTTAAGGTTAGCATTAGGGTTAGTTTTAGGATTAGGGTTAGGGTTATTATTAGGGTTAGGGTGAGGGTGAGGGCTAGTGTCATCATTAGGGTTAGGGTTACGGTTAGGGTGAGGGTGAGGGATTTGGTTAGGAAAGGATTAGGGTTAGGGTTAGGGTGAGGATTAGGGTGAGGGTGAGGTTTAATTTGAGGATTAGGGTTAGGGTTAGGATTAGGGTTAACGTTTGTGTTTGAGTTAGGGTTAGGGTGATGTTTATGGTGAGGGTGATGGTTAGGGTGGGGTGAGGCTGAGAGTGAGGGTGAGGGTGTAGGTGAGTGTTAGGTTGGTGGTGATGGTTGGGGTGACGGTGAGGGTTAGGGTAAAGGTGAGGGTGAGGGTTTGGTTAGGGTTAGGGTGAGGGTTAGGGTTAGGGTTACTGTGAGGATAAGGGTTAGGGTGAGGGTTAGGGTGAGAGTGAGGATTAGGGTTAGCATTAGGGTTAGGGGTAGGTTTAGGATGAGGGTTAAGGTGAGGTTTAGGGTTAATATGAGGGTGAGGGTTAGAGTTAGGTTTAGGGTGAGGGTTAGGGTTAGGGTTAGGGTTAGAGTGAAGGTTAGTGTGAGGGTTAGTGTGAGCATGAGGGTGAGGTTGAGGGTGAGGGTGAGGGTTAGGTTTTAGGAGAGGGTCAGGTTTACGCTTAGGGTTAAGATTAGGGTGACTGTTAGGGTTAGGGTTAGGGTTAGGATGAGGGTTAGACTGAGGGTTAAGTTTAGGTTTAGGGTGAGGGTAAGGTTTAGAGTAAGGGTGAGGGTTAGGTTTTGGATTAGGGTTAGGGTTAGGTTGAGGGTTTAGGGTTAGTGTTTGGATTAGGGTTAGGGTTAGGGTTAGGCTTAGGGTGAGGTTGAGGGTGAGGTTGAGGGTTAGGGTTAATGTGAGGGTTAGGGTTAGGATTAGCGTTAAGGTTATTGTGAGGGTTTGGTTTAGGGTTAGGGTTAGGATGAGGGTTAGTCTGAGGGTTAGGTTTAGGGTTTGGGTGAGGGTAAGGGTTAGGTTGAGGTTTAGGGTGAGTGTGAGGGTTAGGTTAAGGCTTAGGGTTAGTGTGAGGGTTAGGGTTAGGGTTAGAGTGAGAGTGAGGTTTAGGGTTAGGGTAAGGGTGAGGGTAAGTGATAGGGTTGGGGTTAGGGTCAGGGTCAAGTTTAGGGTTAACGTTAGAGTTAGGGTGAGGATGAGTGTGAGGGTTAGGGTTAGGTTTAGGTTTAGGGTTAGGGTTAGGCTGAGGGTGAGGGTGAGGGTGAGGGTGAGTTTTAGGTTTAGGATGAGGGTTAGAGTTAGGGTTAGGGTTAGGGTTGGGTTTTGGGTTAGGGTTAGGGTTAGGAAGTGGGTTTGGCTAAGAGTTAGGGTTATGGTTAGGGTGAGGTTTAGGGTTAGTGTGAGGGTTAGGATGATGATTAGGCTGATTGTTAGGGTTAGTGTAAGGGTGAGGGTAAGGGTTTGGGTGAGGTTGAGGGTTAGGTTTAGGGTTAGGTTTAGAGTTAGGGTGAGGGTTAGGGATAGGGTTAGGATTAGGGTGAGGGTTACGGTGAGGGTTAGGGTTAGGGTTAGCGTTAGGGTGAGGTGTAGTTGAGGGTTAGGGTTAGGGTGAGGTTTAGGGTGACGGTGACGGTAAGGGTTAGGGTGAAGTTTAGGGTTTGGGATAGGGTTACTGTCAGAGTTAGGCTTAGGGTTGGGGTTAGTGTGAAGTTTAAGTTGAGGTGTAGGGTTAGGGTTAGGGTGAGGTATAATGTTAATGTGAGGATTAGTGTTAGGGTTAGGGTTAGTGTGAGGGTAAGGATAAGAGTGAGGGTTAGGGTGAGAGTGAGGTTTAGGGTTAGCGTTAGGGTTAGGGTGAGGGTTAGGGTGAAGGTTAAGGTGAGGTTTTGGGTTAGTATGAGGGTGAGGGTTAGAGTTAGGTTTAGATTGAGGGTTAGGGTTAGGGTGAGGTTTAGGGTCGGGTTAGGGTGAGGGTTCGGGTTCGGGTTCGGGTGAGTTTTAGAGTGTGGGTGACGGTTTAGATTAGGGTGAGGGTTAGGGTTATGGTGATGATTAGGGTTAGGGTTAGGATTATAGTGAGGGTAAGGTTTAGGATGCGTTTTAGGGTGAGGGTGATGTTTAGGGATAGCATTAGAGTTAGGGTGAGGTTTAGGGTTAGGGTTAGGGTGAGGGGTGGGGTGAGGTGTAGGGTTAGGGTTAGTGTGAGGGTTAGGGTTAATGTGAGGATTAGGGTTAGGGTTAGGGTTCGTGTCAGGATAAGGATAAGTTTGAGGGTTAGGATGAGATTGAGGTTTAGTGTTAGCATTAGGGTTACGGTGAGATTTAGGATGAGGGTTAAGGTGAGGTTTAGTGTTAGTATGAGGGTGAGGGTTATAGTTATGTTTACGGTGAGGGTTAGGTTTAGGGTGAGGTTTAGGGTCGGGTTAGGTTTCTGGTTCAGGTTCGGGTTCGGGTGAATTTTAGGGTGTGGGTGAGTGTTAGGGTTAGTGTGAGGGTTAGGGTTATGGTGAGGATTAGGGTTAGGGTTAGGGTTATAGTCAGGGTAAGGGTTAGGATGAGGTTTAGGGTGAGGGTTAGGATCCAGGTTAGGTTAGGTGAGGGTGAGGGTTATCGTTAGTTTTAGGGTTAGGTTTAGGGTGAGGGTAAGGTTTAAGGTGAGCGTTAGGGTGAGGGTGAGGGTTAGGGTTAAGTTGCGTGTTAGGGTGAGCGTTAGGGTGAGGGTTCAGTTGAGGGTTTGGGTTAGGGTTAGGGTGAGGTTGAGGGAGAGGGTGAGACTTAGGGTTAGGTTTAGGGTGAGGATAGGGTTTAGGTTTAGTGTTAGGGTGAGGGTTAGGGTGAAGGATAGGGTGAGGGTAAGGGTTAGAGGGAGGTTTAGGGGAAGGGTTAGGGTTAGGGATAGCATTAAGGTTAAGGATAGGTTTAGGGTGAGGGTTAGGTTTAGTGTTAGGGTTACGGTGAGGGTGAGGGTTAGGGTTAGGGTTAGGGTTAGGGTGAGGGTTAGGTTTAGGGTTAGGGTGACGGTGAGGGTAAAGGTTAGGGTGAGTACTAGGGTTAGGGTTAGGGTTAGGGTAAGGTTTAGGTTTAGGGTGAGGGTGAGAGTGAGAGTTAGTTTTAGGATTAGGCTTAGGTGTAGGGTTAGGCTTAGGGTGAAGGTGAGGGTGAGTGTTAGAGTTAGTTTTAGTGTGAGGGTTAGGGTTATGGTTATTTTTAGGGTGAGGGTTAGGGTGAGGGTGAGGTTGAGGTTGAGGGTGAGGTGGAGGGTTAAGGTTTGTGTGAGGGTTAGTTAAGGTTAGGGTGAGGGTTAGGTTTATGGTTAGTATTAGGATGAGGGTTAGGTTTAGGGTTAGTGTGAGGGTAAGGTTTACGGTGAGCGTGAGGCTTAGGGTTAGGATTAGGGTTTGGGTTAGGGTGAAGGTCAGGGATAGGGTTTGGATTAGAGTGACGGTTTTGTTTAGGATTAGGTTTAGAGTTAGGGTGAGGGTGAGGGTGAGGCTTAGCGTTTGGATTAGGGTTAGGGTTAGGGTTAAGCTGATGTTGATGTTGAGGATGAGGGTTAAGGTTAATTTGAGGTTTAGCGTTCAGGTTAGGGTGAGGGTTAGTTTTAGGTTTAGGATGAGGATAAGGGTTAGGGTGAGGGCTAGGGTGAGGGTGAGATTTCGGGATAGGGTTAGGTTGATGTTTACTGTTAAGGTGATGGTTAGGGTTAGTGTGAGGGTTAGTGTTAGGACTAGGGTTAGTTTTAGGGTGAGGGTTAGTGTTAGGGTGAGTTATAGCGTTAGGGTGAGGGTTATGGTTAGGGTTAGGGTTAGTGTTAGCTTTAGGGTTATTGTTTGGGTTAGGGTTAAGCTTACGTTGATGGTGAGGGTGAGGGTAAGTGTTAGGGTGAGGGTTACCGTTAGGGTGAGGGTTACCGTTAGTGTGAGGGTTATGGTTAGGGTTCGGGTTAGGTTTAGGGTTATTGTTAGGGTTAGGGTTAGGGTTAAGGTTACGGTGAGGGTGAGGTTGAGGGTAAGGTTTAGGGTTAGGTTGAGGTTTATTTTTAGGGTTAGGGTTAGAGTTAGGGTTAGGGTGAGGGTGAGGTTTAGGTTTAGAGTTAGTGTTAGGGGGAGGGTTAGGTTGAGGGTGAGGGTTAGGGTTAGGGTTAGGGTTAGTGTTAGGATTAGGGTTAGGGTGAGGTTGAGTGTGAGGGTTAAGGTTAGGGTTAGTCTGAAGGTGAGGGTGAGGGTTAGGTTTAGAATTAGGGTGAGGTTTAGGATGAGGTTAAGGTTAGGATTAGGGTTAGGATGAGGGCAAGGGTCAGGGTGAGGGTTAGGGTTAGCATTATGGTGAGGTTTAGGATTACTGTTAGGTTTATGGTTAGGGTGAGGGTTAGAGTTAGTGTTACAGTGAGGGTAGGTTTAGGGTTAGGGTGAGGGTTAGTGTTAGGGTTAGGGTGAGGGTGAGGTTTAGGGTTATAGTGAGGTTTAGTGTTAGGTTTAGGGTTAGGGTGAGGGTTAGAGTTCGGGTTAGGCTTAGGCTTAGGCCGATTGTGGTGGTGAGGGTTAGGGTAAGTGTTAGGGTGAAGGTTAGGGTTAGGATTAGGGTGAGGGTTAGGATGAGGTTTGTGGTTATGGTTATGGTTAGGGTTAGTTTTAGGGTTACGATTAGGGTTAGGTTTAGGGTTAGCGTTAGGTTGAGAGTTTCGGTTAGGGTTAGGGTTAAGTTTAGGATTAGGATTAGGGTTAGGGTTATTGTTAGTGTTATGGTTAGTGTTAAGTTTGCGGTGAGGTTAGGGTGAGGGTTAGGGTGAGGTTTAGGGTGAGGTTTAGGGTTAGGGTTAAGGTTAGATTTAGGGTGCTGGTGAGGTTTAGGGTTAGAGTTAGGGTGAGGGGCAGGGTTAGGGTGAGGGTTGGGGTTAGGGATAGATTGAGTGTTAGGGTGAGGGTGAAGGTAAGGGTAAATTGAGGGTTAGGCTGTGGGTGAGGGTTAAGATAAGGGTGAGTGTTAAGGTTAGGGTGAGGGTTAAGGTTTAAGGTTTTAGTGTTAGGGTTCGTGTTAGGGTTAGTATTATTGTTAGGGTTAGAGTTAGAGTGAGGGTGAGGGTTAGGGTGAGGTTTAGGGTGAGGTTTAGGGTTAGGGTTAAGGTTAGGTTTAGGGTGCTGTTGAGGTTTAGGGTTAGAGTTAGGGTGAGGGGCAGGGTTAGGGTGAGGGTTAGGGTTAGGTTTAGTGTTACCATTAGGGTGAGGGTGAGGGTTAGGTTGAGGTTTAGGGATAATTTTAGGGTTAGGATTAGGGTTAGGGTGAGGGTGAGGGTTAGGGTTAGGCTTAGGATTAGGGTTAGGCTGAGGGTGAGGCTGGGGGTGAGGATTAGGGTTAGGGTGATGGTTAGGGTTAGGGTTATTGTTATTGTTAGGGTTAGCGTTAGAGTTAACGTGAGGGTGAGGTTGCAGGTAGTGTTTTGGTTAGGGTTAAGCTGAGGTTTAGGGTCAGGTTTAGACATAGGGTTAGGGTGAGGGTGAGGTTTAGGTTTAAAATTAGGGTTAATGTTAAGGTTAGGCTTAGGGTTAGAATGAGGCTGAGCTTGGGCATGAGGATTAGGGTTAGGGTTAGGGTTAGAGTTAGGGTTAGGGTTAGGGTTAGGGTTAGGGTTAGGCTAAGGGTTAATGTTAGTGTTATGGTTAGTCTTAGGTTTAAGTTTGCAGTGAGGGTGAGGCTGAGGGTGAGGTTTATAGTTAGGGTTAGGGTTATGGTTAGTGTTATTGTTAGGTTTAGGGTTAGAGTTACGGTTAGGGTGAGGGTGAGGGTTAGGGTTAGGTGAGATTTAGGGTGAGGTTTAGGGTTGGGGTTAGGTTGAGGGTGAGGATTATGTATAGAGTCAGGGTTAGTGGGAGGGTTAGGTTGAAGGTTAGGGTTAGGTTGATTTTTTGGCATAGGGTTAGGGTTAGGATTAGGGTTAGGGTGAGGGTGAGTGTGAGTGTTAGGGTTAGGGTTAGGCTTAGGTTTAGGGTTAGGCTGAGGGTGAGGGTGAGAGTGAGCATTTGAGTTACAGTGAGGGTGAGGATTAGAGTTAGGGTGAGGGTTAGGATGAGGGTTAGAGTTACAGTGAGGGTGAAGGTTAGGGTTAGGGTGAGGGTTAGAGTTAGGATTAGGGTTAGGGTGAGGGTGAGGGTTAGGATTAGGGTTAGAGTTAAGTTTATTGTTAGTGTTATGGTTAAGGTTACTTTTGGAGTGAGGGTGATGCTGAGGGTGAGGGTTAGGGTTAGGTTTAGAGTTAGGGTTAGGATTAGGGTTAGGGTGAGGTTGAGTTTGAGGGTAAAGGTTAGGGTTAGGTTGATGGTTAGTGTTACGGTTAGCTTGAAGGTTAGGATGAGGGTTAGGGATAGATTGAGTGTTAGGGTGAGGGTGAAGGAAGGGTAAATTGAGGGTTAGGCTGTGGGTGAGGGTTAAGATAAGGGTGAGTGTTAGGGTTCGGGTGAGGGTGAGGGTTAGATTGAGGATTAAGGTTAGGGTTAGTGTGAGGTTTAGGGTGAGGATAAGGGTTTAGGTTTAGGTGAGGATAAGAGTTAGAATTAGGGTTAGGGTGAGGGCTAGGGTGAGGCTGAGGGTTAGTGTTAGGGTTAGGGTTAGGGTGCGGTTTAGGGTTAGGATGAATATTAGGGTTAGTGTGAGGGTTAGTGTTAGGGTTATGGTTAGTGTTAGGGTAGGGGTAAGTGTTAGGGTGATGGTTAAGGTTAGGGTGAGGGTTACAGTTAGGTTGAGGGTTAGGGTTCGTGTTAGGGTTATTTTTAATTTTAGGTTTAGGGTTACGTTGAGGGTGATGGTGAGGGTGAGGGTTAGGGTTATTGTGAGGTTTAGGGTTAGGATTTGGGTTAGAGTTAGGGTTAGGGTTATGGTGAGATTTAGGGTTAGATTTAGGCTTAGGGTGAGGGTTAGGTTGACGGTTCGGGTTAGGGTTAGTGTTAGTTTAGGGTTAGGGTGAGGGTTAGTTTGAGGGTTAGGGTTAGAGTTAGGGTTAGGTTTAGGATTTGGGTTAGGGTGAGGGTGAGTGTGTGGGTTAGGGTTAGGTTTAGGGTAAGGCTTAGGGTTAGGGTGAGGGTGAGTTTGAAGGTGAGGGTTAGGTTTAGGGTGAGTGTTAGGATTACGGTTAGGGTGAGGGTAAGGGTGAGGGTTAGGGTTAGGATTAGGGTTAGGCTGAGGGCTAGGGTGAGGGTGAGGTTTAGGTTTATGGTTAGTGGGAGGTTTAAGGTTAGGGTTAGGTTGAGGATGAGGTTTAATTTTAGAGTTAGTGTTAGGGTGAGTGTGAGTGTTAGGGTTAGTGTTAGGGTTAATGTTAGGGTTATTGTTAGGGTTAGGTTGAGGGTTAGTGTTATGGTTAGGATTAGGATTAGGGTTAATGTGAGGGTGAGTGTGAGGGTTAGGGTGAGGGTTAGGTTGGGCTTAGGGTTAGGCTGAGGGTCATGGTGAGGGTTAGGGTTAGGGTTAGGGTGAGGGTGAGGTTTAAGGATAGAGTTAGTGTTAGTGTGAGGGTTAGTGTGAGAGTGATTGTTAGGGTTAGGTTGTGGGTGAGGGTTAGGATTAGGTTGATGCTAAGGGTTATGGTCAGGGTGAGGGTTAGGATGAGGGTTAGGGATAGTGTGAGGATTAGGGTGAAGGTGACAGTACGGGTAAAGGTGAGGGTTAGGCTGAGAGTGAGGATTACTGTAAGGGTGAGGGTTAGGGCTAGGGTGAGGGTTAGGTTTAGGGTTAGGGTTAGGGAGTGGTTTAGATTGAGGATTCGTTTTTGGGGTTAGTGTGAGATTTAGGGTTAGTGTGAGGATGAGGGTTAGGGTTGGGTTGAGCGCTAGGGTGAGGATGAGGGTTAGGGTTAGGGTTAGGGTGAGTGTTAGGTTTTGGGTGATCGTTAGGGTTAATGTGAGGGTTAGGGTTAGGGTTAGGGTTAGTGTTGGGATGAGGGTAAGTGTTAGGGTGAGGTTTAGGGTTAGGGTGAGAATTATGGTTAGAATGAGGGTTAGGGTTAAGTTTAGGGTTATTTTTAGGGTTATTGTTAGGGTTAGGATGAGGGTCAGGTTTAGGATTAGGGTTAGGGTGAGGGCTAGGGTGAGTGTGAGAATTAGGGTTAGGGTTAGGGTTAGGCTTAGGGTTAGGCTTAGGCTGAGGGTGAGGTTGAGGGTGAGGGTTAGCATGATGGTTAGGGTCATGGTTAGAGTGAGGGTTAAAATGAGAGTTAGGTTTAGAGTGAGGGTGACAGTAAGGGTCAAGATGAGGGTTAGTGTGAGGACTAGGGTTAGGGTGAGGGGGAGGATAAGATTGAGGATAGTGTTAAGGTTAGAGTGACTTTTACGGTGATAATGAGGGTTAGGGTTAGGGTGAGGGCTAGGGAGAGGGTGAGGATTAGGGATAGGGTTAGGTTGAGGTTTAGGGTTAAGGTGATGGTTAGAGGGTTAGTGTGAGGGTTAGTGTTAGGACTAGGGTTAGTTTTAGGGTGAGGGTTAGTGTTAGGGTGAGTTATAGCGTTAGGGTAAGGGTTATGGTTAGGGTTAGGGTTAGTGTTAGCTTTAGGGTTATTGTTTGGGTTAGGGTTAAGCTTACGTTGAGGGTGAGGGTGAGGGTAATATTAGGGTGAGGGTTACCGTTAGGGTGAGGGTTATGGTTAGGGTTAGGGTTAAGTGTTAGGTTTAGGGTTGTTTTTAGGGTTAGGGTTAGGGTTAAGTTTACGGTGAGGATGAGGGTGAAGGTAAGGTTTAGGTTTAGGTTGAGGTTTAGGTTTAGGGTTAGGGTTAGAGTTTGGGTTAGGGTGAGGGTGAGGTTTAGGTTTAGAGTTAGTGTTAGTGGTAGGTTTAGGGTGAGGGTTAGGGTTAGGGTTAGGGTTAGGGTTAGTGTTAGGATTAGGGTTAGGGTGAGGTTGAGTGTGAGGGTTAGGGTTAGGGTTAGTCTGAGGGTGAGGGTAAGTGTTAGGTTTAGGATTAGGGTGAGGTTTAGGATGAGGTTAAGATTAGGATTAGGGTTAGGATGAGGGCAAGTGTGAGGGTGAGGGTTAGGGTTAGCATTATGGTGAGGTTTAGGATTAGGGTTAGGTTTATGGTTAGGGTGAGGGTTAAGGTTAGGATTAGGGTTAGGATGAGGGCAAGTGTGAGGGTGAGGGTTAGGGTTAGCATTATGGTGAGGTTTAGGATTAGGGTTAGGTTTATGGTTAGGGTGAGGGTTAGGGTTAGGGTTAGAGTGAGGGTGAGGTTTAGGGTTAGGGTGAGGGTTAATGTTAGGGTTAGGGTGAGGGTGAGGTTTAGGGTTAGAGTTAGGGTTAGTGTTAGTGTTAGGGTTAGGGTGAGTGTTAGGATGAGGGTTAGGCTTAGGCTTAGGCTTAGGCCGAGCGTGGGAGTGATGGTAAGGGTTAGGGTTAGAGTGAGGGTTAGGGTTAGGTTTAGGGTGACTGTTAGGATGAGGTTTGTTTTTATGGTTAGGGTTAGGGTTACTTTTAGGGTTACGATTAGGGTTAGGTTTAGGGTTAGGGTTAGGGTTAAGGTTTGGGTTAGGGTTAGGGTTAAGTTTAGGATTAGGGTTAGGGTTAGGGTTATTGTTAGTGTTATGGTTAGTGTTAAGTTTGCGGTGAGGATGAGGCTCATGGTGAGGGTTATGGTTAGTGTTAGGGTTTGGGTTAGGGTTAGTATTATTGTTAGGGTTAGGGTTAGAGTTACGGTCATGGTGAGAGTGAGGGTGAGGGTTAGGGTGAGGTTTAGGGTGAGGTTTACGGTTAGGGTTAGGGTTAGGCTTAGGGTGCTGGTGAGGTTTAGGGTTAGAGTTAGGGTGAGGGGGAGGGTTAGGGTGAGGGTTCGGGTTAGGTTTAGTGTTACCATTAGGGTGAGGGTGAGGTTTAGGTTGAGGTTTAGGGATAGGGTTAGGGTTAGGATTAGGGTGAGGGTGAAGGTGAAGGTTAGGGTTAGGCTTAGGCTTAGGGTTAGGCTGAGGGTGAGGCTGGGGGTGAGTATTAATGTTAAGGTGATGGTTAGGGTTAGGGTTAGTGTTATTGTTAGTGTTAGGGTTACAGTTAAGGTGAGGGTGAGGGTGCACGTAGGGTTAGGGTTAGGGTTAAGCTGAGGTTTAGGGTTAGGTTTAGAGATAGGGTGAGGGTGAGTGTAAGGTTTAGGGTTAAAGTTAGGGTTAATATTAGGGTTAGGCTTAGGGTTAGAATGAGGCTGAGCTTGGGCGTGAGGATTAGGTTTAGGGTTAGGGTTATAGTTAGGGTTAGGTTTAGGGTTAGTGTTAGGCTAAGGGTTAATGTTAGTGTTATGGTTAGTGTTAGGTTTAAGTTTGCAGTGAGAGTGAGGCTGAGGGTGAGGTTTATGGTTAGGGTTAGGGTTATGGTTAGTGTTATTGTTAGGGTTAGGGTTAGAGTTACGGTGAGGGTGAGGGTGAGGGTGAGGGTAAGGCTTAGGTGAGATGGGTGAGGTTTAGGGTTAGGGTTAGTTTGAGGGTGAGGATTACGTTTAGAGTTAGGGTTAGTGGGAGGGTTAGGGTGAGGGTTAGTGTTAGGTTTAGGCTTAGGCTTAGGGTTAGGCTGAGGGTGAGGGTGGGAGTGAGCGTTTGTGTTATAGTGAGGGTGAGGATTAGAGTTAGGGTGAGGGTTAGAAGGGGGGTTAGGTTTACAGTGAGGGTGAGGGTTAGGGTTAGGGTGAGGGTAACGTTTAGGATTAGGGTTAGGGTGAAGGTGAGGGTTAGGATTAGGGTTAGAGTTAGGTTTATTTTTAGTGTTATGGTTAAGGTTACTTTTGGAGTGAGGGTGAGGCTGAGTGTGAGGGTTAGGATTAGGATTAGGGATAGGGTTAGGATTAGGGTTAGGGTGAGGGTGAGATTGAGGATGAGGTTGAGGGTTAGGGTTAGGTTTAGGGTGAGATTTAGGTTTAGGATTAGGGTTAGAGTTAGGGTTAGGTTTAGGGTGAGGGTAAGTGTTAGGGTGAGGTTTAGGTTTAGGGTTAGGTTTACAGTAGGTTGAGGGTTAGGTTTCCTGCTAGTGTTAATTTTAATTTTAAGTTTATTGTTACGTTGAGGGTGAGGGTGAGGGTGAAGGTTAGGGTTAGGGTTAGGGTGAGGTTTAAAGTTAGGATTAGCGTTAGAGTTAGGGTTAGGTTTAGGTTGAGGTTTAGGGTTAGAGCTAGGCTTTGGGTGAGGGTTAGTGTGAGGGTTAGGGTTAGGGTTAGTGTTAGGTTAGGGTTAGGGTGAGGGTTAGTGTGAGGGTTAGGGTTAGGTTTAGGTTGAGGTTTAGGTATAGGGTTAGGGTTAGAGTTAGGGTTAAGTTGATCGTGAGGTTTAGGGTTAGAGTTAGAGTTAGTGTTAGGGTTAGGTTTAAGGTGAGGGTTAGGATGAGGGTTAGATTTCGGGTTAGGCTTAGGCAGATTGTGAGTGTGAGGGTTAGGGTTAGGGTGAGGGTTAGCGTTAGGTTTAGGGTGAGGGTTTGGATGAGGTTTTTGGATATGGTTAGGGTTAGTGTTACTTTTAGGGTTAGGGTTATGGTTAAATTTAGGTTTATGGTTAGGGTTAAGGTGAGGGTTAGGTTTAGGGTTATGCTTAGGTTTAAGGTTTTGGTTATTGTTAGTGTTATGGTTAGTGTTAAGTTTGCAGTGAGGGTGAAGCTCAGGTTGAGGGTTATGGTTAGTGTTAGTGTTAGGGTTAGGGTGAAAGTTAGTGTTATTGTTAGGGTTAGAGTTAGAGTTATGGTCACGGTGAGAGTGAGGGTGAGGGTGAGGGTTAGGGTGAGGTTTAGGGTGAGGTTTAGGTTTAAGGTTAGGGTTAGAGAGCTGGTGAGCTTTAGGTGTATAGTTAGGGTTAAGGGGAAGGATAGGGTAAGGGTTAGATTTAGGGTTAGTTTTATAGATAGGTTGAGGGTTAGGGTTCCTGCTAGGGTTATTTTCAATTGTAAGTTTAGGGTTACGTTGAGGTTGAGGGTGAGGGTGAGGGTTAGGGTTAGGGTTAGGGTGAGGGTTAAGGTTAGGATTAGGGTTAGAGTTAGGGTTAGGGTTAGGGTGAGGTTTAGGGTTAGAGTTAGGCTTAGGGTGAGGGTTAGTGTGAGGGTTAGGGTTAGGGTTAGTGTTAGGTTAGGGTTAGGGTGAGGGTTAGTGTGAGGGTTAGGGTTAGGTTTTGGTTGAGGTATAGGTATAGGGTTAGGGTTACAGGTAGGGTTAGGTTGATCGTGAGGTTTAGGGTTAGAGTTAGGGTTAGTGTTAGGGTTAGTTTTAAGGTGAGGGTTAGGGTGAGAGTTAGAGTTCGGGTTAGGCTTAGGCGGATTTTGAGGGTGAGGGTTAGGGTTAGGGTGAGGGTTAGCGTTAGGTTTAGGGTGAGAGTTTGGATGAGGTTTTTGATTATGGTTAGGGTTAGTGTTACTTTTAGGGTTAGGGTTAGGGTTAGGTTTATGGTTAGGGTTAAGGTGAGGGTTAGGTTTGGGGTTAGGCTTAGGGTTAATGTTAGGGTTATTGTAAGTGTTATGGTTAGTGTTAAGTTTGCAGTGAGGGTGAGGCTCAGGTTGACAGTGATGGTTAGTGTTAGGGTAAGGGTTAGGGTTAAGGTTAGTGTTATTGTTAGGGTTAGGGTTAGAGTTACGGTCACGGTGAGAGTGAGGGTGAGGCTGAGGGTTAGGGTGAGGTTTAGGGTGAGGTTTAGGTTTAAGGTTAGGGTTAGGGTGCTGGTGAGGTTTAGGTTTAGAGTTAGGGTTAAGGGGAGGGTTAGGGTGAGGGTTAGGTTTAGGTTTAGTGTTAGCATTAGGGTGAGGGTGAGGGTTAGGTTGAAGTTCAGGGATAGGGTTAGGCTTAGGGTTAGGTTAGGGTCAGTGTGAGGGTGAGGGTTAGGGTTAGGGTTAGGCTTAGGCTTAGGCTTAGGCTAAGGGTGAGGATGGGAGTGACTATTAGGCTTAGGGTGATGGTTAGGCTTAGGTTAGTGTTATTGTTAGGGTTAGGGTTAGAGTTACGGTGAGGGTGAGGGTGCGGGTGAGGTTTAGGGTTAGGGTTAAGGTAAGGTTTAGGGTTACGTTAAGAGATATAGTTAGGGTGAGGGTGAGGTTTAGGGTTAGAGTTAGTGTTAGTGTTAGGGTTAGGCTTAGGGTTAGGCTGAGCCTGAAGGTGGGGGTGAGGATTAGGGTTAGGGTTAGGATTAGAGTTAGGGTTAGGGTTAGTGTTAGGGTTCGGGTTTGGGTTATTTTTAGAGTTATGGTTAGGGTTAAGTTTGCAGTGAGAGTGAGGCTGAGGGTGAGGTTTATGGTTCGGGTTAGGATTAGGATTAGGGTTAGGGTAAGGGTGAGTGTGAGGGTTAGGGTTAGGGTTAGGCTTAGGCTTAGGGTTAGGCTGAGGGTGAGGGTGGGGGTGAGGGTTAGTGTTATGTTGAGGGTGAGGATTAGGGTTTGGGTGATGGTTAGGATGAGGGTTAGTGTTATGGTGAGTGTAAGGTTTAGAGTTAGGGTGAGGGTTTGGGTTAGGATTAGGGTGAGGGTGAGGGTGATAGGGTTAGGGTTAGGGTTATTGTTAGTGTTATGGTTAATGTTACCTTTGCAGTGAGGGTGAGGCTGAGGGGGAGGTTTAGGGTGAGGATTAGGGTTAGGGTGATGTTGAGGGTTAGGGTTAGGGTTAGGGTGAGGTTTAGGGTTAGGGTGAGGGTTAGGGTTAGTGTGAGGGTTAGTGTTAGGGTTATGGTAAGGGTTAGGGTCAGGGTTAGTGTTAGGTTCAGGGTTAGGGTTAGGGTTAGTGTTAGGGTTAGGGTTAGGGTGAGGGTTAGTTTGAGGTTTAGGGTTAGGCTTAGGTTTAGGATTAGGTTTGGGTGAGGGTGAGTGTGAGGGTTAGGGTTACGCTTTGGCTTAGTCTGAGGGTGAGGGTGGGTGTGAGGATTAGTTTTTGGTGATAGATAAGTTTAGAATTAGAGTGACGGTTAGGATGAGGTTTAGGGTTACGATTAGGGTGAGGGCTAGGGTGAGGGTGAGGGTTAGTGTTAGGGTTAAGGTTAGGCTGAGGTTTAGGCTGAGGGTGAGATTGAGGGTTAGGGTTAGGGTTAGGTTGATGTTTAGGGTTCGGTTAGCTTGAAGGTTAGAATGAGGTTTAGGGATAGGGTGAGTGTTAGGGTGAGGTTGATGGTAAGGGGAAAGTTGAGGGTTAGGCTGTGGGTGAGGTTTAAGATAAGGGTGAGGGTTAGGGTGAGGGTTAGGGTAAGTGTGAGGGTTAGGGGATAGGGTGAGGATGGTTAGGTTTAATGTGAGGTTTAGGGTGAGCATGAGGTTTAGGGTTAGGTGAGGGTAAGGGTTAGAATTAGAATTAGGGTGTGGGCTAGGGTGAGGGTGAGGTTTAGGGTTAGGGTTAGGGTTAGGGTGAGGTTTAGGATTAGGGTGAGTGGTAGGGTTAGTGTGAGGTTTAGGGTTAGGGTTAGTGTTAGGGTGAGGGTAAGTGTTAGGATGATGGTTAGGGTTAGGTTGAGGGTTACAGTTCGGGTAAGGTTTAGGTTTAGTGTTAAGGTTATTTTTAATTTTAGGTTTATGGTTACATATAGGGTGAGTGTCAGGGTGTGGGTTAGGGTTAGGTTTAGGGTGAGCTTTAGGGTTAGGATTAGTGTTAGAGTTAGGGTTAGGATTAGGGTGAGGTTTAGGTTTAGAGTTAGGCTTAGGGTGAGGGTTAGTGTGAGGTTTAGGGTTAGGATTAGTGTTATGTTACGGTTACAGTGAGGGTTAGTGTGAGGGTTAGGGTTAGAGTTAGGGTTACGGTTAGGATTAGGGTTAGGGTGAGGGTAAGTGTGTGGGTTAGAGTTAGGTTCAAGGTTAGTCTAAGGGTTAGGCTGATGGTGAGGTTGAGGGTGAGGGTTAGGTTTAGGGTGAGGGTTAGGATTAGGGTTAGGGTGAGGGTTAGGATGAGGGTTAGGGATAGGATGAGGGTTAGTGTGATTGCTGGGGTGAGGGTGATGTTTTGGGTTAGGGTTAGGGTGAGGTGTAGGGTTAGGTTGAGGGTGAGGTTTAATTTTAGAGTTAGGGTTAGGGTGAGGTTTAGGGTTAGGGTTAGTGTTTGGGTTAGGGTTAGGTTTAGTGTTAAAGTTAGGTTGAGGGTCAGGGTTATGGTTAGGATTAGGTTTAGGGTGAGGGTGAGGGTGAGTGTGAGGGTTAGGGTTATGGTTAGGCTTAGTGTTAGGCTGAGGGTGTGGGTGAGGGTTAGGGTTTGGGAGATGTTTAGGGTTAGAGTTAGTGTTAGTGTGAGGGTTAGTGTTAGGGTTAGGTTGTGGGTGAGGGTTAGGGTTAGGGTGATGCTTAGGGTTAAGGTCAGGGTGAGGTTTAGGATGAGGGTTAGGGTTAGTGTGAGGGTTAGGGTGACGGTGACAGTAAGGTTAAAGCTGAGGGTTAGGCTGAGAGTGAGGATTACAATAAGGGTGAGGGTTAGGGTTTCGGTGAGGGATAGGTTTAGGGTTAGGGTGAGGGTGTGGTTTAAATTGAGGATTAGGGTTATGGTTAATGTGAGGTTTAGGGTGAGCATGAGGGTTAGGGTTTGGTTGAGGGCTAGAGTGAGGGTGAGGTTTAGGATTAGGGTTAGCGTGAGTGTTAGCCTTAGGGTGATCATTAGGGTTAGTGTGAGTGTTAGTGTTAGGGTTAGAGTTAGTGTTAGGGTGAGGGTAAGTGTTAGGTTGAGGTTTAGGGTTAGGGTGAGGTTTATGTTTAGAATGAGTGTTAGGGTTAGGTTTAGGATAATTTTTAGGATTAGGGTTAGGGTTAGGATGAGGGTCAGGGTTAGGTTTAGGGTTAGGCTGAGGCTGAGGGTGAGGTTGAGGGTTAGGTTTAGCATGATGGTTAGGGTTATGGTTAGGGTAAGGGTTAAGATGAGGTTTAGGGTTAGCGTGAGGGTTAGGATGAGGTTTAGGGTTAGGATTACGGTTAGGATGAGGGCAAGGGTGAGGTTGAGGTTTATGGTTGGCATTATGGCCAGGTTTAGGATTAGGGTTAGGTTTAGGGTTAGGGTGAGTGTTTGGCTTAGGGTTACGGTGAGGTTGAGGTTTGGGGTTAGGGTGAGAGTTAGGGTTAGGTTTAGGGTTACAGTGAGGATGAGGGTTAGGGTTAGTGTTAGGGTTAGGTTTATTTTTAGGGTTAGGTTTAGAGTTATGGTGAGGGTGAGGGTGAGGGTGAGGTTTAGGGTTAGGGTGATGGTGAGGTTTCGGGTTAGAGTTAGGGTTAGGGGCAGATTTAGGGTGAGGGTTAGGGTTAGGTTTAGTGTTAGGGTTAGGGTTAATGTTAGGAGTAGTGTTAGTGTTATGGTGAGGGTGAGGGTTAGACTTAGGCTTAGGGTTTGGGTATAGGCTAGTTTGAGGGTGAGGATTGGGGTTAGGTTTAGTGTGACGGGTAGGGTGAGGGTTAAGTTTAGTGTTAGGGTTAGGGTTGGGGATAGGGTGAGTTTTAGTGTGAGGTTGAGGGTTAGTGTTAGAGTTTGGATTAGGGTTAGGGTTAAGGTGAGGTTGAGTGTGAGGTTTAGGATTAGGGTTAGGGTTAGGTTTAGAGTTAAGGTGAGGGTGAGGGTGAGTGTTTCGGATATGGTGAGTGTTGGCGTTAGGTTTATAGTGAGGGATAGGGTGAGGGTTAGTCTTAGGCATAGGGTTTAGGTATGGGCTAGGTTGAGGGTGAGGGTTAGGGTTAGGGTTAGGGTGAGAGTTAGGGTGAGGGTTAGGGTTAGTGTTAGGGTTGGGGTTGGGGATAGGGTGATATTTAGTGTGGGGTTGAGGGTTAGTGTTAGTGTTAGGATTAGGGTTAGGGTTAAGGTGAGGGTGAGTGTGAGGTTTAGGGTTAGGGTAATGATTAGAGTTAGGGTGAGGGTGAGGGTTACAGTTAGGGTGAGTGTTGGGGTTAGGTTTAGAGTGAGGGTTAGGGTGAGTGTTAGGCTTAGGCTTAGGGTTTGTGTATGGGCTAGGGTGAGGATGAGGGTTAGGGTTAGGTTTAGGGTGAGCGGTATGGTGAGGGTTAGGGTTAGTGTTAGGGTTAGGGTTGCAGTTAGGGTTAGGCTTAATGTTAGGCGGAGGGTGAGGGTGAGGGTGAGGTTTAGGGTTAGGGTGAGGGTGAGGATTAGGGTAAGAATTAGGGTTAGGGGGAGGGTTAGTGTGAAGGTTAGGGTTAGGTTTAGTGTTACGGTTAGGTTTAGGGTGATGTTGAGTGTGAGGGTCAGGATTAGTCTTAGGCTGAGGCGGAGGCTTAGGCGGAGGGTGAGGGTGAGGGTGAGTGTTAGGGTTAGGGTTTTAGGGTTAGGGTGAGTGTTAGGATGAGGTTTAGGATTAGCATTAGGGTTAGGGGGAGGGCTAGAGTTAGGGTGAGGGTTAGGGTTAGCGTTAGGGTAAGGTTTAGGGTTAGGGTGAGTGTTAGGGTGAGGCTGAGGGTTAGGATTAGGATTAGGGTGAGGGTTTGTTTTAGGGTTAGAGTTACCATGAGGGTCAGGGTTTGGGTTAGGTTTAAGGTTAGTGTTATAAGTTAAGTTTAGGCTTAGAATTACATTAAGTGTGAGGGTGAGGGTGAGGGTTAGGATCAGGGTTAGGGTGAGGTTTAGTGTTAGGATTATGGTTAGAGTGAGGGTGAGGTTTAGGGTTAGAGTTAGGTTTAGGGGGAGGGTTAGGTTGAGTGTTAGGGTTAGGGTTAGTGTTGGGGTTAGGGTGAGGGTTAGATTGAGGTTTAATGTTAGGGTTAGGGTTAGGTTTAGGATTAGAGTGAAAGTCAGGGTGAGTTTGAGGGTTAGGGTTAGGATTTGGCTTAGGCTTAGGGTTAGGCTGAGGTATGGGTGGAGGTGAGGATTAGGTTTAGAATGATGGTTAGGGTTATGGTTAGGTTAAGGGTTAGTATAAGTGTTAGTGTTAGGATTAGGGTTAGGGTGAGGGCTAGGGTGAGGGTGAGGGTTAGGGTTAGGGTTAGGCTTAGGCTTAAGTTTAGGCTGAGGCTGAGGGTGAGGGTGAGGGTTAGGGTTAGGTTGATGGTTTAGGTTGCCGTTAGGGTGAGGGTTAGGATGAGGATTTAGGTTATGGTGAGGGTTAGGGTGAGGGTGAGCGTTACGGTAAGGTGAGGGTTAGGATTAGGGTGAGGTTGAGGTTTAGATTCAGGATTAGTGTTAAGGTTAGTGTGAGGTTAACGGTGAGGATGAGGTTTAGGGTTAGGTTGAGGGCTAGGTTGAGGGTGAGAGTTAGGGTTAGGGTGAGGTTTAGGGTTAGGGTGATGGTTAGGGTTAGTGTGACGGTTAGTGTTATGGTTAGGGTTAGTGTTAGGGTGAGGGAAAGTGTTAGGGTGATGCTTAGGTTTAGGGTGAAGATTATGGTTAGGATGAGGGTTAGGGTTAGGGTTACGTTTATTGTTAGGTTAGGGTTAGGGTTAGGGTTATGTTGAGAGTGAGTGTGAGAGTGAGGGTTAGGGTTAGAATGAGGTTTAGGTTTCAGATAAGGGTTAGAGTTAGGGTTAGGGTGAGGGTGAGGTTTAGGGTTAGAGTAAGGGTTAGTGTTAGTGTTACGATTAGGGTGAGGGTAAGTTTGAGGGTTAAGGTTAGGGTTAGGTTTAGGCTTAGGGTTAGGCTCAGGGCGAGGGTGGGGATGAGGAATAGGTGTAACGTAATGGTTAGGGTTAGGGTTAAGTTTAGGGTTAGGGTTAGGTTTAGCGTTAGGTTGAGGGTGAGGGTTAGATTGAGGGTTAAGGTTATGTTGAGCATTATGGTTAGGGTGAGGGTTAGGTTTAGTGTTAGGGTTATTGTTAGGGTTAGGGTTAGTGTTACAGTGAAGTTGAGGGTGAGGGTTAGGTTTAGAGTTAGGATGAGGTTTAGTTTTAGGGTTAGGGTAAGAGTCAGGTTTAGGGTGATGGTGAGGTTTAGGTTTAGTGTTAGGGTTATTGTTAGGGTTAGGGTTAAGGTGAGGGTTAGGGTGTGGGTTAGGGTGAGGGTAAGGGTTAGGTTTAGTATGAGTGTTAGGATGAGGTTTAGGTTTAGGTTTAGGGTTAGTGTTAGGTTTAGTGTTAGGGTTAGGATTAGGTTTAGGGTTAGGGTTAGGGTTTTGGTGAGTGTTAGGGTTAGGGTTAGGGTTAGGCTTAGGCTTAGGTTTAGGTTTAGGATTATTGTTAATGTTATGTTTAGTGTTAATTTTGCGGGGAGGGTGAGGCACAGGGTGAGGTTTATGGTTATTGTTAGGGTTAGGTTTAGGGTTACTGTTACTGTTAGGGTTAGGGTTAGAATTACGGTCACTGTGAGAGTGAGGTTGAGGGTGAGGGTTAGGTTGAGGTTTACGGTGAGGTTTAGGGTTAGGGTTAGTTTTAGGGTGCTGATGAAGTTTAGGGTTAGAGTTCAGGTTAGGGGGATGGTTTAGGGTGAGGGTTAGGTTTAGGTTTAGTGTTAGCATTACGGTGAGGGCGAGGGTTAGGTTGAGGTTTAGGGATAGGGTTAGGGTTAGGATTAGGGTTAGGGTGAGAGTGAGGGTGAGGGTTAGTGTTAGGGTTAGGCTTAGGCTAAGGGTTAGGCTGAGGGTGAAGGTGGGGGTGAGGATTAGTGTTAGGGTGATCGTTAGGTTTAGGGTTAGTATCATTGTTAGGGTTAGGGTTAGAGTTATGGTGAGGCTGAGAGTGCGGTTGAGGGTATGTGTTAGGGTTAATTTGAGTGTTAGGATGAGGATTAGGGTTAGGATTAGTGTTAGGGTGAGGGCTAGGATGACTCTGAGTGTTAGGGTTAGGGTTAGGATGAAGTTTAGGGTTAGGGTTAGGGTGAGGGTGACGTTTAATTTTAGAGTTAGTGTTAGGGTGAGGGTTAGGGTTAGTGTTTGGGTTAGGGTTAGTGTTAGGGTTAGGTTGAGGGTTAGGGTTAGGGTTAGGATTAGGTTTAGAGTGAGGGTGAGGGTGAGTGTGAGGGTTAGACTTAGTGTTAGGCTGAGGGTGACGGTGATGGTGAGGCTTAGGTTGAGGGTGAGGTTTAGGGTTAGAGTTAGTGTTAGTGTGAGGGTTAATGTTAGGGTTAGGTTGAGGGTGAGGGTTCGTATTAGGGTGATGCTTAGGATTACGGTCAGGGTCAGGTTAGGATGAGGGTTAGGGTTAGTATGAGGGTTAGGGTGAGGTTGACAGGACAGTAAGGGTAAAGTTGAGGGTTATCTGAGAATGAGGATTACGGTAAGGGTGAGGGTTAGTGTTAGGGTGAGTGTTAGGTTTAGATTTAGGGTGAGGGTGTGGTTTAGATTGAGGAATAGACTTAGTGTTAGTGTGAGGTTTAGGGTGAGGATGAGGGTTAGGGTTAGGTTGAGGGTGACATTTAGGGTTAGGGTTAGCGTGTGTGTTAACCTTAGGGTGTTGATTAGGGTTAGTTTGAGTGTTAGTGTTACGGTTAGGGTTAGTGTTATGGTGAGGGTTAGGGTTAGGGTTAGGGTTAGGGTTAGGGTTAGGTATAGGGTTGTTTTTAGGGTTAGGGTTAGGGTTAGGATGAGGGTCAGGGTTAGGATTAGGGTTAGAGTGAGGGCTAGGTTGAGGGTGAGGATTAGGGTTAGGGTTAGGCTTAGGCTTAGGTTTAGGCTGAGGCTTAGGGTGAGGTTGAGGGTTAGGGTTAGCATGATGGTTAGGGTCATGGTTAGGGTGAGGGTTAGGATAAGGGTTAGGGTTAAGGTGAGGTTTATGGTGAGGGTGACAGTAAGTGTCATGGTGAGGGTTAGGGTGAGGATTAGGGTTAGGGTTAGGGTGAGGGTGAGGTTAAGATTGAGGATTAGTGTTAAGGTTAGAGTGAGTTTTAGGGTGATAATGAGGGTTAGGGTTAGTGTGAGAGCTAGGGTGAGGGTGAGGCTTAGGGATAGGGATAGGTTGAGTTTTAGGGTTAAGGTGATGGTTAGGGTGAGTGTGAGGGTTAGTGTTAAGACTAGGGCTAGTTTTAGGGTGAGGGTTAGTGTTAGGGTGAGTTATAGCGTTAGGGTGAGGGTTATGGTTAGGGTTAGGGTTAGTGTTAGGTTTAGGGTAATTGTTAGGGTTAGGGTTAGCGTTAAGGTTACAGTGAAGTTGAGGGTGAGGGTAAGGGTTAGGGTTAGGGTTAGATTTAGGGTTAGGTTGAGGGTGAGGTTTAGGTTTAGAGTTAGGGTTAGGGTGAGGGTTAGGGTGATTGTAAGCGTTAGGGTTAGGGTTAGGTTTAGTGTTAGGATTAGGGTTAGGGTGAGTTTGAGTGTGAGGTTTAGCGTTAGGGTTAGGCTGAGTTTAAGGTTGAGTGTTAGGGTTAGGGTGAGGGATTGGGTTATGGTTAGGATTAAGGTGAGGGTTAGGATGAGGTTTAGTGTAAGGATTAGGGTTAGGATGAGGGCAAGGGTTAGGGGGAGGGTTAGGGTTAGGATTATGGCGAGATTTAGGATTAGTGTTAGGTTTACGGTTAGGGTGAGTGTTAGGGTTGGGTTTAATGTTAGGGTGAGGGTGAGGGTTAGGATTAGGTTTAGGGTTAGGGTTATTGTTAGTGTTATGATTAATGTTAAATTTAAGGTGAGGGTGAGGCTGAGGGTGAGGTTTAGGTTTAGGGTTATGGTGAGGTTTAGGGTTAGGGTTAAGGTTAGGTTTTGGGTGAGGGCTTGGGTTAGGGTTAGGGTTAGGGTGAGGGTGAGGGTTAGGGTTAGGGTTTGAGTTAGGGTTATTCTAGGGTTTGGGTAATGGTTAAGCTGAGTGTGAGGGTGAGGGTTAAGTTAGGGTTAGGGTGAGGTTTAGATTTAGGGTTAGGTTTAGAGTTAGGTTTAGGGTGATGGTGAGGTTTAGGATTAGAGTTTGGGTTAGTGTTAGGGTTAAGGTTAGTGTGAGGGTTAGGGTGAGGGTTAGAGTTAGGGTTAGGGTTAGGTTTAGGATGAGGGTTAGGGCTATGTTTAGGGTGAGGTTTAGGATGAGGTTTAGGGTTAGGTTGAGGGTTAGGGTTAGTTTTACGGTTAGGATTAGGGTTAGGGTTAGGGTTATTGTTAGTGTTATGGTTAGTGTTAAGTTTGCCGCGAGGGTGAGGTTTATGGTTAGTGTTAGTGTTTGGGTTAGGTTTAGTATTATTATTAAGGTTAGGGTTAGAGTTTCGGTCATGGTGAGTGTGAGGGTGAAGGTTAGGGTGAGGTTTAGGGTGAGGTTTAGGGTTAGGGTTAGGTTTAGGGTACTGGTGAGGTTTAGGTTTAGAGTTAGGGTGAGGGGAGGGTTAGGGTGAGGGTTAAGTTTAGGTTTAGTGTTAGTATTAGGGTGAGGGTGAGGGTTAGGTTGTGGTTTAGGGATAGGGTTAGGGTTAGGATTAGGGTTAGGGTGAGGGTGAGGGTGAGGGTTATGGTTAGGCTTAGGCTTAGGGTGAAGCTGAGGGTGAGGCTGGGGGTGAGGATTAGGGTTAGAGTGATTGTTAGGCTTAGGGTTAGTGTCATTTTTAGGGTTAGAGTTAGAGTTAATGTGAGGGTGAGGGTGCGGGTAGGGTTAGGGTTACGGTTAAGCTGAGGTTTAGGGTTAGGTTTAGAGATAGTGTTAGGGTGAGGGTGAGGTTTAGGGTTAAATTTAGGGTTAATGTTAGGGTTAGGCTTAGGGTTAGGATGAGGTTGAGGGTGGGGGTGAGGACTAGGGTTAGGGTGAGGGTTAGAGTTAGGGTTAGGGTTAGGGTAAGGGTTAATGTTAGTGTTATGGTTAGGTTTAAGTTTGCAGTGAGAGTGAGGCTTAGGGTAAGGTTTATGGTTAAGGTTAGGGTTATGGTTAGTGTTATTATTAACGTTAGGTTTAGAGTTTCAGTGAGGGTGAGGGTGAGGGTTATGGTTACGGTGAGATTTAGGGTAAGGTTTAGTGTTAGTGTTAGGTTGAGGGTGAGGATTAGGTTTAGAGTTAGGGTTATTGGGAGGGCTAGGGTTAGGGTTAGGGTTAGGTTGATTTTTAGGGATAGGGTTAGGTTTAGGATTAGGGTTAAGGTGAGGGTGAGTGTGAGGGTTATGGTTAGGGTTAGGCTTAGGCTTAGGGTTAGGCTGAGGGTAATGTTGGGGGTGAGGGTTAGTTTTACAGTGAGGGTGAGGATTAGGGTTAGGGTGAGGGTTAGGATGAGGTTTAGGGTAACAGTGAGGGTGAGGGTTAGGGTTAGGGTGAGGGTTAGGGTTAGGGTTAGGGTTATGGTGAGGTTGAGGGTTAGGATTGGGGTTAGGGTTAGGTTTATTGTTAGTGTTATGGTTAAGGTTACTTTTGGAGTGAGGGTGAGGCTGAGGGTGAGGGTTAGGGTTAGGATTAGGGTTAGGGTGAGGTGGAGGGTTAGGAGTGGGGTTAGGGTTAGGTTTATTGTTAGTGTTGTGGTTAAGGTTACTTTTGGAGTGAGCATGAGGCTGAGGGTGAAGGTTAGGGTTAGGATTAGGGTTAGGGTTAGGATTAGGGTTAGGGTGAGGGTGAGATTGAGGGTGAGATTAAGGTTACTTTTGGAGTGAGCATGAGGCTGAGGGTGAAGGTTAGGGTTAGGATTAGGGTTAGGGTTAGGATTAGGGTTAGGGTGAGGGTGAGATTGAGGGTGAGGGTTAGGGTTAGGGTGATGGTTAGTGTTTTGGTTAGCTTTTAGTTTAGGATGAGGTTTAGGGATAGACTGAGTGTTAAGGTGAGGGTGAAGGTAAGGGTAAATTTGAGGGTTAGGCTGTAGGTGAGGGTTAAGATAAGGATGAGGGTTAGGGTTAGAGTGAGGGTTAGGGTAAGTGTGACGGTTAGGGGTTAGGGGGAGGGGGAGGGTTAGATTGAGGATTAGGGTTAGGGTTAGTGTGAGGTTTAGGGTGAGGATAAGGGTTGAGGGTTAGGTAATGGTAAGAGTTAGAATTAGGGTTAGGGTGAGGGCTAGGGTGAGGTTGATGGTTAGGGTTAGGGTTAGGGTTAGGGTGAGGTTTAGGGTTAGTGTGAGGGTTAGTGTTAGGGTTAAGGTTAGTGTTAGGGTGATGGTTAGGGTTAGGGTGAGGGTTACAGTTAGGTTGAGGGTTAGGGTTCTTGTAAGTGTTATTTTTAATTTTAGGTTTAGGGTTACGTTGAGGATGAGAGTGAGGGTGAGGGTTAGGGTTAGGGTTAGGGTGAGGTTTAGGGTTAGGATTAGAGTTAGAGTTAGGGTTAGGGGTAGGGTGAGGTTTAGGGTTCCATAAGGCTTAGTGTGAGGGTTAGGTTGACGGTTAGGGTTAGGGTTAGTGTTAGGGTAGGATTAGTATGAGGGTTAGTGTGAGGGTTAGGGTTAGGGTTAGGTTTAGGATTAGGGTTAGGGTGAGGGTGAGTGTGTGGGTTAGGGTTAGGTTAAGGGTTAGGCTTAGGGTTAGGCTGAGGGTGAGGTTGAGGGTGAGGGTTAGGTTTAGGGTGAGTGTTAGGATTAGGGTTAGGGTGAAGGTTAGGTTGAGGGTTAGTGTTACGATTAGAGTTAGGCTGAGGTCTAGGGTGAGGTTGAGTTTTAAGGTTAAGTTTAGGGTGAGGTTTATGGTTAGGGTTAGTTTGAGGGTGAGGTTTAATGTTAGAATTAGGGTTAGGGTGAGTGTTAGGGTTAGGGTTAGTGTTAGCGTTAATGTTTTGGTTAGTGTTAGGGTTAGGGTGAGGGTTAGGGTTATGGTTAGGATTAGGATTAAGGTTACTGTGAGGTTGAGTGTGATAGTTAGGGTGAGGGTTAGGGTTAGGCTTAGGGTTAGGCTGAGGTTGAGTGTGAGTTTGAGGGTTAGGGTTAGAGTGAGGGTGAGGTTTAGGGATAGAGTTAGTGTTAGTGTTAGGGTTAGTGTGAGAGTGAGTGTCAGCTTATGTTGTGGGTGAGGGTTAGGATTAGGGTGATGCTTGCTTAGGGTTATGGTCACGGTGAGGGTTAGGATGGGGGTTAGGGTTAGTGTGAGGGTTAGGGTGAGGTTGACAGTATAGGTAATGTTGAGGGTTAGGCTGAGAATTAGGATTACAGTAAGTGTGAGGGTTAGGGTTAGGGTGAGGTTTAGGGTTAGGGTTAGGGTGTGGTTTAGATTTAGGATTAGTTTTTGGGGTTAGTGTGAGGTTTAGAGTGAGGATGAGGGTTAGGATTAGGTTGAGGTGTAGGGTGAGGATAAGGGTTAGCTTTAGGGTTAGGGTGAGTGTTAGGGTTAGGGTGATCGTTAGGGTTAGTGTGAGGGTTAGTTTTAGGGTTAGGGTTAGTGTTAGGGTGAGGGTAATTGTTAGGGTGAGGTTTAAGGTTAGGGTGAGTGTTATGGTGAGAATGAGTGTTAGGGTAAGGTTTAGGGTTATTTTTAGGGTTAGGGTTAGGGTTAGGATGAGGGTCAGGGTTAGGAATATGGGTAGGGTGAGGTCTAGGGTGAGGGTGAGGATTAGGGTAGAGTTAGGCATAGGCTTAGGTTTAGGCTGAGGCTGAGGGTTAGGTTTTGGGTTAGGGTTAGCATGATGGTTAGGGTCATGTTTAGGGTGAGGTTTAGGATGAGGATTTGTGTTAGGGTTAGGGTTAGGGTGAGGGTGACAGTAAGGGTCAAGTTGAGGGTTAAGGTGAGTATTAGGTTTAGGGTTAGGGTGAGGGTGAGAATTAGATTGAGGATTAGTGTTAAGGTTAGTGTGAGGGTTAGTGTTTGGACTTGGGTTAGTTTTAGGGTGAAGGTTAGCGTTAGGGTGAGGGTTATGGTTATGGTTAAGGTTAGTGTTAGGTTTAGGGTTTTTGTTAGGGTTAGGGTTAGGGTTAATGTTGCGGTGAGGGTGAGGGTAAGGGTAAGGTTTAGGGTTAGGGTGAGGTTTACGTTTAGGGTTAGGGTTAGGGTTATTGTTAGTGTTATGATTAGTGTTAAGTTTGCGGTGAGGGTGAGGCTCAGGATGAGGTTTATGGTTAGTATTATGGTTAGGGTTATGGTTAGGGTTAGTATTATTGTTAGGGTTAGGGTTAGAGTTATGGTCATGTTGAGAGTGAGGGTGAAGGTTAGGGTGAGTTTTAGGGTGAGGTTTAGGGTTAGGGTTAGGGTTAGGGTTAGGGTTAGGGTGGTGGTGAGGTTTAGGGTTAGAATTCGGGTGAGGGGGAGGGGGAGGGGGAGGGTTAGGGATAGATTTAGGGTTACGATTAGGGTTAGGGTGAGGGTGAGGGTGAGGGTTAGGGTTAGGCTTAGGCTTACAGTTAGGCTGAGGTTGAGGCTGGGGGTGAGGATTAGGTTTAGGGTGATGGTTAGGTTTAGGGTTAGTGTTATTGTTAGGGTTAGGGTTAGAGTTACCATGAGGGTGAGTGTGGGGGTAGGGTTAGGGTTAGGGTTAGGCTGAGGTTTAGGGTTAGGTTTAGAGATAGGGTTAGGGTGAGGGTGAGGTTTAGGGTTAAAGTTAAGGTTAGGGTTAGGGTTAGGCTTAGGGTTAGGCTGAGGGTGAGGGTGGGGTGAGGATTAGGGATAGGGTTAGGGTTAGAGTTAGGGTTAGGGTTAGGGTAAGGGTTAATATTAGTGTTATGGACAGGTTTAAGTTTGCAATGAGGGTGAGGCTGAGGGTGAGATTTATGGTTAGGGTTAGGGTTATGGTTAGTGTTATTGTGAGGGTTAGGTTTAGAGTTACGGTGAGGGTGAGGGTGAGGGTGCGGCTTAGGCTTACGGTGAGATTTAGGGTGAGGTTTAGGTTTAGGGTTAGGTTGAGGGTGAGGATTAGGTTTAGAGTTAGGGTTATTGTGAGGGCTAGTGTAAGGGTTAGGGTTAGGCTTAGGGTTAGGCTGAGGGTGAGGGTGATGGTGAGGGTTAGGGTTAGGGTGAGGGTGAGGTTTAGGTTTAGAGTTAGGGTTGGGGGAGGGTTAGGTTGAGGGTTAGTGTTAGGGTTAGTGTTAGTGTTAGGATTAGGGTTAGGGTTAGGATGAGGTTGAGTGTGAGGGTTAGGGTTCGGGTTAGGCTTAGGCTTAGGGTTAGGCTGAGTGTGAGGGTGAGGGTTAGTGTTAGGGTCAGGTTTAGGGTTAGGATTAGGGTGAGGGATTGGATAAGGTTTAGGGTTAGGATTAGGGTTAGGATGAGGGCAAGGTTGAGTGTGAGGGTTAGGGTTAACATTATGGCAAGGTTTAGGATTAGGGTTAGGTTTAAGGTTAGGGTGAGTGTTAGGGTTAGGGTTACGGTGAGGTTGAGGTTTAGGATTA
The DNA here is from genome assembly GCF_024711535.1 of Dipodomys merriami. Classification (NCBI taxonomy): domain Eukaryota; kingdom Metazoa; phylum Chordata; class Mammalia; order Rodentia; family Heteromyidae; genus Dipodomys; species Dipodomys merriami. The sequence goes on from NW_027206479.1 coordinate 4,366,762, forward strand.
GGGTGAAGTTTAGGGTTAGGTTTAGGGTGAGGGTGATGGTTAGGATTAGGGTTAGGATTAGGGTTATTGTTAGTGTTATGGTTAAGTTTTCGGTGAGGGTGAGGCTGAGGGTGAGGGTTAGGGTTAGGGTTAGGGTTAGGGTGTGGTTTAGGGTTAGGGTTATTGTTAGGGTTAGGGTTAGAGTTATGGTGAGGGTGAGGCTGAGACTGAGGTTTAGGGTTAGGGTGAGGGTGAGGTTTAGTGTTAGAGTAAGGGTTAGGGAAATATTTAGGGTGAGGGTTAGGGTTAGGTTGAGTGTTAGGGTTAGGTTTAGGGTGAGGGTTAGTTTGAGGTTTAGGGTTAGGGTTAGGGTTAGGTTTAGGATTAGGGTTATGGTGAGGGTGAGTGTGAGGGTTAGGGTTAGGTTTAGGCTTAGACTTAGGGTTAGGCTGTGGGTGAGAGTTGGGATGAGGATTAGGTTTTGGGTGATGGTTAGGGTTAGTGTTAGGTTTAGGGTTATGATTAATGTTAGGGTTAGGATTAGGGTTAGGGTGAGGGCTAGGGTGAGGGTGAGGGTTAGTGTTAGGTTTACGCTTAGGCTTTAGGGTTAGGCTGATGGTGAGGTTGAGGGTCAGGGTTAGGGTTAGGGTGATGCTTAGGATTATGGTCAGGGTGAAGGTTAGGAAGAGGGTTATGGTTAGGGTGAGGGATTTGGGTGAGGGTGACGGTAAGGTAAAATCTGAGGGTTAGGCTGAGAGTGAGGATTAAGGTAAGGTCTAGGGTTAGGGTTAGGGTTAGTGTGAGGGTTAGGTTAATATTGATGATTAGGTTTAGGGTTAGTGTGAGGTTTAGAGTGAGGATGAGGGTTAGGGTGAGGGTGAGGGCTAGGTTGAGGGTGAGCGTTAGGGTTAGGCTTAGGGTGAGGTTTAATGTTAGGGTGATGATTAGGGTTAGTGTGAGTGTTAGTGTTAGGGTTAGGGTTAGTGTTAGGGTGAGGGTAAGTGTTAGTTTGAGGGTTAGGTTTAGGGTGAGGGTTATGATTAGAATGAGGGTTAGGGTTAGGGTTAGGGTTATTGTTAGGTTAGGGTTAGTGTTACATTTACGGTGAGGGTGAGAGTTAGGGTTAGGTTTAGGGTGTGGTTTATGTTTAGGGTTAGGGTTAGAGTTAGGTTTAGGGTGAGGGTGAAGTTTAGGGTTAGAGTTAGCATTAGTGATAGTGTTAGGGTTAGGGTGAGTGTCAGTGTGAGGGTTAGGGTTAGGCTTAAGCTTAGCGTTAGGCTTAGGCTTAGACCGAGTGTGAGTGTGAGGGTTAGGGTTAGGGTTAGGGTGAGGTTTAGGTTTAGGGTTACGGTGAGGGTTAGGGTTAGGTTTAGTTATAGTGTTAGAGGTAGGGTTAGGGTGAGGGTGACAGTAAGATAAATGTGAGGGTTAGGTTTAGGATCAGGTTTAGATTGAAGGTGAGTGTGAGGGTTACGGTTAGGGGTAGGGTTAGGCTTAGGGTTAGGGTGAGAGTTAGGGTTAGGGTTAGGGTTAGTGTTGCTGTTAGGGGTAGGGTTAGGGTGAAGGTTAGGGTGAAGGTGAGGATTAGGGTTAGGAGTAGGATTAGGACTAAATTGAGGGTGAGTGTGAGGGTTAGTGTTAGGGTTAGGGTTAGGGTGAGCTTGAGGGTTAGGGTTAGGGTTAGGGTGAGGGTTAGGGTTAGGGTTAGTGTAAGTGTTAGAGTTAGGGTCAGGGTTAGGGTTAGGTTTAGGGTTAGGGTTAGTGTTAGGGTTGGGGTTAGGGTGAGGGTTAGGGTTAGGGTATGTGTTAGGGTTGGAGTTAGGATGAGGGTTAGAATGAGGGTGAGGTTTAGGGTTAGGGTTAGGATTACGATTAGGGGTAGTGTTAGGGTGAGTGCTTGGGTTAGGCTTAGGGTTAGGATTAGTCTTAGCATTAAGCTGAGAGTGAGGTTGAGGGTTAGGGTTAGGGTTCAGGTTAGGGTTAGCATTTGGGTGACAGTTATGGTTTGGTTTAATTTTAGGGTTAGGGTGAAGGTTTTGAGTTAGGTTTTCAGTTAAGGATTAGGTGGAGAGTTAGGATGAGGATTAGGTTTAGGATTAGGGTTAGGGCGAGGGCTAGGGTGAGGGTGAGGGTTAGGGTTATTTTTAGGGTGAGGTTAAGGGTTAGTGTTAGGGTTAGGGTGAGGGTTAGGATGAGGGTTAGGGTTATGGTGAGGGAGAGGGTTAGGGTTAGGGTTAGAGTTAGGTTTAGGATGAGGCTTAGGGTGAGGTTGAGGGTTAGGATTAGGGTTAGGGTTAGGATTATTGTTAGTGTTATGGTTCCGGTTACCTTGGCAGTGATGGTGAGGCTGAGGGTGAGGGTTAGGGATAGGATTAGGGTTAGGTTAAGTTTCGAGTTAGGATTAGTGTTATTGTTAGGGTTAGGGTTAGAGTTAAGGTGAAGGTGAGGGTGAGGGTAAGCGTTAGGGTTAGGCTTAGGGTTAGGGTGAGGTTTAGTGTCAGGGTTAGGATTAGGGTTAGGGTGAGGGTGAGTATGAGGGTTAGGGTTAGGGTTAGGATTAGGCTTCGGTTTAGGCTGAGGGTGATTGTGAGTGTGAGGGTTGGTGTTAGTTTGAGGTTTAGGGTTAGTACTACATTGAGTGTCAGGGTTAGCATTAGTTTGAGGGTTATAATTAGGTTTAGGATTAGGGTGAGGTTTAGGGATAGTGTTAGGGTTTGGGTTAGAATGAGATTTAGGGTTACAATTAGGGTTAGGGTGAGGGCTAGGGTAAGGGTGAGGTTTAGTGTTAGGGTTAGGGTGAGGATTAGGTTTAGGCGTAGGGTTGGGGGAGGGTTAAGTTTCGGGTTACATTGAGGGTGAGGGTTAGGTTTGAGGTGAGGGTTATGTTGAGGACTAAAGTGAGGGTGAGGGTTAGGGTTAGGGTTAGGGTGAGGGTTAGGTTGAGGTTTAGGTTTAGGGTTAGGGTTAGGGTTAGGATTAGGGTTATGCTCAGGGTGAGTGTGAGGGTTACTCTTTGGGTTAAGTTTAGGCTTAGGGTTAGGCTGAGGTTGATGGTGGGGATGAGGATGAGGTTTAGATTGATGCTTCCGGTAATGGTTAGGTTGAGAGTTAGGATGAGTGTTAGGGTTAGGCTTAGGCTTAGGGTTAGGCTGAGGCTGAAGTCGAGGGTGAGTGTTAGGGTTAGGGTGATGGTTAGGGTTACGGTTAGTGTGAGGGTTAGGATGAGGGTTAGCTTTGGGGTGAGGGTTAGGATGAGGGTGACAGAGTAAAGGTGAGGGTTAGGCTGAGGGTGAGGGTTATTGTAAGGGTGAGGGTTCTGGTTAAGGTTAGGGTGAGGGTGAGGGTTAGATTGAGGATTAGTGTTAGGGTTAGTGTGAGGTTTAGGGTGAGGATGCGTGTTAGGTTTAGGGTGAGGGCTAGGGTGAAGTTGAGGGTTAGCGTTTGGGTTAGGGTGAGGTTTAGGTTTAGGGTGATTGTTAGCGTTAGTGTGAGTGTTAGTGTTAAGGTTAGTGTAAGTGTTAGGGTGAGGGTAAGTGTTAGGGTAAAGTTTAGGTTTAGGGAGAGGTTTAGGATTAGGGTTAGGGTTAGGGTTAGGGGGCGGGTGAGGTTTAGGGTTAGAGTTAGGGTTGGGGTGAGGCTGAGGTTTAAGGTTAGGGTTAGGGTTAGTGTTAGGGTTAGAATTAGGGTGAGGTTTAGTGTGGGTGTGAGGGTTAGTGTTAGGGTTAGGATTAGGGTTAGGGTTAAAGTGAGTGTGAGTGTGAGGTTTAGGGTGAAGGTTAGGGTTAGGTTTAGAATTAGGGTGAGTGTGAGGGTGAGGGTAACGGTTAGGGTGAGTGTTGGGGTTAGGGTTAGAATGAGGGTTAGGCTTAGGCTTAGGGTTTGGGTATGGGCTAGGTTGAGGGTGAGGGTTAGGGTTAGGATTAGTGTGTGGGGTATGGTGAGGGTTAGGGTTAGTGTTAGCGTTAGGGTTGGGGATAGGGTGAGTTTTAATGTGGGGTTGAGGGTTAGTGTTAGTTTGGATTAGGGTTAGGGTTAAGGTGAGGGTGAGTGTGAATGTTAGGGTTCGGGTTAAGGTTAGGTTTAGAGTTAGGGTGAGGGTGAGGGTGAGGGTTACGGTTAGGGTGAGTGTTGGGGTTAGGGTTAGAGTGAGGGCTAGGATGAGAGTTAGGCTTAGGCTTAGGGTTTGGGTATGGGCTAGGGTGAGGGTGAGGGTTAGGGTTGGGGTGAGGGGTAGGTTGAGGGTTAGGGTTAGTGTTAGGGTTAGGGTTGGGGTTAGGGTTAGGCTTAATGTTAGGCAGATGGGGAGGGTGTGGGTGAGGTTTAGGGTTAGGGTGAGGGTGAGGTTTAGGGTTAGAGTTAGCATTAGGGTAAGGGTTAGTGTGAGGGTTAGGGTTAGGGTTATTGTTACTGTTAGGGTTAGGATGAGGGTGAGTGTGAGGGTCAGGGTTAGTCTTAGACTGAGGCTGAGGCTTAGGCAGAGCGTGAGGGTGAGGGTTAGGGTTAGGGTTAGGGTTTTAGGGTTACGGTGAGTGTTAGGATGAAGTTTAGGTTTAGCATTAGAGTTAGGGTGAGGGCTAGAGTTAGGGTGAGGGTTAGGGTTAGCGTTAGGGTGAGATTTAGGGTTAGGGTTAGGGTAAGGGTTAAGGTGAGACTGAGGGTTAGGATTAGGGTTAGAGATATGATGAGGGTCAGGGTTTGCGTTAGGGTTAGCGTTAGGGTGAGAGTTAGGGTTCGGGTTTAGTTTAGGGTTGGATGAGGTTTAGGGTTCAGGTTACAGTGAGGGTGAGGGTTAGGGTTAGGTTGAGGGTTAGGGTTTGGATTAGGGTTAGGGTGAGGTTTAGGGTTAGGGTTAGGGTGAGGTTTAGGATGAGGATTAGGGTTAGGATTAGGTTTAGGGTGAGGGCTAGGGTGAGGGTGACAGTTAGGGTTAATGTTAGGGTGGGGTTTAGGTTTAGGTTAGGTTTAGGGTTAGGGTTAGGGTTAGGATGAGGGTTAGTGTTATGGTGAGGGTGAGGGTTAGGGTTAGGGTGAGGGTTAGGGTGAGGATGAGGGTTAGGGTGAGTGTGAGGGTTATGGTGAGGGTTAGGGTTAGGGTTAGAGTGAGGGTTAGGGTTAGGATTAGGGTTAGGGTGAAGGCTAGGGTGAGGGTGAGGGTTAGGGTTATTGTTAGGGTGAGGGTTAGGATGAGGGTTAGGGTTACGGTGAGGTTAGGGTTAGGGTTTGAGTGAGGATTAGGGTTAGGATTAGGGTTAGATTGAGGGTGATTGTTAGGATTAGGGTTAGGGTTAGGAGTATTAGTGTTATGGTTCTGGTGACTTTTGCAGTGATGGTGAGGCTGAGGGTGATGGTTATGTATAGGATTAGGGTTAAGTTTAAGGTTTCGAGTTAAGATTAGTGTTATTGTTAAGGTTAGGGTTACAGTTACGGAGAGGGTGAGGGTGAGGGTAAGGGTGAGGGTTAGGGTTAGGGTTAGGGTGAGATTTAGTGTCTGGTTTAGGATTAGGGTTAGGGTGAGTGTGAGGTTTAGGGTTAGAGTTAGGTTTAGTGGGAGGGTTAGTGTGAAGGTTAGGGTTAGGGTTAGTGTTATGGTTAGGGTTAGGGTGAGGGTGTGTGAGGGTCAGGGTTAGTCTTAGGCTGAGGCGGAGGCTTAGGTGGAGCATGAGGGTGAGGGTGAGTGTTAGTGTTAGGGTTTTAAAGTTAGGGTGAGTGTTAGGATGTTTAGAGTTAGCATTAGGATTAGGGGGAGGGCTAGAGTTAGAGTGAGGGTTAGGGTTAGCGTTAGGGTGATGTTTAGGATTAAGGTTAGGGTTATGGTGAGGGTGAGTGTTAGGGTTAGCGTGAGGGTTAGGGATAAGGTGAGGCTGAGGGTTAGGATTAGGATTAGGGTGAGGGTCTGTGTTAGGGTTAAAGTTTCGATGAGGTTCAGGGTTTGGGTTAGGTTTAGGGTTAGTGTTATAGTTAAGGTTAGGGTTAGAGTTACATTAAGGGTGAGGGTGAGGGTGAGGGTTAGGATCAGGGTTAGGGTGAGGTTTAGTTTTAGGATTATGGTTTTGGTGAGGGTGAGGTTTAGGGTTAGAGTTAAGTTTAGGGGGAGGGTTAAGTTGAGTGTTAGGGTTAGTGTTAGGGTTAGGGTGAGGGTTAGGTTGAGGTTTAATGTTAGGGTTAGGGTTAGGTTTAGGATTAGGTTGACGGTAGGGTGAGTGTGAGGGTTAGGGTTAGGGTTTGGCTTAGGCTTAGGGTTAGGCTGAGGGTATGGGTGTGGATGAGGATTAGGTTTAGAATGATGGTTAGGGTTATGGTAGGTTAAGGGTTAGGATGAGGGTTAGGGTTAGGATTAGGGTGAGGGTAAGGGTTAGGGTTAGGGTTAGGGTTAGGCTTAGGCTTAGGGTTAGGCTGAGGCTGAGGGTGAAGTTGAGGGTTAGGGTTAGGGTGACTGTAAGTGTAAAGGTGAGGGTTAGGCTGAGGGTGAGGGTTGTGGTAAGGTGAGGGTTAGGGTTAGGGTGAGGTTGAGGGTTAGACTCAGGATTAGTGTTATGGTTAGTGTGAGGTTAAGGGTGAGGATGAGGGTTATGGTTAGGTTGAGGGATAGGTTGAGGGTGAGAGTTAGGGTTAGGGTGAGGTTTAGGGTTAGGGTGATGGTTAGGGTTAGTGTGAGGGTTAGTGTAATGGTTAGGGTTAGTGTTAGGGTGAGGGTAAGTGTTAGAGTGAGGGTTAAGGTTAGGGTGAAGGCTATGGTTATGATGAGGGTTAGGGTTAGGTTTAGGGTTATTGTTAGGGTTAGGGTTAGGGTTATGTTGAGGGTGAGGGTGAGCGTTAGGGTTAGGGGAGGTTTAGGTTTCAGGTTAGAGTTAGAGTTAGGGTTAGGGTGAGGGTGAGGTTTAGGGTTAGAGTTAGGGTTAGTGTTAGTGTTAGGGTTAGGTTTAGGTTTAGAATTAGGGTTAGGGTTAGGATTAGTGTTAGGGTTAGGTTGAGGGTTACGGGGAGGGTTAGGGTTACGTTTAGGGTTAGGGTGAGGGGGAGGGTTAGGGTTAGGGTTAGGGTGAAGGTGAGGGTTAGATTGAGGGTTAGGGTTATGTTGAGGGTTATGGTTAGGGTGAGGGTTAGGTTTAGTGTTAGGGTTAGGGTTAGGGTTACGGTGAGGTTGAGGATGAGGGTTAAGTTTAGGGTTAGGGTGAGGATTAGTTTTAGTGTTAGCGTTAGAGTTAGGGTTAGGGTGATGGTGAGGTTTAGGGTTAGAGTTAGGGTTAGTGTTAGGGTTAGGTTTAGGATGAGTCCTAGGATGAGGTTTATGGTTAGGCTTAAGGTTAGGTTTAGGTTTAGTGTTAGGGTTAGGTTTAGGGATAGGGTGTGGGTTAGGGTTAGGGTTAGGTTTAGGGTGAGGGTTAGGGTTAGGGTTAGGGTTATGGTTAGGCTTAGGCTTAGTGTTATGTTTAGGGTTATTGTTAGTGTTATGGTTAGTGTTATGTTTGTGGTGAGGGTGAGGCACAGGGTGAGGTTTATGGTTATTGTTAGGGTTAGGGTTAGGTTTACTGTTATTGTTAGGGTTAGGGTTAGAGTTACAGTCACTGTGAGAGTGAGGGTGAGTTTGAGGATTAGGGTGAGGTTTACGGTGAGGTTTAGGTTTAGGGTTAGTGTTAGGGTGAGAGTGAGGGTGAGGGTTAGTGTTAGGGTTAGGCTTAGGCTGAGGGTGAGGTTGGGGGTGAGGTTTAGGTTTAGGGTGATCCTTAGGTTTAGGGTTAGTGTTATTGTTAGGGTTAGGGTTAGAGTTAAAGTGAGGCGGAGTGTGGGGGTGAGGGTTAGGATTAGGGTCAGGGTGAGGTTTAGTGTTAGTTTTAGAGATAGGGTTAGGGTGAGGTTTAGGGTTAGAGTTAGGGTTAATGTTAGGGATAGGCTTAGGGTTAGGCTGAGGGTGAGGGTGGGGTTGAGGATTAGGGTTAGGTTTAGGGTTCGGGTTAGGGTTAGAGTTAGGGTTAGGGTAAGGGTTAGGGTTAGGATTAGGATTAAGGTTAAGTTGAGGGTGAGTGTGAGGGTTAGAGTTAGGGTTAGGGTTAGGATTAGGGTTAGGGTATGTGCTAGCATGAGGGTTAGGGTTAGGTTTAGGGTTAGGGTGACGTTTAGCGTTAGTTTTAGTGTCAGAGTTAGGGTTAGGGTGAGGGTTTGGGTTATGGTTAGAGTTACGGTGAGGGTGAGGTTTAGGGTTAGGTTTAGGGTTAGGGTTATTCTTAGGGTTAGTGTTAGGGTTAAGGTTAAGGTAAGGGTGAGGTTGAGGGTGATGTTGAGTGTTAGGGTTAGGGTTAGGATGAGATTTTCAGTTAGGGTTAGGGTTAGAGTTAGGGTCAGGGTGAGGTTTAGGGTTAGAGTTAGGGTTAGGGTTAGGGTTAGTGTGAGTGTTAGGGTTAGGGTTAGGGTTACAGTTAGGGTTATGGTGAGGGCTAGTGTGTGGGTGAGGGTTAAGGTTAGCGTTAGGCTTTGGCTTTGGGTTAAGATGAGGGTGAGGGTGAGGGTGAGGGATAGGGTGAGGGTGAGGGTGAGATTCAGGGTTAGAGTTAGTGTTAGGGTGAGAGTTAGAGTTAGGGTTAGGGTGAGGGTCATGGTTATGGTAAGGGTGAGGCTTAGGTTTAGGGTGAGGGTTAGGGTTAAGATGAAGGTTAGGGTGAGGGTGAGGGTTAGGATTAGGGTTAGAGTTAGGATTATTGTAAGTGTTATTGTTCTAGCTACCTTTGCAGAGACGGTGAGACTGAGGGTGAGGGTTAGGTATAGGATTAGGGTTAGGGTTTGGTTTAGGGTTAGGATTAGAGTTATTGTGAGGTTTAAGGTTAGAGTTACGGTGAGGGTGAGGGTGAGGGTAAGGGTTAGGGTTAGGATTAGGGATAGGGTGAGGTTTAGGGTCAGGGTTAGGATTTGGGTTAGGGTTCGAGTGAGGGTTAGGGTTAGGGTTAGTTTTAGGTTTAGGGTTAGGGTGAGGGTTAGGGTTACGATTAGGGTTAGGGTGAGGGTGAGTGTGAGGGTTAGGGTTAGGGTTTGGGTTAGGCTTAGTGTTAGGCTGAGGGTGAGATTGAGGTGAGGGTTATGGTTAGGGTGAGGGTCGGGGTTAGGGTTAGGGTGAGGGTGAGGTTTAGGTTGAGGATTAGTGTTTGGGTTAGTGTGAGGTTTAGGGTGAGGATGAGTGTTAGGATTAGGTTGAGGGCTAGGGTGAAGGTCAGGGTTAGCTTTAGGGATAGGGTGAGGTTTAGGTTTAGGGTGATTGTTAGCGTTAGTGTGAGGGTTAGTGTTAGGGTTAGTGTTAATGTTAGGTTGAGGGTAAGTGTTTGGGTAAGGTTTAGGTTTAGGGTGAGGTTTAGGATTAGGGTTAGGGTTAGGGTTAGTGTGAGTGTGAGGGTTAGGATAAGGGTTAGGGTTAGGGTTAGAGTTACGGTGAGGTTGAGGATGAGGGTTTCGGTTAGGGTGAATGTTGGGGATAGGGTTAGAGTGAGGGTTAGGCTTATGCTTAGGGTTTGTGTATGGGCAAGGGTGAGTGTGAGGGTTAGGGTTAGGTTTAGGGTGAGGTGTAAGGTGAGGATTAGTTTTAGTGTTAGGGTTAGAGTTGGGATTAGGGTTAGGCTTAATGTTAGGCAGAGGGTGAGGGTCAGGGTGAGATTTAGGGTTAGGGTGAGGGTGAGGCTTAGGGTTATAGTTAGGGTGAGGGTTAGTGTGAGTGTTAGGGTTAGGGTTAGTGTTAGGGTTAGGGTTAGGGTGAGGGTGAGTGTGAGGGTCAGGGTTTGTCTTAGGCTGAGGCGGAGGCTTAGGCAGAGCATGAGGGTGAGGGTGAGTGTTAGTGTTAATGTTTTAGGGTTAGGGTGAGTGTTAGGATGAGGTTTAGTGTTAGCATTAGGGTTAGGGGGAGGACTAGAGTTAGGGTGAGGGTTAGGGTTAGGTTTAGGGTGAGGTTTAGGGTTAAGTTTAAGGTGAGGCTGAGGGTTAGGATTAGGATTAGGGTGAGGGTTTATGTTAGGTTTAGAGTTAGGGTGAGTTTCAGGGTTTGGGTTAGGTTTAGGGTTAGTGTTATAGTTAAGGTTAGGGTTAGAGTTACAGTAAGAGTGAGGGTGAGGGTGAGGGTTAGGATCAGGGTTAGGGTGAGGTTTAAGGTTAGGATTATGGTTAGGGTGAGGGTGAGGTTTAGGGTTAAAGTTAAGGTGAGGGGGAGGGTTAGGTTGAGTGTTATGTTTAGGGTTAGTGATAGGGTTAGGGTGAGGGTTAGGTTGAGGTTTAATGTTAGGGTTAGGTTCAGGTTAAGGATTACGTTGAAGGTGAGGGTGTATGTGAGGGTTAGGGTTAGGGTTTGGCTTAGGCTTACGGTTAGGCTGAGGGTATGGGTGGGGATGAGGATTAGGTTTAGTATGATTGTTAGGGCTATGGTTAGGTTAAGGGTTAGGATGAGGGTTAGGGTTAGGATTAGGGTTAGGATGAGGGCAAGGTTGAGGGTGAGATTTAGGTTTAGGGTTAGGCTTAGGCTTAGCGTTAGGCTTAGGCTGAGGGTGAGGGTGAGGGTAGGGTTAGGGTGGTGGTTGGGGTTGCCGTTAGGGTGAGGGTTAGGATTAGGATTTATGCTATGGTGAGGGTTAGGGTGAGGGTGACCGTAAGGGTAAAGGTGAGGTTTAGGATGAGGGTGAGGGTTATGGTACTGGTGAGGGTTAGGATTAAGGTGAGGGTGAGGGTTAGATTCATGATTAGTGTTAGGGTTAGTGTGAGGTTAAGGGTGAGGATGAGGGTTAGGGTTAGGTTGAGGGCTAGGGTGAGGGTGAGAGTTAGGGTTAGGGTTTGGTTTAGGGTTATGGTGATTGTTAGGTTGAGTGTGACGGTTAGTGTTATGGTTAGGGTTAGTGTTAGGGTGAGGGTTAGGGTTAGGGTGAAGGTTATGGTTAGGATGAGGGTTAGGGTTAGGGTTATTTTTAGGGTTAGGGTTAGGGTTAGGGTTATGTTGAGGGTGAGGGTGAGGGTGAGGGTTAGGGTTAGGTTGAGGTTTAGGTTTTGGTTTAGGGTTAGAGTTAGGGTTACGGTGAAGTTGAGGTTTAGGTTAGGAGTTACGTTAGGTTAGAGTTACGGTTAGGGTTAGGATGAGATTTAGGTTTAGGGTGAGTGTTAGGGTTAGTGTGAGGGTTAGTGTTAGGATTAGGGTTAGTGTTAGGGTGATGGTAAGTGTTAGGTTGAGGGTTAGGATTAGCGTGAAGGTTATGGTTATGCTGAGGGTTAGGGTTGGGTTTATGGTTATTGTTAGGTTTAGTGTTAGGGTTACGGTTACGGTGAGGTTGAGGGTGAGGGTTAGGGTTAGTTTAGGGTGTGGTTTAGTGTTAGGGTTAGAGTTAGAGTTAGGGTTAGAGTGAGGATGAGGTTTAGGGGTAGAATTAGGGTTAGGGTGAGGTTTAGGGTGATTTTTAGGGTTTATTGTGAGAGGTAGTGTTAGCGTTAGGTGAGGGTAAATATTAGGCTGAGGGATAGGGTTAGGGTGAGGGTTAGGGTTAGGGTTTGGGTTATTGTTAGGGTTAGGTTTATATGGGTACGGTGAGGGTGAGGGTGTGGGTTAGGTTTAGGGTTAGGATGAGGTTTAGGTTTCGGTTCATGTTAGAGTTAGGCTTAGGATGAGGGTGAGGTTTAGGGTTAGAGTTAAGGTTAGTGTTAGGGTTAGGGATAGGGTGAGGGTTAGGGTTAGGCTTTGGCTTAGGCTTAGGCTTAAGCCGAGCATGAGGGGGAGGGTTAGGGTTCAGGTTAGGGTGAGGTTTAGGGTTAGGATTAGCGTGAGTGTTAGGATGAGGTTTAGGGTTAGGATTAGCTTTAGGGTGAGGGCTAGGATGAGGGTTAGGGTGAGGGTTAGGGTTAGGATAGGGTTATGTATAGGATTTGGGTTAGGGTGAGGTTGAGTGTGAGGGTTAGGTTTGGGTTAGGCTTAGGGGTAGGGTGATGGTTAGGGTTATGTTTTGGGTTAGGGTGAGGGTGAGGCTGAGGATTAGGGTTAGGTTTAGGGTTTGGTTTAGGGTTAGGGTTTGTGTTAGGGTTAGGGTTATGGTTATGGTTACAGTGAGGTTAGGTTTTGTGTTAGGGTTAGGGTTAGGATTACGGTGAACGTAAGGTTTAGGGTTAGGGTTAGGGTTAAGTTAGGGTTAGGCTGAGGGTGATGGTGGGGCTGAGGATTAGGGTATGGTTAGGGTTAGGGTTAGGGTTATTGTTAGGGTTATGGTTAGGGTGAAGTTTGCAGTGAGGGTGAGGCTGAGGGTGAGGGTGAAGGTTATTGTTAGGGTGTGGGTTAGGGTTAGGGTTACTGTTATTGTTAGGGTTAGGGTTAGAGTTACAGTGAGGTTGAAGGTGAGGTTGAGGGTTAGGGTTAGTGTTAGATTTAGGATTAAGGTTAGGGTTAGGGTTAGGGTGAGGGTGAGGTTTAGGGTTAGAGTTAGGTTTGCGGGAGGGTTACGGTGAGGTTTAGGGTTAGGGTTAGTGTTAGGGTTAGTTTGAGGGTGATTGTTAGGTTGAGGTTTAGAGATAGGGTTAACTTTAGGACTAGGGTTAGGGTGAGGGTGAATGTGTGGGTTAGGTTGAGGGTTAGGCTGAGGCTTAGGTTTAGGCTGAGGGTGAGGATGGGGGTGAGCATTATGGTTACATTGATGGTTAGGTTTAGGTTTAGGGTTATTGTTAGGGTTAGGGTTAGAGTTATGGTGAGGGTGAGGGTGTGAGTGAGGGTTAGGGTTAGGTTTAGGGTGGGGTTTAGGGTTAGGGTTAGGGTGAGGGTGAGGTTTAGGGTTAGATATAGGTTTAGGGGGAGGGTTACGGTGAGGGTTAGGTTTAGGGTTAGTGTTAGGGATAGGGTGAGGGTGAGGGTTCGGTCGAGGTTTAGGGTTAGGGTTAGGGTTTGTTTTAGGGTTAGTGTTAGGATGAGGGTAAGTGTTAGGGTGAGGGTTTGGGTTTGGGTGAGGGTTAAGTTTTGGGTGAGGGTGAGGGTTAGTATTCGGGGTGGGGTTAGGGTTATTGTTAGTGTTATGGTTAAGGTTAAGTTTACGGTTAGGGTGAGGTTGAGGTTGAGGGTTAGGTTTAGGGTTATGGTGAGGTTAAGGGTTCGGGTTAGGGTTAGGGTTAGGGTTAGGAGTAGGGTGAGGGTTTGGGTTAGGTTTAGGGTTACGGTGAAGGGGAGGGTTAGGATGAGGTTTAGGGTTAGGGTGAGGGTTAGGGTGAGGGTGAGGTTTAGGGTTCGACTTAGTGTAAGGGGGAGGTTTAGGTTGAAGGTTAGGGCTAGGGTTATTGTTAGGGTTAGGATTAGGGTGAGGGTTTGGTTGAGGTTTATGGTTAGGGTTATGCTTAGGATTAGGATTACTGTTATGATGAGGATGAGTGTGAGGGTTAGGGTTAGGTTTAGGCTTAGAGTTAGGCTGAGGGTTAAGGTGAGGATAAGTTTTACGTTTAGGGTTAGGGTTAGGGTGAGGGTTAGGGTTAGGGTTAGGGTGAGGGTGAGGGTTCGATTGAGGGTTAGGGTTATGTTGAGGGTTATGGTTAGGGTGAGGGTTAGGTTTAGTGTTAGGTTTATTGTTAGGGTTAGGGTTAGGTTTAAGGTGAGGTTGAGGGTGAGGGTTAGGTTTAGGTTTAGGGTGAGGTTTAGTTTTAGGTTTAGGGTTAGAGTTAGGGTTAGGGTGATGGTGAGGTTTAGGGTTAGAGTTAGGGTTAGTGTTAGGGTTAGGTATAAGGTGATGGTTAGGGTGAGGTTTAGAGTTCGGGTTAGGCTTAGGCTTAGGCTTAGGCTTAGGCCGAGAGTGAGGGTGAGGGTTAGGGTTAGGGTTAGGGTGAGGATTAGGGTTAGTTTTAGGGTGAGGGTTAGGATAAGGTTTAAGGTTAGTGTTAGAGCTAGGGTTAGGTTTTGTGTTAGGGTTAGGGTTAGTTTTAGGGTTAGGGTTAGGGTTAGGGTGAGGGTTAGGGTTAGGGTTAGGCTTAGGCTTAGGCTTCGGGTTAGGTTTAGGGTTATTTTTAGTGTTATGGTTAGAGTTAAGTTTGCGGTAAGGATGAGGCACAGGGTGAGGGTTATGGTTATTGTTAGGGTTAGGGTTACTGTTATTGTTAGGTTTAGGGTTAGATTTACGTTCACATTGAGAGTGAGGGTGAGGGTGACATTAGGGTGAGGTTTACGGTGAGGTTTAGGGTTAGGGTTAGGTTTAGTGTAAGGGTGCTGGTGAGGTTTAGGGTTTGAGTTCAGGTTAGGGGGAGGGTTAGGGTGAGGGTTAGGGTTAGGTTTAGTGCTAGCATTAGGGTGAGGGTGAGGGTTAGGTTGAGGTTTAGGGATAGGCTTAGGGTTAGGATTAGGGTTAGGATGAGAGTGAGGGTGAGGGTTAGTGTTAGGGTTAGGCTTAGGCTTAGGGTTAGGCTGAGGGTGAGGGTAGGTGTGAGGATTTGGTTTAGGGTGATCCTTAGGTTTAGGGTTAGTTTTATTGTTAGGGTTAGGGTTAGAGTTATGGTGAGGCTGAGGGTGCTGGTGAGGGTTAGGGTTAGGGTCAGGGTGAGGTTTAGGGTTAGGTTTAGAGATAGGGTTAGGGTGAGGGTGAGGTTTAGGGTTAGAGTTAGGGTTAGTGATAGGGACAGGCTTAGGGTTAGGCTGAGGGTGAGGGTGGGGTTGAGGATTAGGTTTAGTGTTAGTGTTAGGTTTAGGGTTATAGTTAGGGTTACAGTTAGGTTTAGGGTTAGGATTAGTATTAAGTTTAAGGTGAGGGTGAGTGTGAGGGTTAGTGTTATTGTTAGGGTTAGGATTAGGGTTAGGGTGAGGGTGAGTTTTAGGGTTAGGGTTAGGTTTAGAGTGAGGGTTAGGGTGAGGGTTAGGGTTAGGGTTAGTTTTAGGGTTAGGTTTGGGGTTAGTGTTAGGATTAGGGTTATTGTGACTGTGAGTGTGAGACTTAGGGTTAGGGTTAGGGTTAGGCTGAGGCTGAGGGTGAAGTTGAGGGTTAGATTTAGGGTTAGGTTATGGTTTATGTTTAGAGTGAGGGTTAGAGTGAGGGTTAGGGTTAAGATTAGTGTTAGGGTATGTGCTAGGGTTAGGGATAGGGTTAGGGTTCGGGATAGGGTGACTTTTAGTGTTGGGTTTCGTGTCAGAGTTTGGGTTGGTGTGAGGGTTTGGGTTAGGGTTAGAGTTACCGTGAGGGTGAGGTTTAGGGTTAGGTTTAGGGTTAGGGTTATTCTTAGGGTTAGGGTTAGGTTTAAGGTTAAGGTAAGGGTAAGGGTGAGGGTGATGTTGAGGGTTAGGGTTAGGGTTAGGATGAGGTTTAGAGTTAGGGTTAGGGTTAGGGTCAGGGTAGGGTTTAGGGTTAGAGTTAGGGTTAGGGTTAGAGTTAGTTTGAGTGTTAGGGTTAGGGTTAGTGTTACAGTTAGGGTTATGGTGAGGGCTAGTCTGAGGGTGAGGGTTAGGGTTAGTGTTAGGCTTTGGCTTTAGGTTCAGCTGAGGGTGAGGGTGAGGGTTAGGGTGACGGTTAGTGTTAGTGTTAGTGTTAGGGTTAGGGTTAGTGTTAGTGTTAGGGTTAGGGTGAGGGTTAGGATGAGGGTAAGGGTTAGGGTTGGGGTTAGGATTAGGATTAGGGTTAGTGTTAGTGTGAGTGCTTGTGTTAGGCTTAGGGTTAGGGTTAGGTTTAGCATTAAGCTGAGGGTGAGGGTGAGGGTTTAGGGTAAGCGTTCCGCTTAGGGTTATCATTTGGGTGAGAATTATGTTTCGGGGTTAGGGTTAGGGTTACAGCGAAGGTGAGGTGTAGGGGTAGGTTGAAGGTTTGGGTTAGTATTAGGGATAGGGTGAGGGTTAGGATTAGGTTTAGGGTGAGAGTTAGGATGAGGATTAGGTTTAGGATGGTGGTTAGGGTGAGTGCTAGGGTGAGGGTGAGGATTTGGGTTCGTGTTAGGGTGAGCTTTAGGGTTAGGGTGAGGGTTAGGATGAGGGTTAGGGTTACGGGGAGGGTTACGGTTAGGGTTAGTGTGAGGGTTATGTTTAGGATTAGGGTTAGGGTGAGGGTTAGGTTTAGGGTTAGGGTGAGTGTTAGGATGAGGATTAGGGTTAGGATTATTTTTAGAGTGAGGGCTAGCGTGAGGGTGAGGGTTAGAATTAGTGTTAAGGTGAGGTTTAGTGTTAGGGTTATGGTGAGGGTTAGGGTTATGGTGAGGGTGAGGGTGAGGGTAAGGGTGAGGGTTAGGGTTAGGGTTAGGGTGAGATTTAGGGTCAAGGTTAGGATTTGGATTAGGGTGAGTGTGAGGTTTAGAGTTAGAGTTATGTTTAGCGGGAGGGTTAGGGTGTGGGTTAGGGTTAGGGTTAGTTTTAGGGTTAGGGTTAGGGTGAGGGTTAGGTTGAGGTTTAGGGTTAGGGTTAGAGTTAGTGTTAGGATAACTGTTAGGGTGAGGGTGAGTGTGAGGGTTAGGTTTAGGGTTTGGGTTAGGCTTAGTGTTAGGCTGAGGGTGAGGTTGAGGTGAGGCTTATGGTTAGGGTGAGGGTCGGGGGTAGGTTTAGGGTGAGGGTTAGAATTAGGATTAGGGTTAGCGTGTGGCTTAGTGTTAGGGTGAGGGTAAGGTTTTGGATGAGGTTTAGGGTTACAATTAGGGTTAGGGTGAGGGCTAATGTGAGGGTGAGGGTTAGCGTTAGGATTAGGGTCAGGTTTAGGGTTAGGGGTAGGGGTAGGGATAGGGTCAGGGTTAGCGTTTGGGTTACGGTGAAAGTGTGGGTTAGTTTTGAGCTGATGGTTAGGGTGAGGACTAAAGTGATGGTGAGGGTTAGCGTTAGGGTTAGGGTTAGGGTGAGGGTTAGGTTGAGGCTTAGGTTTAAGGTTAGTGTTAGGATTAGGATTAGCGTTAGGCTGAGGGTGAATGTGAGGGTTAGGGTAAGGGTTAGGCTTAGGCTTAGGGTTAGGCTGAAGTTGAGGGTGGGGATGAGGATTAGGTTTAGAGGGATGGTTCTGGTTATGGTTAGGTTGAGGGTTAGGATGAGGGTTAGAGTTAGGATTAGGTTTAGGGTGAGGGCTATGGTGAGTGTGAGGTTTAGGGTTAGGTTTAGGCTTAGGCTTAGGGTTAGGCTGAGGCTAAAGGTGAGGGTGAGGGTTAGGGTTAGGGTGATGTTTAGGGTTACGGTTAGGGTGAGTGTTAGGATGAGGGTTAGGTTTAGGGTTAGGGTTAGGGTTAGGGTGACGTTAGGTTTAGGGTGATGGTTAGCGTTACTGTTAGGGTTAGTGTTAGTATTAGTGTTACTGTTAGGTTGAGGGTAAGTGTTAGGGTAAGGTTTAGGTTTAGGGTGAGGTTTAGGATTAGCGATAGGGTTAGGGTTAGGGTCAACGTGAGGTTTAGGGTTAGAGTTAGTGTTAGGGTGAGGTTTGGGGTTACGGTTATGGTTAGGTTTAGTGTTAGGGTTAGGGTTAGGATGAGGTTTAATAGGGGGTGAGGGTTAGTGTTAGGGTTAGGATGAGGGTTAGGGTTAGTGTGAGGGTTAGGGTGAGGGTGACAGTAAGGCTAAAGTTGAGGGTTAGGATGAGAGTGAGGATTTCGGTAAGGGTGAGTGTTAGCATTAGGGTGAGGGTTACGGTTAGGTTTAGGTTGAGGGTGTGGTTTAGATTGAGGTTAATTTTAGGGTTAGTGTGAGGTTTAGGATCAGGGTGAAGGTGGGGGTTAGGATTAGATTTAGGCTTAGGCTTAGGCTTAGGGTAGGGTTATTGTTAGTGTTATGGTTAGCGTTAATTTTGTGGTGAGGGTGAGGCTGAAGGTGAGGTTTAGAGTTAGGGTTAGGGTTAGTGTTATTTTTAGTGTTAGGGCTAGAATTATGGTGACGTTGAGGGTGAGGATGAAGTTTAGTTTTAGGGTGAGTTTTAGGGTTAGGGTTAGGGTAAGGGTGAGGGTGAGGTTTAGGGTTAGAGTTAGGGTTAGGGATAGGGTTAGGTTGATGGTTAGGGTTAGGGTTAGGGTTAGGGTGAGGGTTGGATTGAGGATTAGGGTCATGGTTAGGGTTAGTGTGAGGTTTAGGGTGAGGATGAGGTTTAGGGTTAGGGTGAGGGTGAGGGTAGGACTTAGGGTTAGGGTGAGGGCTAGTTTGAGGGTTAGGGTTAGAGTTAGGGTTAGGGTTAGGATCAGGTTTAGAATTAGGATGAGGGTAGGGTTAGTGTGAGGGTTAGTGTTAGGGTTAGGGTTAGTGTTAGTGTGAGTGTAAGTGTTAGGGTGATGTTTAGGTTTAGGGTGAGGGTTATGGTTAGGGTGAGGGTTAGGGTTAGGGTCACGATTATTGTTAGGTTTATTGTTAGGTTTACGGTTACATTGAGGATGAGGGTGAGGGTTAGGGTTAGTGTTAGGGTGAGGTTTAGTGTTAGGGTTAGTGTTAGAGTTAGGGTGAGGGTGAGGGTGAGGGTGAGGTTTAGGGTTAGATATAGGTTTAGAGTGAGGGTTAGGGTGAGGGTTAGGGTTAGGGTGAGGGATAGGGTGGGGGTGACAGTAAGGGTAAAGATGAGAGTTAGGCTGAGGGTGAGCGTTACAGTAAAGATGAGGGTTAGGGTTAGGGTGAGGGTTAGGTTTAGGGTTAGGGTGAGGGTGAGGGTTAGATTGAGGATTAGTGTTAGGGTTAGTGAGAGGTTTAGGATTAGGATGAGGGTTAGGGTTAGGGTGAGTGGTAGGGTGAGGTTGAGGGTTAGGGTTAGTGTTAGGGTGAGTTTTAGGGTTAGGGTGATTGTTAGGGTTAGTGTGAGCGGTAGTGTTAGCGTTAGGGTTAGTGTTAGGTTGAGGCTAAATATTAGGGTGACGTTTAGGGTTAAGGTGAGGGTTATGGTTAGGGTGAGGGTTAGGGTTATGGTTAGGGTTATTGTTAGTGTTAGGGTTATATGGTTACGGTGAGGGTGAGGGTGTGGTTTAGGGTTAGGTTTAGGATTAGGTTTAGCTTTTGGGTTAGTTTTAGAGTTAGGGTGAGGGTGAGGGTGAGTTTTATGGTTAGAGTTAGGGTTAGTGTTAGAGTTAGGGATAGGGAGAGGGTTAGGGTTAGGCTTAGGCTTAAGCTTAGGCTTAGGCCGAGCATGAGGGGGAGGGATATGGTTCAGTTTAGGGTGAGATTTAGGGTTAGGGTTAGCGTGAGTGTTAGGATGAGGTGTAGGGTTAGGAATAGGTTTAGGGTGAGGGCTAGGTTGAGGGTGAGGGTTAGGGTAAGGACAGGGTTAGGTTGAGGGTGAGTGTGAGGGTCAGGGTTATGGTGTGGGTTAGGGTTAGGGTTAGGGTTAAGTTAGGATTAGGCTGAGGGTGAGGGTAGGGGTGAGGATTAGGGTTATGGTTAGGGTTAGGGTTATTGTTAGTTTTATGGTTAGGGTTAAGTTTGCAGTGAGGGTGAGGCTGCTGGACAGGGTTATGGTTAGGGTTAGGGTTAGGGTGAGGGTGAGGGTTAAGGTTAAGTTGAGCTTTAGCAATAGGGTTACATTTAGGACTAGGGTTAGTGTAAGGGTCAGTGTGAGGGTTAGGTTGAGGGTTAGGCTGAGGCTTAGGGTTAGGCTGAGTGTCACGGTGGGGGTGAGGATTAGGGTTAGGGTGATGGTTATGGTTAGGGTTATGGTTATTGTTAGCATTAGGTTAGGGTGACGGTTAGGATGAGCGTTAAGGTTAGGGTTAGGATTATGTTTAATATGAGGGCTAGGGTGAGGATGAGGGTTAGCGTTAGTGTTTGAGTGAGGTTTACAGTTAGCGTTAGGGTTAGGGTTACGGTGAGCGTGAAGGTTAGAGTTAGGGTGAGGGTTAGGGTTAGGATTTGGGTTAGTGTTAGGGTGAGTTTTAGGGTTACATTTAGGGTTAGGGGGAGGGTTAGGTCGAGGGTTAGGGTTAAGGTTAGGGTTAAGGTTAGGGTGAGGGTTAACTTGGGGTTTAGGGTTAGGTTTAGGATTAGGATTAGGGTGAGGGTGAGTGTGAGGGTTAGGGTTAGGGTTAGGCTTAGGCTTAGGGTTAGGCTGAGGGTGTGGGTGGGGGTGAGGATTAGGGTGAGGTTGATGGTTAGGTTTAGGGTGAGGGTTAGGATGAGGGTTAGGTTTAGGATTAGGGTTAGGGACAGTGCTAGGGTGAGAGTGAGTTTG
Organism: Dipodomys merriami; assembly: GCF_024711535.1. Lineage (NCBI taxonomy): Eukaryota > Metazoa > Chordata > Mammalia > Rodentia > Heteromyidae > Dipodomys > Dipodomys merriami. Next base: position 4,386,795 of record NW_027206479.1, read on the forward strand.
TGTGTTAGGGTTAGGTTTAGGGTTAGGCTTTGGGTTAGGCTGAGGGTGAGGTTGAGTTTGAGGGTGAGGGTTAGGGGAAGGGTTAGGATGAGGGTTAGGGTTAGGATTAGAGTTAGGGTAAGGTCTAGGGTGAGGGTGAGGTTTAGGGTTAGCGTTAGGGTGAAGTTGAGGGTTAGGGTTAGGGTTAGGGTTAGGGTGAGTGTGAGGTTTAGGGTTAGAGTTAGGGTTAGGTTGAGGCTGAGGGTGAGGTTTTGGGTTAGGCTTAGTGTTAGGTTTAGGTTTAGGGTTAGGGTGAGGGTTAGTCTGTGGATGAGGGTTAGGGTTATTTTTAGGATTAGGAATAGGGTTAGGGTTAGGGTGAGTATGAGGGTTAGGGTTCCGGTTAGTGTTAGGCTGAGGTTTAGGGTGAGGGTGAGGATTAGGGTTAGGATGTGGGTTAGGGTTAAGGTTATGGGGCGGGTTAGGATGAGGGTTAGTGTTAGGATTAGGGATAGGGTGAGGGCTATGGTGAGGGTGAGGTTTAGAGTTAGGTTTAGGGTGTGGTTTAAAGTTAGGGTTAAGTTTAGGGTTAGGGTGAGGGTGAGGTTTACGGTTAGAGTTAGGGTTAAGATGAGGCTGAGGTTGAGGGTTAGGGTTAGCGTTAGTATTAGGATTAGGATAAGGGTTAGAGTGAATGTCAGTGTTAGGGTTAGGGTTCGGGTTTGGCTTAGGGTTACATTGACAGTGAGGGTGAGGGTGAGGTTTAGGGTTAGCATTAGGGTTAGGGTGAGGGTGAATGTGTGTTTTAGGGTTAGGTTTAGCGTTAGACTTAGGGTTAGGCTGATGGTGAGGTTGAGGGTGAGGGTTAGGGTTAGTGTGAGGGTTATGTTAAGAGTTACAGGGAAGGATAGGATGAGGGTTAGGGTTAGGTTGAGGTTTAGGGTTAAGATTAGGGTTAGGGTGAGGGTGAGGGTTAGGGTTAGGGTAAGGGTTACTGTGAGGGTGAGGGTTAGGGTTATGTTGAGTGTTAGGGTTAGGATTTGTGTTAGGCTGCGGGCTAAGATTAGGGTGAGGGTTAGGGTAAGGGTTTGGCTTAGGCTTAGGGTTAAGCTGAGGGTGAGGTTGAGGGTGAGCGTTAGGGTTAGGGTTAGTGTAAGTTTAGTGTTAGGGTTAGGATTAGAGTTCGGGTTAGGGTGAGGGTGAGATTTAGGTGTAGAGTTAGTGTTAGGGTGAGAGTTAGGATAAGGGTGAGGCTCATGTTTAGGGTGAGGCTTAGTGTTAGGGTTAGGGTTTTTGTTAGGTTTAGGGTTAGGGTTACCATTACGGTGAGGGTGAGGGTTAGGGTTAGAGTCAGATTTTGGATTAGGGTTAGTGTTAGGGTGAGGGTAAGTGTTAGGGTGAGGGTTAGGGTGAGGGTTATGGTTAGGGTGAGGGTCATGGTTAGGCTTAGGGTTACGTTGACTGTGAGGGTTAGGGTTAGGTTGAGGGTTAGTGTTAGGTTTAGGGTCAGGTTAGGGTTAGGGTTACGGTGAGGATTAGTGTTAGTGTTAGGGTTAGTGGTAGGGTGAGGGTAAGTGTTAGGGTGAGGTTTAGGGTTAGGGTGAGGATTATGGTTAGGGTGAGGGTTAGGGTTATTGTTAGGGTTAGGGGTAGGGTTAGAGTTAGGGTTAGGGTAAGGGTGAGATTTAGGGTTAGAGTTATGTTTAGTGTTAGGGTTAGGGTTAGGGTGAGGGTTAGGCTTAGGCTTAGGCTTAGGCTTACGCCGAGCATGAGGGTGAGGGTTATGGTTCCGGTTAGGGTGAGGTTTAGGTTTATGTTTAGTGTCAGGTTTAGGATGAGGTTTAAGGTTAGGGTTATGGTTAGGTTGAGGGCTAGGGTGAGGGTTAGGGTTAGCGTTAGGGATAGGGTTAGGTTTAGGATTAGGGTTAGGGTGAAGGTGAGTGTGAGGCTTAGGGTTAGGGTTAGGGTTAGGCTTAGAGTTAGGGGAAGGGTTAGCGTTAGGGTTTGGGTTAGGGTGCAGGTGAGGCTGAGGATTAGGGTTAGGTTTAGGGTTAGATTTAGGGTTAGGTTTCGGGTTAGAGTTAGTGTTATGCTTATGGTTAGGGTTAGGGTTATGGTGAGGGTTAGGTTTAGGTTTAGGGTTAAGCTGAGGGTGACTGTGTGGGTGAGGAGTAGAATTAGGTTTAGGGTTAGGCTTAGGGTTAGGGTTATTGTTAGTGTTATGGTTACGGTTAAGTTTGCTGTGAGGGTGAGGCTGAGGGTGAGGGTTAGGTTTAGGGTTAGGGTTAGGGTTATTGTTAGGTTTAGAGCTAGAATTACGGTGAGGTTGAGGGTGAGGGTGAAGGTTAGGGTTAGGGTGAGTTTTAGGGTTAGGGTTAGGGTTAGGATGAGTGTTAGGGTTAGGGTTAGGGTTAGGGTGAGGTTAGGGTTCGGGTTAGTTTGAGGGTTCGTGTTGGGGTTAGGTTAGTGTTAGGGTGAGGGTAAGTATTAGCTTCAGGTTTTGGGTTAGGGTGAGGTTTATGGTTAGGTTGAAGGTTAGGATTAGGGTTAGGATTCTTGTTAGAGTTAGGTTTAGGGTTAAGGTTATGGTGAGGTGAGGGTGAGTGATAGGGTAAGGGTTAGGGTGAGGTTTAGCGTTTGCGTTAGGGTTAGAGTTAGGTTTTTGGTGAGGGTGAAGTTTAGGGTTAGAGTTAGGGTTAGGGTGAGGTTTAGGTTAGGGTTACGGTTAGGGTTAGTGTTAGTGTTAGGGTTAGGGTGAGAGTAGTAGGGTTTGGGTTAGGGTGAGAGTAGTAGGGTTAGGGTTAGGGTTAGGGTTAGGTTTATGATTAGGGTTAGGGTGAGGGTGAGGGTGTGTGTTAGGGTTAGGTTTAGGGTTAGGCTTAGAGTTAGGCTGAGGCTGAGGTTGAAGGTGAGGGTTAGGGTTAGGGTGAGGGCTAGGATAAGGGTTAGGGGGAGCGTTAGGATGAGTGTTAGGATTAGGATTAGTTTTAGGGTGAGGGCTAGGCTAAGGGTGAGCTTTACCTTTAGGTTTAGGGTGAGGGTTAGGGTTAGGGTTAGGGTGAGAGTTAGGGTTTGGGTTAAGTTTAGTGTTAGGTTGAGAGTTAGGGTAAGGGTTATGTTGAGGGTGAGGGTCAGGTAAAGGTTGAGGGTTAGGGTTAGGATTAGGGTTAGGGTGATGGTGAGGGTGAGATTTAGGTTTAGAGTTAGGGTGAGGATTAGGATGAGAGTTAGGATTAGGATTAGGGTTAGGGTGAGGGCTAGGGTGGGGTTGAGGTTTAGGGTTAGAGTTAGGGTTAGGATTAGGGTTATGGTTATGGTTAGGTTGAGTGTGAGGGTTAGGGTTAGGGTTAGGATTAGGCTTAGGGATAGGTTTAGGGTAATGGACAGTGTTAGGATTAGGGTAAGGGATAGTGTGTGGGTTAGGATGAGGGTTAGGTTTAGGATTAGGGTAAGGGAGAGGGCTCTGGTGAGGGTTAGGGTAAGGGTTAGGCTCAGCATGAGGTTGAGGGTGAGGGTTAGGTTTAGGGTGATTGTTAGGTTTATTGTTAGGGTGAGGGTTAGGATGAGGTTTAGGCTTAGGGTGAGGATGACGGTAAGGGTAAAGTTGATATTTAGGCTGAGGGTGAGGGTTAAGATAAAGATGAGGGTTAGGATGAGGGTTAGGTTTAGGATTAGGGTAAGGGTGAGGTCTCTGTTGAGGGTTAGGGTAAGGGTCAGGGTCAGCATGAGGTTTAGGGTAAGTGTTAGGGTTAGAGTGAGGGCTAGATTGAGGATTAGGGTTAGGGATAGGTTTAGTGTGAGGTTTAGGGTGAGGATGAGGGTTAGGGTTAGGGTGAGGGTGAGGGTAGTTCTTAGGTTTTGGGTGAGGGCTACTGTGAGGTTTAGGGTTAGAGTTAGGGTTAGTGTTAGGGTTAGGTTTAGGATTAGGGTGAGGGTTAGGGTTAGTGTGAGGGTTAGTGTTAGAGTTAGCGTTAGTGTTTGGGGGAGGGTAAGTGTTAGGGTGAGGGTTAGGGTTAGGGTAAGGGTTATGGTTAGGCTGAGGGTTAGAGTTAGATTTATGGTTATTGTTAGGTTTAGGGTTAGTTTTACGGTTATGATGAGGTTGAGAGTGAGGGTTAGGTTTAGGGTTCGGGTGAGGTTTAGTGTTAGGGTTAGAGTTAGAGTTAGGGTTAGGGTGAGGGTAAGGTTTAGGGGTAGAATTAGGGTTAGGTGAGGGTTAGGGTGAGGGTTAGGGTTAGGGTGAGGGTTAGGGTGGGGGTGACAGTAAGAGTAAAGATGCGGGTTAGGATGAGGGTGAGCGTTACGATAAAGATGAGGGTAAGCGTTAGGTTTAGTGTTAGGGTGAGGATGAGGATTAGATTGAGGATTAGTGTTAGGGTTAGTGTGAGGTTTAGGGTGAGGATGATAGTTAAGGTTAGTGTGAGCGGTAGTGTTAGCATTAGGGTTAGTGTTAGGGTGAGGGTAAATATTAGGCTTACGGTTAGGGTTAGGCTGAGGGTTAGGGTTATTGGTAGGGTTAGGTTTATATGGGTACTGTGAGCGTGAGGGTGTGAGTTAGGTTTATGGTTAGGATGAGGTTTAGGTTTCGGGTTCGTGTTAGAGTTAGGCTTAGGGTGAGGGTGAGGTTTAGGGTTAGAGTTAGGGTTAGTGTTAGGGTTAGTGATAGGGTGAGGATTATGGTTAGGCTTGGGCTTAGGCTTAGTCTTAGGCCGACCATGAGGGGGAGGGTTAGGGTTTGGGTTAGGGGGAGGTTTAGGGTTAGGATTAGCGTGAGTGTCAGGATGAGGTTTAGGGTTAGGTTTAAGTTTAGGGTGAGGGCTAGGGTGAGGGTTAGGGTGAGGGTTAGGTTTAGGACAGGGTTAGGTATAAGATTTGGGTTAGGGTGAGGGTGAGTGTGAGGGTTAGGGTTGGGTTAGGCTTATTGTTAGGGTGAGGGTTAGGGTTATGTTTTGGGTTAGGGTGAGGGTGAGGCTGAGGATTAGGTTTAGGTTTAGGGTTGGGTTTAGGGTTAGGGTTTGTGTTAGGGTTAGGGTTACGGTTATGGTTACAGTGAGGTTAGGTTTTGTGTTAGGGTTAGGGTTAGGGTTACGGTGAACGTTAGGTTTAGGGTTAGGGTTAGGGTTAAGTTAGGGTTAGGCTGAGGGTGATGGTGGGGCTGAGGATTAGGGTATGGTTAGGGTTAGGGTTAGGGTTATTGTTAGGGTTATGGTTAGGGTGATGTTTGCAGTGAGGGTGAGGCTGAGGGTGAGGGTGAAGGTTATGGTTAGGGTGTGGGTTAGGGTTAGGGTTACTGTTATTGTTAGGGTTAGGGTTAGAGTTACAGTGAGGTTGAGGGTGAGGTTGAGGGTTAGGGTTAGTGTTAGTTTTAGGATTAAGGTTAGGGTTAGGGTTAGGGTGAGGGTGAGGTTTAGGGTTAGAGTTAGGTTTGCGGGAGGGTTACGGTGAGGTTTAGGGTTAGGGTTAGTGTTAGGGTTAGTTTGAGGGTGATTGTTAGGTTGAGGTTTAGAGATAGGGTTAACTTTAGGACTAGGGTTAGGGTGAGGGTGAGTGTGAGGGTTAGGTTGAGGGTTAGGCTGAGGCTTAGTGTTAGGTTGAGGGTGAGGGTGGGGGTGAGTATTAGTGTTAGGGTGATGGTTAGGGTTAGGGTTAGGGTTATTGTTAGGGTTAGGGTTAGAGTTAGGTTGATTGTGAGGGTGAGGGTGAGGTTTAGGGTTAGAGTGAGGGTGAAGTTTAGGGTTAGAAAAAGGGTTAGGGGGAGAGTTAGGGTTAGGTTTAGTGTTAGGCTTAGGGTTATTGTTAGGGTTAGTGTTAGAGTTATTGTGAGGGTAAGGGTGAGGGTGAGGTTTAGTGTTAAGGTAATGATGAGATTTAGGGTTAGAGTTAGTGTTAGGGAGACAGTTAGGGTGAGGGTTATCTTAGGTTTAGTGTTAGGGTTTGGGTTAGGGTTAGGGTTAGTTTGAGGTTTAGGGTTAGGTTTAGGTTTAGGTTTAGGATTAGGGTTATGGTGAGGGTGAGTGTGAGGGTTAGGGACAGGTTTAGGCTTAGGCTTAGGGTTAGGCTCTGGGTGAGAGTGGGGTAAGGATTAGATTTTGGCTGATGGTTAGGGTTAGTGTTAGGTTTAGGGTTATGATTAAGGTTAGGGTTAGGATTAGGGTTAGGGTGAGGGCTACGGTGAGGGTGAGGGTTAGTGTGAGGGTTTGGCTTAGGCTTTAGGGTTAGGCTGTTGGTGAGATTGACGGTGAGGGTTTGGGTTATGGTGATGCTCAGGATTATGGTCAGGGTTAAGATTAGTATGAGGGTTAGGGTTAGGGTGAGGGTTAGCGTCAGAGTGACGGTAAGGGTAAAGCTGAGAGTTAGGCTGAGAGTGAGGATTAATGTAAGGTGTAGGGTTAGGGTTGGGGTTAGGGTTAGGGTGAGGGTGAGGTTAAGATTGATGCTTAGGTTTAGGGTTAGTGTGAGGTTTAGAGTGAGGATGAGGGTTAGGGTTAGGGTGAGGGCTAGGTTCAGGGTGATGGTTAGGGTTAAGCTTAGGGTGAGGTTTAATGTTAGGGTGATGTTTAGGGTTAGTGTGAGTGTTAGGGTTAGGGTTAGGGTTAGTGTTATGGTGAGGGTAAGTGTTAGTTTGAGGGTTAGGTTTAGGGTGAGGGTTATGGTTAGAATGAATGTTAGGATTAGGGTTAGGTTTATTGTTAGGGTAGGGTTAGGGTTACATTTATGGTGAGGGTGAGGGTTAGGGTTAGGGTGTGGTTTATGTTTAGGGTTAGGTTGAGAGTTAGGGTTAGGGTGAGGGTGAAGTTTATGGTTAGATTTAGCGTTAATGATAGGGTTAGGGTTACGGTGAGGGTCAGTGTGAGGGTTAGGGTTAGGCTTAAGCTTAGGGTTAGGCTTGGGCTTAGACCGAGTGTGAGTGTGAGGGTTAGCGTTAGGGTTAGGGTGAGGGTTAGGTTTAGGGTTACAGTGAGGGTTAGGGTTAGGGTTAGTGATAGTGTTAGGGGTAGGGTTAGGGTGAGGGTGACAGTAAGGGTAAAGGTGAGGGTTAGGGTTAGGTTCAGGTTTAGATTGAAGTTGAGTGTGAGGGTTATGGTTAGGGGTAGGGTTACACTTAGGGTTAGGGTGAGAGTTAGTGTTAGTGTTAGGGGTAGGGTTAGGGTGAAGGTGAGCATTAAGGTTAGGATTAAGTTGAGGGTAAGTGTGAGGGTTAGTGTTAGGGTTAGGGTTAGGGTGAGTGTGAGGGTTAGGGTTAGGGTTAGGGTGAGGTTTAGGGTTAGGGTTAGTGTTAGGGGTAGGGTTAGGGTGAGGGTTAGGATGAGGGTGAGGGTGAGGGTTAGGGTTAGGGTTAGGATTACGATTAGGGGTAGTGTTAGGGTGAGTGCTTGGGTTAGGCTTAGGTTTAGGATTAGGCTTAGCATTAAGCTGAGGGTGAGGGTGAGGGTTAGGGTTAGGGTGAGAGTTAGGGTGAGGGTGAGGGTTAGGCTTAGGTTTAGGATTAAGATTAGGGTAAGGGTTAGGGTCAGTGTGAGGTTTAGGGTTAGGGTTAGGGTGACAGTATGTATTAGGGTGAGGGTTAGATTTAGTGTGAAGGATATGGTTAGGATGAGGGTTAGGGTTAGGGTTATTGTTAGGGTTAGGATTAGGGTTATGGTTACGGTGAGGGTGAGGGTGAAGGTTAGGTTGAGGTTTAGGTTTAGGTTTAGGGTTAGAGTTAGGGTTAGGGTTACGTTTAGTGTTAGGTTTATGGTTAGGTTGTGACTTAGCGTGAGGGTTAGGGTTAAGGTTAGGATTAGGACGAGGGTTAAGGTGAGGGTGAGTGTGAGGGTTAGGGTTAGGGTTTGGGTTAGCATTAGAGTTAGGGTGAGGGTGAGGATGAGGGTTAGGGTTAGGGTGAGGGTTGGGGTTAGGGTTAGAGTAACGGTTAGGGTGAGGGTTAGGCTTAGGCTTAGGTTTAGGGTGTTGGTTAGGGTGAGGTTGAGGGTTAGGGTGAGGGTTAGGCTGAGGGTTAGGATTAGGGTTAGTGTTAGGGTTAGAGTTGGGGTTAGGTTTAGGCTTAGTGTTAGGCGGAGGTCAGGGTGAGGGTGAGGTATAGGGTTAGGTGAGGGTGAGGTTTAGGGTTAGATTTAGCATTAGATTGAGAGCTCGTTTGAGGGTTAGGGTTAGGGTTCTTGTTAGGTTTAGGGTGATGGTGTGTGTGAGGGTTATGGTTAGTCTTAGGCTTAGGCTTAGGCTTAAGGCCAAGCGTGAGGTTGAGTGTGAGGGTTAGGGATAGTGTCAGGGTTAGGGTTTTAGGGTTAGGGTGAGGGTTATGATGAGGTTTAGGGTTAGGATGAGGTTTAGGCTGAGGGCTAGAGTGAGGTGAGGCTTATGGTTAGCGTTAGGGTTTGGGTTATTGTTAGTGTTAGGGTTAGATTTAAGTTCAGTGTTAGGGTGAGCGTGATGATTAGGTTTAGGGTTAGGGTGAGGTTTAGGGTTAGGGTTAGGGTTAGGGTGAGGTTTAGGGTTAGGATTAGGGTGAGTTTTAGGATGAGGTTTACGGTTAGGATTAGGGTTAGGGTACGGGCTAGGGTGAGGTTTCGTGTTAAAGTTAGGGTTAGGGGGAGGCTTAGGTGGAGTGTTAGGCTTAGGTTTATTGTTAGGGTTAGGGTGAGTTTTAGGTTGAAGTTTAGGGATAGGTTTAGGGTTAGGATTAGGGTTAGGGTGAGGCTGAGAGTGAGGGTTAGGGCTAGCGTTAGGCTTAGGCTTAGGGTAAGGCTGAGGGTGAGTGTGGGGTTGAGAATTAGGATTAAGGTGATAGTTAGGTTTAGGGTTAGTGTTATTGTTTGGGTTAGGGTTAGAGTTACTGTGTGGGTGAGGGTGCGGATGAGGTTTAGGATTAGAGTTGGGATTAGGGGGAGAGTTAGGGTGAGGTTTACAGTTAGGGTTAGTGTTAGGGTTTGGGTGAGGCTTAGGATTAGTGTTAGGGCTATTATTAGGGTAAGGTTTATGTTTATGGTTATGGTTAGATTGAGGGTTAGAGTTAGTTTTAGGGTGAGGCTTAGGGTTTGGGTTAGGGTTAGAGTTAGGGTGAGGGTGAGGGTGAGGTTTAGGGTTAGAGTCAGGGTTAGGATCAGCGTTAGGTTGAGGGTTAGGTTTAGGGTTAAGATTAGGGTTAGGGTGAATGTGACTGTGTGGGTTAGGGTTAGGTTTAGATTTTGGCTTAGGGTTAGGCTGAGGGTGAGGGTCAGGGTTAGGGTTAGTGTTAGGTATAGGGTTAGGGTTAGGGGTAGGTTAGGGTTTGGGTTAGTGTGAGGGTTAGTGTGAGGGTTAGGGTTAGGGGTAGGATGAGGGTAAGTGTGAGGGTGAGGTTTATGGTTAGGGTGAGTACTATGGTTAGGGTGAGGGTTAGGGTTATTGTTAGGGTTAGGGTTAGGGTTAAAGTTAGGGTTAGGGTGAGGGTGAGATTTAGGGTTAGAGTTAGGGTTAGTGTTACAGTTAAGATGAGGTTTAGGGTTAGGGTTAGAGTTAGGGTGAGGGGTAGGGTTAGGTTTAGGATTAGGTTTAGGGTGAGGGTGAGGGTGGGGCTTAGGTTTAGGGTTAGGTTTAGGCTTAGAGTTAGGGTGAAGGTTAGGGTTAGGGTTTAGGTTAGGGTGCAGGTGAGGCTGAGGATTAGGGTAGGTTTAGAATTAGATTTAGGGTTAGGTTTAGGGTTAGGGTTAGTGTTATGTTTACGGTTAGGTTTAGGGTTATGGTGAGGTTGAGGGTTAGGGTTAGGCTTAGAGTTAGGCTGAGGGTGACTGTGGGGGTGAGGATTAGAGTTAGGTTTAGGCTTAGGCTTAGGGTTAGGGTTATTGTTAGTGTTATGGTTAGGGTTAACTTTGCGGTGAGGGTGAGGCTGCGGGTGAGGGTTAGGGTTAGTGTTAGCGTTAGTGTTATTTTTAGGGTTAGGGCTAAAGTTACGGTGAGGTTGAGAGTGAGGGTGAAAGTTAGGGTTAGGATGAGTTTTAGGGTGAGGCTTAGGGTTAGGGTGAGGGTGAGGTTTAGGGTTAGAGTTAGGGTTAGTGTTAGGGTTAGGGTGAGGTTTCTGGTCAGGGATAGGGTTGGGGTTATGGTGAGGATGAGGTTTAGAGTTAGAGTTAGGGTTAGGGTGAGGGTGAGGCTGAGGGTGAGGGTTAGGGTTAGGGTTAGTGTTAGGTTTAGGGTTAGGATTAGGGTTAGACTTAGGATTAGGCTAAGGGTGAGGTTTAGGGCTAGAGTTAGGGTTAGGGACAAGGTTAGATTTAAGGTTAGGGTTAGGGTTAGGGTTAGGGTGAGAGTTAGGTGGTGTGTTAGGTTTAGGGTTAAGTATAGGATTAGGGTTAGAGTGAGGGGGAGTGTGTGTGTTAGGATTAGGTTTAGGGTTAGGCTTAGGGTTAGGCTGAGGGTGAGGTTGAGCGTGCGGTTTAGGGTTAGGGGAAGGGTTAGGATGAGGTGTAGGGTTAGGATGAGGGTTAGGGTAAGGGCTAGGGTGAGGGTGAGGTTTAGGTTTATTGTTAGGGTGAAGTTTAGGGTTAGGGTTAGGGTTAGGGTGAGGGTGAGGTTTAGGTTTATATTTAGGGATAGGGTGAGGCTGACGTTGAGGGTCAGGGTTAGGGTTAGTGTTAGGTGTAGGTTTAGGGTTAGGGTGAGGGTTAGTCTGAGTGTGAGGATGAAGGTTAGGGTTAGGATTAGGATTAGCATTAGTGTTAGAGTGAGTGTGAGTTTTGGGGTTAGGACTAGGGTTAGCGTTAGGCTTAGGGTTAGGCTGAGGGTTAGGGTAAGGGTGAGGGTTAAGGTTAGGGTGAGCATTAGGGTTAGGGTTATGGGGAGGGTTTTGATGAGGGTTAGGGTTAGGATTCGGGTTATGGTGAGGGCTAGGGTTAGGGTGAGTGTGAGGGTTAGGGTTAGGGATAGGCTTATGCTTAGGGTTAGGTTCAGGGTGAGGGGGGTCAGGATTAGGGTTAGGGTGATGGTTAGATTTAGGGTGAGGGGGAGGGTTAGGATGAGGGTTAGGGTTAGGATTAGGGTTAGGGTGAGGGATAGGTTGAGGTTAGGGTGAGAGTAGGATTCGGGTTAAGTTTAGAGTTAGGGTGAGGCTTAGGGTAAGAGTTACGGTGAGGTTGAGGGTTAGGGTTAGGTTGAGGTTTAGGGTTAAAAGTAGGGTTAGGGTGAGGGTGACGGTTAGGGTTAGGGTAAGGGTTACGTTGAGGGTGAGGGTTAGGGTTAGGTTGAGGGTTAGCTTTACGATTTGTGTTAGGGTGAAGGCTAGGGTGAGGGTGAGGGTTAGGGTTAGGGTTAGTGTGAGGTTTAGTGTTAGGGTTAGGGTTAGAGTTAGGATTAGGTTGAGGGTGAGGTTTAGGGGTAAAGTTAGTGTTAGGGTCAGGGTTAGGCTTAGGGTGAGGGTTAGTGTGGGGGTGACAGTAAGGGAAAGGTGAGGGTTAGGCTGAGGGTGAGGGTTACACTAAGGGTGAGGGTTAGGTTTAGGGTGAGGGATAGGGTTAGGGTTAGTGTGAGGGGGAGGGTTAGATTGAGGATTAGTGTTAGGGTTAGGGTTAGGGCTAGGGTTAGGTTGAGGTTTAGGGTTAGTGTTAGGGTGAGGTTTAGGTTTAGGGTGATGGTTATGGTTAGTGTGAGTATTAGTGTTCGGGTTACGGTTAGTGTTAAGTTGAGGGTAAGTGTTAGGGTGAGGGTTAGGTTTAGGGTGAGGGTAATGGTTAGGGTGAGGGTTAGGGTTAGGGTGTTTTTTAGGGTTAGGGTTAGGGTTACGGTGAGGGTGAGGGTTAGGTTTAGGGTTAGGATTAGGATTAGGGTTAGGGCTAGGGTGCGGGTAAGTGTTATTGTGAGGGTTAGGGTGAGCGTGAGGGTTAGGTTTAGAGTTACCTTGAGCGTGAGTGTTAGGTTTAGGTTGAGGGTTAGGGTTAGGGTTAGGGTTAGGGTTAGTGTGAGGGTTAGTGTTACGGTTACGGTTAGTGGTAGGGTGAGGATAAGTGTTAAGATGAGGTTTAGGGTTAGGGTGAGGATTATGTTTAGGGTGAGGGTTAGGGTTAGTGTTAGGGTTAGTGTTAGGTTTAGAGTTAGTGTTAGGGTGAGGGTGAGATTTAGTGTTAGAATTATGGTTAGTGTTAGGGTTAGGGTTAGGGTGCGGGTTAGGCTTAGGCTCAGGCTTAGGCTTAGGCTTAGGCCGAGCTTGAGGGTGAGGGTTAGGATTTACGTTAGGGTGAGGGTTAGGGTTATGTTTAGTGTCAGGTTTAGGATGAGGTTTAGGGTTAGGGTTAGGCTTATGGTGAGGGCTAGGGTGAGGGTTAGTGTGAGGGTTAGGGTTAGGGATAGGGTTAGGTTTAGGATTAGGGTTAGGGTGAGGGTGAATGTGAGGCTTAGGGTTAGGGATAGGGTTAGGCTTAGAGTTAGGGTGAGGGTTAGGTTTCAGGTTTGAGTTTGGGTGCAGGTGAGGCTGAGGATTAGGGTTAGGTTTAGGGTTAGATTTAGGGTTAGGTTTAGGCTTAGGGTTATTTTTAGTGTTAGGTTTGTGGTGAGGGTTAGGTTTAGTTTTAGTGTTAGGCTGAGGGTGACTGTGGGGGTGAGGATTAGAGTTTGGTTTAGGGTTAGGCTTAGTTTTAGGGTTATGTTTAGTGTTATGTTTAGGGTTAAGTTTGCGGTGAGGGTGAGGCTGAGGTTGAGGTTTAGGGTTAGGGTTAGAGTTAGTGTTATTGTTAGGGTTAGGGCTAGAATTACGGTGAGGTTGTGGTGAGGATGAAGGTTAGGGTTAGGTTGAGTTTTAGGGTCAGGGTTAGGGTCAGGGTGCGGGTGAGGTTTAGGGTTAGAGTTAGGGTTAAGATTATGGTTAGGGTGAGGTTGCGGGTTAGGGTTAGGGATGGTGTTATGTGAGGGTGAGGTTTAGTGTTAGAGTTAGGGTTAGGATGAGGCTAAGGGTAAGGCTGAGGGTTAGGGTTAGTGTTAGGTTTAGGGTTAGGGTTAGGGTGAGGGTTAGGGTTAGAGTTAGGTTTAAGGTTAGGCTTAGGGTTAGGCTGATTGTGAGGGTGAGTGTGAGGGTTAGGGTTAGGATGATGGTTAGGGTTAGGGTTATGGGGAGTGTTAGGATGAATGTTAGGGTTAGGATTAGGGTTAAGGTGAGGTTAGGGTTAGGGTTATGGGGAGTGTTAGGATGAATTTTAGGGTTAGGATTAGTGTTAGGGTGAGGGTTAGGGTGAGGGTGAGTTTTAGGGTTAGGGTTAAGGTTAGGATTAGGGTGAATGTGAGGTTTAGGGTTAGAGTTAAGCTTAAGGTGAGGCTGAGGGTGAGGGTGAGGGTTGGGGTTAGGATTAGGATTAGGGTAAGCGTTAGGATGAGTGTGAGTGGATAAGGGTTAGGGTTACACTGAGGGTGAGGTTGAGGGTGAGGGTAAGGTTTAGGATTAGGGTTAGGGTGAGGGTGAGTGTGTGGTAGGATTAGGCTTAGGGTTAGGGTGAGGGTGAGGTTGAGGGTGAGGGTTAGGGTTAGGGTGATTGTTTGGTTAAGGGTTAGGGGGAGGGTTAGGATGAGGGTTAGGGTCAGGCTTAGGCTTAGGTTTCGGTTGAGATAGAGGGTCATGGTGAGTATTAGCTTTAGGTTGAGGGTTAGGTTTAGGGTTAGCTTGAGAGTTAGGATTCAGGTTAAGTTTCGGGTTAGGGTGAGGGTTAGGGCTAGGTTTAGGGTGAGGGTTAGATTTAGGGTTAGGATGAGGATTAGGGTTACGATTAGGGTTAGGTTGAGGGCTAGGGTGAGGGTGAGGATTAAGGTTAGTGTTAGGGTAAGGTTTAAGGTTAGGGTTAGGTTTAGGTTGAGGGTTAGGTTGACGGTTAGGGTTACGGTGAGGGTGAGTGTTAGGGTTAGGGTGAGGGTGAGTGTTAGCATTAGGTTTAGGGTTAGGATTAGTATTATTGTTAGGGTTAGGGTTAGAGTTATGGTGAGTTTGAGGGTGAGGGTTAGGGTTAGGTTTAGGGTTAGGGTGAGGTTTAGGTTTAGGGGTAGGATTAGGGTTAGCATGATGGTAAATTTTAGGGTTACGTTTAGGGTTAGTTGGAGGGTTAGGTCGAGGGTTAGATTTAGGGTTAGTTTTAGAGTTAAGGTTAGGGTGAGGGTTAGGTTGAGGGTTAGGTTGAGGGTTAGTGTTAGAGTTAGGGCTAGGATTAGGGTTAGGATGAGGATTAGGGTGAGTGTTAGGATTAGGTAAAGATGAGGTTTAGGATGAGGTTTTCGATTAGGGTTAGGGTTAGGGTTAGAGTGAGGTTTAGGGTTAGGGTTTGGGTTAGGCTTAGAGTTACTGTGAGGGTGAGGGTGCAGGTGAGTGTGAGGGTTAGGGTTAGGTTTAGGGTTAGGCTTAGGATTAGGCCGAGGGTGAGGGTGGGAATGAGGGTTAGGGTTAGGGTGAGAGTTAGTTTTAGGGTTATGGGGAGGGTTAGGATGAGGGTTAGGGTTAGGATTAGGGTTAGGGTGAGGGCAAGGTTGAGGGTGAGTTTCAGGGTTAGGGTCAGGGTGAGGTTTAGGGTTAGGGTTTTGGATAGGGTTAGAGTTACTGTGAGGGTGAGGGTGCGGGTGAGTTTGAGGGTGAGGGTGAGGTTTAGGGTTAGTGTTAGGGTGAGAGTTAGGGTTCAGGTTAAGTTTAGGGTTAGGTTGAGTGTTAGGGTAGGCTTAATTTGAGCGTGAGGGTCAGGGTTAGGTTGAGGGTTAGGGTTAGGTTTAGTGTTAGGGTGAGTTTCAGAGTTAAGGTTAGGGTGAGGGTTAGGATGAAGTTTAGAGTTAGGATTAGGGTTAGGTTGAGGGCTAGGGTGAGGGTGAGAGTTATGGTTAGTGTTAGGGTGAGGTTTAGGTTTAGGGTTAGGTTAGAGTTAGGTTGAGGGTTAGAGTTTGGATTAGGGTTACGGTGAGTGTGATGTTTAGGATTAGAATTAGGGTTAGGGGGAGGGTTAGGTTGAGGGTTAGGGTTAGGGTTAGTGTTAGGTTAGGGTTAGGGTGAGGGTTAGGGTTAGGATTAGGGTCAGGGTGAGGGTGAGGGTTAGGTTTGGGGTCAGAGTTAGGGTTAGGATTAGGGATAGGATTAGGGTTAGGGTGAGTGACAGTGTGTTTGTTAGGGTTAGGTTTAGGCTTAAGCTTAGGGTTAGGCTGAGGGTGAGTTTGAGAGTGAGGCTTAGGGTTAGGTTGAGGGTTAGTGTTTGGTTTAGGGGGAGTGTGAGGATGAGGGTCAGGGTTAGGTTTAGTGTTAGTGTAAGGGCTAGGGTGAGGTTGAGTTTTAGGGTTTAGGGTTTGTGTTAGGGTTAGGTTTAGTGTGAGGTTTAGTGTTAGAGTTAGGGTTAGGATAAGGCTGAGCATGAGGGTTAGGGTTAGGGTTAGTGTTAGGGTTAGTTTGAGGGTTAGGGTGAGGGTGAGGTTTAGGGTTAGGGTTAGGATTAGGATTAGGGTTAGGGTTAGGGTGAGTGTGAGGGTTAGTGTTAGTCTTAGGGTGAGGGTGAGGGTGAGGGTGAGGGTTAGGGTTAGGTTGAGGGTTAGGTTTAGGTTTAGTGTGAGAGTTAGCTTTAGGTTAAGTTTAGGGTTAGGGTGAGGATTAGGGTTAGGATTAGCGTTAGGGTGAGTGCTAGCTTGAGGGTGAGGGTTAGGGTTAGTTTTAGGGTAAGGTTTATGGTTAGGGTTAGGTTTCGGGTGAGGGTTAGGGTTAGGATTAGGGTTAGGGTGAGGGTTAGTGTTAGGATTAGGGTTAGGATTAGTGATAGGGTTTGGTTTAGGGTTGGGATTAGTGTTATTGTTAGAGTTAGGGTTAGAATTATGGTGAGTGTGAGGGTGAGGGTTAGGAATAGGATTAGTGTTAGTGTTAGGGTGAGTGTGAGGTTTAGGGTTAGGATTAGGGTTAGGCTAAGTTTTAGGCTGAGGGTGATGGTGAGGGTGCGGATTATTGTTAGGGTGAGGGTTAGGGTTATTGTTAGGGTGAGGGTTAGGATGAGGTTTAGAATTAGTATTAGGGTTAGGTTGAGTGCTAGGTGAGAGTGAGAGTTAGGGTTAGTGTTACTGTGAAGTTTAGGTTTAGGGTTAGGGTTAGGGTTAGGTTGAGGGTTAGTGTTTGGATTAGGGTTAGGGTGAGTGTGAGGTTTAGGGTTAGAGTTAGGTTTAGGGGGAGGGTTAGGTTGAGGGTTAGAGTTAGGGTTAGTGTTAGGGTTAGGGTTAAGGTTATTGTTAGTGTTATGGTTAGGGTTAAATTTGCAGTGAGGTTGAGGCTGAGGTTGAGGGTTATGATTAGGGTTAGGGTGAGTGTTAGGGTTACTCTTATTTTTCGGTTTAAGGTTTGAATTACAGTGAAGTTGAGGGTGAGGGTGAGGTTTAGTGTTAGAGTTAGGGTTTGGGGGAGGGATAGGGTGAGGTTTAGGGTTAGGGTTAGTGTTAGGGTTAGGGTGAGTGTGAGGGTTAGTTTGAGGTTTTGGGATAGGGTTACGTTTAGGTTTAGGTTTAGGTTTAGGGTGAGCGTGAGTGTGTGGGTTAGGTTGAGGGTTAGACTTAGGCTTAGGTTTAGGCTAAGGGTCAGGGTGGTGGTGAAGATTAGGGTTAGGGAGATGGTTAGGGTTAGGGTTAGTGTTATTGTTAGGGTAAGGGTTAGAGTTACAGTGAGGGTGAGGGTGCTGGTGAGAGTTAGTGTTAGGGTTAGTGTTGGGTTTAGGGTTAGGTTGTGAGTTAGGGTTAGTGTTACTGTGAGGGTGAGGGTGCGGTTGAGTGTGAGGGTTAGGGTTAGTTTTAGGGTTAGGATTAGGGTGAGGGCTAGGGAGAAGTTTAGGGTTAGGTTTGTAGTGAGATTTAGGGGTAGGGTTAGATTTAGGGTTAGGGTGATGTGAGGTTTAGGGTTAGATTTAGGGTTAGGGTGAGGCTGAGGGTGAGGGTTAGTGTTAGGGTTAGTGTTAGGGTTAGGTTAGGGTTAGGGTGAGGTTAGGGGTAGGGGGAGGTTTAGGGTTAGGGTTAGGATTAGTGTTAGGGTTTGGGTGAGTGTGAGGGATAGGGTTAGGGTTAGGGTTAGGGTGAGGGTTAGGGTTAGGATTAGGGTCAGAGTTAGGGTTCTGAAAAGTTTAGGGTTAGGGTGAGGATTAGGGTTAGGATTAGGTTTAGGGTTGGGGCTAGGGTGATGGTGAGCGTGAGGGTTAGTTTTAGGGTAAGGTTTACGGTTAGGGTTAGGGTTTGGGTGAGGGTTAGCATGAGGGTTAGCATTACGGTGAGGGTGAGGTTTAGGGGTAGGTTGAGGGTTAGATTTAGGATTAGGGTTAGGGTGAGGTGAGTGTTAGGATTATTGTTAGGATTAGGATTTGGATTAGGGTTAGGGTGAGTGTGAGGTTTAGGGTTAGGGTTAGGGTTAGGCTTAGGTTTAGTCTGAGGGTGATGGTGAGGGTGAGGGTTATTGTTAGGGTGAGGGTTAGGGTTAGGGTTAGGGTGAGAATTAGGTTTCGGGTTAAGTTTAGGGTTAGAGTGAGGTTTAGGGTAAAGGTTACAGTGTGGGTTAGGGTTAATGTTAGTGTGAGTTGTAGGATGAGGGTTAGGGTTAGGATTACTCTTAGAATGAGGGCTAGAGTGAGGGTGAGGTTTAGGGTTAGTGTTAGGGTGACGTTTAGGTTTAGGTTTAGGGTTAGGGTAAGGGTGAGGGTGAGGTTTAAGGTTAGAGATAGGGTTCGGGTGAGGCTGAGGGTGAAGGTTAGGGTTAGTGTTAGTGTTAGATTTAAGGTTTCGGTGAGGGTTAGGGTGAGGGTGAGTGTTAGCCTTGGTGTTAGGAATAGGATTAGGGTAAGGGTTAGGGTGAGTGTAAGGGTTAGTGTCACGGTGAGCGTGAGTGTTAGGGTTAGGTTGAGGGTTAGGGTTAGGCTTACGATTAGGGTGAGGGTGAGAGAGAGGATTAGGGTTAGGGTAAGGGTTAGGGGTAGGGTTAGAGTGAGAGTTAGGGTTCGAGTTTAGGGTTAGGGTGTGATTTAGGGTTAGGATTACGTTGAGTTTGAAGGTTAGGCTAAGTTTGAGGGTTAGGGTTAGGCTTAGGATTAGGGTGAGGGTTAGGGTTAGGGTTAGGCTGAGGTTTAAGGTGAGGTTTTGGATTACGGTTAGGGTTAGTGTTAGGGTGAGTGTGAGGTTTTGAGTTAGAGTTAGGTTTAGGGGCAGGGTTAAGGAGAGTTTTTGGGTTAGAGTTAGTGTTATGGTTAGGGTGAGGGTTAGGTTTTGGGTTAGGGTTATTGTTAGTGTTATGGTTAGGGTTATGTTTGTGGTGAGGGCGAGGCTGTGGGTGGAGTTATGTTTAGTGTTAGGTTTAGGGTGAGGTTTAGGGTTAGGGTTACGGTAAGGGTTAGGGTGAGTGTGAGGTTTAGGGTTAGATTTAGGGTTAGGGTTAGGATTAGGGTTAGGGTGAGGGTTATGGTGAAGGCCAGGGTGTCGTTGAGGGTTATGGTAAGTGTTAGGGTTAAGTTTAGGGTGAGGGTTAGCTTGAGGTTTAGGGTTAGGGTGAGGATTAGGGTTAGGTTGAGGATTAGGGTGAGTGTGAGGTTTAGGTTTAGGGTTAAGCTTAGGTGTAGGCTGAGGGTTAGGTTGAGCAGGAGGTTAGTGTTAGGGGTTAGGGTTAGGGTTAGAGTTAGATGTAGTGTTAGGGTGAAAGATAGGGTTCAAGTTAAGTTTTGGGTTAGCGTTAGGTTTACGGTGATGGTTAGGATGAGGATTAGGGTTAGGATTAGGTTTAGGGTGAGGGCTAGGGTGAAGGTGAGGGTTAGGGTTAGTGTTTTGGTGAGGTTTAGGTTTAGGGTTAGTGTTAGGATGAGGGTTACGGTTACGGTGAGGGTGAGGGTTAGGGTTAGGGTAAGGGTTAGGGTAAGCATTTGGGTTAGGGTTAGGGTGAGTTTTAGGGTTACATTTAGGGTTAGGTCGAGGGGTAGGGTTAATTTTAGTGTTAGGGTTAAGGTTAGGGTGAGTGTTAGCTTGAGGTTTAGGGTTATTTTTAGGGTTAGGGTTAGGAATAGAGTTAGGGTGAGGGTGAGTGTGAGGGTTAAGTTTAGGGTGAGTGTTAGCTTGAGGTTTTGGGTTAGGCTGAGGGTGAGGGTGGGTGAAGATTAGGGGTAGGGTCAGGGTGAGTGTGAGGGTTAGGGTTAGGGTTAGGCTTAGGCTTAGGGTTAGGCTGAGGGTGAGGGTGGGGGTGAGTATTAGGGTTAGGGTGATGGTTATGGTTAGGGTTAGGGTGAGGGTTGGGATGAGGGTTAGGTTTAGGATTAGGGTTAGGGAGAGGACTAGGGTGAGAGTTAGGGTAAGGGTTAGGCTTAGGCTTACGGTTAAGCTGAGCGTGAGGTTGCGGGTAAGTTTTAGGTTTAGGGTGATGGTTAGGTTTACGGTTAGGGTGAGGGTTAGGATGAGGTTTAGGGTTAGGGTGAGGATGATGGTAAGTGTAAAGGTGAGGTTTAGGCTGAGGGTGAGGGTTAAGATAAAGGTGAGTGTTAGGATTAGGGTTAGGGTTAGGGTGAGTGTTAGAATGAGGTTTGGGTTTAGGGTTAGGGTTAGTGTGAGGTTTAGGGTGAGGATGATGGTTAGGGTTAGGGTGAGGGTGAGGATTAGTCATCGGGTTAGGGTGAGGGCTTGGATGAGGGTTAGGGTTAGAGTTAGGGTTAGGGTTAGGGTGAGGTTTCGGATTAGGGTGAGGATTAGGGTTAGTGTGAGGGTTAGTGTTAGAGTTAGGGTTAGTGTTACGGTGAGGGTAACTGTTAGGGTGAGGGTTAGGGTTAGGTTGAGGCTTATGGTTGGGGGAGAATTAGGGTTAGGTTTAGAGTAATTTTTAGGTTTAGGATTACGGTTACAGTGAGGGTGAGAGTTAGGGTTAGTGTTAGGGTGAAGTTTAGTGTTAGGGTTAGTGTTAGAGTTAGGGTTAGGGTGAAGTTGCGGTTTAGTGTTAGGATTAGTGTTAAGGTGAGGTTTAGGGTGAGGGTTAGGGTTAGGGTGAGGGTTAGGGTGGGGGTGACGGTAGGGGTAAAGATGAGGGTTAGTCTGAGGGTGAGCGTTACGGTAAAGGTGAGGTTTAGGTTTAGGGTGAGGGTTAGGTTTAGAGTTAGGGTGAGGCTGAGGGTTAGATTGAGATTTAATGTTAGGGTTAGTTTGAGGTTTATGGTGAGGATGAGTGTTAGGGTTAGGGTGAGTGCTAGGGTGAGGTTGAGGGTTAACTTTAGTGTTAGGTTGGGGTTTAGGGTTAGGGTGATTGTTAGGGTTAGTGTGAGCATTAATGTTAGCATTAGGTTTAGTGTTAGTGTGAGTATAAGTATTAGGATGAGGGTTAGGGTTAGGGTGAGGGTTATGGTTAGGGTGAGGGTTAGGGTAAGTGTTAGGGTTATTGTTAGGGTTAGGGTTAGGGTTATATGGTTATGGTGAGGGTGAGGGTGTGGGTTATTTTTAGGGTTAGGATGAGGTTTAGGTTTCAGGTAAGGGTAAGAATTAGGGTTAGGGTGAGGGTGAGGTTTAGGGTTAGAGTGAGCATTAGTGTTAGGGTTAGGGATAGGGTGAGGGTTAGGGTTAGGCTTAGGCTTAGGCTTGGGCCGAGCATGAGGAGGAGGGTTAGGGTTCGGGTTAGGGTGAGGTTTAGGGTTAGGGTTAGGCTGAGGGTTAGGTTTAGGTTTAGGGTTAGGATTAGCTTTGGGGTGAGGGCTAGGGTGAGCGTTAGGGTGAGGGTTAGGTTTAGGATAGGGTTAGGTTTAGGATTTGGGTTAGGGTGAGTGTGAGTGTGAGGGTTAGGTTTGGGTTAGGCTTAGGGTTAGTTTGAAGGTTAGGGTTTGGCTTAGGGTGAGGGTGAGGCTGAGGATTAGTGTTAGGTTTAAGGTTTGGTTTAGGGTTAGGGTTTCTGTTAGGTTTAGGGTTAGGGTTAGGGTTACAGGGAGGGTTAGGTTTAGGGTTAGGGTTAAGTTAGGGTTAGGCTGAGGGTGAGGGTGGGGGTGAGGTATAGGGTTATGGTTAGGGTTAAGGTTATTGTTAGTGTTGTGGTTAGGGTTAAGTTTGCAGTGAGGGTGAGGCTGAGGGTGAGGTTTATGTTTAGGGTTACGGTTAGGGTTAGGGTTACTGTTATTGTTAGTGTTGGGGTAAGAATTACTGTGAGGTTGAGAGTGAGGGTTTGGGTTAGGGTTAGGGTGAGGTTTAGGATTAGGGTTAGGTTTAGGGTTAGGGTGAGGGTGAGGTTTAGGGTTAGAGTTAGTCTTTGGGGAGGGTTAGGGTGAGGTTTATGGTTAGGGTTAGTGTTAGGGTTAGGCTGAGGGTGAGGTTTAGGTTGAGGATTAGGGATAGGGTTAAGTTTAGTTTTAGCATTAGGTTGAGCGTGAATGTGAGGGTTAGGTTGAGGGTTAGGCTTAAGCGTAGGGTTAGGCTGAGGGTGAGGGTGGGGGTGAGGATTAGGGTTAGGTGATTGTTAGGTTTACGTTTAGTGTTATTGTTAGGGTAAGGGTTAGAGTTAAGGTGAGGGTGAGGTTGCGGGTGAGACTTAGATTTAGGGTTAGGGTGTGTTTTAGGGTTAGGATTAGGGTTAGGGTGGGGGTGAAGTTTAGGGTTAGTGTGAGGGTTAGGGTTAGGGTTTGGGTTAGGGTTAGAGTTACTGTGAGGGTTAGGGTATGGGTGAATGTGAGGATTAGGGTTAGGTTTAGGGTTAGGGTCAGGGTTAGGGTGAGGGCTGGGGTGAGGGTGAGTTTTAGGGTTAGGGTTAGGGTTTGGTTTAGGGTTAAGGTTAGGGTTAGGTTTAGGGTGAGTGTGAGGTTTAGTGTTAAAGTTAGGGTTAGGGTGAGGCTGAGGGTGAGGGTTAGGGTGAGGGTTAGCATTAGGGTTAGGGTGAGAGTTAGGTTTCAGTTTAGTTTAGGGTTAGGGTGAGGATTAGGGTTAGGATTAGGGTTAGGCTGAGGGCTAGGGTGAGGATGAGGGTTAGGGTTAGTGTTAGGGTAAGGTTTAGGGTTAGGGTTAGTGTTCGGGTTCGGGATAGGATGAGGGTTAGGTTTTCGGTGAGTGTGAGAGTTTGGTTTAGGTTGAGGGTTAGGGTTAGGATTAGTGTTAGGGTGAGGGTGACTGTTACGATTAGGTTTAGGATTAGGAGTAGGGTTAGGTTTAGGGTTAGGATTAGTGTTATTTTTAGGGTTTGGTTAATAGTTATGGTGAGGGTGAGGGGAGGGTGAGGATTAGGGTTAGGGTTATTGTCAGGTTCAGGATTAGGCTTAGGATTAGTGTTAGGGTGAGGGTGAGGTTTAGTTTTATATTTAGGGTTAGTTGGAGGTTTAGGTGGGGGTTAATGTTAGGGTTAGTTTTATGGTTAAGGTTAGGGTGAGGGTTAGGTTGAGGTTAAGGGTTAGGGTTAGTGTTAGGGTGAGGGTTAGTGTGAGGGTTAGGCTTAGGATTAGGCTTAGGCTTAGGGTAAGGCTGAGAGTTAGTGTGGGGGTGTGGATTAGGTTTAGGGTGATTGTTAGGTTTAGGCTTAGGGTGAGGGTTAGGATGAGAGTTAGGGTTAGGATTAGGGTTAAGGTGAGGGCTTGGGTGAGGGTGAGGGTTAGGGTAAGTGTTAGGCTTAGGCTTAGGGTTAGGCTGAGAATGAGGTTGAGGGTGAGGATTAGGGTTAAGGTGAGATTTAGTGTTAGGGTTATGGTTAGAGTTAGGATTCGGGTGAGGGAGAGGTTTAGGGGTAGAGTTAGGGTTAGGGTGAGTGTTAGGCTTAGGGTGACGGTTAAGGTGGGAGTGATGGTAAGGTAAAGGTGAGGGTTAGGCTGAGTGTGAGGGTTATTGAATGGGTTAGCGTTAGTGTTAGGGGGAGGGATAGGATTAGGCTGAGTGTGAGGGTGAGGGTTAGATTGAGGATTAGTGTTAGGGTTCGTGTGAAGTTTAGGGTGAGGATGAGGGTTAGGGTTAGGGTAAGGCCTAAGGTGAGGATGAGGGTTAGGGTTAGTGTTAGGGTGAAGTTTATGGTTAGGGTTAGGGTCATGATTAATGTTAGAGTTAGGCTTAAGGTGAGGGTTAGGGTGAGGGTGAGGTTTAGGATTAGGGTTAGGATTAGGATGAGGTTTAGGGTTAGGGTAAGTGTGACTTTTAGGGTTAGGGTTAGGGTTAGGCTTAGGTTTAATCTTAGGGTGATGGTGAGGGTGAGGGTTATTGTTAGGGTGAGGGTTATGCTTAGTCTTAGGGTGAGAGATAGGGTTCCGGTTATGTTTAGGTTTAGAATGAGTATTGGGTAAGGGTCACAGTGAGGGTGAGGGTTAGGGTTAGGTTGAGGTTTTGGGTTAGGGTTTGGTTTAGGGTGAGGGTGAGGGTGAGGGTAAGGGTTAGGGTTAGTGTTAGGGTAAGGGTTAGGATGAGGGTTAGGGTTAGGATTAGGGTTAGGGTTAGGGTTAGGGTTAGAGTTAAGGTTAAGTTGAGGGTGAGGGTGAGGGTTAGGGTTAGGGTGGGGTTTAGGGTTAAAGTTATTGTTAGGGTTAGGGTTAGAGTTAAGGTTAGGTTGAGGGTGAGGGTGAGGGTTAGGTTTAGGGTGAGGTGTAGGGTGAGGTTTAGTGTTAGTGTTAGGGTTAGAGTTAGCGTGAGGGTGAGGTTTAGTTGTAGAGTTAGGGTTAGGGGGAGGGTTAGCGTCAGGTTTAGGTTTAGGATTTGGGTGAGGATGAGGGTTAGGTTGAGTTTTAGGGATATGGTTAGGTTTAGGATTAGGTATCGTGTGAGGGTGAGTGTGAGGGTTAGGGTGATGGTTAGGCTTAGGGTGAGGGTTAGGCTGAGGGTGAGGGTGGGGGTGACGATTAAGGTTAGGGGGATAGTAAGGGTTAGGGTTTGTGTTATTGTTAATGTTAGAATTAGAGTTACTGTGAGGGTGAGTTTGGCGGTGAGGGTTAGGGTTAGGGTTAGGGTGGGGTTTAGGTTTAGGGTTAGTGTTAGGTTTAGTGTGAGGTTGAGGGTTAGGTTGAGGTTTAGGGTTAGGGTTAGGGTTATTGTGAGGGTTAGGGTTAGGGTTAAAGTTAGTGTTAGGGTTACGGTAAGTGTTAGTGTGAGGGTTTGTGTTAGGGTGAGGGTTCTGTTTAGGGTGAGGGTTAGAGTTAGGTTTATTTTTAGGGTTAGGGTTAGGGTTAAGGTTACATTGAGGGTGAGGATTAGGGTTGGGGTTAGGATGAGGTTTAGGTTTAGGGTTAGTTTTACAATTAGGGTTAGGGTGAGAGTGAGTTTTAAGGTTAGAGTTAGGGTTAGTGTTAGGGTTAGAGTGAGGGCTAGGGTGAGGGTTAGGGTTATGTTTAGGGTGAGGGTTAGGATGAGGTTTAGGGTTAGGATTAGGGTTAGGGTTAGGGCTCGGGTAAGGGTTAGGGTTAGGGTTAGGGTTATGGATAGGGTTAGGTTTAGGATTAGGATTAGGGTGAGGGTGAGTGTGAGGGTTAGGGTTAGGTTTAGGGTTAGGATTAGGCTTAGGGTTAGGGTTAGGGTTTGGGTTAGGGTGAGGTTGAGGCTGAGGATTAGGGTTTGGTTTAGGGTTAGGGTTAAGGTTAGTTTTAGGTTTAGGTTTAGGGTTAGGGTTAGGTTTAGCGTTAGGTTTTGGCTGAGGTTGAGGGTGGTGGTTAGGATTAGGGTTAGGTTTACCGTTCTGGTTATTGTTAGTGTTATGGTTAGGGTTAATTTTGCATTGAGGTTGAGTTTGAGGTTGAGTGTTATGGTTAGACATTGGGTTATGGTTAAGGTTAGTGTTATTGTTAGGGTTAGGTTTAGAGTTACGGTGAGCTTGAGGGTGAGGGTGAGAGTTAGGGTTAGGATGAGGTTTAGGGTGAGATTTGGGGTTAGGTTTAGGGTTAGGGTTAGGGTGAGTGTGAGGTTTAGGGTTAGAGTTAGTTTTAGGGGGATGGTTCAGGTGAAGTTTAGGGTTAGGGTTAGTGTTAGGGTTAGGGAGAGCGCGAGGGTTAGGATGTGGTTTAGGGATAGGTTTAGGGTTAGGATTAGGGTTAGGGTGTGGGTGAGTGTAAGGGTTAGGGTGTAAGGGTTAGGCTTAGGCTTAGGGTTAGCCTGAGATTGAGGATGAGGGTGAGAGTTATGGTTAAAATTAGGGTGGGGTTTAGGGTTAGGGTTAGGGTTAGGGTTTGGGTGAGGGTGAGGTTTAAGTTTAGATATAGGGTTAGGGGGGTGGTTAGGGTGAGGGTTATGGTTAGGGTTAGTTTTAGGGTTACGGTGAGGGTGAGGGTTAGGTTGAGGATTAGGATTAGGTTTAGGGTGAGGGTGAATGTGTGTGTTAGGGTTAGGTTTAGGGTTAGGCTTAGGATTAGGCTGAGGGTGAGTTTGAGGTTGAGGGTTAGGGTTAGGGTGAGGGTTAGGGTTCGGGTTATGTTAAGGGTTAGGGTGAGGGTTGGGGTAAGGGTTATGGTGAGGGCGAGGGTTAGCGTTAGGTTGAGTGTTAGGGTTAGGGTTAGGGTGCGTGTGAGGGTGAGGGTTAGAGTTAGGGTGAGGGTTAGGGTTAGGGTGTGGGTTAGGATGAGTGTTAGGGTTAGAGTTAGATTTAGGGTGAGTCTGAGGGTGAGGGTTAGGGTGAGGGTTAGTGTTAGATTTAGGGTTAGGGTGAGGGTGAAGCTGAGGGTGAGGGTTAGGGTTAGGGTTAGGGCGAGGTTTAGGGTTAGTGTTATGATTAGTGTTAGGATGAGGGTGAGGTTTAGGGGTAGAGTTAGGGTTAGGGTGTGGGTTAGGGTGAGGGTTAGGGAGGGGGTGATGTTGAGGGTAAATGTGAGGTTTAGGCTGAGGGTGAGTTTTACCATAAGGGTGATGGTTAGGGTGAGGATGAGTGTTAAGGTTAGCGTGAGTGTTAGGGTGAGGGTGAAGGTTAGGGTTAGTTGGAGGGTTAGGTCGAGGGTTAGGGTTAGGGTTAGTTTTAGGGTTAAGGTTAGAGTGAGGGTTAGGTTGAGGTTTAGGGTTCGTGTTACAGTTAGGATTAGGATTAGGGTAAGGGTAAGGCTGAGTGTGAGGTTTAGGGTTAGGGTTAGGGTTAGACTTAGGTTTAGGCTGAGGGTGAGGGTCAGGGTGAAGGATAGGGTTAGGGTGAGGATTAGGGTTAGGTTTAGGGAGAAAGATAGGGTTTGGGTTAAGTTTAGGGTTAGGGTTAGTTTGAGATTTAGAGTTAGGGTTAGGGTGAGGGTGAGGGATAGGGTTAGGATGAGGGTTAGGATGAGGATTAGGGTTATGATTAGTGTTAGGGTATGGGCTAGGGTGATGGTGATTTTTAGGGTTATGTTTTGGGTGAGGTTTAGTGTTAGGTTAGGGTTAGAGTTCGTGTTAGGATGAGAGTTAGTGTTACCATGAAGTTAGGGTTAGGGTTATGGTGAGGTTGAGGGTTAGAATTAGGTGTAGGGTGAGGGTGAGTGTTGGATTAGGGTTAGTGTTAATTTAGGTTTAGGATTAGTGTTATTGTTAGGGGTAGGGTTAGACTTACAGTGAGGGTGAGGGTGAGGGTTAGGGTTAGGGTGAGGGTTAGGATTGGGGTTATGGGGAGGGTTATGATGAGGGTTAGGTTTAGGATTAGGTTTAGGGTGAGGGTTATGCTTACGGAAGGGTGAGGGTTAGGGTTAGGGATAGGATTAGGGTTAGGGTTAGGGTTATTGTTAGGGTTAGGGTTAGGGTTATGGTTACGGTGAGGGGGAAGGTTAGGGTTAAGTTTAGGGTGAGGTTTTTAGTGTTAGGGTTAGGGTTAGAGTTAGGGTTAGGGTGAGGGTGATGTTTAGGGGTAGATTTAGGGTTACGGTGAGGGTCAACATGAGGGTTAGGGTTACCGTGAGGGTTAAGGTGGGGGTGATGGTAAGGGTAAAGATGAGGATTAGGCCTAGGGTGAGGGTTATGGTAAGGGTGAGGGTTACGGTTAGGGTGAGGATGAGAGTTAGGGTTAGGGTGAGTGCTAGGGTGAGGGTGAGGACTAGGTTTAGTGTTAGGGTGAGGTTAAGGTTAGTGAGGGGTATGGTTAGGGTTAAGGATAGGGTTAGGTTTAGGTTTATTGTTAGAGTTAGGTTTAGGGTTAGGGTAGGGTTAAGGTTAGGGTTAGGGTTATTGTTAGGGTTAGGGTTAGGATGAGGTTTAGGTTTAGGGTTCTGGTTAGAGTTAGGCTTAGGGTAAGGGTGAGGTTTAGGGTTAGAGTTAGGGTTAGTGTTAGGGTTAGGTTTAGCATGAGGGTTCGGTTTAGGGTTAGGCTTAGGCTTTGGTTTAGGCTTAGGCCCCGCATGTGGGTGAGGGTTAGATTTAGGGTTAGGGTGAGGGTAATCGATACGGAAGGGTGAGGGTTTGGGTTAGGGTGAGGGTTAGGGTTAGAATTAGGGTTAGGGTGAGGGTGAGGGTTAGGATTAAGGTTAGGGTTAGGGTTATTGTTAGGGTTAGGGTTAGGGTTAGGGTGAGGGTGATGGTCAGGGTTAAGTTTATGGTGAGGTTTTTAGTGTTAGTGTTAGGGTTAGGGTCAGGGTGAGGGTGAGGTTTAGGGGTAGAGTTAGGGTTAGGATTATGGTTAGCGTGAGGGTTAGGGTTAGGGTGAGGGTTAAGGTGGGGTGATGGTAAGGGTAAAGATGAGGGTTAGGACTAGGGTGAGGGTTATGGTAAGGGTGAGGGTTAGGGTTAGGGTGAGGATTAGGGTGAGAGTCCGTGTTCAGGTTAAGTTTAGGGTTAGGGTGAGATTTAGGGTGAGGATGAGGGTTAGGGTTAGGGTGAGGACTAGGCTGAGAGGGAGGATTAGGATTAGTGTTAGGGTGAGGTTAGGGTTAGGGTGAGGGTTATGGTTAGGGTTAGGGTTAGGGTTAGGGTTAGGGTTAGGTTTAGTGTTAGGGTTAGGGGTAGGATTAGGGTAGGGTTAAGGTTAGGGTTAGGGTTATTGTTAGGGTTAGGGTTAGGATGAGGTTTAGGTTTAGAGTTAGGGTTAGTGTTAGGGTTAGGGTAAGGGTGAGGTTTAGGGTTAGAGTTAGGTTTAGTGTTATGGATAGGGTTAGGGTGAAGTTTAGGGTCAGGGTTAGGCTTCAGCTTTGGTTTAGGCTTAGGCCCAGCATGTGTGTGAGGGTTAGGGTGCGGTTTAGGGTGAGCTTTAAGGTTAGGGTTCGGGTAAGGTTTAGGATGATTTTTAGGGTTAGGATTAGAGTTAGGGTGAGGGCAAGTTTTAGGGTTAGGATGATTATTCGGGTTAAGGATAGGGTTAGATTTAGGATTAGGGTTAGGGTGAGGGTTAGTGTGAGGGTTAGGGTTAGCATTAGGGTTAGGCTTCGGGTTAAGGTGAGGATTAGGGTTAGGGTTTGGTTAGGGTGAGCGTGAGGCTGAGGAGTAGGGTTAGGTTGAGGTTTAGGTTTAGGCTTAGGTTTAGGGTTAGTTTTAGTGTTATGTTTAGTGTTAAGGTTAAGTTTAGGGTTAGGTTTAGTGTTATTGTTACAGTTAGGGTTACAGTTAAGGTGAGGTTGAGGGTGAGGGTGAGGTTTAGGTTTAGGGTGAGGTTTAGGGTTAGAGTTAGATTGAGGGGGGAGGGTTATGGTGAAATTGAGGGCTAGGTTTAGTGTTAGGGTTAGGGTGAGGGTGAGGTATAGGTTGAGGTTTAAGGATAGGGGTAGTTTTAGGATTAGTGTTAGGGGGATGGTGAGTGTGAGGGTTAGGGTGAGGGTTAGGCTTAGGCTTAGGTTTAGGCTGAGGGTGAGGGTGGGGGTAAGGATTAAAGTTAGGGTGATGATTAGGGTTAGGGTTAGTGCTGTTGTTAGGTTTAGGGTTAGAGTTACAGTGAGGTTGAGGGTGCGGGTGAGGGTTAGCGTTAGGGTTAGGGTGGGGTTTAGGGTTAGGCTTAGTGTTAGGGTTAGGGTGAGGTTTAGGGTTAGATATAGGGTTGGGGGAGGGTTACGGTGATGGTTAGGGTTAGGGTTAGTGTTAGGGTTAGGGTGAGGGTGAGGGTTAGGTTTAGGTTTAGGGTTAGGCTTAGGGTTAGGATGAGGGTGATGGTGAGGGTGAGGGTTAGGGTTAGGGTGAGGGATAGGGTAAGGGTTATGGGGAGGGTTATGATGAGGGTTAGGGTTAGGATTAGGGTTAGGGTGAGGGTTAGGATTACGGAGAGGGGAGGGTTAGGTTTAGGGTGAGGGTTAGGGTTAGGATTAGGGTTAGGGTGAGGGTGAGGTTTAGGATTAGGGTTAGGGTTAGGGTTATTTTTAGGGTTAGTGTTAGGGTTATGGTTACTGTGAGGGTGAGGTTTAGGGTTAAGCTTAGGGTGAGGTTTATAGTGTTAGGGTTAGGGTTAGAGTTAGGGTTAGGGCGAGGGTGAGGTTTAGGGTTAGAGTTAGGGTTAGTGTTAGGGTTAGGGTTAGGGTGAGGGTTAGGGTTAGGTTTAGGCTTAGGCTTTGGTTTAGGCTTAGGCCCAGTATGTGAGTGAGGGTAAGGGTTAGGGTTAGGTCGAGGGTTAGTGTTATTGGTAGGTTTAGTTTTATATTTGCGGTGAGGTTGAGGCTGAGGTTTAGGGTTAAGTTTAGGGTTAGGTTTTTAGTGTTAGGGTTAGTGTTAGAGGTAAGGTTAGGGTGAGGGTGAGGTTTAGGCGTAGAGTTAGGGTTAGGGTGTGGTTTAGGGTGAGGGTTAGGGTTAGGGTGAGTGTTAGGGTTAGGGGTAGGGTGAGAGTGAAGGGTAGATTGAGGATTAGTGTTCATTTAGTGTGAGGTTTAGGGTGAGGATGAGGGTTAGGGTTAGGGTGAGGGTTAGGTTTAGGATTAGGGTGAGGTTTAGGTTTAGGGTGATGGTTAGTGTTAGAGTGAGTGTTTGTGTTAGGATTAGGGTTAGTGTTAGGGTGAGTGTAAGTGTTAGGGTGAGGGTTTGTGTGAGGATGAGGGTTATGGTAAGGGTGAGGGTTAGGATTAGTGTTAGGGTTAGGGTTAGGGTTAGGGTTAGGGTTAGGCTTAGGCTTAGGCTTAGGTTTAGGCTGAGGGTGAGGGTGAGGTTAAGGGTTATGGTTAGGTTGAGGGTTAGGGTTAGGATTATTGTTAATGTTAGCTTTAGGGTTATTCTGAGGGTGAGGGTGAGGGTGAGGGTTAGGGTTAGGGTGAGGGTTATGTTTATGGTTATGATTAGGGTTAGTGTTAGTGTTATTGTTAGGGTTAGGGTTAGAATTAAGGTTAGGTTGAGGGTGTGTTAGGTTGAGAATTAAGGTTAGGTTGAGTGTGAGTGTTAGGGTTAGGCTGATTTTTAGGGTGAGGTTTAGGGTTAGGGTTAGGGTTAGGGGGAGTGTGAGGTTTAGGGTTAGAGTTAGGGTTGAAGAGAGGGTTAGGGTGAGATTTAGGGTTAGGGTTAGGATGAGGCTGAGGGTTAGGTTGAGGTTTAGGGATAGGGTTAGGTTTAGGATTAGGGTTAGGGTGAGGGGGAGTGTGAGGGTTAGAGTGAGGGTGATGGTGGGTGTACGGATTAAGGTTAGGGTGATGGTAAGGGTTAGGGTGGGGGGGACGGTAAGGGTAAAGGTGAGGTTTAGACTGAGGGTGAGGGTTATGCTAAGGGTTAGGGTTAAGGTTAGGGGGAGGGATAGGGTTTGGGTTAGGCTGAGGGTGAGGGTTAGATTGAGGATTAGTGTTAGGGTTAGTGTGAGGTTTAGGGTCAGGATGAGGATTAGGATTAGGGTGAGGTGTAGGGTGAGGATGAGGGTTAAGGTTAGTGTTAGGGCGAGGCTTAGGGTTAGGGTGATGGTTAGGGTTAGTGTTAGGGTGAGGTTTAGTGTTAGGTTTAGGGTTAGGATTAATGTTATGGTTAGGCTTAAGGTGAGGGTTAGGGTGAGGGTGAGGTTTAGGGATAGGTTAGGATTAAGAATAGGGTTAGGGTTAGAGTGAGTGTGAGGTTTAGGGTTAGCGTTAGTGTTAGCGTTAGGCTGAGGGTGAGGGTGAGGGTGAGGGTTATTGTTAGGGCGAGGGTTAGGGGGAGAGTTAGAGTTCGGGTTAAGTTTATGGTTAGAGTGAGGATTAGGGTAAGGGTTACAGTGAGGGTGATGGTTAGGGTTAGGTTGAGGGTTAGGATTAGGGTTATGTTTACAGTGAGGGTGAAGGTGAGGGTTAGGGTTAGTGTTAGGGTGAGGGTTAGGATGAGGGTTAGGGTTCGGATTAGGGTTAGGGTGAAGGCTAGGGTGACGGTGAGATTTAGGTTTAGGATTAGGGTGAGGTTTAGGTTTAAGTTTAGTGTTAGGGATAGGGAGAGGGTGAAGTGTAGGGTTAGAGTTAGGGTTAGGTTAAGGCTGAGGCTGAGGGTTAGGGTTAGGGTTAGTGTTAGAGTTAGGGATACGGTGAGCGTTAAGGTGAGAGTGAAGTTTACGCTTAGTGTTAGGATTTGGATTAGGGTAAGGGTTAGGGTGAGGGTGAGGGTGAGGGTGAGGGTTAGGGTTAGGGTAAAGGTTAGGGATAGGATTAGGGTGAGATTTAGGATTCTGGTTAATGTTGGGTTATGGTGAGGTTTAGGGTTAGGGTTATGTTGAGCGTGAGGGTTAGGGTTAGGTTGAGGATTAGGGTTAGGCTTAGGATTAGGGTGAGGGTTAGGGTTAGGGTGAGGTTTAGGGTGAGGTTTTGGGTTAGAGTTAGGTTTAGGGGCAGGGTTAGGGTGAGGTTTAGGGTTAGGGTTAGTGTTAAGGTTAGGGTGAGGCTTAGGGTTAGGGTTAGTGTTAGTGTTATTGTTAGTTTTATGGTTAGGTTGAAGTTTGCGGTGAGGGTGAGGCTGAGGGTTAGGGTCATGGTTATGTTTATGGATATGGTTATGGTTAGTGTTATTGTTAGGGTTAGGGTTAGAGTTAAATTAGGTTGAGGGTGAGGGTGAGTGTTAGGGTTAGGGTGAGTTTTAGGGTGAGGTTTAGGGTTAGGGTGAGGTTTAGGGTGAGGGTGAGGGTGAGGTTTAGGTTTAGAGTTAGGGTTGAGGGGAGGGTTAGGTTGATGTTTAGGGTTAAGGTTAGGATGAGGGTGAGGGTTAGGTTGAGGTTTAGGGGTAGGGTTAGGTTTAGGATTAGGGTTAGGGTTAGGGTGTGTGTGAGGGTTACGGTGAGACTTAGTCTTAGGCTTAGGGTTTGTCTGAGGTTGATGGTGGCGGTGAGGATTAAGGTTAGGGTGATGGTAAGGGTTAGGGTTAGTGTTAATGTTAGGGTTAGGCTTAGAGGTAAGATTAGGGTGAGGGTGAGGTTTAGGGGTAGAGATAGGGTTAGGGTGAGTGTTAGGCTTAGGGTGAGGGTTAGAGTGGGGGTGACGGTAAGGGTAAAGGTGAGGTTTAGGCTGAGGGTGAGGGTTACGGTAAGGGTTAAGTTTAGGGTTATGGGGAGGGATAGGGTTAGAGTTACGGTGAGGGTGAAGGTTAGGGTTAGATTGAGGATTAGTGTTAGGGTTAGGATGAGAATTAGGGATAGGGTTATGTTTAGGGTTAGGGTTTGAGTTAGGGTGAGTATGACGGTGAGAGTTAGGGTTAGGATTAGGGTTACGGTTAGTGTTAGGCAGAGGGTGAGGGTGAGGGTGAGGTTTAGGGTTAGGGTGACCTTTAGGGTTAAGGTTAGGGTGAAAGGTAGGGTTAGTGTTAGGGAGATTGTTAGGGTTAGGGTGAGGGTTTGGTTTAGTTTGAGGGTTAGGGTGAAGGTGAGTTTAAGATTGAGGGTTAGGGTGAGGGTGATGGTGACGGTGAGGGTTAGGGTTAGGATTCTGGTTAGGGTTAGGGTGAGGGTTAGGGTTAGGTTTAGGGTTAGGGTGAGGGTAAGGTTGAGGGTGAGGGTTAGGGTTATGGTTAGGTTTAGCGTTAGGGTTAGGTATCAGGTAAGGTTTAGGTTTAGGATGAGGGTTAGGTTTAGGTTTAGGGTGAGGGTTAGGGTTAGGGTTAGGTTTAGGGTGAGGGTTAGTGTTAGGGTTAGGGTGAGGGTGAGGGTTAGGTTGAGGGGTAGGGTTAGGGATAGGGTAAAGGTTAGGGTTAGGGTGAGGGTGAGGGTTTGGTTTAGGTTTAGGATGAGGGTTAGGGTGAGGTTTTGGATTAGGGTTAGTGTTAGGGTTAGGGTGAGGGTGAGGTTTAGGGTTAGCGTTAGGTTTAGGGGCAGGGTTAGGGTGAGGTTTGGGGTTAGGATTACGGTGAGCTTGGTGGTTAGGGTTAGGTTTTGGTTTAGGGTTAACCTTAGGATTAGGGTGAAGGTTACTGTTAGGGTTAGGGTGAGGTTTAGGGTGAGGTTTTGGATTAGGGTTAGGGTTAGGGTTAGGGTGAGGGTGAGGTTTAGGGTTAGAGTTAGGTTTAGTGGCAGGTTTAGGGTAAGTTTTAGGGTTAGGGTTAGTGTTACGGTTAGGGTGAGGGTTAGGGTTAGGGTTGTTGTTTGGTTTAGGGTTATTGTTAATTTTATTGTTAGAGTTAAGATTGCGGTGAAGGTGAGGCTGAGGGTGAGGTTTATGGTTAATGTTAGGTTTAGGGTTAGTGTTATTGTTAGGGTTAGAGTTAGAGTTAAGGGTAGGTTGAGGGTTGAGGGTGAGGGTAAGGGTTTGAGTGAGATTTAGAGTGAGGTTTAGGGTTAGGGTTAGGGTTAGGGTTAGCGTGAGGGTGAGGTTTAGGGATAGAGTTAGGATTAGGGGGAGGGTTAGGGGTAGGTTTAAGTTTAGGGTTAGTGTGAGGATCAGGGTTCGCTTGATGTTTAGGGATAGGTTTAGGTTTAGGATTAGGGTTCAGGTGAGGGTGAGTGTGAGGGTTAGGGTGAGCGTTAGGCTTAGGCTGAGGGTTAGGCTGAGGGTGAGGGTGGGGGTGAGGATTAGGGTTAGGGGGATGGTAAGGATTAGGGTTAGTGTTATTGTTAGGGTTAGAGTTACTCTGAGGGTGAGGGTTGGGGTGAGGGTTAGTGTTAGGGTTAGTGTGAGGTTTATGTTTAGGGTTATTGTTAGGGTTATTGTGAGGGTGAGGTTTAGGGTTAGATATAGGGTTAGGGGAAGGCTTAGGGTGAGGGTGAGTGTTAGAGTTAGTGTTAGGGTTATGGTGAGTTTGAGGGTTAGGTTGAGGTTTAGGGTTAGGGTTAGGGTTAGTATGAGGGTTAGTGTTAGGGTTAGGATTAGTGTTAGGGTGAGCGTAAGTTTTAGGGTGCAGGTTTGGGTTAGGGAGAGGTTTATGGTTAGGGTGAGGGTTAGGGTTAGGATTATTGTTAGGGTTATTCTGAGGTTGAGGGTGAGGGTGAGGGTTAGGGTTAGGGTGAGGTTTAGGGTGAGGTTTAGGGTGAGGGTTAGGGTTAGGGTTAGGGTTACAGTAAGCATGAGGGTTAGGGTTAGTTTGAGGTTTAGGGTTAGGGTTAGGTTGGGGGTTAGGCTTAGGATGAGGGTTAGGATGAGGATTAGGGTTAGGATAAGAGTTAGGGTGAGGGCTAGGATGATGGTGATGTTTAGGTTTACTGTTAGGGTGAGTTTTAGGGTTAGGGTGAGGGTTAGGATGAGAGTTAGGGTTACCATGACATGCAGGTTAGTGTTAGGTTGAGGGTGAGGGTTAGAATTAGGGTTAGGGTGAGGGTGAGTTTTGAGATTAGGGTTAGTGTTAAGTTTAGTGTTAGGATTAGTGTAATTGTTAGGGTTAGGGTTAGACTTACAGTGAGGGTGAGGGTGAGGGTGAGGGTTAGGGTGAGGGTTAGGGTGAGGTTTATGGTTAGGGTTATGATTAGGGTTAGGGTGAGAGTTAGGGTTATGTTTAGTGTTATTGTTAGGGTTAGGGTTAGAGTTACGATTAGGTTGAGGGTGAGGGTGAGGGTTAGGTTTAGGCTGAGTTTTACGGTGAGCTTTAGTGTTAGGGTTAGGGTTAGGGTTAGGGTGAGGGTGAGGTTTAGGGTTAGAGTTAGGTTTAGGGGCAGGGTTAGGGTGAGGATTAGGGATAAGGTTAGTGTTAGGTTTAGGTTTCGGGTGAGGGTTGGGTTGAGTTTTAGAGATAGGGTTAGGTTTACGATTAGGGTTAGGGTGTAGGTGAGTGTGAGGGTTATGGTGAGGGTTAGCCTTAGACTTAGGTTTAGGCTGAGGCTGAGGTTGAGGGTAAGTCTTAGGGTTGCGTGAGGTTTAGGGTAAGGGTTAGAGGGAGGGTTAGGATGAGGGTTAGGCGTAGGATTAGGGTTAGGGTGAGGGAAAGGGTTAGGGTTGTGGTGAGCGTTAGGGTTAGTGTTAGGGTAAGCATTAAGGTTAGGGTTAGGTTTAGGGTTAGGGTGAGTGTGAGGTTTAGGGGTAGAATTAGGGTTAGGGTCAGTGTTAGGGTTAGGGTGAGGTTTAGGGTGGGGTGATGGTAAGGGTAAAGGTGAGGGTTAGGCTGAGGGTGAGGGTTATGATAAGGGTGAGGGTTAGTGTTAGGGTGAGGGTTAGTTTTAGGCTGAGTGTGAGGGTTAGATTGAGGATAAGTGTTAGGGTTAGTGTGAGGTTTAGAGTGAGGATGAGGGTTAGGGTTAAGGTGAGGTTTAAGGTGAGGGTGAGGTTTAGGGTTAGTGTGAGGGTTAGTGTTAGGGTTAGGGTTAGTGTTAGGGTGAGGGTAAGTGTTAGGGTGTGGATTATGGTTAGGAGGAGGGTTATGGTTAGGGTGAGGGTTAGGGTTAGGATTAGGGTTATTGTTAGCATTTCGGTTAGGGTTACAGTTACAGTGTGGGTGAGGGTGAGGTTTAGGATTAGGTTTCGTGTTAGTATTAGGGTGAGGGTAACTTTTAGGATGAGGTTTAGGGTTAGTGTGAGGGTTATGGTTAGGGTGAGGTTTAGGGTTAGGGTTATGGTTACGTTGAGCGTAAGGGTTAGGGTTAGGTTGAAGGTTGGGTTTCGGGTTAGGGTGAGGTTAAGGTTAGTGTGAGGGTTAGAGTTGGGGTTAGGGTTAGTGTTACGGTGAGGGTAAGTGTTAGGGTCAGGGTTTGGGTTAGGGTGAGGGTTATGGTTAGGTTGAGGGTTAGGATTAGGGTTAGGGTTATTGTTAGTGTTAGGTTCAGTGTTAAGGTTACAGTGAGGGTGAAGGTGAGGGTTAGTTTTAGGGTTAGGGTGAGGTTTAGGGTTTGCATTAGGGTTAGAGTTAGGTTTTGGGTGATGGTGAGGTTTAGGGTTAAAGTTAGGGTTAGGGTGAGGGTTAGGTTGAGGGTTAGGGTTAGGGTTAGTGTTAGGTTTAGGGTTAGGGTGAGAGTTAGTAGGAGGTTTAGGGTTAGGGTTAGGTTTAGGATTAGGGTTAGGGTTAAGTTGAGTGTGTGTGTTAGCGTTAGGTTTAGGCTTAGGCTTAGGTTTAGGATGAGGGTGAGGTTGAGGGTGAGGGTAGGGTTAGGGTGAGTTTTAGGGTAAGCGTTAGTTGGAGGGTTAGGATTAGTGTTAAGGTTAGGATTAGGGTTAGGGTGAGGGCTAGGGTGAGGGTGAGGTTTAGGGTTTGGTTTAGGGTGAGGTTTAGTGTTAGGGTTAGGGTGAGAGTTAGGGTTCGGTTTAAGTTTATGGTTAGGTTGATGGTTAATGTAAGGGTCATGTTGAGGGTAAGGGTTAGGGTTATGTTGAGGGTTAGGGTTAGGATTAGGGTTAGGGTGAGGGTGAGGGTGAGGGTTAGGGTGAGGGTTAGGGTGATTATTAGGATGAGGGTTAGGGTTAGGATTAGGGTTAGGGTGAGGGCCAGGGTGTGGTAGAGTTTTCGGGTTAGGGTTAAGGTGAGATTTAGGGTTAGGTTTAGGGTTAGTGTTAGGGTGACTGTGAGATTTAAGGTTAGAGTTAGGGTTAGGGTGAGGTTGAGGGTGAGGATTAGAGTTAGGGTTAGGTTGAGGGTTAGGTTTGGGGTGAGTGTTAGGGTTTCGGATAGGGTGAGGGTGAGGGTTAGGGTTAGCATTACGGTTAGGGTTAGGTTTAGGTTGAGTGTTATGTTTAGGGTGAGGTTGAAGTTTAGGGTTAGCATTAGGGTAAGGGTTAGGGTTAGGGTGGAGGTTATGGTTAGAGTGAGGGTGAGGGTCAGGGTTAGGGTTAGGATTAGGTGAAGGTTTAGGGTGAGGCTGAGGGTGAGGGTGAGCATTAGGGTGAGCGTGAAGGTGAGGGTTAAGATTACCGTTATGTTTAGGGTGAGGTCTAGGGTGAGGGTGAGGGCTAGGGTGAGGGTTAGTGTGAAGGTGAGGTTTTCGGTTTGGAAAGGGTTAGGGTTAGGTTTAGGGTGAGGATTAGGTTGAGGGTGAGGTTTAAGGTGAGGGTTAGGGTTAGGGTTAGGGTGAGGGTTAGGGTTAGGGTGATGTTTAGGGTGAGGGTGAGGGTGAGAATGAGGGTTCGGGTAAGGGTGTGGGTTAGGGTGTTGGTGAAGGTTAGGATGAGAGTGAGGATTCGGGTGAGGGTGAGAGTTAGGGTGTTGGTGAGGTTTCGGATTAGGGTGAGTTTTAGGGTTAGGGTGAGGTTTAGGGTGAGGGAGAGGGTTAGGGTTAGGGTTAGGATTAGGGTTAGGGTTAGGGTGAGGGTTATGGTTAGGGTTATGTTGAGGATTAGGGTGAGAGTGAGGGTTAGGGTTTGATTAAGGGTTAGGTTGAGGGTTAGGTTAAGGGTTAGGGTTAGGGTTAGGGTGAGTGTGAGTGTTAAAGTTAGGGTTAGGGTGAGGGTTATGGTTGGGGTGAGAGTTAGGGTTAGGGTTAGGGTGAAGGTGAGGATGAGGGTGAGGGTGAGTGTGAGTGTTAGGGTATGGGTTACGGTTAGGTTTAGGGTGAGGGTTAAGGTGACGGTGAGTGTTAATTTGAGGGTGAGTGTTAGGGTTAGTGTGAGTGATAGTGTAAGGTTTAGGGTCAGATTTAGTGTTAGGATTAGGGTTATGGTTACCCTTAGGGTTATGGTGAGCCTATCAGTTAGGGTGAGGTTTAGGGTGAGGGTGAGGGTTAGGGTTAGCGTTAGGGTTAAGTTGAGATTAGGGTGAGGGTTAGAGTTAGGGTGAGGATTAGGGTTAAGATAAGGGTGATGTTTATGGTTAGGGTGTGTGTTAGGGATAGGTTTATGGATAGGGTGAGAGTTAGGTTTATGGTTAGGGTTCAAGTTAGGGTGAGTGTGAGTGTGAGTGTTAGGGTTAGGTTTAGGGTTAGTGTTAGTGTTTGGCTGAGGGTGTGGGTGAGGGTGAGGGTGAGGGTTAGGCTTAGGATAATGTTTAGGGTAAGGGATAGGTTGAAGGTTAAGGTTAGGGTTAGGATGAGGGTTAGGGTGAGGATTATGGTTAGGGTTAGGGTGAGGGTTAGGTTTAGTTTGATTTTTAGGGTTAGTGTCAGGGTAAGCGTTAGGGTGAGGGTTAGGGTGAGAGTGAGGGATAGGTTTAGTGTTAGGGTTAGGGTGAGCGTTTGGGTGAGGGTTAGGATTAGGTTTCGGGTGAGGGTCAGGGTTAGGGTTGAGTTTAGGGTTAGGGTTAGGAGGAGGTTTAGTGTTAGTTTTAGGGAGAGGATTAGAGTTAGTGTGAGGTTTAGGGTTACGTTTAGGGTTAGTGTGAGGATAAGGGTTAGGGTGAGGTTTAGGGTCCGGGTGAGGGATAGGGTTAGTGTAAGGGTTAGGGTGACTGTTTGGTGAAGGTTAGGTTTAGGTTTTGGGTTATGGTGAGGAGTAGGCTGAGGGTAAGTGTTAGGGTGAGGTTTTGGGTGAGGTTGAGTATTAGGCTTAGAATTAGTCTTAGGGTGAGGGTTAGGTTTAGGTATAGCATTAGGGTTAGGGTTAGGTTGAGGGTGAGGTTTAGGACTAGGGTAAAGTTGAGGGTGAGGTTTAGGGTTAGCATTAGGTTTAAGGTTAGCGTTAGAGTGAGGGTGGGGGTGAGGATTAGGGTTAGGATTAGGTTTAGGGTTAAGGTGAGGCTGAGGTTGAGGATGAGGTTGAGTTTGAGGGTTAGGGTTAGGGTTTGGCTTAGGGTGAGGGCTAGGGTGAGGGCGAGGGTTAGGGTGAGGGTTAGGGTGAGGGTGCGGTTTTCGGTTAGGCAAGGGTTAGGTTTAAGTTTATGGTGAGGATTAGGCTGAGGGTGAGGTTGAAGGTGAGGGTTAGGGTTAAGGTGAGGTTTAGGGTTAGGGTTAGGCTGAGGGTTAGCATTAGGGTGATGTTTAGGATGAGGGTGAGGGTGAGGGTGATGGTGAGTTTTAGGGTATAGTTGAGGGTTAGTTTTAGGGTGAGGGTTAGGGTGACGGTGAGGGTCAGGGTGAGGGTGTGGAAAAGGGTTAGGGTTAGGTTCAGGGTGAGGGTTAGGGTTAGGGTTAGGGTTAGGGTGAGGGTTCGGGTTAGTGAGAGGTTAGGGTTCGGGTTAGTGTGAGGAAAAGGTTTAGGGTGAGGTTTAGGATGAAAGTAAGAGTTAAGGTTAGGTTTAGTGTTAGGGTTAGGGTGAGGTTTACGGTTAGAATTAGGGTTAGGGTTAGGTTGACGGTGAGGGTTAGAGTTAGGGTTAGGTTGAGGGTTAGGTTTGGGGTGAGTGTTAGGGTTTCGGTTAGGGTGAGGGTGAGGTAGAGGTTTCGGTTTCGAGTGAGGGTTAGTGTGTGGGTGATGGTTAGTGTTCGAGTGAAGTTTAAGGTGACGGTGAGTGTTAGGGTGAGGGTGATGGTTAGAGTTAGTGTGAGTATTAGGTTTAGAGTTAGGGTTAAGGTTATTGTGAGGCTAAGGTTTAGGGTGCGGTTTAGGGTGAGAGTGAGGGATAGGGTTATCATTAGGGTTATGGTGGGGGATAGGGTTAGGGTTAGGGTGAGATTGAGGGTTAGGTTTAGGTTTAGGATGAGGTTTAGGATTAGGGTGAGAATTAGGGATAGGGTTAGGGTTAGGGTTAGGGTTTGAGTTAGGGTTAGTATGAGGGTGAGAGTTAGGGTTAGGATTAGGGTTACGGTTAGTGTTAGGCAGAGGGTGAGGGTGAGGGTGAGGGTTAGGGTTAGGGTGACCTTTAGGGTTAAGGTTAGGGTGAAAGGTAGGGTTAGTGTTAGGGAGATTGTTAGGGTTAGGGTGAGGGTTTGGTTTAGTTTGAGGGTTAGGGTGAAGGTGAGTTTGAGGGTTAGGGTGAGGGTGATGGTGACGGTGAGGGTTAGGGTTAGGATTCTGGTTAGGGTTAGCGTGAGGGTTAGGGTTAGGTTTAGGGTTAGGGTGAGGGTAAGGTTGAGGGTGAGGGTTAGGGTTATGGTTAGGTTTAGCGTTAGGGTTAGGTATCAGGTAAGGTTTAGGGTTAGGATGAGGATTAGGTTTAGGTTTAGGGTGAGGGTTAGGGTTAGGGTTAGGTTTAGGGTGAGGGTTAGTGTTAGGGTTAGGGTGAGGGTGAGGGTTAGGTTGAGGGGTAGGGTTAGGGATAGGGTAAAGGTTAGGGTTAGGGTGAGGTTGAGGGTGAGGTTTAGTTTTAGGGTTAGGGTTAGAGTGAGGGTTAGTGTGAGGTTTAGGTTTAGGGTAAGGGTAAGGGTTAGGTTCAGGCTGAGCCTTAGTTTTAGGTTTAGGTTTAGGGATAGGGTGATGTTGAGGGTTAGGGTTCGGGTTAGTGTGAGGATAAGGGTTAGGGTGAGGATTAGGGTGAGGATGAGAGTTAGGGTTAGCATAAGGTTTAGTGCGAGGGTTAGGGTTTGGGTTAGGGTTAGGGTAGGGTAAAGGTTAGGGGTATGGTTAGGTTTAGGTTTAGGGTTAGGTTTCAGGTAAGGTTTATGGTTAGGATGAGGGTTAGGTTTAGGTTTAGGGTGAGGATTAGGCTTAGGGTTAGGATTAGGGTGAGGGTTAGTGTAAGGGTTAGGGTGAGGGTGAGGGTTAGGTTGAGGGGCAGGGTTAGGGATAGGGTAAAGGTTAGGTTTAGGGTGAGGGTGAGGGTGAGGTTTAAGTTTAGGGTGAGGGTTAGGGTGTGGGTTAGTGTGAGGTTTAGTTTTAGGGTAAGAGTAAGGGTTAGGTCCAGGGTGAGCGTTAGTTTTAGGTTTAGGTTTAGGGTTAGGGTGATGCTGAGGGTTAGGGTTAGGGTTAGTGTGAGGATAAGGGTTAGGGTGAGGATTAGGGTGAGGATGAGAGTTAGGGTTAGCATAAGGTTTAGGGCGAGGTTTAGGGTTAGGGTTAGGTTTAGGGTAGGGTAAGGGTTAGGGTTAGCATGAGGGTTAAGGTTAGGGTGATGTTTAGGGTGACGGTGAGGGTTAGGGTGAGGGTTAGGTTGAGCGTGAGTGTGAGGGTGAGGGAGAGCGTGAGTGGGAGGGTGACCATGAGGATTAGGGTTAGGGTTAGATTTAGGGTGAGGATAAGAGTTAGGGTACTATTAGGGTTAGGCTGAGGGTGAGGGTGAGGGTCAGGGTTAGGGTTTCGGTTAGGTAAGGGTTAGGGTTATGTTTAGGGTGAGGATTATTGTGAGGGTGAGGATTACGGTTAGGTTGAGGGTTAGGCTTAGTGTGAGGGTTACTGTTAGGGTTAGGGTTAATGTGAGGATAAGGGTTAGGATGAGGGTTAGGTTGAGAGTGAGGGTTAGGGTTAGCGTTAGGGTTAACATGAAGGTTAGTGTGGGCGTTAGGGTGTGGGTTAGGGTTCGGGTTAGGGTTGGGTGAGGGTTAGGGTGAGCGTAAGGTTTAGGGTGAGGGTTAGGTTGAGAGTGAGGGATAGGGTTATGGTGAGGGTAATGGTTAGGGTTAGGGTGAGTGTGAGGGTGATGTTAAGGGTAAGGTTTAGGGTCCAGGTTAGGGTGAGGGTGAGGGTTTGGGTTAGCATTAGGGTTAGGGTTAGGTTTAGGTTGAGTTTTAGGGTTAGGGTTAGGATTAGGTTTACGGCGAGGGTAAGGGTTAGGATGATAGTTAGGGTGAGAGTGAGGGTTAAGTTTAGGTTTAGGGTTAGGGTGAGTTTGAGGGTGAGGGTTAGGGTTAGGGTTAGGGTGAGTGTTAGGGTGAGGCTTAGGGTGAAGGTTAGGATTAGGGTTAGGCTTTGGGCTAGGGTGAGGGTTAGGGTGAGGGGAGGGGTTAGGGTGAGTGTTAGGGAGAGGGGAGCGATAGGGTTATGGTGAGGATAAGTGTTAGGCTGAGGCTTAGGTTGAGAGTGAGCATTTGTGTTAGCATCAGGTTAGGGTTGATGGTGAGGGTTAGAGTTAGGCTGAAGGGTAGTTTAAGGGTTAGGGTTAGGGTTAGGTTTCGGGGGATGTTAAGGGTTAGGGTGAGGGTGAGGTTTAGGGTTACACTTAGGTTGAGGGTGAGGATTAGGTTTAGGGTAAGGGTGAGTGTGAGTGTGAGGGTTAGGTTTAGGATTAGGGTTAGGCTTAGGCTGAGGTTGAGGGTATGAGTGAGGGTGAGGGCTAGGTTTAGGAGTAGAGGTAGGGTTAGGTTTAGGTTTAGAGTTAGTATTAGTTTAGGGATAGGATTAGGCTGAAGGTGAGGGTGAGGGTGAGGGTGAAGATGAGGTTTAACATTAGATTTAGGATTACAGTTAGGGTTTTGTTGAGCCCTAGGATGAGAGTGAGGGTTAAGGTTAGCGTTAGGGTTAGGGTGAGGCTTAGGGTGAGGGTTGAGTGTTAGGGTTAGGCTTAGGTTGAGGGTGACAGTTAGGATTAGGGATAGGGATAGCGTTAGGCTGAGGTTGAGGATGAGGGTGAGGTTTAGTGTTAGGATTACGGTTAGGGTGAGGGCTCGGGTGAGGGTGAGGGTTAGGGTGAAGGTGGGTGTGAGGGTGAGGGTCTTGATTAGGTAATGTTAGGGTTAGGGTGAGGATTAGCTGAGTGTTAGGGTGAGGGTGTGGGTTCGGGTGATGGTGAGGCTTCGGGTTAGCATTAGTGTTATGTTAGGTTTAGGTTGAGTGTTAGGGTTAGGGTTAGGGTTAGGGTGAGAGTATGCGTTAGGGTGAGGGTTACGGTGAGGGTGAGGGATAAGGTTAGTGTTAGGGTTAGGGTGAGCATTTGGATGAGGGTTAGGTTTAGGGTTAGGGTGAGGGATAGGGTTAGGGTTCAGTTAAGGGTTAGCGTTAGTGTGAGGTGTAGGGTTAGGGTTAGGGTTAGTGTGAGTATAAGGGATATGGTGAGGGTTAGGGTGAGGGTGAAGAATAGGGTTAGTGTAAGGGTTAGGGTGAGTGTTTGGATGAGGATTAGGTTCAGCTTTAGGGTTAAGGTGAGGGTTAGGATGAAGGTAAGTGTTAGGGTGATGTTTAGGTTGTGGTTGAGTATTAGGGTTAGCATTAGTCTTAGTGTGAGGGTTAGGGTTAGGTATGACATTAGGCTTAGGGTTAGGGTTAGGGTGAGGGTTAGGATTAGGGTTAAGGTGATGGTCAGGTTTAGGGTTAGCATTAGGTTTATGGTTATGGTTACCGTGAGGGTTTGGGTGAGGGTTAGGTTTAGGATTAGGTTTTGGGTGAGGCTGAGGTTGAGGATGAGGTTGAGGTTGAGGGTTAGGGTTAGGGTTAGGCTTAAGGTGAGGGCTAGGGTGAGGGCAAAGGTTAGGATGACGGTTAGGGTGAGGGTGTGGTTTTCGGTTAGGAAAGGGTTAGGGTTAGGTTTAGGGTGAGGATTAGGCTGAGGCTGAGGTTGAAGGTGAGGGTTAGGGTTAAGGTGAGGGTTAGGGTTAGGTTTAGGCTGAGGGTTAGGGTTAGGGTGATTTTTAGGGTGAGGGTGAGGGTGAGGGTTAGGGTGTAGGTGAGGGTTAGGGTTAGGGTGACAGTGAGGGTTAGGTTGAGGGTTAGGGCTAGAGTGAGGTTTAGGATTAGGGTTAGGGTGAGGGAAAGGGTTAGGGTGAGAATTAGGATGAGACTAAGATTTAGGGTTATGTTTAGCATTAAGGGTAGTGTGAGGTATAGGGTTAGAGTTCAGGTGTTGGTTAGGTTGAGGGTGAGTGTTAGTGTTATGGTTAGGATGAGGGTGAGGGTGAGGGTTTGGTTTCGCGTGAGGGTTAGGGTGTGGGTTAGGGTTAACGTTGTGGTGAGGGTAAGGGTTAGGGTGAGATTTAGGGTGAGGGTTAGGGTTAGGTTGAGAGTTAGGGTGACGTTGAGGGTTAGGGTGACAGTGAGGGTTAGGTTCAGGGTTAGGCTTAAGGTGAGGGTTAAAGTGAGGGTTAGGATTAGGGTTAGGTTTAGGGTTAGTGTGAGAATTAGGGTTAGTTTTAAGTTTATAGTGAGGGTAAGGGTTAAGGTGAGGTTTAGGCTGATGGTTAGG
Organism: Dipodomys merriami; assembly: GCF_024711535.1. Classification (NCBI taxonomy): domain Eukaryota; kingdom Metazoa; phylum Chordata; class Mammalia; order Rodentia; family Heteromyidae; genus Dipodomys; species Dipodomys merriami. The sequence continues at coordinate 4,430,718 of NW_027206479.1, forward strand.
TTTAGGGTAAGGGTGAGGGAGAGGGTGAGGGTAAAGAATAGAGTGAGGGTTAGGGTGAGGTTGATGGTTAGGGTTAGCATTAGGTTTAGGGTTTGGGTTAGGGTGAGGGGTAGGGTTAGGTTTAGGGTGAGGATGATGTTTAGGGTTAGCATTAGGTTTAGGGTTAGCTTGAGGGTGAGGGTTAGGGTTAGGTTTAGGGTGAGTGTTAGGTTCAGGATTAGGGTCAGGGGTAGAGTGAGGGTTAAGGTTAAGTTGTGGGTTCCAATTAGGGTGAGAGTGAGGCTAAGGATTCTGGTGAGGTTTAGGGTGTGTGTGAGGGTTAGGGTTTGAATTAGAGTTAGGGTTAGGGTGAAGGTGAGGGTGAGGGTTAGGGTTAGGGATAGGGTTAGAGTGAGGGTCAGGGTGAGGGTGAGGGTCAGGTTTAGGGTTAGGATTAGTGTAAGGTTGAGGGCTAGGTGAGGGTGAAGGTTAGGGTTTGGTTTAGGGTGAGGGTAAGTGTTAGGGTGACGGTTAGGGTTAGGGTTGGGATGAGGTTGAGGGTTAGGTTTAGTGTGAGGTTGTGGGGTAGGGTTAGGGTAAAGTCAAGGGTTAGAGTGAGGGTTAGGGTGAGAGTTAGTGTTAGGGTTAGTGTGAGGGTGAGGGTGAGGGTTAGGGGGTGATATTTAGGCTGACAGTGAGGGTTAGGGTGAGGGTTAGTTTTAGGTTTAGTGTTAGCGTTACAGTGAGGGTTAGGGTCATGGTTAGGATTAAGGTGAGGGTTAAAGTGAGGGTGAGGTTTAGGGTTAGGTTTAAGATGTGGGTTATGGTTAGGGTTAGGATTAGGGTGAGGTTTAGGGTGAGGGGTTGGGTCGGGGTTAGTGTGAGGTTTAGGGTTAGTGTGAGGTTTGGGGTTTGGTTAAGGGTAAGTGTGAGGATAAGGGTTAGAGTGAGGGATAGGGTTATTGTTAGGGTTAGGGTGAGGGTAAGTCATAGGATTGGGGTTAGGGTAAGGGTGCTTGTGAGGGTGATGGTTAGTGTTAGGTTTATGGTGAAGGTGAGGTTTTGGTTTAGGTTTAGGGTTAGGGTTAGTTTTAGGGTGAGGGTGAGGGTTAGGTTTAGGATTAGGGTTAGGGTTATAATAAGGTGAGGGTGAGGGTGAGGGTGAGGGTTAGGGAGAGGATTAGGTTTAGGTTTAGGGTTAGGGTGAGTGTGGGAGTTAGGTTGAGGTGAGGGTGAGGGTTTGGGTGAGGGTGAGGGTTTGGGTTAGAGTTAGGATGAGTGTTAGGGTTAATGTGAGGGGTAGGGTTAGGGTTAGGGTGAGGGTGAGGTTTAGGTTTAGTGTGAGGGTTAGGGCTAGTGTTAGGGATAGGGTAAGGTTAAGGGTTAGGGTGAGGTTTAGCGTGACGGAGAAGCTTATGTTTAGGGTTAAGGTGAGGGATAGGATGAGGGTGAGGTTTAGGGAGAGGTTGAAGGTTAGGGTGAGGGTGAGGTTTAGGGTTACGGTTAGGTTTAGGGTGTGGGTTAGGTTTAGTGTTAGGGTTAGGCTAATGGTTAGGTTTGGGGTTAGGGTAAGGGTGAGGGTGACGGTGAGTGTTAGGATTAGGTTTAGGGTGAGTGTGAGGGTTAGGTTTAGGATTAGTGTTAGTATGATGGTGATGGTGAAGTTTACAGTTAGTGTTAGCTTTGGGGCGAGGGTGAGGGTGAGGGGGGTTTAGGGTGTGGGTGACGGTTAGGTTTAGAGTGAGGTTTAGGGTGATGGTGAGGGTTAGGTGAGGGTGGGATGTAGGCTTAATGTTAGAGTTAGGCTGAGGGTTATGATCAGGGTCAGGATTAAGGTGAGGGTTAAGGTGAAGGTTAGGTTTAGGGTTAGGTTTAGGGTTAGTGTGAGGATTAGGTTTAGGGTGAGGGTAAGCTTTAGGGTGAGGGTTAGACTGAGGGTGAGGGATAGGTTTAGTGTTAGTGTTAGGGTGAGCATTTGGGTGAGGGTTAGGTTCAGGGTTAGGGTTAGGGTGAGTGTTAAGGTGAGGGCAAGTGTTAGGGTTAGGTTTATGTGGACGGTGAGGGATAGGGTTATGGTGAGGTGAGGGTGAGGGTGAGGGTGAGGGTTAGGGTTAGGGTTAGGTTGAGGGGAAGGTATAGGTTGAGGGTAAGTACTAGGGTTAGGCTGAGGGTGAGGGTGAGGTTGAGGTTTAGGGTTAGGGTTAGGGTTAGGGTTAGTGTGAGGGTTAGTGTTAGTGTTAGGGTTAGGGTTAGTGTGAGGGTAAGTGAGGGTGAGGGTTTGGGTTAGGGTGAGTGTTATGGTTAGGGTGAGGGTTAGGGGGAGGGTTAGGTTAATGTTAGGGTTAGGGTTAGGGTGAGGGATAGGGTTAGGGTTAGGGTTAGGATGAGGGTTAGGCTGTGGGGTAAGCTTAGGGTTAGGGTGAGGCTTAGGTTTAGTGTGAGTTTTAGGGTTAAGTTTAGGTTCATGATTAGGTTTATGGTGAGGAGAAGGGTTAGGGTGAGGGTTAAGATGAGGGTGAGGATTAGGGTTTGGGATAGGGTTAGGGTAATTTTAGGGTGAGGGCTAGAGTGGGTGTGAGGGTTAGGGTTAGGGTTAGGTATAGGGTGAGGATTAGGTTTAGGGTTAGGGTTAGGGTTCGGGTGAGTCTTAGGCTGAGGGGTAGGGTTATGGATAGGGTGAGGGTTAGGTTTAGTGTGAGGGTTAGGGTTTGGGGTAGGGTTAGAGTTAGGGTGAGGTTTAGGCTGATGGCTAGGGTTACAGTTAGGGTGAGGGTTAAGTTTAGTGGGAGTGTTAGGGTTAGGTTTAGGGTTAGGGTTAGGGTTCGGTTTCGGGTTCGGGTGAGGGTTCGGATTAAAGTGTGGATGAGCGTTAGGGTAAGTGTGAGGACTAGGTTTAGGGTTAGGGTTACTCTTAGGGTTAGGGTTAGAGTGAGGGTAAGGGTTACGGTTAGGGTGATTGCGAGGGTAAGGTTTAGGGTTAGTGTTAGGGTTAGGGTGAGAGTTCGGGTTAGTGTGAGGGTTAGAGTTAGGGTGAGGTTTAGGGTGAGTTTTAAGATTAGAGTTAGGGTTAGGATTAGGGTTAGGTTGAGGTTGAGTTTTAGTGTTAGTGTTAGGGTTAGGGTTATTTTTAGGGTTAGGGTGCGGGTGAGGGTGAGGGTGAGGGTGAGGTTTAGGGCTAGGGTAGGCTTAGGTTTAGCCAGAGGGTGAGGGTGAGGTTGATGGTTAGTGTTAGGGTTAGGGTGAGGATGAGGGCTACGGTGACGCTGATGTTTAGGGTGTGGGTGAGGGTTAGGTTTAGGGGGAGGGTTAGGGTGATGGTGAGGATTAGGTGAGGGTGAGATTTAGGTTTAGTGTTAGAGTTAGGCTGAGGGTAAGATCAGGGTCAAGATTAAGGTGAGGGTTAAGGTGAGGATTAGTGTGAAGTTGAGGGTGAGGGTTTCCTTTATGTCAGGGTTAGGGGTAGGGTAGGGATTAGGGTGAGGGTGAGGGTGACAGTGTAGTATACATCAGGGTTAGGGTTAAGCTGAGGTTAGGGTTAGGGTGAGGTTTAGGGTTAGTGTTAGGATTAGGGTTATGGTGAGGGTGATGTTTAGGGTGAGGGTGAGTGTTAAGGGGAGGGTTAGATTGAGGGTCAGGGTTAGGGTTAGTGTTAGGGTTATGGTGAGGGTGATGTTTAGGGTGAGGGTGAGGGTTAAGGGGAGGGTTAGATTGTGGGTCAGGGTTAGTGTTAGTGTTAGGGTTAGCGTTAGGATGAGGGTTAGGTTGACGTTTAGGGTTAGGGTTATTGTTAGAGTTACGGTGAGGGTTAGGCTTAGGGTTAGGGTTAGAGTTAGGGTGAGGGTTAGGGTTAGGGTTAGGATTATGGTAAGGGTTAGGGTTAGCGTGACAGTTAGGTTTAGGGTGATGTTAAGGGTGACTTTGAGGGTTAGGGTTAGGGTGAGGTAGAGCGTGAGGATTAGGGTGCGGGTGAGGGTGAGTGAGAGGGTGACGGTGAGGATTAGGGTTAGGGTTAGTTTTAGGTTGAGGGTAAGAGTTAGGGTTTGGATTAGGGTTAGTGTAAGGATTAAGCTGAGGGTGAGGTTAAGGGTGAGGCTTTCGGTTTGGTAAGGGTTAGGGTTAGGTTGAGGGTGAGGATTAGGGTGAGGGTGAGGGTTAGGGTTAGGTTGAGCGTTACGGTTAGGGATAGGGTTAGGGTGAGGCTTTGGGTGAGAGGTAGGTTTAGGGTTAGTATGAGGGTTAGGGTTAGTGTGACCTTTACGGTAAGGGTTAGGGTTAGTGTGAGGATAAGGTTTAGGGTGAGGGTTAGGTTGAGACTGAGGGTTAGGGTTAGCGTTAGGGTTATGGTGAAGGTTTGGGTGGGGTTTAGGGTGAGGGTTAGTGTTCGGGTTAGGGTTGGGTGAGGGTTAGGGTGAGCATAAGTGTTAGGGTGCGGGTTAGGTTGAGGGTTAGGGATAGGGTTATGGTGAGGGTAAGGGTTAGGGTTAGGGTGAATGTAAGGTTGAGGTTTAGGGTGAGGCTGAGGGTGAGGCTAAGGGTGACGCTGAGGGTTAAGTTTAGGGTTAGGTTTATGGTGAGGGCTAGGGTGAGGATTAGGTTGAGGGTGAAGTTTAAGGTGAGTGTCAGGTTTAGGGTGAGGGATATTGTTAGGGTTAGGGTGAGGTTTAGGGTTTGGGTGATGTTTAGGGTGAGGGTGAAGGAGAGAGTGAGGGTTCGGGTGAGGGTTAGGGTTAGGGTAAATGTTAGGGTTAGGGTTAGGGTGAGGTTAAGTGTTAGGATGACAGTTACAGTGAGGGTGAGGGTTAGGCTTAGGTTTAGTGTTAGGGTGAGGGTTAGGGTTAGGGCTAGGGTGAGGGTTAGGGTGAGGGCTAGGTGGAAGTTTACGGTTAGGGTTAGGGTTTGGGTTAGGTTGAGGGATAGGGTGAGAGGAAGGGGTAGGGTGAGGGTTAGGGAGAGGGTGAGGCTTAGGTTGAGAGTGGACATTTGTGTTAGCATCAGTGTTGGGTTTAGGGTGAGTCTTAGGGTTAGGCTGAGGGGTAGTTTTAGGGTTAGTGTGAGGGTTAGGGTTAGGGTTAGGGTTAGGGTGAGGTTAAGGGTTAGGGTGAGGTTGAGGGTTGGTTAGGGTTAGCCTTAGTGTGAGGATGAGGGTTAGGGTTAGGTTTAGGGTGAGTGTGAGTGTGAGGGTTAGGTTTAGGATTAGGGTTAGGCTTAGGTTTAGGCTGAGGTTGAGGGTATGAGTGAGGCTCACGCTAGCCCTCACGGCTAGGGTTAGGGTGAGGGGCAGATTTAGGGTTAGAGTTAGGGTGAGGCTTAGATTTAGTGTGAGGGTTATGGTTTGGATAAGGGTTAGGGTGATGGTAAGTGTTAGGGTGAGGGTTAGGCTGAGAGTGAGGGTTAAGCTTAGCCTAAGTGTTACGTTGTGGGTTAGGGTAAGGGTTAGGGTTAGGGTTAGGGTGAGGGTGAGGGTTATGGTTAGGGTTAGGATGAGTGTTAGGGTTAGGGTGATGTTTAAGGTGAAATTGAAAATTAGGGAGAGTGAGAGGGTACGGGTGAGGGTGACGGTTAGGTTGTGGGTGAGATTGAGGGTTAGGGTTTGGGTGAGGGTGAGGGTTAGGGTGATGTTTAGGTTGAGGGTGAGGTTTAGCGTGAGAGTTAGGCTTCAGGGTATGGGAAGGGATAGGGTGTAGGTTAGGGTTAGGGTGAGGGTGAGGCTTAGGGTGACCATGAGGTTTTCGGTCAGGAAAGGTATAGATTTAGGTTTAGGGTGAGGATTACGGTGAGGGTGAGGATTAAGTTTAGGGTTAGGGTTAGGGGGAGGGTTAGGGTTAGGGTTAAGTTGAGGGTTTAGGGTTAGGGTGATGTTTAGGGTGAGGGTGAGGGTGAGAGTGAGGATTCGTTTGAGGGTGTGGCTAAGGGTGTTGGTGAAGATTAGGGTGAGAGTGAGGGTTCGGGTGAGGGTGAGACTTAGGGTGTTGGTGAGGGATAGGGTTAGGGTGAGGGTTAGGGTGAAGGTGAGAGTTACGGTCAGGTTGAGGGTTAGGTTAAGTGTAAGAGTGAGGGTTAGGTTTAGGGTGAGGGGTAGGGTTAGGGTTAGGGAGAGGGTTAGGTTTAGGGTTAGGATTATGGTGAGTGTTATGGTTAGGGTTAGGGTGAGGGTTAGCGTGAGGGTTACGTTTAGGTTTAGGGTGAGGATTAGGTTTAGTGTGAGGGTTAGTGTTAGGGTTAGTGTAAGGATCAGGGTTAGGTTGAGGATTAGGGTGAGAGTGAGGGTTAGGGTTAGATTAAGTTTTAGGGTGAGGGTTAAAGTTAGGGTTAGCGTGAGGGTTAGGGTTGGGGTGAGGGTTAGGGTTAGGATTCGGGTGAGTGTTAAGGTGAGGGTGAGGTTTAGGGTGAGGTTGAGTGTTAGTGTTAGGCTGAGCGATAGGGTGAAGGTTAGGGTTAGGGTGAGTGTGAGGATTAGGTTTAGGGTTACTCTTAGGGCTATGGTGAGGGTTTGGGTTAGGGTGAGTTTGAGGTTTAGGGAGAGGGTGAGGTTTAGGGTTAGCGTCAGGGTTAAGGTGTGAGTTAGGGTGAGAGTTAGGGTTAGGGTGAGGGCGAGGGTTAGGGTTAGGGTTAGGGTGATGTTTAGGGTTAGGGTGTGCGTTAGGGATAGGTTTATGGTTAGGGTGAGGGTTAGGTTTATGGTTAGGGTTCAAGTTAAAGTGAGTGTGAGTGTGAGTGTTAGGGTTAGGATTAGGGCTCGGATTAGTGTTAGGCTGAGGGTGAGTGTGAGGGTTAGGGTTAGGGTAATATTTTGGTTTAGCGTTAGTTTGAGGGTTAGGGTTAGGATGAGGTTTAGGGTGAGGATTATGTTTAGGGTTAGGGTGAGGGTTAGGTTTAGTGTGAGGGTTATGGTTAGGTTAAGGGTGAGGGTGTGGGTAAAGGTTAGGGTGAGGGTCAGTGTGAGGGTGAGGTTTAGGGTAAGGGTTAGGGTGAGTGTTTGGGTGAGGTTTAGGTTTAGGTTTAGGGTTAGGGTGAGGGTTAGGATGAGGGTAAGGGTTAGGGTGAGGTTTAGGTTGTGGTTATGTATTAGGGTTAGCATGTCTTAGGGTGAGGGTTAGGTTTGGGTATAGCATTAGGGTTAGGGTTACGGTTAGGGTGAGGGTTAGAATTAGGGTTAAAGTGAGGGTGACGTTTAGGGTTAGCATTAGGTTTACAGTTAGGGTTAGAGTGAGGGTGAGGGTGAGGGTTAGGGTTAGAAATATGTTTAGGTTTAGGGTGAGGCTGAGGTTGAGGATGAGTTTGAGTTTGAGAGTTAGGGTTAGGGTTTGGCTTAGGGTGAGGTCTAGGGTGAGGGCGAGGGTTAGGGTGAGGGTTAGGGTTAGGGAGCGGTTTTCGGTTAGGAAAGGGTTAGGTTTAAGTTTAGTGTGAGGATTAGGCTGAGGGTGAGGTTGAAGGTGAGGGTTAGGGTTAAGGTGAGGTTTAGGGTTAGGGTTAGGCTGAGGGTTAGGGTTAGGTTGATGTTTAGGGTGAGGGTGAGGGAGAGGGTTAGGGTGTAGGTGATGGTTAGGGTGACGGTGAGGGTTAGGGTGATGCTGTGGGTTAGGTTGAGGGTTAGGGTTAGTGTGAGGGTTAGGATTAGTGTTAGTGTGAGGAAAAAAGTTAGGGTGAGGATCAGGATGAGAGTAAGAGTTAGGGTTATGTTTAGCCCTAGGGTTAGGGTGAGGTATAGGGTTAGAGTTCGGGTTAGGGTTAGCTTGAGGGTGAGGGTTAGACTTAGGGGTAGGGTGAGGTGTATGGTTGGGGTGAGTCTTAGGGTTACAGTTAGGGTGAGGTTGAGGGTGACGGTGAGGGTTCGGGTGAGGGTTAGGCTGTCGGTTAGGGTTAAGTTTATGGTTAGGGTAAGGGTTAGGGTGAGGTTTAGGGTGAGGTTTAGGGTTAGGGTGACATTGAGTGCTAGGGTGACAGTGGGGGTTAGGGTGAGGGTGAGGTTTAGGTTTAGTGTTAGTGTTACAGTGAGGGTGAGGGTCAGGTTTAGGATTAGGGTGATGGTTAAAGTGAGGGTTAGGTTTAGGCTTTAGTTTAGTGTTAGTGTGAGGATTAGGGTTAGTGTTAGGTTTATAGTGAGGGTAAGGGTTAAGATGAGGGTTAGGCTCATGTGTATGTTTAAGGTAAGGGTTAGGGAGAGGGTGAGGGTAAGGGTTAGGGTGAGGGTTAGGGTGAGGGTGAGGGTTAGGGTTAGCATTAGGGTTAGGTTTGGGGTTAGGATGAGGGGTAGGGTTAATGTTAGGGTGAGGAGGAGGGTTAGGGTTAGCATTAGGTTTAGTGTTAGGGTGAGGGTGAGAGTTAGGGTTAGGGTTAGGGTGAGTGTGAGGTTGAGGGTTAGGGTTAGGGGTAGAGTGAGGGTTAAGGTTAAGGTGTGGGTTACGTTTAGGGTGAGGGTGAGGCTAAGGATTAGGGTGAGGTTTAGTGTCTGGGTGAGTGTTAGGGTTTGAATAAGAGTTAGGGTTTGGGTTAGGATGAGGGTGAGGGTGAGGGTTAGGGTTAGGGTTAGGTTTATGGTTAGGGTGAGGGTCAAGGTGAGGGTTAGGGTGAGGGTTAGGTTTAGGTTTAGGGTTAGGGTTAGGATTTGTGTTAGGGTGAGGGCTAGGGTGAGGGTGAGGGTTCGGGTTTGTGTTAGGGTGAGGGTAAGTGTTAGGGTGAGGGGTAGTGTGAGGGGTAGGGTTAGGGTTAGGGTGAGGGTGAGGGTTAGGTTTAGCGTGAGTGTGAGGGTCAGGGTTAGGGTGAGGGTTCGTGTTTGGGTTAGGATTAGGGTTGGGGTGAGGGTGAGGTTTATGTTTAGGGTTAGGGTGAGGGTTAGGTTTAGGGTGATGTTTAGGGTGAGGGTGAGGGTTAGGGTGACAGTGATGGTTCGGGTGAGGGTGAGGATTAGGGTGTGGATGAGGGTTATGGTGAGGGTGAGGGTTAGGGTTAGATTTAGGGTGTGGATTAGTGTTAGGGTTAGGATTAGGGTGAAGGGTATGATCAGGGATAGGATGAGTTTTTGGGTTAGTGTGAGGTTTAGGGTTAGGTTTAGGGTAAGTGTGAGGATAACGGTTAGGGTGAGGGATAGGGTTATTGTTAGGGTTAGGGAGAGGATTAAGGTTAGGTTTAGGGTTATGGTGAGATTGAGGGTTAGGTTGAGGTGAGGGTTCGGGTATGGGTGAGGTTTAGGGTGATGGTGAGGGTTAGGGTTAGGGTAAAGTTGAGGGTGAGGATCAGAGTAATGGTTAGTGTTAGGGTTAGGGTGAGGGTGAGGTTTCGGATTAGGATTAGGGTTAGGGTTAGGCTTAGTGTGAGGGTGAGGGTGAGGATGAGGGTGAGGGTTAGGGTTAGGGTGAGGGTTAGGGTTATGGTTAGGGTTAGGGTGAAGTTTATGGGTATAGTTAGGGTTAGGATGAGCGTTATGCTGAGGGTTAGGGTTAGAGTTAGTGTGCAGGTTAGGTTTAGGGTTAAGGTTAGGGTGAGGGTGGGGGTTTAGTTTAGGTAACGTTTATGGTAAGATTAGGGTGACGTTTAGGATGAGGTTGAGGGTTAAGATGAGGTTTTCGGTTAGGGTGAGCATTAGGGTTAGGATTAGGGTCAGGGTTATTGTTAGGGTGATGTTTAGGTTGAGGGTGAGGGTGAAGGTTCGGGTGAGGGGGAGGGTTAGGGTTAGGGTTAGCCTGAGGCTTATGGTTATGGTTAGGGTAATGGTGAAGGTTAAGGTGAGTGTGAGGTTGAGGGTGAGAGTTAGGGTGAGGGTTAGAATGAGGGTGAGCGTTAGGGTGAGAGTGAGGGTTCGGGGGAGGGTTCAGGGGAGGGGGGGGGTTATGGTTATGGTTTGGTTTAGAGTTAGGGTTAGGGTGTGGGTGAGGGTTAGGGTTAGGATTAGAGTTAGGTTGACGGTAAGGCTTCGGGTGAGGGTTAGGGTGAGGATGAGAGTTAGGGTTAGGGTGAGGGTGAGGGTAAGTGTTAGCGTGAGGACTAGGGTTAGGTTTAGGATTAGGGTGAGGGTTAGGGTTATGGTGAGGGTGAGGCTGAGGGTTAGGTTCATTATTAAGGTTAGGGTTAGTGTGAGGGTTAGTGATAGTGTTAGGGTTAGGGTGAGGTTTAGAGTTAGGGTAAAGGTGAGGGTTAGTCTGAGAGGTAGGGTTAGGGTTAGGGTGAGAGTTAGGCTCAGTGTGAGGGTTAGGGTTAGGGTGAGGGTAAGGGTTAGGTTTAGGGTTAGGGTGAGGGTGAGCGTGAGGGTGAGGGTTAGGGTTATGGTGAGGGTTAGTGTTAGGGGGTGGGCTAGGTTGAGGGTTAGGTTGAGGGTGAGAGTGAGTGTGAGTTTTTCGGTTAGGTAAGGTTTAGGGTTGGGGTTAGGGTGAGGTTGTGGGTTAGGGTTAGGTTGAGGGTGAGGGTGAGGGTTAATGTTAGGATGAGGGTTAGGGATAGGGTTAGTGTGAGGGTGAGGGTGAGGGTTTCGTTTACATCAGGGTTAGGATTAAGCTGAGGTTAGGGTTAGGGTGAGGGTTAGGGTTAGGGTTAGGGTATGGGTTAAGTTTAGAGTGATGTTTAGGGTGAGGGTGAGGGTTAAGGTGAAGATGAAGTTTAGAGTTAGTGTTAGATTAGGGTTAGGTTGAGGGTGAGGTTTAGGGATACAGTTAGGGTTATGGGGAGTGTTAAATTGAGGGTCAGGGTTAAGGTTAGTGTTAGGGTTAGGGTTAGCATGAGGGTTAGGCTGAGGATTAGGTTTAGGGTTAGTGTGAGGGTTAGGGTTAGGTTAGGGTTAGGGTTAGGGTTTGGTTAGGGTGAAGGTTAGTTTTAGGTTTAGGGTTAGGATAAGGTTTAGGCTGAGGGTTAGGTTTAGGGTTAGTGTGAGGGTTAGGTTTAGGGTTAGGGTGTGGACTATGCTGAGGGTGAGGTTTAGGGTGAGGGTTAGGGTTATGGCTGGGGTTAGCGTCAGGGGTAGGCTGAGGGTTAGGATTAGGGTATAGACTAGGGTTAGGCTGAAGTTGAGGGTGAGGTTGAGGGTGAGGGTTACTGTTAGATTGAGGGTTAGAGTGAGGGTGAGGGGGAGTGGGAGTGTTTGGTTTAGGGTTAGAGTTAGGTTGAGGGTGAGTGTTAGGATTAGGGTTAGCACTAGGTTTAGTCTGAGGGTTAGGGTGAGTTTGAGGGTGAGGTTTAGGGTTAGGGTTAGGGTTAGTTTTAGGGTAAGGTTTAGGGTTAGGGTTAGGGTTAGGATGAGCATAGGCTGAGGGTTAGGGTTAGGGTTAGGTTTTGGTTAGGGTGAAGGTTGCTTTTAGGTTCAGGGTTAGGATAAGGTTTAGGATAAGGTGAGGGTGAGGGGTAGGGTGAGGTTGTGGGTTTGGGTTATGGTTAGGTTTAGGGTTAGGGTTAGGGTGAGGGGAAGGGTTAGAGTGAGCTTTAGGCTGATGTTGAGGGTGAGGGTTTCTGTTAGTTAAAGGTTAGGGTTAGGGTGAGGGTGAGGATAAGCTGAGGTTAGGTTCAGGGTGATGGTTCGGGTTCGGGTTAGGGTGAGGGTTAGGGTTAGGATGATATTTAGGGTGAAGGTGAAGGTTAGAGTGAGGGTGAGGGTTAGGGTTAGGGTTAGGTTTAATGTGAGGCTGAGGGTTAGGAATAGGAATAGGATTTGGGTTAGGGTTCAGCTGAGGGTGAGGATCAGGGTGTGGGTGAAGGTCAGGGTCAGGGTTACGTTTAGGGCTAGAGTGAGAGTTACGGTTATTTTGAGGGTTATGGTTAGGGTTAGGGTGAGGGTAAGGGTTAGGGTGAGGGGTGGGTGAGTGTGAGGGTTTGAAATAGGGTTTGGGTTAGGGTTGGGGTGACGGTTAGGGTTTGGGTGATGTTTAGAGTGACGGTGAGGGTTAGGGTGAGGATGAGGGTGCGGTTGAGGGTGAGGGTTCCGTTTAGGGTGAGGGTTAGGGTGTGAGTGAGGATTAGGGTTAGGGTGAGGGCTAGGTTGAGGGTGAGGGTGAGGTTAGGGTTAGGGTTTGGGTTAGAGATAGGGTGAGTTTGATAGTGAGGGTTAGGTTTGGGATTAGGGTGAGTGTTAGGGTTAGGTTGAGGGTTAGGTATATGTTAGGGTTAAGGTAAGGGTGAGGGTGGGTGTTAGGGTTAGGTTTAGGGTTAGAGTTAAGGTGAGCGTGAGGGTGAGGGTTATGATTAGGTTAGGATTAGGGTTAGGTGAAGGTGAAGGAGAGGGTGAGGGTGAGGGTTAGGTTTAGGGTGAGGTTTAGGCTTACGGTTAGGGTTAGTGTGAGGGTTAGGATTAGGGTTAGGGTTAGGATGAGGGTTAGGCTGAGGGTTAGGGTTAGGATTAGGGTGAGGTTTAGGGCTACATTTAGGGTTAGGATAAGGGTTAGGCTGAGGGTTAGGGTTAGGGTTAGTGTGAGGGATTGGCTTAGGGTTAGGGTAAGAGTTAGGGTGAGGGTAAAGGTTAGGGTGAGAGTTAGAGTGAGGGTGAGGGTTAGGGATAGGGTGAGTGTTAGGGTAAAATTTAGGTTTAGGGTTAGGGTTAGGGTGAGGGTAAGGGTGTGAGTAAGTGTTCGGGTGAGGTTTAGGGTGAGGGTGAGGGTTAGCGTCAAGGTTAGGTTTAGGGTGAGGTTTAGGGTTTGGGTAAGTGTTAGGGTGAGGTTTAGGGTGAGGGTGAGGGTTAGGGTTAGGGTGAGGGTAAGTGTTAGGGTGAGGATTAGTGTGAGTCTGAGGGTTAGCGTTAGCATTAGGGTGATGGTGAGGGTTAGGGTTAGGATTACAGTTAGGGTGAGAGTAAAGCTTAGGGTGAGGGTTAGGGTGAGGTTTAGGGTTAGTGTTAGGGTGAGTGGGAGGGTAAGTGTTAGGGTGAGGACTAATTTTAGGGTTAAGATTAGGGTGAGTGTTAGGGGTATTATGAGGGTGAGGGTGAGGGTTAGGTTCAGTATTAGGTTTAGGGTTAGTGTGAGGGTTAGTGATAGGGTTTGGGTTAGGGTGAGGGTTAGAGTTAGGGTTAAGGTGAGGGTTAGTCTGAGAGGTAGGGTTAGGGTTAGGGTGAGGGTTAGCATTAGTGTGAGGGTTAGGGATAGGTTTAGGGTTAGGGTGAGGGTGAGTTTGAGGGTGAGGGTTTGGGTTAGGGTGAGGATTAGTGTTAGGGGGATTGCTAGGTTGAGGGTTAGGGTTTGGGTGAGCGTGAGGTTTTCGGTTAGGTAAGGTTTAGGGTTAGGGTTAGGGTGAGGATTAGGGTGAGGTTGTGGGTTAGGTTTAGGGTGAGGGTGAGGGTCAGGGTTAGTGTTAGAATGAGGGTTAGCGTTAGGCTTAGGGTGAGTGTGAGGGTTCCGGTGAGGGTTCGGGTGAGGGTTAGGGTGTGGGTTAAGGTTCGGTTTTGGGTGAGGGTTAGGGTGACAGTGAGTGTTAGGGTGAGGGTGAGGTTGAGTGTTAGGGTTAGGGTTAGGTTTAGGGATAGGATTAGGGTTAGGTTTAAGGTAAAGGTTAGGGTTAGGCTGAGGGTTAGGTTTAGGGTTAGGGATAGAGTTAGGGTGAGGTTAGGTTGAGGGTGAGGGTTAAGCTGTGGTTAGGGTTAGGGTGATGGTTAGGGTTAGGGTGATGTTTAGTGTGAGGGTGAGTGTTCGGCGAGGGTGAGGGTGAGGGTTAGTGTTAAGGTTAGGTTTAGGTTGAGGGTGATTGTGAGGGTGAGGATTAGGAATAGGATTAGGGTTAGGATTAAGCTGAAGCTGAGGATCAGGGTGAGGGTGAAGGTTAGGGTCAGGGTTAGGATTAGGGTTAGAGTTAGGGTTACGGTTAGTGTGAGGATAATGGTTAGGGTTAGGGTGAGGGTAAGGATTAAGGTGAGAGTAAAGGTTAGGGTGAGGATTAGGGTGAGTGTGAGGGTTTGGATTAGGGTTTGTGTTAGAGTTAGGGTGAGGGTTAGGATTTGGGTGATGTTTAGAGTGAGGGTGAGGGTTAGGGTGAGAATGAGGGTTCGGGTGAGGGTTCGGGTTCGGTTGAGGGTGAGGGTTAGGGTGTGGGTGAGGATTAGGTTTAGGGTGAGGGTTAGCGTTAGGCCTAGGTTTAGGGTTAGGTTGAGGGTTAGGGTTAGGGTTAAGGTGAGGGGTAGGGACAGGGGTAGGGTCAGGTTTAGGGTGAGGTTTAGGGTGAGTGTGAGGGTTAGGGTGAGGGTGAGGGTGAGGGTTAGGGTTAGGGTTTGCGTTAGACTTAGGGTGAGTTTGAGGGTGAGGGTTAGGTTTAGGATTAGGGTGAGGGTTAGGGTTAGGTTGAGGGTTAGGGATAGTGTTAGGGTTAGGGTAAGGGTGAGGGTGAGTGTTAGGTTTAGGTTTAGGGTTAAAGTTAGGGTGAGGGTGAGGGTGAGGGTTAGGATTAAGTTACATTTAGGGTTAGGATGAGGGTGATCGAGAGGATGAGGGTGAGGCTTAGGGTTAGGTGAGGTTTAGGTTTACGGTTAGGGTTAGGGTGAGGGTTAGGATTAGGGTTATGGTTAGGATGAGGGTTAGGCTAAGGGTTAGGGTTAGGGTTAGGGTGAGGTTTAGGGCTAGGTTTAGGGTTAGGATAAGGATTAGGCTGAGGATTAGGATTCGGGTTAGTGTGAGGGTTAGGTTTAGTGTTAGAGTAAGAGATAGTGTGAGGGTAAAGTTTAGGGTGAGGGTTAGGGTGAGGGTGAGGTTTAGGGTTAGGGTGAGGGATAGGGTCAATTTTAGGTTTAGGGTTAGGGTTAGAGTGAGGGAAAGTATGTGGGTAAGTGTTAGGGTGAGGTTTAGAGTGAGGGTGAGGGTTAGCGTCAAGGTAAAGTTAAGGGTTAGGGTTAAGGTGAGGGTTAGGGTTTGGGTGAGTGTTAGGGTGAGTTTTAGGGTGAGGGTGAGGGTAAAGTGTTAGGGAGAGGGTTACGGTGAGCCTGAGAGTTATGGTTAGCATTAGGGTGAGAGTGAGGGTTAGGGTGTAGTTTTGGGTTAAGGTTCAGGATAGGGTGAGGATTAGGGTTAGGGTTAGGTTGAGGGTGAGGTTTAGGGTGAGGGGTAACATTAGAGTTTGGATGAAGGTTAGGTTTAGTGTGAGGATTAGGGTTGGTTTAGGGTGACGGTAAGGGTTAGGATGACGGTTAGGTTGAATGTGAGGTAGGATGAGGGTTAGGGTTAGGGTGAGGGTTAGGGATAGGTTTAAGGTTAGGGTGAGGGTTAGGGTTAGGATTAGAGTTAGGGTGACGGTAAGGCTTCGGGTGAGGGTTAGGGTGAGGATGAGAGTTAGGGTTAGGGTGAGGGTGAGGGTAAGTGTTAGCGTGAGGACTAGGGTTAGGTTTAGGATTAGGGTGAGTGTTAGGGTTATGGTGAGGGTGAGGCTGAGGGTTAGTTTCATTATTAAGGTTAGGGTTAGTGTGAGGGTTAGTGATAGGGTTAGGGTTAGGGTGAGGGTTAGAGTTAGGGTAAAGGTGAGGGTTAGTCTGAGAGGTAGGGTTAGGGTTAGGGTGAGAGTTAAGCTCAATGTGAGGGTTAGGGTTAGGGTGAGGGTAAGGGTTAGGTTTAGGGTTAGGGTGAGGGTGAGTGTGAGGGTGAGGGTTAGGGTTATGGTGAGGGTTAGTGTTAGGGGGTGGGCTAGGTTGAGGGTTAGGTTGAGGGTGAGAGTGAGTGTGAGTTTTTCGGTTAGGTAAGGTTTAGGGTTAGGGTTAGGGTGAGGATTAGGGTGAGGTTGTGGGTTAGGGTTAGGGTGAGGGTGAGGGTTAATGTTAGGATGAGGGTTAGTGATAGGGTTAGTGTGAGGGTGTGGGTGAGGGTGAGGGTTAGGCTTAGGGTTAGTATGAGGTTTAGGTTTACGGTGAGGGTAATGGTTAGTGTGAGGGTTAGGGTTAGGGTTAGGTTCAGGGTTAGTGTTAGGTTGATGTTTATTGTGAGAGTGAGGGTTAGGGTGTGGGTGAGTGTTCGGGTAGAGTTAGGGTTCCGGTTAGGGTTAGGGATAGGGTTAGGGTTTGGGTAAAGTTTAGGGTGAGGGTGATGATTAGGGTTAGCGTGAGGGTTAGGGTTAGGTTAAGATGAGGTTTAGGCTGAGGGTTAGGTTTAGGTTTAGGGTAAGTGTGAAGTTTCAGGTTAAGGTGAGGGTTGGATTTAGGTTTAGGGTTAGTATAAGGGATAGGGTGAGGGTTAGGGTTACGGTTAATATGAGTGTTAGGTTTAGGGTTAGGGTTTGGGTTAGGTTGACTGTAATGGTTCGGGTGAGGGTTAGGGTGAGGCTCAGGGATAGGTTTAGGGTGAGGGTTAGGTTGAGTGTTAGGATTATGGTTATGGTTAGGGTAAGGCTGAGGGGGAAGGAGAAGTTGAGGGTGAGCGTTAGGATTAAGTTTACTGATAGGGTGAGCATTTGGGCTAAGGTTAGATTTAGGGTGAGGGTTAGGCTCAGGGGTAGGGTTAGGGTTAGGTTGAGGGTTAGGTTTAGTGTGAGGTTTAGGGTTAGGGTTAGAGTGAGGGTTAGGTTTAGTGTGATGGTGAGGGTTAGGGTTAGGTTGTGGGTAAGGGTTAGGGTGAGGTTTAGGGTGAGAGTGAGGTTTAGTGTTAGCATTAGGTTTAAGGTTAGGGTTAGGATGAGGCTTAGGGTGAGGGAGAGGGTGAGGGTGAGGGTGAGGGTAAGAGTTAAGATGAGGGTCAGGTTTAGTGTGAGGGTGAGGGTTAGGTTTAGTGTGAGGTTGAGGGTTAGGTTTAGGGTGAGTATTAGGGTTAGGTTAAGGGTGAGGGTTAGGGTTAGGGTTAGGGTGAGGGTGAGGGTCAGGGTGAGGGATAGGTTTAGGTTGAGGATTAGATTTAGGGTGAGGCTTAAAGTTTGGGTTAGGGTGAGATTTAGGGTTAGGCTGATGATTATTGTGAGGGTGAGTTTTAGGGCGAGTGTGAGTGTTCGGGTGAGGGTGCCTGTTCGGTTGAGGGTGACGATTAGGGTGTGGTTGAGGGTTAGGGTTAGTATGAGAGTCAGGGTGAAGTGTAGGGATAGTGTTAGGGTGAGGGTTAGGGTTAGTGTGAAGGTTAGAGTTAGCGTTAGGGTTAGGGTTAGCGTTAGTGTGAGGATAAGAGTTAGGGTGTGGGTTAGTGTGAGGGTGAGGGTTAGGGTTAGCGTTAGGGTTAGGGTGTGGGTTACTGTGAGGGTGAGGGTTATGGTGAGGTTTAGGGTTAGGGTGAGGGTTAAGATTAGGGTTAGTGTGAGGGTTAGTGTTAGGGTGATATTTAGGAGGTTGAGGGTTAGTGTGAGGGTGAGAGTGAGGGTGAGGGTTAGGGTTAGGTTTAGGGTGAGGGTGTGGGTTAGGGTTAGGCTGAGGGTGAGGATGAAAGTGAGTGTGAGGTTTAGGGATAGGGTTAGTATTAGGTTAAAGTTAGTTTTATGGTGAGGGTTAGGGTTATGTATATTGTTAGGGTTAGGGTTTGGGTTAGTTAGGGTGAGGGTGAGGGTTAGCGTTAGGGTTAGGGTTAGGGTTAGGGTGAGGGTGGGGTTCAGGTTTAGGGTTAGGATTATGTTTAGGGTAAGCTTGAGGGGGAAGTGGAGGTTGAGTATGAGGTTTTGGTTTAGGGTTACGGTTAGCGTGAGGGTTACAGTTAGGTTTAGGGTTAGTATAAGGGCTAGGTTGAGGGTAAGGGTTAGGGTTAGTGTGAGTGTTAAGTTTAGGGATAGGATTTGGGTTAGGTTGAGGGTAAAGTTTAGAGTGAGAGTTATGGAGAGGATGAGGGTTAGGGTTACCGTGAAGGTTCGGGTGAGGGTTAGGGTTAGGGTTATGGTTAGGGGTAGCGTGAGGGTTAAGGTGAAGGTTAGGTTTAGGGTTAGGGTTCGGGTGTGGGTTAGGTTGTGGGTAAGTGTTAGAGTGAGAGTTAGGGTGAGGGTGAGGGTTAATAGGAGGGTGAGGGATAGTGTTAGCATTAGGGTTAGGGTGAGGGTGAGGGTTAGCGTTAGGGTGAGGGTTAAGGTGAGGATTAGGGTTAAGGTTAGGGATAGGGTGAGGATTAGGGTTAGAGTTAGAAATAGGGTGAGGGTTAGGCTGAGGGGTAGTGTTAGGTTTAAGGTGAGTGTTAGGTTTAGTGTGAGGATTAGGGTTAGGTTTAGGGTGAGGTTTAGGTTTATTGCCAGGGTTAGGGTTAGTGTTAGGGTGAAGGTAAGGGTTAGGGTGAGGTTTACGGTGAGGGTGAGGTTTAGGGTTAGCATTAGGTTTAGATTTAAGGTTAGGATGAGGGTTAGGGTTAGGGTGAGGGTGAGGGTGAGGGTGAGGCTTATGTTTAGGATGAGGGTTAGGGTTAAGGTGAGGGTTCGTGTTAGGTTTAGGGTGAGGGTTAGGGTCAGGGTAAGGGTTAGGGTGAGGGTTAGGGTTATGGTTAGGTTTAGTGTTAGGGTCAGGGTGAGGGTTAGGGTTAGTTTGAGGGTTACGGTTAGGGTTAGGGTAAGAGTTAGGGTTAGGTTTAGTGTTGGGGTGAGGGTGAGGGTTATGGTCAGGGTTAGGTGGAGGATTATGGTGAGGGTTAGGGTTAGGATAAGTGTTAGGGTTAGGGTTAGGCTGAAGGTGAGGGTGAAAGTGAGGGTGAGGGTTAGGGTTAGCGTTAGGGTGAGGGGTAGTGTGAGGGGTAGTGTTAGGTTTAGGGTGAGGATTAGGTTTAGGGTGATGTTTAGGTTGAGGGTGAGGGTTAGGGTGAGGGTGAGGGTGAGGGTGAAGGTTCGGGTTAGGGTTATGTTTCGGGTGAGGCAGAGGGTTAGTGTTAGGATTAGGATTAGGGTTAGGGTTAAGCTGAGCCTGAGGGTAAGGGTGAGGGTGAAGGTTAGGGTCAGGGTTAGGATTAGGGTTAGAGTGAGGGTTATGGTTAGTGTGAGGGTTATGGTTAGGGTGAGGGTAAGGGTTAGGGTGAGAGTAAAGTTTAGGGTGAGGGTTAGGGTGAGTGTGAGGGTTTGGATTAGGGTTTGTGTTAGGGTTAGGGTGAGGGTTAGGATTTGGTTGATGTTTAGAGTGAGAGTGAGGGTTAGGTTGTAGGTGAGGATTAGGTTTAAGGTGCGGGTTAGCGTTAGGGGTAGGTTTAGGGTTAGGTTGAGGATTAGGATTAGGGTTAGGGTGAGGAGTAGGGACAGGGGTAGGGTCAGGTTTAGGGTGAGATTTAGGGTGAGTGTGAGGGTTAGGTTGAGGGTGAGGGTGAGGGTAAGGGTTAGGGTTTGCGTTAGACTTAGGGTGAGTTTGAGGGTGAGGGTTAGATTTAGGATTAGGGTGAGGGTTAGGGTTAGGTTGAGGCTTAGGGATAGTTTTAGGGTTAGGGTAAGGGTGAGGGTGAGTGTTAGATTTAGATTTAGGGTTAGAGTTAAGGTGAGGGTGAGAGTGAGGGTTAGGATTATGTTATTATTAGGGTTAGGCTAAGGGTGATGGAGACAGTGAGGGTGAGGGTTAGGGTTAGGGTGAGTTTGAGGGTGAGGGTTAGGTTTAGGATTAGGATTAGGGGGAGTGTTACAGTGAGGGTAAGTGTTCGGTTTCGGGTGAGGGTTAGTGTGTGGGTGAGGGTTAGGGTTAGGGTAAGGATTAGGTTTAGGCTTAGGGTTAAGGTTATGGTGAGGGTATAAGTTAGGGTTAGGTTTAGTGTGAGGATGAGGGTTAGGGTTACGGTTAGGGTTAGGGTGAGGGTGAGGTATAGGTTGAGGGTTAGGGTTAGGGTGAAGGTTAGGGCTAGTGTTAGGTCAGGGTGAGGGTGATTGTGAGTGTTAGGTTTAGGTTTAGAGTTAGGGTGAAGGTGAGGGTGAGGGTTAGGATTAGGGTTAAGGTTATGGTTAGGATGAGGGTTAGGCTGAGGGTTAGGGTTAGGGTTAGTGTCACCGTTAGGTTAGGGTTAGGTTTAGGTTTAGTGTGAGGTTTAGTGTTAGATTTAGGGTTCGCATAAGGTTTAGGCTGAGGGTAAGGGTTAGGGTTAGTGTGAGGGTTAGGTTTAGGGTTAGGGTAAGGGTTAGTTTGAGGGTAAAGGTTAGGATGAGTGTTACGTTGAGGTTGAGGGTTAGGGTTAGTGTGAGCGTTATGGTGAAGTTTAGGTTTAGGGTTAGGGTGAGGGTGAGAGTGTGGGTAAGTGTTAGGGTGAGGGTTAGGGTTAAGGTGAGGTTGAGGTTTAGGGTGAGTGTAAAGGTTAGCGTGAGTGTACTGGTGAGGGTGAGGGTTAGGGTTAGCGTTAGGGTTAGGGTTAGGGTGAGGTTTTGCCTTAAGCTTAGGGATAGTGTGAGAATTAGGGTTAGGGTTAGGTTTACGGTGAGGTTTAGGCTGAGGGGAAGGCTTAGGGTTAGGGTGAGGGTGAGGTTTAGTGTTAGGTTTAGGGTTAGGTTTAGTGTGACGGTAAGGGTTAGGGTGAAGGTTAGGGTGATTGTGTGGTTTATGGTTAGCATTAGGTTTAGAGTTAGGGTTAGGATGAATGTTAGGGTTATGTTTAGGGTTAGGGTTAAGGTGAGGGTGAGGGTTGTTAGGGTTAGGTTTAGGGTTAGGGTTAGTTTTAGGGTGAGGGCAAGGGTGAGGGTGAGGTTTAGGGTGAGGGTGAGGGGGAAGGGGAGGTTTTCATTTAAGTAAGTTTTAGGGTTAGGGTTAGGGTGAAGTGTAGGGTTAGGGTGTGGGTTGGGTTTAGGGTTAGGGTTAGGGTTAGGGTGAGGCTGAGGGTGAAGTTTAGTGTTAGGATGAGGATTAAGTTTAGGGTTAGGGTGAGGGTGAGGGTAAGGGTTAGGTTTAGGGTTAGTGTGAGAGTTAGGGTTACGGTGAGGGTTAGGGTTAGGGTGAGGAGTAGGGTTAGGGTTACGGAGGGGGTTACGGTTGGGTGATGTTTAGTGTGAGGGTGACGGTTAGGGTGAGGGTGAGTGTTCTTTTGAGAATTAGGGTTAGGGTTAGGGATTGGCTTAGTGTGAGGGTAAGGGTTAGGGTGAGGGTTAAGGTGAGGGTGAGTTTTCTTTTGAGAATTAGGGTTAGGGTTAGGGATTGGCTTAGTGTGAGGGTAAGTGTTAGGCTTAGGGTTAGGGTGAGGGTGAGGTTTATTTTTAGGGTGAGTGTTAGGTTTAGGGTTATGATGAGGGTGAGGGTTAGGGTGAGCCGTAGGTTTAGGGTTAGGGTTAGTTTGCGCGTTAGGGTGAGGTTAAGGTTGAGGGTGAGTTTTAGGGTTAGGGTGAGGGTAAGGTTTAGGGTGAGGGTTAGGGTGAGGGTTAGGGTTAGGGTTAGTGATAGGGTAAGGATTAGTGTTAGTGGAAGAGTTAGGGTGAGGGTAAGGTTTAGGGTTAGTGTGAGGATAAGGGTTAGGGTGAGGATTAGGGTGAGGGTGAGGGTTAAGGTTAGGGTGATGGTTAGGGTTAGGGTTATGGTTAAGGTGAGGGTTAGGGTGAGATGTAGGTTTACGGTTAGGGTTATTTTGCGGGTTAGGGCGAGGGTAAGGATTAGGGTGAATTTTAGGTTTAGGGTGAGGGTTATGGTTAGGGTGAGGGTAAGGGTTAGGGTGAGGGTTAGGTTGAGGTTTCGGGTTAGGGTTAGGGATAGGGTGAGGATTAGGTTTAGTGTGAGGGTTAGGATTAAGTTTATTGTGAGAATAAGGGTTAGGGTGAGGGTTAGATTGAGGGTGTGGTGTTGGGTTAGTGTTAGGGATAGGGTGAGCGTAAGGGTGAGGATTAGGTTTAAGGTGAGGTTATGGTGAGGTTTAGGGTGAGGGTGAGGGTCGGTTGAGGGTTAGGGTTAGGATTAGTGTTAGGGTTAGGGTGAGTGTGAGGTTTGGGTGAGGGTGAGGGTGAGTGTTTCAGTTATGTAACTGTTAGGGTTAGTGTGAGGATTAGGGTGAGGGTGAAGGTTAACCTGAGGTTAGGTTTAGCCTGATGGTTAGGGTTAGGGTTAGGGTGAGGGTTAGGGTTAGGGTGATGGTTAGGGTGAGGGTGAGGCTGAGAGTTAGGATTAGGAATAGGGTTAGTGTTAGGGTCAGGCTGAGGTGAGGGTCAGGGTGAGGGTGAAGGTTCGGGTTAGGGTTATAGTTAGGGTGAGGGTTAAGCTTAGTGTGTGGGTTAGGGTTAGGTTTATGTTTAGGGTGAGCGTTAGGATTATATTTAGGTTTAGCATAAGGGTTAGGCTGAGGGTTAAGGTTAGGGTTAGTCTGGGGGTTAGGTGTAGGGTTAGGGTAAGTGTAAAGTTTAGGGTGAGGGTTAGGGTGAGTGTGAGGGTTAGGATTAGGGTGATGGTTAGGGTGAAGGTTAGGTTTACGGTTAGGGTAGGGTGAAGGTTAGGGTGTGGGTTAGTGTAAGGGTGAGGGTTAGGGTGAGGGTTAGGATTAGGGTTAGCATTAAGTTTAGGGTGAGGGTGAGGGTGAGGGTGAGGGTTTGGGTTAAGGTTAAAGATAGGGTGAGGATTAGGTTTAGGGTTAGGTTTAGGGTGATGGTTAGGAGGAGGGGTAGGCTTAGGGTTAGGGTGAAGGTTAGGTTTAGTGTGAGATTTAGTGTTAGGGTTAGGGTGATGGTAAGGGTTAGTGTGAGGTTTAGGGTGAGTGTGAGGTTAAGGGTTAGGATTAGGTTTAGCGTTAGGTTTAGGATGAGTGTTAGGGTTAGGTTTAGGGTTAGGGTGAGGATGAGGGTGAAGGTTAGAGTTAGGATGAGTGTAGGGGTTTGGGGTAGAGTGAGGGTTAGGGTTAGGGTTACTGTGAGGGTTAGGATTATGGTGAGGTTTAGGGTGAGGGTGAGGGTTAGGTTTAGCATTAGGGTGAGGGTTACCTTTAGGGTCATGATTAGTGTCCGGGTGAGGGTTAGGATGAGGGTGAGTGTTCTGCTGAGAGTTAGGATTAGGGTTAGGATCAGGGATAAGTTTAGAGTGAGGTTAAGGTTTAGGGTGAGTGTTATGGTGAGGGTCAAGTTTAGGGTTAGGGTGAGAGTTAGGGTTAGGGTTAGGGTTATATTTAGGGTGAGGGTTAGGGTGAGCGGTAGGTTTAGGGTTAGGGTTAGTTTGTGGGTTATGGTGAGGGTAAGGGTTAGGGTGAGGTTTAGGTTGAGGATGAGGGTTAGGGTTAGGGTAAGGGTAAGGGTTAGGTTGAGAGTGAGTGTGAAGGTGAGGGTTAGGGTTAGCATTAGAGTTAGGGTGAGGGTGAGGGTTAAGGTGAGGTTTAGTTTGAAGTTTACGGTTAGGTTGCGTGTTAGTGTGAGGTTTAGGGTTAAGGTTATGTTGAGGGTAAGTGTTAGGGTGAGGTTTAGTGTGTGGATGAGTGTTAGGGTTATTATTAGGGCTAGGGTGAGGGTTAGGGTGAGGGTTAGGGTTAGGGTTAGCGTTAGGGTGAGGGTGAGGTATAGGGTGAGGTTTAGGGTTAGGGTGAGGGTTAAGGATAATTTTAGGTTAGGGTGAGGGTGAGGGTGAGTGTTAGGTTTAGGTTTAGGTTTAGAGTTAGGGTGAGGGTGAGCGTGAGGGTTAGGATTAGTGTTAGGGTTAGGGTTAGGATGAGGGTTAGGCCGAGGGTTAGGGTTAGGGTTAGGGGTAGCATAATGTTTAGGTTGAGGGTTAGGGTTAGGCTTAGGGATAGGGTTAGGGTGAGGGTTAGGCTGACGGTCAGTGTTAGGGTGAGGTTTAGGGTGAAGTTGAGTATTAGGCTTAGCATCATTCTTAGGGTGAGGTTTAGACTTAGGTATAGCATTAGGGTTAGGGTTAGGGTTAGGGTTAGGGTGAGGGTTAGGATTAAGGCTAAGGTTAGGGTGAGGTTTAGGGTTAGCATTAGGTTTAGCGTTAGGGTGAGGGTTTGGGTTACGGTGAGGGTTACCTTTCATGTGAGGGTTAGGGTAAGGGTTAGGTTTAGGATGAGGGTTAGGGTTGGTGAGAGGTTTAGGGTGAGGGTGAGTGTTAGTGTTAGAGTCAGCGTTAGGGTGAGGGTGAGGTTTTGGGTTAGGTTAGGCTGAGGGTGAGGGTGAGGGTGAGGGTTAGGTTTGGTGTTAGTTTTAGTGTTAGGTTTAGGTTTAGGTTTAGGGTGAGGGTTAGGTTGAGGGTTAGGTTGTTGGTAAGTGTTAGATTGAGGGTTAAAATGAGGGTGAGGGTTAGGGTAAGGGTGAGGGTAAGGGTTAGTGTGAGGGTTAAGTTGAGGGTGAGGGATAGGGCTAGCATTAGGGTTAGGGTTAGGGTTAGGGTGAGCGATCGGGATAGGGTTAGGGTTAGGGTTAGGGTGAGGGTGAGGGTTATGTTGAGGCTGAGGGTGACGTTGAGGTTTAGGGATAGGGTTAGGGTGAGGGTGAGGGTGTGGGTGAGGGTTAGGGTTAGGATTAGTGTTAGGGTTAGGGTTTCGCTGAGGGAGAGCTTGAGGGTGAGTGATAGGGTTAGGTTTAGGTTTAGGGTGAGGGTTAGGTTTAGTGTGAGTGTTAGGATTAGGGTGAGGGTTAGGTTTACGGTTAGGTTGCGTGTTAGTGTGAGCTTTAGGCTTAGGGTTAGGTTTAGGTGAGGGTTAGGGTGAGGGTTATGGTTAATGTTAGGGTTAGGTTGAGGGTGAGGATAAGGGTGACGGTGAGAGTTAGGGTTAGGATTTAGGGTTAGGGTTAGTTATAGGGTGAGGCTTAGGGTGAGGGGTAGGGCTAGGTTTAGGAAGAGGGTTAGGGTTAGTGTGAGGGTTAGAGTTATGGTTAGGGTTAGGGTGAGGCTATGGATTAGGGTGAGGTTTAGTGTGAGGCTGAGGGTTAGTGTGAGGGTTTTTGTTAGGTTTAGCGTAAGGTTTATGGTGAGGTCTAACGAGAGGTTGCGGGTTAGGGAGAGGGAGAGGGTGAGGGAGAGCGTGTCAGTTAGGTAAGGATTAGGATTCCGGTCAGGGTGAGGATTAGGGTGAGGGTTAGTGATAGGATGAAGTTTAGGGTTAGGCTGATGGTTAGGGTTAGGGTTAGATTGAGGTTTAGGGTTCGGGTTTGCATTAGGGTTAGGATGAGGGTTAGGGTGATTTTGAGGGATAGGAATAGGGTTAGGGTTAGTGTTAGGGTAAGGGTTAGGGTTAGGATGATGGTTAGGGTAAGGGGTAGGGTTAGGGTTAGGGTGAATGTTAGGATTAGGGAGAGGGTTAGTGTTAGGGTTAGGGTGAGGTTAAGGATTAGGGTGAGGTTGAGGGTTTGTGTTAGGTTTAGGGTGATGGTGAGGGTGAGGGTTAGGGTTAGGTTTAGGCTTAGTTTGAGGGATAGGATGAGGGTTTTGTTTAGTGTTAGTGTTCGGGTTAGGGTGAGGTTTAATATTAGTGTGAGGGTTAGGGTGAGGTTGAGGGTGAGAGTAAGGGTTTGGGTGAGGGTTAGAGTGAGTTTTAACGTTCTGGTTAGGGCTAGGGTGAGGCTTACGGTGAGGGTCAGGGTTAATGTTATGTTTAAGGTGAGGTTTAGGGTTAGGGTTAGGGTTTGGGTGAGGATTAGAGTGAGGGTTGGGTTAAGATGAAGGTTAGGGTTAGAGTGAGTATTAGGGTTAGGGTTAGGTTTAGATTAAGGTTTAGGCTGAGGGTTAGGATAAGGATTAGGGTTAGGGTAAGGGTGAGTGTGAGGGTTAAAGTTAGGGTTAGGGTAAGGGTTAGGGTTGGGGTGAGGGTTAGGGTTAGGGTTAGGCTGAGGGTGAGGGAAAGGGTTTGGATGAGTGTGAGTGTTAGGGTGTTGGTGACGGTTAGGGTTAGGATGAGGGTTAAGTTGACGTTGAGGTTTAGGGTGAGAGTGAGGGTTAGGGTTAGGGTGAGCGATAGCATGAGGGTTAGGGTTAGGGTGAGTGTGAGGATTAGGATTAGGGTTACCCTTAGGGTTATGGTGAGAGTATGGGTTAGGGTGAGGTTTAGGGTGAGGGTGAGGGTTAGGGTTAGCGTTAGGGTTAAGGTGAGGGTTAGGGTTAGGGTTAAGGTGAGGGTTAGGGTTAGGGTGATGTTTTGGGTGAGGGTAAGGGTGAGGGTGTGGGTGAGGGTTAGGGTATAGGTGAGGGTTAGTTTTAGAGTGAGGGTTAGGGTGAGGGTGTGGAAAAGGGTTAGGTTAGGTTCAGGGTGTGGATTATGGTTAGGTTTAGGGTGAGGGTTTGAGTTAGTGTATGGGTTAGTGTTTGGGTTAGTGTGAGGAAAAGGGTTAGGGTGAGGATTAGCATGAGAGTAAGATTTAGGGATAGGTTTAGCTTTAGGGTTAGGGTTCGGTTTAGGTTTAGGGTTTGGGTTAGGGTTAAGTTGAGGGTGAGGGTTAGAGTTAGGGTTCGGGTGAGAGTTAGTTTTGGGGTGAGTGTTAGGGTTACGGTTAGGGTGAGGGTGAGGGTGAGGTTTGGGTTTCAGCTGAGGGTTAGGTTTGGGGTGAGTGTTAGGGTTACGGTTAGGGTGAGGGTGAGGGTGAGGTTTGGGTTTCAGGTGAGGGTTAGGGTGTGGGTGACGGTTAGTGTTAGGGTGAGGTTCAAGATGACAGTGAGGGTTAGGATGAGGGTGATGGTTAGAGTTAATGTGAGTATTAGGTTTAGGGTTAGGGTTAAGGTTATGGAGAGGGTAAGGCTCAGGGTGAGGTTTAGGGTGAGGGTGAGAGTTAGGGTTAGCGTTAGGGTTACGGTGAGGGATAGGGTTAGGGTTAGTGTTAGGGTGAAGTTGAGGGTTAGGATTAGGGTTAGGATGAGGTTTAAGGTTATGGTGAGGGTTAGGGTTAGGGTTACGTTTTGAGTTGGGTGAGTATTAGGGTGAGCTTTAGGGTTAGGATTAGGGTTATGGTTAGTGTTAGGCAGAGGGTGAGGGTGAGGGTGAGGGTTAGGGTTAGTGTCAGGTTTAGGGTTAGGGTTAGTGTGAGGGGTAGGGTTAGGGTTAGGAAGAGGGATAGGGTTAGGGTGAGGGATAGGGTGAGGGTTAGGGTCACTGGTAGGTTTAGGGTTAGGTTGATATTTAGTGTTAGTGTGAGGGTTAGGGTTAGTGTTAGGGTGATGGTAAGGGTTACTGTGAGGTTTACGGTGAGGGTGACAGTTAGGGTTAGCTTAGGTTTAGGGTGAGGTGAGGTTTCGGGTTTGCACAAGGGTTAGGGTGAGGGTTATGGTGAGGGATAAGGTTAGGGCTAGGGTGAGGGTGAGGGTTAGGTTTAGGGTTATGTTGAGTGTTAGGTTTAGCGTGAGGGTTAGTGTTAGGGTGAGGTTTAGGGTGAGGGTGAGGGTGAGGGTTAGGGTTAGGGTTAGGGTGAAAGTAAGGGTGAGGTTTAGGTTTAGGTTTAGGGTTAGGTTTAGGGTTAGATTTAGGGTGAGGGTGAGGGTTAGGGTTAGTGTGAGGGTGAGAGTGAGGGTTAGGGTTAGGATTAGGGTGAGTGTGAGGATTAGGGTTAGGGTTACCATTAGGGTTATGGTAAGTATATGGGTTAGGGTGAGGGTGAGGGTTAGGGTTAGCGTTAAGGTTAAGGTGAGGTTTAGGGTTAGGGTTAGGCTGAGTGTTACGGTTAGGTTGATGTTTAGGGTGAGGGTAAGGGTGAGGCTGAGGGTGAGGGTTAGGTTTTAGGTGAGGGTTAGGTTTAGGGTGAGGGTTAGGGTGAGGGTGTGGAAAAGTGTTAGGTTTCGTTTCATGGTGAGGGTTAGGGTTAAGTTTAGGGTGAGGGTTAGGTTGAGGGTTTGAGTTAGTGTAAGGGTTAAGGTGTAGGGTTAGTGTGACGAAAAGGGTTAGGGTGAGGATTAGGATGAGAGTAAGATTTAGGGTTAGGTTTAGCTTTAGGTTTAGGGTGAGGTTTAGGGTTAGGGTTCATATTAGGGTTAAATTGAGGGTGAGGGTTAGAGTTAGGGTTCGGGTGAGGGTTAGGTTTGGGGTGAGTGTTAGGGTTACGGTTAGGGTGAGGGTGAGGGTGAGGGTTGGGTTTCGGGTGAGGGTCAGGGTGTGGGTGACGGTGAGTGTTAGGGTGAGGTTTAAGGTGAGAGTGAGGGGTAGGGTGAGGGTGATGGTTATAGTTAGTGTGAGTATTAGGTTCAGGGTTAGGGTTAAGGTTATGGAGAGTGTAAGGGTCAGGGTGAGGTTTAGGTGAGGGTGAGGGTTAGGGTTAGGTTTAAGGTTAGGGTGTAGTTGAGGGTTAGGATTAGGGTTAGGATGAGGTTTAGGGTTAGGGTGAGGGTTAGGTATAGTGTTAGGGTTATGGTGAGGGTTAGGGTTAGGGTTACGTTTTGAGTTAGGGTGAGTATGAGGGTGAACTTTAGGTTTAGGATTAGGGTTAGGGTTAGTTTTAGGCAGAGGGTGAGTGTGAGAGTGAGGGTTAGGGTTAGGGTGAGGTTTAGGGTTAAGGTTAGGGTGACGGGTAGGGTTAGGGTTATGGAGAGGGATTGAGTTAGGTTAGGGATAGGGTGAGGCTTAGGGTCACAGTTAGGTTTAGGGTTAGGTTGAGGATTAGGGTTAGTGTGAGGGTTAGAGTTAATGTTAGGGTGAGGATAAGGCTTACTGTGAGGTTTTGGGTGAGGGTGACATTTAGGGTTAGCTTTAGGTTTAGGGTGAGGTGTGGTTTCGGGTTTGCATTAGGGTTAGAGTGAGGGTTATGGTGAGGGTTAGGGTTAGGGTTAGGGTGAGGGTGAGGGTGAGGGTTAGGGTTAGGGTGAGGGTGAGGGTGAGGTTTAGCGTGAGGGTGAGGGTGAGGTTTAGGTTTAGTTTTAGGGTTAGGGTTAGGGGTAAATTTAGGGTGAGGGTGAGGGTGAGAGTTAGGATTAGGGTGAGGGTGAGTGTGAGGTTTAGGGTTAGGGTTAGTATCAGTTTGAGCGTTAGGTTTAATGTGAGGTTTAGGGTGAGGGTAAGGGTTAGTGTGAGGGTTAGGGTGAGGGTTAAGGTTAGGGTGAGGGGTAGAGGTAGGGTTAGGGTTAGGTTTAGCGTTAGGATTAGTCTGAGGGTGAGGGTGAGGGTGAGGGTGAAGGTGAGGTTTAGAGTTAGGGTTAGGGTGAGGGTGAGGGTGAGGATTAGGTTTAGGTTTATGGTGAGTGTTAGGTTTAGGTTGAGTGTTA
The DNA here is from genome assembly GCF_024711535.1 of Dipodomys merriami. Lineage (NCBI taxonomy): Eukaryota > Metazoa > Chordata > Mammalia > Rodentia > Heteromyidae > Dipodomys > Dipodomys merriami. The sequence goes on from NW_027206479.1 coordinate 4,459,558, forward strand.
GTGTTACAGTTAGGTTTAGGGTGAGGGTGAGGGTCAGGGTTAGGGTGAGGGTAAGGGTGAGGGTGAGGGTTAGGTTTAGGGTGAGGGTGAGGGTGAAGGTAAGGGTTAGGGTGAGGGTGAGGGTTAGGGTTAGGGTTAGTGTTAGTTTGAGGGTTAGGGTTAATGTGAGGTTTAGGGTGAGGGTGTGGGTAAGGGTTAGTGTGATTGTTAGGGTGAGGGTGAGGGTTAGGTTTAGGGTCATGGTTAGCGTTAGGGTTAGTTTGAGGATTAGGGTGAGGTTTTGGGTTAGGGTGGCTGTTAGGTATAGGCTGAGTGTTAGGTTTAGGGTTAGGGTGAGGGATAGGATTAGTGTGATATTTAGGCTGAGGGTGAGGCTGAGATTTAGAGTTCGGGTTCTCATGAGGGTTAGCTTTTGGGTGATGGTTAGGGTTAGGGTTAGGTTTAGGGTGAGGTTGAAGGTTAGGGTGAGTGTGAGGGGAAGGGTTAGGTTTAGTGTGATTTTTAGGTTTAGGGTTAGTGTTAGGTGAGGCTTATTGGGAGGGTTAGGGTGAGGGTTAGGTTTAGGTTTAGGGTTAAGTTTAGGGTGAGGGGTACGGTGAGGTTTAGGGTTAGGGTTATGGTGAGAGTAAGGTTTAGAATGAGGGTTAGATTGAGGGTGAGGGTGAGGTTAGGGTTTGGGTAAGGGAAAGGGTGAGAGTTAGGGTTAGGTTGATGGTGAGGGTTAGGGTGAGAATTTTGGTTAATGTTAGGTTTAGTGTTATTGTTAGTGTTAGTGTGAGGGTGATGGTTATGGTTAGGGTTAGTATTAGGGTGAGGTCTAGGGTGAGGGTGAGGGTTAGTGTTAGTGTTAGGGTTAGGTATAGGGTGAGTATTAGTGTTATGATTTGGGTGAGGGTTAGGTTGAGCAGTAGGGTTAGGTTTAGGTTTAGTGTGAGGATTCGGATTAAGGTTAGGATTAGGGTTAATGTGAGGGTCAGGGTTAGGTTGAGGGTTAGGGTGCGGGTGAAGTTTAGGGTTAGCATTAGGGATAGGGTGAGTGTTAGGGTGTGGGTAAGGGTCTGGGTAAGGGTTAGGGTGAGGGTGAGGGGTAGGGTTAGGTTTAGGGAGAAGGTTAGGGTTAGGGTGAGGGTTTGGCTTAGTTTGAGGGGTAGGGTGAAAGTGAGTTTGAGGTTGAGAGTTAGGGTGAGGGTGATGGTGACGGTAAGGTTTAGGGATAGCATACGGGTTAGGGTTAGGTTGAGGGGTACGGTTAGGTTGAGGGTTAGGGTGAGGGTGAGGGTGAGGGTGAGGGTTAGGTTTAGGGTCAGGTTTAGGATTAAGGTGAGGTTTAGGGTAAGGGATAGCGTTAGGGTGAGGGTTAGGTTTAGGGTTACGTTGAAGGTTAGGGTTAGGTTTAGGTTTAGGGTGAGGGTTAGTGTTAGGATTAGGGTGAGGATGAGGGTTAGGTTGAGGGGCAGGGTTAGGGATAGGGTAAGGGTTAGGGTTAGGGTGAGGGTTAGGGTAAAGTTTAGGCTTAGAGTGAGGGTGAGGGTGAGGGTTAGGGAGAAGGTTAATGTTAGGGTTCGGGTGAGGTTTAGGGTGAGTTTGAGGGTTAGGGTTAGGTTGCGGGTTAGGGTTAGGGTGAGGGTTAGGATTAGATTTAGGAGTGGGTTGTGTTTGAGGGTGAGGGTTAGGTTTAGGATTAGGATTAGGGTTAGGGTTAGGGTGAGCTTTAGTGTGTGGATGAGGGTTAGGTTTAGGGTCAGGATTAGGTTTAGGCTTAGGGTTAAGTTTATGTTGAGGGTAATTGTTAGGGTGAGGTTTAGTGTGTGGATGAGTGTTAGGGTTATTGTTAGGGTTAGAGTGAGGGTTAGGGTGAGGGATAGAGTTAGGGTTAGCGTTAGGGTGAGTGTGAGGTATAGGGTGAGTTTTAAGCTTAGGGTGAGGGTTAGGGATAGTTTTAGGTTAGGGTGAGGGTGAGGGTGAGTGTTAGGTTTAGGTTTAGGCTTAGAGTTACGGTGAGGGTGAAGGTGAGGGTTAGGGTTAGAATTAGGGTTAGGGTTAGGATGAGGGTTAGGATTAGGGTTAGGATGAGGTTTAGGGTTAGGGTGAGGGTTAGCAATAGGGTTAGAGTTATTGTGAGGGTTAGGGTTAGGGTTACGATTTGAGTTAGGGTGAGTATGAGGGTGAGCTTTAGGGTTAGGATTAGGGTTAGGGTTAGTGATAGGCAGAGAGTGAGCATGAGGGTTAGGCTTAGGGTGAGGTTTAGGGTTAGGGTTGGGGTGAGGGTTAGGGTTAGGGTTAGGGAGAGGGTGAGGGTTAGGGTGAGGGTTAGAGTTTAGGTTAGCATTAGCGTGAGTGTGAGGTATACGTTGAGCTTTAAGGTTATGGTGAGGTTTAGGATAAGTTTTAGGTTAGGGTGAGGGTGAGGGTGAGTGTTAGATTTAGGTTTAGGTTTAGAGTTAGGGTGAGGGTGAGGGTGAGGGTTAGGGTTAGAATTAGTGTTAGGGTTAGGTTTAGGAAGAGGGATAGGATTAGGGTTAGGATGAGGTTTAGGGTTAGGGTGAGGGTTAGGGATAGGTTTAGGGTTATTGTGAGGGTTAGGGTTAGGGTTATGGTTTGAGTTAGGGTGAGTATGAGGGTGAGATTTAGGGTTAGGATTAGGGTTATGGTTAGTGTTAGGCAGATGGTGAGTGTGAGGGTTAGGGTTAGGGTGAGGTTTAGGGTTAGGGTTAGAGTGAGGGTTAGGTTAGGGTTAGGGAGAGGGATAGGGTTAGGGTGAGGGATAGGGTGAGGGTTAGGGTCACAGGTAGGTTTAGGGTTAAGTTGAGGGTTAGGGTTAGTGTGAGGGTTAGGGTTAGAATTAGGGTGAGGGTAAGGGTTACTGTGAGGTTTAGGGTGAGGGAGACAGGGTTAGCTTTTGGTTTAGGGTGAGGTGAGGTTTCGGGTTTGCATTAGGGTTATGGTGAGGGTTATGGTGAGGGTTAGGGTTAGGGTTAGGGTGAGGGTGAGGGTGATTGTTAGGTTTAGGGTTATGTTGAGTGTTAGGTTTAGGGTGAGGGTTAGGGTTAGGGTTAGGATGAGGGTGAGGTTGAGGGTGAGGGTTAGGGTTACGGTGAGGGTGAGGGTGAGGGTTAGGGTTAGTTTTAGGGTGAGGGTGAGAGTGAGGTTTAGGTTTAGGTTTAGGGTTAGGGTTAGGGTAAGGGTTAGGGTTAGGGTTAGGGTGAGGGTGAGGGTGATGGTTAGGGTTAGGGTGAGGGTGAGGGTGAAGGTTAGGGTTAGGTTTAGTGTTAGTTTGAGTGTTAGGATTAATGTGAGGTTTAGGGTGAGGGTGAGGGTAAGGTTTAGTTTGAGGGTTAGGGTGAGAGTTAAGGTTAGGGTGAGGTATAGAGGTAGGGTTAGGGTTAGGTTTAGGGTTAGGATTAGGTGAGGGTGAGGGTGAGGGTGAGGGTGAAAGTGAGGTTTAGAGTTAGGGTTAGGGCGAGGGTGAGGGTGAGGGTTAGTTTTAGGGTTATGGTGAGTGTTAGGTTTAGGTTGAGGTTTAGGGTTAGGGGTAGGTTTATAGTGAGGGTGAGGGTGAGTGTGAGGTTTAGGGTGAGTGTGAGGGTCAGGGTTAGGGTTAAGGTGAGAGTGAGGGTGAATGTTAGGTTTAGGGTGAGGGTGAGGGTTAGGGTTAGGGTTAGGGTTAGGGTTAGGATTAGGGTTAGTGTTAGTTTGAGTATTAGGGTGAAGTTTTGGGTTAGGGTGACCGTTAGGTATAGGCTGAGTGTTAGGTTTAATGTTAGGGTGAGGGTTAGGGTTAGTGTGATGTTTAGGGTGAGGGTGAGGCTAAGGGTGAGGGTTCGAGTTCTCATGAGGGTTAGCGTTTGTGTGACGATTAGGGTTAGGGTGCGGGTTAGGGTGAGGTTGAAGGTTAGGGTGAGGATGAGGGGTAGGGTTGGGTTGAGGTTTAGGTTTAGGGTTAGTGTTAGGTGAGGGTTAGGCTTAGGGTTAGGGTTAAGGTGAGGGTAATGGTTAGGGTGAGGGTTAAGGTTAAATTTAGCATTAGGGATAGGGTGAGGGTTAGGGTGTGGGTAAGGGTCTGGGTAAGGTTTAGGTTGAGGGTGAGGGGTAGAGTTAGGGTTAGGAAGAAGGTCAGTGTTAGGGTTAGGGTTTGGGTTAGTTTGAGGGTTAGGGTGAAGGTGAGTTTGAGTTTGAGAGTTAGGGTGAGGGTGATGGTGACGGTAAGGTTTAGGGATAGCATAAGGTTTAGGGTTAGGGTGAGGGTTAGGGTTAGATTTAGATTTAGGGTGAGGGTGAGGGTGAGGGTTAGGGTTAGGGTTAGGTTTAGGATTAGAGTTAGGTTTAGGGTAAGGGTTAGGGTTAGGGTGAGGTTTAGATTTAGGGTTAGTGTGAGGGTTAGGGTTAGGGTTAGGTTTAAGGTGAGGGTTAGTGTTAGCATTAGGGTGAGGATGAGGGTTAGGTTGAGGGGCAGGGTTAGAGATAGCGTAAGGGTTAGGGTTAGGGTAAGGGTTAGGGTGAGTGTGAGGGATAATTTTAGGGTGAGGGTTAGTGTGAGGTTTAGATTTAGGGTTAGGGTAAGGGTTAGGTTTAGGGTGAGCGATAGTTTTACGTTTAGGAATAGGTTGAAGTTAATGCTGAGGGTTATGGTTAGGGTAAGTGTGAGGATAAGGGTTAGGGTGAGGATTAGGGTGAGGATGAGGGTTAGGGTTAGCATAAGGTTTAGTGTGAGAGTTACGGTTAGGGTTACGTTTAGGGTAAGGGTTAGGGTTAGGGTAAGGATTAGGGTTCAGCTTAGGGTTAGAGTTAGGTTTAGGGTTAGGGTGATGTTTAGGCTTAAGGTTAGAGTTAGGTTGAGGGTTAGGGTGAGTGTGAGTTTGAGAGTGAGGGTTAGGGTGAGGTTCAGAGTGAGTGGGATGGTGACGGTGAGGGTTAGGGTTAGGTTTAGGTGAAGGGTGAGGGTAAGAGTTAGGGTTAGGATTAGGGTTATGGTAAGGGTTAGGATGAGGGTGAGGGAGAGGGTGCAGTTGAGGGTGAGGGTTTTGGATAGGTAAGCGTTAGGATTAGGTTTAGGGTGAGGATTAGGGTGATGTGAGAGTTAGGGTTAGGTTGAGTGTTAGGGTTAGGGTTAGGGTTAGGGTGAGGGTTAGGGTGAGAGGTAGGGTTAGGGTTAGGATGAGGATTATGTTGAGGGTGCGGGATAGGGTTTTGGTGAGGGTAAGTGTTAGGGTTATGGTGAGAGTGAGGGTGAGGGTAAGGGTAAGGGTTAGGGTGAGGGTTAGGGTGAGGGTGAGGGTTAGGGTTAGCATTAGAGTTAGGGTTAGGGTAAGGTTGAGTGTTAGGATTAGAGTTAGGGTTAGGTTTAGGGTGCAGGTTAGGGTTAAGGTTACACTGAGAGTGAGGTTCAGAGTTAGGGATAGGATTAGGTTTAGGGTTAGGGTGAGGCTGAGGGTGAGGGTGAGAGTGAGGATTAAGTTTAGGGTTAGGTTTACGGTGAGGGCTAAGATGAGGGTGAAATTTTTGGTTAGGAAAGGTTTAGGGTTAGGTTTAGGTTGAGGATTAGGGTGAGGGTGAGGTTTAAGGTGAAGTTTATGGCTAGGGTGAGGGTTACGGTGAGGGTTGGGTTGTGGGTAAGTGTTAGCGTAAGGGTTAGAATGAGGGTGAGGGTTAGGGTTAGGGTGAGGGTAAGGGTTACTGTGAGGGTTAGGGTGAGGGTGACGTTTATGGTTAGCATTTGGGTTAGGGTGAGGGTTAGGATGAGCGATAGGGATAGGGTTAGGGTTAGGGTTAGGGTGAGAGTGAGGGTTAGGGTTAGGATGAGGGTGAGATTGAGGGTTAGGGTTATGGTTAGGGGGAGGGGGAGGGTGTGGATGAGGCTTAGGGTTAGGATTAGTGTTAGGGTTAGCTTTTGGCTGAGGATGAGCTTGAGGGTGAGGGTGAGTTTTAGGTTTAGGTTTAGGGTGAGGGTTAGGGTTAGTGTGAAGGTTAGGGTTACCGTTAGGGTGAGTGTTAGTGTGAGGTTTAGGGTTAGGGTTAGGTTTAGGTGAGGGTTAGTGGTAATGTTAATGTTAGGTTGAGGGTGAGGGTTAAGGTGACAGTGAGAGTTAGTGTTCGGTTTAGGTTAGGGTTAGTTATAGGGTGAGGCTTAGGTTGAGCGGTAGGGTTAGTGTTAGGATGAGGGTTAGGGTTAGTATGATGGTTAGAGTTAGGGTTAGGCTTAGGGTGAGGGTAAGGATTAGGGTGAGGTTTAGGGTGAGGGTGAGGGTTAGGGTTAGCTTTCGGGTTAAGGTGAGGGTGAGGTTTAGGTTTAGGTTTAGGGTGAGTGTGAGGGTGAGAGTTAGGGTTAGGGTTATGGTGAGGGTTAAGATTAGGGTGAGGGTTTGGTTTAGGGTTAGGGGGAGAGTGAGGGTGAGGGTTAGGGTTCAGGTGATGGTGAGGGTGAGTGTGAGGCTTAGGGTTAGGTTTAGTGTGAGGGTGAGGTTTAGTGTGAGGGTTATTGTTAGGTTTAGCGTAAGGTTTATGGTGAGGTCTAATGTGAGATTGCGGGTTAGGGAGAGGGAATGGGTGTGGGAGAGCGTTTCAGTTAGGTAAGGGTTAGGATTAGGGTTAGGGTGAGGGTCAGGGATAGGATGAAGTTTATGTTTGGGGTGATGGTTAGGGTTAGTTTGAGGTTTAGGGTTAGGGTTAGGGTTAGGTTGAGGTTTAGGGTTCGGGTTTGCATTACAGTTAGGGTGAGGGTTAGGGTGTATTTGAGGGTTAGGGATAGGTTTAGGGTTAGTGTTAGGGTGAAGGTTAGTGTTAGGGTTAGGGTTAGGGTGAGGGTTAGGGTAAGGTGTAGGGTTAGGGTTAGGGTGAATATTAGGATTAGGGTGAGGGTTCGGGTAAGGGTAAGTGTTAGGGTTAGGGTGAGGTTAAGGATTAGGGTGAGGGTGAGGGTCAGTGTTAGGTTTGGGGTGATGGTGAGGGTGAGGGTTAGGGTAAGGTTTAGCCTTAGTTTGAGGGATAGGATGAGGGTTTTGTTTAGTGTTAGTGTTAGGGTTAGGCTGAGGTTTAGGTTTAGTCTGAGGGTTAGGGTGAGGGTGAGGGTGAGTGTATGGGTTTTGGTGAGGGTTAGGCGGAGGGTTAAATTTCGGATTAGGGCTAGGGTGAGGGTTATGTTGAGGGTTAAAGTTAATGTCATGTTTAGGGAGAGGGTTAGGTTTAGGGTTATGGTGAGGGCGATGGTGAGGGTGAGGAATAGGGTGAGGATGAGTGTGAGGATGAGGGTTTCGGTTAGGTAAGTATTAGGGTTAGGGTTAGGGTGAGGATTAGGGTGAGGGCGAGGGTTAGGATGAAGTTTAGGGTTAGGGTGAGTATTAGGGTTAGGGTTAGGTATAGGGTGAGCCTTAGGGTGAGGGGTAGGTTTAGGGTTAGGGTGAGGGTTATGGTTAGTGTGAGGGTTAGGGTTAGAGTTAGGGTGAGAGTAAGGGTTAGGGTGAGCTTTAGGGTGAGGGTGACTGTTAGGGTTAGCTTTAGGTTTAGGGTGAGGGTGAGGATTTGGTTTTGCATTAGGGTTAGGTTGAGGGTTATGGAGAGGGTTAGGGTTAGGTTTAGCGTGAGGGTGAGGGTGATGGTTAGGGTTAGGGTGAGTGTGAGGGTGAGGGTGAGGTTGAGGGTTAGGTTTTGGTGTAGGGTGAGGGTGAGGGTGAGGTTTAGGGTGAGGGTGAGGGTTGGACTTAATGTGAGGTTTAGGGTGAGGGTGAGGGTAAGGGTTAGGGTGAGGGTGAAGGTGAGGGTTAGGGTTAGGTGTAGGGGTAGATGTAGGTTTAGTGTTAGGTTTAGGGTTAGTATTAAGGTTAGGGTTAGGATTAGGCTGAGGGTGAGGGTGAGGGTGAGGGTGAAGGTGAGGTTTAGAGTTAGGGTTAGGGTTAGGTTGAGCGCTAGGATGAGGGTTAGGGTTAGGGTGAGGCTGAGGTTGAGGATATGATTGAGACTCACCCTAGCTTTCATGGCTATGGTTAGGGTGAGGGTTAGGGGGACGGGTAGATTTAGTGTTAGATTTAATGTGAGGGTTAGGTTTAGTGTGAGAGTTAGGGTTAGGGTTAGGGTTAGGGTGATGTTAAGTGTTAGAGTGAGGGTTAGGGTGAGAGTGAGGGTTAGGGTGATGTTTCAAGTGAAGGTGAAATTTAGGGAGAGTGAGAGGTTTCGGGTGACGGTGAAGGTTAGGGTGTGTGTGAGGGTGAGAGTTAGGGTGAGGGTAAGGATTAGGGTGATGTTTAGGGTGAGGGTGAGGTTTAGGGTGAGAGTTAGGGTTCAGGGTAGAGGAATAGTTAGGGTGTAGGTGAGGGTTAGGGTAAGGGTGAGGCTTAGGGTGACCGTGAGTGTTAGGGTTCAGGTGAGGATTCCGGTTAGGGTTAGGGTTTGGGTTGGTGTTAGCGTTAGGGCTAGGGTGAGTGTTAGGCTTAGGGTGAGGGTTTCGGCTTAGGGTTAGGGTTAGTGTGAGGATAAGGCTTAGGGTGAGTGTTAGGGTGAGACTAAGGGTTAGGGTTACCCTTAGGGTTAGGGTGAAGTTTAGGGTGGGGGTTAGCGTGAGGGTTAGGGTTAAGTTTAGGGTTGGGTGAGGGTTAGGGTGAGCGAAAGGCTTAGGGTGAGGGTTAGGTTGAGGTTGAAGGATAGGTTTTAGGTGAGGGTTAGGGTTAGGGAAACGGTTAGGGTGAGGTTGAGGATTAGGGTTAGCATTAGTGTTAGGGTGAGGGTGAGGGTTACGGTGAGGGTGAGTGGTAGGCTGAGGGGTAGGGTTAGAGTTAGGGTCAGGGTTAGGGTGAGGGTGAAGGTTAGGGTTAGGGTTAGGGTGAGTGTTAGGGTTAGGTTTAGGGTAAGTTTGAGGGTAAGGTTTAGCATAAGGGTTAGGGTTAAATTGCAGGTTAGGGTTAGGTTTAGGGTGAGGGTGGGGTTGAGGGTTAGGGTTAGTCTTATGGTTATGGTTAGGGTAAGGCTGATGGGGAAGGGGAGGTTGAGGGTGAGTGTTAGGGTTAAGTTTAGGGTTAAGGTGAGGGCTTGTGTGAGGGTGAGGGTTAGGCTGATGGTGAGGGTGAGGGTTTTGGTTAGGTAAAGGTTAGGGTTAGGGTGAGGATTAGGCTGAGGATGAGGATTAAGCTGAGGTTAGGTTCAGGGTGAGGGTTAGATTTAGGGTTAGGGTGAGGGTTAGGGTTAGGGAGATGTTTAGGGTGAGGTTGAGGGTTAGGGTGAGGGTGAGGGTGAGGGTTAGGGTTAGGGTTAGGTTTAGGGTGAGGTTGAGAGTTAGGATTAGAGTGAGGGTGAGGGTGAGTGTTAGGGTTAGGATTAGGTTTAGGGTTAGGATGAGGGCTAGGGTGGGGGCGAGGGTTAGGGTGAGGGTGAGGGTGAGGGTGCGGTTTCTGTTAGGAAAGGGTTAGGGTTAGGTTTAGGGTGAGGATTAGGCTGAGGGTGAGGTTGCAGGTGAGGTTTAGGGTTAAGGTGAGGGTTAGGGTTAGCATTAGACTGAGCGTTAGGGTTTGGGTGATGTTTAGGGTGATGTTTAGGGTGAGGGTGAGGGTGAAAGTGAGGGTTAGGTTGTAGGTGAGGGTTACGGTGAGGGGGAGGGTTAGGGTGATGGTGAGGGTTAGGTTTAGGGTTAGTGTGAGGAAAAGGCTTAGGGTGAGGATTAGGATGAGAGTAAGTGTTAGGGTTAGGTTTAGAGTTTGGGTTAGGGTGAGGTATAGGGTTAGAGTTCGGGTTAGGGTTTAGTTGAGTGTGAGGGTTAGAGTTAGGGTTAGGGTGAGGGTTAAGTTTGGGGTGAGGTTTAGGGTTACGGTTAGGGTGAGGATGAGGGTGAGGGTTAGGGTGTGTGTTAGGGTTAAGGTTATGGTGAGAGTAAGGGTTAGGGTGAGGTTTAGGGTGAGGGTTAGGGTTAGGGTTAGGGTTAGGGCTAGGATGAGCGTTAGGTTGAGGGTTCGGTTTAGGGTTAGTGTGAGGGTTAGGGTTAAGGTTAATGTTAGGTTTAGGATTTGGTTAGGGTGAAGGTTAGTTTTAGGTTTAGGATAAGGTTTAGGCTGATGGTAAGATTTAGGGTTAGTGTGAGGGTTATGTTTAGCGTTAGGGTTAGGGTGTGGGCTAGGGTAAGGGTGAGGGTTAGGTTGAGGGTTTAGTTTAGGTAAGGGTTAAGGTAAGGTTAGGGTGAGGATTAGGGTGAGATTGAGGGTTAAGTTGAGGGTTAGGGTTAGGGTGAGCCTTAGGGTTACGATTAGGGTGAGGGTTAATGTTAGGGTGATGTTTAGGGTGAGGGTGAGGGTGAAGGTTCGGTGAGGGTTTAGGGTTAGCGTGAACTTTAGGGTTAGGTTTAGGGTTAGAGTTAGGGTGAGGGTGAGGGTTAGGGTGAGGGGTAGGGTTAGGGTTACGGTGAGGGTGAGGGTTAGGTTTAGTGTGAGAGTTACGGTTAGGGTTAGGGTTAGGGTGAGGGTTAGGTTGAGGGTTAGGGTTAGGTTAAGGGTGAGGATGAGGATGAAGGTGATGGTTAGGGCTACGTTTAGGATGAGGGTGAGGCTTACGTTTAGGATGAGGGTGAGGATGAGGGTGAGGATGAGGGTTACGGTTAGGATTAAGTTTAGGGTGAGGGTGAGGCTTAGGTTTAGGATTAGGGTTAGAGTCAGGGTGAGGGTGAGGGTTAAGGATAGGGTGAGGGTTAGGATTATGGTTAGGGTTAGGGTGACGGTTAGGGTTAGGGTTAGGTTTAGGATGAACGTTAGGCTGAGGATTAGGGTTAGGGTTAGTATGAGGTTAGGTTTAGGGTTGGGATAGGGTGAGGGTGAGGGTTTACTTTAGGTAAGGGTTTGGGTAAGTTTAGGGTGAGGATTAGGATGATGTTGAGGGCTGAGGTGAGGTTTAGGTTTAGGGTGAGTGTTAGGGTTAGGTGAGGGTTATTATTAGGGTGATGTTTATGGTGAGGGTGAGGGTGAAGTTTCAGGTGAGGGGAGGGGTTAGGTTTAGGGTTAGCGTGAGGTTTATGGTTAGGGTTAGGGTTTGGGTGATGGTGAGGGTTAAGGTGAGTGTGAGGTTGATTGTGAGTGTGAGGTTTAAGGTTAGGGTGAGGGTTAGGGACAGTGTTAGGGTTAGGGTGAGGGTGAGTATTAGGGTGAGAGTGAGCATTCAGGTGAGGGGGAAGGGGAGGGGGAGGGTTATGGTTAGTGTTCGGGTTAGAGTTAAGGTGAGTGTGTGGGTGAGGGTTAGGTTTAGGATTAGGGTTAGGGTTAGGTTTAGGCTGAGGGTGAGTGTGAGGGTGAGGGTGAGGGTTAGGGTTAGGGTGAGGGTTAGTCTTAATGTTAGGGTTAGGGTTAGGGTGAGGTTTAGGGTTAGTGTGTGATTTAGGGTTAAGATTAGGGTCAGGGTTAGTATTAGGGTGAGAGTAAGGGTTAGTGTGAGGGTTAGGATGAGGGTGAGGTTTAGGGTTAGGGATAGGTTTAGGCTGAGGTTAGGGTGAGGGCTAGGGTTAGTGTGAGGGTTAAAATTAGGGTTAGGAATAGGGTGAGGGTTATGTTTAGGTTTAGGTTTATGGTTAGGGTGAGTCTTAGGCTGAGGTGTAGGGTTAGTGTTACGGTTAGGGAGAGGGTTCGGGTTAGTGTGAGGGTTAGGTTTAGGTTTAGGTGAAGGTGAGGGTAAGGGTTAGGGTGAGGGTTAGGGTGAGGATGAGGGTTAGGATTAGAGTTAGGGTTAGGATTAGGGTTAGGGTGAGGTTGAGGTTTAGTATTAGGGTGAGGGTTAGGGTTATTGTTAGGGTTAGGGTACAGGTAAGGTTGAGGGTTAGGGTTAGGGTAAGGTTAGGTTTAGGCTGAGGGTGAGGGTGAGGGTGAGGTTGATGGTTAGTGTAAGGGTGAGGGTGCGGGTGAGGGCTAGGGTGAGGGTGCAGGTTAGTGTGAGGGTGAGGGTGAGGGTTTCTTTTACATCAGGGTTAGGGCTAGGGTGAGGATTAGGGTGAGAGTGAGGGTGAGGATTTCGTTTACATCTGGGTTAGTGTTAAGCTGAGGTTAGGGTTAGGGTGAGGGTTAGGGTTAGAGTTAGGGTGTGGGTTAAGCTTAGGTTGATGTTTAGGGTGAGGCTGAGGGTTAGGGTGAGAGTTAGGGTGAAGCTTATGGTTAGTGTTAGGATTAGTGTTAGGGTGAGGGTGAGGTTTAGGGTTAGACTTAGGGTTATGGGGAGGGTTAAATTGAGGGTCAGTGTTAGGGTTAGTGCTAGGGTTAGGGTTAGGTTGCGAGTTAGGTTGAAGTTTAGGGGTAGGGTTAGAGTGAAGTTTAGAGTGAGGGTGAGAGGAAGGGGGAGAGTTTGGTTTAAGGTTAGAGTTAGGTTGAGGGTGAGGGTTAGGATTAGGGTTAGCACTAAGTTTGTGCTGAGGGTGAGTGTGAGGTTGAGGGTGAGGTTTAGGGTTAGGGTGAGGGTTAGGGTTAGTTTTAGGGTGAAGGTTAGGGTTAGGGTTAGGGTTAGGATGAGCATTAGGCTGAGGGTTACAGTTAGGGTTAATGTGAGGGTTAGGGTTAGGGTTTGATTAGGTTGAAGGTTAGTTTTAGCTTTAGATTCAGGATAAAGTTCAGACAGAGGGTTAGGGTTGGATTACTGTGAGGGTTAGGTTTAGTGTTAGGGTTAGGAAGTGGTCTAGGGTGAGGGTGAGTTTTAGGGTGAGGGTGAGGGTTTAGTTTAGGTAAGGGTTAAGGTTAGGTTAGGGTGAGGATTAGGGTGAGGTTGAGGGTTAAGGTGAGGATTAGGGTTAGGGTGAGGGTTAGGATTACTGTGAGGGTTAGGGTTAGGGTTAGGGTGAGGGTGAGGGTAAGTGTGAGGGTGAGGTTTAGGGTGAGGGTGAAGGTTAGGATTAGAGTTATGGTTAGGATTAGAGTGATGGTAAGGATGAATGGTTAGTGTTAGGGTGAGGATTAGGGTTGGGTTGAGGGTGAGGGTGAGGGTTAGGGTTAGGGTTATGGTTATGTTTAGGCTGAGGGTGAGGGTGAGGTTGAGGTTGATGTTTAGGATTATGGTTAGGGTGAAGGTGATGTTTAGGGTGAGGTTAGGGTTAGTATGAGGTTTAGGGTGAGGGTTTCGTTTACCTCAGGGTTAGGTTTAACCTGAGGTTAGGTTTAGGGTTAGGGTTAGGGTTAGTGTTAGGGTTAGGGTTAGGGTGAGGTTTAGGGTTAGGGTGATGTTTAGGGTGATGGTGAGGGTGAGGGTGAGGTTTAGGTTAAGGGTGAGGGTAAGGTTTAGGTTTGGGAACAGGGTTAGGGTTAGGGTTAGGCTGAAGGTGAGGGTGAGGGTGAGGGTGAGGGTGAGGGTGAGGGTGAGGGTGAGAGTTTGGGTTAGGGTTATGGTTAGGGTTAAGTTGAGAGTTACGGGTACTGTGAGGGTAATGGTTAGGTTTAGGGTTAGGGTGAGGGGAAGGGTTAGAGTGACGTTTAGTGTGAGTGTGAGGTTTAGGGTTAGGGTTGAGATTAGGGTGAGGGCTAGGGTGAGGGTGAGGCTTAGTATGAGGGTTAGGGTGAGGGTTTCTTTTAGCCAAGATTTAGTGTTATGGTGAGGATTAACGTGAGGGTGAGGGTTAGGTTGAGGTATAGGGTTAGGGTGAGGGTTAGAGCAAGGGTTAGGGTGAGGGTTAGGGTTTGGGTGATGTTTAGCGTGAGGTTGGGGGTTAGAGCGAGGATGAGGGTTCGGGTGAGGGTAAGGGTTCGAGTGAGGGTGAGAGTTAGGGTGTGGGTGAGCATTAGTGTTAGGTTGAGTGTTAGCATTAGGTTTAGGGTTAGTGTGAGGGTGAGGGTAATGGCTAGGGTTAGGATTAGGTTGACAGTTAAGATTAGGGTTAGGGTTAGTATGAGGGTTAGGGTGAAGGGTAGGGTTAGGGTTAGTGTGAGGGTTAGGGTGAGGGTGAGAGTGAGGGTTTAGTTTAGATAAGGGTTAAGGAAAGGTTAGGTTGAGGATTAGGGTGAGGTTGAGGGTTAAGGTGAGGGTTAGTATTAGGTTGAGTGTTAGGCTTACTGTGAGGTTTAGGGTTAGCACTCAGGGTGAGGTTGAGGGTAAGGTTTAGGGTGAGGGTTATGGTGAGGGTGAGGGTTAGGATTAGAGTTATGGTTAGGATTAGGGTGAGGGTTAGTGTTAGGGTGAGGGTTAGGTTTGGGGTGAGGGTGAGGGTTAGGGTTAGGGTTGGGGTGAGAGTGAGAGTGAGGGTTAGGGTTAGGCTTAGGGTTAGGTTTAGGCTGAGGTTTAGGCTGAGGGTGAGGTTGAGGGTTACAGTTAGGGATAAGGTGAGGGTGAGGGTGAGGGTTAGTGTGAGGGTGAGGGTGAGCGTTTCGTTTACGTCAGGGTTAGGGTTAAGATGAGGTTAAGGTTAGGGTAAGGTTTAGCCTTAGGGTTAGGGTGAGGTTTATTGTTAGGGTGATGTTTAGGGTGAGGGTGAAAGTTAGGGTGAGGGTGAGGGTTAGGGTAAGTTTGAGGGAGAGTGTTAGATTTGGGAATAGGTTTAGGGTTAGGGTTAGGCTAAAGGTTAGAGTGAGGGTGAGGGTGAGGCTGAGGTTTAGGTTTAGGATTAGTGTTAGGCTTAGGGTTAGGGTGAGGGTAAGGGTTAGAGTGAGGTTTAGGGTGAAGGTGAGGGTTAGGGTTAAGTTTAGGATTAGGGTGAGGGTGAGGGTTAGTGTGAGTTTCAGATTGAGAGTTTCTTTTAGCCAAGGGTTAGGGTTATGTTGAGGAATAGGGTGAGGTTGAGGATTAGGTTTTGGATTAGGGTTAGTGTGAGGGTTAGGGCTAGGGATAGGATGAGTGTTAGGGTTTGGGTGATGTTTAGAGTCAAGGTGAGGTTTAAGGTGAAGGTGAGGTTTAGGGTTTGTGTGAGGATTAGGGTTAGATTGAGTGTTAGTGTTAGGTTTACGTTTAGTGTGAGGTTGAGGGTTTGGATTAGGGTTAGGGTTAGTGTGAGGTTTAGGGTGAAGGGTAGGGTTATGGTTAGGGTGAGGGTTAGGGTGAGGGTGTGGGTGAAGGTTAGGCGTAGGTGTAGGGTTAGGATGAGTTTAAGGGTTAGGTTTAGGTTGAGGAATAGTGTTAGGGTTAGGGTTAGGGTGAGTGTTAGGGTGTGGGTTAGGGTTCCGGTGGGGGTGAGGGTTAGGGTGTTGGTGAGGGTTAGGTTTAGGGTTAGGATTAGGGTTAGAGTGAGTTTTATGGTGAGGGTAAGGGTTAGGGTGAGGTTTAGTGTGAGGGTTAGGGTGAGGGTTAGGGTGATGGTGAGGTATAGGTTTTGGGTTAGGGTTAGTGTGAGGGTTAGGGATAGGTTTAGGGATAGGGTGAGAGTGAGGGTTAGGGTTAGGGTTAGGTTTAGAGTTAGGTTGAGGGTGAGGGTTAGGGTTAGTATTAGAGTTAGCCTGAGGGTGAGGGTGAGGGTTAGGGTTAGGGTGAGTTTTATGGTTAGGTTTATGGTGAGTTTGGGTTAGGGTGAGGGTTAGGGTTAGGGTTAGGGTTAGGATGAGATTAGTCTGAGGGTTAGGGTAAGGGTTAGGTTGAGGTTAGGGTTAACCTGATATTTATTGTGAGAGTATCGTTTAGGGTGAGGGTGAGTATTCGGGTGAGCGTGATGGTTAGGATGAGGGTGAAGGTTAGGGTTACAGTTAAGGTTAGGGAGAGGGGTAGTGTGAGCATTAGGGTTAGGATTAGGGTTAGCATTAGGGTTAGAGTGAGGATGAGGGTGAGGGTTAGGGTGTGGGTAAGTGTTATGGTTATGGTTAGGGTTAGGGCTAGGGTGAGGGTTAGTGTGAGGGTGAGGGTTTCGTTTACCTTAGGGTTAGGGTTATTGTGAGGATTAGGTTAAGGGTGAGGCTTAATCTGAGGTTATGGTTAGGGTGTGGGTTATGGTTAGGGTGATGTTTATGGTGAGGGTGAGTGTTCAGTGAGGGTGAGGGTGAGGGTGAGGGTTAGTGTTAGAGTTTGGTTTAGGTTGAGGGTGATTGTGAGGGTTAGGAATAGGAATAGGGTTAGGGTTATGGTTAGGGTGAGGGTTATGGTTAGTGTGAGAGATATGATTAGGTTTAGGGTTAGGGTTACTGTGAGTGTAAGGGTTAGGGTGAGGGTTAAAGTGAAGCTGAGGGTTAGGGTTCGGGTTTGGGTTAGGGTGAGGGCTAGGGTGAGGGTGAGGGTTAGTGTGAGGGTTAGGGTGAGGGTTTCTTTTAGGTCAGGGTTAGGTTTATGGTGAGGATTAGCGTGAGAGTGAGGGTTAGGGTTAGGGTTAGCGTGAGGGTGAGGGTTTAGGTGATGTTTAGGGTGAGGGTGAGGATTAAGGTGAGGGTGAAGGTTAGGGTGTGGTTGAGGATTAGGGTTAGGGTTTGGGTTAGGGTAATGGTGAGGGTAAGGTATATGGTGAGGTTTATTGTGAGGATGAGTTTTAAGTTTAGTGTTAGGGTTAGAGTGAGGTTTAGGGTGAGCGTTAGGGTTTGGTTTAGGGTTAGGGTGAGGGTGTGGTATAGGGTGAGTGTTCGTGTTAGGGTGAGGGATAGGGAAATGGTTAGGGTGAGGTTGAGGGTTAGGGTTAGGGTTAGGGTGAGGTTGAGGGTTAGGATTAGGGTAAGGATTAGGTTTTGGCTGAGTTTGTGGGTGACTGTAAAAGTGAGGGTTAGGTTTAGGGTGAGGGTTAGGTCTAGGGTTAGGGTTAAGGTAAGGGTGAGGGTTAGGGTTAGGGTGAGGGTGTGGGTAAATGTTAGAGTGAGGGTTATGGCGAGAGTGAGGGTTAGGGTAAGTTTCAGGGTAAGGGTTAGGATGAGGGTAAGGGTTAGGTTGAGGGTTAAGGTGAGGGTGAGGGTTAGCATTAGTGTTAGGGTGAGGGTTAGGGTGAGGGTTACGGTTAAGTGTAGGGATGGGGTGAGGATTAGGGTTAGGGTTAGGTTTAGGGTGAGGTTTAGGATGAGGGGTAGGGTTAGTGAAAGAGTGATAGTTAGGGTTAGTTTGAAGATTAGGGATAGAGTGAGGTTAATTTTACTGTGAAGTTTAGGTTTAGGTTAGGGTTTAGATAAGTGTTAGGGTTATGTTGAGAGTGAGGGTGATGGTGAGGGCTAGGTTTAGTGTTAGTGTGAGTGTTATTGTTAGGGTCGGGGTTAGGTTTAGGGTGAGGGTTAGGGTTAAAGTAAGGGTTAGAGTGAGGGTTAGGGTTAGGGTGAGGGTCAAGGTGAGGGTTTGGATTAGGTTGAGGGTTAGGTTTAGGGTGAGGGTTAGGGTTAGGGTGAGCGTTAGGGTGATGGTGAGGGTTAGGGTGAGGGTGAGGGTTATGTTTAGAGTTAGGGTTAGACTGAGTGTTAGGATTAGGGATAGGGTTAGGGTGAGAGTTACGGTGAGGTGTCGGGATACGGTTAGGCTTAGGGTTAGGGTTAGTGTGAAGGTTAGGGGTAGGGTTAGGGTTAGTGTTAGGATAATGTTTAGGGTGAGGGTTAGTTTGAAGGTGAGGGTTAGAGTGAGTGTTAGGGTTAGGTTCAGTGTGAGGTTTAGGGTTAAGGTGATGTTTAGGGTGATGTTGAGGGTTAGTGTGAGGGTGAAGATGAGGGTGAGGCTGATGGTGAGGGTTAGGGTGAGGGTGAGTCTAGTTTAGGATTAGGGTTAGAGTTAGTGTTAGGCTGAGGGTGAGGGGGAAAGTGAGGGTGAGGGTTAGGGTTAGGGCTAGGGTGAGGTTTAGGGTTAGTGTGAGGGTTAGTGTGATGGTGAGCGTCAGCCTGAAGGTGAGGGTTAGAATGACGGTGAGGGTGAGGTTGAGGGTTACGGTTAGGATTAGGGTTAGGGTGAGTTTTAGGGTTAGGGATAGGGTTAGATTTATTGTTAGGGTTAAGGTTAGGATGAGGGTGAGGGTTATTGTTAGGGTTAGGGTTAGGTTTAGGGTGAGGGTGGGGTTGAGGGTTAGGGTTAGTCTTAGGGTTATGGTTAGGGTAAGGCTGATGGGGAAGGGGAGGTTGTGTGTGAGTGTTAAGGTTAAGTTTAGGGTTAAGGTGAGGGCTTGGGTAAGGGTGAGGGTTAGGCTGAGGGTGAGGGTGAGGGTTTTGGTTAGGTAAAGTTTAGGGTTAGGGTGAGGATTAGGCTGAGGATGAGGATTAAGCTGAGGTTAGGTTCAGGGTGAGGGTTAGTGTTAGGGTTAGGTTGAGGGTTAGGGTTAGAGAGATGTTGAGGGTGAGGTTGAGGGTTACGGTGAGGGTGAGGGTGAGGGTTAGGGTTAGGGTTAGGTTTAGGGTGAGGGTGAGGGTTAGGATTAGAGTGAGGGTGAGGGTGAGGGTTAGGGTTAGGATTAGGTTTAGTGTTAGGGTGAGGGCTAGGGTGAGGGCGAGGTTTATGTGAGGGTGAGGGTGAGTGTGCGGTTTTCTGTTAGGAAAGGGTTAGGGTTAGGTTTAGGGTGAGGATTAGGCTGAGGGTGAGGTTGAAGGTGAGATTTAGGGTTAAGGTGAGGGTTAGGGTTAGCATTAGGCTGAGCGTTAGGGTTTGGGTGATGTTTAGGGTGATGTTTAGGGTGAGGGTGAGGTTGAAGGTGAGGGTTAGGGTGTAGGTGAGGGTTAGGGTGAGGGTGAGGGTTAGGGTGATGGTGAGGTTAGGTTTAGGGTTAGTGTGAGGAAAAAGCTTAGGGTGAGGATTAGGATGAGAGTAAGTGTTAGGGTTATGTTTAGAGTTTGGGTTAGGGTGAGGTACAGGGTTAGAGTTCGGGTTAGGGTTCAGTTGAGTGTGAGGGTTAGAGTTAGGGTTAGGGTGAGGGTTAGGGTTGGGGTGAAGGTTAGGCTTATGGTTAGGGTGAGGGTGACGGTGAGGTTCAGGTGAGGGTTAGGGTGTGGGTTAGGGTTAAGGTTATGGTGAGAGTAAGGGTTAGGGTGTGGTTTAGGGTGAGGGTTAGGGTTAGGGTTAGGGTTAGGATTAGTTTTAGGGTGAGAGTTAGGGTGAGGTGTCGGGATACGGTTAGGCTGAGGGTTAGGGTTAGTGTGAAGGTTAGGGGTAGGGGTAGGGTTAGTGTTAGGATAATGTTTAGGGTGAGGTTAAGTTTGAGGGTGAGGGGTAGAGTGAGCGTTAGGGTTAGGTTCAGTGTGAGGTTTAGGGTTAAGGTGATGTTTAGGGTGATGTTGAGGGTTAGTGTGAGGGTGAGGGTGATGGTGAGGCTGAGGGTGAGGTTAGGGTGGAGGTGAGTTTAGTTTAGGTTTAGGGTTAGAGTTAGGGTTAGGCTGAGGGTGAGGGTGAGGGTTAGGGTTAGGGCTAGGGTGAGGGTTAGGGTTAGTGTGTGGGTTAGTGTGATGGTGAGGGTCAGCGTGAAGGTGAGGGTTAGAATGACGGTGAGGGTGAGGTTGAGGTTTAGGGTTAAGATTAGGGTTAGGGTGAGTTTTAGGGTTAGGGCTAGGGTTAGAGCTATTGTTAGGGTTAAGGTTAGGATGAGGGTGAGGGTTATTGTTAGGGTTAGGGTTAGGGTTAGGTGAGGGTGGGGTTGAGGGTTAGGGTTAGTCTTAGGGTTATGGTTATGGTAAGGCTGATGGGGAAGGGAGGTTGAGGGTGAGTGTTAGGTTTAAGTTTAGGGTTAAGGTGAGGGCTTGAGTGAGAGTTAGGCTGAGGGTGAGGGTGAGGGTTTTAGTTAAGTAAAGGTTAGGGTTAGGGAGAGGATTAAGGTGAGGATGAGGATTAAGCTGAGGTTAGCTTCAGGGTGAGGGTTAGTTTTAGGGTTAGGGTGAGGGTTAGAGTTAGGGAGATATTTAGGGTGAGGTTGAGGGTTAGGGTGAGGGTGAGGGTGAGGGTGAGGGTTAGGGTTAGGGTTAGGTTTAGGGTGAGTGTGAGGTTTAGGATTAGGAATAGGATTAGGTTTAGTGTTAAACTGAGTGTGAGGGTCAGGGTGAGGGTCAAGGTTATGGTCAAGTTTAGGGTTAGGTTTAGAGTGCGGGTTAAGGTTAGTGTGAGGTTTATGTTTAGAGTTAGGGTGAGGGTAAGGGTTAGGATGAGGGTAAGCCTTAGGTTGAGTGTGAGGTTTTGGAATTCGGCTTTGTGTTAGGGTTAGTGTGAGGGGTAGGGTTCGGATGAGGGTGAGGGTTATGTTGAGAGTGAGTGTTAGTGTGAGGGTGAGTGTTTGGGTGAGGGTGAGGTTTAGGGTGTGGTTGAGGGTTTGGGTTAGGATGAGAGTCAGGGTGAGGTGTCGGGATAGGGTTAGGGTGAGTGTTAGGGTTAGTGTGAATGTTAGCGTTAGGGTTAGAGTTAGGATAAGGGTTAGTGTGAGGTTTAGGGTTAGTGTGATGTTTAGGGTGAGGTTGAGGGTTAGTGTGAGGGTGACCGTGAGGGTTAAGGTGAGGGTGAGGCTGAGTGGGAGAAGGACGGTGAGGGTTAGGTTTAGGGTTAGGTTGTGGGTGAGGGTAAGTGTTTGGGTTGCTATTAGGGTTATGGTAAAGCTTAGGTTGATTGTGAGGGTGAGGGTGAGGGTGTGGGTGAGGGTCTCGGTTACGTAAGTGTTAGGGTTACGTTTAGGTTAATACTGAGGGTTAGGGTTAGCGTTAGGGTTAGGGTGAAGGTTAGGATGGGGGTTAGGGTGAGGGTCAGGGTTCGGGTTAGGGTTGGGTGAGGGTAAGGGTGAGCGTAAGGGTTAGGGTGAGGGTTAGGTTGTGGGTGAGGGATAGGTTTATCGTGAAGGTAAGGGTTAGGGTTAGGTTGAGAGTGAGGGTGAGGGTAAGGGTAAGGGTTAGGGTCAGAATTAGGGTGAGGGTGAGGGTTAGGGTTAGCATTAGGGTTAGGTGTAGGATTAGGTTGAGTGTTAGGGTTAGGGTTAGGGTTAGGATTAGGGCTAAGGTGCAGGTTATGGTTACGGTTAGAGTGAGGGTGAGGGTCAGGGTTAGGGTTAGGATTAGGTTTAGGATTAGGGTGAGGCTGTGGCTGAGGCTGAGGGTGAAGGTGAGGGTGAGGGTGAGGATTAAGTTTAGGGTTAGGTTTAGGGTGAGGACTAATGTGAGGGTGATATTTTTGTTTAGGAAAAGTTTAGGGTTAGTTTTAGGGTGAGGATTAGGGTGAGGGTGAGGTTTAAGGTGAGGGTTAGGGTTAGGGTCAGTGTTAGGGTTAGGGTTAGGGTGAGGGTTAGGGTTAGGTTGATGTTTAGGGTGACGGTGAAGGTGAGACTGAGGGTTCGGGTGAGGGTTAGGGTTAGGGTGAGGGTTAGAGTTAAGGTTAGGTTTAGTTTTAGGGTGAGGGTAAGGGTCATGATGACAGGGTGAGGGTGAGGGTTAGGGTTAGGTTTAGGGTTAGGGTGAGGGTTGGGGTGAGGGTTAGGGTTAGGCTTAGGGTGAGGGTTAGGGTGAAGCTTAGGGTGAAGGTTAGGGTTAGGGTTAGGGTTTGGGGTAGGGTAAGGTTTAGGGGGAGGGGAAGGGGTAGGGTGAGGGTTAAGGAGAGGGTGAGGGATAGGGTTATGGTGAGGGTAAGGGTTAATCTAAAGGTTAGGTTGACAGTGAGCATTTGTGTTAGCATCAAGGTTGGGTGAAGGTTAGGCTTAGGGTTAGGCTGAGGGGTAGTTTTAGGGTTATTATGTGGTTTAGGGTTAGGGTTAGGGTGAGGGTAAGGGTTAGGATGACAGCTAGGGTGAGGGTCAGGTTTAGGGTTAGGTTTAGGGTTAGGGTGAGGGTTAGAGTGAGGGTTAGGGTTAGAGTTAGTGTGAGGGTTAGGGTGAATGTTAGGGTTAGGGTTAGGGTTTGGGGTAGGGTGAGGTTTAGGGGGAGGGGAAGGGGTAGGGTGAGGGTTAAGGAGAGGGTGAGGGAAAGGGTTATGTTGAAGGTAAGGGTTAATCTAAGGGTTAGGTTGGGAGTGAGCATTTGTGTTAGCATCATGGTTGGGTTGAGGGTTAGGGTTAGGGTTAGTTTGAGGAGTAGTTTTAGGCTTAGGGTGAGGGTTAGGGTTAGGGTTAAGGTGAGGTTAAGAGTTTGGTTGAGGGTGAGGGTGAGGGTTAGGCTTAGCCTTAGAGTGAGGGTGAATGTTAGGGTTAGGGATAGGGTGAGTGTGAGTGTGAGGATTAGGTGTAGGATTAGGGTTAGGTTTAGGGTTAGGCTGAGGTTTAGCCTGATGGGTAGGGTTACAGTTAGGGTGAGGGTTAGGTTTAGTGGGAGTGTTAGGGTTAGGTTTAGGGTTTGGGTTAGGGTGAGGGTTCAGGTGAGGTTTCGGGTTAAGTAGTGGGTGAGGGTTAGGGTTAGTGTGAGGACTAGCTTTAGGGTTAGTGTTACTGTTATGGTTAGGATTAGAGTGAGGGTAAGGGTTATGGTTAGTTTTATGGTTAGGGTGAGGGTTCGGGTTAGTGTGAGGGTTAGGTTTAGTGTTAGGTGAAGGATCAGGTAAGGGTTAGGGTGAGGGTTAGGGTCAGGGTGAGTATTATGATTAGGTTAAGGACTAGGGTTAGGCTGAGGGTGAGGGTGAAGTTGAGGTTTATGATTAGGGTTACGGTGAGGGTTAGGTTTAGGGTGATGTTTAGGGTGAGGGTGAGGGTTAGGGTGAGGGTGAGGGTTCAGGTGAGGGTGAGGATTAGGGTGTGGATGAGGGTTAGCCTGAGGGTGAGGGTTACAGTTAGGTTTAGGGTGTGTGTTAGTGTTAGGGTTTGGATTAGGGTGAGGTTTAGGGTGAGGAGTACGGTCAGGGTTGGGGTGAGGTTTAGGGTTAATGTGAGGTTTAGGGTTAGGTTTAGGGTAAGTGTGAGGATAAGGGTTAGTGTGAGGGGTAGGGTTATTGTTAGGTTTAGGGTGAGGGTGAGGGTGAGTGTTATGGTTAGGGTTAGGGTGAGGGTAAGGGTTAGGTTAAGGCTTAGGGTTGGGGATAGGGTAAGGTTGAGTGTGAGGGTGATGTTTAGAGGTAGTTTTAGGGTAGAGGTGGGGGTTCGGTTTAGGATTAGGGTTAGGGTTAGGGTTAGGGTTCGGGTTCGGTTTAGGATTATGGTTAGGGTTAGCCTTAAGGTGAGGGTGAGGTTGAGGGTTAGGGAGAGGATTAGGGTTAGGTTTACAGTTAGGGTGAGAGTGAGGATTAGGTTGAGGTGAGGGTTCGTGTTTGGGTGAGGGTTAGGGTGATGCTGAGGGTTAGGGTGAGGGTGAGGTTTAGGTTTAGTGTTAGCTTTAGGGTGAGGGTTAGTATCAGGGTTAGGATTAGGGTGAGGGTTAAGGTGAGGGTTAGGGTTAGGTTTAGGGTTAGTGTGAGGGTGAGAGGTACAGTTAGGTTTCGAGTTAGGGTGATGGTGATGGTGAGGGTGAGGGTGAGGTTGAGGGTTAGGTTTTGGGTGAGGGTTAGGGTTAATATTAGAGTTAGGGTTAGGGTGAGGGATAGGGTTAGGGTTAGGGTTAGGATGAGGGTTAGGCTGTGGGGTAGGGTTAGGGTCAGGGTCAGGGTTAGGGTTAGTGTGAGTTTTAGGTTTAAGATTAGGGTCAGGGTTAGGATTAGGGTAGGGGTGTGGGCTAGAGTGAGGGTCAGGGGTAGGGTGAGGGGTAGGGTTAAGGTTAGGGTGAGGGTGAGGGTTAGGTTTAGTGTGAGGGTTAGGGTTAGTATGAGTTTGAGGGTGAGGTTGAGGGTAGGGTGAGGGTGAGGGTTAGGGTTAGGGTTAGGGTTAGGTTGACGGTGAGCGTTATGGTTAGGTTGAGGGTTAGGGTGAGGGTAGGGTTAAGGTAAGGGTGAGGGTGAGGCTTAGGTTTAGTGTGAGGGTTAGGGTTAGTGTAAGGTTAAGGGTTAGGGTGAGGTTTAGGGTAACAGTGAGGCTTAGGGTTAGCGTGAGTTTGAGGGTGAGGGTGAGGTTTAGGGTTAGATTGAGGGTTAGGGTTAGGGTTAAGGTGAGGATGAGCCGTAGGGTGAGAGTGAGGGTTTGGGTGAGGGTTTGGGTGAAGGGGGAGGTTTATGGTTAGGGTTCGGGTTAGAGTTAGGGTGAGGCTGTGGGTGAGGGTTAGGTTTAGGATTAGGGTTACTGTTAGGGTTAGGGTGAGGGTGAGGGTAAGGGTAAGGGTTAGTGGTATGGTTAGGGTGAGGGTTCAGGTTAGTGTGAGGGTTAGGGTTAGGGTTAGGTGAAGGTGGGAGTAAGGGTTAGGGTGAGGGTTAGGTTGAGGGTGAGGGTTAGGATTAGAGTTAGGGTTAGGATTAGGTTTAGGATGAGGGTGAGGTTCAGGTTCAGTGTTAGGGTGAGGGTTAGGGTTATTGTTGTGGTTAGGTTGCAGGTGAGGGTGAGGGTGAGGGTGTGGGTTAGGGTTAGGATTAGGGTAGGGTTAGGTTTGGCTGAGGGTGAGGGTGAGAGTGAGGGTGAGGGTTAAGTTTAGGGTTAGGTTTAGGGTGAGGGCTAGGGTGAGGGTGATATTTTTTGTTAGGAAATGTTCATTGTTAGGTTTAGGGTGAGGATTTGTGTGAGGGTGAGCTTTAAGGTGAGGGTTAGGTTTAGGGTGAGGGTTATGGTTAGGGTAGGGTAAGGGTTAGGGATAGGTTTATGGTTAGGGTTAGCATTAGGTTTAACATTAGGGTTAGAGTGAGGGTGAGGTTGAGGGTTAGGTTTAGGATTAGGTTTAGGGTTAGGGTGAGGCTGAGTTTGAGGATGAGTTTGAGGGTGAGGCTGAGGGTTAGGGTTAGGCTTAAGGTGAGGGCTAGGGTGAGGTTGAGGGTTAGTGTGAGGGTGCAGTTTTCAGTTAGGAAAGGGTTAGTGTTACGGTTAGCTTTAGGGTGAGGATTAGGCTGAGGGTGAGGTTGAAGGTGAGGGTTAGGGTTAAGGTGAGGGTTAGGGTTAGGGTTAGGGTTAGGGTTAGGGTTTGGGTGATGTTTAGGGTGAGGGTGAGGGTTGGGGTTAGGGTAATGTTTAGGGTTAGGGTTAGGTTGGGGGTCAGGTTTAGGGTTAGGATGACGGTTAGGGTGAGGATTATGGCTAGAGTTAATGTGAGGGTTAGGTTTAGTGTGACGCTTCGGGTTAGGGTGAGGGTAAGCGTTAGGGTGAGGGTTAGGATCAGGTTGTAGGATAGGGTTAGTGTTAGGGTTAGGGTGAGCATTTGGATGAGTGTTAGGTGTAGGGTAAGGGTGTGGGTTAGTGTTAGGGTTGAGTTCAGTGTTAGCGTTAGGGTGAGGTGTAGGGTTATGGTTAGGGTTAATGTGAGGATAAGGGACATATTGAGGGTTAGGGTGAGGGATAGGGTTAGTGTAAGGTTTAGGGTGAGTGTTTGTGTGAGGGTTAGGTTTAGTTTTAGGGTTACGTGAGGGTTAGGATGAGGGTAAGGTTTAAGGTGAGGTTTAGGGTGAGGTTGAGTATTAGGGTTAGCATTAGTGTTAGAGTGAGGGTTAGGGTTAGGTGTAGCATTAGGCTTAGGATTAGGGTTAGGGTGAGGTTTAGGATTAGGGTTAAAGTGAGGGAGAGGTTTAGGGTTAGCATTAGGTTTACGGTTAGGTTTAGAGTGAGGGTGAGAGTGAGGAATAGGGTTAGGATTAGGTTTAGGTTTAGGGTGAAGCTGAGGTTGAGGGTGAGGGTGAGGGTTAGGGCTAGGCTTAGGGTGAGGGCTAGAGTGAGGGCTAGGTTGAAGGCGAGGGTTAGGGTGAGAGTTAGGGTTTGGGTGAATGTTAGGATTACGGTTAGGTTGAGGGTGAGGGTGATGGTGAAGTTGAGGGTTAGGTTTTGTGTTAGGGTTAAGGTTATGGTAAGGGTAAGGGTTAGGGTGAGGTTTAGTGTGAGGGTTAGGCTTAGGGTGAGGATTATGGTGATGTTGAGTGTTAAGGTGACAGAGAGGGTTAGGATGAAGTTTAGGTTGAGTGTTAGCATTAGTGTGAGGGTTAGGGTCAGGGTTAGGATTAGGGAAAGGGTTAAAGTGAGGGTTAGTGTTCGGGTTAGTTTTAGGGTTAGTATGAGGATTAGGGTTAGTGTTAGGTATATAGTGAAGGTAAGGTTTAAGGTGAGGGTTAGGCTGAAATGGTAGGTTTAGGGTAAGGGTGAGGGAGAGGGTGAGGGTAAGGATTAGGGTAAGGGTTAGGGTGAGGGTGAGGCTTAGTGTTAGCATTAGTGTTAGGGTTAGGGTTAGAGTGAGTGTGAGGTTTAGGGTTAGGGTTAGGGTGAGGGTGAGGTTGAGGGTGAGGGTGAGGGTAAGGTTTAGGTTTAGGTTTAGGGTTATGGTTAGGATTAGTGTAAGGTTGAGGGCTAGTGTGAGGGTGAGTGTTACGGTTTGGGTTAGGGTGAGGGTAAGGGTTAGGTTGAGACGTAGGGTGAGGTGTAGGGTTATGGTTAGGGTGAGTGTTAGGGTTAGCGTGAGGTTTATGGTGAGGTTTACAGTTTGGGTTAGGGTGTGGGTTAAGGTTAGGGTGATGTTTAGGCTGAGGGTGAGCGTTAGGGTGAGAGTTAGGGTGAGGTTTAGGGTTAGTGGTAGGATTAGTGTTAGGGTGAGGGTGAGGTTTAGGGTTAGAATTAGGGTTAGGGGAGGGTTAAATTGAGGGTCAGTTTTAGGGTTAGTGTTAAGGTTAGGGTTAGAATGAGCGTTAGGTTGAGGTTTAGGTTTAGGGTTAGGGTTAGGTTTAGGATGAGCGTTAGGCTGAGTGTTAGGGTTAGGGTTAGTGTGAGGGTTAGGGATAGGTTAGGGTTAGGGTCTGGGTTTGGTTATGGTGATGGTTAATTTTAGGTTTAGGTTTGGGTTCAGGTTTAGGCTGTGGGTTAGGGTTAGGGTTAGTGTGAGGGTTAGGTTTAGGGTGTGGACTGTGGTGAGGGTGAGGGTTATGGTGATCGTTAGGATTAGGGTTAGGGTTAGGTTCAGGTATAGGTTGAGGGTTAGGATTAGAGTAAGGACTTGGGTTGGGCTGAGGGTGAGGGTGATGTTGAGGGTGAGGGTTAGGGTTAGAGTGAGGGTTAGAGTGAGTGTGAGGGGGCGGGGGAGAGTTTGGTTTTCGGTTAGAGTTAGGTTGTGGGTGAGGGTTAGGGTTAGGGTTAGCAATAGGTTTAGGCTGAGGGTGAGGGTGAGTTTGAGTGTGAGGTTTAGGGTTAGGGTGATGGTGAGGGTTAGGGTTAGGTTTAGGTTGAGGGTTAGGGTTAGGGTTAGGGTTAGGATGAGCGTTAGGCTCAGGGTTAAGGTTAAGGTTAGTGTGAGGGTTAGGGTTAGGGTTAGGGTTAGGGTTTGGTTAGGGTGAAGTTTAGTTTTAGGTTTAGGGTTAGGGTAAGGTTTAGGCTGAGTGTTAGGTTTAGGGTTAGGGTGAGGGTCAGGGTAAGGGTTAGGGTGAAGTTTAGGGTGAGGGTGAGGGTTAGGATTAGCTTTAGGGTTAGGATTAGGGTGAGGGGGAGGATGAGGGTTAGTGTTAGGGTGAGGGTTAGGGTTGGGTTGGGGTGAGGGT
The DNA here is from genome assembly GCF_024711535.1 of Dipodomys merriami. Taxonomy (NCBI): domain Eukaryota; kingdom Metazoa; phylum Chordata; class Mammalia; order Rodentia; family Heteromyidae; genus Dipodomys; species Dipodomys merriami. The sequence goes on from NW_027206479.1 coordinate 4,486,816, forward strand.
TAGGGTTAGGGTTAGGGTTAGGGTGAGGGTGAGGGTGAGGGTCAGGGTTAGAGTTAGTTTTAAGCTGAGGGTGAGGGTGAGGGTGACGTTGATGGTTAGGGTTATGGTTAGGGGGATGGTGAGGGTTAGGGTGAGGGTGAGGGTTAGAGTGAGTGTGAGGGTGAGGGTTTGCTTTATGTCAGGGTTAGTGTCACGCTGAGGTTAGGGTTAGGGTTAGGGTTAGGTTTCGTGTTAGGGCAAGGGTTAGGTTGCGGGTTAGGGTTTGGGTGATGTTTAGTGTGAGGGAGAGGTTGAGGGTTCAAGTGTGGGTGAGATTTAGGGTGTGGGTGAAGTTTAGTGTTAGGTTGAGTTTTAGCGTTAGGTTTAGGTTTAGTGTGAGGGTGAGGGTTAGGGCTAGGGTTAGGGTTAGGTTGAAGGTTAGTATTAGGGTTAGGGTTACTATGAGTGTTATGGTGAAGGGTAGGGTTAGGGTTAGGGTTAGGGTTAAGATTAGGGTGAGGTTGTAGGTGAGGGTTAGCGTTAGGTGCAGGGTTAGGGTGACTTTGAGGGTGAGGCTTAGGTTTAGGATTAGGGTTAGGGTTAGGAAGAGTGTTAGGGTGTCGGTGAGGGATCGGGTCAGGGTCCGGGTTAGAGTGTAGTTGAGGGTTATGTTTAGGGTGATTATTAGGGTTAGATTTAGATTTATGTTGAGGGTAAGGGTTAGGGTGAGGTTTACTGTGAGGGTTAGGCTTAGGGTTAGGTTTAGGGTGAGGGTTAGGGATAGGTTTAGGGATAGAGTGAGGGTAAGTGTGAGGGTTAGGTTTGGTTTATGGTTAGAGTTAGGGTGAGGGTGAGGGTTAGTATTTGTGTTAGTATTAAAATTAACCTGAGGGTGAGGGTGAGGGTTAGGTTCAGGGTGAGTGTTAGGGTTAGGGGTAGGGTTAGGGTGAGTGTTAGGGTTAGGGTTAGGTTTAGGATGAGCGTTAGGCTTAGGGTTAGGATTTGGGTTAGTGTGAAGGTTAGGGTTAGTGTTAGTGTTAGTGTGAGGGTTAGGGTTAGTTTTAGGTTTAGGATAACGGTTAGGTTGAGGGTTAGGTTTAGGGTTAGTGCGAGGGTTAGGTTTAGGGTTAGGGTTAGAGTCAGGGTAAAGGTTAGGGTGAGAGTTAGGGTGAGGGTGAGGGTAAAGGTTAGGGTGAGGGTTAGGGTTAGGGTGAGGGTTAGGATTAGTGTTAGCACTAGGTTTAGGCTGAGGGTGAGGGTGAGGATGAGGGTGAGGTTTACAGTTAGGTTGAGGGTTAGGGTTAGGATTAGGTTTAGGGCGAGGCTTAGGGTTAGGGTTAGGCTTAGGCTGAGGGTTAGTGTTAGGGTTAGTGTTAGGTTTAGTGTGCGGTTAGGGTTAGGGTTAGGGTTAGGTTTAGGGTTTGGTTAGGGTGAAGTTTTGTTTTAGGTTTAAGGTTAGGATAAGGTTTATCCTGAGGGATATGGTCAGAGATAGTCTGAAGATTAGGTTTAGGGTTAGGGTTAGGGTATGGGCTAGTGTGAGGGTGAGTGTTAGGGTGAGAGTGAGTGTAAGGGTTTAGTTTAGGTAAGGGTTATGGTAAGGTTAGGTTGAGGATTAGGGTGAGGTTGAGGTTTAAAGTGAGGGTTAGGGTTAGGTTTAGGGTTAGAGATAGGGTGAGGGTGAGGGTTAGGTTTAGTATTAGAGTTAGCCTGAGGGTGAGGGTGAGGGTTAGGGTTAGCGTGAGTTTTATGGGTAGGGTTACGGTTAGGGTGAGGGTTAGGATTAGGGTTAGGGTTAGGATGAGTGTTAGGCTGAGGGTTAAGGTTAGGATTAGTGTGAGGATTAGGGTTAGGGTTAGGGTGAGGGTTAGGGTTAGGTTTAGGTTTAGGATAAGGGTTAGGTTGAGGGTTAGGTTTAAGTTTAGGGTTAGGGTTAGGGTCAGGGTAAAGGTTAGGGTGAGGGTTAGGGTGAGGGTGAGGGTAAAGGTTAGGGTGAGCATTAGGGCGAGTGTGAGGGTTAGGGTTAGTGTGAGGGTTGGGTGAGGGTTAGGGTGAGGGTTAGGGTGAGTGTTCACGATTGTTGTGAGAGTATGTTTTAGTGTGAGTGTGAGTGTTCAGTTGAGCTTGTGGGTTAGGATGAGGGTGAGGGTTAGGGTTACATTTAGTGTTAGGGAGAGGGGTAGGGTGATCATTACGGTTAGTATTAGGGTTAGAGTGAGGATGAGGGTGAGGATTAGGGTGTGGGTAAGTGTTATGGTTATGGTTAGAGTTAGGGCTCGGGTGAAGGTGAGGGTTAGTGTGAGGGTGAGGGTTTCATTTACCTTATGGTTAGGGTTAGGGTGAGGATTAGGTTGAGGGTGAGGGTTAAGCTGAGGTTCGGGTTAGGGTGAGGGTTAGAATTAGGGTGATGACTGTTGTGAGATTATGGTTTAGGGTGAGGGTGAGTGTTCAGGTGAGCTTGAGGGTTAGGATGAGGATGAGGGTTAGGGTTACATTTAGGGTTAGGGAGAGGTGTAGGGTGAGCATTATGGTTAGAATTAGTGTTAGAGTGAGGATGAGGGTGAGGGTTAGGGTTAGGGTTAGGGTTTGGTTAGGGTGAAGTTATGTTTTAGGTTTAGGGATAGGATAAGGTTTATCCTGAGTGTTATGGTTAGGTTAGTGTGAAGGTTAGGTTTAGGGTTTGGGTTAGGTTGTGGGCTAGGGTGAGGGTGAGGGTTAGGGTGAGGCTATGGGTAAGGGTTTAGTTTAGGTAAGGGTTAAGGTAAGGTTAGGTTGAGGATTTGGGTGAGGTTGAGGGTTAAGGTAAGGGCTAGGGTTAGGTTTATGGTTAGAGTTTGGGTGAGGGTGAGGGTTAGGTTTAGTATTAGAGTTAGCCTGAGGGTGAGGGTGAGGGTTAGGGTTAGGGTTAGTGTGATGGTTAGGGTTAAGGTTAGGGTGAGTGTTAAGGTCAGGTTTAGGGATAGGATAAGGGTTAGGTTTAGGGTTAGGGTGATGGTTAGGTTTAGGTTTAGGGTCAGGGTAAAGTTTAGGGTGAGGGTTAGGGTGAGGGTGAGGGTAAAGGTTAGGGTAAGCGTTAGGGCGAGGGTGAGGGTTAGGGTTAGTGTGAGGGTTAGTGTGAGGGTTAGGGTGAAGGTAAGGTTTAGGGTGATGGTATGTTTTAGGGTGAGTGTTAGTATTATGTTATGGGTAAGTGTTAGGCTGAGCGTTAGGGTACGGATTAGGGTTAGGGTGGGGGTTAGGGTTAGGGTTAAGTTGAGGGTTAGCGTTAGGGTGATGACTGTTGTGAGAGTATGGTTTAGGGTGAGGGTGAGTGTTCCATTGAGCTTGAGAGTTAGGATGAGGTTGAGGGTTAGGGTTACATTTAGGGTTAGGGAGAGGGTTAGGGTGAGCATTAGGGTTAGGATTAGGGTTAGAGTGAGGATGAGGGTGAGGGTTAGGGTGTGGGTAAGTGTTATGGTTATGGTTAGGGTTAGGGCTAGGGTGAGCTTGAGGGTTAGTGTGAGGGTGAGGGTTTCGTTTACCTTAGGATTAGGGTTAGGGTGATGTTTAGGGTGAGGGTGACAGTTCGGTGAGGGTGAGGGTGAGGGTTCAGGTTAGGGTTAGGTTTAGGTTGAGGTTGATTGTGAGGGTTAGGATTAGGAATAGGGTTAGGGTTAGGGTGAGGGTGAGGGTCAGTGTGCGGGTGATAGGGTTAGGGTTAGGGTTAGGGTTAGGGTGAGGGTAATGGATAGTGTGAGGGTTATGATTAGGGTTAGGGTTAGGGTGAGGTTAAGGGTTACGGTGAGGGTTAGGGTGAAGTTGAGGGTAAGGGATCGGGTTAGGGTTAGGGTGAGGGCTAGGGTGAGGGTGAGGTTTAGTGTGAGGGTTAGGGTGAGATTTTCTTTTAGGTCAGGTTTAGGTTTATGATGAGGATTAGCTTGAGAGTGAGGGTTAGGGTTAGGGTGATGGAGAGGGTTAGGGTGAGGATGAGGATGAGGGTGAGGGTGAAGGTTGGGGTGAGAGTGAAGGTTAAGGTGTGGTTGAGGATTAGGGTTAGGGTTACGGTTACCGTTATGGTGAGGGTAAGGTATAGGTTGAGGTTTATTGTGAGGATGAATGTTAGGGTTAGTGTTAGGGTTACGGTGAGGTTTAGGGTGAGGGTTAGGGTTTGGTTTAGGTTTAGTTTGAGGGTGAGGTATAGGATGATTTTTAGGGTGAGGGTTAGGGATATGGTTTGGCTGAGTGTGAGGGTGACTGTAAGAGTGAGGGTTAGGGTGAGGGTTAGGGTTAGGGTGAGCGTGACGGTGAGGGTTAGGGTGAGGCTATGGGTTAGGTTGAGGATTAGTGTGAGGGTGAGGGTTAGGGTTACCATTAGGGTTAGGGTGAGGGTTAGGGTTAAGGTTAGGGATAGGATGAGGATTAGGGTTAGGGTTAGGATTAGGGTGAGGGTTGGGCTGCAGGATAGGGTTAGGGATAGAATGACTGTTATGTTTACTGTGAGGATTAGGGTTAGAGTGAGGTTTAGGTTTAGTGTGAGGTTTAGGTTTAAGGTTAGGGTTAGGATGAGTGTTAGGGTTAGGTTGAGGGGGAGGGTGAGGGGGAGGGCTAGGGTTAGGGTTAGTGTGAGGGTTAGTGTTAGGATGAGGGTTAGGTTTAGGGTACAGGTTAGGGTTAAAGTAAGGGCTAGGGTGAGGGCTAGCGTTAGGGTTAGGGTGAGGGTCAGGGTGAGGGTTAGGTTAAGGTTGAGGGTTAGGTTTAGGGTGAGGGTTAAGTTTAGGGTGAGCGTTAGGGTGATGGTGAGAATCAGGGTGAGGGTGACGGTTAGGTTTAGAGTTAGGGTTAGGGTGAGTGTTAGGATTAGGGTTAGCTTTAGGGTGAGAGTTAGGGTGAGGTGTCGTGATACGGTTAGAGTGAGGTTTAGGGTTAGTGTGAAGGTTAGGGTTAGGGTTAGGGTTACTGTGAGGATAATGTTTAGGGTGAGTGTTAGTTTGAGGATGAGGTTTAGGCTGAGCGTTATGGTTAGGTTCAGTGTAAGGGTTAGGGTTAAGGTGATGTTTAGGGTGAGGTTGAGGTTTAGTGTGAGGGTGAGGGTGAGGTTGAGGGTGAGGGGTAGGATGAGGGTGAGAGTGAGGTTAGTTTAGGATTAAGGTTAGAGTTAGGGTTAGGCTGAGGGTGAGGGGGAAAGTGAGGGTGAGGGTTAGGGTTAGGGCTAGGGTGAGGGTTAGGGATTTTGTGAGAGTTAGTGTGATGGTGAGGGTCAGCGTGAGGGTGAGGGTTAGAATGAAGGTGAGGGTAAGGTTGAGGGTAAGTGTTAGGATTAGGGTTAGGGTGAGTTTTAGGATTAGGGTTAGAGTTATTGTTAGGGTTAGGATTAGGGTTAGGATGAGGGTGAGGGTTATTGTTAGAGTTAGGTTTAGGGTTAGGGTGAGGGTGGGGTTGACGGTCAGGGTTAGTATTAGGGTTATGTTTAGGTTAAGGCTGAGGAAGGGGAGGTTGAGGCTGATGTTTAGGGTTAAAGTTAGGGTTAGGTTGAGGGCTTGTGTGAGGGTGAGGGTTAGGCTGAGGGTGAGGGTGAGGGTTTCGGTTAAGTAAAGGTTAGGGTTAGGGTGAGGATTAGGCTGAGGATGAGGATTAAGCTGAGGTTAGGTTCAGGGTCAGGGTTAGGGTTAGAGTGAGACTTAGGGTTAGGGTGATGTTTAGGGTGAGGGTGAGGGTTAGGGTTCGGGTGAGAGGGAAGGTGAGGGTTAGGATTAGGAATAGGATTAGGGTTAGGGTTAAGCTGAGGGTGAGGGTCAGGGTGAGAGTGAAGGTTAGGGTCAGGGTAAGGGTTAGGATTAGAGTTAGGGTTATGGTTAGTGTGAGGGTTTTGGTTAGGGTTAGGTTTAGGGTTAGTGTTAGGGTGAGAATAAGACTTAGGGTGTGGGTTAGGGTGAGTGTGAGTGTATGGATTAGGGTTTGTGTTAGGGTTAGTGTGAGGGTTAGGGTTTGGGTGATGTTTAGAGTGAGGGTGAGGGTTAGGCTGAGGATGAGGGTTCAGTTGAGGGTGAGGGTTCGGTTGAGGGTGAGGGTTAGGGTGTGGGTGAGGATTAGGTTTAGGGTGAGGTTTAGCATTAGGGGTAGGGTTAGGGTTAGGTTGAGGGTTAGGGTTAGCGTTAGGGTTAGGATGAGGGGTAGGGAGAGGGTAGGGTTAGATTTAGGGTAGGTTTACGGTGAGTGTGAGGGTTAGGTTGAGGCTGAGGGTGAGCGTTAGGGTTAGAGTTAGGATGAGGGTTAGGCTGATGGTAAGGTTTAGGCTTAGGGTTAGGGTAACGGTTAGGGTGACTGTGAGGGTTAGCTTTAGGATGAGGATTAGGGTTAGTGTGATCGTTAGGGTTAAGGTTAGGGTGAGGGTTAAGGTGAGGATTAGGGTTATTGTTGGTGTGACGGTTAGGGTGAGGGTTAGGTTTAGAGTTAGAGTTAGTGTGAGGATAAGGGTTAGGCAGAGGGTAAGGGTGAGGGGGAGGATGAGGGTGAGGGTTAGGTTGAGGGTGATACTTATGGTTAGGTTTAGATTTAGGGTGAGAATGAGGTTAAGGGTTAGGTTTTGGATTAGGGTTAGGCTTAGGCTGAGGGCGAGGTTGAGGGTCAGGGTGAGGGTTAAGGTTAGTGTGAGTGTTAGGGTTAGGGTTAGGGTTAAAGTTAGTTTGAGGGTTAGGGTTAGGGTTAGGATTAGGATAAGTGTTAGGCTGAGGGTTAGGTTTAGGTTTAGGGTCAGGGTAAGTTTTAGAGTGAGGTTTATGGTGAGGGTGAGGGTTAGGATTAGTCTTAGGGTTAGGGTGAGGGTTAGGGTTAGGGATAGGTTTAGGGCTGGGTGAGGGTTAGGGTGAGGGAAAGTGTTAGCGTGAGAGTTAGGGTAAGGGGGAGGGATAGGTTTATGGTGAGGGTAAGGGTTAGGGCAAGTTTTAGGGTGAGGTTGAGGGTTCATGTTAGCATTAGGGTTACGGTGAGCATGAGGGTTATGGTTATGTTGAGGGCTACTGTGAGGTGAGGGTTACGGTGAGGGTGAGTGTTCTGTTGAGAATTAGAGTTAGGGTGAGGGTTAGGGATAGGGTTAGTGTGAGCGTAAGGATTAGGGGCATGGTTAGGGTGAGGGTGAAAGTTAGGGTTAGTGTGAGGGTTAAGGTTAGGGTTATTGTTAGGGGGAGGGCTAGGGTGAGCCGTAGTTTTAGGGTTAGGGTAAGTTTGCAGGTTAGGGTGAGGGTAAGGTTTAGGGTGAGGTTTAGGGTGAGGGTGAGGTTTAGGGTTAGGTTGAGGTTAGGGTGAGGGTTAGAGTTAGGGTTAGGGATAGGTTGATGATAAGGTTTAGTGTGAGGGTTAGGGTGAGGTTGAGGATTAGGGTTAATGTGAGGATAAGGGTTAGGTTGAGGGTGATGGTGAGAGTGAGGGTTAGGTTTAGGTTGAGGTTATGGGTTAGGGTTATGGTTAGGGTGAGGATTACGGTGCGCCGTACGTTTAGGGTTAGGGTTAGTTGGCGGGTTAGGGTGAGGGTAATGTTTAGGGTGAGGTTTAGCGTGAGGGTAAGAGTTAAGGTTAGAGTGAGGTTAAGGATTAGGTTGAGGGTTAGGGTTAGGGTTAGTGATATGGTGAGGATTAGGGTTAGTGTGAGGGTTAGGGTGAGGTTTAGGATTAGGTTCATTGTGAGGAGAAGTGTTAGGGTGAGGGTTACGGTGTGTGTGAGGTTTAGGGTTAGGCTGAGGATTAGGGTTAGGGTTAGGATTATGGTGAGGTTAAGGGTTAGGGTGAGGTTTACTGTGAAGGTGAGGGTTAGGGTTAGCATTAGAGTTAGGATGATCGTTAGGGTGAGCGTTAGGTTTAGGGTTAGGTTTAGGGTGAGTTTGAAGGTGAGGGTGAGATTTAGTGTTACGATTAGTGTTAGGGTTATGGTTAGAGTGAGGTTGAGAGTTTTGGTTAGGGTGAGGATTAGGGTTAGGGTGAGGGTTATGGTTAGGGTCAGGGTTAGGGTTAGGTTGAGGGTTAGGGTTAGGATGAAGTTTAGCGTTAGGGTGATGTTTATTATGAGGGTGAGTGTTAGGGTGAGGGTGAGTTTCAGGGTGAGGGTCAGGGTTTGGTTGATCGTGAGGGTTAAGGTGTGGTTGAGAGTTAGGTTTAGGGTGAGGGTAGAGTGACGGTGAGTGTTAGGGTGAGGGTTAGATTTAGTGTTAGGGTTAGTGTGATGGTGAGGGTGAGCGTGAGGGTGACGGTTAGGGTGAGTGTGATTGTGAGGGTTAGGGTTAGGATTAGGGTTAGGGTGAGTTTAAGGGTTAGGGTTAGGGTTAGGGTGTGGGTGAGGGTTACGGTTAGGGTTAGGGTTATTTTTAGGGTTAGAGTTAGGGTGAGGGTGAGGGTGAGGGTGAGGTTCAGCATTAGCGTTGGTGTTAGGGTTACGGTGAGGATGGGGGTGAGGGTTAGGTTTAGGGTTAGGCTGAGTGGGAGGGGGAGATTTAGGGTGAGGGTTAGGGTTAGGGTTAGGATAAGGCCTAGGGTGAGGGTGAGGGTTAGGGTGAGGATCAGGGTAAGGGTTTCGGTTAGGTAAGGTTCAGGGTTAATTTTAGTGTGAGGATTAGGTTGAGTTTGAGGGTTAGTGTGAGTGTTAGTGTTAAGTTGAGGGTTAGGGTTAGGATTTGGGTGAGTGTTGGTGTTAGGGTTATGTTTAGAGTGAGGCTTAGAGTTAAGGTGGGGTTAGGGGTCGGGTGATGGTGAGGGTTAGGGTGTGGGTGAGGGTTAGGGTTAAGTTGAGTGTTAGGGTGACGGTGAGGGTTAGGTTGAATGTGAGGGTTAGGGTTAGGTTGAGGGTGAGGTTTATGGTTAGGGTGAGGGTTAGGGTAAGGGTTAGTGTGAGGGGGTAGGGTTAGGGTTAGGGTGAGGGTTAGGGTTAGTGTGAGGGTTAGGGTTACAGTGAGGGTAAGTGTTAGGTTGAGGGGTACGGTTAGGGATAGGGTGAGGGCTAGGGTGAGGGTGAGGTTTAGGTTGAGTGTGAGGGTGAGAGTTTCGGTAGGCAAGGGATAGGGTTAACGTTAGGGTGAGGATTAGGGGAAGGGGAGGTTTAGGTAGAGGGTTAGTGTCAGGGTGAGTGTCAGGGTTAGGTTTAGGGTGAGGGGTAGGGTTAGGGTTAGGGTGAGGTTTAGGGTTAGTGTGAGGGTTAGGGTTAGCATTAGGGTTAGGGTTAGTGTGAGGATAAGGTTTATTTTGAGGGTTAGGTTGTGTGTGAGGGTTAGGGTTATCGTTTGTTTTAGGTTGGGTTAGAGTGAGGTTTAGGGTCAGGGGTAGGGTAATGGTTAGGGTGAGTGTTAGGGTTAGTGTGAGGGTTAGTTTTAGGGTTAGGGTTTGTGTGAGGATAAGGGTTAGTGTGAGGGTTAGTGTGACAATGAGGGGTAGGGCTAGCGTTAGGTCTAGGTTAAGGGTTAGGGTAAGGGTTAGGGTTAGTGTTAGGGTTAGGGTGAGGGTGTGGGTTAGAGTTAGGGTTAGGGTTGGGTGAGGGTTCTGGTTAGGCTTAGGGTGAGAGTGAGGGTTCGGGATCGGGTTTGGGTGAGGGTGAGGGTGAGGGTGTGGGTGACGGTTAGGTTTAGGGTTAAAGTGATGGTACTTTTTAGGATGAGGGTGAGGTTTAGTGTTAGGGTGATGGTGAGGGTGCCGGTTAGTTTTAGGGTTAGTGTTAAAATTAAGGTTAGGGTTAGGGTTATTGTTATGGTGAGAGTAAGTGCTAGGGTAAGGTTTATTGTGAGTGTGAGTGTTAGGGTTAGAACTAGGGTTAGGGTTAGGGTTAGGGTGAGGGTTAGTGTTAGGGTGAGGGTGAGGTTAAGGGTTAAGGTTAGGGTTAGTGTGAGTGTTAGGATTAGGGTGAGGGTTAGGGATAGGGTTAGGTTTAAGATGAGATTTAGGGCTGGAATTAGGTTTAGAGTCAGGGTATGGGTAAGGCTTAGGGTGAGGATTAGGTTCAGGTTGAGGCTTAAGGTAGGTTGAGGGTGAAGGTAAGTTTTAGGGTGAGGGCTAGGGTTAGGTTTAGGGTTACAGAGAGAGTTAGGGTTATGGTGAGGGTGAGGGTGATGGGTAGGTTTAGGATTAGGGTCAGGGTTAGGGTGAGGTTTAGGTATAGGCTTAGGGTTAGGGTTAGGGTTAGGGTTAGAGTTAGGGTGAGGTTAAGTGTGAGGGTTAGTGTTTGGATTACAGTTAGAGATAGGGTTAGGGTGAGGGTTAGACTGAGGGGTAGGATTAGTGTTAGATTGAGGGTAATGGGGATGGTAAATGTTACGGTGAGGGTTAGGGTGAGGGTGAGGTTTAGGGATAGCATTAGGTTTAGTGTTAGGGTTAGGGTGCGGGTTAGTGTTAGAGTTAGGTTGAGGGTGATATTTAGGGTTAGCATTAGGGTTACGGTTAGGTTTATTTAGAGGGTTAGGATTAGGGTAGGGTTAGGATTATGGTTAAGGTTAGGGTTAGGCTGATTATGGGGGTGAGGGTGAGGGTTAGGGTTAGGGTTAGGTTTATGGTGTGGGCTAGGGTGAGGGTTAGGGTGAGGGTGAGGTTTAAGGTTAGGAAAGGCTTAGGGTTAGGTTTACAGTGAGGATTAGTGTGAGGGTGAGGTTTAAGGTGAGGATTAGGGTAAGGGTGAAGATTAGGGTTAAGTTTATGGTGAGGTTCAGGTTTAGGGTGATGTTTAGGGTGAGGGTGAGGGCTAGGGTGAGGGTGAGGGTGAGGGTGAGGGTGTTGGTGAGGGTTAGGGTTAGGGTTAGGGGGACAGTGAGGTTTAAGGTGAAGGTGAGGATTATGGTTAGTTTTAGGGTGAGGGTTAGGGAAAGAATTAGGGTGAGAGGGAGGGTTAGGGTTAGGGTGAGGGTTAGGTTTAATGTGACGTTAGGGTTCGGTTAGGGTTAGTGTGAGGATAAAAGTTAGGGTGAGGGTTAGGGTGAGGTTTAGATTTAGGGTGAGGGTGAGGGTTTGGTTGAGGGTGTGTGTTACAGTGTGGGTGAAGTTTAGGGTTAGGGTTATGGTTAAGGTGATGTTGAGTGTTAGGGTGAGAGTGAGTGTTAGGGTTACGGTGAGCGTTAGGGTTAGGGTTAGGGTTAGGCGAAATGTGAGGATTAGGGTTAGAGTTAGGGTTAGGATTAGGTGTACGGTTAGGATGAGGGTGAGGGATAGGTTTAACGTGAGGGTTAGCGTTAGGATTAGGGTTAGGCTGAGGTTTAGGGTGGGGGTTAGGGTTAGGGTGAGGGTGCATGTTAGGGTTAGGGTTAGGGTGAGGTTTAGGGTTAGAGTGAGGGCTAGGGATAGGGTTAGGGTTTGGGTGAGGGTCAGAGTTAGGGGTAGGTTTAGAGTTAGAGAGAGGGTGAGGGTTAGAGTTAGGGTTAGGATTAGGTGTATGGTGAGGCTGAGGGTGAGGGTTAGGTTTAGCGTGAGGGTTAGGGTTAGGGTTAGGGTTAGGGTTAGGGTTAGGTTGAGGGTTAAGGTTAGGTTTAGGATGAGGGTTTGGCTGAGGGTTAGGGTTAGGGTGAGGGTGAGGGTTAGTGTTAATGTGAGGGTTAGGGTTAGGGTTTTGTTTACAGTGAGAGTGAGGGTTAGGGTTAGGTTTAGGGTGAGGTGAGTGATAGGTTGAGGGTTTGGGTTAGGTTTAGTATTAGGGTGATGCTTAAGGTGAGGGTTAGTGTTGGGGTTAGGTTTAGGGTGAGGGTTAGGGTTAGGGTTACAGTTAGGATGAGGGTGAGGTTGAGGGTTAGCGTTTGAATTATGGTTAGGTTTAGAGTTATGCTGAGGGTGAGGTTGAGGGTGAGGGTGAGTATTAGGGTTTGGGTGAGGGTTAGGGTTATGGTTAGGGTTAAGGTGAGGGTGAGGGTTAGGGTTAGAGTTAGGGTTAGGATGAGGGGTAGGCTGAGCGTTAGGTTTAGGCTTAGGGTGAGGGTAAGGATTAGGGTGATGGTGAGGGATAGGTTTAGGATTCAGGTTAGGGTTAGGTTGATGGTTAGGCTTACGGTTAGGCTTAGGGTGAAGGATAAGGTGAGGGATAGGGTTAGGGTTAGTGTTAGGGTGAGGATTAGGGTTAGCGTGAGGGTAAGGGTGAGGGGTAGGTTTAGGTTTAGGTTTAGTGGGAGGGTAAGGGTTAGGGAGAAGTTTAAGGTGAGGGTGAGGATGAGGGTGAGGGTTAGTGTGAGGGTGATGGTTACCATTAGCTTTAGAGTTAAGATGAGAGTGAGTGTGAGGATTAGGTTTTGGATTAGGGTTAGGTTAAGATTTACTCTGAGGGTGAGGTTAAGGGTGAGGGTGAGTTTGAGGATTAGGTTGAGAGTTAGGGTTAGGGTTAGGGTTAATGTTAGGGTGAGGGATAGGGTTAGGGTTAGGGTTTGGATCAGGATTAGGCTGAGGGTTAGGATTAGTGTTAGGGTGAGGATAAGGGTTAGGGTGAGGGTTATGGTGAGGGTGAAGGTTAGGGTTAGCTTAGGGTTAGGGTGAGGGTTAGGGTGAGGTTTAGGGTGAGGGTTAGGGTGAGGGTTAGTGTTAGGGTTAGGGATAGGGTTGGGTGAGGGAAAGTGTTAGGGTGAGGGTTAGTGTGGGGATGAAGGATATGGTTATGGTGAGGGTAAGGGTTAGGGCTAGGTTTAGGGTGAGGTTGAGGGTTAATGTTAGCATTAGGGTTATGGTGAGCGTGAGGTTTAGCGTGAGGGTTATGGTTAGAGTTAGGGTTAGGGTGAGGGTTAGGCTGAGGGATAGGGTTAGGATTAGGTTTAGGGTAAGGTTTAGGGTTAAGTTTAGGGTAAGGGTGAGGGTGAGGGTGATGGTTAGGGTTAGGGTTAGGATTAATTGCTAGGGTTAGGGTTAGCCTGAGTGTGGGGTTGAGGGTTAGGGTTAGGGTTAGGTTTAGGGTTAGGGTTATGGTGAGGGTGAGGGTTAGAGTTAGGGTGTTGGTTAGGGTGAGTGTTAGGATGACTGTGAGGGTTAGGGTTAGTGTGAGGGTTAGGTTTAGAGTGAGTGATAGGGTTATGGTTAGGGTTTGGGTGAAGGTTAAGTTTAGGGTTTGGGTTTAGGTTAGGTTGAGAGTTAGGCTGAGGGCTAGGTTTAGGGTTAGGATGAGGATAAGTGTTAGGGTGATGGTGAGGCTTAGGCTTAGGGTTAGTTTTAGTGTGAGGGTAAGGGATAGGGCTAGGGTTAGAGTGAGGGTTTTGGTTAGGGTTACGTTTAGAGTTAGGGTGAGTGTGAGGGTAAGGGTTAGGTTTTGTATTAGGGTTAGGTTTAGGGTTAAGCTGAGCGTGAGGTTGAGGGTGAGGGTGACGGTTAGGGTGAGGGTTAGGTTTAGGGTTAGGATGAGGGTTAGGCTGAGGTTTAGGGTAAGGGTTCGGTAAGGGTAAGGGTTAGGGTAAGAGTGAGAGTTAGGCTTAGGGTTAGGGTTAGGGTGCCGGTTAGGGTGACATTTAGTGTTAGTGTTAGGTTTAGGGTTAGAATGAGGGTTAGGGTGAGGGTAAGGGTTAGGGTTAGGGTTAGGTTGATGGTGATGGATGATGTTAAAATGAGGGTAAGTGTTAGGGCGAGGTTTAGGGTGAGGCTGAGGGTTAATGTTAGCATTAGGGGTATGGTGAGGGTGAGGGTTAGGGTGAGGGTTAGAGTTAGGGTTAGGGATAGGGTGCGGATTAAGGTTAGGGTTAGGTTTAGGGTGAGGGTTAGGCTGAGGGTTAGGGTTAGGGTTAGTGTTAGGGTGAGGGTTAGGGAGTGGGTTAATGTTAGGGTTAGGGTTAGGGTGAGGTTGAGGGTGAGGTTTAGGGTTAAGTTGAGGGTTATGGAGAGGTTGAGGTTTAGGGTTAGCATTAGGGTTAGGCTTAGGCTTAGTGTTAGGGTGAGGGTGAGGGCTAGTGTTAGTATTAGGGTTAGGGTTAGGGTTAATGTGAGGATGAGGTTTAGAGTGAGGGTAAGGGTTAGGGCGAGGTTTAGGGTGAGGTTGAGGATTAATGTTAGCATTAGGGTTACTGGGAGGGTGAGGGTTAGGGTGAGTGTTATGGTTATGCTTAGGGATACAGTGAGGATTAGGGTTAGGGTTAGGTTTGGGGTGAGGGTAAGGCTGAGGGCTAGGGATAGGTTTAGCGTTACGTTGAGGGTTAGGGTTAGGGTGAGGGTTAGGATTAGGGTTAGGTTCAGGGTGAGGTTGATAGTGAGGGTAACGGTTAGGTTGAGGGTCAGAATGAGGTTGAAGTTTAGGGTTAGCATTAGGGTTAAGGTTAGGTTAGGGTGAAGGTTAAGGTTAGGCTTACAGTTAGGGTAAGGGTTAGGGTTAGGGTGAGGGTTATGGTTAGGGAGATTTTTAGGGTGATGGTGAAGGTTAGGGTTAGGGTGAGGTTGAGGGTCAGGGTGAGGTTGAGAGTGACATTGAGGGTGAGGGTTAGGGTTACGGTTATGTTTTGGGTGAGGTGAGGGTGAGGGTTAGGGTTAGGGTGAGGGTTAGGGTGAGGTTTAGAGTTAATGTTTCATGTAGGGTAAGGGTGAGGGTAAGGGTTACAGTGAGAGTTATTTTGAGTGTGAGTGTTAGGGTTAGGATGAGGGTAAGGGTTAGGATGAGCGTTATTGTGAGGGTTTGGTTTCGGGTTAGCATTAGGGTTAGGTTGAGGGTGAGGGTTTGTGTGAGGGTTAGGGTTACGGTTAGGGATAGGGTGAGGATTAGGGTTAGTGTGAGGTTGAGGGTCTGGTAAGGGTTAGGGTTAGATTTAAGGTGAGGGTGAGGGTGAGCATTAGAATTAAGATTAGGGTTAGGGTTAGAGTTAGGTGAGATTGAGGGTGAGGGTTAGGGTTTAGGATAGAATTAGGGTGAGGGTGAGCGTGACGTTTAGGTTTAAGATTAGGGTTAGAGTTATGGTGAGGGTTAGGGTGAGGGTGAGAGTGAGGCTTAGGCTTAGGGTTAGGGTGAAGTTTAGGTTTACGGTGAGGGCTACGGTCCGGGTGAGTTTTAGGGTGAGTGTGTGGGTGAGGTTGAGGGTTTCGGTTATGTAAGGGTTATGTTTAGGGTTATGGTGAGGATTAGGGTGAGGTTGAGGGTTAGGGTGAGGCTCAGGGTTAGAGTGAGAGTTAGGGTTATGTTGAGGGTTACGGTTAGGGTTAGGTTGAGGCTGAGGGTTAGGTATAGGGTAAGGGTTAGGGTTAGTTTGAGGCTGAGGGTTAGGTATAGGGTAAGGGTTAGGGTTATGGTGAGGGTTAGGGTTAGGGGAAGTGTTAGGGTGAGGGTGAGGTTTAGGGTTAGGGTTAGGGTGAGGTTTAGGGTTAGGGTTAGTGTTAGTGTAAGGGTTAGAGTTAGGGTGAAGGTTAGGGTTAGAGTTAGGATTAGGGTTAGGGTAAGGGTTAGGGTGAGGGTGAGGGTTAGGGTTAGGGTTAGGGTGAGGGGTAAGGTTAAGGTTAGGGAGAGGGTTAGGGTTAGGGTGATAGTTAAGTTTATGGTTAGGGTTAGGGTGAGGTTGAGGGTGAGGATGAGGGTTAGGTTTAGGGTTAGGTTTAGGATTAGGGTGAGATTTAGGGGAAGGGTTATGGTTAAGGTGAGGGTTAGGTTTAGGGTTAGGGTGAGGGTTAGGGTTAGGGTTAGGTTTAGGGTGAGGTTAAGTGTTAGGGTGAGGGTGAGGGTGAGGTTGAGTGTTAGGGTTAGGGTGAGTGTGAGTGTGAGTGTGAGGGTTAGGTTTAGAATTAGGGTTAGGTTTAGGGTTAGGCTCAGGTTGAAGGTATGATTGAGGCTCACCCTAGCACTCACGGCTAGGGTTAGGCTGAGGGTTAGGATGCTGGGTAGATTTAGGGTTAGATTTAGGGTGAGTGTTAGTTTTAGTGTAAGGGTTACGGTTAGGGTTAGGGTTAGGGTGATGGTAAGTGTTAGAGTGTGGGTTAGGGTGAGAGTGAGGGTTAGGGTGATGTTTAAGGTGAAGGTCGAAGTTAGAGAGAGTGAGAGGTTTCGGGTGAGGGTGAGGTTTAGCGTGTGGGTGAGGGTGAGGGTTAGGGTGAGGGTATGGGTTAGGGTCATGTTTAGGATGAGTGTGAGGTTTAGGGTGAAAGTTAGGGTTCAGGGAAGGGGAATTGTTAGGGTGTAGGTGAGGGTTAGGGTAAGGGTGTGGCTTAGGGTGACCGGAAGTGTTAGGGTTCAGGGGAGGTTAGTCTTTGGGTTTGGGTTCGGGTTAGGGTTAGGGTGAATGTTAGGGTGAGAGGTAGGATTAGTGTTAGGATGAGATTTAGACTTAGGGTGAGGGTTACGGTTAGGGTTAGGGTTAGGGTTAGGGTGAGTATAAGGGTTAGGGTGAGGGTTAGTGTGAGACTGAGGGTTAGGGCTAGGCTTAGGGTTAGGGTGAGGGTTAGGGTTAGGGTTAGGGTTCGGTGAGGGTTAGGGTGAGTGAAAGGTTTAGGGTGAGGGTTAGGTTGAGGTTGAGTTATAGGGTTATGGTGAGGGTAAGGGTTAGGGCGACGGTTAGGGTGAGGTGGAGGTTTAGGGTTAGCATCAGTGTTAGGGTGAGGGTGAGCGTTAGGGCGAGGGTGAGGGGAAGGCTGAGGGGTAGGGTTAGGGTTAGGGTTAGGGTTAGGGTGATGGTTACATTTAGGGTTAGGGTGAGGGTCAGGTTAGGATTAGGATGAGGTTTAGGGTTATGGTTAGGGTTAGGGTGAGGGTGAGGGTTAGGGTAAGAGTGATGTTGAGGGTGAAGGTTAGGTTTAGGGTGAGGGATAGGGTTATGGTTAGGGTTAGGCTGAGGGTGAGGGTGTGGGTTACGGTGAGGGTGATGGTGAGGTTGAGAGTGAGGGTGAGGATTAGCGTTTGGGTGAAGGTTAAGTTTAGGGTTCGGGTTAAGGTTAGGTTGAGGGTTAGGGTTAGAGTTAGGATGAGGGTTAGGCTGAGGCTTAGGTTTAGGGTTAGGGTGAGGGTGAGGGTTAGGGTGAGGGTGAGCCTTAGGAATAGGATTAGGGTTAGTTTTAGGGTGAGGGTAAGGGATAGGGTTAGGCTTAGTGTGAGGGTTTTGTTTAGGGTTAGGTTTAGAGTTAGGTTGAGGGTGAGGGTTAGGGTTAGGTCTTGTATTAGGTTTAGGGTTAGTGTTAGGCCGAGGGTGAGTTTGAGGTTGAGGGTGACAAGGTGAGGGTTAGGGTTATGGTTAGGGTTAGGATGAGAGTTAGGCTGAGGATTAGTGTTAGGGTTCGTTAAGTGTAAGTGTTAGGGTGAGAGTGAGGGTTAGGTTTAGGCTTAGGGGTAGGGTGACGGTTTGTGTGAGGTTTAGTGTTAGTGTTAGTGTTAGGGTTAGGGTTAGAGTGAGGTTTAGCGTGAGGGTAAGGGTTAGGGTGAGGGTTAGGCTGATGGTAAGGGATAGGGTTAAGGTGAGGGTAAGGGTTAGGGCGAGGTTTAGGGTGAGGCTGAGGGTTAATATTAGCATTAGGGGTAAGGCGAGTGTGTGGGTTAGGGTGAGGGTTAGTGTTAGTGTTAGAGACAGGGTGAGTATTAGGTTTAGGGTTAGTTTTAGGGTGACGGATAGGCTGAGGGGTAAGGTTACGGTTAGTGGTAGGGTGAGGGTTAGGGTGTTGGTTTATGTTAGGGTTAAGTTTAGGGTGAGGTTGAGGGTGAGGGTAAGGGTTAGTGTGACGGTTATAATGAGGTTGAGATTTAGGGTTAGGATTAGGGTCAGGTTTAGGGATAGGGTTAGGGTTAGGATTAGGGTTAAGGTGAGGGTGAGGGCTAGTGTTAGTATTAGGGTTCGTTTTCAGGTTAGGGTGAGGGTGAGGTTTAGGGTGAGGGAGATGGTTAGGTTGAGGTTTAGGGTGAGGGTGAGGGATTTGGTTAGGAAAGGCTTAGGGTTAAGGTTAGGGTGAGTATTAGGGTTTGGGGAGAAATTTAACTTGAGGATTAGGGTTAGGGTGAGTATTAGGGTTAAGGTTAGGGTTAGGGTGATGTTTAGGGTGAAGGTGAAGTTTAGGGTGAGGGTTAGGATGAGGGTGAGGGTGAGGGTGTAGGTGAGGGTTAGGGTCACGGTGAGGGTCAGTGTGAAGGTGAGGGTTCGGGTTCGGTTTAGGGTTAGGGTGAGTGTTAGGGTTAAGGGTTAAGGTGAGGGGTAGGGTGAGGTGTAAGGTGAGGGTTAGGGTTAGTGTGAGGATAAGCGTTAGGTTGAGAGTGAGGGTTAGGTTTAGCGTTAGGGTTAGGGTGAGGTTTATGGTGAGGGTTAAGTTGAGGGTTAGGGTTAGTATGAGTTTGAGGGTTAGAGTTAGGTTTAGGTTGAAGATTAGAGTTAGGGTGAGTTTTAAGGTAGGGTTAGGGTTAGGGTGAGGGTTAGGATGAGGGTGAGTTTCAGGTTGTGGGTGACGGTTAGTGTGAGGGTGAGGGTTATGGTTATGGTGAGGTTTATGTTAGGGTTAGGGTTATGGTGATGGTTAGGTAATGGTTAGGATGAGGTTTGAAGTGAGGGTGACAGTGAGGGATAGCGTTAGATTTAGGGTGAGGGTTAGGGTGAGGGTTAGGTTTCAGGTTAGGTTGGGTGAGGGTGAGGGTTAGAGTTAGGTTTAGGCTGAGGGTAAGGATTAGGGTGAGGGTTAGCGTGAGGGTGAGGGTAAGGGTTAGGTTGAGGGTTAGGGTGAGCGATAGGGTGAGGGTTAGATTTGGATTAGGGTTAGGGTGAGGGTTAGGGTGAGGTTTAGTTTTAGTGTTAGGGTTAGGGTAAGGGTTAGGGTGAGGGTAAGGGTTAAAGTGAGGTTCAGGGAGAGGGTGAGTGTTAGGGATAGCATTAGGGTTAAGTTTAGATTTAAGGTTTGGGTTAGTATGAGGGTTAGGCTTACTGTGAGGGTGAGGGTTAGGGTTAGCATTAGTGTTAAGGTTAGGTTTAGGCTGAGGGTGAGGGCTAGGGTTAGGGTGAGGGTGAGGGTTAGGTTTAGGATTAGGCTTAGGTGTAGGGTCAGGCTTAGGGTGATGGTGAGGGTGAGTGTCAGAGGTTTAGTGTTATGGTTATGGTTATGGTTTGGGATAGGGTGAGGGTTACCGTGAGGGTGATGGTGAGGGTGAGGGTTAGGTTTAGGGTGAGGATTAGGGTTATGGTTAGGGTTAGAGTGAGGATGAGTGTGAGGGTTAGTGTGAGTTTGAGGGTGAGGTTGAGGTTGAGGGTGAGGGTTAGGGTTTAGGTGAGGGTCAGGTTTACGGTTAGGGTAAGGTTAGGTTGAGTGATAGGGTTAGGTTTAGGGTCAGGGTTAGAGTTTGCGTTAAGGTTATCGTGAGGGTTAGAGTTAGGGTTAGGTTTAGGGTTAGGGTGAGGCATAGAGTGAGGTGTAGGGTTAGGTTTAGGTTGAGGGTTAGGGTTAATGTGAGGATTAGGGTTAGGGTTAGTGTCAGTGTGAGGATAAGGTTAAGGGTGAGGGTTAGGGTGAGAGTGAGGGGTAGGGTTAGCATTAGGTTTAGGGTGAGGGATAAGGTGAGGGTTAGGGTTAGTATGAGGGTGAGGCTTAGAGTTAGGTTTAGGGTAAGGTTTAGGGTTTGGGTGAGGTTTTGGATAGGGTTTGGATGAGGGTGAGGGTGAGTTTTAGGGTGTGGATGACGGTTAGGGTTACGGTGAGGATTAGGGTTAGGGTTAGGGTTAGGTTTATGGTGAGGGTAAGGGTTAGGATGAGGTTTAGGGATAGCGTTAGAGTTAGGGTGAGGGTTAGGGTGAGGGTTAGGATCCAGGTTAGGTTAGGTGAGGGTGAGGGTTAGAGTTAGGTTTAGCGTTAGGTTTAGGGTGAGGGTAAGGTTTAGGGTGAGCGTTAGGGTGAGGGTGAGGGTGAGGGTTAGGTTGAGGTTTAGGGTGAGCATTAGGGTGAGGGTTAGGTTTAGGTTTAGGGTTAGTGTGAGGGTTAGGGTGAGGTTTAGTGTTAGTGTTAGCATTAGGGTTACTGTGAGGGTTAGGGTGAGGTTAAGGGTTAGAGTGAAGTTTAGGATGAAGTTGAGGGTTAGGGATAGCATTAGGGTTAAGGATAGGTTTAGGGTGAGAGTTAGGGTTAGGGTTAGGGTTACGGGTGAGGGTTAGGGTTAGCGTTAGGGTGACGGTGATCTTAAGGTTCAGGGTGAGGACTAGGGTTAGGGTTAGGTTTAGGTTAAGGTTTAGGTTTAGAGTGAGGGTGAGAGTGAGAGTTATGTTTAGGATTAGGCTTAGGTGTAGGGTAAGGCTTAGGGTGAGGGTGAGGGTGTGTGTCAGAGTTACATTTAGGGTGAGGGTTAGGGTTAGGGTTTATGGTTAGGGTGAGGGTGAGGGTGAGTTTGAGGGTGAGGCTGAGGGTTAGGGTTTGGTTGAGGGTTAGGGTTAGGGTTAAGGTTAGGGTGAGGGTTAGGTTTAGTGTTAGGGTTAGGATGAGGATTAGGCTGCGGGTTAGGTTTAGGGTTAGGGTGAGGGTTCAGGTTAGGATGAGGGTGAGGGTTAGGTTTATTATTAAGGTTAGGGTTATGGTGAGGTTTAGGGATAGGGTTAGGATTAGGGTGAGGGTTTTGGTTAGGGTTAGGTTTAGAGTTAGGGTGAGGGTGAGGGTTAGCTTTTGGATTAGGGTTAGGCTGAGGGTGATGTTGAGGGTGAGGTTTAGGGTTAATGTGAGGGTTAGAGTTAGGGTTAGCGTTAAGGTTAGGGTGAGGGTTAGGGTTAGGGTTAGGATGAGGGTAAGGTTTAGGGTGACGGTTAGGGTGAGGGTGAGGGTTAGGGTTAAGCTTAGGGTTAGGGTGAGGGTTAGGGTGAGGGTTAGTGTTAGGATTTGTGTTAGGGTTATGGTGAGGGTTAAGGTGAGTGTGAGAGTTGGGGTGAAGGTTTGGGTGAAGATGAGGAATAGGCTTCAGGTGAGGGGAAGTGTTAGGGCGTGATTTAGTCTGAGGTTGAGTGTTAATATTAGCATTTGGGTGACGGTGAGTGTGAGGATTACGGTGAGATTTAAGGTTATGGTTAGGGATAAGGTGAGGATTAGGGTTAGGGTTAGGTTTCCGGTGAGGGTTAGGTTGAGGGGTAGGGTAAGGGTTAGAGTTAGGGTGAGGGTTAGGGTGAGGGTAAGTGTTAGGGTGAGCGTTAGGGTTAGGTTGTGGTTTTGGGTTAGGGTGAGGGTGAGGGTGAGGTTGGGGGTGAGGTTGAGGGTGAGGGTTAGGGTTAGGGTTAGTTTTAGGGTGAGGGCTAGTGTGAGGATGAGGGTTAGGGTGAGGTTTAGGGTAGTGTGAGGGTGAGGGTTCTGGTTAAGTTTAGTGTGAGTTTTAGAGTGTGGGTGAAAGTTAGGGTTAGTGTGAGGGTTAAGGTGATGTTGAGGCTTAGGGTGAGGGTGAGGGTTAGGGTTAAGGTGAGGATTAGGGTTAGGGTTGGTGTTAGGGTTATGGTGAGGGTAAGGGTTAGGATGATGTTTAGGGTGAGGTTGAGGTTTAGGAATAGTGTGAGAGTTAGGGTGAGGGTTAGGTGAGGGTTAGATTAGGGTGAGGGTGAAGGTTAGAGTTAGGTTTATGGTTAGGGTTAGGGTGAGGCTAAGGTTTTGGGTGAGTGTTAGGGTGAGGGTGAGGGTTAGAGTCAGGTTGAGGGTTAGGGAGAGCTTTAGGGTGAGGGTTTGGTTTAGGTTTAGGGTTAGGGTGAGGGTTAGGGTGTGGTTTAGTGTTAGTGTTAGGTTTAGGTTTAGGGCTTGGGTTAGGCTGTTGGTAAGGGTTAGAGTGAAGGTTAGGGTGAGGTTTAGTGTTAGTGTTAGGTTTAGGTTTAGGGCTTGGGTTAGGGTGTTGGTAAAGGTTAGAGTGAGGGTTAGGGTGAGGTTAAGGGTTAGAGTGAGGGTTAATTTTAGGGTGACGGTGAGGGTATGGGTTAGTTTGAGGGCTAGTGTTAAGGTTAGGGTAAGGTTTAGGTTTAGGGTGAGGGTGAGAGTTAGGGTTAGGGTTAGGGTTTGTTTGAGGGTTAGGGTTTGCGTTCGGGTTAAAATTAGGGTGAGGGTTAGGGTTAGGGTTAGGATGAGGGGTAGTGTGAGGGTGAGGGTTCTGGTTCGGTTTAGTGTGAGTTTTAGAGTGTGGGTGAAAGTTAGGGTTAGTGTGAGGGTTAAGGTGATGTTGAGGCTTAGGGTGAGGGTGAGGGTTAGGGTTAAGGTGAGGATTAGGGTTAGGGTTGGTGTTAGGGTTATGGTGAGGGTAAGGGTTAGGATGATGTTTAGGGTGAGGTTGAGGTTTAGGAATAGTGTGAGAGTTAGGGTGAGGGTTAGGTGAGGGTTAGATTAGGGTGAGGGTGAAGGTTAGAGTTAGGTTTATGGTTAGGGTTAGGGTGAGGCTAAGGTTTTGGGTGAGTGTTAGGGTGAGGGTGAGGGTTAGAGTCAGGTTGAGGGTTAGGGAGAGCTTTAGGGTGAGGGTTTGGTTTAGGTATAGGGTTAGGGTGAGGGTTAGGGTGTGGTTTAGTGTTAGTGTTAGGTTTAGGTTTAGGGCTTGGGTTAGGCTGTTGGTAAGGGTTAGAGTGAGGGTTAGGGTGAGGTTTAGTGTTAGTGTTAGGTTTAGGTTTAGGGCTTGGGTTAGGGTGTTGGTAAAGGTTAGAGTGAGGGTTAGGGTGAGGTTAAGGGTTAGAGTGAGGGTTAATTTTAGGGTGACGGTGAGGGTATGGGTTAGTTTGAGGGCTAGTGTTAAGGTTAGGGTAAGGTTTAGGTTTAGGGTGAGGGTGAGAGTTAGGGTTAGGGTTAGGGTTTGTTTGAGGGTTAGGGTTTGCGTTCGGGTTAAAATTAGGGTGAGGGTTAGGGTTAGGGTTAGGATGAGGGGTAGTGTGAGGGTGAGGGTTCTGGTTCGGTTTAGTGTGAGTTTTAGAGTGTGGGTGAAAGTTAGGGTTAGTGTGAGGGTTAAGGTGATGTTGAGGCTTAGGGTGAGGGTGAGGGTTAGGGTTAAGGTGAGGATTAGGGTTAGGGTTGGTGTTAGGGTTATGGTGAGGGTAAGGGTTAGGATGATGTTTAGGGTGAGGTTGAGGTTTAGGAATAGTGTGAGAGTTAGGGTGAGGGTTAGGTGAGGGTTAGATTAGGGTGAGGGTGAAGGTTAGAGTTAGGTTTATGGTTAGGGTTAGGGTGAGGCTAAGGTTTTGGGTGAGTGTTAGGGTGAGGGTGAGGGTTAGAGTCAGGTTGAGGGTTAGGGAGAGCTTTAGGGTGAGGGTTTGGTTTAGGTTTAGGGTTAGGGTGAGGGTTAGGGTGTGGTTTAGTGTTAGTGTTAGGTTTAGGTTTAGGGCTTGGGTTAGGCTGTTGGTAAGGGTTAGAGTGAGGGTTAGGGTGAGGTTTAGTGTTAGTGTTAGGTTTAGGTTTAGGGCTTGGGTTAGGGTGTTGGTAAAGGTTAGAGTGAGGGTTAGGGTGAGGTTAAGGGTTAGAGTGAGGGTTAATTTTAGGGTGACGGTGAGGGTATGGGTTAGTTTGAGGGCTAGTGTTAAGGTTAGGGTAAGGTTTAGGTTTAGGGTGAGGGTGAGAGTTAGGGTTAGGGTTAGGGTTTGTTTGAGGGTTAGGGTTTGCGTTCGGGTTAAAATTAGGGTGAGGGTTAGGGTTAGGGTTAGGATGAGGGTTAGGCTGAGGGTTAAGGTTAGGATTAGTGTGAGGGTAAGGGTTAGGGAGAGGGTGAGGGTAAGGTTTAGGATTAGGGTTAGGCTTAGGGTGAGGGTGTGTGCTAGGGTTAGGATTAGGGTGAGGGTAATAGTTAGGGTTAGGTTTAGAGTTAGGGTGAGGGTGAGGGTTAGTGTTTGGAGTAGTGTTAGGGTTAGGGTTAGGCTGAGGTTGAGTTTGAGTGTGAGGGAGAGGGTTAGGGTAAATGTGAGGGTTCGGGTTAGAGTTAGCATTAAGGTTAGGGTCAGGGTTAGAGTTAGGGTTAGGTTTAGGATGAGGGTTAGGCTGAGGGTTCGTGTGAGGGTAAGGGTTAGGGTGAGGGTTAGGGTGAGGGTGAGGTTTAGGTTGAGGTTGTAGGTTAGTGTTAGGGTTTGGGTGAGGGTTAGGGTGAAGGTTAGTGTTAGGGGTAGGGTGAGGGTTAGGGTGAGGGTTAGGGTGAGTGTTAGTGTGAGGGTGAGGGATAGGGTTAAGGTGAGTTTAAGTGTTAGGGCGATGTTTAGTGTGATTTTGAGGATTAATGTTAGCATTAGGGTTAAGGGGAGGGAGAGGTTTAGGGTGAGTGTTAGGGTTATGGTTAGGGATACCATGAGGATTAGGGTTAGGGTGAGCGTGAGGCTGAGGGTGAGGGTATAGGTTTAGGTTTAGGTTTAGGTATAGGTTTAGGGTAAGGGTTAGGGTGAAGGTGACATTGAGGGGTAGTGCGAATTTGAGTGTTAGGGACAGGGCTAGGGTGAGGGTTAGGGTTAGGGTTATGGTGAGGGTTAGGCTGAGGGGTAGGGTTAGGGATAGTGTGAGGGTTAAGCTGAGGAACAGGTTTAGGGTTAGAGTTAGGGTGAGGGTGAGGTTGACGGTGAGGGTAAGGGTTAAGTTGAGGGTTAGGGTGTGGTTGAGGTTTAGGGTTAGCATTAGGGTTAGGTTTAGGGTTAGGGTGAGCGTTAGGGTTACGATTAGGTTTAGGGTGAGGGTGAGGGCTAGTGTTAGCATTAGGGTAAGGGTTAGGGTTAAGGTTAGAGTGGGGGTGAGGGTGAGGTTTAGTCTTAGGGTTATGATTAAGGTTAGGGTTACCCTGAGGGTGGGGGTGACTTTGAGGGTGAGGATTAGGTTTAGGATTAGTTTTATCATGAGGGCTAGGGTGAGGGTTAGGTTTAGGGTGAGGGTTAGGGTGAAGTTGAGGGTTTCTGTTAGGAAAGGCTTAGGGTTAGTGTTAGTGTGAGGGTGAGGATTAGGGTGAGGGTGAGTTTCAAGGTGAGGGTTAGGGTTAGGGTTAGGATTAGGGTGAGGGTTAGGGTGAGGGTTAGGGTTAGGGTGATGTTTAGGGTGAGGGTGAGGGTTAGGGTGAGGGTGAGCGTGAGGCTGAGGTTGAGTGTGTAGGGGAGGGTTAGTTTTAGGGTAAGGGTTAGGGTGAAGGTGACATTGAGGGGTAGTGCGAATTTGAGTGTTAGGGACAGGGTTAGGGTGAGGGTTAGGGTTAGGGTTATAGTGAGGGGTAGGGTTAGGGTTAGGTTGAGGATTAGCATTAATGTGAGGATTAGGATTAGGGTTATGGTTAGTGTGAGGTTAAGGGTTAGGGTGAGGGTTAGGTTGAGAGTGAGAATCAGGGTTAGCTTTAGGGTTAGGGTGAGGGTTAGGGTGAGGTTTAAGGTGAGGGTTTGGGTTAGTATGAGGGTGAGGTTTATAGTTCGGATTAGGGTGAAGGTTAGGGTTAGGGTGAGGTTTAGGGTATGCTTAAGGTGAGGGTTCGGGTTCAGGAGAGGGTGAGTTTTAGGGTGAGAATGATGGTTTGGGTTAGGGTGAGGGTTAGGGTGACATTGATTGTTAGGGTGATGTTCAGGCTTGGGGTTACTGTGAGGATTAGGGTGAGGGTTATTATTAGGGTTAGGATGAGGGTAAGTTTTAGGGTGAGGGTTAGGGTCAGGTTGTGGTTTAGGTTTAGGTTGAGTGTTAGGTTGAGCGTTAGCGTGAGGGTTAGGTTTAGTTTTAGGGATAGGGTGAGGGTTAGGGTGAGGTTTAGTGTTAGTGTTAGGGTGAAGGTTAGGGTTAGGGTAAGGGTTAGAGTGCGGTTTAGGGTGAGAGTGAGGGTTACATATAGTATTAGGGTTAAGGTTATGTTTAAGGTGAGGCTTAGGGTTAGGGTTATGTTGAGGGTGAGTGTTAGGGTTAGCATTAGAGATAGGTTTAGTGTGAGGGTGAGGGTTAGGGTTAGGGTTAGAGTTAGGGTGAGGGCTAGGATTATGGTTAGGGTAAGCTTTAGGTTTAGGGTGAGTGTAAGGGTGAGATTTAGGTGTAGGATTAGGCTTAGGTATAGGGTTAGGCTTAGGGTGAGTGTGAGGGTGAATGTCAGAGGTAGGTTTAGGGTGAGGGTTAGGGTTATGGTTAGGGTTAGGGTGAGGGAGAGGGTGAGGGTTAGGGTGAGTTTGAGGCTGAGGTTGAGGGTGAGGGTGAGGGTTACGGTTTGGGTGACAGTTAGGGTTAGGTTTAATGTTAGGGTGAGGGTTAGGGTTAGGGTTAGGTTTAGGAGGAGGGTTAGGCTGAGGGTTAGGGTTAGGGTTAGGCTGAGCATAAGGTTTATGATGAGGGTGAGGGTTAGGTTTAGGTTTAGGTTTAGGGTTAGCATGAGGGTTAGGGATAGTGTTAGGATTAGGGTGAGGGTTTTGTTTAGTGTTAGGTTTAGAGCAATGATGAGGTTGAGGTTTAGGGTTAGGGTTTATATTAGGGTTAGGGTTAAGGTTAGGCTGAGGGTGAGGTTGAGAGTGAGGGTGAGGGTTAGGGTTAATATGAGGGTTAGGTTCACGGTTAGTGTTAAGGTTAGGGTGAGGGGTAGGGTTAGGGTTAGAGTTAGAATGAGAGTTAGACTGAGAGTTAGGGTTCGTTTGAGGGTAAGAGTTAGGGTGAGGGTTAGGGTGAGGGTTAGGATTATTGTTATTGTTAGGTTAAGTGTTATGTTGAGTGTGAAGGTGCAGGTGAGGGTTAGGGTTAGGGTTAGGGTGAGGTTTAGGGTTAGGGTTAGAGATAGGGTAAGGGTGAGGGTGAGGTTTAGGGTTAGAGTTAGGGTTAGTGTTAGGTTTAGGCTTAGCGTTAGGCTGAGGATGAGGGTGGGGTTGAGGATTAGGGTTAGGGTTAGGGTTAGGATTAGAGTTAGGGTTAGGGTTAGGGTTAGGGTTATTGTTAGTGTTATGGTTAGGGTTAAGTTTGAGGTGAGGGTGACGCTGAGGATGGTTTATGGTTAGGGTTAGGTTTAGAGTTAGGGTTAGGGTTAGTGTTATGGTTAGGGTTAGGTTTAGAGTTACAGTGAGGGTGAGGGTGAGTGTTAGGGTTAGGGTGGGGTTTAAGGTGAGGTTTAGTTTAGGGTTAGGTTGAGGTTGAGGTTTAGGGTTAGAGTAAGGGTTAGTGTGAGGGTTAGGGTGAGGGTTAGGTTTGGGGTTAGTGTTAGACTTAAGGTGAGGTTGAGGGTTAGGTTGGGGTTTAGGGATAGGTTTAGGGTTAGGCTTAGGGTTAGGGTTAGGCTGAGGGTGAGTGTGAGAGTGAGGGTTAGTGTTACAGCGAGGGTGAGGATTAGGATTAGGGTTAGGGTTATTATGAGGGTTAGGTTTAGGGTTAAGGTTAGGGTTTGGTTTAGGTTGAGGGTTAGGCTGAGGGTTAGGTTTAGGCTTAGGCTTAGGGTTAGGCTGACGTTGAGGGTGGGGTTGAGATTAGGTTAGACTGATGGTTAGGGTTATGGTTACATTGAGGATTAGGATGAGGGTTAGGGTTAGGATTAGCGTTACGGTTTGGGCTAAGGTGAGGATGTGGGTTAGAGTGAGGGTTAGGCTTAGGATTAGGTTTAGGCTGAGGCTAAGGGTGAGGATGAGGGTTAGGGTTAGGATGATGGTTAGGGTTACGGTTAGGGTGAGGGTTAGGCTGAGGGTTAGGGTTAGGGTTAGTGTGAGGGTGAAGGCAATGTTAAACCTGAGGGTTAGGTTTAGGGTGAGGGTTACAATAAGGGTGATGGTTAGGATTAGGGTGTGGATTAGGGTTAGGTTTAGGGTGAGGTTGAGGCTTAGATTGAGGGTTAGGGTTATGTTGAGTGTTATGGTTAGGGTGAGGGTTAGGTTTAGGGTTAGGGTTAGTGTTAGGGTTAAGGTTAGGGTTACGGTTACGGTGAGCGTGAGGGTGAAGGTTAGGCTTAGGGTGAGGGTGAGGTTTAGGTTTAGAGTTAGGGTAAGTGTTAGGGTTAGGGTTAGGGTGCGGGTTAGTGTGAGGATTAGACTTCGGGTTAGGCTTAGGCTTAGGAATAGGCTTTGGCCCAGCGTGAGGGTGAGGGTTATGGTTAGGTTTAGGGTGAGGGTTAGGGGGATGTTTAGGGTGAGGATTAGGGTTAGGGTTATGTTGAGGGTGAGGGTTAGATTTAGAGTGAGTGTTAGTGGGAGGGTTAGGAAGAGGGCTAGGTTTAGGGTTAGTGTTAGTCTTAGGGTGAGGGTGAGGTTTAGGTTGAGGTTTAAGGATAGAGTTAGGGTTAGGATTAGGCTTAGGTTAAGGATGAGTGTGAGGGTTAGGGTTAGGTTTTAGGCTTAGGCTAAGGGTTAGGCTGAGGGAGAGGGAGGGTGTGAGGGTTAGTGTTACGGTGAGGGAGAGAATTAGGGTTAGGTTGAGGGTTAGGATGAGGGTTAGGGTTAGGGTTAGGGTTAGGGTGAGGGCTAGGGTGAGGGTGGGGGTTAGGGTTAGGGTTAGTGTTAGGATGAGGGTAAGTATTAGGGTGAGGGTTAGGGTTAGGGTGAGGGTTATAGTTGGGGTGAGGGTTAGGGTTTAGTGTTAGGGTTATTGTTATTGTTAGGTTTAGGATTACGTTGAGGGTGAGGGTGAGGGTGAGGTTTAGGGTTAGGGTTAGGGTGAGGTTTAGGGTTTGGATTAAGGTAAGATTTAGGGTTAGGGTTAGGGTGAGGGTTAGGGTTAGGGTTTGGGATAGGGTGAGGGTGAGGTTGAGGATTATGGTTAGGGTTAGTGTTAGGGTTAGGTTTAGTTTTAGGGTTAGTTTTTTGTTAGGGTTAATGTGATGATTATGTTTAGGATTAGGCTTAGGTTTAGGCTGAGGCTGAGGTTGAGGGTGAGGTTTAGGGTTAGGGTGAGTGTTAGGTTTAGGGTTAGTTTGAGGGTTAGGATGAGGGTTAGGGTTAGGATTAGGTTTAGGGTGAGAGCTGGGATGCCAGTTTGTGTGAGGGTTAGGGTTAGGGATAGGGTTAGGTTTAGGATTAGTGTCAGGTTGAGAGTGAGTGTGAGGGTTAGGGTTAGGGTTAGGCTTAGGCTTAGGCTTAGGCTTAGGCTTCGGGTTTGGCTGATGGTGAGGGTGGGGATTAGGGTTAGGTTGATGGTTAGGGTTATGGTTAGCGTGAGGGTTAGGATGAGGGTTAGGGTTAGGGTGAGGCTTAGGGTGAGGGTGAAGGTAAGAGTAAAGGTGCGGGTTAGGGTTAGGGTGAGGGTTTGGGTTAAATTGAGGGTTAGGGTTATGTTGAGGTTTATATTTAGGGTGAGGGTTAGGTTTAGGGTTAGAATTATTGTGAGGGTTTGGTTTACGGTTACGGTAAGGGTGAGGGTGAGGGTTAGGGTTAGGGTTAGGGTGAGGTTTAGGTTTAGGATTAGGGTTAGAATTAGGCTTAGGGTGAGCTTGAGGTTTATGGTTAGTTAGGTTTAGTGTTAGGGATAGGGTTTGGGTGAGGGTTATGGTGAGAGTTAGAGTTCGGGTTAGGCTTAGGCTTAGGCTTAAGCTGAGCGTGAGGGTGAGGGTTAGGGTTAGGGTTAGGGTGAGGGTTAGGGTTAGGTTTAGGGTGAGGGTTAGGATGAGGTTTAGGGTTAGGGTTAGGGTTAGGGTTAGGTTTATGTTTAGTGTTAGGGTTAGGTTTAGGATTAGGTTAGGGTTAGGGTTTGGGTTGGGGTGAGGGTGAGGGTGAGTTTATGGTTGGGGTTAATTTTAGGGTTAGGTTTAGGTTTATGTTTAGGTTTAGGGTTACATTGAGGGTTAGGGTTAGGTTTAGGGTTATTGTTACTGTTATGTTTAGGGTTAAGTTTGCGGTGAGGGTGAAGCTGAGGGTGAGGGTTATGGTTAGTGTTAGGGTTAGGGTTAGTGTTAGGGTTAGTGTTATTTTTAGGGTTAGGGTTAGAGTTACGGTGAGGATCACAGTGAGGGTGAGGGTGAGGGTGAGGGTTAGGGTGAGGTTGAGGGTGAGGTTTAGGGTTAGGGTTAGGGTAAGGGTTAGGGCGCTGGTGAGATTTCGGATTAGAGTTTAGATTAGGGGGAGGGTTAGGGTTAGGTTTAGTGTTAGCATTAGGGTGAGGGTGAGTGTTAGGTTGAGGTTTAGTGATAGGGTTAGGGTTAAGATTAGGGTTAGGGTGAGGGTGAGTGTGAGAGTTAGGGTTAGGCTTAGGCTTAGGCTTAGGGTTAGGCTGAGGGTGAAGGTGGGGTTGAGGATTAGGGTTAGGGTGATGGTTAGGGTTAAGGTTAGTGTTATTGTTAGTGTTAGGGTTAGATTTACAGTGAGGGTGAGGGTGCAGGTGAGGGTTAGGTTTAGGGTTATGTTGAGGTTTAGGATTGGGGTTAGACAAAGGGTTAGGGTGAGGGTGAGGTTTAGGATTAGAGTTAGGGTTAGTGCTAGTGTTAGGCTGAGTGTGAGTGAGGGGGTGAGGATTAGGGTTTGGGTTTGGGTTTGGGTTAGAGTTAGGGTTAGGGTTAGGGTTATTATTAGTGTTATGGTTAGGGTTAAGTTTGCAATGAGGGTGAGGCTGAGGGTTAGGTTTATGATTAGGGTTAATTTTAGGGTTAGTGTTATTGTTAGGGTTAGGGTTAGCGTTACGGTGAGGGTGAGGGTGAGGGTGAGGGTACAGGTTAGGGTTAGGGTGAGGTTTAGATTGAGGTTAAGTGTTAGGGTTAGGTTGAGGGTGAAGTTTAGGGGCATAGTGACGGTTAGTGGGAGGGTTAGCGTGAGGGTTAGTTTTAGGGTTTGTGTTTGTCTTAGGGTGAGGTTGAGGGTTAGGTTAAGGTTTAGGGATAGGGTGATGTTTAGGGTTATGGTTAGGGTGAGGGTTACCATGAGGGTTAGTGTTAGGGTGATTAGGGTGAGGGTGACGGTAAGCATTAAGGTGAGGGTTAGGGTTAGGTTGAGGGTTACACCAAGCGTGAGTGTTAGGGTTAGGGTGAGGGTTAGTGTTAGGGTGAGGGTGAGGGTTAGATTTAGGGTTAGGATTATGTTGAGGGTTATGGTTAGGGTGACGGTTAGGTTTAGGGTTAGGGTTATTGTTAGGGTTAGGTTTAGGGTTAGAGTTAGGGTGAGGCTAAGAGTTCGGATTAGGCTTAGGCTTAGGCCAAGCATGAGGGTGATGGTTAGGGTTAGGGTGAGGGTGAGGGTTAGGGTTAGGTTTAGGGTGAGGGTTAGGATGAGTTTTAGGGTTAGGGTTAGGCTTAGGGTTAGGGTTATGGTGAGGGTTAGGGTTAGGATTAGGGTTAGGGTTAGGGTTATTGTTATTGTTATGGTTAGAGTTAAGTTTGGGGTGAGGGTGAGGATGAGGGTGAGGGTTATGGTTAGTGTTAGGGTTGGGGTTAGGGTTAGGGTTAGTGTTATTGTTAGGGTTAGGGTTGGAGTTATGGTGAGGGTGAGGGTGAGGGTTAGAGTGAGTTTTAGGTTGAGGTTTAGGGTTAGGGTTAGGTTTAGAGTGCTGGTGAGGTTTAGGGTTAGTGTTAGGGTTAGTGGGACATTTAGGATGAGGGTTAGGTTTAGGGTTAGTGTTAGTCTTAGGGTGAGGGTTAGGTTGAGTTTTAGGGATAGGGTTAGGGTGGGATTAAGGTTAGGGTGAGGGTGAGTGTGAGGGTTAGGGTGAGGGTTAGGGTTAGGGTAAGGGTTAGAGTAAGGTTTAGGGTGAGGCTTAGAGTGAGTGTCAGAGTTAGTTTTAGGGTGAGGTTTATGGTAATGGTTAGGTTTAGATTGAGGGTGAGGGTGAGGGTTAGGGTGAGGGTGAGGGTGAGTTTTTGTGTGAGGGTGAGGGTTAGATTTTGGGTTAGGTTTACGGTTAAGTTTAGGGTGAGGGTTACTGTAAGTGTTAGGGTTAGGATGAGGGTTAGGGTGAGGTTAAGGGTTAGGGTGAGGGTGAGGGTTAGTTTTAGGATTAGGGTAAGGTTTAGGGTGAGGGTTAGGGATAGGGTTAGGATTAGGGTGAGGGTTTTGGTTAGGGATAGGTTTAGAGTTAGGGTGAGGGTGAGGGTGAGGGTTAGCGTTTGGATTAGATTTAGGGTTAGGGTTAGGCTTAGGGTGAGTTTGAGGCTGAGAGTGAGAGTTAGGATTAATGTGAGTGTTAGGGTTAGGGTTAGCGTGATGGTTAGGGTGAGGGTTAGGGTTAGGGTTAGGATGAGGGTTAGGCTGAGGGTTAGCATTAGGGTTGGGCTAATGGTAAGGTTTAGGGTGAGGTTTAGGGTGACGTTTAGGCTTAGGGTTAGGCTTAGGTTTAGGGTGAGGGTTAGGGTGAGGGATAGTGTTAGGTTTAGGGTTAGCATTAGGGTGAGGGTTAGGGTGTTGTTAAGGGTTAGAGTGAGGGTTAGGGTTAGGCTGAGGTTTAGGGATAGCATTAGGGTTATCGTTAGGTTGAAGGTTAGGGTGTTGGTAAGGGTTAGAGTGAGGGTTAGGGTGAGGTTGAGGGTTAGGGATAGCATTAGGGTTAGGGTTAGGGTGAGGTTTAGGGTTAGGGTTAGGGATAGCGTGAGGGTTAGGATTAGGGAGAGGGTGAGGGTTAGGCTTAAGGTGAGGGTGAGGGTTAGGATTAATGTGAGAATTAGGGTTAGGGTTAGGGTTAGTGTGAGGATAAGGGTAAGGGTGAGGGTTCGGGTGAGAGTGAGGTTTAGGGTTAGCATTAGTGTTAGGGTTAGGGTGAGGTTTTGGATTAGGGTTAGGGTTAGGGTGAGGGTTAGAGTTAGGTTTAGGGTGAGGGTTAGGGTTAGGTTGAGGGATAGGGTAGGGTTAGGGTGAGGGGTAGGGTTCGGGTGAGGGTGAGTTTTAGGGTGTGGTTGACGCTTAGCGTTAGGGTGAGGGTTTAGGTGAGGGTGAGGGTTAGGGTGAGGGTGAGGGTTAGGGTTACGGTGAGGATTAGTATTAGTGTTAGGTTTAGGGTTATGGTGAGGGTAAGGGTTAGGATGAGGTTTAGGGTGAAGATGAGGCTTAGAGATAGCATGAAATTTAGGGTGAGGGTTACTGTGTGGGTTAGGATCCAGGTTAGGTTATGTGAGGGTGAGGGTTAGTGTTAGGTTTAGTGTTATGTTTAGGGTGAAGGTAAGGTTTAGCATGAGCATTAGGGTGAGGGTGAGGGTTAGGGTTAGGTTGAGGGTTAGGGAGAGCATTAAGGTGAGGGTTAGGTTTAGGTTTAGTGTTAGGGTGAGGGTTAGGGTGAGGTTTTGTGTTAGTGTTAGCATTAGGGTTAGGGTGAGGGTTAGGGTTAGGGTAAGGGTTAGAGTGAAGTTTAGGGTGAGGGTGAGCGTTAGGGATAGCATTAGGGTTAATGGTAGGTTTCGGGTGAGGGTTAGGGTTACGCTTAGGGTTACGGTTATGGTGAGGTTTAGGGTTAGGGTTATGGTGAGGGTTAGGTGTAGGGTTAGGGTAAGGTTTAGGTTTAGAGTGAGGGTGAGAGTGAGAGTTAGGTTTAGGATTAGGCTTTGGTGTAGGGTTAGGCATAGGGTGAGGGTGAGTGTCAGAGTTAGGTTTAGTGTGAGGGTTAGGGTTATGATTATGGTTAGGGTGAAGGTGAATGTGAGGTTGAGGGTTAGGGTATGGTTGAGGGTTAGGGTTAGGGTTAAAGATAGGGTGAGGGTGAGAGTTAGGATTAGGGTTAGGATGAAGATTAGGCTGATGGTTAAGTTTAGGGTTAGGATGAGGGTTAGGGTTAGGGTTAGGCTGAGTCTGAGGGCTAGGGTTAGCATTAGGGTGAGGGTGAGGGTGAGGGTAAAGTTTAGGTTTAGGGTTAGGGTTAGGATTAGGGTGAGGGTGAGGTTTAGGGTTAGAGACAGGTGTACGGTTAGGTTTACTGTGAGTGTTAGGGTAAGGTTTAGTGCTACATTTAGGGTTATGGTGAGGGCAAGTGTGAGGGTGAGGTTTAGGGTTAGGGTTAGGCTTAGGTTTCGGCTGAGGGTTAGGGTGAGGGTTAGGGTTAGGTTAAGGATTAGTGTTAAGATTAGAGTTAGGGTGAGGGTTATGTTTAGGGGTAGGTTAGTGTTAGGATGAGGATTAGTGTTAGGATTAGGGTGAGGGTGAGGGTGAGGGTTAGGTTTAGTGTTAGGGTGAGGTTTAGGTTTTGGGTTAGGGTTAGGGTGAGGGTTAGGATGAGGGTTAGGGTTATGATGAGGGTGAGGGTTAGGGTTAGGGTGTGGGTTAGGGGTAGGATGAGGGTTAGGGTGAGGGTGAGGATTAGGATGAGGGTTAGGGTTACAATTATTGTTAGTGTTATGTTTATGTTTATGTTGGCAGTGAGGGTGAGACTGAGGGTCAGGTTAGGGATAGGATTAGTGTTAGGGTTAGGTTTAGGGTTAGGATTAGTGTTATTGTTAGGGTTAGGGTTAGACTTACCGTGAGGTTTTGGGTGAGGGTACAGTTGAGGTAAGGGTTACGGTTAGGGTGAGGTGATGGTTAGGGTTAGGGTGAGTGTGAGGTTTAGGGTTAGAATTAGGGTTAGGGGGAGGGTAAGGTTAGGGTTAGTGTTAGGGTTAGGGATAGGGTGAGGGTTAGGTTGAGGTTAAGGTTTATGGTTAGGGTTAAGGTTAGGATTAGGGTTAGGGTGACAGTGAGTGTGAGGTTTAGGTTTAGGGTTGGGCTTAGGCTTAGGCTTAGGCTGAGGGTGAGTTTGGGTGTGAGGATTAGGGTTTGGGTGATGTTTAGGGTTTGGGTTAGTTTGAGGGTTAGGATGAGGGTTAGTGTTAGGATTAGGGTTAGGGTGAGGGCTAGGGTGATGTTGAGGGTTAGGTTCAGGTTTAAGCTTAGGCTTATTGTTAGTCTGAGGGTGAGGGTGAGGGTGAGGGTTAGGGTTAGGGTGAGGGGTAGGGTTAAGTTTAGGGTGAGGTTTAGGATGAGGGTTAGGGTTAGGTTTAGGCTGAGTGTTACGGTGAAGGTGATGGTAAGTGTAAAGGTGAAGTTTAGGCTGTGGGTGAGGGTTAAGATAAGGGTAAGTGTTAGGGTTAGGGTTTGGGTTAGGGTAAGGGTTACTATTAGAATTAGGGTTAGGGTGAAGGCTAGAGTGAGGGTGAGGTTTAGGGTTAAGGTGAGGTTTAGAGTTAGGTTGAGGGTTAAGATTAATGTGAAAGTTAATGTTAGGGTTAGGGTTAGTGTTAGGGTGAGGGTAAGTGTTAGGGAGAGCGTTAGGGTTAGGTTGAGTATTATGGTTAGGGTTAGTGTTAGAGTTAGGTTTAGGGTTATTGTTAAGGTTTGGGTTAGGGTTACTCTTACAGTGAATGTGAGGGTTAGGGTTAGAGTTAGGGTTAGTATTAGGGTTAGGGTGATGGTGAGTGTGTGGTTTAGGGTTATGTATAGGTTTAGGCTTAGGGTTAGGCTAAGGGTGAGTTTGATGGTGAGGGTTAGGGTTAGGGTAAGTGTTAGAGTTAGGGTTAGGTTGAGGGAGAGTGTGTGGCTTAGGATTAGATTTAGGGTTAGGCTAAGGGTAAGGTTAAGGGTGAATGCTAGGGTTAGGGTGGGGGTTAGGTTCAAGGTTACGGGGAGGGTTAGGATGAGGGTTAAGGTTAGGATTAGGTTTAGTGTGAGGGCTAAGGTGAGGGTGATGTTTAGTGTTAGGGTAAGGGGGAGGGGGAGGGGGAGATTCAGCGTTACAGTTATGGTTAGGGTGAGGGATAGGGTTAGGTTTAGGGTTAGGGTTAGTGTTAGGGTTAGGGTTAGGGTGAGGGTTAAGGTTAGGGTGAGGGTTATGTTTAGGGTTAGGATTAGGATTAGGGTTAGGGTGAGGGTGAGTTTGAGGGTTAGGGTTAGTGTTAGGGTTAGGCTTAGGGATAGGCTGAGGGTGAGGGTGAGGGTGAGTGTTAGGGTGAGGGTGAGGGAGAGGTTTAGGGTTATAGTTAATGTTAAGGTGAGGATTAGGGTTAGGGTGAGCTTGAGGGTGAGTGTTAGATTGAGGATTAGTGTTAGGGTTAGTGTGAGGTTTAGGGTGAGGATGAGGGTTACGGTTAGGGTGAGGGCTAGGTTGAAGTTAAGGATTAGGGTTAGGGTTAGGGTGAGGTTTAGGTTTAGGGTGATGGTTAGCGTTAGTGTTAGGGTTAGGTTTAGGATGAGTGTTAGGTTGAGGGTTATTGTTAAGTATAGGTTTAGGTTTAGGATTAGGGTTTGTGTGAGGGTGAGTGTGAGGGTTATGGTTAGGTTTAGGGTTAAGCTTAGGGTTAGGCTGAGGGTGAAGATGAGGGTTAGGGTTAGAGTGAGGGTTAGGGTTAGGTTTAGGGTAAGGGTTAGAATGAGGGTTAGGTTTAGGATTAGGTTTAGCATGAGGGCTAGCATGCTGATGAGGGTTAGGGTTAGGGTTAGGGTGAGGTTTAGGTTTTGGGTTAGGTTGAGAGTTAAGATTAGGGCTAGGTTTAGGGTGAGGATTAGGGTTAGGGTGAGGGTTAGCATGAGGTTTAGGGTTAGAATTAGGGTTAGGATGAGGTCAAGGGTGAGGGTGAGGTTTAATGTTAGGGTTATGGTGAGGTTTAGGTTTTGGGTTAGGTTTAGGGTTAGGGTGAGGGTTAGGGTTAGAGTTATGGTGAGGGTCAGGGTTAAGGTTTGGTTGAGGGTTAGAATTAGTTTTAGGGTTAGGGTGAGGGTTAGGGTTAGGATTAGGGTGAAGGTTAGGATGAGGTTTAGGGTTACAATTTGGATTATGGTGAGGGCTATGGTGAGGGGGAGTGTTAGGGTTAGGGTTAGGGTGAGCTTTAGGGTTAGGGTTAGGGGTAGGGTTAGGGTGAGATTTAGGGTTCAGGTTATGGTGCGGGTGAGGGTTAAGTTGGGGGTGAGGTTTAGGGTGTGGACTAAGGTGAAGGTGAGGGTTAGGTTTAGGGTTAGGGTTAGGGTGAGGGTTAGGTTGAGGTTGAGGTATAGGGTTAGGGTTAGGTTTAGGGTTAGGATTAGGATTAGGGTGAGGGTTAGTGTGAGGATTAGGGTTAGGTTTAGGCTTAGGGTTAGGCTGAGGGTGAGGGTGAGGTTGGGGATGAGGATTAGGTTTAGAGTGATATTTCCGTTTATGGTTAGGTTGAGAGTTAGCATGAAGCTTAGGGTTAGGATTAGGTTTAGGTTTGAGGGCTAGGATGAGTGTGAAGTTTAGGGTTAGGTTTAGGATTAGGGTTAGGCTGAGGCTGAAGGTGAGGGTGAGCATTAGGTTTAGGGTGATGGTTAGGATTACGGTTAGGGTGAGGGTAAGGATGTGGGTTAGGATTAGGGTGAGGTTTAGAATGAGTGTGACAGTAAGAGTAAAGGTGAGGGTTAGGCTGAGTGTGAGGGTTATGTTAAGGGTGAGTGTTCGGATTAGGGTTAGGGTGAGGGTTAGGGTTAGACTGAGGGTTAGTGTTAGGTTTAGTGTGAGGTTTAGGGTGAGGATGAGGGTTAGGGTTTGGGTGAGGGCCAGGGTGAAGTTGAGGGTTAGGGTTAGGGTTGTTGTTAGGGTTAGGGTTAGTGTGAGGTTTAGTATGGGGGTGAGGCTTAGTGTTAGGGTTAGGATTAGGCTTAGGGTTAAGGTGAGGGTGAGTGTGAGGGTTATGGTTAGGGTGAGTATTAAGGTTAGGGTTAGAGTGAGGGTTGGGTTGAGGGTTAGGCTTTGGCTTAGGGTTTGAGTATTGGCTAGGGTGAGGGTGAGGGTTAGGGTTAGGGTTATGGTGAGGCTTTGGGTTAGTGTTAGTGTTAGGGTTGGTGTTAGGGTTAGGCTTAATGTTAGTCAGAGGGGGAGGGGGAGGGGGAGGGTTAGATTTAGGGTGAGGGTGAGGTTTAGAATTAGAGTTAGCATTAGGGTGAGGGTTAGGGTTAGGGTTAGTATTATGGTTAGGGTTAGGGTGAGGGTGAGTGTGAGGGTCAGGATTAGTCTTAGGCTTAGGCTTAGGCTTAGGCCAAGCGAAAGGGTGAGGGTGAGGGTTAGGGTTAGAGTTAGGGTTTTAGGGTTAGGGTTATGCTTACGATGAGTCAGAGGTTTAGGGTTAGAGTTAGGGTTATTGGAAGGGTTAGGGCGAGGGTTAGGGTTAGGGTTATTGTTAGTCTAATGGTGAGGGTGAGGGTTAGGTTGAGGTTTAGGGAAAGGCTTAGTGTTAGGATTAGTGTTAGGGTGAGGGTAAGTGTGAGGGTTAGGGTTAAGATTAGGCTTAGGCGTAGGGTTAGGCTGAAGTTGAAGGTAGGTGTAAGGGTTAGGGTTATGGTGAGGGTGAGGATTAGGTTTAGGGTGAGGGTTAGGATTTGGGTTATGGTTAAGGTGAGAGTGAGGGTTATGGTTAGGGTGAGGTTTAGGGTTAGGATTAGGGTTAGGGTGAGGTTGAGGGTTAGGATCAGGGTTATGGTTATTGTTAGTGTTATGGTTAAGGTTACCTTTGCAGTGATGGTGAGGCTGAGGGTTAGGGTTAGGGTTAGGATTAGGGTTCGGTTTAGATTTAGGGTTAGGATTAGTGTTATTGTTATGGTTAGATTTAGAGTTATGGTGAGGGTGAGGGTGAGGGTTAGGTTTAGGATTAGGGTGAGGTTTAGGGTTAGGGTGAGGATTAGGGTTAGTGTGAGGGTGAGGTTTAGGGTTAGGGGGAGGGTTAGGGGGAGGGTTAGGGTTAGGGGGAGTGTTAGGTTGAGGTTTAGGTTTAGGGTTAGTGTTAGGTTTAGGATTAGGGTTAGGGTGAGGGTGAGTGTGAAGGTTAGGGTTAGGCTTAG
Source organism: Dipodomys merriami (assembly GCF_024711535.1). NCBI lineage: Eukaryota > Metazoa > Chordata > Mammalia > Rodentia > Heteromyidae > Dipodomys > Dipodomys merriami. The sequence continues at coordinate 4,525,170 of NW_027206479.1, forward strand.
GCTCAGGGTTAGGCTGAGGGTGATGGTGGGGGTGAGGATAAGGGTTTGGGTGATCGTTAGGGTTAGGATGAGGGTGGGGGTTAGGATGAGGGTTAGGGTTAGTATTACGGTTAGGGTGAGGGGTAGGTTGAGTGTGAGGGTTAGGGTTAGGCTTAGGCTTAGGCTTAGGGTTAGGCTGAGGGTGAGGTTGAGGTTGAGGGTTAGGTTTAGGGAGATGTTTAGGGTGATGGTTATGTTGAAGTTTAGCCTGAGCTTTAGGGATAGGGTGAGGGTTAGGGTGAGGGTGATGGTAAGGGTAAAGTTGAGGGTTAGGCTAACTGTGAGGGTTAAATTAAGGTTGAGGGTTAGGGTTAGGTTAAGGGTGAGGGTTAGATGTTGGTTGAGGGTGAGGGTTAGATTGAGGATGAGGGTTAGGTTTAGGGTGAGGGAACGGGTTAGAATTAGGTTTAGGGTGAGGGCTAGGGTGAGAGTGAGGGTTAGGGTTAGGGTGAGGTTAAGTGTTCGGGTAAGGGTTAGGGTTAGTGTTAGAGTTATTGTTATTGTTAGGTTTAGGTTTACGTTTAGGGTGAGGGTGAGGGTGAGGTTTAGGGTTACAGTTAGGCTTAGTCTGAGGGTTAGTGTGAGGGTTAGGTTTAGGGATAGGGTTAGGTTTAGGATTAGGTTTCGGTTGAGAGTGAGTGTGAGTGTTAGGGTTAGGGCTAGGCTTAGGTTTAGGGTTAGGGTTTGGTTTAGTGTGAGGGTGAGGTTTGGGTTTAGAGTTAGTGTTAGTGTTAGGGTTAGTGTTAGAATTATGGTTAGGGTTAGGTTTAGGTTTAGGCTTAGGCTTAGGTTTAGGCTGATGGTGAGGGTGGAGATGAGGATTAGGTTTAAAGAGATGGTGAGTGTTATAGTTACCTTGAGGGTTAGGATGAGGGTTAGGGTTAGGATTAGGGTTAGTGTGAGGCGGAGGTTGAGGTTGAGGTTTAGGGTTAAGGTGATGGTTAGGGTTACGATTAGGGTGAGAGTAAGGATGAGGGTGAGGGTTAGGTTTAGGGTGAGGGTGACAGTAAGTGTAAAGGTGAGGGTTAATGTTAGGGTGAGGTTTACGGTAAGGGTGAGGATTAGGTTTAGGGTGAGGGTTAGGGTGAGGTTTAGGGTTAGGGTTAGGTTGACAGTGAGGGTTAGATTGAGGGTGAGGTTTATGTTGAGGGTTATGGTTAGGGTGAGGGTTAAGTTTAGGGTTAGGGTTATTGTCACGGTTATGTTTAGGGTTACGGTTACGGTGAGAGTGAGGGTGAGGGTTCGGGTTAGGGTTCGGGTGAGGTTTAGGTTTAAGGTTAGGGTTAGAGTTAGGCTTAGTGTGAGGGTGAGGTTTAGGGTTAGAGTTAGGGTTGGTGTTAGGTTTAGGGTTAGGGTGAGGGTTAGGGTGAGGGTTAGAGTTCAGTAATGCTTAGTCTTAGGCTTAAGCCGAGCTTGAGGGTGAGGGAAAGGGTTAGGTTGAGGTTTAAGGATAGGGTTAGGGTTAGGATTAGGGTTAGGGTGAGGGTGAAAGTTAGGGTAAGGGTTAGGCTTAGGCTCTGGGTAACCTTAGGGTCAGGGTGGGTGTGAGGATTAGGATTAGAGTTATGGTTAGGGTTAGGGTTAGTGTTATTGTTATGGTTAGGGTTAGAGTTATGGTGAGGGTGAGGGTGTGGGTGAGGGTTAGGGTTAGGGTTAGGGTGAGGTTTAGGATTAGGGTTAGAGATAGGGTTAGGGTGAGGGTGAGCTTTAGGGTTTGAGTTAGCGTTAGTGTTAGGGTTAGGCTTAGGTTTAGGCTTATGGTTAGGCTGAGGGTGAGGGTGGGGATGAGAATAAGGGTTACGATTAGGGTTAGGGTGAGGTTTAGGGTTAGGGTGAGGGTTAGGTTTAGGGTTAGTGTTAGCCTTAGGGTGAATGTGAGGGTTAGGTTGAGGTTTAGGGATAGAGTTAGGGTTAGGATTAGGGTTAGGGTGACTGTGAATGTGAGGGTTAGGGTTAGGGTTTGGCTTAGGCTTAGGGTTAGGATTAGGGTGAGGGTTAGGGTGAGGGTGAGGGTGAGAGTTAAGGTTAGGGTTAAGGTGAAGTTTAGGGTTAGAATACGTGTGAGTGTTGGTGTTAGGGGTTGGGTTAGGGTTAGGGTTAGTGTTAGGGATAGGGGGAGGGTTAGGGTTAAGGTTAGGGTGAGGCTTAGTCTTAGGGTTAGGGTTAGGGTGAGGGTTAGTTTGAGGTTCAGGTTTATGGTTAGGATTAGTTTTAGGAATAGATTTAGGCTGATGGTGAGGTTGAGGGTGAGGGTTAGTGTTAGGGTGATGGTTAGGGTTAGTGTTAGAGTGAGGTTTAGGATGATGCTTAGGGTTAGGATTAGGATTAGGGTGAGGGCTAGGGTGAGGGTGAGGGTGAGTGTTAGGTTTAGGGTGGTGGTTAGGGTTAAGGTTAGCTTGAAAGTTAGGATGAGGTTTAGGGATTGGGTGAGGGTTAGTTTGAGGGTGATGATAAGATTAAATTTGAGGGTTAGGCTGAGGTTGAGGGTTAAGATAAGGGTGAGGGTTACAGTTAGGGTGAGGGTTAGGGCAAGGTTGTGGGTTACGGATTATGGTGAGGCTGAGGGTTAGATTGCGGATTAGGGTTAGGGTTAGTGTGAGGTTTAGGTTGAGGATGAGTGTTAGGATTATGTGAGGGTAAGGGTTAGAATTAGTTTTAGGGTGAGATTTAGGGTGAGGTTGAGGGTTAGGGTTAGTGTTAGGGTTAGGCTGAGGTTTAGGCTTAGGGTGAGGTTTAGGGTTAGTGTGAGGGTTAGTGTTAGGCTTAGGGTTAGTGTTAGGGTGAGAGTAAGTTTTAGGGTGAGGGTTAGGGTTACGGTGAGATTTATAGTTAGGGTGCGGGTTAGGGTTAGGTTTAGGTTGAGGTTCAGGGTTAGGATTAGGGTTAGAGTTAGGGTTAGGGTGAGGGTGAGGTTTAGGGTTAGATTTAGGCTTAGGGTGAGAGTTACAGTTAGGGTTCGGTTTAGGGTTAGTGTTAGGTTAGGGTTAGGGTTAGGGTTAGTATGAGTGTTAACGTTAGAGTTAGGGTTAGGGTTAGGATTAGGGTAAGGTTGAGGGTGAGTTGTGGGTTAGGGTTAGGTTTAGGGTTAGGCTTAGTGTTAGGCTGAGGGTGAGGTTGAGGGTGAGGTTTAGGGTTAGGGTGAGGGTTAGCATTAGGGTTAGGTTGAGGGTTAGGATGAGGGTTAGGTTTAGGATTAGTGTTAGGGTGGGGGATAGCATGAGGGTGAGGTTTAGGGTTAGGGTTAGGGTGAGCTTTAGGGTTAGGATTAGGGTGAGGGTGAGGTTTAGTGATAGAGTTAGTGTTAGGGTGATGGTTAGGGTTAGGGTTAGTGTTAGGGTTAGGGATAGGGTGAGTGTTAGGGTTAGGATTAGGGTTATGGTTATGGTTAGGATTAGGATTAGTGTTAGGGTGAGGGTGAGTGTGAGGATTACGGTTAGGCTTAGGGTTAGGCTGAGGGTGAGTGTGAGGATGAGTGTTAGGGTTAGGCTGAGTGTTATGTTTACGTTTAGTGTTAGTGTTACTGTGAGGGTTAGTGTTATGGTGAGGGTGTGGGTGACGGTTAGAGTTAGGGTGATGCTTAGGGTTATGGTCAGGGTGAGGGTTAGGATGAGGGTTAGGGTTAGTGTGAGGGTTAGCGTGAGGGTGATAGTAAGTGTAAAGTTGAGGGTTAGGCTGAGAATGAGGATTACTGTAAATGTGAGGGTTAGGGTTAGAGTGAGGGTTAGAGTTAGGGTTAGGGTGAGGTTGTGGTTTAGATTGAGGATAAGTTTTAGGGTTAGTTTGAGGTTTAGGGTGAGGATGATAGTTAAGGTTGGGTTAGGGCTAGGGTGGGGGTGAGGTTTAGGTTTAGGTTTAGGGTGAGTGTTAGGGTTAGGGTGAGTGTTAGGGTTAGGTGAGTGTTAGGGTTAGTGTGAGGTTTAGTGTTAGGGTTAGGGTTAGTGTTAGGTTTTGGGTAAGTTTTAGGGTGAGGGTTATGTTTAGGGTGAGGATTAGGGTTAGGGTTAAGGTGAGGGTGAGGGTTAGACTGAGTATTAGCATTAGGGTTAGTGTGAGGTTTAGAGTGAGGATGAGGGGTAGGGTTAGGATGAGGGCTAGGGTGAGGGTGAGGGTTAGGGATAGGGTTAGGCTGAGGTTTAGGGTTAAGTGTGAGGGTTAGCGCTAGGATTAGGGTTAGTTTTAGGGTGAGGGTAAGTATTAGGGTGAGGGTTAGGGTTAGGGTGAGAGTTATAGTTAGGGTAAGGATTAGTATTTGGGTTAGTGTTATTTTTAGGTTTAGGGTTAGGTTTATGGTTACAGTGAGGGAGAGGGGGAGGGTTAGGGTTAGGGTTAGCGTGAGGGTTAGGTGGTTTAGCGTTGGGGTTAGGTTTAGGATTAGGGTTTTGGTGAGGGTGAGGGTTAGGGTTAGGCTGAGGCTTAAGCTTAGGGTTAGGCTGAGGGTGAGTGTCGGGATGAGGATTAGGTTTAGGGTGATGGTTAGGGTTAGGTTACGATTAGGTTTAGGGTTAGTATTAGGTTTAGGGTGAGGGCTAGGGTGAGGGTGAGGGTTAGGTTTAGGGTTAGGATGAGTGTTAGGGTTAGAGTGAGTGTTAGGGTTAGTGTGAGGGTTAGTGTTAGTGTGAGGGTTAGTGTTAGGTTTAGCGTTAGTGTTAGGGTGAGGGTAAGTGTTAGGGTGAGGGTTAGGGTTAGGGTGAGGCTTATGGTTAGAATGAGGGTTAGAGTTAGGGTTAGGGTTATTGTTTGGGTTAGGGTTAGGCTTAGGATAAGGGTTAGGATTAGGATTAGGGTTAGGGTGAGGGCTAGGGTGATGGTGAAGGTTAGGGTTAGGGATAGGCTTAGGCTTAGGTTAGGGCTGAGGCTGAGGTTGAGTTTGAGTGTTAGAGTTAGCGTGATGGTTAGGTTATGGTTAGGCCGAGGGTTAGGATGAGGGTTAAGTTTAGGGTTAGGGATAGGGTGAGGGTGACAGTAAGGTTAAAATTGAGGGTTAGGTTTAGGGTGAGTGTTAGGGTGAGGATTAGTGTTAGGGTTAGGGTGAAGGTTAGATTGAGTATTCGTGTTAGGGTTAGTGTGAGGTTTAGGGTGAGCATGAGGGGTAGCGATAGGGTGAGGGCTAGGGTTAGGGTGAGGACTAGGGATAGGGTTAGTTGGAGGTTTAAGGTTAAGTTGATGGTTAGGGTTAGTGTGAGGGTTAGTGTTAGGATTACGGTTCGTTTTTGGGTGAGGGTAAGCGTTAGGGTGAGGGTGAGTGTTAGGGTGAGAGTTATGTTTAGGGTTAGGATTAGTATTAGGATTAGGGTTATTTTAGGATTAGTGTTAGGGTTATGGTTACGGTGAGGGTGAGGGTTAAGGTTAGGGTTAGGTTGAGGTTTAGGTTTAGTGTTATGGTTAGAGTTAGGGTTAGGTTGAGGGTGAGGTTTAGGTTTAGATTTAGGGTTAGAGGAGGGTTAGGGTGAGGGTTAGGTTTAGGGTTAGGGTTAGTGTTAGGATTAGGGTTAGGGTGAGGGTGAGTGTGAGGGTTAGGTTTAGGGTTAGGCTTACGCATAGGGTTAGGCTGAGGGTGAGGCTGAAGGTGAGGGTTAGAGTTAGGGTGAGGGTTAGGGTTAGGGGTAGGTTGAGGTTTAGGATGTGGTTTAGAGTTAGGATTAGGGTTAGGATGAGGGCAAGGGTGAGGGTGAGGTTTAGAGTTAGCATTAGGGCGAGGATTAGGATTAGGCTTAGGTTTAGGGTAAGGGTGATGTTTAGTATGAGGGTGAGTGTTAGGATTAGGGTTAGGGTTATTGTTAGTGTTATGGTTAAAGTTAAGTTCACAGTGAGGGTGAGGCTGAGGCTGAGATTTAGGGTTAGGGTAAGGGTGAGGGTTAGGTTTAGGGTTAGGGTTAGGGTTAGGGTTAGTGTGAGGCTCGGGTTAGGTTTAGGGTTATGGTGAGGGTGAGCATTAGGGTTAGGGTTAGGGTTACGGTTATTGTTAGGGTTAGGGTTAGATTTACGGTGAGGTTGAGGGTGAGGGTGAGGTTGAGGGTTAGGGTTAGATTTAGGGTGAGTGTGAGGTTTTGGTTTAGAGTTAGGTTTAGGGCGAGGGTAAGGGTGAGGTTTAGGGATAAGGTTAGTGTTAGGTTTAGGTTTCGGGTGAGGGTTAGGTTGAGGTTTAGGGTTAGGGTTAGGGTTTGGTTGAGGATTAGGGTTATGTTGAGGATGAGTGTGATGATTAGGGTTTGGGGTATTCTTAGACTTAGGGTTAGGCTGAGAGTGAGGGTTGGGATGAGGATTAGGTTTAGGGTGATGGTTAGGGTTAGGGTTATGTTTAGGGTTAGGATTAGGGTTAGGGTTAGGATTAGGTTTAGGTTGAGAGTGAGGGTTAGGGTTAGGTTTAGGCTTAGGGTTAGGGTTAGGCTGAGGCTCTGGGTGTGGGTGAGGGTTAGGGTTAGGGTGATGCTTAGGGTTACGGTCGGGGTGAAGTTTAGGATGAGGCTGTTGGTGAGGGTGAGGGTAAGGGTTAGGGTGATGCTTAGGGTTACAGTCCGGGTGAAGGTTAGGATGAGGGTTAGGGTTAGGGTGAGTGTTAGTGTGAGGGTTAAGGTAAGGGAAAAGTTGAAGTTTAGGCTGAGAGTGAGGATTACAGTAAGGGTGAGGGTTAGGGTTAGGTTGGGGGTTAGGATTAGGGTTAGGGTGAGGGTGAAGTTAAGATTGAGGATTAGTTTTAGGGTTTGTGTGAGGTTTAGAGTGAGGATGAGAGTTAGGGTTAGGGTGAGGGCTAGTGTGAGGGTGAGGGTGAGGGTTAGGGTGAGGGTGAGGTTTAGGGTTAGGGTGACAATTAGGATAAGTTTGAGGATTATTGTTATTGTTAGGGTTAGTGTTAAGGTGAGGGTAAGTGTTAGGGTGAGGGTTAGAGTTAGGTGAGGGTTATGGTTAGAATGAGGGTTAGGGTTAGGTTTAGGGTTATTGTTAGGGTTAGGGTTAGGGTTACAGTTATAGTGAGGGTGAGGGTTAGGGTTAGGTTTAGGGTGAGGTTTATGTTTAGGGATAGGGTTACAGTTAGGGTTAGGGTGAGGGTTAGGGTTAGGGTTAGGGTTAGGTTTAGGGTTAGGGTGAGGGTTAGGTTTAGGGTTAGGGGCACGATTAGGTTTAGGGTTAGGATGAGGTTTAGGGTTAGGGTTAGGGTTTGGGTGAAGGTGAGGGTGAGATTTAGTGTTAGAGTTAGGGTTAAGGTGAGAGTTAGTGTGAGGGTTAGGGTTAGTGTTAGTTTTAGGTTTAGGATGAGGGTGAGGTTTAGGGTTAAGGTTAGGATTATGATTAGGGTTAGTGTTAGGGTGAGTGTTAGTGTTAGACTTAGGGTTAGGGTTAGGCTAAGGTTTAAGCTGAGGGTGAGTGTAAGGGTGAGGATTAGGTTTAGGGTGGGGGTTAGGGTTATCTTTAGGGTGAGAGTTAGGGTTCGGGTTATGTTTAGGGTTTGGGTGAGGGTTAGGGTTCAGGTTACAGTGATGGTGAGTGTTAGGGTTAGGTTGAGGGTTAGGGTTAGGATTAGGGTTAGGGTTAGGGTTAGTGTTAGGATGAGGATTAGGATTAGGGTGAGGGCTAGGGTGAGGATGAGGGTTAGGGTTAGCGTTAGGGTGAGGTTTAGGGTGAGGGTTAGGGTGAGGGTGAGGGTTAGGATGAGGGTTAGGGTTATGGTGAGTGTGAGGGTTAGAGTTTCCGTGAGGGTTAGGGTTAGAATGAGGGTTAGGGTTAGTGTGATGTTTAGGATTAGGGTTAGTGTTAGGATTATTGTTAGTGTTAAGGTTATGGTTACATTGGCAGTGAGGGTGAGGCTGAGTGTGAGGGTTAGGGATAGGATTAGTGTTAGGGTTAGGTTTAGGTTTAATTTTAGTGTTATTGTTAGCTTTAGGGTTAGAGTTACGGACAGGGTGAGCGTGAGGGTAAGATTGGGGTTTAGGGTTAGGGTTAGGGTGAGGTTTAGGGATAGGATTAGGATTAGGTTTAGGGTGAATGTGAGGTTTAGGGTTAGAGTTAGGGTTAGGGGGAGGGTTAGGTTGATGGTTAGGGTTAGGGTTAGTGTTAGGTTAGGTTTAGGGTTAGGGTTACTGGGACGCTTAGGGTTAGAGTTAGGGTTAGGGTTAGCATTAGAGTTTCGCTGAGGGTGAGTCTGTGGGTTAGGGTTAGGTTTAGGGTTATGCTTAGGCTTAGGCTGAGGGTGAGGTTGAGGGTGAGGGTTAGGGTTATTGTGAGTGTAAGGATTAGGGTTAGGGTGAGGGTTATGATGAGGGTTAGGGTTACGATTAGGGTTAGGGTGAGGGCTAGCGTGAGGGTGAGGATTAGGGTTAGGGTTAGGGTAAGCTTTAGGGTTAGGGTTAGGGTCAGGGTGAGGTTTAGTGTTAGAGTTAGTGTAAGGGTGAGAGTTAGGGTTAGGGTTAGTGTTAGGGTTAGGGTTAGGGTGAGTGTTAGTGTTAGGGTGAGGGTTAGGTTCAGGGTTAGGATTAGGATTAGGGTTAGTGTGAGGCTGAGTATGAGGGTTAGGGTTAGTCCTAGGGTTAGGCTGAGGGTGAGGGTGAGAGTTAGGGTTAGGGTGTGGGTGAGGGTTAGGTTTAGGGTGATGCTTAGGGTTACGGTCAGGGTGAGGATTAGGATGAGGGTTAGGGTTAGTGTGAGGGTTAGGGTGAGGATGACAGTATGAGTAAAGTTGAGGGTTAGGCTGAGAATGAGGATTACGGTAAATGTGAGGGTTAGGGTTAGGGTGAGGGTTACAGTTAGGGTTAGGGTGAGCTTGTGGTTTAGCTTAAGGATTAGTTTTAGGGTTAGTGTGAGGTTTAGGGTGAGGATGATAGTTAGGGTTAGGGTGAGGGCTAGGGTGAGGGTGAGGGTTAGGGTTAGGGTTAGGGTGAGTGTTAGGTTTAGGGTGATGGTTAGGTTTAGTGTGAGCGTTAGTGTTAGTGTTAGCGTTAGTGTTAGGTTGAGGGTAAGTGTTAGGGTGAGGGTTAGGGTTAGGGTGAGGCTTATGGTTAGAATGAGGGTTAGGGTTAGGGTTAGGGCTATTTTTGGGTTAGGGTTAGGATTAGGCTGAGGGTTAGGGTTAGGATTAGTGTTAGGGTGAGGGCTAGGGTGAGGGTGAGGTTTAGGGTTAGGGTTAGGCTTAGGCTTAGGTTTAGGCTGAGGCTGAGGGTTAGGGTGAGCGTTAAGGTTAGGGTGATGCTTAGGTTTACAGTCCGGGTGAGGGTTAGGATGAGGGATAGGGTTATGGTGAGTGTTAGGGTGAGGTTGACAATAAGGCTAAATGTGAAGGTAAGGCTGGGGTTTGGGTGAGGTTTAGGGTTCAGGTTACAGTGATGGAGAGGGTTAGGGTTAGGTTGAGGATTAGGGTTAGGATTAGGGTTAGGGTGAGGGTTAGGGTTAGGGTTAGGGTTAGTGTTAGGATGAGGATTAGGGTTAGGATTAGGGTTAGGGTGAGGGCTAGGGTGAGGGTGAGGTTTAGGTTTAGGGTTAGACTTCGATTTAAGTTGAATCTGAGGGTGAGTTTGAAGGTTAGGGTTAGCATGATGGTTAGGGTTATGGTTATTCTGAGGGTTCGGATGAGGGTTAGGTTTAGGGTGAGGGTTATAGTGAGGGTGACAGTAAGGGTAAATATGAGTGTTAGGGTTAGGGTGAGTGTTAGGGTGAGGATAAGAGTTAGGGTTAGGGTGAGGGTGAGGGTTAGATTGAGTATTAGTCTTAGGATTAGTGTGAGGTTTAGGGTGAGAGTTAGGGGTAGCGTTAGGGTGAGGGCTGGGGTGAGGGTGAGGGTGAGGGATAGGGTTAGGTTGAGGTTTAGGGTTAAGGTGATGGTTAAGGTTAGTGTGAGGATTAGTGTTAGCATTAGGGTTAGTTTTAGGTTGAGGGTAAGTGTTAGGGTGAGGGTTAGGGTTAGGGTGAGAGTTATGGTTTCTGTTAGGATTAGTGTTAGGGTTAGTGTTATTTTTAAGGTTAGGGTTTGGCGTATTGTTACAGTGAAGTTGAGGGTCAGGATCAGGGTTACAGTTAGGCTGAGGTTTAGGTTTAGGGTTATGGTTAGAGTTAGTTTTAGTTTGAGGGTGAGGTTTAGGTTTAGAGTTAGGGTTAGGGGGAGGTTTAGGGTTAGGGTTAGTGTTAGGTTTAGGTTTAGGGTGAGGGTTAGGGTTAGGGTGAGGGTTAGGGGGAGGGTTAGGGTTAGGGTTAGTTTTAGTGTTAGGATTAGGGTTAGGGTGAGTGTGGCGGTTAGGGTTAGGCATAGGCTTAGGGTTAGGCTGAGGGGGAGGGGGAGGGGGAGGGTTTGGGTTAGGGTGAGGGTTAGGGTTAGGGTTAGGGTGAGGGTTATGATGAGGTTTAGGGTTAGGATTAGGGTTAGGTTGAGGGAAAGGGTGAGGGTGAGTTGTAGAGTTAGCATTATGGCGAGGTTTATGTTTAGGGTTAGGGTTAGGGTTAGGGTGAGGGTTAGGTTTAGGGCTACTTTGAGGGAGAGGGTTTAGGGTTAGGATTGGGGATAGGGTTAGGATTAGGGTTAGGGGGAGCGCTAGGGTTAGGTTATGGTTATGGTTATGGTTAGGGTTAGGTTAGGCTGAGGCTGTGTGTGAGGGTGAGGGTGAGGGTTAGGGTTAATGTGTGGGTGAGGGTTAGAGTTAGGGTGATGCTTAGGGTTACAGTCAGGGTGAGGGTTAGGGTTAGGATGAGTGTTAGGTTGAGGTTTACGGTAAGGGTAAAAGTTAAGGTTAGGCTGAGAGTGAGGATTACGGTAACTGTCAGGGTTAGGTTTAGGTTGAGGGTTAGTGTTCTGGTTAGAGTGAGGGTGAGGTTAAGATTGAGGATTAGTTTTAGGGTTAGTCTAAGGTTTAGGGTGAAGGTGAGGGTTCGGGTTAGGGTGAGGGCTAGGATGAGGGTGAGGGTCAGTGTTAGGTTGGGGTTTAGGTTTAGGGTGACGATTAGGGTTATTGTTAGGATTAGTGTTAGGGTTAGGGTTAGTGTTACGGTGAGGGTAAGTGTTAGGGTGAGGGTTAGCTTTAGGGTGAGTGTTATGGTTAGAATGATGATTAGGTTTAGGTTTAGGGTTATTGTTGGGGTTAGGGATAGGGTTAGAGTTACGGTGAGGGTGAGGGTTAGGGTTAGGTTGAGGGTGAGGTTTATGTTTAGGGTTAATGTTAGAGTTAGGGTTAATGTGAGGGTGCGGTTTAGGGTTAGAATTAGTGTTATTGTTAGTGTTAGGGTTAGGGTGAGGGTTAGTGTGAGGATTAGAGTTAGGCTTAAGCTTAGGTTTAGGCTTAGGCTTAGGCCGAGTGTGAGGGTGAGGGTTAGGGTTAGGGTTAGGGTCAGGGTTAGGGTGAGGTTTAGGGTTAGGTTGAGCGCTAGGTTGATGGTTAGTGTGAGGTTTAGGGTTAGGGTTAGGGTTATGGTGAGGGTGAGTGTTAGGTTTAGGGTTAGGTTTAGTGTAATTGTTAGGGTTAGGGTTAGAGTTACGGTGAGGGTGAGGGTGAGGGTGAGGATCCGGGTTAGGGTTAGGATGAAGTTTAGGGTTTGGGTTAGGGTTAGGATGAGGGTGAGGGTGAGATTGAGTGTTACAGTTAGGTTTAGTGTGAGAGTTAGTGTGAGGTTTAGGGTTAGGCTTAGTTTTAGGATTAGGTTGAGGGATAGGATGTTGGTGAGTGTTAGGGTTAGTGTTAGGATTAGGATTTGGGTTAGTGTTAGGGTGAGTGTTTGGTTTATGCTTAGGGTTAGGGTTAGGCTAAGGGTTAAGCTGAGGGTGAGGGTAAGGGTGAGGGTTAGGGTTAGGGTTTGGGTTAGGGTTAGAGTTAGGTTGAGGGTTAGGTTTTGGGTTAAGTTTAGAGTTTGGGTGAGGTTTAGGGTTCAGGTTACAGTGATGGTGAGGGTTAGAGTTAGGTTGAGGGTTAAAGTTAGGATTAGGGTTAGTGTGAGGATTAGGGTTAGGGTTAGGGTTAGTGTTAGGATGAGGATTAGGGTTAGGATTAGTGTTAGGGTGAAGTTTAGGGTTCAGGTTAGGGTGAGGTTGGGTTAGGATGAGGGTTAGGTTTATGCTGAGGATGAGGGCTAGAATTACTGTGAGGGTTAGGGTCAGGAAGAGGGTTAGGGTTAGGATTAGGGTTAGAGTTAGGATTATTATTAGTGTTAAGTTTATGGTTACATTTGCAGTGAGGGTGAGGCTGAGGGTGAGGGTTAGGGATAGGATTAGTGTTAGGGTTAGGTTTAGGGTTTGGATTAGTGTTATTGTTAGTGTTAGGGTTAGTGTTACGGTCAGGGTGAGGGTGAGGGTAAGGCTGGGGTTTAGGGTTAGGGTTAGGGTGAGGTTTAGGGTTAAGATTAGGGTTAGGGTGAGTGTGAGGTTTAGGGTTAGAGTTAGCGTTAGGGGGAGGGTTAGCTTTAGGGTTAGGGTTAGTGTTAGGATTAGGGTTAGGGTGAGGGTGAGTGTGAGGGTTAGGTTTAGGGTTAGGCTTACACATAGGGTTAGGCTGAGGGTGAGGCTGAAGGTGAGGGTTAGAGTTAGGGTTAGGGTTAGCATTAGGGTTACGTTGAGGGTGAGTGTGTGGGTTAGGGTTAGGTTTAGGTTTAGGGTTAGGGTTAGGCTGAGGGTGAGGTTGTGGGTGATAATTAGGGTTATGGTGAGGGTTAGGATTAGGGTTAGGGTGAGGGTTATGATGAGGGTTAAGTTTAGGATTAGGTTTAGGGTGATGGCTAGTGTGAGGGTGAGGTTTAGGGTTAGGGTTAGGGTGAGCTTTAGGGTTAGGGTTAGGGTCAGGGTGAGGTTTAGTGTTACAGTTAGTGTTAGGGTCAGGGTTAGGGTTAGGGTTAGGTTGAGTGTTAGGGTTAGTGTGAGGGTTATGGTTATGGTTAGGATTAGGATTAGGGTTAGGATGAGGGTGAGTGTTCGGGTTAGGTTTAGACTTCGGCTTAGGCTGAGGGTGAGGGTGAGGGTTAGGGTTAATGTGTGGGTGAGGGTTAGAGTTAGGGTGATGCTTAGGGTTACAGACAGGGTGAGGGTTAGGATGAGTGTTAGGGTTAGTGTGAAGGTTAGAGTGAGGGTGAAAGTAAGGGTAAAGTTGCGGGTTAGGCTGAGAATGAGGATTATGGTAAATGTGAGGGTTAGGGCAAGGGTGAGGGTTAGATTTAGGGTTAGGGTGAGGTTTAGGGTGAGGTTTAGGGTTAGGGTTAGTGTTAGGGTTAGGGTTAGGGTGAGGGTTAGGATGAGGGTGAGGGTTAGGGTGAGGGTTAGAGTTCGGGTTAGGATTAGGATTAGGGTTAGTGTTAGGGTGAGTGTTTGGGATAGGCTTAGGGTTAGGGTTAGGCTTAGCGTTAAGCTGAGAGTGAGGGTGAGGGTGAGGTTTAGGGTTAGGGTTTGGGTTAGGCTTAGCGTTTGGGTGAGAGTTAGGGTTAGGGTGAGATTTAGGATGAGGATTAGGGTTAGAATTAATGTTAGGGTTAGGGTGAGGGTGAGGGTTCAGATGAATGTGATGTTTAGGATTAGGGTTAGGGTGAGGGTGAGGGTGAGTTTTAGGGTTAGATTTAGGGTTAGGTAAGGGATAGGGAGAGGTGTAGGGTTAGGGTTAGTGTTAGTTTTAGGGATAGGGTGAGGGTTAGTGTTAGGTTGAGGGTAACTATTAGGTGAGGGTTAGGGTTATGGTGACGGTTATGGTTACAATGAGGGTTAGGGTTAGGTTTAGGGTTATTATTAGGGATAGGGTTATGGTTATTGTGAGGGTTAGGGTTAGGTTTAGGGTGAGGTTTATATTAAGGGTTAGGGTTAGAGTTAGTGTTAGGGTGAGGGTGAGGTTTAGGGTTAGAGTTAGCATTAGTGTTAATGTTAGGGTTAGGGTGAGGGTTAGTGTGAGGGTTAGGGTTAGGGTTAGAGTGAGTGTTAGGATGAGGTGTAGGGTTAGGATTAGGGTTAGGGTGAGCGCTAGGGTGATGGTTAATGTGAGGGTTAGTGTTAGGGATAGGGTTAGGTTTAAGATTAGGTTTAGATTGAGGGTGAGTGTGAGGGTTTGTGTTAGGGTTAGGATTAGTATTAGGTTTAGGGTGATGGTGAGTATGAGGGTTAGGGTTAGGGTTAGGCTTAGGCTTAGGGTTAGGCTGAGCATGAGGATGGGGGTGAGGATTAGGGTTCGGGTGATGGTTAGGTTTAGCTTTAGATTGAGGGTTATGATGAGGGTTAGGGTTAGGATTAGGGTTAGGGTGAGGGCTAGGGTGAGATTGAGGGTTAGGGTTAGTTTTAGCCTTAGGCTTAGGGTTATTCTGAGGCTGACGTTGAGGGTGAGTGTTAGGGTTAGTGTTAGGGTTAGGGTTAGGGTGAGGGTTAGTCTGAGGGTGATTGCTAGGCTGGTCATTAATGACAGGGTTAGGATTAGGGATAGGGTTAGTTTTAGGATTAGGTTTAGATTGAGGGTGTGTGTGAGGGTTAGGGTTAGGCTTAGGCTTAGGCTTAGGGTTAGAGTGAGTGTTAGGTTTAGGGTTCGGTTTAGGCTGAGAGTGAGGGTTAGGGTTAGGGTTAGGGTGAGGGTGAGGGTGAGGTTTAGGGTTAGGGTTAGTGTGAACGTTAGGGTTATGATGAGGGTTATGGTTAGATTGAGGTTTAGGGTTAAGTTTAGGCTTAGGGTGAGGGCAAGGGTGAGAGTGAGGGTTAGGGTTAGGGTTAGGGTGAGTTTTTGGTGAGGGTGAGGTTTAGGGTTAGGGTTAGGGTGAGTTTAAGGGTTATGGTTAGGGTTACCGTTTTAGCGAGGGTGAGGGTTAGGGTTAGATTTAGGGTAGGGTGAGGGTTAGGGTGAGGGTTAGGGTTAGTGTTAGTGTTAAGGGTAGGGTTAGGATGAGGGTTAAGGTGAGGGTGAGGGTTAGGGTAAGGTTTAGGATTAGGATTAGTGTTAAGGTGAGTGTTAGTGTGAGGGTTAGTGTTAGGGTTAGTATTAGGGTTAGGGTGAGGGTGAGGGTTAACTTTAGGGTTAGGTTTAGAGTGAGAGTTAGGGTGAGGTTTAGGCTGAGGGTGATTGCTAGGGTGGTGGTTAATATGAGGGTTAGGGTTAGGGATAGGGTTAGGTTTAGGATTAGGTTTAGATTGAGGGTGAGTGTGAGGGTTAGGGTTACGATTAGGGTTAGGCTTAGGGTTAGAGTGAGTGTTAGGGTTAGGGTTTGGTTTAGGGTGAAGGTGAGGGTTAGGGTTAGGGTTAGGGTGAGGGTTAGGGTGAGGGTTAGGGTTAGGGTTAGTGTGAAAGTTATGGTTATGGTGAGGTTTATGCTTAGGGTGAGGGTTAGGGTTAGGGTTAGGCTTAGGGTGGGGGCTAGGGTGAGAGTGAGGTTTAGGGTTAGGGTTAGGGTGAGTTTTAGGGTGAGGGTGAGTTTTAGGGTTAGGGTTAGTGTTAAGGCGAGTGTGATGGTTAGGGTTAGATTTAGGGTTAGGGTTAGTGTTAGTGTTAGGGGCAGTGAGAGTTAGGGTGAGGGTTAGGGTTAGTGTTACTGTTAGGGGCAGGGTTAGGATGAGGGTTAGGGTGAGGGTGAGGGTTAGGGTAAGTGTTAGGTTTAGGATTAGTGTTAAGGTGAGGGTGCATGTTTGTGTTAGTGTTAGGGTTAGGATTAGGTGTAGGGTGAGGTTGACTGTTAGCTTTAGGGTTAGGTTTAGAGTGAGGATTAGGGTGAGGGTTAAGGTGAGGGTTAGGGATAGGATTAGCGTTAGGGTATGTGCTAGGATGAGCGACAGTGTTAGGGTTAGGGTTAGAGTGAGAGTTATGGTGAGGGTTAGGTTTAGGGTTAGTGTTAGGTTTAGAGTTGGTGTTAGGGTTAGGATTAGGTTTACGGTGACTGTGGGTGTGACAGTTAGGTTTAGGGTTAGTGTTAGGCTTAGGGTTAGGCTGAGGCTGAGGGTGAGGCTGAGGGTTAGATTTAGGATGAGATTTGGTTTAGGTTTAGAATGAGGGTTAGGGTGAGGGTTAGGGTTAGGATTAGGGTTAAGGTATGTCCTAGGGTGAGGATTAGGGTTAGGGTTACTTTAAGTGTAAGGTTTAGCACTAGGGTTAGAGTGAGGGTTAGGGTTAGGGTGACGGTTTGGGTTAGGGTTAGAGTTACTGTGAGGGTGAGTTTTAAGTTTAGGTTTAGGGTTATTGTTATTCTTATGGTGAGGGTTAAAGTTAAGGTTAAGGTTAAGGTAAGGGTGATGGTGAGGGTGATGTTGATGGTTAATTTTAGGGTTGGGATGAGGTTTAGAGTTAGGGTTAGTGTTAGGGTGAGGGTGAGGTTTAGGATTAGTGTTAGGTTTAGGGTTAGGGTTAGTGTGAGTGTTAGGGTTACGTTTAATATTATGGTTAGGGTTATGGTGAGGGCTAGTGTGAGGGTGAGGATTAGGGTTAGGGTTAGGCTTAGGCTTAGTGTTAAGCTGAGGGTGGGGGTGAGGGAAAGGGTTAGGCTTAGGCTTAGGGTTAGGCTGGGGGTGAGAGTGAGTGTTAGGTTTAGGGTGAGGGTGAGTTTTAGAGTTAGGGTTAGCGTTAGGTTGCGGGTTAGTGTGAGGGTTAGGGTTAGGGTTAGTTTTACGGTTACGGTGAGAGTGAGGGTGACTGTGATGGTTAGGCTTAACCTTAGGCTTAGGCTTATGCTTAGGCCGAGCTTGAGGGTGAAGGTGAGGTTGAAGTTTAGGGTGATTGTTAGGGTTTTAGGGTTAGGTTGAGGGTTAGGGTTAGGGTTAGGGTGAGGTTTAGGTTTAAGATTAGGGCTAGGGTGAGTGCTAGGATGAGGGTGAGGGTAAGGGTAAGAGTTAGGGTGCGGTTTAGGGATAGGGATAGGTTTAGGGTTAGGGTGAGTGTTAGGGTGAGGATTACGGTGAGGGTGAGGGTTAGAGTTAGAGTTAGGGTTAGGGTTAGGGTGAGGGTGATGGTGAGGGTTACATTAGGGTTAGGGTTAGTGTTATTGTTAGTGCTATGGTTAGGTTTAAGTTTACAGTGAGGGTGAGGCTGAGGGTGAGGGTTAGGTTTAGGGTTAGGGTGAGGTTTAGCTTAGGGTTAGGGTGAGGGTTTGGGTTAGTGTTAGGATTACGGTGAGCGTGAGTGTTAGGGTTAAGGTGATGGGTATTGTTATTGTTAGGGTTAGGGTTAGAATTATGGCGAAGGTGAGGGTGAGTATGAGGGTTAGGTTTAGGGTGAGGTTTAGGGTTAGGGTTAGGTTTAGGGTGAGGGTGAGGGTGAGGTTTAGGGTTAGATTTAGTGTTAGGGTGAGGTTTAGGGTTAGGGTTAGTGTTAGGCTTAGGGTTAGGGTGAGGGTTAGGATGAGGGTGAGGGTTAGGGTGAGGGTTAGAGTTAGGGTTAGGATTAGGATTAGGGTTAGTGTTAGGGTGAGTGTTTGGGTTAGGCTTAGGGTTAGGTTTAGGCTTAGCGTTAAGCTGAGAGTGAGGGTGAGGGTGAGGTTTAGGGTTAGGGTTTGGGTTAGGCTTAGCGTTTGGGTGAGAGTTAGGGTTAGGGTGAGAGTTAGGTTGAGGATTAGGGTTAGGATCAGTGTTAGGGTTAGGGTGAGGGTGAGGGTTCAGATGAATGTGATGTTTAGGATTAGGGTTAGGGTGAGGGTGAGGGTGAGTTTTAGGGTTAGATTTAGGGTTAGGTAAGGGATATGGAGAGGTTTAGGGTTAGGGTTAGTGTTAGTTTTAGGGTTAGGGTGAGGGTTAGTATTAGGTTGAGGGTAACTATTAGGGTGAGGGTTAGGGTTATGGTGATGGTTATGGTTACAATGAGGGTTAGGGTTAGGTTTAGGGTTATTATTAGGGATAGGGTTACGGTTATTGTGAGGGTTAGGGTTAGGTTTAGGGTGAGGTTTATATTAAGGGTTAGGGTTAGAGTTAGTGTTAGGGTGAGGGTGAGGTTTAGGGTTAGAGTTAGCGTTAGTGTTAATGTTAGGGTTAGTGTGAGGGTTAGTGTGAGGGTTAGGGTTAGGGTTAGGGTGAGTGTTAGGATGAGGTGTAGGGTTAGGATTAGGGTTAGGGTGAGCGCTAGGGTGATGGTTAATGTGAGGGTTAGTGTTAGGGATAGGGTTAGGTTTAAGATTAGGTTTAGATTGAGGGTGAGTGTGAGGGTTAGGGTTAGGGTTAGGGTTAGGGTTAGAGTGAGTGTTAGGGTTAAGATTTGGTTTAGGGTGAGGTTGAGGGTTAGGGTTAGGGTTAGGGTGAGGGTTAGGGTGAGGTTTAGGTTTAAGATTATGGCTAGGGTGACTGCTAGAGTGAGGGTGAGGGTTAGGGTTAGAGTTAGGGTGCGGTTTAGGTATAGGTTTATGTTTAGGGTTAGGGTGAGTGTTAGGGTGAGGGTTATGTTTAGGGTGAGGGTTAGGGTTAGGGTGAGGGTTATGGTTAGGTTGAGTGTGAAGGTAAGATTAGCTTAGGGTTATTGTTATTGTTAGTGTTATGGATAGGTTTAAGTTTACAGTGAGGGTGAGGCTGAGGGTGAGGTTTAGCTTAGGGTTAGGGTAAAAGTTAGGGTGAGGGTTTGGGTTAGTGTTAGGATTACGGTGAGCGTGAGTGTTAGGGTTAGGTGATGGTTATTGTTATTGTTAGGGTTAGGGTTAGAATTACGGCGAAGGTGAGTGTGAGTGTGAGGGTTAGGGTTAGGGTGAGGTTTAGGGTTAGGGTTAGGTTTAGGGTGAGGGTGAGGGTGAGGTTTAGGGTTAGATTTAGGGTTAGGGTGAGGTTTAGGGTGAGGTTTAGGGTTAGGGTTAGTGTTAGGGTTAGGGTTAGGGTGAGGGTTAGGATGAGGGTGAGGGTTAGGGTGAGGGTTAGAGTTAGGGTTAGGATTAGGATTAGGGTTAGTGTTAGGGTGAGTGTTTGGGATAGGCTTAGGGTTAGGGTTAGGCTTAGCGTTAAGCTGAGAGTGAGGGTGAGGGTGAGGTTTAGGGTTAGGGTTTGGGTTAGGCTTAGCGTTTGGGTGAGAGTTAGGGTTAGGGTGAGATTTAGGATGAGGATTAGGGTTAGGATTAGTGTTAGGGTTAGGGTGAGGGTGAGGGTTCAGATGAATGTGATGTTTAGGATTAGGGTTAGGGTGAGGGTGAGGGTGAGTTTTAGGGTTAGATTTAGGGTTAGGTAAGGGATAGGGAGAGGTGTAGGGTTAGGGTTAGTGTTAGTTTTAGGGATAGGGTGAGGGTTAGTGTTAGGTTGAGGGTAACTATTAGGTGAGGGTTAGGGTTATGGTGACGGTTATGGTTACAATGAGGGTTAGGGTTAGGTTTAGGGTTATTATTAGGGATAGGGTTATGGTTATTGTGAGGGTTAGGGTTAGGTTTAGGGTGAGGTTTATATTAAGGGTTAGGGTTAGAGTTAGTGTTAGGGTGAGGGTGAGGTTTAGGGTTAGAGATAGCGTTAGTGTTAATGTTAGGGTTAGTGTGAGGGTTAGTGTGAGGGTTAGGGTTAGGGTTAGGGTGAGTGTTAGGATGAGGTGTAGGGTTAGGATTAGGGTTAGGGTGAGCGCTAGGGTGATGGTTAATGTGAGGGTTAGTGTTAGGGATAGGGTTAGGTTTAAGATTAGGTTTAGATTGAGGGTGAGTGTGAGGGTTAGGGTTAGGGTTAGGGTTACGGTTAGAGTGAGTGTTAGGGTTAAGATTTGGTTTAGGGTGAGGTTGAGGGTTAGGGTTAGGGTTAGGGTGAGGGTTAGGGTGAGGTTAAGATTTAAGATTAGGGCTAGGGTTACTGCTAGAGTGAGAGTGAGGGTTAGGGTTAGAGTTAGGGTGCGGTTTAGGCATAGGTTTAGTTTTAGGGTTAGGGTGAGTGTTAGGGTGAGGGTTACGTTGAGGGTGAGGGTTAGGGTTAGGGTGAGGGTTATGGTTAGGTTGAGTGTGAAGGGAAAATTAGCGTAGGGTTATTGTTATTGTTAGTGTTATGGTTAGGTTTAAGTTTAAAGTTAGGGTGAGGCTGAGGGTGAGGTTTAGTTTAGGGTTAGGGTGAGGTTTAGTTTAGGGTTAGTGTAAGGGTTAGGGTGAGGGTTTGGGTCAGGTTTACGATTATGGTGAGGGTGAGTGTTAGGTTTAGGGTGAGGGTTAATGTTATTGTTAGGGTTAGGGTTAGAGTTACGGTGAAGGTGAGGGTGAGTGTGAGGGTTAGGGTTAGGGTGAGGTTTAGGGTTAGGGTTAGGGTTAGTGTTAGGGTTAGGGTGAGGGTGAGGGTTAGGATGAGGTTGAGGGTTAGGGTGAGGTTTAGAGTTAGGGTTAGGATTAGGATTAGGGTAAGTGTTAGGGTGAGGGTTTGGGTTAGGCTTATGGTTAGTGTTAGGCTTAGCATTAAGCTGAGGGTGAGGGTGAGGGTGAGGATTAGGGTTAGGGTTTGGGTTAGGGTTAGCATTTGGGTGAGATTTAGTGTTAGGGTTAGGGTGAGAGTTAGGATGAGGATTAGGGTTAGGATTAGTGTTAGGGTTAGGTTTAGGTTGAGGTTTAGGATGAGGTTTATATTTAGGATTAGGTTTAGCGTGAGGGTGAAGGTGAGTTTTAGGGTTAGATTTAGGGTTAGGGTAAGGGATAGGATTAGGTTTAGGGTTCGGGTTAGTGTTAGGTTTAGGGATAGGGTGAGGGTTAGTGTTAGGGTGAAGGTTAGGTTTAGGGTTAGGATTAGGATTAGCGTTAGTGTGAAGGTGAGTATGAGGGTTAGGGTTAGGGTTAGGTTTAGGCATAGGGATAGGCTGTGGGTGAGGGTGAGGGTGAGGGTTAGGGTTAGGGTGAGGGTGCAGTTTAGGGTTAGAGTTAGTGTTAAGTTGAGGTTTATTGTGAGGGTTAGTGTTAGGGTTAGGGTTAGGGTTAGGGTTAGGGTTAGGTTGAGGGTTCGGTTTAGGGATAGGGTTAGGTTTAGGATTAGGTTTTTGGTGAGGTTGACTGTGAGGGTTATGGTTAGGGTTATGATTAGGCTTCGGGTTAGGTTTAGGGTGAGGTTTTTGTTTAGGTTTAGGGTTAGATTTAGGGTTAGGGTGAGGGTGAGGTTTAGGGTTAGAGTTAGCGTTAGTGTTTGTGTTAGGGTTAGGGTGAGGTTTAGGGTTAGGATGAGGGTTATTATGAGTGTTAGATTTACGATTAGGATTAGTGTGAGGGCTAGCATGAGAGTTTGGGTTAGGGTTGTTGGTTAGGGAGAGGTTTAGGGTTAGGATTAAGTTTAGGCATAGGGTGAGGGTTAGGGTTAAGTTTATGATGAAGGTGAAGGTTAGGGTAAGGTTGAGGGTTAGGATTAGGTCTAGGTTTAGGGTGAGGTTTAGTGTTAGGGTGAGGGCTAGGGTGAGGGTCAGGTTTAGGGTTAGGGTGAGGTTTACGGTTAGAGTGATGGTTAGGGTTAGTGTGAGGATTAGTGTTAGGGTTAGTGTTAGTGTTAGGGTGAGGGTAAGTGTTAGGGTGAGGTTTAGGGTTATTTTGATATTTATGGTTACAATGAGGGTTAGGGCTACATTTAGGGTTATTGTTAGGGTTAGGGTTAGGGTTAGGGTTAGGTTGAGGGTTCGGTTTAGGGATAGGGTTAGGTTTAGGATTAGGTTTTTGGTGAGGTTGACTGTGAGGGTTATGGTTAGGGTTATGATTAGGCTTCGGGTTAGGTTTAGGGTGAGGTTTTTGTTTAGGTTTAGGGTTAGATTTAGGGTTAGGGTGTGGGTGAGGTTTAGGGTTAGAGTTAGCGTTAGTGTTTGTGTTAGGGTTAGGGTGAGGTTTAGGGTTAGGATGAGGGTTATTATGAGTGTTAGATTTACGATTAGGATTAGTGTGAGGGCTAGCATGAGAGTTTGGGTTAGGGTTGTTGGTTAGGGAGAGGTTTAGGGTTAGGATTAAGTTTAGGCATAGGGTGAGGGTTAGGGTTAAGTTTATGATGAAGGTGAGGGTTAGGGTAAGGTTGAGGGTTAGGATTAGGTCTAGGTTTAGGGTGAGGTTTAGTGTTAGGGTGAGGGCTAGGGTGAGGGTCAGGTTTAGGGTTAGGGTGAGGTTTACGGTTAGAGTGATGGTTAGGGTTAGTGTGAGGATTAGTGTTAGGGTTAGTGTTAGTGTTAGGGTGAGGGTAAGTGTTAGGGTGAGGTTTAGGGTTATTTTGATATTTATGGTTACAATGAGGGTTAGGGCTACATTTAGGGTTATTGTTAGGGTTAGGGTTAGGGTTTCGGTTACTGTGAGGGTGAGGGTTACGGTTCGGTTTAGGGTGAGGTTTATATTAATGGTTAGGGTTTGAGTTCGGGTTAGGGTGAGGGTGTGGTTTAGGGTTAGAGTTAGCGTTAGTGTTAGTGTTAGAGTTAGGGTGAGGGTTAGTGTGATGTTTAGGGTTAGGCTTAAGCTTAGGGTTAGGTTTAGGCTTAGGCCAAGAGTGAGGGTGAGGGTTAGGGTTAGGGTTATGTTGAGAGTTAGGATTAGGGTTAGGGTGAGTGTTAGGATGTGGTGTAGTGTTAGGATTAGGGTTAGGGTGAGCGCTAGGGTGATGGTTAATGTGAGGGTTAGGTTTAGGGATAGGGTTAGGTTTAGGTTTAGGTTTAGATTGAGGGTGAGTGTGAGGGTTAGTGTTAGGGTTAGGCTTAGGCTTAGGGTTAGTGTGAGTGTTAGGGTTAGGGTTTGGTTTAGGGTGAGGTTGAGGGTTAGGGTTAGGGTTAGGGTTAGGGTGAGGGTGAGGGTGAGTGTTAGGGTTAGGGTGAGGACTAGGTTGAGGCTGAGGGTTAGGGTTTGGTTGACGTTTAGGGTTAGTGTGAGGATTAGTGTTAGGGTTAGGGTTAGTGTTAGGGTGAGGGTCAGTGTTAGGGTGATGGTTAGGGTTAGGTTTAGGGTTATGGTTAGAATGAGGGTTAGGGTTAAGTTTAGGATTATTGTTAGGGTTAGGGTTAGGGTTATGGTTACAGTGAGGGTGTTGGTTAGGGTTAGGTTTAGGGTGAGGTTTTTGTTTAGGGTTAGGGTTAGAGTTAGGGTTAGGTTGAGGGTGAAGTTTAGGGTTAGAGTTAGCGTTGGTGTTTGTGTTAGGGTTAGGGTGACAGTTAGTGTGAGGGTTAGGGTTAGGCTTAAGCTTAGGTTTAGGCTTAGGCTTAGGCAGAGCATGAGGGTGAGGGTTAGGGTTAGGGTTAGTGTGAGGGTTAGTGTGAGGGTTAGGGTTAGGATGAGGTTTCGGGTGAGGGTGAGGGTTAGGATTAGGGTTAGGGTTAGGATCATTGTTAGTGTTAAGGTTATGGTGACGTTTGCAGTGAGGTTGTGGCTGAGGGTGAGGTTTAGGTATAGGATTAGTGTTAGGATTAGGATAAGGGTTAGGATTAGTGTTATTGTTAGGGTGAGGGTTAGAGTTACATTGAGGGTGAGGGCGAGGGTAAGGGTGAGGGTTAGCGTTAGGATTAGGGTGAGGTTTAGGGCTAGGGTTCGGATTAGGGTTAGGATGTGTGTGAGGTTTAGGGTTAGAGTTAGGGTTAGGGATATATTTAGGGTGAGAGTTAGGGTTAAGGTTAATGTTAGGGTTAGGGTTAGGGTGAGGGTTAGGTTTAGGTTTAGGGTTACTGTTAGCATTAGGATTAGGGTTAGCATTAGTGTTAGGATTAGTGTTAGGGTGACGGTGAGTGTGAGGGTTAGCGTTAGGTTTAGGTTTAGGCTTATAGTTAGGCTGAGGGTGAGGTTGGGGGTGAGGATTAGGGTTCGGGTGATGGTTAGGGTTAGGGATAGGTTCAGTTATAGGATGAGAGTAAGGGTTAGGATTAGGTTTAAGGTGAGGGCTAGTGTGAGGTTTAGGGTTAGGGTTAGGTTTAGGCTTAGGCTTAGGGTTAGTCTGAGGGTGACATTGAGGGTGAGGGTTAAGGTTAGTGTTAGGGTGAGGGTTAGGTTGAGTTTTAGGGTTAGGGTTAGGGTTAGGTTTAGGATTAGGATTATGGTGAGGGTGAGTGTGAGGGTTAGGCTTAGGCTTAGGCTTAGGGTTAGGCTGAGGGTGAGGGTGGGGATGAGGATTAGGTTTAGGTTGATGGTTAAGGGTAGGGTTAGGGTTAGTGTTAGGTTTAGGGTTAGGGTGAGGGTTAGGCTGAGGGTGATTGCTAGGGTGGTGGTTAATGACAGGGTTAGGTTTAGGGATAGGGTTAGTTTTAGGATTAGGTTTAGATTGAGGGTGAGTGTGAGGGTTAGGGATAGGGTTAGGTTTAGGCTTAGGGTTAGAGTGAGTGTTAGGGTTAGAGTTCGGTTTAGGCTAAGAGTGAGGGTTAGGGTTAGAGTTAGGGTGAGTGTGAGGGTGAGGGTTAGGGTTAGGGTTAGTGTGAAACTTAGGGTTATGGTGAGGGTTATGTTTAGGGTGAGGTTTAGGGTTAGGGTTAGGCTTAGGTTGAGGGCTAGGGTGAGAGTGAGGGTTAGGGTTAGGGTGAGTTTAGGGTGAGGGTGAGGTTTAGGGTTAGGATTAGGGTGAGTTTTAGGGTTATGGTTAGGGTTACCGTTTTAGCGAGGGTGAGGGTTAGGGTTAGATTTAGGGTTAGGGTGAGGGTTAGGTTGAGGGTTAGGGTTAGGGTTAGTGTTAGTGTTAAGGGTAGGTTTAGGATGAGGGTTAGGGTGAGGTTGAGGGTTAGGTTAAGGGTTAGGATTAGGATTAGGGTTAAGGTGAGGTGAGTGTGAAGGTTAGTGTCAGGGTTAGTATTAGGGGTAGGGTGAGGGTGAGGGTTAACTTTAGGGTTCGGTTTAGAGTGAGGGTTAGGGTGAGGTTTAGGCTGAGGGTGATTGCTAGGGTGGTGGTTAATATGAGGGTCAGGGTTAGGGATAGGGTTAGGTTTAGGATTAGGTTTAGATTGAGGGTGAGTGTGAGGGTTAGGGTTAGGGTTAGGCTTAGGTTTAGAGTGAGTGTTAGGGTTAGGGTTTGGTTTAGGGTGAAGGTGAGGGTTAGGGTTAAGGTTAGGGTGAGGGTGAGGGTGAGGGTTAGGGTTAGGGTTAGTGTGAAATTTAGGGTTATGGTAAGGTTTATTGTTAGGGTGAGGGTTAGGGTTAGAGTTAGGCTTAGGGTGAGGGCTAGGGTGAGTGTGAGGTTTAGGGTTAGGGTTAGGGTGAGTTTTAGGGTGAGGGTGAGTTTTAGGGTTAGGGTTAGGGTGAGTTTTAGACTTATGGTTAGGGTTAGGTTTAAGGCGAGTGTGACGGTTAGGGTTAGATTTAGGTTTAGGGTGAGGGTTAGAGTGAGGGTTAGGGTTAGTGTTAGTGTTAGGGTCAGGGTTAGGATGAGGGTTAGGGTGAGGGTGAGGGTTAGGGCAAGTGTTAGGATTAGGATTAGGGTTAAGGTGAGGGTGTATGTGAGTGTTAGCGTTAGGGTTAAAATTAGGTGTAGGGTGAGGATGAGGGTTAGCTTTAAGGTTAGGTTTAGAGTGAGGGTTAGGGTGAGGGTTATGATGAGGGATAGGGATAGGATTAGCGGTAGGGTATGTGCTAGGAGGAGCAACAGTGTTAGGGTTAGGGTTAGAGAGAGGGTTAGGGTTAGGGTTAGGTTTAGGCTTAGTGGTAGGTTTAGGGTTGATGTTAGGGTTAGGATTACGGTTACGATGACTGTCAGTGTGACAGTTAGGGTTAGGGTTAGTGTTAGGCTTAGGGTTAGGCTGAGGCTGAGGGTGAGGGTGAGGGTTAGATTTAGGGTGAGGTTTTGGTTTAGGGTTAGACTGAGCGTTAGGGTGAGGATTAGGGTTAGGATTAGGGTTAAGATATATCCTAGGGTGAGGATTAGGGTTAGTGTTACTTTTTGTGTAAGGTTTAGCACTAGGGTTATGGTGAGGGTTAGGGTTAGAGTTACGGTGAGGGTGAGTTTTAAGTTTAGGTTTAGGGTTATTGTTATTCTTAGGGTTAGGGTTAAAATTAAGGTTAAGGTAAGGATGAGGGTGAGGGTGATGTTGAGGGTTAGGGTTAGGGTTAGGATGAAGTTTAGAGTTAGGGTTAGTGTTAGGGTGAGGGTGAGGTTTAGGGTTATTGTTAGGGTTAGGGTTAGGGTTAGTGTGAGTGTTAGGATTATGTTTAATGTTATGGATAGGGTTATGGTGAGGGCTAGTGTGAGGGTGAGGGTTAGGGTTAGGGTTAGGCTTAGGCTTAGTGTTAAGTTGAGGGTGGGGGTGAGGATTAAGGTTAGGCTTAGGCTTAGGGTTAGGCTGAGGTTGAGAGTGAGGGTTAGGTTTAGGGTGAGGGTGAGGTTTAGGGTTAGGGTTAGTGTTAGGGTGCGGGTTAATGTGAGGGTTAGGGTTAGGGTTAGTGTTACGGTTACAGTGAGGGTGAGGGTGACTGTGATGGTTAGGCTTAGCCTTAGGCTTAGGCTTATGCTTAGGCCGAGCTTGAGGGTGAAGGTGAGGGTAAGGGTTAGGGTGATTGTTAGGGTTTTAGGGTTAGGGTGAGGGTTAGGGTTAGGGTTAGGGTGAGGTTTAGGGTGAGGTTTAGGTTTAAGATTAGGGCTAGGGTGAGTGCTAGGGTGAGGGTGAGTGTTAGGGTTAGAGTTAGGGTGAGGTTTAGGGTTAGGGTTAGGTTTACGGTTAGGTTGAGTGTTAGGGTGAGGATTCCGGTGAGGGTGAGGGTTAGGGTTAGGGTGAGGTTTAGGGTTAGGGTGACGGTGATGGTGAAGGTTAGATTAGGGTTAGGGTTAGTGTTATTGTTAGTGTTATAGTTAGGTTTAAGTTTACAGTGAGGGTGAGGCTGAGGGTGAGGGTTAGGTTTAGGGTTAGGGTGAGGTTTAGCTTAGGGTTAGGGTAATGGTTAGGGTGAGGGTTTGGGTTAGGGTTAGGATTACTGTGAGGGTGAGTGTTAGGGTTAGGGTGAGGGTTGGTGTTATTTTTAGGGTTAGGGTTAGAGTTATGGCGAAGGTGAGGGTGAGTGTGTGGGTTAGGGTTAGGGTGAGGTTTAGGGTTAGGGTTAGGTTTAGGGTGAGTGTGAGGGTGAGGTTTAGGGTTAGATTTAGGGTTAGGGTGAGGTTTAGGGTGAGGTTTAGGGTTAGGGTTAGTGTTAGGGTTAGGGTTAGGGTGAGGGTTAGGATGAGGGTGAGGGTTAGGGTGAGGGTTAGAGTTAGGGTTAGGAATAGGATTAGGGTTAGTGTTAGGGTGAGTGTTTGGGACAGGCTTAGGGTTAGGGTTAGGCTTAGCGTTAAGCTGAGGGTGAGGGTGAGGGTGAGGTTTAGGGTTAGGGTTTGGGTTAGGGTTAGCCTTTGGGTGAGAGTTAGGGTTAGGGTGAGAGTTAGGATGAGGATTAGTGTTAGGATTAGTGTTAGGGTTAGGGTTAGGGTGAGGGTTAGGATGAGGGTGATGTTTAGGATTAGGGTTAGGGTGAGGGTGAGGGTGAGTTTTAGGGTTAGAGTTAGGGTTAAGGTAAGGGATAGGGAGAGGTTTAGGGTTAGGGTTATTGTTAGGTGTAGGCTTAGGGTGAGGGTTAGTGTTAGGGTGAGCGTAACTGTTAGGGTGATTGTTAGGATTATGGTGACGGTTATGGTTACAGGTTTAGGGTGAGGGTGAGGTTTTGGGTTAGGGTTAGGATGAGTTTTAGGGTTATGTTTAGGGTTCCGGTTAAGGCGAAGTTGAGGGTAAGGGTTAGATTTTCGGTTAGGGTGACGTGTAGGGTGAGGCTTAGGGTGAAGGTTAGGGTTAGTGTTAGTGTTAGGAGTAGGGTTAAGATAAGGGTTAAGGTGAGGGTGAGGGTTAGGGTAAGGGTTAGGATTAGGATTAGGGTTAAGTTTTGATTGAGTGTGAGGGTTAGTGTTATGCTTAGGGTTAGGGTTAGGATTAGGGGTAGGGTGAGGGTGAGGGTTAACTTTAGGGTTAGGTTTAGTGTGAGGGTTAGGGTGAGGGTTATGGTGAGGTTTAGGGATAGGATTAGCGTTAGGGTATGTGCTAGGATGAGCAATAGGGTTGGTTTAGGTTTAGAGTGAGGATTAGTGTGAGGGTTAGGTTTAGGGTTAGTGTTAGGTTTAGGGTTGGTGTTAGGATTAGGATTAGAGTTACGATCACTGTGAGTGTGACAGTTAGGGTTAGGGGTAGTGTTAGGCTTAGGGTTAGGGTGAGGCTGAGGATGAGGGTGAGGTTTAGATTTAGGATGAGGGTTTGGTTTAGGGTTAGAGTGAGGGTTAGGGTGAGAGTTAGGGTTAGATTAGGGTTAGGGTATGTCTTAGGGTGAGGATTAGGGTTAGTGTTAGGTTTAGGGTGAGGTTTAGCATTAGGGTTAGAGTCAGGGTTAGGGTTAGGGTAAGGGTTTGGGTTAGGGTTAGAGTTACGGTGAGGGTGAATTTTAAGTTTAGGTTTCGGGTTATGGTTATTCTTAGGGTTAGGGTTAAGGTTAAGTTTAAGGTAAGGGTGAGGGTGAGGGTGATGTTGAGGGTTAGGGTTAGGGTTAGGATGAGGTTTAGAGTTAGGGTTAGTGTTAGGGTGAGGGTGAGGTTTAGGGTTATTGTTAGGGTTAGTGTTAGGGTTAGTGTGAGTGTTAGGGTTATGTTTAGTGTTATGGTTAAGGTAATGGTGAGGGCTAGTGTGAGGGTGAGTGTTAGGGTTAGGGTTAGGCTTAGTCTTAGTGTTAAGCTGAGGGTGAGAGTGAGGGTTAGGTTTAGAGTGAGGGTGAGGTTTAGGGTTAGGGTTAGCGTTAGGGTGCGGGTTAGTGTGAGGGTTAGGGTTAGGTTTAGTGTTACGGTTACGGTGATGATGAGGGTGAGTGTGAGGGTTAGGCTTAGCCTTAGGCTTACGCTTATGCTTAGGCCGATCTTGAGGGTGAAGGTGAGGGTTAGGATTAGGGTGATTGTTAGGGTTTTAGGGTTAGGGTGAGGGTTAGGATTAGGGTTAGGGTGAGGTTTAGGGTGAAGTTTAGGTTTAAGACTAGGGCTACGGTGAGTGCTAGGTTGAGGGTGAGGGTTAGGGTTAGAGTTAATGTGAGATTCAGGGATAGGTTTTGGTTTAGGTTTAGGGTGAGTGTTAGGGTGAGGGTTACATTGAGGGTGAGGGTTAGGTTTAGGGTGAAGGTTAGGGTGAGGTTGAGGGTAATTTTAGGGTTACGGTTATTGTTATTGTTAGTGTTATGTTTAGGTTTAAGTTTACAGTAAGGGTGAGGCTGAGGGTGATGGTTAGGTTTAGGGTTAGGATGAGGTTTATGTTAGGGTTAGGGTAAGGGTTAGGGTGACGGTTTGGGTCAGGTTTACGATTACGGTGAGGGTGAGTGTTAGGTTTAGGGTGAGGGTTAGTGTTATTGTTAGGGTTAGGTTTAGAGTTACTTTGAAGGTGAGGGTGAGTGTGAGGGTTAGGGTTAGGGTGAGGTTTAGGGTTAGGGTTAGGTTTAGGGTGAGGGTGAGGGTGAGGTTTAGGGTTAGATTTAGTGTTAGGGTGAGGTTTACAGTGAGGTTTAGAGTTAGGGTTAGTGTTAGGGTGAGGGTTAGGAAGAGGGTGAGGGTTAGGTTGAGGTTTAGAGTTAGGGCTAGGATTAGGATTAGGGTTAGCTGTAGGGTGCGTGTTTGGGATAGGCTTAGGGTTAGGGTTTGGCTTAGCATTAAGCTGAGGGTGAGGGTGAGGGTGAGGATTAGGGTTAGGGTTTGGGTTAGGTTTAGCGTTTGGGTGAGAGTTAGGGTTAGGGTTAGGGTGAGAGTTAGGATGAGGACTAGGGTTAGGATTAGTGTTAGGGTTAGGGTTAGGGTGAGGGTTAGGATGATGGTGATGTTTAGGATTAGGGTTAGGGTGAGGTTGAGGGTGACTTTTAGGGTTAGAGTTAGGTTTAGGGTAAGGGATAGGGTGAGGTTTAGGGTTATGGTTAGTGTTAGGGTTAGGGTTAGGGTGAGTGTTAGTGTTAGGTTGAGGGTTAGGTTTAGGGTTAGGATTAGGATTAGGGTTAGTGTGAGGCTGAGTATGAGGGTTAGGGTTAGGGTTAGGTTTAGGCTTAGGGATAGGCTGAGGGTGAGGGTGAGGGTGAGGTTTAGGGTTAGGTTTAGGGTGAGATTTAGGGTCAGAGTTAGAGTTAAGTTGAGGTTTAATGTGAGGGTTAGTGTTAGGGTTAGGGTTAGGGTGAGGGTTAGGGTGAGGGTTAGGGTGAGTGTTAGGGTTAGGGATAGGGTTAGGTTTAAGATTAGATTTTGGGTGAGGTTGAGTGTGATGGTTATGGTTAGGATTACGATTAGGCTTAGGGTTAGGCTGAGTGTGAGGGTGAGGGTTAGGTTTTGGGTGAGGGTTAGGTTTATGGTTAGGGTGAGGGTTAGGATGAGTATTAGGTTTAGGATTAGGATTAGGTTGAGGGTTAGGATTAGGTCTAGGTTTAGGGTGAGGGTTAGTGTTAGGGTGAGGGTTAGGGTGAGGTTGAGGTTTAGGCTTAGGGTGAGGTTTAGGGTTAGGATGATGGTTAGGGTTAGAGTGAGGATTAGTGTTAGGGTTAGGATTAGTGTTAATGTGAGGGTAATTGTTAGGGTGAGGGTTAGGTTTATGGTGACGGTTATGGTTACAATGAGGGTTAGGTTTAGTTTTAGTTTTATTGTTAGAGTTAGGTTTAGGGTTACGGTTACTGTGAGGGTGAGGGTTAGGGCTCGGTTTAGGTTGAGGTTTATATTAAGGTTTAGGGTTAGAGTTAGGGTTAGGGTGAGGGTAAGGTTTAGGTTTAGAGTTAGCATTAGTGTTAGTGTTAGGGTTAGGATGAGGGTTAGTGTTAGGGTTAGGGTTAGGATTAACCTTAGGGTTTAGGCTTAGGCCGAGACTGAGGGTTTCATTTAGGGCTAGGGTGAGTGCTATGATGAGAGTGAGGTTTAGGGTTATGCTTAGGTTGAGGTTTAGGGTGAGTTTTAGGGTTAGGGTTAGTGTGAGGTTTAGGGTTATGGTTAGGGTTACGGTTAAGGCGAGGGTGAGGGTTAGGGTTAGAGTTAGGGTTAAGTTGAGGTTTAGGGTGAGGGTTAGTGTTAGTGTTAATGTTGGGTGTAGGGTCAGGATGAGAGTTAGGGTGAGCGTGATGGTTAGGGTAAGGTTTAGGATTAGGATTAGGGATATGGTGAGGTTGACTGTGAGGGTTAGTGTTAGTGTTAGGGTTAGTGTTAGCATTAGGGTTAGGATGAGGGTGAGGGTTAATTTTAGGGTTATGTTTAGAGTGAGGGTAAGGGTGAGGGTTATGGTGAGGGTTAGGGATAGGATTAGCCTTAGGGTATGTGCTAGGATGAGCAATAGCGTTCAGGTTAGGGTTAGAGTAAGGGTTAGGTTGAGGTTGAGGTTTAGGTTTAGTGTTAGGGTTAGGATTGGTGTTAGGGTTAGGATTAGGGTTACGGTGACTGTGAGTGTGACAGTTAGGGTTAGGGGTTAGTGTTAGGCTTAGGGTTAGGCTGAGGCTGAGGGTGAGGGCGAGGGTTAAATTTAGGGTGAGGGTTTGGTTTAGGGTTAGAGTGAGTGTTAGGGTGAGGGTTAGGGTTAGATTAGGGTTAGGGTATGTCCTAGGGTGAGGATTAGGGTTAGTGTTAGGTTTAGGGTGAGGGAGAGGGTGAGGTTTAGGGTTAGATTTAGGGTTAGGGTGAGGTTTAGGGTCAGGTTTAGGGTTAGGGTTAGTGTTAGGGTTAGGGTTAGGGTGAGGGTTAGGATGAGGGTGAGGGTTAGGGTGAGGTTTAGTGTTAGGGCTAGGATTAGGATTAGGGTTAGCATTAGGGTGAGTGTTTGGGTTAGGCTTAGGATTAGGGTTTGGCTTAACAATAAGCTGAGGGTGAGGGTGAGGGTGAGGATTAGGGTTATGGTTAGCTTTTGGGTGAGAGTTAGGGTTAGGGTTAGGGTGAGAGTTAGGATTAGGATTAGGTTTAGGATTATTGTAGGGTTAGAGTTAGGGTGAGGGTTAGGATGAGGTTGATGTTTAGGATTAGGTTTAGGGTGAGGGTGAGGATGAGTATTAGAGTTAGAGTTAGGGTTACATTAAGGGATCGGGTGAGGTTTAGGGTTATGGTTAGTGTTAGGGTTAGGGTTAGGGTGAGGGTTAGTGTTAGGGTGAGGGTTAGGTTTAGGGTTAGGATTAGGGTTAGGGTTAGTGTGAGGTGAGTATGAGGGTTAGGGTTAGAGTTAGGTTTAGGATTAGGGATAGGTTGAGGGTGAGGGTGAGGGTGAGGTTTAGGGTTAGGGTGAGGGTGAGGTTTAGGGTTAGAGTTAGTGTTAAGTTGAGGTTTAGTGTGAGGGTTAGTGTTAGGGTTAGTGTTAGGGTTAGGGAAAGTGTGAGGGTTAGGGTGAGGGTTAGGGTTAGGGATAGGGTTAGGTTTAGGATTAGGTTTTGGGTGAGGTTGAGTGTGAGAGTTATGGTTAGGGTTAGGATTGGCTTAGGGTTAGGCTGTCAGTGAGGGTGAGGGTTAGGTTTAGGGTGAGGGTTAGGTTTAGGTTTAGGGTGAGCATTAGGATAAGGGTTAGGTTTAGGTTTATGGTTAGGGTGTGGGCTATCATGAGGGTGAGGGTTAGGATTACAGTTAGGGTGAGGTTTAGGGTCAGGATTAGGTTTAGTAATAGGGTGGGGATTAGGGTTAAGGTTATGATGAGGGTGAGGTTTAGGGTAAGGTTGAGGGTTAGGATTAGGTCTAGGTTTTAGGGTGAGGTTTAGGGTTAGGGTGATGGTTAGGGTTAGTGTGAGGATTAGTGTTAGGGTTAGGGTTAGTGTTAATGTGAGGGGAAGTGTTAGGGTGAGGGTTAGTTTTATGGTGATGCTTAGGGTTACAATGAGAGTTAGGATTAGGTTTAGTGTTATTGTTAGAGTTAGGGTTAGGGTTAAGGTTACTGTGAGGGTGAGGTTTAGGGTTCGGTTTAGGGTGAGGTTTATATTAAGGGTTAGGATAAGAGTTAGGGTTAGGGTGAGAGTGAGGTTTAGGGTTAGAGTTAGCGTTAGTGTTAGTGTTAGTGTTAGGGTGAGGGTTAGTATGAGGGTTAGTGTGAGGGTTAGGGTTAGGCTTAAGCTTAGGCTTAAGTTTAGGCTTAGGCCGAGATTGAGGGTTAGGGTTAGGGTTAGGTTGAGGGCTAGGGTGAGAATGAGGTTTAGGGTTATCGTTAGGGTGAGGTTTAGGGTGAAGGTGAGGTTTAGGGTTAGGGTTAGGGTGAGGTTTTATGTTATGTTTAGGGTTAGGGTTAAGGCGAGGGTGAGGGTTAGGGTTAGAGTTAGGGTTAGGGTGAGGGTTAGGGTGAGGATTACTGTTAGTGTTAGTGTTAGGGGTAGGGTTAGGCTGAGAGTTAGGGTGAGGGTGAGGGATAGGGTAAGGTTTAGGATTAGGATTAGGGTTAAGGTGAGGGTGAGTGTGAGGTTAGTGTTAGGGTTAGGGTTAGGGTTAGCATTAGGGTTAGGGTGAGGGTGAGGTTTAGCTTTTGGGTTAGGTTTAGAGTGAGGGTAAGGTTGAGGCTTATGGTGAGGTTTAGGGATAGGATTAGCATTAGTGTATGTGCTAGGATGAGCAATAGGGTTAGGGTTTGCTTTAGAGTGAGGGTTAGGGTGAGGGTTAGGTTTAGGTTTATTGTTAGGGTTAGGGTTGGTGTTAGGATTAGGATTAGGGTTACGGTGACTGTGAGTGTGACAGTTAGGGTTAGGGTTAGTGTTAGGCTTAGGGTTAGGCTGAGGCTGAGGGTTAGATTAAGGGTGAGGTTTTGGTTTAGGGTTAGAGTGAGGTTTAGGGTGAGGGTTAGGGTTAGATTAGGGTTAGTGTATGTCCTAGGGTGAGAATGAGGGTTAGTGTTAGGTTTAGGGTGATGTTTAGCGTTAGGGTTAGGGTCAGGGTTAGCGTTAGGGTGAGGGTTTGGGTTAGGGTTAGAGTTACGTTGAGGATGAAGTTGAAGTTTAGGTTTAAGGTTATGGTTATTCTTAGGGTTAGGATTAAAGTTAAGGTTAAGATAAGGGTGAGGATTAGGGTGATTTTGAGGGTTAGGGTTAGGGTTAGGATGAGGTTTTTAGTTAGGGTTAGTGTTAGGGTGAGGGTGAGGTTTAGGGTTATTGTTAGGGTTAGGGTGAGGATTAGTGTGAGTGTTAGGGTTAGGGTTAGTGTTATGGTTAGGGTTATGGTGAGGGCTAGTGTGAGGGTGAGGGTTTGGGTTAGGGTTAGACTTAGGCTTAGTGTTAAGCTGAGGGTGAGGGTGAGGGTGAGGTTTAGGGTTAGGGTAAGTGTTAGGGTTAGTGTTAGGCGGAGGGTGAGGGTGAGGGTGAGGGTTAGGTTTAGGTTGAGTGTGAGGTTTAGGGTTAGGGTTAGCGTTAGAGTGCAGGTTAGTGTGAGGTTTAGGGTTAGTGTTATTGTTATGGTTATGGTGAGGGTGAGGGTGAGTGTGAGGGTTAGGTTTAGCCTTAGACTTATGCCTAGGCCGAGCTTGAGGATGAAGGTGAGGGTTAGGGTTAGGGTGATTCTTAGGGTTTTAGGGTTAGGGTGAGGTTTAGGGTGAGGTTTAGGTTTAAGATTAGGGCTAATGTGATTGCTAGGGTGAGTCTGAGGGTTAGGGTTAAAGTTAGGGTGAGATTTAGCGTTAGGGTTAGCTTTAGTGCTAGGGTGAGTTTTAGGGTGAGGATTACGGTGAGGGTGAGGGTTAGGGTTAGGGTGAGGGTTAGGGTAGGGTGAGGGTGAGAATGAGGGTTAGATTAGGGTTAGGGTTTGTGTTATTGTTAGTGTTATTGTTAGGTTTAAGTTTACAGTGAGGGTTAGGCTGAGGGTGATGGTTAGTTTGAGGTTTAGGTTAGGGTTAGGGTAAGGGTTAGGGTGAGGGTTTAGGTTAGAGTTAAGGTTATGGTGAGGGTGAGTGTTAGGGTTAGGGTGAGGTTTAGTATTATTGTTAGGGTTAGAGTTAGAGTTACGGCGAAGGTGAGGGTGATTGTGAGGGTTTATGGTTAGGATTAGTGTTAGGGTTGGGGTGAGGGTGAGGGTTAGGATGAGTGTGATGTTTAGGGTTAGGGTTAGGGTGAGGGTGAGATTTTGGATTAGAGTTAGGGTTAGGGTTTGGGATAGGGTGAGGTTTAGATTTAGGGTTAGTGTTAGGGTTAGGATTAGGGTGAGGGTTAGTTTTAGGGTTAGGGTTAGGTTTAGGGTTAGGATTAGGATTAGGGTTAGTGTGAGGGTGAGTATGAGGGTTAGGGTTAGGGTTAGGTTTAGGCTTAGGGATAGGCTGAGCCTGAGGCTGAGGGTGAGGGTTAGGGTTTGGGTGAGGGTGAGGTTTAGGGTTAGAGTTAGTGTTAAATTGTGATTTACTGTGAGGGTTAGTGTTAGGTTTAGTGTTAGTGTTAGGGTTAGGTTGAGGGTTAGGGTGAGGTTTAGGGTTAGGGTTAGGGTTAGGTTTAGGATTAGGTTTTGTGTGAGGTTGAGTGTGAGGGTTATGGTTAGGGTTAGGATTAGGGTTAGGGTTAGGCTGAGGGTGAGGGTGAGGTTTAGGGTTAGGGTGATAGTTAGGTTTAGGGTTAGGGTGAGGGTCAGTATGTGGCTTAAATTGAGGATTATTATTAGGGGGATGGCTAGCATGAGGGTGAGGGTTAGGGTTAGGGTGAGGTTTAGGGTTAGGATTACGTTTAGGCATAGGTTCAGGGTTAGGGTTAAGGTTATGATGAAGGTGAGGGTTAGGGTAAGGTTGAGGGTTAGGATTAGGTCTAGTTTTAGGGTGAGGGTTAGGGTTAGAATGAGGGCTAGGGTGAGGGTGAGGTTTAGGGTTAGGGTGAGGTTTATGGTTAGGGTGATGTTTAGGGTTAGTGTGAGGATTAGTGTTAGGGTTAGGGTTAGTGTTAGGGTGAGGGTAAGTGTTAGGGTGAGGGTTAGGATTATGGTGACAGTTATGGTTACAATGAGGGTTAGGGCTAGGTTTAGGGTAATTGTTAGGGTTAGGGTTATGGTTACGGTTATTTTGATGGTTAGGGTTAGGGTTACTTTTAGGGTGAGGTTTATATTAAGGGTTAGTGTTAGAGTTAGGGTTACGGTGAGCGTGTGGTTTAGGGTTAGCTTTAGCATTAGTGTTAGGGTTAGGGTTAAGGTGAGGGTTAGTGTGAGGGTTAGGGTTAGGCTTAAGCTTAGGGTTAGGCTTAGGCTTAGGTTGAGAGTGAGGGTGAGGGTTAGGGTTAGGGTTAGGGTGAGGGCTAGGATTATGGTTAGGGTGAGTGTTAGGATGAGGTATAGGGTTAGGATTAGAGTTAGGGTGAGCGCTAGAGTGATGTTTAATGTGAGGGTTAGGGTTAGGGATAGGGTTAGGTTTAGGATTAGGTTTAGATTGAGAATGAGTGTGCAGGTAAGGGTTAGGATTAGGCTTAGGGTTAGAGTGAGTATTAGGGATAGGTTTTGGTTTAGGGTGAGGGTGAGGGTTAGGGTTAGGATTAGTGTGAAAGTTAGGGTTATGTTGAGGGTTATTGTTAGGGTGAGGGTTAGGGTTAGGGTTAGGGTTAGGTCTATGGTGAGAGTGAGGTTTATGGTTAGGGTTAGGGTGATGTTTAGGGTGAGGGTGAGGTTTAGGGTAAGGGTTAGGGTGAGGTTTAGGGTTATGTTTAGGCTTACGGCTAAGGCGAGGGTGAGGGTTAGGGTTAGACTTAGGGTTAGGGTGAGGGTTAGGGTGAGGGTTAGTGTTAGGGGTAGGGTTAGGGGTAGGGTTAGGATGAGGGTTAAATTGAGGGTGATGGTTAGGGTAAGGGTTACGATTAGGATTAGGGTTAAGGTGAGGGTTGGTGTGAGGGTTAGTGTTAGTGTTAGGGTTAGGGTTAGCATTAGATTTAGGGTGAGGCTGAGCGTTAGCTTTAGGTTTACGTTTAGAGTAAGGGTTAGGGTCAGGGTTATGGTGAGGGTTAAGGATAGGATTAGAGTCAGGGTATGTGCTAGGATGAGCAATAGAGTTAGGGTTAGGGTTAGAGTGAGGGTTAGTGTGAGGGTTAGGTTTAGGGTTAGTGTTAGGCTTATGGTTGGTGTTAGGGTTAGGATTAGGGTTACGGTGACTGTGAGTGTGACAGTTAGGGTTAGGGTTAGTGTTAGGCTTAGGGTTAGGCTGAAGCTGAGGGTGAGGGTGAGGGTTAGATTTAGGGTGAGGGTTTGGTTTAGGGTTAGAGTGAGGTTTAGGGTAAGGGTTAGGGTTAGATTAGGGTTAGGGTATGTCCTAGGGTGAGGATTAGGGTTAGTGTTAGGTTTCGGGTGAGGGTTAGTGTTAGGTTTTGGGTGAGGTTTATCGTTAGGGTTACGGTCAGGGTTAGGTTTAGGGGGAGGGTTTGGGTTAGGGTTAGAGTTACGGTGAGGGTGAGTTTTAAGTTTAGGTTTATGGTTATGGTTATTCTTAGGGTTAGGTTTGAGGTTAAGGTTAAGGTAAGGGTGAGGGTGAGGGTCATCTTGAGGGTTAGGGTTAGGGTTAGGTTGAGGCTTACAGTTACGGTTAGTGTAAGGGTGAGGGTGAGGTTGAGGGTTATTGTTAGGGTTAGGGTTTGGTTTAGTGTGAGTGTTAGGGTTAGGTTTAGTGTTATGGTTAGGGTTATGGTGAGGGCTAGTGTGAGGGTGAGGATTAGGGTTAGGGTTAGGCTTGGCTTAGTGTTAAGCTGAGGGTGATGGTGAGGGTGAGGGTTAGGGTTTGGGTTAGGCTTAGGCTTAGGTTTTGTCTGAGGTTGAGTGTGAGCGTTAGGGTTAGGTTTTGGGTTCGGGATAGGCTTAGTGTTAGGCGGAGAGTGAGGGTGAGGGTGAAGGTTAGGTTTAGGGTGAGGGTGAGGTTTAGGGTTAAGGTTAGCGTTAGGGTGCGGGTTAGTGTGAGGGTTAGGGTTAGGGTTAGTGTTACGGTTACGGTGAGAGTGAGGGTGAGTGTGAGGGTTAGGTTTAGCCTTAGGCCTAGTCCTCTGCTTAGGCCGAGCTTGAGGGTGAAGGTGAGGGTTAGGGTTAGGGTGATTCTTAGGGTTTTAGGGTTAGGGTGAGGGTTAGGGTTAAGGTTAAGGTGAGGTTTAGGTTAAATATTAAGGTTAGGTTGAGTGCTAGGGTGAGGGTGAGGGTTAGGGTTAGAATCATTGTGAGTTTTAGGGTTAGGGTTAGGTTTAGGGTTAGGGTGAGTGTTAGGGTGAGGGTGAGGGTTAGGGTTAGGGTGAGGGTTAGGGTTAGGGTGAGGGTGAGGGTTAGATTAGGGTTAGGGTTAGTGTTATTGTTAGTGTTATAGTTAGGTTTAAGTTTACTGTCAGGGTGAGGCTGAGGGTGAGGTTTAGGTTTAGGGTTAGGGTGAAGTTTAGGTTAGGGTTAGGGTCAGGGTTAGGGTGAGGGTTTGGGTTAGGGTTAGGGTTACGGTGAGGGTGAGTGTTAGGGTTAGGTTGAGGTTTAGTGTTATTGTTAGGTTTAGGGTTAGAGTTACGGTGAAGGTGCGGGTTAGTGTGATGGTTAGGGTTAGGGTGAGGTTTAGGTTTAGGGTGAGGGTGAGGGTGAAGTTTAGGGTTAGGTGTAGGGTTAGGGTGAGGGTTAGTGTGAGGGTTAGGATTAGGGTTAGTGTTAAGGTTAGGGTTATGGTGAGGGTTAGGATGAGGATGAGGGTTATGGTGAGGGTTAGGTTTAGGGTTAGCATTAGGATTAGGGTTAGTGTTAGGGTGAGTGTTTGGGTTAGGCTTAGGTTTAGGGTTAGGCTTAGCGTTAAGCTGAGGGTGAGGGTTAGGGATAGGGTTTGGTTTAGGGTTAGCGTTTGTGTGAGAGTAAGGGTTAGGGTTAGAGTGAGAGTTAGGTTGAGGTTTAGGATTAGGATTAGTATTAGTGTTAGGGTTAGGGTTAGGGTTATTATGAGGGTGATGTTTAGGGTTAGGTTTAAGGTGAAGTGTTGGTGAGGTTTAGGGTTAGAGTTAGTGTAAGGGTGAGGGATAGGGTGAGGTTTAGGGTTAGGGTTAGTGTTAGGGTTAGGGTGAGGGTTAGTGTTAGGGTGCGGGTTAGGTTTAGGGTTAGGATTAAGATTAGGGTTAGTGTGAGTGTGAGTATGAGGGTTAAGGTTAGGGTTAGGTGTAGGCTTAGGGATAGGCTTAGGGTGAGGGTGAGGGTGAGGGTTAATGTTTGGGTGAGGGTGACATTTAGGGTTTGAGTTAGTGTTAATTTGAGGTTTAGTGTGAGGGTTAGTGTTAGGGTTATTGTTAGGGTTAGGATTAGGGTGAGGATTAGGGTGATGGTTAGGGTTAGGGATAGGATTAGGTTTAGGCATAGGGTGAGGGTTAAGGTTATGGTGAGGTTGAGGTTTAGTTTTAGGTTGAGGGTTAGGATTAGGTCTAGGTTTAGGGTAAGGATTAGGGTTAGGGTGAGGTTTAGCATGAGGGTTAGGATTAGGAATAGGGTTAGGATGAGGGTAGGGTGAGGCTGAGGGTTAGGGTTACAGTGAGGTTTAGGGTTTGGGTTAGGTTTAGGTTTAGGGTTAGGGTCACGGTGAGGCTATGGGTTAGTGTTAGTTTAAGGTTAGAATAAGGTTTAGGGTTAGGGTGAGGGTTAGGGTTATTGTTAGGGTGAGGGTTAGTATGAGGGTTAGGGTTACAATTTGGGTTAGGGTGAGGGCTAGGTTGAGGGTGAGGTTTATTGTTAGGGTTAGGGTGAGGTTTAATGTTAGGGTTAAGGGTAGGGTTAGGGTGAGTTTTAGGGTTCATGTTACGGTGAATGTGAGGGTTAGGTTTGAGGTGAGGGTTAGGGTGAGGACTAAGGTCAGTGTGAATGTTAGGTTTAAGTTTATGTTTAGGGTCAGTGTTAGGGTGATTGTGAGTGTGAGGGTTAGTGTTCGAATTAGGCTTAGGCTTAGGGTTAGGCTGCGGATGAGGGTGGGGATGAGGATTAGGATTCGAGTTATGGTTCCGGTTATGGTTAGGTTGAGGGTTAGGATGAGGGTTAGGGTTTGGATTAGGGTTAGGGAGAGGGCTAGGTTCAGTGTGAGGTTAAGGGTTAGGTATAGGCTTAGGCTTAGGTTTTGGCTGAGGCTGAAGGTGAGGGTGAGGGTTAGGGTTAGGGTGATTGTTAGGGTTATGGTTAGGGTGAGGGTTAGGATGAGGTTTAGGATTGGGGTGAGGGTTAGGATGAGGGTGACAGTAAGAGTAAAGATGAGGGTTAGGCGGAGAGTGAGGATTACACATTAACCCTAACCCTAATCCTCAATCTAACCCTCACCCTCACCATAATCCCTAACCCTCACCCGTACACTAACACTCACCCTAAATGTAACCCTCACCTTTATCCTAACCCTCACCCTCACCCTAACCCTCAAATTTACCCTTACCATCACCCTTACCCTAACCTTATCCCTACCTCACCCTATCCCTAAACCTCATCCTAAACTTCAAGCTACCCTTAACCCTAACCATCACCCTAACACTAACCCCTACACTAACCCTAACCCAAAACCTGACCCTAACCCTCCCCCTAACCCTAACACTAAACCTAAACCTAACACTAACATTCACACTAACCCTAACCCTCACCTTAACCATAAATCTCACCCTAACCCTAACCCTAACCCTCACCCTCACCCTAGCCCTCACCCTAACCTTAATCCTTACCCTAACCCTCATCCTAACCCTCACCCTAAACCTAACCCTAACCATAACCCAGACACTAATCCTTACCCCCAACCTCACCCTCATCCTAAGCCTAACCTTAACCCTAACACTCACTCTCACCCTCACCCTAACCCTAATCCTTAACCTAACCCTAACCCTAACCCTAAACCTCAAACTAACCCTCACCCTAACCCAAAATCTAACACTAACCCTAACCCTCAACCTGACCCTAAACCTCCCCCTAAACGTAACACTAAACAGAACCCTAAAACTAACCCTCACCCTAACCCTGTCAATAACCCTCACTCTAACCCTAAACCTCACCCTCACCCTAACCCTAACCCTCACCCTCACCCTCACCCACAGCCTAATCCTAAGCCTAACCTTAACCCTAAACCTCACACTCACCCTCACCCTAACCCTAATCCTAATCATAACCATAAACATAACACTCACCCTAACCCTAAAACTCACCCTAACCCTAACCCTAACACTACCCCTAATCCTAACTCTCAACCTAACCCTAACTATAACACTAAACCTCACCGTCACCCTAACCCTAACCCTAAACCTCATCCTAACCCTAACACTAAAACTCACCGTCACACTAGCCCTCACCCTAACCCTAATCCTAACCTTAAACCTCATCCTAACCCTCACCATAAACCTAATCCTAAACCTCACCCTAACCCTAACCATCACCCTCAACCTCACCCTCACCCTAAACATAAGCCTAACCCTAAACCTAACCCTAACCCAGACACTCACCCTCACCCTAACCCTAATCCTAACTCTAACCCTAACCCTCACACTAACCCTCACCCTAACCCTAACCTAACACTAACCCTAAACCTAACCCTCACACTAACCCTCACCCTAAGCCTAAATCTAACCCTAAACCTCGCCCTCACCCTAACCCTAACTCTAACCCTAATCCTAACCCTAAACCTCACCCTAACCCTATCCCTTACCCTCACCCTCACCCTCACCCTCAATGTAACCCTAAACCTAAAATTAACAATAACCCTAACCTTTACCCTCACCCTAACTATAAACATCACCTTAACCCTAACCCTCACCCTAACACTTACCCTCACAATAGCACTAACCGTAATGCTAACACTAACCCTCACACCAACCCTAAACCTCACCCTAAGACTAAACCTCACCCTAACCCTAACCCTAACCCTAAACCTTACCCTCACCCTAGCCCTCACCCTAACTCTAATTCTAACCTTTACCCTCACCGAACCCTAACCCTCATCCTCACCCTAAACCTCACACTAAACCCTAACTCTAATCTTCAATCTAACCCTCACCCTCACCCTAATCCCTAACCCTCACCCTTAACCTAACCCTCAACCAAACCGAAACCCTCACCCTTATCTTAACCCTCACCCTTAGCCTAACCGTCAAATTTAACCTTACCATCACCCTCACACTAACCCTCAACCTAGCTCTAAACCTCAGCCTAAACTTCAAGCTAACTGTAACCCTAACCATCACCCTAACCCTTACCATAAATCTCACCCTCAGCCTCACCCTCACTGCAAACTTAACCCTAACCATAACATGAACAATAACCGTAAACCTAACCCTAACTCTAACCCTACCCCTAAAACTAAACCTAATCCTCACCCCCCACCCTCATCCTCAGCCTAAAACTAAGCCTAACCCTAACACTAACCCTAACTCTAATCCTGAACCTCACCCTCACCCTAACCCTATCTCTAACCCTAACCCCAAACCTCACCCTAACACTAACCCTAACCCTCACCCGCACCCTCAACTCTACCCCTAACAATAACACTAACCCTAACCCTAACCATCACCCTAACCCTAATCCTCACCCCCCACCCTCACCCTTAGCCTAACCCTAACCCGAAACCTAACACTAATCCTAATCCTCACCCTCACCTTCACCCTAAACCAAACCCAAAACCTAACCCTAAACCTAAGCCTAATCTTAACCCTAATCCTAACCCTAACCCTCATCCTAACCCTGACCCTCACCCTCAACCTCACCCTCAGCCTAACCCTAAGCCTAACCCTAAACCTAACCCTAACCCACACACTCAACCTCACCCTAACCCTAATCCTAACCCTAACCCTCACCCTAACCCTCACCCTTACCCTCACTCTAAACCTAACCCTAACCTAAACCTCACCCTCAACCTAACCCTAATCCTAACCCTATTCCTAACCCTAAGACTAACCCTCACACTCACCATCACCTTAACTCTAATCCTAATCCTAACCCTTACCCTAACCCTCACCCTCCCCCTAACCCTCATCCTAACCCTACCCCTACCCCTAACACTAACCCTAACTCTCACCCTAACCCTCACCCTAACCCTAACTCTAACCCTAAACCTCACCCTCGCCCTAACCCTAACGCTAACCATAACCCTAAACCTCACCCTTCCCCTAACCTTAAACCTCAGCCTAACCCTAAACATCACCCTAACCCTAACCCTAAAACTCACCCTCACTCTAGCCCTCACCCTAAACCTAACTCTCACTCTAACCCAAACCCTAACCCTCACCCTCACCCTCACATTAACCCTAACCCTAAACCTCACCCTCACCCTAAACCATACCCTAACCCCAACACTCACTCTAACCCTAAGCCTAACCCTAACCCTAATCCTAACCCTCACACTCACCCTCAATCTAACCATAAGCCTAATCGTAACCCTAACTCTAACTCTCACACTACCCTAATCCTAACCATAACACTCACCCTAACCCTAACCCTAACCCGAACCCTTATCCGAACCCTCCCATTTACTGTAATCCTCACTCTCAGCCTAACCCTCATCTTTACTCTTACTGTCACCCTCATCCTAACCCTCACCCCAATCCTAAACCTCATCCTAACCCTCACCCTAACCGTAACTCTAACAATCACCCTAACCCTAACCCTCACCCTCACCTTCAGCCTCAGCCAAAACCTAAGCCTAAGCCTATACCTAACCTTTAACCTCACACTGAACCTAGCCCTTTCCCTAACCCTAATCCAAACCCTAACCCTCATCCTAACCCTCAACCTAACCATAACCGGAACCATAACTCGAATCCTAATCCTCATCCCCACCCTCATCCGCAGCCTAACCCTAAGCCTAAGCCTAATTTGAACACTAACCCTCACACTCATACTCACCCTAACTCTGACCCTAACCATAAACTTAACCCTAACCTTCATACTCACCTTAGTCCTCACCCTAACCTTCACCTCAAACCTAACCCTCACATTCACCGTAACACGAACCCTAAAACTCACCCTAACCCTACCCCTAACCCTAACATTAAACCTCACCCTAACCCTAACACTAAACCTCACCCTCAACCTAGCCCTCACACTAACCCAAATTGTAACCCTAACCCTCATACTAACCCTCACCCTAACAATAAACCTAACCCTCACCCTAACCCTAAACCTTATTCTAACCTTAAACTAACACTAA
This sequence comes from Dipodomys merriami, assembly GCF_024711535.1. NCBI lineage: Eukaryota > Metazoa > Chordata > Mammalia > Rodentia > Heteromyidae > Dipodomys > Dipodomys merriami. The sequence continues at coordinate 4,568,960 of NW_027206479.1, forward strand.
CCCATAGCCTCACCGTGACCCTAACCCTAAACCTAAACTTAACCCTAAAACTAACCCAAACCCTAAACCTCACTGTAACCCTAACCCTCAGCCTCACCTTACCCTCATCCTAACCCTATTCCTAATCCTAACCCTCATGCTAAACCTCACCCTAACCCTAATCCTTACCCTAAACCTAGACCTAATCCTAACCCTCAACCTAAAACTAAACCTCAACCTCACCATAACCTTAACCCTCACCCTATGCCTAAACCTAATCCTATCCCTAACCCTAACCATCACCCTAATCCTCACCCTAACCCTAACCCTCACCCTCACTGTAACTCTAACCCTAACCCTAACAATAACACTAACCCAAACCCTCACCCTGAACCTAACTCTAACCATAAACCTCACCGTCAGCCTCACCCTGACCGCAAACTTAACTCTAAACATAACGCTAACAATAACCCTAACCCTAACACTCAGCCTTACCCTAAACTTCACCCTAACCCTAACACTACTCATCAATCTAACCCTCACCCTCAACCTACCCCTACCCCTAACCCTCACCCTAACCCTAACCCTCAGCCTTATAGTAACTCTCACCCTCAGCCCAACCCTAACATTTAACCTTACCTTCATCCCCACCCTAACACTCACGCTAACCCTAACCCTCACCCTAAACCCAACTCTTCCTATAAACCTCACCCTCACCATTACCCTAACTCTAACCCTAAACCTAACACTAAACCTCACCATAACCCTAACCATAACCTTCACCCTAACCCTAAACCTCACCCTCTCCCATACCCTCAGCCTAAACCTAAGGCTAACACTAACTGTAATCCTCACACTCACCCTAACCCTAATCCTAAACCTCACCCTCACCCTAGCCCTCACCCTATCCCTAACCTTCATCCTCACCATAAACCTCACACTAACCCTAAAATTAATCCTCAGTCTAAACCAAACCCTCACCCTAACCCTAACCCTAACCCTCTCCATATCCCTAAACCTCACATTTACCGTAATCCTCACTCTCAGCCTAACCCTCAATTTTACCCTTACTATCACCCTCAGCCTAACCCTCACACTAACCCTAACCCACATACTCAACCTCACCCTGACCGTAACCCTAATCATCACCCTAACCGTAACCCTCACCCACATCTTAATTTTAACACTAACCCTCACACTAACCCTCACCCTAACCCTAACTCTAACCCTAACCCTAAAACTAAACCTCACCCTAACCCTAACCCTAACACTAAGCCTAACCCTAACCCTCTCCCTTAACTCACCCTAAGCCTAAACCTAAGGCTAACCCTAACACTAACCCTAACCTTCACACTCACCCTCACCCTAACCCTAACCCTCACCCTCACCCTCACCCTCATCCTAACCCTAAGCCTAACTTTTACCCAAACCCTCACACACACCATAAGCCTAACCTAATCCTAATCCTAATCATATCCATAACACTCACCCTAACCCTAACACTCACCCTAACCCTAACACTAACCCTAATCCTAACCCTCAACCTAATGCTAACTCTAACACTTAACCTCACCCTTACCCTAAACATAACCCTAAACCTCACCCTAACCCTAATACTAAACCTCACACTCACCCTAGCCCTCACTCTAACCCTAATCCTAACCCTAACATTCATCCTCACCCTCACATTAACCCTAATCCTAACCCTCACCCTACCCCTAAACCTCACCCTCAACCTCATCCTCAGCCTAACCCCAAGCCTAACCCTAAACCTAACCCTAACCCACACACTCAACCTCACCCTAACCCTAATCCTAAAACTAAATCTAACCCTAACCCTCACACTAACCCTCAACCTAACCCTAACCTAACACTATCCCTAACACTAACACTAACACTAACCCTCACCCTAAGCCTAAATTTAACCCTAAACCTCACCCTCACCCTAACCCTAACTCTAACACTAAACCTAACCCTAAACCTCACCCTAACCCTAACCCTTACCCTCACCCTCAAAATCAACCTCAACATAACCCTAAACCTACAATGAACAATAATCCTAACCCTAACCCTAACCCTCACCCTAACTATAATCCTCATCCTCATCCTAACCCTCACCCTAACACGATCACCCTAACACTAACCCTAACCCTAACACTAACCCTAACACTAACCCTAAACGTCACCCTCAGCCTAAACCTCACCCTACCCCTAACCCTAGCGTTAGGGTGAGGTTTAGGGTTAAGGTGAGGTTTAGGGTAAGTGTGAGTGTTAATGTTAGGTTTCGGTTTTGTGTTAGGTTTAGGCGGAGGGTTAGGGTCAGGGTTAGGTTTAGGGTTAGTATTATGGTTAGGGTTAAGGTGATGGTTAGGATTACGTTTAGCTTGAAGGTTAGGATGAGGTTTAGGGATAGGATGAGGGTTAGGGTAATGGTGATAGTAAGGGTAAATTTGAGGGGTAGTCTAAGGGTGAGGGCTAAGATAAGCGTGAGGGTTAAGGTTAGGGTGAGGGTTAGGTTAAGGTTGAGAGTTAGGGATTAGGGTGAGGGTGAGGGTTAGATTGAGGAGCATGGTTAGGGTTAGTGTGTGGTTTAGGGTGAGAATGAGGGTTTGGGTTAGGTGAGGGTAAGGGTTAGAATTAGGGTTAGGGTGAGGGCTAGGGTGAGGATGAGGGTTAGGGTTAGGGTTAGGGTGAGGTTTAGGGTTAGGGTGAGGGTTAGGGTTAGTGTAAGGGTTAGTGTTAGTGTTAGGGTTACTGTTTGGGTGAGGGTAAGTGTTAGGGTGAGGGTTAGGGTTAGGGTGAGGGTTATAGTTAGGGTTAGGTTTATTGTTAGTTTTAGGTTTAGTGTTACATTGAGGGTGAGGGTGAGGGTGAGGGTTAGGGTTAGGGTGAGGTTTAGGGTTAGGATTAGGGTTAGAGTTAGGGTTAGGGTGAGGGTGAGGTTTAGGGTTAGATTTAGGCTTAGGGTGAGGGTTAGTGTTAGTGTTAGGGTTTGGGTTAGGGTGAGGGTTACTGTGAGGGTTATGGTTAGAGTTAGGGTTAGTGTTAGGATTAGGGTTAGGGTGAGGTTGAGTGTGTGGGTTAGGGTTAGATTTAGGTTTAGGCTTAGCGTTAGGCTGAGGGTGAGGTTGAGTGTGAGGGTTGGGTTTAGGTTGAGGGTTAGCATTAGGGTTAGTGTGAGGGTCAGGATGAGGGTTAGGGTTAGGATTAGGGTTAGAGTAAGAGCTAGGGTTAGGGTGAAGTTTAGTGTTAGGCTTAGGGTTAGGTTTAGGGTTAGGGTTAGGGTGAGGATGAGGTTTAGTGTTAGGGTTAGGGTTAGGGTTAGTGTTAGGCTTAGGGATTGGGTGAGTGTTAGGGGTAGGATGAGGGTTATGGTTATGGTTAGGATTAGGATTAGGGTTAGGGTGAGTGTGAGGGTTAGGGTAAGGGTTAGGCTTAGGGTTAGGTTGAGGGTGAGGGTTAGGTTTAGGGTGAGGTTTAGTGTGAGGGTTAGGGTTATTGTTAGGGTTAGGGTGAGGGTTAGTGTGAGGGTTAGTGTTAAAGTTAGGGTGTGGGTGAGAGTTAGGGTTAGGGTGATGCTTAGGGTTACGGCCAGGGAGAGGGTTAGCATGAGGGTGAGAGTTAGTGTGAGTGTAAGGATGGGGGTGACAGTAAGGGTAGAGTTGAGGGTTGGGGTTAGGGTTAGGTTAGGGTTAGGGTGAGTGATAGGGTTAGGGTGAGGGTTATGGTTATGGTTAGGATTAGGATTAGGGTTAGGTTGAGGGTGAGTGCGTGGGTTACGGTTAGGTTTAGGGTTAGGCTTAGGGTTAGGCTGATGGTGAGGTTGAGGTTTAGGTTTAGGGTTAGTGTGAGTGATAGTGTTACGGTGAGGGTTATGTTTAGGGTGTGGATTACGGTTAGGTTTAGGGTTAGGGTGAGGGCTATGGTGATGTGAGGTTTAGGGTTAGGGTTAGGTGAGGTTTAGGGTGAGGGTGAGGTTTAGGATTAGGTTTAGGCTGAGGTATAGGTTTATGGTTAGGGTTAGGGTTTGGGCGAATGTGAGGTTTAGGGTTAGAGTTAGGGTTATGGTGAGGTTTTGGGTGAGGTTTATGGTTAGTGTTAGTGTTAGGGGTAGGGTTAGGCTGAGGGTGAGTGTGAGTGTGAGGGGTAGTTTTAGGGTTAGGCTTAGGTTTAGGCTGAGGGTGAGGGTGAGGTTTAGGGTTAGGGTGAAGGTGAGGTTTAGGCTTAGACTTAGTGTTAGTGTGAGGATTAGTCTGAGGTTTAGTGTTAGTTTAAGGGTGTGGGTGAGAGTTAGGGTTAGAGTGATGCTTAGGGTTACGGTCAGGGTGAGGGTTAGGATGAGGGTTAGGGTTAGTGTGAGGGTTAGTGTGAGGGTGAAAATAAGGGTAAAGTTGAGGGCTAGGCTGAGAGTGACGATTACGGTAAATGTGAGGGTTAGGGTTAGGGTGAGGTTTAGGGTTAGGGTTAGGGTGAGGGTGTGGTTAGACAGGATTAATTTTAGGGTTACTGTGAGGTTTAGGGTGAGGATGAGGGTTAGGGTAAGGGTGAGGGCTAGGGTGAGGGTGAGGGTTAGGGTTATGTTTAGGGTGAGTGTTATGGTTAGGGTGATGGTTAGAGTTAGTGTGAGGGTTAGTGTAAGGGTTAGGGTTAGTGTTAGGTTGAGGGTAAATGTTAGGCAGAGGATTAGGGTTGGGGTGAGGGTTATGGTTAGAATGAGGTTTAGGGTTAGGGTTATTGTTAGGGTTATGGTTCGGGTTAGTATGAGGTTTAGTGTTAGCATTAGGGTTAGGGTGAGGACGAGGTTGAGGTTGAGGTTTAGGGTTAGGGTTAGGCTTAGGCTTAGGGTTAGGCTGAGGCTGAGGCTGAGGCTGAGGTTAAGGGTTAGGGTTAGCGTGATGGTTAAGGTTACGGTTAGGCTGAGTTTTAGGATGAGTGTTAGGGTTAGGGTGAGGGTTACGGTGAGGGTGACAGTAAGGGTAAAGTTGATGGTTAGGGTTAGGGTGAGGGTTAGGGTGAGGATTAGGGTTAGGGTTAGGGTGAGGGTGAGGGTTGGATGGAGGATTAGTGTTAGGGTTAGTGTGAGGTTTAGGGTGAGGATGAGGGTTAGGGTTAGGGTGAGGGCTAGTCTGAGTTTGAGGGTTATGTTGAGGTTTAGGTTTAAGGTGATGGTTAGGGTTAGTGTGACGGTAAGTGTTAGGATTAGGGTTACTGTTAGGGTGAGGGTAAGTGTTAGGGTGAGTGTTAGGTTTAGGGAGAGGGTTATGTTTTGGGTTAGGCTTAGTTTTAGGGTTATGGCTATTGTTAGGGTTAGGTTTAGTGTTACGGTTAAGGTGAGGGTGAGGGTTAGGGTTAGGGTTAGGTTTAGGGTTAGGGTTAGGGTGAGGGTTAGGTTGAGGTTTAGGGTTCGGTTTAGGATTAGGGTTATGGTGAGGGTGAGTGTGAGTGTTAGGATTAGGCTTAGGCTTAGGCTTAGGGTTAGGCTGAGGGTGAGGGTGGGAATGAGTTTTAGGTTTATGGTGATGGTTAGGTTTAGGGTTAGGGTTAGGATTAGGGTTAGGTAGAGGTCTAGGGTGAGGGTGAGGGTTAGGCTGAGGGTTAGCGTGAGTCTGAGGGTGAGGGTGAGGGTTAGGGTTAGGTTGAGGTTTAGGGTTAGGGTTTGGGTGAGGGTGAGGTTAAGAATGAGGATTAGTTTTAGGGTTAGTGTGAGGTTTAGGTTGAGGATGATGGTTAGGGTTAGTGTGATGGTTAGGGTTAGTGTTAGTGTTAGGGTTATGGTTAGTGTTAGGGTGAGGTTAAGTGTTAGGATGAGGGTTAGGGTTAGGGTGAGGGTTATGGTTAGAATGAAGGTTAGGGTTAGGTATAGGGTTATTTTTAGGATTAGTGTTAGAGTTATGGTTATGGTGAAGGTGAGGGTTAGGTTTAGGTTTAGGGTGAGGTTTATGTTAAGGGTTAGGGTTAGAGTTAGGGTTAGGGTGGGGGTGAGGTTTAGGGTTAGAGTTAGCCTTAGTGTTAGTGTTAGGGTCTAGGGTGAGGGTTAGTGTGAGGGTTAGGGTTAGGCTTAAGCTTACGGTTAGGCTTAAGCTTAGAATGAGAGTGAGGGTGAGGGTTAGGGTTAACGTTAGGGTTAGGGTTCGGGTTAAAGTTAGGGTGAGGGTTAGGATGAGGTGTAGGGTTAGGATTAGGGTTAGGTTGAGCACTAGGGTGATGGTTAGTGTGAGGGTTAGGGTTAGGGTTAGGGATAGGTTTAGGTTTAGGATTAGGTTTAGATTGAGGGTGAATGTGAGGGTTAGGGTTGGGTTAGGGTTAGGCGTAGGATTAGGGTGAGTGTTAGGGATAGGGTTTCGTTTAGGGTGAGGGTGAGGGTTAGGGTTAGGATTAGGGTGAGGGTGAGGGTGAGGGTTTGGTTAAGGGTTAGTGTGAGGTTTAGGGTTATTGTGAGGATTATGTATATGGTGAGGTTTAGAGTTAGGTTTAGGGTTAGGTTTAGGGTTAGGGTTAGTGTGAGGTTTAGGGTTATGATTAGGGTTATTTTTAGGGCGAGTGTGAGGGTTAGGGTTAGAGTTAGGGTTAGGCTTAGGCTTAGGGTTTGGTTATGGCCTAGGGTGAGGGTGAGGGTTAAGGTTAGGGTTAGGTTGAGGGTTAGGGTGAGGGTTAGTGTTAGGGTTAGGGTTAGGGGTGGGTTTAAGGTTAGGCTTAATGTTAGGCCGAGGGTGAGGGTGAGGGTTAAGGTTAGGGTGAGGGTGTGGTTTAGGGTTAGATTTAGTGTTAGGGTTAGGTTAGTGTGAGTGTTAGGTTAAGGGTTAGTGTTATGGTTAGGGTTAGGGTGCGGGTGAGTGTGAGGGTTAGGGTTAGTCTTATGCTTAGGCTTAGGATTAGTCCGAGCATGAGGGTGAGGGTTAATGTTAGGGTTTTAGGATTAGGGTTATGGTTAGGGTGAGGGTGAGCTTGAAGGTTAGAGTTAGGTTTAGGGAGAGGTTTAGTGTGAGGGTTAGGGTTAGGGTTGTTGTGAGGGTTAAGGTTAGGGTGATGGTTAGGTTGAGGTTTAATGTTAAGGTTAGGATTAGGTTTAGGACTACATTTTCCCTGAGGGTTAGGTTTAGGGTTCAGCTTAGTCTTAGGGTTAGGCTGAAGGTATGGATGGGGATGAGGATTAGGTTTAGAATGATGGTTAGGGTTATGGTTAGGAGGAGGGTTAGTGTTTTGATTAGGGTTAGGGTGAGGGCTAGGATGAGGGTGAGTGTTAGGGTTAGGGGTAGGCTTAGGCTTAGGGTTAGGCTGAGGCTGAGGGTGAGGGTCAGGTTTAGGGTTAGGGTGATAGATGGGGTTAAAGTTAGGGTGAGAGTTAGTATAAGGATTAGGGTTAGGGTGCGGGTTAGGGTGAGGGTGACTTTATGGGTAAAGGTGAGCATTAGGCTGAGGGTGAGGTCTAGGATTAGGGTGAGGTTTAGGGTAATGTGATGGTTAGGGTTAGTGTGAGGGTTAGTGTTAAGGTCAGGGTTAGTGTTAGGTTGAGTCTAAGTGTTAGGGTGAGGGTTAGGGTTAGGGTGATGTTTACGGTTAGGATGAGGGTTAGGGTTAGGTTTAAGGTTATTGTTAGGGTTAGGATTACGGTTACAGTGAGGGTGAGGGTGAGGTTTAGGGTTAGGATGAATTTAGGTTTAGGGTTAGGGATAGAGTTAGGGTTAGGGTGAGGGTGAGATTGAGGTTTAGGGTTAGGGTTAGGGTTTGGGTTAATGTTAGGGTGAGGGTAAGTTTTAGGGTGAGGGTTTGGGTTAGGGTGAGTGTTATTGTTAGGGTGAGGTTTAGGAATAGTGTTAGGGTTTTTGTTAGGGTTAGGTTTAGGGTTACAGTTACGTTGAGGGTGAGGATGAGGGTTAGGGTTAAGGTTAGGGTGAAGTTTAGGGTTTGGGTTAGGGTTAGAGTTAGGGTTAGGGTGAGAGTGAGGTTTAGGGTTAGAGTTAGGTTTAGGGTGAGGGTTAGGTTGAGGGTTAGGGGTAGGGTTAGTGTTAGGGTAAGGGTTAGGGTGAGAGGTAGAGGGAGGGTTAGGGTTAGGGTTAGGGTTAGGTTTAGGATTAGGGTTAGGGTGAGGGCGAGTGTGTGTGTTAGGGTTAGGTTTAGGGTTAGTCTTAGGGTTAGGCTGAGTGTGAGGTTAAAGGTGAGGATTAAGGTACGGGTTAGTGTTAGGGTTAGGGTGAGGTTTAGGGTGAGGTTGAGGGATAGGGTTAGGGTTAGGATTAGGATTAGTGTTAGGCTTAGTGTGAGTGTGAGGGATAGGGATAGGGTTAGGGTTAGGCATACGGTTAGGCTGAGGGTGAGGGTGAAGGCTGTGTTAGGGTGAGGGTTAGGGTTAGGGTGTGCTTTAGTGTTAGTTTTAGGGTTAGAGTTAGGGTTAGTAATAGTGTTAGGGTTAGGGTGAGAGTTAGGGGGAGGATTAGGGTTAGGGTTACAGTTAGAGTTAGCCTTAGGGTTAGGGTGAGGGTGAGGTTTAGGGATAGAATTAGGGTTAGGGTGAGGCTGAGGGTGAGGGTTAGTGTTAGGGTAAGTGTTAGGTTTGGGGATAGGGGGAGGGTTAGTTTGAGGGTGAGGGTTAGGGTTAGGCTTAGGATTTGGATTAGGATTAGGGATAGGGTGAGTGTGAGGGTTAGGGTTAGTGTTATGGTTAACCTTAGGTTTAGGCTGAAGTTGAGGATGAGGGTGAGGGTTAGGATTAGGGTGAGGGTTAGGGTTAGGTTTAGGGTGAGTTTTAGTGTTAGGGTTAGGGTTAGGTTTAGGGTTAGGGTTAAGGTGAGGGTGAGGGTTAGGGTTAGGGTTAGGATTAGGGATAGGGTGAGGGTGAGTGTTAGGATTAGGGTTAGGGTTACATTTATTGTTAGTGTTATGCTTAAGGTTAACTTTGTGGTGAGGGTGAGGCTGAGGGTGAGTGTTAGGGTTAGGATTAGGGTTAAGTTTAGCTTTCGGGTTAGGGTTGGTGTTATTGTTAATGTTAGGGTTAGAGTTGTGGTGAGAGTGAGGGTGAAGGTGAGGGTGAGTGTTAGGGTTTGGTTTAGGGTGAGGTTTAGGGTTAGGGTGAGGATTAGGGTTAGGGTGAGGGTAAGGTTTAGCGTTAGAGTTAAGGTTAGGGGGATAGTTAGTGTGAGGGTTAGGGTTAGGGTGAGGGTTAGGTTGAAGTTTAGGTTTCGACTTACAGTTAGGTTTAGGATTAGGGTTATGGTGAGGGTGAGTGTGAGGATTTAGGTTAGGCTTAGGCTTAGGCTTAGTGTTGCCTGAGGGTGAGGATGGGGGTGGGGATTAAGGTTCTGGTGATTTTTAGGGTTAGGGTGAGGGTGAGGGTTAGGATGAGGGTTAGGGTTAGGATTAGGGTTATGGTGAGGGCCAGGGTGAGGGTGAGGTTTAGGGTTAGGATTAGGTTTAGGCTTATGGTTAGGCTGAGGCTGAGGTTGAGCTGAAGGTTTAGCATTAGGGTGATGGTTAGTGTTACGTTTAGGTTGAAGGTTAGCATGAGGTTTAGACATAGGGTGAGGGTTAGCGTGAGGGTGATGGTAAGGGTAAAGTTGAGGGTTAGGCTGAGGGTGAGGGTTAAGATCAGGGTGAGGGTTAGTGTTAGTGTGAGGGTTAGGGTAAGGGTGAGGGTTAGGGGTTAGTGTGAGGGTAAGGGTTAGATTGAGTATTAGGGTTAGGGTTAGTGTGAGGTTTAGGGTGAGGATGAGTGTTAGGGTTAGGGTGAGGGTTAAGGTTAGGGTGAGGGCTAGGGTGAGGGTGAGGGTTAGGGTTAGGATTAGGGTTAGGGTGAGTTATAGGGTTAGGGTGACGGTTAGGGTTAGTGTATGGGTTAGTGTTAGGGTTAGGGTTAGTGTTAGTGTGAGGGTAAGTGTTAGGGTGAGGTTTAGGGTTTGGGTGAGTGTTATAGTTAGGGTGATGTTTAGGGTTAGGTTAGGGTTATTGTTGTTGTTAGGTTTAGGGTTATGTTGAGGTTGAGGGTGAAGGTGAGGGTTAGGGTTAGTGTTAGGGTGAGGTTTAGGGTTATGATTAGGTTTAGAGTTAGGAATAGGTTGAGGGTGAGGTTTAGGATTAAAGTTAGGCTTAGGGTGAGGGTTAGTGTGAGGGTTAGCGTTAGGGACAGTTTTAGGTTATGGTTATTGTGAGAGTTAGTGTGAGGGTTAGGGTTAGAGTGAAGGTTAGGCTTAGGGTTAGGGTTAGGGTGAGGATGAGTGTGTGGGTTAGGGTTAGGTTTAGGGTTAGGCTTAGGGTTAGGCTTAGACTGAGGTTGAATGTGAGGCTTAAGGTTAGGGTGAGGGCTCGAGTTAGGGTTAGATTGAGGGTAAGGATGAGGGTTAGGGTTAGGATTAGGGTTAAGGTGAGCACTGGCGTGACGGTTAGTGTGAGGGTTAGGGTTAGGGATAGGGTTAGGTTTAGGATTATGGTTAGGTTGAGGGTGAGTGTGAGGTTTAGGGTTAGGGTTAGGGTTAGGCTGAGGGTTAGGTTTAGGGTTAGTGTTAGGGTTTGATTTAGGCTGAGGGTGAGGTTTAGCGTTAGGGTTAGGGTTAGGGTTAGGGTTAGGCTGAGGATGAGTGTGGGGGTGAGAATTAGGGTTAGCGTGAGGGTTAGGTTTAGAGTCAGTGTTATTGTTAGGGTTAGGGTTAGAGTTATGGTGAGGCTGAGGTTGCGGGTGAGGGTTAGGGTTGGGATTAGGGTGAGATTTAGAGTTAGGGTTGGAGATAGGGTGGGTTGGGCTTAGGGTTAGGCTGAGGGTGAGGGTAGGGATGAGGATTAGGTTTAGGTTTAGGGTTAGGGTTAGAGTTAGGGTTAGGCTTAGGCTTAGGATTAGGCTGAGGGTGAGGTTGGGGCGAGGATTAGGGTTTTTGTGATGGTTAGGTTTAGGGTTAGGTTGATGGTTAGGATGAGGGTTAGGGTTAGGATTAGGGTTAGGGTGAGGGCTAGGGTGAGGTTGAGGGATAGGGTTAGGTATAGGCTTAGGCTTAGTGTTAGTCTGACTGTGAGGTTGAGGGTGAGGGTTAGGGTTATGGTGATGGTTAGGTTTACGGTTAGGGTGAGGGTTAGGATGAGTGTTAGGTTTAGGGTGATTGTGATGGTAAGTGTAAATGTGAGGGTTAGGCTGAGGGTGAGGGTTAAGATAAGGGTAAGGGTTAGGGTTGGGGTGCGGGTTAGGGTAAGCTTTATGGTTAGGGTTAGGGTGAGGGTGAGGGTTAGATTGAGAATTAGGGTTAGGGTTAGTGTGCGGTTTAGGGTAAGGATGAGGGTTAGGTTTATGGTGATGGTTAGGGTTGGAATTAGGGTTAGGGTGAGGGCTAGGGTGAGCGTGAGGATTAGGGTTGGGTTTAGGGTGAGGTTGAGGTTTAGGTTAAGGTTGAGTGTTAAGATTAGTGTGAGGGTTAATGTTATGGTTAGGGTTAGTGTAAGGGTGAGGGTAAGTGTTAGGGTGATGGTTAGGGTTAGGGTTATTGTTAGGGTTAGGTTTATGGTTAAACTTGCAGTGAGGGTGAGGGTTAGGGTTAGGTTTAGGGTTAGGTTTAGGGTTAGGGTTACAGTTAGACTTTGGGTTAGGGCTAGGATTAGGCTTAGGGTGAAGGCTAAGTCGAGGGTGAGGGTGAGGGTTAGGGTTAGGGTTAGGATTAGGTTGAGGGTGAGGGTGAGTGTGTGGGGTAGGGTTAGGTTTAGGGTTAGGCTTAGGGTTAGGCTAAGGGTTAGGTTGAGGGTGAGGGTTATGTTTAGGGTGAGGGTTAGGGTTAGGGTTAGGGTAGTTTTAATGTTAGGTTTAGGTTTAGGGATAGGTTGAGGTTTAGGGTTAGGGTTATCTTGAGGGTGAAGGTTAGGGTTAGGTTGAGGGTTAGGATTAGGGCTAGGTTTAGGTTGAATGTTAGGGTTAGGGATTTGGTAAGGGTTATCATTAGGGAAAGTGTTAGGATTAGCGTTAGGATGAGGGCTAGGGTGAGAGTGAGTGTTAGGTTTAGGGTAATGGTGAGGTTTAGGTTTTGGGTAAGTTTTAGGGTTAGGGTGAGGGTTAGGGTTAGGGTTATGGTGAGGGTCAGGGTTAGGGTTTGGTTGAGGGTTAGAATTAGGTTTAGGGTTAGGGTGAGGGTTAGGATGAGGGTTAGAGATACAATTAGGGTTAAGCTCAGGGCTGGGGTGAGGGTGAGGGTAAGTGTTAGGGTTAGGGTAAGTTTTATGGTTAGGGTGAAGGTGAGGTTAAGGGTTAGGGTTAGGGTTAGGGTTAGGCTTAGGGAAAGGCTGAGTGTGAGTGAAAGGGTGAGGGTTAGGGTGAGGGTTAGGTTTAGGGTTAGAGTTAGGGTTAGGGTTAGAGTGAGCGTTACGGTAAAGGTTAGGGTTAGGGATAGGGTTAGGTTTAGGATTAGGTTTTGGGTGAGGGTGAGTGTGGGGTTTATGGTTAGGGTTAGGGTTTTTCTTAGGGATAGGCTGAAGGTGAGGGTGAGAGTTAGGGTTACAGTGAGGGTTTGGGTGAGTGTTAGGATGTGGGTTAGGTTTAGGATTAGGGTGAGGTTTAGGGTTGGGTTTAGGGTGAGAGTTAGGGTTAGGTTTAAGGTGAGGTTTAGGGTTAGGGTTAAGGTTAGGTTTAGGGATAGGGTGAGGGTTAGGGTTAGGGTTATGTTGAGGGTGAGGTTTAGGTTTAGGTTGAGGGATAGTATTAGGGCTAGGTTTAGGGTGAGTTTTAGGGTGAGGGTTTGCATGAGGGGTAGGGTTAAGATTTGGGTTAGGATGAGGGCTAGGGTTAGGTTGAGGTTTAGGCTGAGGGTTTGGGTTATGGTGAGGGTGTGGGTTAGGTTTGGACTGAAGGTTATTGTGAGGACTAAGGTGAGGGTTAGGGTTAGGGTTAGGGTGAGGGTTAGGTTGAGGTTTAGGTTTAGGGTTAGGGTTAGGATTAGGGTTAGTATGAGGGTAAGTGTAAGGGTTAGGGTGAGGGTTATCCTTAGGCTTAGGGTTAGGCTGAGGGTGAGGTTGGGGATGAGGATTAGGTTTAGAATGATGGTTCCAGTTATGATTAGGTTGAGTGTTATGATGAGGGTTAGGGTTAGGATTAGGGATACGGTGAGGTCTAGGGTGAGTGTGAGGTTTAGGGTTAAGTTTAGGCTTAGGCTTAGGGTTAGACTAAGGCTGAAGGTAAGGGTGAGGGTTAGGGTTAGGGTGATGGTTAGTGTTACAGTAAGGGTGAGGGTTAGGATGAGGGTTAGAATTAGGGTGAGGGTTAGGATGAGGGTGACAGTAAGAGTAAAGATGAGGGTTAGGCCTCAGCCTAACCCTCAGGGTGAAGTTTAGTGTTAGGGTTAGGGTTAGAATTAGGGTTAGGGTGAGGGTGAAGTTTAACGGTAGAGTTAGGGATAGGGTGAGGGTTAGGGTGAGGGTTAGGGTTAGGGTGAGGGTTAGTGTGGGAGTGACGGTAAGGGTAAACATGAGGGTTAGGCTGAGGGTGAGAGTTACTGTAAGGGTGAGGGTTAGGTTCAGGGTGAGATTTAGGTTGAGGATGAGGTGAGGGTTATGGTAAGGTTGACGGTGAGTATTTGGGTTAGGGTGAGTATGAGGGTTAGACTGAGGATTAGTGTAAGGGTTAGTATGAGGTTTAGGGTGAGGCTGATGGTTAGGGTTAGGGTGAGGAATAGGGTAAAGTTGAGGGTTAGGGTTAGGGTTTGGGTGAGGTTTAAGTTTAGGGTGATGGTTAGTGGTAGTGTGAGGGATAGTTTTTGGGTTAGTGTTAGTGTTAGGGTTAGCATAAGTGTTAGGGTAAGGTGTAGGTTTAGGGTGAGGTTTACGGTTAAGGTTAGGGTTTGGGTTATGGTGAAGGTGAGGTTTAGGGTTAGAGTTAAATTTAGGGTGAGGGTTAGGGTTAGGGTTAGGGTTAGGTTACTGTCAGGTTAGGGATAAGGTGAGGTTTAGTGTGGGGGTGAGGGTTAGTGTTAGGGTTCAGATTAGGATTAGGGTTAAGGTGAGGGTGAGTGTGAGTGTTAGGGTTAGCGTTAGGATTAGGATTAGAGTTAGGGTGAGGGTGAGGGTTACGGTTAGGGTGAGTGTTGGGATTAGGGTTAGTGTGAGGGTTAGGGTGAGTGTTAATCTTAGACTTAGGGTTTGGTTGTGGGCTAGGGTGAGGGTGAGGGTTGGGGTGAGGGTTAGGGTGAGGGTTTGGTTAGTGTTAGGTTTAGGGTTGGGATTAGGTTTAGGCAAAATGTTAGGCTGAGGGCGTGGGTGAGGGTGAGGGTTATGGTGAGGGTGAGGGTTAGGGTTAGGGTTAGGGTATGATTTAGTGTTAGGTTTAGGGTTAGTGTTAGTCTTAGGTTTAAGTTGAGAGTTAGGGGGAGGGTCAGGGTTAGGGTGAGACTTATGTTTAGCATTAGGGTTAGGGTGAGGGTGAGGTTTAGGGATAAATTAGGGTTAGGGTGAATCTGAGGGTGAGGTTTAATGTTAGGGTTAGTGTTAGGGTTAGGGTTAGGGTGAGGGTTAGGTTGAGGGTGAGGATTAGGGTTAGGGTTAGGATTAGGATTAGCATTAGGGTTAGTGTGAGGGTTAGGGTTAGCCTTAGGTTTAGGCTGAATGTGAGGGTGAGGGTTAAGTTTAGGTTTAGGTTGAGGGTTAGGTTTAGGGTTAGGGTGAGGTTTAGTGTTAGGGTTAGTGTTAGAATTAGGGTTAGGGTGAGGGTGAAGTTTAACGGTAGAGTTAGGGATAGGGTGAGGGTTAGGGTGAGGGTTAGGGTTAGGGTGAGGGTTAGTGTGGGAGTGACGGTAAGGGTAAAAATGAGGGTTAGCCTGAGGGTGAGAGTTACTGTAAGGGTGAGGGTTAGGTTCAGGGTGAGATTTAGGTTGAGGATGAGTGTAAGGTTTTGGGTGAGTGCTAGGGTAAGGGTGAGGGTTAGGGTTAGGGTTAAGGTGAGGGTGTTAGGTTGAGGGTTGGGGTAAGGTTGAGGGTTATGGTTTATGTGAGGGTTAGGGTTAGGGTTAGGTTTATTGTTATGTTTAGGGTTAGGGTTTAGGTTACGGTGAGGGTGAGTGTGAAGGTTAAGGTTAGGCTTAGGTTTAGGCTTACGGTTAGGGTGAGGTTTAGGGTTATGGTTATGGTGAGGTTTAGGGTTAGGTTTAGGGTTAGGGTTAGGGTGAGGTTGAGATTTTGGGGTTAGAGTTAGGGTTAGATTGAGCCTAAGGGTGAGGCTTAGGTTTAGGGTTAGTGTTAGGGTGAGGGTTAGGTTGAGGGTTAGTGTGAGGGTGAGGGTTAGGGTTAGGGTTAGGATTAGGATTAGGGTTAGTGTCAGGGTTAGGGTTAGGATTAGGGTTAGGATGAGTGTGAGTGTTACGATTAGGGTTAGGTTTAGGGTTAGGGTTAGGTTTAGGGATAGGATTAGTGTTATTCGTAGGGTTAGGTTTAGGGTTAGGCTTACGGTTAGGCTGAGGGTGAGGTTGAGGATGAGGATTAGGGTTAGGGTGAGGGTTAGGGTTAGGGTGAGTTTTAGGGCTATGTTTAGGGTGAGGTTGCGGGTTAGATTGAGGATTATTGTTAGGGTTAGTGTGAGGTTTAGGGTGAGGATGAGCGTTAGGGTTAGGGTGAGGGTTAGGGTGAGGGTGAGGGTTAGGGTTAGGGTTAGGATGAGGTTTAGGATTAGGGTGATGGTTAGGGTTAGTGTGAGGGTTAGTGTTAGGGTTAGGGTTAGTGTTAGGTTGAGGGTTAGGGTTAGGGTGAGTGTTATGGTTATGGTTAGCGTGAGTGTTAGGATTAGGGTTAGGGTTATTGTTAGTGTTAGGGTTAGGGTTTTGTTTAAGGTGAGGGTAAGGGTGTGGGTTAGGGTTGGGGATAGGATGAGGTTTAGGTTTAAGTTTAGGGTTAGAATTAGGGTTAGGGTGAGGGTGAGGTTTAGGATTAGAGTTAGGTTTAGTGTTAGGTTTAGGGTTAGGGTTAGGGTTAGACTTAGGCTTAAGCTTAGGCTTAGGCCAAGCATGAGGGTGAGGGTTAGATTTAGGGTAAGGGTGAGGAGTAGGGTTAGGGTTCTGATGAGGTTTATGTTTAGGATTAGGGTTGGGTTGAGGGCTAGGGTGAGGCTTAGTGTGAGGGTTAGGGTTAGGGATAGGGTTAGTTTTAGGATTAGGTTTAGGGTGAGGGTGAGTGTGAGCGTTAGGGTTAGGGTTAGGCTTAGTCTTAGGGTTAGGGTTTGGGTTTGGGTGAGTGTGCGGCTGAGGATTACGGTTAGGTTTAGGGTTAGGGTTAGGGTTAGGGTGAGGGTTAGGATGAAGGTTAAGGTTATGGTAAAGGTGAGACTTAGGTTTTGGGTGAGGGTTAGGGTTAGGATTAGGGTTAGGCTGAGGGTGAGTGTGAGGATTAGGGTTATGGTTATGGTTATGGTTAGGTTTAGGGTTAAAAATAGTGTTATTGTTAGGGTTAGGGTTCGAGTTAAGGTGAGGGTGAGGGTGAGGTTGATGGTGAGGGTTAAGATTATAATTAGGGTGAGGTTTAGGGTTACAGGTAGGATGAGGGTTAGGGTGAGGGTGAGGTTTAGCCTTAGATTTGGGTTAGGGGAGGGTTAGTTCGTGGGTTCGGTTTAGGGTTCGTGTTAGGGTTAAGGTTAGTGTTAGGTTGAGGGTAAGTTTTAGTGTGAGGATTAGGGTTAGGATGAGGGTTATGGTTAGGTTGAGGGTTAGGGTTAGGGTTCGTGTTAGGGTTAAGTTTAGTGTTAGCTTGGGGGTTAGGGTTAGGGTTAGGCTTTCAACTTATAAGGAGATGTCAGTTCTCATATTGCACTCTATTTTCTGTTATCAGTTAACTATCTAAAATTATCTGAACTTATTGATTGATGTCCCACAATAATTTTGTTGGCATGCTGAAAATATCTGGGTACTAAACAGAGGGGGGAATATAAGAATTAAGGAAATAGGCTGAAGTGAATATATCACATGAAACCATATCTTATTTTTCCCAGTCCCAAAGCACATTCCTTTCACAAAGTCATTGACAAATGAATAGTCCAATGAGCTACTGTGTCCTATTCACATAGGATCATAGCGTTAGGGTGAGGGTGAGCATTAGGGGTAGAGTTATCGTTAGAGTAATTGTTAGGGTTGGGGTGATGTTAAGGGTTAACGTGAGGGTTAGGGTGAGGGTGAGGGTGACGGTGGGGAGAGGGTTATGGTTAGTGTGAGGGTTAGGGTTAGGGGAAGGTTGTGGGTGATGTTTAGATTGAGGATTAGTTTTAGGGTTAGTGTGAGGTTTAGGGTGAGGATGAGGGTTAGGGTTAGGGTTAGGGCTAGGGTGAGGGTGAGGGTTAGCTTTAGGTTTAGGGTGAGGTTTAGAGTTAGGGTGATGGTTAGGGTTAGTGTGAGTGTTAGTGTTAGGGATAGGGTTAGTGTTAGGGTAATGGTAAGTGTTAGGTTGAGGGCTAGGGTTAGGGTTAGTGTTAGGGTGAGGGTAAGTAGTAGGGTGAGGGTTAGGGTTAGTTTTAGGTTTAGGCTTAGGCTTAGGTAGAGCATGAGGGTGAGGGTGAGGGTTAGGATCAGAGTGAGGGTTAGGTTGAGGGTTAGGATGAGGTTTAGGGTTAGGATTAGGGTAAGGATGAGGGCTAGGTTGAGGGTTAGTGTGAGGGTTAGGATTAGGTTTAGGATTAGGGTTAGGGTGAGGTTAAGGGTTAGGGTTAGGGTTAGGGTTAAGGTTAGAATATGGGTGAGGGTTAGGGTTAGGGTGTGGGTGAGGAT
The DNA here is from genome assembly GCF_024711535.1 of Dipodomys merriami. Taxonomy (NCBI): domain Eukaryota; kingdom Metazoa; phylum Chordata; class Mammalia; order Rodentia; family Heteromyidae; genus Dipodomys; species Dipodomys merriami. Next base: position 4,586,632 of record NW_027206479.1, read on the forward strand.
GAGGATTAGGATTAGGTTTAGGGTTAGGGTTAGGGTTACATTGAGGGTTAGGGTTAGGGTTAGGTTTAGGCTTCGGGTTAGGCTGAGGGTGAGGTTGGGGTTGAGGATTAGAGTTAGGGTTAGTGTTAGGCTTAGTTTTAGGGTTATTGTTAGTGTTAAGGTTAGGGTTAAGTTTTTGGTGAGGCTGAGGCTGAGGGTGTGGGTTTTTGTTAGGGTTCGGGTTAGGGTTAGTTTTAGGGTTAGGGTTAGTATTATTTTTAGGGTTAGGCTTAGAGTTACGGTGAGGTTGAGGGTGAGGGTGAGGTTTGGGGTTAGTGTGAGGTTTAGGGTTAGGGTTAGGGTTAAGGTTAGGATCAGGGTTAGGGTGTGGGTAAGTCTGAGGGTTAGGGTGAGGGTTAGGCTTAGGCTTATGGTTAGTCTGAGGGTGAGGGTGGGGGTGAGGATTAGGGTTAGGGTGATGGTTTGGGTTAGGGTTAGTGTTATTGTTAGGATTAGGGTTAGAGTTACAGTGTGGGAGAGGGTGCGGGTGAGGGTTAGGTTTAGGGTTAGGGTTAGGATAAGGGCTAGGATGAGGGTGAGGTTTCCAGTTAGGTTCAGGGTGAGCTTTAGGGTTAGGGTTAGGGTGAGGGTGAGGGTGAGGTTTAGGGTTAGAGTTAGGGTTAGGGTGAGGCTGACGGTGAGGGTGAGGGTTTGGTTTAGAGTTAAGATTAGGATTAGGTTTAGGGTTAGGCTGGGGGTGATGGTTAGGGTGAGGGTCATGTTGATGATGAGGGTTAGGTTTAGGCTGAAGACTAGGGTGAGGGTGAGGTTTAGGGATAGGATTAGGAAGAGTTTTTGGGTTAGGGTGATGGTTAGGGTTAGTGTGAGGATTAGTGTTAGGGTTAGGGTTAGTGCTAGGGAAAGTGTTAGGGTGAGGGTTAGGGTTAGGGTGAGGGTTATGGTTAGGGTTATGGTTATGGTTAGGCTTAGCATTATTGTTAGGGTTAGGGTTAGGGTTAAGCTTACTGTGAGGGTGAAGGTGCGGGTTAGGGTTAGAGTGAGGGTGAGGGTTAGAATTAGGGTTAGAGTGAGGGCTAGGGTGAGGGTGTGTTAGGTTTAGGGTTAGGGTTAGGGTGAGGTTGAGGATTAGGCTGAGGGTTAGGGTTAATGTGAGGGTTAGTGTTAGGGTTGGGGTTAGTGTTAGGGTTAGGGTGAGGGCTATGGTTTGGGTGAGGGCTATGTTTTGGGTGAGGTTTAGGGTTAGGCTTAGGGTTATTTTTAGGCTTCGGATTAGGTTTACGGTTATGGTGAGGGTGAGGATGAGGGTTAGGGTTAGGGTTAGGGTGAGATTTAGCGTTAGGGTGAGGGTTAGAGTTAGGCTTTTGGTGAGGGTGAGTTTTAGGTGTAGAGTTAAGGTTAGAGTGAGGTTTAGGGAGAGGGTTACGGTTACAGTGAGTGTTAGGGTGGGGGAGACGGTAAGGGAAAAGGTGATGGTTAGGCTGAGGTTGCGGGTTACAGTAAGGGTGAGTGTTAGAGTTAGGGTGAGGTATAGTTTAGGGTTAGGGTTAGGGTGAGGGTTAGATTGAGGATTAGTGTTAGGGTTAGTGTGAGGTTTAGGGTTAGGATGAGGGTTAGATTTAGAGTTAGGGTGAGATTTAGGGTTAGGGTGATGGGTAGTGTTAGTGTGAGTGTTAATGTTAGCTTTAGGGTTAGTTTTAGTTTGAGGGTAAGTTTTAGGGTGAGGGTGAGTGTAATGGTTAGGGTGAGGGTTAGGGTTAGGGTTAATGTTAGGGTTAGGGTTAGAGTTAGTGTTCGGGTGAGAGATAGGGTTAGGTTTAAGTTTAGGATTAGGGTGAGGGTTAATGTAAGGATTAACTTGAAGGTGAGGGTTAGGGTTTGGTTGAGGGTTAGGGTTAGTATTAGGGTGAGGGTGAGGGTGAGTTTTAGGGTTAGTGTTGAGTGAGGGTTAGGATGTGGATTAGGATTAGGGTTAGGGTGTGGTCTAGGGTGAGGTTGAGGTTTAAGGTAAGGGTTAGGATGAGGTTTAGGGTTAGGGTTAGGATTAGGGTTAGGGTGTGGGTGAGATTTAGGGTTAGAGTTAGTTTTAGTGTTCTGCTTAGTTTTGGGTGAGGGTTATGGTTAGGTTTAGGCTTAGGCTGAGGCATAGGATTAGGCCAAGCATGAGGGTGAGGGTTAGGGTTCGGGTTTGGGTGAGTGTTAGGGTTAGGGTTAGGGTGAGTGTTAAGATGTGGTTTAGGATTAGTATTAGGATAAGGGTGAGGGCTAGGCTGAGGGTTAGGGTGAGGGTTAGGGTTAGGGGTAGGGTTAGGTTTAGGATAAGGGTAAGAGTGAGGGTGAGTGTGAGGATTAGGGTTAGGGTTAGGGTTAGGCTTAATGTTAGGGTGAGGGTTAGGGTTGGGTTTGGGTTAGGGTTAGTGCAAGGCTGAGGATTAGGGTTAGGGTTAGGGTTAAGGTTTGGGTTAGTTTTAGTGTTACTGTGAGGTTTAGAATTAGGGTTAGAGTTAGGCTTAGGGTTATGCTGAGGATGAGGGTGGGGGTGAGGCTTAGAGTTAGGGTTAGGCTTAAGCTTAGGGTTAGGGTTATTGTTAGAATTAGGGTTAGATTTAGCGTGAGTGTGAGGGTTTGGGTGAGGGTTAGGGTGTGGGCTAGAGTGAGGGTGAGTTTTAGGGTTAGGGTTAGGGTGAGATTTAGGCTTAGGGTAAAGGTGAGGGTTATGGTGAGGGTGAGGATTAGGCTTAGGGTTAGGATTAGGATTAGGGTAAGGATTAGGATGTGTGTGAGGGTTAGGGTTATGGTTAGGGTTAGGTAGGCTTAGGGTTAGGGTTAGGCTGAGTGTGAGGTTGAGGGTGAGGGTTAGGTTTAGGGTTAGGTTGAGGTTTAGTGTTAGTGTTAGGGTTAGAGTTAGGGTTAGGGTGAGGTTGAGGTTTAAGGGTGGAGTTTGTGTTACTGGTCAGGGTTAAGGTGGGGGTGACGGTAAGGGTAAAGTTAAGGGTTAGGTTGAGGGTGAGGGTTACTTTAAGGGTGAGGGTTAGGGTTAGGGTAAGGGTTAGGGTTAGGGTGAGGGTGAGGGTGAGGGTTAGATTGAGGATTAGTGTTAGGTTTAGTGTGAGGTTTAGGGTGAGGTTGAGGGTTAGGGTTAGGGTGAGGGCTAGGGTGAGGGTGAGGGTTAGGGTCAATGTTAGAGTGAGATTTAGGGTTAGGATGATTGTTAGGGTTAGTGTGATGGTTATTTTTAGGGTTAGGGTTAGTGTTAGCCTGAGGGTAAGTGTTAGGGTGAGGGTTAGGTTTAGGGTGAGGGTTATGGTTAGGGTGAGGTTGAGGGTTAGGTTTAGGGTTCGGTTGAGGTTGAGGCATAGGTCTAAGTTTAGGTTTAGGGTCAGGGTGAGGTTTAGTGTTAGACTTAGGGTTAGGTTGAGACTGAGGATGAGGGTTAGGGTTAGGATTAATGTTAGGGTTAGGCTTAAGGAGAGGGTTAGATTGAGGGTGAGGGTTAGGATTAGGGTTAGGAGTAGGATTAGGGTTTGGGTTAGGGTGAGTGTGATGTTTAGGGTGAGGGTTAGGTTTAGGCTTAGGTAGAGGGTAAACGTTAGGGTTAGGGTGAGGGTGAGTGTGAGGGTTATTGTTAGGATTAGGGTGAGGGTGAGGGTCAGGATTAGGGTTTGGTTAGGGTGAGGCTGAGGCTGAGTATTAGGGTGAGGTTTAGAGTAAGGTTTAGGCTTAGGCTTCGGGTTTGGCTGAGCGTGAGGTTGAGGGTGAGGGTTAGGGTTAGGGTGATGGTTAGGTTTACGGTTAGGGTGAGGGTTAGGATGAAGTTTAGTGTTAGGGTGAGGATGATGGTAAGGTTAAAGTGACGTTTAGACTGAGGGTGAGGGTTATGTTTAGGTGTAGCGTTAGGGTTATTGTTAGGGTGAGGGTTAGATTGAGGATTAGGTTTAGGGTTAGGTTTAGTGTTAGGGTGAGGGTTAGGGTTAGGGCTAGGCTTAGGCTTAGGCATAGGCTTAGGCAGAACATGATGGTGCGGCTTATGATTATGGTTAGGGTGAGGGTTATGATTTGGGTTAGGATGAAGGTTAGGATGAGGTTTAGGGTTAGGGTTAGGGTTAGGGTGAGGGCTAGGGTGAGGCTTAGGTTGAGGGTTAGGTTTAGGGTTACATTTAGGATTAGGGTTAGGGTGAGGGTGAGTGTGAGGGTTAGGTTAGGTTTAGGGTTAGGCTTAGGGTTAGGGTGAGGGTTAGGGTTAGGTTTTGGGTTAGGGTGAGAGTGAGGGTGAGGCTGAGGATTAGGGTTAGGTTTAGGGTCAGGGTTAGGGTTAATGTAAGGGTGAGTGTGAGGGTTAGGTTTAGCATTAGGGTTAGAGTTAGGATTATGGTGAGGGTTAGTGTTAATGTTACGGTTAGGGTTTGGCTTAGGGACAGGCTGAGGTTGAGGGTGGGGGTGAGGATTAGGGTTAGGGTTAGGGTTAGGGTTATTGTTAGGGTTATGTTGCGGTGAGGGTGAGGCTGAGGGTGAGGGTTATGGTTAGGGTTAGGGTTAGGGTTAGGGTTAGGGTTAGGTTTAGGGTTAGAGTTACTTTCAGGTTGAGGGTGAGGGTGAGGGTTAGGGTTAAGGTGAGGTTTAGGTTGAGGTTTAGGTTTAGGGTTAGGGTTAGTGTGAGGTTTAGGGTTATAGTTAGTGTTAGGGTGATGCTGAGGGTGAGGGTTATTGATAGGGTTAGTGTTAGAGTTAGGGTTAGTGTGAGGGTTAGGGTGAGGGTGAGGGTTATGCTTAGGGTTAGGATTAGGATTAGGGTTAATGTTAGGGCGAGTGTGAGGGTTAGGGTTAGGATGAGGTTTAGGTTCAGGGTTAGGGTTAGAGTTAGGGTTAGTGTGAGAGTGAGGTTTAGATTTAGAATTAATGTTAGTGTTAGGGTTAGTTTTAGGGTTAGTGTTAGGGTTAGGCTTAGGCTTAGGCCTATCATGAGGGTGAGGTTTAGGGTTAGGGTTAGGGTGAGTGTTAGGATGAGGTTTAGAGTTAGGATTAGGGTTAGGTTGAGGGCTAGGGTGAGGCTAAGTGTGAGGGTTAGGGTTAGGGGTAGGGTTAGGTTTAGGATTAGGGTTAGAGTGAGGGTGAGTGTGAGGGTTTGGGTTAGGGTTAGGGTTAGGGTGAGGGTCAGCGTTAGGGTTTGTTTAGGGTTAGGATGAAGCTGAGGATTAGGGTTAGGTTTAGGGTTAGGGTTAGGGTTAGGGTTATGTTGAGGGTTAGGATTAGGTTTAGGGTTAGGCTGAGGGTGAGGTTGGGGGTGAGGATTAGGGATAGGGTTATTGTTAGTGTTATGGTTAGGGTTAGAGTTACGGTGAGGTTGAGGCTGAGGGTGAGGGTTATGTTAGGTTAGGGTTAGGGTTAGGGTTAGGGTTAGTGTTATTGTTAGGGTTAGGGTTAGAGTTACTGTGAGTTTGAGGGTGAGGGTGAGGGTTACGGATAGGGTGAGGTTTAGGTTGAGGTTTAGCTTTAGGTTTAGGGTTAGGGTTAGGGTGAGGGTAAGGTTTAGGGTTAGGGTTAGGGTGAGGTTTATGCTTAGGGTGAGGATTAGGGTTAGGGTGAGGGTGAGGTTTAGGGTTAGAGTTAGGGTTAGAGGGAGGGTTGGGGTGAGATTTAGGGTTAGGATTAGTGTTAGGGTTAGGGTGAGGGTGAGGCTTAGGTTGAGGTTTAGGGATAGGGTTAGGTTTAGGTTTAGGTTAGGGTGAGGGTGAGGTTTAGGGTTAGGTTTAGTTTTAGGGGGAGGTTTAGTTCAATGGTTAGGGTTAGGGTTAGTGTTAGGGTTAAGGTTAGCTTGAGGGTTAGGTTGAGCTTTAGAGTTAGGGTTAGGGTTAGGGTTAGGATTAGGGTTAGGGTGAGGGTGAGTGTGAGGGTTAGGGTTAGGCTTAGGCTTAGGCTTTGGCTTACGCTGAGGGTGAGGGTGGGGTGAGGATTAGGGTTAGGTTGATGGTTATTTTTAGGGTTAGTGTAATTTTAGTTTTAGGGTTAGAGTAATGGTGAGGGTGAGGTTGAGGTTGAGAGTTAGCGTTAGGGTTAGGGTGGGGTTTAGGGTTAGGGTTAGGGTTAGGGTTAGGGTGAGGGTGAGTGTGAGGGTTAGGGTTAGGCTTAGGCTTAGGCTTTGGCTTAGGCTGAGGGTGAGGGTGGGGGTGAGGATTAGGGTTAGGTTGATGGTTATTGTTAGGGTTAGTGTAATTTTAGTTTTAGGGTTAGAGTAATGGTGAGGGTGAGGTTGAGGTTGAGGGTTAGCATTAGGGTTAGGGTGGGGTTTAGGGTTAGGGTTAGGGTTAGGGTTAGAGTGATGGTGTGGTTTAGGGTTGGGGCAGGGTTAGTTTTAAGGTTAGGGTTAGTGTTAGGGTGAGGGTAAGTGTTAAGGTGAGGCTTTGGTTTAAGTTGAGGGTTATGGATAGGGTGAGGGTTTGGGTAAGGGTTAGAGTAATTGTTTGGGTTAGAGTTAGGGTTATTGTTAAGGTGAGTATGAGAGTGAGGCTTAGGTTTAGGGTAAAGATGAGGTTTCTTTTTATGGTTAGGGTTAGAGTTAGGGTCAGGGTGAGAGTGAGTTTTAGGCTTAGAGTTATTGTTAGTGTTAGGGTGAGGTTTAGGGTTAGGGTTAGGGTGAGGTTGAGGGTTAGATTGAGGATTCCTGTTAGGGTTAGTGTGAGGTTTAGGGTGAGGATGAGAGTTAGGGTTAGGGTGAGGGTTAGTGTTAGGGTTAGGGATAGTGTTAGGTTGAGGGTTAGGTTTACCGTGAGTGTTACGGTTATGGTTAGGGTGAGTGTTCGGGTTAGGGTTATTGTTATTGTTAGTGTAAGGGCTAGGGTTATGTTTACGGTGAGGGTAAGGGTGTGGGTTAGGTTTGGGGTTAGAATAAGGTTTAGGTTTAGGATTAGGGTTAGAGTTAGGGTTAGGGAGAGGGTGAGGTTTAGGGTTAGAGTTAGGGTTAGTGTTAGGTTTAGGGTTAGGGTGAGGGTTAGGCTTAGGTTTAGGCTTAGGCTTAAGCTTAGGCTTAGGCAGAGCATGAGGGTGAGGGTTAGGGTTAGGGTGAGGGTTAGGTTTAGGATTAGGATGAGTTTTAGTTTTAGGATTAGGGTTAGGGTGAGGGCTAGGGTGTGGCTTGGGGTGAGGGTTAGGGTTTGGGATAAGGTTAGGTTTAGGATGTGAGCGTTAGGTTTAGGGTTAGTGTTAGGTTTAGGGTTACGGTTTGGGATAGGGTGAGGCTGAGGCTGAGGATTAGGGTTAGGTTTAGGGTTAGGTTTAGGTTTAGGGTTAGGGTTAGGTTTATTGTTACAATGAGGGTTAGGGTTAGGCCTAGGGTTAGGGTTAGGGTTAGGATGAGGGTGAGGGTGGCGGTGAGCATTAGGGTTAGGGTTAGGGTTAAAATTAGGGTTATTGTTAGTGTTATGTTTTGGGTTAAGTTTGCAGTTTGGGTGAGTCTGAGGGTGAGGGTTATGGTTAGGGTTTGGCTTAGGCTGAAGGTTAGGCTGAGCATGAGGTTGGGATGAAGAATAGGTTTTGGGTGATGGTTAGGGTTTGGGTTAGGGTTCGGGTTAGGATGATGGTTAGAGTTAGGGTTAGTGTTAGGGTGAGCGAGACAGTAAGAGTAAAGGTGAGGTTTACGGTTAGCGTGAGTGTTCCCCTAAGGGTGAGGGTTAGGATTAGGGTGATTGTTAGGGTAAGGGTTAGGGTGAGGGTTATGGTGAGGGTGAGGGATAGATTGAGGATTAGGGCTAGGGTTAGTGTGAGGTTTAGGGTGAGGATGAGGGTTAGGGTTAGGGTGAAGGTTAGGGTTAGAATTAAATTTAGGGTGGGGGCTAGGGTGAGGCTGAGGGTTAGGGTTAGGGGTAGGTTTAGGGTGAGAGTTTGGGTTACTGTGAGGGTTAGTGTGAGAGTTAGGTTTAGTGTTAGGGTGAGGGTAAGTGTTAGGGTGAGGGTTAGGGTTAGGTTTAGGCTTAGGTTTAGGGTGAGGGTTAGGTTTAGGGTTTGTGTTAGCTTGGGGGTGAGGCTGAGGATTAGGATTAGGTTTAAGGTTAGGTTTAGGGTTAGGCTTAAGTTTAGGGTTAAGGTTAGGATTCTGGTGAGGGTTAGGATTAGGGTTAGGCTTAGGCTGAGGATTAGGCTGAAGGTGAGGGTGAGGGTGGGGTTGCGGATTAGGTTTAGGGTTAGGGTTAGGGTTAGGTTTATTGTTAGTGTTATGGTTAGGGTTAGGTTTGCGGTGAGGGTAAGGCTGAGGGTGAGGGTTATGGTTAGGTTTAAGGTCAGGGTTAGGGTTTGGGTTAGTGTTATTGTTAGGGTTAGGGTTAGAGTTATTGTGAGGTTGAGGGTGAGGGTGAGGTTTTTGGTTAGGGTGAGGCTTAGTGTGAGGTTTTATGGTTAGGGTTAGTGTTAGTGTTAAGGTGAGAGTGACGTTTAGGGTTAGAGTTAGCATGATGGGGAGGGTTAGGGTGAGAGTTAGGGTTAGGGTTAGTGTTAGGGTTAGGGGGAGGGGGAGGGTTAGGTTGAGGTTTAGGGATATGGTTAGGTTTAGGATTAGGGTTAGGGTGAGGGTGAGTATGAGGGTTAGGATGAGGGTTAGGCTGAGGGTGAGGGTGGGGGTGAGGATTATGGTTACAGTGATGGTTAGGGTTTGGGTTAGTGTTATTGTTAGTGTTAGGGTTGGGGTTACGGTGAGATGAGGGTTCGGGTGAGGGTTAGGGTTAAGGTTAGGGTGAGGGTTAGGATGAGGATTAGGGTTAGGATTAGGGTTAGGGTTAGTGCTAGGGTTTGGGTGAGGGTTAGGGTTAGTGTTAGGGTGAGGTTCAGGGTTAGGATTATGGTTAGGGTGAGGGTGAGTGTTAGGATTAGGGTTGGGCTTAGGGTTAGGGCTAGGTTTAGGATTAGGATTAGTGTTGTTGTTAGGGTTAGGGTTAGAGTTATGGTGCGTGTGAGGGTGAGGGTTTGGGTTAGGATTATGGTGGGGTTTAGGGTTAGGGTTAGGTTTAGCGTTACGTTGAGGGTGAGGTTTAGGGTTACATATAGTTTGATGGGGAGGATTAGGGTGAGGGTTAAGTTTAGGGTTAGTGTTAGGTTAGTGTGAGAGTGAGGGTTAGTTTGAAGTTTAGGGTTAGGGTTAGGATTAGTGTGAGGGTTAGTGTTAGGGTTAGGGTTAGTGTTAGGGTGAGGGTATTTGTTAGGGTGAGGGTTTGGGTTACGGTGAGGGTTATGGTTAGGGTGAGGGTTAGGGTTAGTATTAGCGTTATTGTTAGGGTTGGGTTAGAGTTACAGTTAAAGTGAGGGTGAGAGTGAGGGTTATGGTTAGGGTTAGGATGAGGTTTAGGTTTAGGGTTAGGGTTAGAGTTAGGGTTAGGGTGAGAGTGAGATTTAGGGTTAGAGTTAGCCTTAGTGTTACATTTAGGGTTACAATGAGGTTTAGGGTTAGGATTAAGCTTAGGCTTAGTCTTAGGCCGAGAATGAAGTTGAGGGTTAAGGTTAGGGTTAGGCTGAGGGTTAGGGTTATTGTTAGGGTGAGGGTTAGGATGAGTTTTAGGGTTAGCATTGGGGTTAGGCTTAGGGCTAGGGTGAGGGTTAGGGTGAGGCTTAGGCTTAGGGATAGGGTTAGGGTAAGGATTAGGATTAGGGTGAGGGTGAGGGTTAGTGTTAGGGTTAGGATTAGGCTTAAGTTTAGGATGAGGGTTAAGTTTAGGGTTTGGTTTTGGGTGAGGGTGAGGATGAGGATTAGGATAAGGTTTAGGGTTAGGGTTAGGGTGGGCTTTAGGTTTAGGTTTAGGGTTAGGGTTAGGGTTAGGCTTTCATTGTGAGGATTAGGGTTAGGGTAGGCTTAGGGTTAGGTTATGGGTGATGGTGGGCTTGAGGATTAGTTTTAGTGTTAGGTTTTGGGTTATTGTTAATGTTATAGTTAGGGTTAAGTTTGTGGTGAGGGTGAGGCTGAGGGTTTTCGTTAGGGTGAGGTTTAGGGTTAGAGTTAGCATGAGGGGGAGGGTTAGGGTGAGGGTTAGGGTTGGGGTTAGTGTTAGGGTTTGGGTTAGGGTGAGGCTGAGGTTTAAGGTTAGAGTTAGGGTTAGGGTGAGGTTTAGGATGAGGGTTAGGGTTAGGATTAGGGTTAGGGTAAGGGCTAGGGTGAGGGTGAGTTTTAGCATTAGGGTTAGGTTGAGGTTTAGGGTTAGGGTTAGGCTTAGGGAGAGGGTGAGTTTTAGGGTTAGAGTTAGGGTTAGCATGAGGCTGAGGGTGAGGATTAGGGTTAGGGTGAGTGTTAGAGTTAGGGTGAGGGTGAGGGTTTATCTGAGGGTGAGGGTTAGGGTTAGGATTAGGATTAGGGTTAGGTTTTCAGTGAGTGTTAGGGTGAGGGTGAGGGATAGATTGAGGGTTAGGGTTAGGTTTAGTGTGAGGTTTAGGGTGCGGATGAGGGTTAGGGTGAGGGTGAGGGTTAGGGTTAGAATTAATTTTAGGGTGGGGGCTAGGGTGAGGCTGAGGTTTAGGGTTATGGTTAGGGTGAGAGTTAGGGTTACTGTGAGGGTTAGTGATGAGTTAGGGTTAGTGTAAGGGTGAGGGTAAGTGTTAGTGTGAGTGTTAGTTGTAGGTTGAGGGGTCAGGTTAGGGTGAGGTTTAGGGTTAGTTTTAGGCTTATTGTTAGGTTTAGGGTTAGGGGTATGGTGAGCGTTAGAATTAGGGGAGGTTTAGGGTTAGGATTAGGGTTAGAGTTTGGGTTAGGGTGAGTGTGAAGTTTAGGGTTAGAGTTAGGGTTCAGGTGAGGGTTATGATGAGGGTTAGGGTTAGGGTTTGTTTTAGGTTTAGGGTTAGGGTTCAGGTGAGGGTTAGGGTTAGGGTTAGTGTGAGGGTTAGGATGAAGGTTACGTTTAGGAATAGGGTTAGGATGAGGGCTAGGGTGCAGGTGAGGTTTAGGGTTAGGGTTAGGGTGAGGTTTGGGGTTAGGGTTAGGGTCAGTATGAGTTTGAGGTTTAGGGTTAGAGATAGGGTTAGGATGAGGGTTAGGGTGAGTGTTTGGCTAAGTGTTAGTGTTAGAGTTAGGGTTAGCGTGAGGTTTAGGGTGAGATTGTGTGTTAGAGTTGGGGTTAGGATTAGGATTAGGGTTAGGGAGAGGGGGAGTGTGAGGGTTAGAGATAGCCTTAGGTTTAGGCTGAGGGCGAGGGTGAGGGTGAGTGTTAGGGTTAGTTTTAGGGTTAGGGTTAGGGTTAGGGTGTGGTTTAATGTTAAGGTTAGTGTTATAGTTAGGGTTAGGTTGAGGGTGACGTTTAGGGTAGAATTAGGGTTAGGGTGAGTGTTAGGATGAGTGTTAGGGTTAGGGTGAGGTTTAGGGTGGGGGTGACGGTAAGGGTAAACGTGTGGTTTAGGCTAAGGGTGAGGGTTAAGGTTAGGGTTAGCGTTAGGGTGAGATTTAGGGTAAGGGTTAAGTTTAGGGTTAGGGTGAGGGTTAGGGTAAGGGTTAGGGTGAGGGTGAGAGTTAGGTTTAGGTTGAGGGTTAGGGTTAAGATTAGGGTAAGGGTAAGGGTGAGGGTTGTGGTTAGTGTTGGGGTGAGGGTTAGAATGAGGTTTAGGATTAGTATTAGTGTTAGGGTGAGGGCTAGGGTGAGGGTGAGGTTTAGTTTTAGGTTTAGGGTGAGATTTAGAGTTAGGGTTAGGGATAGGGTTAGGATGAGGATGAGTTTTAGGGTTAGATTTAGGATTAGGTTGAGACTGAGTTTGAGGGTTAGGGTTTGGGTTAGTGTTAGAGTTAGGGTTAGGGTGAGGGTTAGGTAGAGGGTGAGGGTTAGGCTTAGGGTTATGATTAGGATTTCTGTAAGGGTTAGGGTGAGTGTGAGGGTTAGGGTTAGGGTTAGGCTTAGGCTTAGATTTAGGCTGAGGGTGAGGGTACGTTTGAGGGTTCTGGTAAGTGTGAGGGTTTGGTTTAGGGTTAGGGTGAGAGTTAGGGTTCGGTTAAGTTTAGGGTTAGGGTGAGGGTTAGGGTTAGGGTTAGGATGAGGTTTAGGTTTAGGATTAGCGTTGGGGTGAGGGCTATTGTGAGGCTTAGGGTGAGGGTTAGGGTTAGGGATAGGGTCAGGTTTAGGATTAGGTTTATGGTGAGGGTGAGTGTGAGCGTTAGGTTTAGGGTTCGGGTTAGGCTTAGGGTTAGAGTGAGGGATAGGGTTAGGGTTTGGGTTAGGGTGAGGTTGCGGCTGAGGATTAGGGTTAGGTTTAGGATTAGGGTTAGGGTTACGTTTAGGGTTACAGTGAGGATTAGGGTTAGGTTAAGGGTGAGGGTTATGCTTAGTGTTAGGATTAGGATTAGGGTAAGTGTTAGGGTGACTGTGAGGGTTAGGGTTAGGTTTAGGGTTAGGCTTAGGTTTAGGCTGAGGGTGAGGGTTAGGGTAAGGGTGAACGTTAGGGTTAGGGTTAGGGTGAGAGTTAGGGTTCGGATAAGTTTAGGGTTACAGTGAGGGTTAGGGTTAGGGTATTGTTAGGGTTAGGGTTAGGGTTAGGTTTACAGTTACAGTGAGGGTGAGGGTTCGGGTTAGGGTTAGGATGAGGTTTAGGTTTAGGGTTAGGTTTAGAGTTAGGTTTAGGATGAGGGTGAGATTTAGGGTTAGAGTTAGGGTTAGTGTTAGAGTTAGGTTTAGGGTGAGGGTTAATGTTAGGGTTAGGCTTAGGCTTAGACTTAGGACGAGCATGATGGTGAGGGTTAGGCTTCGGGTTAGGGTGAGGGTTAGGGTGAGTTTTAGGATGAGGTTTAGCGTTAGGATTAGAGTAATCGTGAGGGCTAGGGTGAGGGTTAGGGTCAGGGCTAGGGATAGGGATAGGGTTAGGTTTAGGAATCTGGTTAGGGTGAGTGTGAGTGTGAGAGTTAGGGTTAAGGTAAGGTTTAGGCTTAGATTTAGGGTGAGGGTTAGGGTTAGGGTTTTGGTTAGGGTGAGGGTGAGGCTGAGGATTAGGGTTAGGTTTAAGGTTAAGTTTAGGGTTAGGTTTAGGTTTAGGGTGAGGGTTTGGGTTAGGGTTACGGTGAGGGTTAGGTTTAGGGTTAGGTTAGGGTTTGGCTTAGGCTTAGGGTTAGGCTGAGGTTGAGGGTTAGGGTGAGATTTAGGGTTAGGGTTATGGAAAGGGATAGGGTTAGGGTGAGTGTTTGGATGAGGGTTAGGTTTAGGGTGAGTGTTAGGGTCAGGGTGAGGGATAGATTGAGTATTTGGGTTAGGGTTAGTGTGAGGTTTAGGGTGAGGCTGAGGGTTAGGGTTAGGGTGAGGGTTAGTGTTAGAATTAAGTTTAGGGTGGGGGGGCTAGGGTGAGACTGACGGTTAGGGTTAGGTTTAGGGTGAGTTTTAGGGTTAGGGTGAGAGTTAGGGTTACTGTGAGGGTTAGTGTTAGAGTTAGGGTTAGTGTTAGGGTGAGGGTAAGTGTTAGCGTGCGGGTTAGTGTTAGGTTGGGGGTTATGGTTAGGGTGAGGTTTAGGGTTAGTTTTAGGGTTATTGTTAGGTTTAGGGTTAGGGGTACAGTGAGGGTGAGGATGAGGGTTAGATTTAGGGGAGTTTTAGGGTTAGGGTTAGGGTTAGAGTTAGGGTTAGGGTGAGTGTGAGGTTTAGGGTTAGAGTTATGGTTCAGGTTAGGGTTAGGATGAGGGTTAGGGTTAGAGTTAGTTTTAGGTTTAGGATTAGGGTTAGGGTTAGGGTTAGGGTTAGATTTAGGGTGAGGGTGAAGGTTAGGGTTAGTGTTAGTGTGAGGGTTAGGATGAGGGTTAGGCTTAGGATTAGGGTTAGGGTGAGGGCTAGTGTGAGGTTGAGGTTTAGGGTTAGGGTTAGAGTGAAGTTTCGATTTAGGGTGAGGGTGAGGTTTAGGGTTAGAGTTAGGGTTAGGGTTAGGTTTAGGGTTAGGTAAGGGTTACGGTGAGGGTGAGGGTTAGGTTTAGGTTGAGGGTTTGTGTTAGGATTACGGTTAGGGTCAGGGTGAAGGTTAGGGTTAGTGTTAGGGTGAGGGTTAGGATGAGGGTTAGGTTTAGATTTAGTGTTAGGGTGAGGGCTAGTTTGAGGTTTAGGTTTAGGGTTAGCGTTAGGGTGAGTTTTAGGCTTTGGGTTAGGGTTAGAGTGAGGGTTAGGATGAGGTTGTGGGTTAGGGTTAGTGTTAGGGGGAGGGTTAGGGTGAAAGTTAGGGGGAGGGTTAGGGTTAGTGATAGGGTTAGGTTAGCCTTTGGATTAGGGTGAGGTTGAGGTTAAGGGTTAGAATTAGGGTTAGGTTGAGGTTGAGGGAGAGGGTGAGGGTTAGGCTTAGGGTTAGGATTAGGATTATGGTTAGGGTTAGGGTGAGTGTGAGGGTTAGGGTTAGCCTTAGGTTTAGGCTGAGGGTGAGGGTGAGGGTAAGTGTTAAGTTTAGGGTTAGGGTTAGTGTTAGAGTTAAGGTTAGGTTGAAGGTGAGGTTTATGGGTAAAGTTAGGGTTAGGTTGAGGGTTCTGTTGAGTGTTAGGGTTAGGGTGAGTGTTAGGGTGGGGGTGATGGTAAGGGTAAACGTGAGGATTAGGCTAAGGGTGATGGTTACTGTAAGGGTGAGGGTTAAGGTGAGGGTTAGGGTTAGGGTTAGGGTGAGAGTTAGGGTTCAGGTTAAGTTTAGGGTTAGGGTGAGGATTAGGGTAAGGGTTACGGTGAAGCTGACAGTTAGGGTTAGGTTGAGGGTTAGGGTTAGGATTAGGGTTAGGGTGAGGGTGAGGGTTAGGGTTAGTGTTAGGGTGAGGGTTAGGATGTGGGATAGGGTTGGGATTAGGTTTAGGGTGAGGGCTAGGATGAGGGTGAGGTTTAGGATTAGGGTTAGGGTGAGGTTTAGAGTTAGGGTGAGGGTTAGGGTTAGGGTGAAGTTGAGGTTTAGGGTTAGATTTAGGGTTAGGTTGAGACTGAGTTTGAGGGTTATGGTTAGTGTTAGTGTTAGGGTTAGTGTGAGGGTTAGGTTCAGGGTGAGGGTTAGGCTTAGGGTTAGGATTAGGATTAGGGTAAGTTTTAGGGTGAGTGTGAGGGTTAGGGTTGGGGTTAGGGTTAGGCTTAGGTTTAGGCTGAGGGTGAGGGTGAGGGTGAGGTTAGGGTTAGGGTTAGGGTTAGGGTTAGGGTGAGGTTTAGAGAGAGGATGAGGTTTAGGGTTAGGGTGAGGGTGAGTGTTAGAATTACGGTTAGGGTGAGGGCTAGGGTGAGGGTGAGGGTTAGGGTTAGGTTTAGGGTGAGGGTGAGGGTGAGGTTTAGGGTTAGGGTTAGTGTTACAGTTAGGGTGCGTTTGAGGGTTAGTTTGAGGTTTAGGGATAAGGTTAGGTTTAGGATTAGGGTTCGATTGAGGGTGAGTGTGAGGGTTAGGGTGAAGATTAGGCTTAGGCTTCTGGTTAGGCTGAGGGTGAGGGTGGGGGTGAGGATTATGGTTAGGGTGATGGTTCGGGTTAGGTTTAGTGTTATTTTTAGGGTTTGGGTTAGAGTTAATGTGAGGGTGAATGTGCAAGTGAGGGTTAGGGTTAGGTTTAGGGTGGGGTTTAGGGTTAGGGTTAGGGTTAGGGTGAGGCTGAGGTTTAGGTTTAGAAATAGGGTTAGGGGGAGGGTTAGGCTTACGCTTAGGCTTAGGCTTAGCTCGAGCATGAGGGTTCGGGTAGGGTTCGGTTTAGGTTCGGGATAGGGTTAGGTTGACAGTTAGGTTGAGGTTTAGGGTTAGGATAAGTTTAAGGGTGAGGGCTAGGCTGAGGGTTAGGTTGAGGGTTATGGTTAGGGATAGGGTTAGGTTTAGAATTAGGGTTCAGTTGAGTGTGAGGGTTAGGATTAGTGTTAGGGTTAGGCTTAGAGTAAGAATGAGGTTTAGGGTTAGGGTTTGGGTTAGGATGAGTTTGAGGCTGAGGATTAGGGTTGGGTTTAGGGGTAGTGTTAGTGTTAGGTTTAGGGTTAGTGTTAGGGTTAGGGTGAGGTTTAGATATAGGGTCAGGGGGAGGGTTAGGGTGAGGGTTAGGATTAGGGGTAGTGTAAGGTTTAGGTTGAGGGTGAGGGTTAGGTTGACGTTTAGGGATAGGGTTAGGGTTAGGGTCAGTTTGAGGGTTAGTGTTAGTGTTAGGGTTAGTGTTAGGGTGAGGGTAAGTGTTAGGGTGAGGTTATGGGTTATGGTGACGGTTATGGTTAGGGTGATGGTTAGGGTTATGGTAAGGTTTATTGTTAGGTTTAGGTTTAGGCTTATGGTTACAGTGAGGATGAGGGTGAGGGTTAGGGTTAGGGTTAGTTTGAGGTTTAGGGTTTCAGTTAGGGTTAGGGTTAGGGTGAGGGTGAGGGTGAGGTTTAGGGTTAGAGTTAGGGTTAGGGTGAAGCTTAGGGTTAGGGTTAGGGTGAGAGTTAGGGGGAGGGTAAGGATTATTGTTAGGGTTAGGGATAGGATTAGGGTTAGGATTAAGTTGAGGGTCAGTGTGTTTGTTAGGGTTAGGTCTAGGGTTAGGCTTAGGTTTAGGCTGAGGTTGAAGGTGATGGTTAGGGTTAGGGTTAGGATTAGGGTTTCGGCAAGCGCTAGGGTAAGGGTGAGGCTTAGGGTTAGAGTTAGGGTGAGGTTTATGGTTAGGGTTAGGGTTAGGGTGAGGGTGAGCGATATGGTTAGGGTTAGGCTTAGGCTTGAGGTTAGACTGAGGGTGAGGGTGGTGGTGAGGTTTAGGTTTAGGGTGAGTGTGAGGGTTACGGTTAGGTTGAGAGTTAGAGTTAGAGTTAGGGTTAGGGTGAAGGTTAAGGTTAGGGTTAGGGTGAGGGTAAGGATGAGGATTAGGGTTAGGATTAGGGTTAGGGTGAGGGCTAGGGTGAGTTTGAGGGTTAGGGTTAGTGTTAGATTAAGGTTTAGGGTTAGGGTTAGGGTTAGGGTGAGGATTAGGTTGAGGGTTAGGGTTACAGTGAGGGGGAGGATTAGGGTTAGGGTGAGGGTTAGGGTTAGGATTAGGGTTAGCTTGAGTGTGAGTATTAACATTAGGGTTAGGGTTAGGGTTAGGATTAGTGTTATTGTTAGGGTTAGTGTTAAAGTTATTTTGAGGGTGAGGGTGAGGGTGAGGGTTAGGGTTAGGGTTAGGTTGAGGTTTAGGGTTAGGGATTAGGATTAGGGTTAGGGTGAGGGTGAGGTTTAGGGTTAGATTTAGGGTTAGTTGGAGGGTTAGGTCGATGGTGAGACTTAGGTTTAGTTTTAGGATTAAGGTTAATGTGAGCGTTAGGTTGAGGTTTAGGGTTACGGTTAGGGTTAGGGTTAGGATTAGGGTGAGGGTGAGGGTGAGTGTGAGGGTTAGGGTTAGGCTTAGGTTTAGGCTTAGGGTTAGGATGAGGGTGAGGGTGGGTGTGAGGATGAGGTTTAGGGTGATGTTTGGGGTTAGGGTTAGTGTGAGGGTTAGGATTAGGATTAGGGTTAGGGTGAGGGCTAGGGTGAGGGTGAGGTTTAGGGTAAGGGTTATGCTTAGGCTTAGGGTTAGGCTGAGCTTGAGGTTGAGGGTGAGGATTAGGGTTATGATGATTGTTAGGTTTACAGTTAGGGTGAGTGTTAGGATGAGGTTTAGGGTTAGAGTGATTGTTAGGATGAGGTTTAGGGTTAGGGTGAAGGTTAGACTTAGGTTATAGTGAGGGTGAGGTTTAGGGGTACAGTTAGGGTTAGTATGAGGGTTAGGGTTAGGGTGCAGGTTACCCTGGGAGTGACGGTAAGGGTAAAGCTGAGGGTTAGGCTGAGGGTGAGGGCTCCGATAAGGGTGAGGGTTAGGGTTAGGGTGAGGGTGAGTGTTAACATTAGGGTGAGAGTGAGGGTTAGATTGAGGATTAGCTTTAGGTTTAGTGTGAGGTTTAGGGTGAGGATGATTGTTAGGGTTAGGGTGAAGGCTAGGGTAAGTGTGAGGGTTAGGGTTAGGGTGAGTGTTAGGTTTAGGGTTAGGTGTATTGTTAGGTTTCGTGGTAGGGTTACTGTTACTGTGAGGGTGAGCGTGAGGATTAGTTTAGGGTTAGGATGAGGTTTTGGTTTAGGGTTAGGGTTAGAGTTAGGGTTAGGGTGAGGGTTAGGGTTAGGGTTAGGCTTAGGTTAAGGCTTAGGCTTAGGCCAAGCATGAGGGTGAGTGTTCCGCTTCGGGTCCTGGTGAGGGTTAGGGTTAGGTTGAGAGTTAGGTTGAGGTTTAGGGTTAGGATAATTTTAAGGGTGAGGGCTAGGCTGAGGGTTAGGGTGAGGGTTAGGGTTAGGGATAGGGTTAGGTTTAGGATTAGGGTTAGGATAAGTGTGAGGGTTAGCATTAGGGTTAGGGTTAGGCTTAGACTTAGGATGAGGTTTAGGGTTTGGGTTTGGGTTACGGTGAGGTTGAGGCTGAGGATTAGGGTTAGGTTTAGGGTTAGGTTTAGGGGTAGTGTTAGTGTTAGTGTTAGGGTTAGGGTTAGGGTGAGGTTGAGGTTTAGATATACGGTTAGTGGGAGGGATAGGGTGAGGGTTAGGGGTAGGGGTAGTGTTAGGTTTAGGTTGAGGGTGAGGGTTAGGTTGGGGTTTAAGGGTAGTGTTAGGGTTAGAGTCAGTGTGAGGGATAGTGTTAGTGTTAGGGTTAGTGTTAGGGTGAGGTAAGTGTTAGGGTGAGGTTATGGGTTAGGGTGACGGTTATGGTTAGAGTGAGGGTTAAGGTTAGGGTTAGGGTTATTGTTAGGTTTAGGTTTAGGGTTACGGCTAGGGTGAGGGTGAGGGTTAGGGTTAGGGTTAAGTTGAGGTTTAGGGTTTGGGGTAGGGTTAGATTTAGGGTTAGGGTGAGAGTGAGGTTTAGGGTTAGGGTGACGCTTAGGGTTAGGGTTAGGGTCAGAGTTAGGGGAGGGTAAGGGTTACTGTTAGGGTTAGGGATAGGATTATGTTTAGGGTTAAGGTGAGGGTCAGTGTGTTTGTTAGGGTTAGGTCTAGATTTAGGCTTAGATTTAGGCTGAGGGTGAGGGTGATGTTTTAGGGTTAGGGTTAGGGTTAGGGTTAGGGGGAGGGATAGGATTAGGGTTAGGGTTAGGATTAGGGTTTCAGCATGTGCTAGGGTAGGGTGAGGGTTAGGGTTAGAGTTAGGGTGAGGTTTATGGTTAGGGTTAGGGTGAGGGTGAGGGTAAGGTTTAGGGTTAGAGTTAGGGTTAGGGTGAGGCTGAGGGTGAGGGTTAGGGTTAGGGTTAGTGTTAGGTTTAGGTTTAGGGTTAGGATGAGGGTTAGGGTGAGGGATAGGGTTAGGTTTAGGGTTAGGATTAGGCTGAGGGTGAGGATGAGGATGAGGGTTAGGTTGAGGAATAGGGTTAGGGTTAGGGTGATTGCTAGGGTTGGGTGAGGGTTAGGGATAGGGTTAGCGTGAGGTTTACGGTTACGGTGATGGTTAGGGTTAGTGTGAGGGTTAGTGTTAGGGTTAGGGTTATTGTTAGGGTTAGGGTAAGTGTTAGGGTGAGGGTTAGGTTTAGGGTGAGGGTTATGGTTAGGGTGAGGGTTAGGTTTATGGTTAAGGTTATTGTTACGTTTAGGGTTACGGTTAAGGTGAGGGTGAGGGTGAGGGTTACGGTTAGGTTTAGGATGAGGTTTAGGTTTAGGGTTAGGGATAGAATTAGGGATAGGGTGACAGTGAGGTTTAGGGTTAGAGTTAGGGTTTGTGATAGGGTTAGGATTAGGTTGAGGGTTAGGGTTTGTCTTAGCCTTAGGCTTAGGCTTAGGCTGAGCATGAGCGTGAGGGTTAGCGTTAGGGTGATGGTTCTGTTTAGGATTAGTGTTATTGTTAGTGTTATGGTTAGAGTTACGGTGAGGGTGAGGGTGCAGGTTAGGTTTAGGGTTAGGCTTAGGGTGGGGTTTACGGTTAGTGTTAGGGTTAGGGTTAGGTTGAGGGTGAGGTTTAGGTTTAGATTTAGGGTAGTGTTATGGTGAGGTTTAGTGTTAGAGTTAGGGTTAGGCTGAGGCTGAGGGTGAGGTTTAGGTTTAGGATTAAAGTTAGGGTTAGGCTTAAGATGAGGGTTAGGTTGAGGGTGCGGGTTAGGGTTAGGGTTAGGAGTAGGATTAGGGTTAGTATTAGGGTGAGTGTGAGGGTTAGGGTTAGGGTTAGGGATAGGCTTAGGGTTACACTGAGGTTGAGGGTTAGGGTTAGGGTTAGTGTGAGGTATAGAGTTAGGGTTAGGGTGAGTGTTAGGGTTAGGTTTAGGGTTAGGCTGAGGATTAGGCTGAGGATGAGGAAGTGGGTTAGGGTTAGGATGAGGGTTAAGGGAGGGTAAGGGTTAGTGTTAGGGTTAGGGATAGGATTAGGTTTAGGGTTAGGGTGAGGGTCAGTGTGTTTGTTAGGGTTAGGTCTAGGTATAGAGGTATAGAGTTATCGTTAGGGTGACATTTAGGGTTAGGGTTAGTGTTATGGTGAGGGTAAGTGTTAGGGTGAGGTTATGGGTTATGGTGACTGTTATGGTTAGGGTGAGGGGTAGGGTTAGGGTTAGGGTTATTGTTAGGTTTAGGTTTAGGGTTATGGTTAGGGAGAGGGTGAGGATGAGGGTTTGGGTTAGGGTTAGGTTGAGGTTTAGAGTTTGGGTTAGGGTTAGGGTTAGGGTGAGGGTGAGGTTTAGGGTTAGTGTTAGGGTTAGGGTGACGCTTCGGGTTAGGGTTAGGGTGAGCGTTAGGGGGAGGGTAAGTGTTAGTGTTAGGGTTAGGGATAGGATTAGGGTTAGGGTTAAGGTGAGGGTCAGTGTGTTTGTTAGGGTTAGGTCTAGGGTTAGTCTTAAGTTTAGGCTGAGGGTGAGGGTGATGGTTAGGGTTAGGGTTAGGGTTAGGGATAGGGGAGGGTTAGGATTAGGGTTAGTGTTAGGATTAGGGTTAGGGCAAGGGCTAAGGTGAGGGTGAGGTTTAGGGTTAGAGTTAGGGTGAGGTTCATGGTTAGGGTTAGGGTTAGGGTGAGGGTGAGGTTTAGGGGTAGAGTAAGGGTTAGGTTGAAGCTATGGGTGAGGGTTAGGGTTAGGGTTAGTGTTAGCTTTAGGGTTAGGATTAGGGTGAAGATTAGGGTGAGGGTTACGGTTAGGTTTAGCGTTAGGTTTAGGCTGATGGTGAGAGTGAGAGTGAGGGATAGGATGAGGATGAGTGTTAGGGTTAGGGTGAGGGCTAGGGTTGTGTGAGCGTTAGGGATTGGGTTAGTGTGAGGTTTAGGGTTAGGGTGATGGTTATTGTTAGTGTGAGGGTTAGTGTTAGGGTTAGGGTTATTTAAAGGGTTAGGGTAAGTGTTAGGGTGAGGGTAAGGTTTAGGGTGAGGGTTATGTTCAGTGTGAGGATTAGGGTTATCGTTAAGTTTATTGTTAGTGTTAGGTTTAGGTTTATGGTGAGGGTGAGGGTGTGGGTTACATTTAGGGTTAGGTTGAGGATTAGGTTTAGGGTTAGGGATAGAATTAGGGTTAGGGTGACAGTGAGGTTTAGGGTTAGAGTTAGAGTTTGAGATAGGGTTAGGGTTAGGGTGAGGGTTAGCGTTAGGTTTAGGCTTCGGCTTAGGCTTTGGCCAAGCATGAGGGTGAGGGTTAGGGTTAGGGTGATGTTTCTCGTTAGGATTAGTGTTATTGTGAGTGTTAGGGTTAGAGTTTCGGTGAGGCTGAGGGTGCAGGTGAGGGTTAGGGTTAGGGTTAGGCGGGGATTTACGGTTAGGATTAGGGTTAGTGTTAGGGTGAGGCTGAGGGTGAGGGATAGGGTTAGGATTAATTTTAGGGTTAGGCTTAAGGTGAGGGTTAGGTTGAGGTTTAGGGTAAGGGTTAGGGTTAGGAGTAGGATTAGGGTTAGGGTTAATGTGAGGGTTAGGGTGAGGGTTAGGCTTAGGTTGAGGGTTAGGGTTATGGGGTGGTTTAGGATTAGGGTTAGGTTTAGGATTAGGGTTAGGGTGAGGGTGAGTGTGTGTGTTAGTGTTAGGTTTAGGGTTAGGCTTAGGGTTAGGCTGAGGGTGAGTTTGAGGTTTAGGGTTAGGGTTAGTGTGAGGGTTAGGGTAAGAGTTAGGAGGACAGTTAGGAAGAGGGTTAGGGTTAGGATTAGGGTTTGGTGAGGGCTAGGGTGAGGGTGAGGTTTAGGTTTAGGTTTGGGGTGAGGGTTAGGGTTAGGGTATGTGTGAGAGTTATGGTTCGGTTTAATTTTAGGGTTAGCTTGACCGTTAGGATAAAGGTTATGGTGAAGGTGAGGGTTAGGGTTGGGTTGAGGGTTAGGGTTTGAATTAGGGGTTGAGTGAGGGTGACGGTGAGGGTTAGGTTTAGTGTTAGGGTTAGGGTGAGTGTAAGGTTTAGGGTTAGGATTAGGGTTAGGGTGAGGCTGAGTTTGAGGGTTAGGGTTAGGGTTAGTGTTAGATATAGGGTTAGGGTGAGGTTTAGGTTGAGTGTGAGGGTTAGGCTTAGGGTTAGGATTAGGTTTAGGGTTAGGGTTAGGGTTAGGGTTAGGGTTAGATTGAGGGTGAGGTTGGGGGTGAGCGTTAGCTTTAGTGTGAGTGTGAAGGTTAGGGTTAGGTTGAGGGTTAGGGTTAGGGTTATGGTGAGCGTGAGGGTTAGGGTTAGGTTGAGAGTTAGGGTAAGAGTTAGGGTTAAGGTGAGGGTTAAGGTTAGGGTTAGGGTGAGGGCTAGGGTGAGTTTGAGGGTTAGGGTTAGAGTTAGATTAAGGTTTAGGGTTAGGGTTAGGGTGAGTATTAGGTTGAGGGTTAGGGTTACAGGGAAGGTGAGGATTAGGGTTAGGGTGAGGGTTAGGTTTAGGGTTAGGCTTAGGCTTAGGCTTAGACTTAGGCCGAGCATGAGGGTGAGGGTGAGGGTTCAGGTCCGGGTGAGTGTTAGGGTTAGGTTGAGAGTTAGGTTGAGGTTTAGGGTTAGAATAAGTTTAAGGGTGAGAGCTAGGCTGAGGGTTAGGGTGAGGGTTAGGGTTAGGGATAGGGTTAGGTTTAGGATTAGGGTTAGGGTGAGTGTGAGGGTTTGGATTAGGGTTAGGGTTAGGCTTAGATTTAGGATGAGGTTTAGGGTTAGGGTTTTTTTAGGGTGAGGTTGAGGCTGAGGATTAGGGTTAGGTTTCTGGTTAGGTTTGGGGGTAGTGTTAGTGTTAGGGTTAGGGTTAGGGTTAGGGTGAGGGTTAGGATTAGATATAGGGTTAGGGGAAGGGATAGGGTGAGGTTAGGGTTAGGGGTAGTGTTAGGTTTAGGTTGAGGGTGAGGGTAAGGTTGAGGTTTAAGGGTGGTGTTAGGATTAGGGTCAGTGTGAGGAATAGTGTTAGTGTTAGGGTTAGTGTTAGGGTGAGGGTACGTGTTAGGGTGAGGTTATGGGTTAGAGTGATGGTTAGGGTTAGGGATAGGGTTATTGTTAGGTTTAGGTTATGGTTACGGATACGGTGAGGGTGAGGGTGAGGGTGAGGGTTAGGGTTAGGGTTATGTTGAGGTTTAGGGTTTGGGTTAGGGTTAGATTTAGGGTTAGGGTGAGGGTGAGGTTTAGGGTTAGGGTGACGCTTAGGGTTAGGGTTAGGGTCAGAGTTAGGGGAGGGTAAGGGTTAGTGTTAGGGTTAGGGATAGGATTATGTTTAGGGTTAAGGTGAGGGTCAGTGTGTTTGTTAGGGTTAGGTCTAGATTTAGGCTTAGATTTAGGCTGAGGGTGAGGGTGATGTTTTAGGGTTAGGATTAGGGTTAGGGTTAGCGGGAGGGATAGGATTAGGGTTAGGGATAGGATTAGGGTTTCGGCAAGCGCTAGGGTGAGGGTGAGGCTTAGGCTTAGAGTTAGGGTGAGGTTTATGGTTAGGGTTAGGGTTAGGGTGAGGGTGAGGTTTATGGTTAGAGTTAGGGTTCAGGTGAGGCTCAGGGTGAGGGTTAGGGTTAGGGTTAGTGTTAGGTTTAGGTTTAGGGTTAGGGTGAGGGTTAGTGTGAGTGTTAGGGTTAGGTTTAGGGTTAGGGTTAGGCTGAGGGTGAGGGTTAGGGTTAGGGTTAGAGTGAGGGCTAGGATTGGGTGAGGGTTAGGGATAAGGTTAGCGTGAGGTTTAGGGTTACGGTGATAGTTAGGGTTAGTGTGAGGGTTAGTGTTAGGGTTAGAGTTATTGTTAGGGTTAGGGTAAGTGTTAGGGTGAGGGTTAGTTTTAGGGTGAGGGTTATGGTTAGGGTGAGGGTTAGGGTTATGATTAAGGTTATTGTTAGGTTTAGGGTTAAGGTTAAGGTGAGTTGAGGGTGAGGGTTACGGTTAGGGTTAGGATCAGGTTTAGGTTTAGGGTTAGGGATAGAATTAGGGTTAGGGTGACAGTGAGGTTTAGGGTTAGAGTTAGGGTTTGTGATAGGGTTAGGGTTAGGGTGAGGGTTAGCGTTAGGATTAGGCTTAGGCTTAGGCTTAGGCCGAGCATGAGGGTGAGGGTTAGGATTAGGGTGATGGTTCTGTTTAGGATTAGTGTTATTGTTAGTGTTAGTGTTAGATTTACGGTGAGGGTGAGGGTGCAGGTGAGGGTTAGTGTTAGGTTTACGGTGGGGTTTACGGTTAGGGTTAGGATTAGGGTTAGGTTTAGGGTGAGGTTTAGGTTTAGATTTAGGTTTAGTGTTAGGGTGAGGTTTTGTGTTAGAGTTAGGATTAGGGTGAGGCTGAGGGTGAGGATTACGTTTAGGATTAATGTTAGGTTTAGGCTTAGTTGAGGTTTATTTTGAGGGTGAGGGTTAGGGTTAGGGATAGGAGTAGGATTAGGGTTAGAGTTAGGGTGAGTGTGAGGGTTAGGCTTAGGGTTAGGGATAGGCTTAGGGTTAGGCTGAGGTTGAGGGTTAGGGTTAGGGTTAGTGTGAGGTATAGGGTTAGGGTTAGGTTGAGTGTTAGGGTTAGGTTTAGGGTTAGGCTGAGGATTAGGCTGAGGATGAGGAAGTGGGTTAGTGTTAGGATGATGGTTAGGCGAGGGTAAGGGTTAGTGTTAGAGTTAGGGATAGGATTAGGTTTAGGGTTAGTGTGAGGGTCAGTTTGTTTGTTAGGGTTAGGTCTAGAGTTAGGCTTAGGTTTAGGCTGAGGGTGAGGGTGATGGTTAGTGTTATGGTTAGGGTTATTTTTAGGGTTAGGGTAAGTGTTAGGGTGAGGGTAAGGTTTAGGGTGAGGGTTATGGTTATGGTGAGGTTTAGGGTTATGGTTAAGTTTATTGTTAGGGTTAGGGTTACGGTTAAGGGGAGGTTGACGGTGAGGGTTACGGTTAGGGTTAGGATGAGGTTTAGGTTTAGGGTTAGGGATAGAATTAGGGTTATGCTGACAGTGAGGTTTAGGTTTATTGTTAGGGTTTGTGATAGGGTTAGGGTTAGGGTGAGGGTTAGGGTTAGGCTTAGGCTTATGCTTAGGCTTAGGCCGAGCATGAGGGTGACGTTTTGGGTTAGATTGTTGGTTCTGTTTAGAATTAGTGTTATTGTTAGTGTTAAGGTTACAGTTACGGTGAGGGTTAGCGTTAGGGTGCCATTTAGGGTTAGGGTTAGGGTTAGGGTTAGGGTGAGGGTGAGGTTTACGATTAGAGGAGTGTGAGAGTTAGGGTTAGTGTTAGGGATAGGCTGAGGGTTAGATGCGGGCGAGGGTTTCGGGTTAGAGTTAGGGTTAGAGTGACGCTTCGGGTTAGGGTTAGGGTGAGAGTTGGGGCAGGGTAAGTGTTAGTGTTAGGGTTAGGGATAGGATTAGGGTTAGGGTTAAGGTGAGGGTCAGTGTGTTTGTTAGGGTTAGGGTTAGGTCTAGGGTTAGGCTTAGGTTTAGGCTGAGGGTGAAGGTGATGGTTAGGGTTAGGGTTAGGGTTAGGGATAGGGGGAGAGTTAGGATTAGGGTTAGGGTTAGGATTAGGGTTAGGGCAAGGGCTAGGGTGAGGGTGAGGTTTAGGGTTAGAGTTAGGGTGAGGTTTATGGTTAAGGTTAGGGTTAGGGTGAGGGAGAAGTTTAGTGTTAGAGTTAGGGTTAGGTGAAGCTATGGGTGAGGGTTAGGTTTAGGGTTAGTGTTAGCTTTAGGGTTAGGTTTAGGGTGAGGGTTACGGTTAGGTTTAGCGTTAGGGTTAGGCTGAATGTGTGCGTGAGGTTGAGGGTTAGGGTGAGGATGAGGGTTAGGGTTAGGGTGTGGGCTAGGGTTGGGTGAGGGTTAGAGATTGGGTTAGCGTGAGGTTTAGGGTTAGAGTGATGATTAGTGTTAGTGTGAGGGTTAGTGTTAGGGTTAGGGTTATTTAAAGGGTTAGGGTAAGTGTTAGGGTGAGGGTAAGGGTTAGGGTGAGGGTTATGTTTAGGGTGAGGATTAGGGTTATGGTTAAGGTTATTGTTAGTGTTAGGTTTAGGTTTATAGTGAGGGTGAGGGTGAGGGTTATATTTAGGGTTAGGATGAGGTTTAGGTTTAGGGTTAGGGATAGAATTAGGGTTAGTGTGACAGTGAGATGTCGGTTTAGAGTTAGGGTTTGTGATAGGGTTAGGGTTAGGGTGAGGGTTAGCGTTAGGATTAGGCTTAGGCTTAGGCTTTGGCCGAGCATGAGGGTGAGGGTTAGGGTTAGGGTGATGGTTCTCGTTAGGATTAGTGTTATTATGAGTGTTAGGGTTAGAGTTACGGTGAGGGTGAGGGTGCAGGTGAGGATTAGGGTTAGGGTTAGGATGGGGTTTACGGTTAGGGTTAGGGTTAGGGTTAGGATGGGGTTTACGGTTAGGGTTAGGGTTAGGGTTAGGGTGAGGCTGAGGGTGAGGGATAGGGTTAGGATTATTTTTAGGGTTAGGCTTAAGGTGAGGGTTAGGTTGAGTTTTAGGGTAAGGGTTAGGGTTAGGAGTAGGATTAGGGTTAGGGTTAGTGTGAGTGTGAGGGTTAGGGTGAGTGTTAGGCTTAGGTTGAGGGTTAGGGTTATGGGGAAGTTTAGGATTAGGGTTAGGTTTAGGATTAGTGTTAGGGTGAGGGTGAGTGTGTGTGTTAGGGTTAGGTTTAGGGTTAGGCTTAGGGTTAGGCTGAGGGTGAGTTTGAGGGTTAGAGTTAGGGTTAGGGTGAGGGTTAGGGTAAGAGTTAGGGGGACAGATAGGAAGAGGGTTAGGGTTAGGATTAGGGTTTGGTGAGGGCTAGGGTTCGGGTGATGTTTAGGTTTTGGTTTGGGGTGAGGGTTAGGGATAGGGTATGTGTGAGAGTTATGGTTCGGTTTAATTTTAGGGTTAGTTTGAGCGTTAGGATAAAGGTTATGGTGAAGGTGAGGGTTAGGGTTGGGTTTAGGGTTAGGGTTCGGATTAGGGGTTGAGTGAGGGTGACGGTGAGTGTTAGGTTTATTGTTAGGGTGAGGGTTAGGATGAGGGTTACGGTTAGGATTAGGGTGAGGGTGAGGGCTAGGGTGAGGGTGAGGTTTAGGGTTAGGGTTATGGTGAGGTTTAGGGTTAGGTTTCATGTTAGGGTTAGGGTGAGTGTAAGGTTTAGGG
Organism: Dipodomys merriami; assembly: GCF_024711535.1. Classification (NCBI taxonomy): domain Eukaryota; kingdom Metazoa; phylum Chordata; class Mammalia; order Rodentia; family Heteromyidae; genus Dipodomys; species Dipodomys merriami. The sequence continues at coordinate 4,613,942 of NW_027206479.1, forward strand.
TTAGAGTTAGGGTTAGGGTGAGGCTGAGTTTGAGGTTTAGGGTTAGTGTTAGTGTTAGATTTAGGGTTAAAGTGAGGTTTAGGTTGAGTGTGAGGGTTAGGCTTAGGGTTAGGATTAGGTTTAGGGTAAGGGTTAAGGTGAGTGTGAGCGATATGGTTAGGGTTCGGTTTAGGCTTAGGGTTAGATTGAGGGTGAGGGTGGGGGTGAGCGTTAGGTTTAGTGTGAGTGTGAGGGTTAGGGTTAGGTTGAGGGTTAGGGTTAGGGTTACGGTGAGTGTGAGGGTTAGGGTTAGGTTGAGAGTTAGGGTTAGAGTTAGGGTTAGGGTGAGGGTTAAGGTTAGGGTTAGGGTGAGGGTAAGGATGAGGATTAGGGTTAGGATTAGGGTTAGGGTGAGGGCTAGGGTGAGTTTGAGGGTTAGGGTTAGAGTTAGATTAAGGTTTAGGGTTAGGGTTAGGGTGAGTATTAGGTTGAGGGTTAGGGGTAGAGTGAAGGTGAGGATTAGGGTTAGGGTGAGGGTTAGGTTTAGGGTTAGGCTTAGGCTTAGGCTTAGACTTAGGCCGAGCATGAGGGTGAGGGTTCGGGTTCAGGTCCGGGTGAGGGTTAGGGTTAGGTTGAGAGTTAGGTTGAGGTTTAGGGTTAGAATAAGTTTAAGGGTGAGGGCTAGGCTGAAGGTTAGGGTGAGGGTTAGGGTTAGGGATAGGGTTAGGTTTAGGATTAGGGTTAGGGTGAGTGTGAGGGTTAGGATTAGGTTAGGGTTAGGCTTAGAGTTAGGATGAGGTTTAGGGTTAGGGTTTGGTTTAGGGTGAGGTTGAGGCTGAGGATTAGGGTTAGGTTTCAGGTTAGGTTTAGGGGTAGTGTTAGTGTTAGGGTTAGGGTTAGGGTTAGAGTGAGGGTGAGGATTAGATATAGGGTTAGGGGGAGGGATAGGGTGAGGGTTAGGGTTAGGGGTAGAGTTAGGTTTAGGTTGAGGGTGAGGGTTAGGTTGAGGTTTAAGGGTAGTGTTAGGGTTAGGGTCAGTGTGAGGGATAGTGTTAGTGTTAGGGTTAGTGTTAGGGTGAGGGTACGTGTTAGGGTGAGATTATGGGTTAGGGTGATGGTTAGAGTTAGGGTTAGGGTTAGGGTTATTGTTAGGTTGAGGTTTAGGGTTACGGTTACGGTGAGGGTGAGGTTGAGGGTTAGGGTTAGGGTTAGGTTGAGGTTTAGGGATTGGGTTTGGGGTAGATTTAGGGTTAGGGTGAGGGTGAGGTTTAGGGTTAGGGTGACGCTTAGGGTTAGGGTTAGGGTCAGAGTTAGGGGAGGGTAAGGGTTAGTGTTAGGGTTAGGGATAGGATTAGGTTTAGGGTTAAGGTGAGGGTCAGTGTGTTTGTTAGAGTTAGGTCTAGATTTAGGCTTAGATTTAGGCTGAGGGTGAGGGTGATGTTTTCGGGTTAGGGTTAGGGTTAGGGTTGGGGGGGATAGGATTAGGGTTAGGTTTAGGATTAGGGTTTCGGCAAGCGCTAGGGTGAGGGTGAGGCTTAGGGTTAGAATTAGGGCTAGGGTGAGGCTGAGGGTGAGGGTTAGGGTTAAGGTTAGTTTTAGGTTTAGGTTTAGGTTTGGGATGACTGTTAGGGTGATGGTTAGGGTTAGGTTTAGGGATAGGGTTAGGCTGAGGTTGAGGATGAGGGTGAGGGTTAGGGTGAGGATTAGGGTTAGGGTTAGGTTGAGGACTAGGGTTGGGTGAGGATTAGGGATAGGGTTAGCGTGAGGTTTAGGGTTACGGTGATGGTTAGGGTTAGTGTGAGTGTTAGTGTTAGGGTTAGGGTTATTGTTAGGGTTAGGGTAATTGTTAGGTTGAGGGTTAGGTTTAGGTTGAGGGTTATGGTTAGGGTGAGGGTTAGGGTTATGGTTAAGGTTATTGTTAGGGTTAGGGTTACGGTTAACGTGAGGGTGAGGGTGAGGTTTACAGTTAGGGTTAGGATGAGGTTTAGGTTTAGGGTTAGGGATAGTATTAGGGTTATGCTGACAGTGAGGTTTAGGGTTAGTGTTAGGGTTTGTGATAGGGTTAGGGTTAGGGTGAGGGTGAAGGTTAGGGTTAGGCTTAGGCTTAGGCTTATGCTTAGGCCGAGCATGAGGGTGACGTTTAGGGTTAGGGTGATGGTTCTGTTTAGAATTAGTGTTATTGTTAGTGTTAGGTTTAGAGTTACGGTGAGGGTTAGCATTAGGGTGCCATTTAGGGTTAGGGTTAGGGTTAGGGTTAGGGTGAGGGTGAGGTTTACGATTAGAGTTAGGGTTAGGGTGAGGCTGAAATTGAGGGTTAAGTTTAGGGTTAGTGTTAGAGTTAGGGTTAGTGTGAGGGTTATGTTGAGGTTGAGGGTTAGGCTTAAGGTTAGGATTAGGATTAGCATAAGGGTTAGGGTACGTTTGAGGGTTAGGGTTAGGGTTAGGCTTAGGGTTAGGCTTAGGGTGAGGTTGAGAGTGAGGGTTAGGGTTAGCTTTACGGTGAGAGTTAAGGTTCGGTTAAATTTAGGTTTAGTGTGAGGATTAGGGTTAGGTTTACGGTGAGCTTGAGTTTTAGGGTAAGGTGGAGGCTTAAGGTTAGGATTAGGTTTAGGGTAAGGGTTAAGGTTAGGGTTAGGGTGAGGTTAAGAATGAAGATTAGGGATAGGGTGAGGGCTAGGTTGATGGTGAGGTTTAGGGTTAGTGTTAGATTAAGGTTGAGGGTTAGAATTAGGGTTAGGGTGAGGGTTAGGTTGAGGGTTAGTGTTACAGTGAGGGTGAGGTTTAGGGTTAGGGTGAGCGTTAGGGTGAGGATGATGGTAAAGGTAAAGGTGAGGTTTATGCTGAGGTTGAGGATTAGGGTGAGGGTTAGTGTTTGGTTTAGGGTTAAGGTAAGGGTGAGGGTTAGGGTCAGGCTGGTTGTTAGATTGAGGATTAGGGTTAGGGTTAGTGTGAGGTGTAGAGTGAGGATGTGGGTTAGGGTTAGGGTGAAGTTGAGGGTTAAATTAGGGTTAAGGTGAGTGCTAGGGTGAGGGTGAGTGTTAGGGTTAGGGTTAGGGTTAGGGTGAGGTTTAGGGTTATGGGGAGGGTTAGGATGAGGGTAGGGTTAGGATTGGGGTTAGGGTGAGGGTGAATGTGTGTGTTAGGGTTAGTTTGAGAGTTAGGTTGAGGTTTATGGTTAGGATAAGTTTAAGGGTGAGGGCTAGGCTCAGGTTTAGGTTGAGGGTTAGGGTTAGGGATAGGGTTAGGTTTAGGATTAGGGTTAAGGTGAGTGTGAGGGTTAGGATTAGGGTTAGGGTTAGGCTTAGAGTTAGAATGAGGTTTAGGGTTAGGGTTTGGGTTAGGATGATGTTGAGGCTGAGGTTTAGGGCTAGGTTTAGGGTTGGGTTTAGGGGTAGTGTTAGTGTTAGGTTTAGGGTTAGGGTTAGGGTTTGAGTGAGGTTTAGATATAGGGTCAGGGGGAGGGTTAGGGTGAGGGTTAGGGTTAGGAGTAGTGTTAGGTTTAGGTAGAGGGTGAGGGTTAGGTTGACGTTTAGGGTTAGGGTTAGGGTCAGTTTGAGGGTTAGTGTTAGTGTTAGGGTTAGTGTTAGGGTGAGGGTAAGTGTTAGGGTGAGGTTATGGGTTATGGTGACTGTTATGGTTAGGGTGAGGGTTAGGGTTAGGGTTAGGGTTATTGTTAGGTTTAGGTTTAGGGTTTTGGTTACGGTGAGGGTGAGGATGAGGGTTTGGGTTAGGGTTAGGTTGAGGTTTAGAGTTTGGGTTAGGGTTAGGTTAGGGTGAGGGTGAGGTTTAGGGTTAGAGTTAGGGTTAGGGTGACGCTTCGGTTTAGGGTTAGGGTGAGAGTTAGGGGGAGCGTAAGTGGTAGTGTTAGGGTTAGGGATAGGATTAGGGTTAGGGTTAAGGTGAGGGTCAGTGTGTTTGTTAGGGTTAGGTGTAGGGTTAGGCTTAGGTTTAGGCTGAGGGTGAGGGTGATGGTTAGGGTTAGGGTTAGGGTTAGGGATAGGGGGAGAGTTAGGATTAGGGTTAGGGTTAGGATTAGGGTTAGGGCAAGGGCTAGGGTGAGGGTGAGGTTTAGGGTTAGAGTTAGGGTGAGGTTTATGGTTAGGGTTAAGTTTAGGGTGAGGGTGAGGTTTAGGGTTATACTTAGGGTTAGGGTGAAGCTATGGGTGAGGGTTAGGGTTAGGGTTAGTGTTAGCTTTAGGGTTAGGATTAGGGTGAGGGTTATGGTTAGGTTTAGCGTTAGGGTTAGGCTGAGTGTGACCGTGAGGGTGAGGGTTAGGGTGAGGATGAGGGTTAGGGTTATGGTGAGGGCTAGGGTTGTGTGAGGGTTAGGGACTGGGTTAGCGTGAGGTTTAGGGTTAGGTGATGGTTATTGTTAGTGTGAGGGTTAGTGTTAGGGTTAGGGTTATTTAAAGGGTTAGGGTAAGTGTTAGAGTGAGGGTAAGGGTTAGGGTGAGGGTTATGTTTAGGGTGAGGATTAGGGTTATGCTTAAGGTTATTGTTAGTGTTAGGTTTAGGTTTATGGTGAGGGTGAGGGTGAGGGTTACATTTAGGGTTAGGATGAGGTTTAGGTTTAGGGTTAGGGATAGAATTAGGGTTAGGGTGAGAGTGAGGTTTAGGGTTAGAGTTAGGGTTTGTGATAGGGTTAGGGTTAGGTTGAGGGTTAGCGTTAGGGTTAGGCTTAGGCTTAGGCTTTGGCCTAGCATGAGGGTGAGGGTTAGGGAAAGGGTGATGTTTCTCATTAGGATTAGTGTTATTGTGAGTGTTAGGTTTAGAGTTACGGTGAGGGTGAGGGTTAGGGTTAGGGTTAGGCTGGGGTTTACGGTTAGGGTTAGAGTTAGGGTTAGGGTGAGGCTGAGGATGAGGGATAGGTTTAGGATTAATTTTAGGGTTAGTCTTAAGGTGAGGGTTAGGTTGAGTTTTAGGGTAAGGATTATGTTTAGGAGTAGGATTAGGGTTAGGGTTAGGGTTAGGGTGAGGGTTAGGGTGAGGGTTAGGCTTAGGTTGAGGGTTAGGGTTATGGGGAGGTTTAGGATTAGGGTTAGGTTTAGGATTAGGGTTAGGGTGAGGGTGAGTGTGTGTGTTAGGGTTAGGTTTAGGGTTAGGCTTAGGGTTAGGCTGACGTGAGTTTGAGGGCTAGGGTTAGGGTTAGGGTGAGGGTTAGGGTAAGAGTTAGGGGGACAGTTAGGAAGAGGGTTAGGGTTAGGATTAGGTTTCGGTGAGGGCTAGGGTGAGGGTGAGGTTTAGGTTTAGGTTTGGGGTGAGGGTTAGGTTTAGGGTATGTGTGAGAGTTATGGTTCGGTTTAATTTTAGGGTTAGGTTGTGCGTTAGGACAAAGGTTATGGTGAAGGTGAGGGTTAGGGTTGGGTTGAGGGTTAGGGTTCGGATTAGGGGTTGATTGAGGGTGACGGTGAGTGTTAGGTTTAGTGTTAGGGTGAGGGTTAGGATGAGGGTTACGGTTAGGATTAGGGTGAGGGTGAGGTTTAGGGTTAGGGTTAGGGTGAGGATTAGGGTTAGGTTTCATGTTAGGGTTAGGGTGAGTGTAAGGTTTAGGGTTAGAGTTAGGGTTAGGGTGAGGCTGAGTTTGAGGGTTAGGTTTAGTGTTAGATTTAGGGTTAGGGTGAAGTTTAGGTTGAGTGTGAGGGTTAGGCTTAGGGTTTGGATTAGGTTTAGGATAAGGGTTAGGGTGAGTGTGAGCGATATGGTTAGGGTTCGTTTTAGGCTTAGGGTTAGATTGAGGGTGAGGGTGGGGGTGAGGGTTAGGTTTATGTTGAGTGTGAGGCTTAGGGTTAGGTTGAGGGTTAGGGTTAGGGTTACGGTGAGCGTGAGGGTTAGGGTTAGGTTGAGAATTACGGTTAGAGTTAGGGTTAGGGTGAGGGTTAAGGTTAGGGTTAGGGTGAGGGTAAGGATGAGGATTAGGGTTAGGATTAGGGTTAGGGTGAGGGCTAGCGTGAGATTGAGGGTTAGGGTTAGTGTTAGCTTATGATTTAGGGTTAGGGTTAGGGTTAGTGTGAATATTAGGTTGAGGGTTAATGTTACAGTGAAGGTGAGGATTAGGGTTAGGGTGAGGGTTAGGGTTAGGCTTAGGCTTAGGTTTAGGCTTAGGCTTAGGCTTAGGCGGAGCATGAGGGTGAGGGTTAGTGTTCGGGTCCGGGTGAGGGTTAGGATTAGGTTGAGAGTTAAGTTGAGGTTTAGGGTTAGGATAAATTTAAGGGTGAGGGCTAGGCTGAGGGTTAGGGTGAGGGTTAGGGATATGGTTAGGTTTAGGATTAGGGTTAGGGTGAGTGTGAGGGTTAGGATTAGGGTTAGGGTTAGGCTTAGAGTTAGGATGAGGTTTAGGGTTTGGGTTTGGTTTAGGGTGAGGTTGAGGCTGAGGATTAGGGTTAGGTTTAGGGGTAGGTTTAGGGGTAGTGTTAGTGTTAGGGTTAGGGTTAATGTTAGGGTAAAGGTTAGGTTTAGATATAGGGTTAAGGGGAAGGATAGGGTGAGGGTTAGGGTTAGGGGTAGTGTTAGGTTTAGGTTGAGGGTGAGGGTTAGGTTGAGGTTTAAGATTAGGTTCAGGTTTAGGGTCAGTGTGAGGGATAGTGTTAGGGTTAATGTTAGGGTGAGGGTAATTGTTAGGGTGAGGTTATATGTTGGGGTGACGGTTATGGTTAGGGTGAGGGTTAAGGTTAGGGTTAGGGTTATTGTTAGGTTTAGGTTTAGGGTTACGGTTACAGTGAGGGTGAGGGTGAGGGTTAGGGTTAGGGTTAGGTTGAGGTTTAGGGTTTGGGATAGGGTTAGATTTAGGGTTAGGGTGAGGGTGAGGTTTAAGGTTAGGGTGACGCTAAGTGTTAGGGTTAGGGTCAGAGTTAGGGGAGGGTAAGGGTTAGTTTTTGGGTTAGGGATAGGATTAGGTTTAGGGTTAAGGTGAGGGTCAGTGTGTTTGTTAGGGTTAGGTCTAGGGTTAGGCTTAGTTTTAGGCTGAGGGTGAGGGTGATGTTTTAAGGTTAGGGTTAGGGTTAGGGTTAGGGTGAGGGTTAGGATTAGGGTTAGGGTTAGGATTAGGGTTTCGGCAAGCGCTAGGGTGAGGGTGAGGCTTAGGGTTAGAGTTAGGGTGAGGTTTATGGTTAGGGTTAGGGTTAGGGTGAGGGTGAGTTTAAGGGTTAGATTTAGGCTTAGCGTGAGCCTGAGGGTGAGGGTTAGTGTTAGGGGTAGTGTTAGGTTTAGGATGAGGGTTAGGGTGAGGGTTAGGGTGAGGGTTAGGTTTAGGGTTAGGGTTAGGCTGAGGGTGAGGATGAGGGTGATGGTTAGTGTGAGGATTAGGTTTATGGTTAGGGTGAGGGCTAGGGTTGGGTGAGGGTTAGGGATGGGGTTAGCGTGAGGTTTAGGGTTATGGTGATGGTTAGGGTTAGTGTGAGGGTTAGTGTTAGGGTTAGGTTTATTGTTAGGTTTAGGGTAAGTGTTAGGTTGAGGTTTAGGTTTAGGGTGAGGGTTATGGTTAGGGTGAGGGTTAGGATTATGGTTAAAGTTATTGTTAGGGTTAGGGTTACGGTTAAGGTGAGGGTTAGGGTGAGGGTTACGGTTAGGGTTAGGATGAGTTTTAGGTTTACTGTTAAGGATTGAATTAGGGTTAGAGTGACAGTGAGGTTTAGGGTTAGAGTTAGGGTTTGTGATAGGTTTAGGGTTAGGGTGAGGGTTAGGGTTAGGCTTAGGCTTAGGCTTAGGCTTAGGCTAAGCATGAGTGTGAGGGTTAGGGTTAGGGCGATGTTTCTGTTTAGGATTAGTGTTATTGTTATTGTTAGTGTTAGAGTTACGGTGAGGGTGAGGGTGCAGGTGAGAGTTAGGGTTAGGGTTAGGGTGGGGTTTACTGCTAGGGTTAGGGTTAGGGTTAGGTTGAGGGTGAGGTTTAGGGTTAGATTTAGGGTTAGTGTTAGGATAAGTTTTAGTGTTAGAGTTTGGGTTAGGGTGAAGCGGAGGGTGACGTTTAGGGTTAGGATTAATGTTAGGGTTAGGCTTATGGTGAGGGTTAGGTTGAGGGTGAGGCTTAGGGTTAGGGTTAGGAGTAGGATTAGGGTTAGGATTAGGGTGAGTGTCAGGGTTAGGGTTAGGGTTAGGGATAGTAATAGGTTTAGGCTGAGGTTGAAGGTTAGTGTTAGGGTTAGGCTTAGGATTAGGCTGAGGGTGACGGTGTGGGTTAGGTTTAGGATGAGGGTTAGGGTTAGGGTTTGGGTTAGGTTGAGGTTGAGGCTGAGGATTACGTTTAGGTTTAGGGTTAGGTTTAGGGGTAGTGTTAGTGTTAGTGTTAGGTTTATTGTTAGGGTGAGGGTGAGGTTTAGATATAGGGTTATGGGGAGGGATAGGGTGAGGGTTAGTGTTAGATTAGTGTTAGGTTTAGGTTGAGGGTGATGGTTAGCTTGAGGTTTAAGGTTAGGGTTAGGGTTAGGTTCAGTGTGACGGATAGTGTTAGTTTTATGGTTAGTGTTAGGGTGAGGGTAAGTATTAGGGTGAGGTTTTGGGTTAGGGTGAGGGTTAGGGTTAGGGTTAGGGTAATTGTTAGGTTTAGGTTTAGGGTTACATTTACGGTGAGGGTGAGGGTGAGGGTTAGGGTTAGGGTTATGTTGAGGTTTAGGGTTTAGGTTAGGGTTAGATTTAGGGTTAGGGTGAGGGTGAGGTTTAGGTTTAGGGTGACGCTTAGGGTTAGGGTTAGGGTGAGAGTTAGGCGAGGGTAAGGGTTAGTGTTAGGTTTAGGGATAGGATTAGGTTGAGGTTTAGGGTGAGGGTCAGTGTGTTTGTTAGGGTTAGGTCTAGAGTTAGGCTTAGTTTTAGGCTGAGGGTGAGAGTGATAGGGTTAGGGTTAGGGTTAGTGGGAGGGTTAAGATTAGGGTTAGGTTTAGGATTAGGGTTAGGGCAAGCGCTAGGGTGAGGGTGAGGCTTAGGGTTAGAGTTAGGGTGAGGTTTATGGTTAGGGTTGGGCTTAGGGTGAGGGTGAGGTTTAGGGTTAGATTTAGGGTTAGGGTGAGGCTGAGGGTGAATGTTAGGTTTAGGGTTAGTTTGAGGTTTAGCGTTTGGGTTAGGGTTAGATTTAGGGTTAGGGTGAGGGTGATGTTTAGGTTTAGAATTACGTTTAGGGTGACGCTTAGGGTTAGGGTTAGCATGAGAGTTAGGGGGAGGGTAAGGTTTAGTGTTAGGTTTTGGGATAGGATTAGGGTTAGGTTTAGGGTGAGGGTCAGTGTGTTTGTTAAGGTTAGGTCTGGGGTTAGGCTTAGGTTTAGGCTGATGTTGAGGGTGATGGTTAGGGTTAGGTTTAGGGTTAGGGTTTGGGGGAGGATTAAGATTAGGGTTAGGGTTAGGAATAGGGATAACGCCAGGGCTAGTGTGAGGGTGAGGTTTAGGGTTAGAGTTAGGGTGAGGTTTATGGTTAGGGTTAGGGTTAGGCTGAGGTTGAGGTTTAGGTTTAGATATAGGGTTAGGTTGAGGCTGAGGGTGAGGGTTAGGATTAGGGTTAGTGTTAGGTTTAGGTTTAGGGTTAGGGTGAGGTTTAGGGTTAGGGTTAGGCTGAGGGTGAGGGTGAGGGTTAGGGTGAGGATGAGGGTTAGGATTAGGGTGAGGGCTAGGGTTGGGTGAGGGTTAGGTATAGGGTTAGTGTCAGGTTTAGGGTTAGGGTGATGGTTAGGGTTAGTGTGAGGGTTAGTGTTAGGTTTAGGGTTATTGTTAGGGTTAGGGTAAGTGTTAGGGTGAGGGTTAGCTTTAGGGTGAGTGTTATGGTTAGGGTGAGGTTTAGAGTTATGGTTAAGGTTGTTGTTAGGGTTAGGGTTAGGCTTACAGTTACGGTGTGGGTGTGGGTGCGTGTTCCGATTAGGGTTAGGATGAGGTTTAGGTTTAGGGTTAGGGTTAGATTTAGGGTTAGGGTGAGGGTTAGGGTTAGGTTTAGGCTTAGCCTTAGGCTGAGCATGAGTGTCAGGGAGAGGGCGAGGGTTCCGGTGAGGTTTAGGGTTAAGTTTAGGGTCGTGTTTAGAGTTAGGTTGAGGTTTAGGGTTAGGATAAGTTTAAGGGTGAGGTCTAAGCTGAGGCTTAGGGTGAGGATTAGGGTTATGGATAGGGTTAGGTTTAGGATTAGGGTTAGGGTTAGGGTGAGTCTGAGGATTAGGATTAGGGTTAGGGTTAGGCTTAGAGTTATGATGAGGCTTACGGTTTGGGTTAGGGTGAGGTTAAGGCTGAGGCTTAGGGTTAGGTTTAGGGTTAGTGTTAGGGTTAGTTTTAGGGTTAGGTTAGGTTGAGAGTAAGGTTGAGGTTTTGATATAGGGTTAGGGGGAGGGTTAAGGTGAGGATTAGGGTTAGGGGTAGTGTTAGGTTTAGGTTGAGGGTTCGGGTTCGGTTGAGTTTCAGGGTTTGGTTTGGGTTAGGGTCAGTGTGAGGGTTAGTGTTAGTGTTAGATTTAGTGTTAGGGTGAGGGTAAGTGTTAAGGTGAGGTTATGGGTTAGGGTGACGGTTATGGTTAGGGTGAAGGTTAGGGTTAGGGTTTTGGTTATTGTTAGGTTTAGGTTTAGGGTTACGGTTAAGGTGAGGGTAAGGGTGATGGTGACGGTTAGGGTTAGGATGAGGTTTAGGGTTTGGCTTAGGTGTAGAATTAGGGTTATGGTGAGGGTGAGGTTTAGGGTTAGAGTTAGAGTTAGGTTGACGGTTAGGGTTAGGGTTAGGGTGAGAGTTAGGGGGAGAGTAAGGGTTAGTGCTAGGGTTAGCGTTAGGGTGAGGGTGAGTTTGTTTGTTAGTGTTAGGTCTAGGGTTAGGCTTAGATTTAGGCTGAGGGTGAGGGTGATGGTTAGGGTTAGGGTTAGTGTTAGGGGGAGGGTTGGGATGAGGGATAGGTTTAGGATTAGTGTTAGGGCAAGGTCCCTGGTGAGGGTGAGGTTTAGGGATAGAGTTAGGGTGAGGTTTATGGTTAGGGTTAGGATTAGGGTGAGGGTGAGGCTTAGGGTTAGAGTTAGGGTTAGGTTGAGGCTGAGGGTGGTTTAGGGTTAGTGTTAGGTTTAGGGTTAGGTTTAGGGGGAGGGTTAGGGTTAGGGTGAGGTTTAGGGTTAGGGTTATAGTTAGGCTGAGGATGAGGCTGGGGGTGAGGGATAGGGTGGGGATGAGGGTTAGGGTTAGGGTGAGGGCTAGGGTTGGCTGAGGGTTAGTGAAAGGGTTAGCGTGAGGTTTAGGGTTAGGGTTAGGTTGAGAGTTTTGGTTAGGGTGAGGGTTAGGGTTATAGTTAAGGTTATTGTTAGGGATAGGGTTAGGGTTACGGTTTCGGTGAGGGTGAGGGTGAGGGTTACAGTTAGGGTTACGATGAGGTTTTGGTTTAGGTTTAGGGTTAGAATTAGGGTTAGGATGACAGTGAGTTTTAGGGTTAGAGTTAAGGTTTGTGATAGCATTAGGGTTAGGGTGAGGGTTAGGGTTAGGCTTAGGCTTAGGCTTAGACCGAGCATGAGGGTGAGGGTTAGGTTTGGGGTGATGGTTCTGGTTTAGATTAGTGTTACTGTTAGGGCTAGGTTTAGAGTTACGGTGAAGGTGATGGTGCAGGTGAGGGTTAGGGTTAGCGTTACTGTGGGGTTTACGGTTAGGGTTAGGGTTAGGGTTATTGTTATGGTTAAGGTTAGGATTAAGGTTAGGATGAGGGTGAGTGTGTGTGTTAGGTTTAGGTTAGGGTTAGGGTTAGAAATAGGATTAGGGTTAGGGTGAGGGTGAGTGTGAGGTTTAGGTATAGGGTTAGGCTTAGGCTTAGGGTTAGGCTGAGGGTGAGGGTGGAGGTGAGGATTAGGGTTAGGGTGATGGTTAGGGTTAGGGTTAGGGTGAGGGTTAGTGTTAGTGTTAGGGTTAGAGTTAGGGCTAGGGTGAGTGTGAGGTTTCAGGGTAGAGTTAGGGTTAGGGTGAGGGTTAGGGTTAGAGTGAGGGTTCGGGTGGGGGTGACTGTAAGTGTAAAGGTGAGGGTTAGGCTGAGGTTGAGCGTTACAGTAAGGGTGAGGGTTAGCGTTATGGTGAGGGTTAGGGTTAGGTTTAGTGTGAGGGTGAGGGTTAGATTGAGGATTAGTGTTAGGGTTAGTGTGAAATTTAGGGTGAGGATGAGGATTAGGGTTAGGGCGAGGTCTATGGAGAGTTTGAGGTTTAGTGTTAGTGTTAGTGTTAGTGTTTGTGTTAGGGTTAGGGTTATGGTGAGGGTTATGTTTAGGGTGAAGGTTAGGGTTAGGGTTAAGGTTATTGTTAGTGTTAGGGTTAGGGTTAAGGTTATGGTGAGGGTGAGGTTGAGTGTTAGGTTTAGGTCTAGGATGAGGTTTAGGGATAGGGCTAGTGTTAGGGTTAGGGTCAGGGTGAGCTTTAGTGTTAGGGTTAGGGTGAGGCTAAGGGTCAGGGTTAGGCTTAGGATTAATGTTAGGGTCAGGTTTAAGGTGAGGGTTAGATTGAGTGTGAGGGTTAAGGTTAGGATTAGGGGCAGGCTTAGGGTTAAGCTGAGGTTGAGGGTGAGGCTTAGTGTTAGGGTGAGGTTTAGGTTTAGGGTCAGGGTGAGTGTAAGGGTTAGGGTTAGTGTTAGGCTTAGGATTAGGCTGAGGGTGAGGGTGTGGATTAGGGTTAGGGTTAGTGTTAGGGTGAGGTTTAGGGTTTGGGTTAGGGTTAGAGTTAGGGTTAGGGTGAGAGTGAGGTTTAAGGTTAGAGTTAGGGTTAGGGTGAGGTTTAGGTTGAGGGTTATGGTAAGGGTTAATTTTAGGGTTAAGTTTAGGTTGAGAGTTAGGGGAAGTGTTAGGGTTAGGGTTAGGGTTAGGGATAGGATTAGGGTTAGAGTGAGGGGGAATGTGTGTGTTAGGTTTAGGTTTAGGGGTAGGCTTAGGGTTAGGCTGAGGGTGAGTTCAGTGTGAGGGTTAGGGTTAAGCTTAGGCTTAGGGTTAGGCTGTAGGTGACGCTGGGGGTGAATATTAGTTTTAGGGTGATGGTTAGGGTTGGGGTTATGGTGAGTGTTAGGATGAGTGTTAGGTTTAGGATTAGGGTTAGGGTGAGGGCTAGGGTGAGGGTAAGGGTAAGTGTAAGGGTTAGGCTTAGGTTTAGGGTAAGGCTGAGCATGAGGTTGAGGGTGAGGGTTAGGGTTAGGGTGATGGTTAGGTTTAGGGTTAGGGTGAGAATTAGGATGAAGTTTAGGGTTAGGGTGAGTGTAAGGGTGAGGATGATGGTAAGGGTAAAGGGTAGGTTTAGGCTGAGGGTGAGGTTTAAGATAAGGGTGAGCATTAGGGATAGGGTTAGTGTAAGTGTTAGGGTTAGGGTTAGGGTGAGGGTGAGGGTTAGATTGATTATTAGGGTGAGGGTTAGTGTGAGGTTTAGGGTGAGGATGAAGGTTAGGGTTAGGGTGAGGTTGAGGGTTAGAATTAGGGTTAGGGTGAGGGCTAGTGTGAGGATGAGGATTAGGGTTAGGCTTAGATTTAGGGTGAGGTTTAGGATTAGGTTGAGTGTTAGGATGAGGGGTAGGGTTAGGATTAGGTTTAGGGTGAGGGCTAGGGTGAGGGTGAGGTTTAGGGTTAGGGTTAGGATTAGGGTTAGGCTGAGGGAGAGGTTAATGGTTAGATTTAGGTTTAGTTGGAAGGTTAGGTAGAGGGTTAGGGTTAGGTTAAGTGTTAGGGTTAAGGTTAGGTTGAGGGTTAGGATGAGGTTTAGGGTTAGGGTTAGGGTTAAGATTAGGGTTAGGGTGAAGGTGAGTGTGAGGTTTAGGGTTAGGGTGAGGCTTAGGATTAGGTTAAGGCTGACGGTGAGGGTGGGGTGAGGATTAGGGTTAGGGTGATGGTTAGAGTTAGGGTTAGGGTGAGGTTAGTTTGAGGGTTAGGATTAGGACTAGGGTTAGGGTGAGGGCTAGGGTGAGGGTGAGGGTTAGGGTTAGGGTGATGGTTAGGTTTACGGTTTGGGTGAGGGTTAGGATGAGGTTTAGGGTTAGGGTGAGGGTTAGGTTGAGGGTGATGGTAAGGGTAATGTTGAGGTTTAGGCTGACGGTGATGTTTAAGATAAGGGTGAATGTTAGGGTTAAGATTAGGGTTAGGGTAAGGGTTAAGGTTAGGATTAGGGTGAGGGTTAGACTGAGGATTAAAGTTAGGGTTAGTGTGAGGTTTAAGGTGAGGATGAGTGTTAGGATTCGGTTGAGGGTGAGGGTTAGATTTAGCGTTAGGGTGAGGGCTAGGATGAGGGTGAGGATTAGGGTTAGGGATAGGGTTAGGGTGAGGTTTAGGATTAGGGTGAGTTTTAGGGTTAGTGTGAGGTTTAGTGTTAGGTTTAGGGTTAGTGTTAGGGTGAGGGTAAGTGTTAGAGTGAGGGTTAGGTTTAGGATGCTTGTTATATTTAGGGTGAGGGTTAGGGTTAGGTTTAGGGTTATTGTTAGGTTTTGGGTTAGGGTTAAGGTTACAGTGAGGTTGAGGGTTAGGGTTAGGTTTACAGTGAGGTTTAGTATTAGGGTTAGGGTTAGAGTAAGGGTTAGGTTAAGGGTGAGGTTTAGGGGTACAGTTTTAGTTAGGGTGAGTTTTAGGTTTAGGGTGCGGGTTAGCATGGGGGTGACGGTAATGGTAAAGCTGAGGGTTAGGCTGAGGGTGAGGTTTACGGTAAAGGTGAGGGTTAGGGTTCGGGTGATGTTTAGTGTTAGCGTTAGGGTGAGGTTGTGGGTTAGATTGAGGATTAGGTTTAGGGTTAGTGTGAGGTTTAGGGTGAGGATGAGCATTAGGGTTAGGGTCAGGGTGAGGGTTAGAATTAGGGTTAGGGTGAGGTTTAGGATTAGGGCGAGGTTTAGGGTTAGTGTGATGGTTAGTGTTAGGGTCAGGGTAAGTGTTAGGGTGAGGGGTAGAGTTAGGGTGAGTGTTATGTTCAGGGTGAGGTTTTGGGTTAGGTTTAGGGTTATTGTTAGTTTTAGGTTTAGGGTTACGGTAACGGTGATGGTGAGGGTTAGAGTTATGGTTACAGTGAGGTTTAGTGTTAGGGTTAGGGTTAGAGTAAGGGTTAGGGTGAGGGTGAGGTTTAGGGTGAGGGTTACGGTTAGGGTGAGGGTTAGGGTTAGGGTGAGGGTTAGTGTTAGCGGTAGGGTGAGGTTGAGGGTTAGATTGAGGATTAGTGTTAGGGTTAGTGTGAGGTTTATGGTGAGGATGAGTGTTAGGGTTATTCTGAAGCCTAGGGTGAGGTTGAGGGTTAGAGTTAGTGTTAGGGTGAGTTTTAGGGTTAGGGTGATGTTTAGCGTTAGTGTGACGGTTAGTGTTAGGTTTAGTGTTAGGGTGAGGGTAAGTGTTAGGGTGAGGGTTAGGGTTAGGGTGAGGGTTATATTTAGGGTGAGGGTTAGGGTTACGATAAGTGTAAGGGTTAGGGCTAGGCTGAGGGTTAGGGTTAGGGATAGGGTGAGGTTTAGGTTTAGGTTTATGGTGAGGGTGAGTGTGAGGGTTAGGATTCGGGATAGCATTAGGCTTAGAGTTTGGATGATGGTTAGGTTTAGGTTTTGGGTTAGGGTGAGGGTGAGGCTGAGGATTATTGTTAGGTTTAGGGTTAGTGTTAGTGTTAGGTTTAGTTTTAGCGTTACAGTGAGGGTTGGGGTTAGGGTTAGGGTTAGGGTTCGGCTTAGAGTTAAGGTGAGACTTAGGATGAGGATTAGTTTATGATTAGGTTTAGGGTGAGGGCTAGGGTGAAGGTGAGGATTAGGGTTAGTGTTAGGGTAAGGTTTAGGGTTAGGTTTAGGGTTTGGGTGAGGGTTAGGATGAGGGTTAATGTTACAGTGAGGGTGATGGTTAGGATTAGGGTGAGGTTTAGGGTTAGGATTAGGGTTAGGGTGAGGTTAAGTGTTAGCTTTACGGTTAGGGTTAGGGTTATGGTTAGGATTACTGTCATTGTTAGTGTTAGGATTAGAGTTATGGTGAGGGTGAGGATGAGGGTGAGTGTTAGTGTTAGGGTGAGTTTTAGTGTTAGGGTTAGGTTTAGGGTTAGGGTGAGGGTGAGTTTTATGGTTAGATTTAGCTTATTTGGAGGGTTAGGTCGAGATTTAGGGTTAGGGTAAGTGTTAGGGTTAAGGTTAGGTTGAGGGTTAGGTTGAGGCTTAGTGTTAGGTTTAGGGTTAGGGTTAGGATTAGGGTTAGGGTGAGGGTGAGGGTGAGGTTTAGGGTTAGGCTTAGGCTTAGGCTTAGGGTTAGGCTGAGGGTGAGGGTGGGGGTGAGGATTAGGGTTAGGTTGATGGTTACGGTTAGCGTTAGGGTGAGGGTTAGTGTTAGGGTTAGGGTTAGAGTTATGGTTAGGCTGAGGGTGAGGTTTCAGGGTAGAGTTAGGTTTATGGTGAGGGTTAGGGTTAGAGTGAGAGTTATCGTGGGGGTGACGGCAAGGGTAAAGTTGAGGTTTAGACTGACGTTGAGGGTTACAATAAGGGTGAGGGTAAGGGTTAGGGTGAGGGTTAGTGTTAGTGTTAGGGTGAGGTTGAGGGTTAGATTGAGGATTAGTGTTAGGGTTAGTGTGAGGTTTATGGTGAGGATGAGAATTAGGGTTAGGATAAAGGCTAGGGTGAGGGTGAGGATTAGGTTTAGTGTTAGGGTGAGGTTTAGGGTTAGGGTGATGTTTAGGGTTAGTGTGAGTGTTAGGGTCAGTGTTGGGTTGAGGGTAAGCGTTAGGGTGAGGGTTAGTGTTAGAGAGAGTTTTATGGTTAGGGTGAGGGTTAGGGTTAGGATAAGTGTATGGGAGGTGAGGGCTAGACTGAGGGTTAGGGTGAGTGTTAGGGTTACGGAAAGGCTTAAGTTTAGGATTAGGTTTAGGGTGAGGGTGAGTGTGAAGGTTAGGATTAGGGTTAGAGTTAGGCTTAGAGTTAGGAGGAGGGTTAGGGTTAGGGTTTGGTTTAGGGTGAGGGTGAGGCTGAGGATTAGGGTTAGGTTTAGGGTTAGGTTTAGGTTTAGTGTTAGTGTTAGGGTTAGTGTTAGTGTTACAGTGCGGGTTGGGCTTAGGATTATCGTTAGGGTTAGGCTTAGAGTTAGGGTGAGGGTTAGGATGATTATTAGGTTAAAATTAGGGTTAAGGATAGGGCTAGGGTGAAGGGTTTAGGGTTAGTGTTAGGGTAAGGTTTATGTTTAGGGTTAGGGTGAGGGTGAAGGGTAGGATGAAGGTTAGGGTTACAGTGAGGGTGATGGTTAGGGTTAGGATTAGCATGAGGGTTAGGATTGGGGTTAGGGTGAGGTTGAGTGTTAGCATTAGGGTTAGGGTTAGGGTTAGGTTTAGGATTAGGATTACTGTTATTGTTAGGGTTAAGGTTAGAGTTATGGTGAGGGTGAGGGTGAGGGTGAGTGTTAGTGTTAGGGTGAGGTTGAGGGTTAGGGTTAGGGTTAGGAGTAGGATTAGGGTTAGTGTAAGGGTGAGTGTGAGGGTTAGGGTTAGGGATAGGCTTAGGGTTAGGCTGAGGTTGAGGGTGAGGGTTAGGTTTAGGGTGAGGTTTAGGGTTAGGGATTGGGTGAGTGTGAGGGTTAGGTTTAGGGTTAGGCTTAGGATTAGGCTGAGGGTGAAGGAGTGGGTTCGGTTTAGGTTTAGTGTTAGGGTGAGGTTTAGGTTTTTGTTTAGGGTTAGAGTTAGGGTTAGAGTGAGTGTGAGATTTGGGGTTAGAGTTACGGTTAGGGTGAGGTTTAGGTTGAGGGTTATGGTAAGGGTTAGTTTTAGGGTTAGGGTTGGGGTGAGACTTAGGGGGAGGGTTAGGTTTAGGGTTACGTTTAGGGATAGGATTAGGGTTAGAGTGAGGGGGAGTGTGTGTGTTAGGTTTAGGTTAAGGGATAGTGTGAGCTTTAGGCTGAGGGTGAGATTGAGGGTGAGGGTTAGGTTTAGGGGGATTGTTAGGGTAAGGGTTAGGGTTAGGGTCAGATCTAGGGTGAGTGTGAGGGTGAAGTTTAAGTTTCGGCTTAGGTGTATGGTTAGGGTGAGGGTGAGGTTTAGGGTTAGAGTTAGGGTGAGGTTTATGGTTAGGTTTAGGGTTATGGTTAGGGTTAGGGTTAGTGTTAGGTTTAGGTTTAGGTTTTGGGTGAGGGTTAGGGTGAGGTTTAGGTTTAGTGTTAGGGTTAGGCTGAGGGTGAGGTTGAGAGTTAGGGTGAGGATGACGGTTAGGTTTAGGGTGGGGGCTAGGGTTGGATGAGGGTTAGGAATAGGGTTAGTGTGAGGTTTATGGTTAGGGTGATGGTTAGGGTTAGTGTGATGTTTAGTGTTAGGTTTAGGGTTATTTTTAGGGTTAGGGTAAGTGTTATGGTGAGGGTTAGCTTTAGGGTGAGTGTTATGGTTAGGGTGAGGGTTAGGGTTATGTTTAAGGTTGTTGTTAGGGTTAGGGTTAGGGTTACGGTTACGGTGTTGGTGAGGGTGCGGGTTACAGTTTGGGTTAGGATGAGGTTTAGGTTTAGGGTTAGGGATAGAATTAGGGTTAGGGTGACAGTGAGGTTTAGGGTTAGAGTTAGGGTTTGTGACAGGTTTAAGGTTAGAGTGAGGTTTAGGGTTAGGCTTAGGCTTAGGCTTACGCCCAGCATGAGTGTGAGGGTTAGGTTTAGGGTGATGGTTCTGATTAGTATTAGTGTTATGGTTAGTGTTAGGGTCAGAGTTATAGTGAGGGTGAGGGTGCAGGTGAGGGTTAGGGTTAGGGTTAGGGTTAGGTTGAGGGTCAGGTTTAGGGTTATATTTAGGGTTAGTGTTAGGATAAGTTTTATTGTTAGAGTTAGGGTTAGGGTGAGGCTGAGGGTGAGGGTTAGGGTTAGAATTAACGTTAGGGTTAGGCTTCTGGTGAGGGTTAGGTTGAGGATGAGGGTTAGGGTTAGGGTTAAAAGTAGGTTTAGGGTTAGGATTAGGGTGAGTGTGAGGTTTAGTGTTAGGGTTAGGGATAGGCTTAGGGTTAGGCTGAGGTTGAGGGTTAGGGTTAGGGTTAGCGTAAGCTATAGGGTAAGGGTTAGGGTGAGTGTGAGGGTTAGGGTTAGGGTTAGGCTTAGGATTAGGCTGAGGGTGAGGCTGTGGGTTAGTGTTAGGATGAGGTTTAGCGTTATGGGGAGCGTTAGGATGAGGGTTAGGGTTAGGATTAGGGTTAGGATGAGGGTGATTGTGTGTGTTAAGGTTAGGTTTAAGGTTAGGCTTAGGGTTCGTCTGAGGGTGAGTTTGAGGGTTAGGGTTAGAGTTAGGGTGAGGGTTAGGGTAAGGGTTAGGGGGAGGGTTAGTAAGAGGGTTAGGGTAAGGATTAGTGTTTGGTGAGGGCTAGGGTAAGGGTGAGGTTTAGGTTTAGGTTTGGAGTGTGGGTTAGGGTTAGGGTAAGGGTGAGAATTAGGGTTCGGTTTAAGTTTAGGTTTAGGTTGAGGGTTAGGGTTAGGGTTACGGTGAGGATGAGGGTTAGGGTTAGGTTGAGGGTTAGGGTTCGGATTAGGGTTAGGGTGAAGGTGACGGTTAGGGTTAGGTTTAGTGTTAGGGTGAGGGTTACGATGAGGGTTAGGCTTAGGTTTAAGGTTTTGGTGAGTGCTAGGGTGAGGGTGAGGTTTAGGGTTAGGGTTAGGGTGAGGTTTAGGGTTAGGGTTAGTGTTAGGGTTAGGGTGAGGGTGAGGTTTAGGGTTAGAGTTAGGGTTAGGTTGAGGCTGAGTTTGAGGGTTAGTGTTAGTGTTAGTGTTAGATTTAGGGTTAGGGTGAGGTTTAGGTTGAGTGTGAGGGTTAGGCATAGGGTTAGGATTATGTTTAGGGTCAGGGTTAGGGTGAGTGTGAGCGATATGTTTAGGGTTAGGGTTAGGCTTAAGGTTAGACTGAGGGTGAGGGTGGGGGTGAGGTTTAGGTTTAGGGTGAGTGTGAGGGTTACGGTTAGGTTGAGAGTTATGGTTAGAGTTAGGGTTAGGGTGAGGGTTAAGGTTAGGGTTAGGGTGAGGGTAAGGATGAGGATTAGGATTAGGATTAGGGTTAGGATGAGGGCTAGGGTGAGGTTGAGGTTTAGGGTTAGTGTTAGATTAAGGTTTAGGGTTAGGGTTAGGGTTAGGGCGAGGATTAGGTTGAGGGTTAGGGTTAGAGTGAGGGTGAGGATTAGGGTTAAGCTGAGGGTTAGGGTTAGGATTAGGGTTAGCTTGAGTGTGAGTATTAGCATTAGAGTTAGGGTTAGGGTTAGGATTAGTGTTATAGTTAGTGTTAGTGTTAGAGTTATTGTGAGGGTGACAGTGAGGGTGAGGGTTAGGGTTAGGTTTAGGTTGATGTTTAGGGTTAGGGTTTAGGATTAGGGTTAGGGTGAGGGTGAGTTTTAGGGTTAGATTTAGGGTTAGTTGGAGGGTTAGGTCGAGGGTGAGGGTTAGGTTTAGTTTTAGGATTAAGGTTAGGCTGAGTGTTAGGTTGAAGTTTAGGGTTACGGTTAGGGGTAGGTTTAAGTTTAGGGTGAGGGTGAGGGTGAGTGTGAGGGTTAGGGTTAGGGTTAGGCTTAGGCTTAGGGTGAGGATTAGGGTTAGTGTTAGAGTAAGGTTTAGGTTTAGGTTTAAGATTAGGGTGAGGATTAGGATGAGGGATAGCGTTACGGTGAGAGTTAGGGTTAGGGTTAAGGTTAGGGTTAGGGTTAGGTTTAGGTTGAGGTTGAGTGTTAGCATTAGGGTTAGGTTAGGGTTAGGGTTAGGTTTAGCATTAGGATTACTGTTATTGTTAGGGTTAGGGTTAGATTTATGTTGAGGGTGACGGTCAGGGTGAGTGTTAGGATTAGGTTGAGGTTTAGGTTGAGGCTTAGGTTTAGGGTTAGAGTTGGGGTTAGGATTAGGTTAGGGTGAGCCTGAGTGTGAGGATTAGGGTTAGGCTTAGGCTTAGGCTTAGGGTTAGGCTGATGGTGACGGTGGGGGTGAGGATTAGGGTTAGGGTGATGGTTACACTTAGGGTTCAGGTGAGGGTTAGTTTTAGGCTCAGGGTTAGAGTTAGGGTTAAGGTGAGGTTGAGGTTTAGCTGTAGAGTTAGGGGTAGGGGGAGGGTTAGGGTTAGAGTGAGGGTTAGGGTGAGGGTGACGGTAAGGGTAAAGTTGAGGGTTAGGCTTAGGGTGAGGGTTACGGGAAGGGTGAGGTTTAAGGTTAGGGTGAGTGTTAGGGTTAGGGATAGGGTGAGGGTGAGGGTTAGATTGAGGAGTAGTTTTAGGGTTAGTGTGAAGTTTAGGGTGAGGATGAGGGTTAGAGTTAGGGCGACGTCTAGGGAAAAGGTGAGTTTTAGGGTTAGTGTTAGGGTGAGGTTTATGGTTAGGGTAATGTTTAGGGTTAGTGTGAGGTTTAGTGTTAGGTTGAGGGTTAGTGTTAGGGTGAGGGTAAGCGTTATGTTGAGGGTTAGGGTGTTGGTTAGGGTTAGGGTTAGGTTTATTGTTAGTGTTAGGGTTAGGGTTAAGGTTATTGTAAGGGTGAGGGTGAGGGTTACGTTTAGGGCAAGGATGAGGTTTAGTTATAGGGTTAGCGTTAGGGTTAGGGTCAGGGTGAGTTTTAGTGTTAGAGTTAGGGTTAGGGTGTGGCTGAGGGTGAGAGTTAGGGTTAGGATTAATGTTAGGGTTAGGCTTATGGTGACGATTAGGTTGAGGGTGAGGGATAGAGTTAGGGTTAGGAGTAGGATTAGGGTTAGTGTTAGGGTGAGTGTGAGGGTTAGGGTTAGGGTTAGGGATAGGCATAAGGTTAGGCTGAGGTTGAGGTTGAGGGTTAGTTTTAGGGAGAGTTTTAGGGTTAGGGTTAGGGTGAGTGTGAGGGTTAGGTTTAGGGTTAGGCTTAGGGTTAGGCTGAGGGTGAGGTTGAAGGTGAGGGTTAGGGTTAGGTTGAGGCTTAGGGTAAGGGTTAGGGGGAGGGTGAGGAAGAGGGTTAGGGTTAAGATTAGGGTTGGGTGAGGGCTAGGGTGAGGGTGAGGTTTAGGTTTAGGTTTAGGGTGAGGTTTAGGGTTAGGGTTACGGTGAGAGTCAGGGTTCGGTTTAAGTTTAGGGTTAGGTTCAGTGCTAGGGTAAGGTTTTCTGTGAGGGTGAGGGTTAGGTTGAGGGTTAGGATTCAGATTAGGGTTAGGGTGAGGGTGAGGTTAAGTTTTGTGTTAGGCTGTGAGTTAGTTTGAGAGTTAGAGTTAGGATTAGGGTTAGGTTGAGGGCTAGGGTGAGGGTGAGGTTTAGGGTTAGGTTTAGGGTGAGGTTTAGGGTTAGGGTTAATGTTAGGTTCAGGCTGAGTTTTAGGTTTAGAGTTAGGGTTAGGGTGAGGATGAGGTTGAGGGTTAGGTTTAGAATTAGTGTTAGATTTAGGTTTAGGTTGAGGTTGAGGGTTAGGCTTAGTGTTAGGATGAGGTTTAGGGTAAGGGTTAGGGTGAGTGTGTGCGTTAGGGTTAGGGTTAGTGTTAGGCTTAGGGTTAGGCTGAGGGTGAGGTTGAGTGTGAGGGTTAGGGTTAATGTGAGGGTTAGGGTTAGGGTGAGAGTTAGGGTTCGGTTATGTTTAGGGTTAGGGTGAGGGTTAGGGTCAGGGTTATGATGAGCTTGAGCTTTAGGGTTAGGTTGAGAGTTAGGGTTAGGGTTAGGGTATGGGTGAGGGTTAAATTTAGGTTTAGGGTGAGGGTTAAGGATTGGATTAGGCTTAGGGTGAGGGCTAGGGTGAGGGTGAGGGTTAGGGTTAATGTTAGATTAAGGTTTAGGGTTTGCTTTAGTATTAGGTTTGGGTTAGGTTGAGGTTTAAGGTTAAGGTGAGGGTGAGGATTAGGGTTAGGGTGAGGGTTAGGGTTAGGATTAGTGTTAGCATGAGGGTGAGTGTTAGTATTAGGGTTAGGGTTAGGGTGAGGGTTATGTTTAGGGTTAGGATTAGTGTTATTGTTAGGGTTAGGGCTAGAGTTATGTTGAGGGTGAAGGTGAGGGTGAGGGTGAGGGTTAGGGTTAGGGTGACGTTTAGGGATAGGGTTAGTATGAGGGTTAGGGTAAGCTTGAGGTTTAGGGTTAGATTTACGGTTAGGTGGAGGGTTAGGTAGAGGGTGAGGGTTAGGGTTAGTTTTAGGGTTAAGGATGGGGTGAAGGTTAGGTTGAGGTTTAGGGTTGTGGTTAGGGTTAGTGTTAGGATTAGGGTGAGGATGAGAGTGAGTGTGAGGGTTAGGGTTAGGGTTTGGCTTAGGCTTAGGTTTAAGCTGAGGGTGAGGGTGGGGGTGAGGATTAGGTTTAGGGTGATGGTTAGGCTTAGTGTTAGGGTGAGTGTTAGGATGAGGGTTAGAATTAGGATTAGGGTTAGGGTGAGGTCTAGGGTGAGGGTGAGTGTTAGGTTTAGGGTGATGTTTAGGTTTATGTTTAAGGTGAGGGTTAGGATGAGGTTTAGGCTTAGGGTGAGGTTTAGGGTGAGGATGAAGGTAAGGGTAAAGGTGAGGTTTAGGCTGAGGGTGAGGGTTAAGTTAAGGGTGAGGGTTAGGGTTAGGTTTAGGTTTAGGGTGAGGTTTAGATTGAGGATTAGTGTTAGGGTTAGTGTGAGGTTTAGGGTGAGGATGAGTGTTAGGGTTAGTGTGAGTGTGAGGGTTAGTGTTAGGGTTAGGGTGAGGTCTAGGGTGAGGGTGAGGGTTAGGATTAGGGTTAGGGTTAGGGTGAGGTTTAGGATTAGGGTGAGGTTTAGGGTTAGTGTGAGGGTTAGTGTGAGGTTTAGGGTTAGATTTAGGGTGAGATTTAGTGTTATGGTGAGGGTTAGGGTTAGGGTGAGGGTTATGGTTAGGGTGCGGGTTAGGGTTATGGTTAGGGTTATTGTTAGGTTTAGTGTTATGGTTAGGTTGAGTGTGAGGGTTACGGTTAGGGTTAGGGTTAGCCTTAGTTTTAGGCTGAGGTTTGGGTGAGGGTGAGGGTTAGGGTTAGTTTGAAGGTAACGGTTAGGGTTAGGTTTAGTGTTAAGGATACGGTTAGAGTTATTGTTAGGGTGAGGGTGAGGTTTAGGGGTAGGTTTAGTTTTAGACTTAGGTTTAGGGTGAGTATTAGGGTTAGGATGATGGTTAGGGTAGGGGTGACGGTAAGGGTAAACGTGAGGGTTAGGTTGAGGTGAGGGTTATGGTAAGGTTGACTATTAGGGTTTAGTTGAGGGTTAGGTTTAGGGTTAGGGTGCGAGTTAGGGTTTGCATTAAGTTTAGGGTTAGGGTGAGGTTTAGATTAAGGATTACAGTGAGGGTGAGGGTTAGGGTTATTTTGAGGGTTAGGGTTAGGATTAGGGTTAGGGTTAGGGTGAGGTTTAGGGTTAGTGTTAGGGTGAGGGTAAGGAAGAAGTATTGGGATAGAATTAGGGTTAGGGTGAGGCCTAGGGTGAGGATGAGGTTTAGGGTTAGGATTAGGGTGAGGTTTAGGGTTAGGGTTATTGTTAGGGTGAGGGTGAGGGTCAGGTGTAGGGTTAGTGTTAGGTTTAAGGTTAGGGTGAGAGTTAGGTTGAGGTTTAGGGTTAGGGTTAGGATTAGGGTTAGGGTGTGGGTTAGGGTTAGATTGAGGATTAGTGTTAGGGTTAGTGTGAGGTTTAGTGTGAGGCTGAGGGTTAGGGTTAGGGTGAGAGCTAGGGTGAGGCTGAGATTAGGGTTAGTGTTAGGGTGAGTTTTAGGGTTAGGGTTATGTTTAGGGTTAGTGTGAGGGTTAGTTTTAGGGTGATGGTTAGTGTTAGGGTGAGGGTTACGGTTAGGGTGACGGTTATTTTTAGGGTGAGGGTGAGGGTTAGATTTAGGGTTAGGGTTATTGATAGGGTTCGGGTTAGGTTGAGGTTGAGATTTAGGGTTAGAGTTAAGGTTAGTGTAAGGGTTAGGGTTAGGGTAAGGGTTAGGGTTAGGATTAGGCTTAGGCTTATGCTTAGGCCGAGCATCAGGATGAGGGTTAGGGTTCAGAATAGGGTGAGGGTTAAGGTTAGGGTTAGGGTGAGTGTTAGGATGAGGTTTAGGGTTAGGATTAGGGTTAGAGTGAGGGCTAGGGTGAGGGTTAGTGTGAGGCTTAGGTTTAGGGATGTGGATAGGTTTAGGATTAGTGTTTGGGTGTGGTTGAGTGTGAGGGTTAGGGTTAGGCTAAGGGTTAGGGTGAGAGTTAGGGTTCGGTTTAAGTTTAGGGTCAGGGTGACTTTTAGGGTAAGTGTTCTGGTGATGGTGAGTGTTAGGGTTAGGTTGAGGGTTAGGGTTAGGATTAGGGTTAGGGTGAGGGTGAGGGTTAGGGTTAGTGTTAGGGTAAGGGATAGGATCCGGGTTAGGATTAGGATTAGGGAGAGGGCTATGGTGAGGGTGAGGTTTAGGTTTAGGTTTAGTGTGAGTTTTAGGGTTAGGGTTAGGGCGAGGGTGAGATTTAGGGTTAGACTTAGGGTTAGTGTTAGGGTTAGGATAAGGGTGAGCATTAGGGTTAGGGTTAGTGTTAGGCTTAAGCTGAGGCTTAGGCTGAGCATGAGGGTGAGGGTTAGGGTTAGGGATAAGGTAATGTTTAGGGTTAGGGTAAGGATTAGGTTTAAGATGAGGGTGAGGTTTATGGTTATATTTAGGGTTACTTGGAGGGTTAGGTCGAGGGTGAGGGTTAGGGATAGTGTTAGGGTTAAAGTTAGGGTGAGGGATAGGATGAGGTTTAGGGTTATGCTTAGGGTTAGGGTTAAGATTAGGTTTAGGGTGAGTGTGAGGGTTAGGGTTAGGCTTAGGCTTAGGGTTAGGCTGAGGGTGAGGATGGGGGTGTGGATTAGAGTTAGCGTGTTGGTTAGGTTTAGGGTTACAGTGAGGGTTAGGATGAGGGTTAGGTTTAGGATTAGGGTTAGGGTGAGGGCTAGAGTGATAGTGAACGTTAGGTTAAGGGTTAGGCTTAGGCTTAGGTTTAGGCTGAGCGTGTGGTTGAGGGTGAGGTTTAGGGTTAGGGTGATGGTTAGGTTTATGGTTACGGTGAGGGTTAGGATGAGGTTTAGGGTTAGAGTGAGGGTTAGGGTGGGGATGATGGTAAGGATAAAGTTGAAGTTTAGGCTGAGGGTGAGGGTTAAGATAAGGGTGAGTGTCAGGTTTAGGTTTAGGTTTAGGGTAACTGTTAGGGTTATGGTTAGTGTGAGGGTTAGATTGAGAATTAGGGTTAGGGTTAGTGTGAGGTTTAGGGTGAGGATGAGGGTTAGGGTTAGGGTGAGGGTGACGGTTAGAATTAGGGTTAGGGTGAGGACTAAGGGTGAGGGTGAGTGCTAGGTTCATTGTTAGGGTTAAGGTTAGGTTTAGGATTAGGGTGTTATGTTTAGTGTGAGGGTTAGTGTTAGGTTTAGGGTTATTGTTAGTGTGATTGTAAGTGTTAGGGTGAGGGTGAGGGGTAGGGTGAGTGTTATGATTGCGGTGAGGGTTAGCGTTAGGGTTAGGGTTATTGTTAGGTTTAGGGAAAGATTTACGGTTACAGTGAGGGTGAGGGTGAGGGTTAGTGTTAGGGTTAGGGTGAGTGTTAGTGTTAGGGTTATGGTTAGAGTTAGGGTTAGGGTGAGGTTGAGCTTTAGGGGTAGAGTTAGGGTTAGGGTGAGAGATAGGGTGAGGGTTAGGTTTAGGGTGCGGGTTAGGGTGGGGGTGATGTTACGGGTAAAGGTGATGGTTAGGCTGAGGGTGAGAGTTACGGTAAGGGTGAGGTTTAGTGTTATGGTGAGGTTCAGTGTTAGGTTTAGGGTGAGGGTGAGGGTTAGATTGAGGATTAGTGTTAGGATTAGTGTAAGGTTTAGGGTGAGGATGAGGGTTAGGGCTAGAGTGAGAGCTAGGATGAGGGTCAGGGTTAGGTTTAGTGTTAGGGTGAGGTTTAGCGTTAGGGTGATGTTTAGGGTTAGTGTGAGGGTTAGTGTTAGGGTTAATGTTAGAGTTAGGGAGAGGGTAATTGTTAGGGTGAGGGTTGGGGTTAGTGTGAGGGTTATGTTTAGGGTGAGGGTTAGGGTTAGGGTGAGGGTAAGGGTTAGGGTTAAGGTTATTGATAGGGTTAGGGTTAGGGTGAGGGTGAGGGTGAGATTTAGTGTTAGAGTTAGGGTTAGTGTTAAGGTTAAGGTTGGGGTTAGGCTCAGGCTTAGGCCTAGGCTGAGCATCAGGGGGAGGGTTAGGTTTCGGGATAGGGTGAGGGTTAGGGTTAGGGTTAGTGTGAGGGTTGAGATGAGGTTTTTGTTTAGGATTAGTGTTAGAGTGAGGGCTAGGGTGAGGGTTAGGGTGAGGGTTAGCTTTACAGTGAGAGATAGGGTTCGGGTTAAATTTATGGTCAGGGTGACTGTTAGGGTAAAGGTTACTGTTAGGGTGAGGGTTAGGGTTAGGTTGAGGGTTAGGGTTAGGGTGAGGGTGAGGATGAGGGTTAGGGTTAGTGTTAGGGTGAGGGATAGGATGAGGTTTAGGATTAGGATTAGTGTGAGGGCTAGGGTGAGGTTGAGGTTTAGGGTTAGGGTTAGGGTGAGGTTTAGGGTTAGGGTTAGGGTTAGGCTTAGGGTGAGGATGAGGTTTAGTGTTAGAGTTAGGGTAAGGGTGAGGCTGAGGTTGAGGGTTAGGTTTAAGGTTAGTGTAAGAGATAGGGTTAGGTTGAGTGTTAGGGTGAGGGTTAGGTTAAGGGTTAGGGTAAGGGTTAGGATTAGCTTTAGGATGAGGGTTAAATTTAGGTTTAAGGTTAGGATTAGTGTAAGGTTTAGGATGAGGATGAGGATTAGGGTTAGGGTTACGGTGAGGCTGCGGTTTTGGGGTGGCATTAGGGTTAGGTTGATGGTTAGGGTGAGGGTTATGGTTAGGGTAAGGTTTAGTGTGGGGGTGATGGTAAGGGTAAACGTGAGGGTTAGGCTGAGGGTGAGGTTTACATTGGGGTGAGGTTGAGGGTTAGGGTGTGGGTTAGGGTTAGGGGAAGGGTGTGGGTGAGGGTTAGATTGAGGATTAGTTTTAGGGTTAGTGTGAGGTTTAGGGTGAGGATGAGAGTTAGGGTTATTGTGAGGGTTAGGGTGAGGGTGAGGTTTAGGTTTAGGTTTAGGGTGAGGTTTAGTGTTAGGGTGATGATTAGGGTTAATGTAAGGGTTAGTGTTAGGGTTAGGGTTAGTGTTAGGGTGAGGGTAAGTTTTAGGGTGAGGGTTAGTGTTAGGGTGAGGGTTATGGTTAGGTTGAGGGTTAGGGTTAGTGTTTGGTTATTGTTAGGGTTAGGGTTATGGTTACGGTTACGGTGAGGGTGAGGGTGATTGTTAGGGTTAGGGTTAGTATGAGGTTTAGGTTTAGGGTAAGGGTTAGAGTTAGGGTTAGGGTGAGAGTGAGATTTACGGTTAAAGTTAGGGTTAGTGTTAGGGTTAGTATTAGGGTGAGGGTTTGGATTAGAGTTACGCTTAGTCTTAGGCTTAGGCCAAGCATGAGGGTAAGGGTTAGGGTTAGGTTTAGTGTTAGGGTTAGTGTTATTTTTAGGGTTAGGTTTAGAGTTATGGGGAGATTGAGGGTGAGGGTGAGGGTTAGGGTTAGGGTGAGGTTTAGCGTGAGGTTTAGGGTTAGGGTTAGGGTGAGGGTGAGGTTTAGGGTTAGAGTTAGTGTTAGGTTGAGGGTTAGGGAGAAGTTTAGCATTATTGTTAGTGTTAGGGTTACGGGGATGTTGAGGGTTAGGTTGAGGTTTAGGGATTGGGTAAGGTTTAGTATTAGGGTGAGTTTGAGGGTGAGTGTGACGGTTAGGGTGACGGCTAGGCTTAGGCTTAGGGTTAGGCTGAGTGTGAGGGAGGGGGTGAGGATTAGGGTTAGGGTGATGGTTTGGGTTAGGGTTAGTGTTATTGTTTAGGGTTAGGATTAGAGTTACGGTGAGTGTGAGGGTGCGGGTGAGGGTTAGGGTTAAGGTTAGGGTGGGGTTTAGGGTTAGGGTTAGGGTTAGTGTGAGGGTGAGGTTTAGGGTTAGATATAGGGTTAGGGAGAGGGTTAGGGTGAGGGTTAGGGATAGGATTGGTGTTAACGTTAGGGTGAGGGTGAGGGTTAGGTTGAGGTTTAGGGTTAGGGTTATGGTTAGGGTTAGTGTGAGGGTTAGTGTTAGGGTTAGGGTTAATTTTAGGGTGAGGGTAAGTGTTAGGCTGAGGGTTTGGGTTAGGGTGAGTGTTATGGTTAGGGTGAGTGTTAGGATTAGGGTTAGTGTTATTGTTAGGGTTAGGTTTAGGGTTTTGGTTACGGTGAGGGTGAGGTTTTGGGTTAGAGTTAGGATGAGGTTTAGGGTTTGGGTTAGGGTTAGAGTTAGGGTTAGGATGAACGTGAGGTTTACGTTTAGAGTTAGGGTGAGGGTGAGGGTTAGGGTTAGGATTAGGGTTTGGGTGAGGGTGAGTGTGTGTGTTAGGGTTAGGTTTAGGTTTAGGCTAAGGGTTAGGCAAAGGGTGAGGTTGAGTGTGAGGGTTAGGGTTAGGATTAGGGTTAGTGTGAGAGTGAGGGTGAGGGTTTGTTTTAGTGTTAGGGTGAGGGTTAGGATGAGTGTTAGGAATAGGGTTAGGGTTATGGTGAGCGTTAGGTTTAGGGTTTGGTTGAGGGTTTGAGTTAGGATAAGGATGAGGGTTAATTTTAGGGTTAGGGTGAGGGTTAGGATGAGGATTAGGTTTACGATTAGTGTTAGGGTGAGGGCTAGAGTGAGGGTGAGAACTAGAGTTAGTGTTAGGGTAAGTTTTGGGGTTATAGTTAGGGTTAGGGTGAGGGTTAGGATGAGGGTTAGCGTTAAGGTGAGGGTGAGGGTTATGGTTAGAGTGAGGATTAGGGTTAGTTTTAGGGTAAGGGTTAGGATGAGAATGAGGTTTAGGGTTAGTGTTAGGGTTAGGGTGAAGTGGAGGCTGAGTGTAAGGGTGACAATTAATGTTAGGTTTAGGGTTAAGGTAAGGGTCAGGGTTAGGGTGAGTGTGAGGATGAGGGTTAGGGTTACCGTGAGGGTTAGGGTTAGGGTTAGGAGGAGGGTTAGGGTGAATTTTAGGATTAGGATTAGGGTTAGGGTGAGGGCTAGGGTGAGGGTGAGTTTTAGGGCTAGGGTTAGGGTGAGGTTTAGGTTTAGGGTTAGGGTGAGGTTTAGGGTTAGGGTTTGGGTTAGGGTTAGGGTGAGGGTGAGGTTTAGGGTTAGAGTTAGGGTTAGGCTTAGGCTTAGGGTTAGGCTGAGAATGAGGGTGAGGCTGAGGGTTAGTGTTAGGGTGACGGTTAGGGTAAGAGTTAGGGGTTGGGTTAGTGTTAGGGTGAGGGTGAGGTTTACGGTTAGAGTTAGGGGTAGGATGAAGCTGAGGTTGAGGGTTTGGGTTAGGGTTAGTGTTAGATTTAGGGTTAGGGTGAGGGTTAGGTTGATGGTGAGTGTAAGGCTTAGGGTTAGGATTAGGTTTAGGGTAAGGGTTAGGGTGAGTGTGAGCATTAGGACTAGGGTTAGGGCTTGGCTTAGGGTTAGGCTGAGGGTGATGGTGAGGGTTAGGGTAAGTGTTAGATTAAGGTTTAGGGTTAGGGTTAGGGTGAGAGTTAGGGTTTGTGTATGTTTAGGGTTAGGGTGAGGGTTAGGATTACGGTTAAGGTGAGCTTGAGGTTTAGGATTATGTTGAGGATTAGGCTTAGGGTTAGGGCTAGGGTGAGGGTTAAGGTTCGGGTTAGGATGAGGGTAAGGATGAGGATTAGGGTTAGGATTAGGGTTAGGCTGAGGGCTAGGGTGAGGTTGAGGGTTAGGGTGAGGGTAAGTTTGAGGGTTAGGTTTACAGTCAGGGTGATGATTAGGGTTAGGGTGAGGGTTAGGTTTAGGATTAGGGTTAGCCTGAGGATGAGTGTTAGGATTAGGGTTAGGGTTAGTGTTAGGGTTAGGTTTCGGGTTAGGATTAGTGTTATTGTTAGGGTTAGGGTTAGAGTTATGGTGAGGGTGAGGATTAAGTTTAGGGTGAGGTTTAGTGTTAGGGTTAAGATTAAGGTTAGGGTGAGAGTGAGGGTTCGGGTTAGTGTGGGTGTTAGGGTTAGGGTTAGGGTGAGTGTTAGGGTTCGGTTATGTTTAGGGTTAGGGTGAGGTTTAGGGTTAGGGTTAGGGTGAGAGTTAGGGTTCAGTGATATTTAGGGTTAGGGTGAGGGATAGGGTTAGGGTTACGGTGAGCATGAGGTTTAGGGTTAAGTTGTGGATTCGGCTTAGGGTTAAGCCTAGGGTGAGGGTTAAGGTTAGGGTGAGGGTGAGGGTAACGGTGAGGTTTAGGGTTAGGATTAGGGTTAGGGTGAGGGTGAGGTTTAAGGTTAGAGTTAGGGTTAAGCTGAGGCTGAGGGTGACTGTTAGGGTTAGGTTTAGGATTAGGATTAGGGTAAGGTTTAGGGTGAGTGTGAGTGTTAGTGTTAGGGTTAGGCTTAAGGTTACACTGAGGGTGAGGGTGAGGGTGAGGTTAGGGTTAGGATTAGGGTGAGGGTGAGGGTGAGTGTGTGTGTTAGAGTTAGGTTTAGGGTTTGGCTTAGGGTTAGGCTGAGGGTGAGGTTGAGGGTAAGTGTTAGTTTTAGGGTGAGGGTTAGGGTAAGGGTTAGGGGGAGGGTTAGGATGAGGTTTAGTGTTAGGATTAGGGTTAGGCTGAGGGCTAGGGTGAGGAGGAGGTTTAGGTTTAGGGTCAGGATGAAGTTTAGTGTTTGGGTTAGGGTTAGGGTGATGCTGAGGGTGAGGGTTAGGGGTTGGATTAATATTAGGCTTAAGCTTAAGGTGAGGTTTAGGTTGAGGGTTAGGATTAGGGTTAGGAGTAGGATTAGGGTTAGGGTGATGGTGAGGATTAGGGCTAGGGTTAGGGAAAGGCTTAAGATTAGGCTGAGGTTGAGGGTGAGGGTTAGGGTTAGGGTGACGTTTAGGGTTAGGGTTAGGGTGAGTGTGAGGATTAGGGTTAGGCTTAGGCTTAGGATTATGCTTAGGGTGAGGGTGTGGTTTAGTGTTAGGGTTAGGCTTAGGGTTAGGGGGAGGTTTAGGATGAGGGTTAGTGTTAGGGTGAGGTTTAGGGTGAGGGTGAGTGTGTGTGTTATGGTAGGTTTATGGTTAGGCTTAGGGTTAGGCTGCGGGTGAGGTTGAGGCTGAGGGTTAATGTTAGCGTGAGAGTTAGGATAAGGGTTAGGGGGAGGGTTAGGAAAAGGGATAGGGTTAGGATTAGGTTTGGGTGAGACTAGGGTGAGAATGAGGTTTAGGTTAGGGTTAGCTTGAGGGTTAGGATTATGGTAAGGGTGAGAGTTAGTGTTTGGTTTAAGTTTAGGGTTAGGTTGAGGGTTAAGGTAAGGGTTACGTTAAGGGTAAGGGTTAGGGTTAGGATGAGGGTGAGGGTTCGGATTAGGGTTAGGGTGAGCGTGAGGGTTATGGTTAGTGTTAGGGTGAGGGTTAGGATGAGGGTTAGGGTTAGGATTAGTGTTAGGGTGAGGGCTAGGGTGAGGGTGAGGTTTAGGGTTAGGGTTAGGGTTAGGGTGAGGTTTGGGGTTAGGGGTAGGGTTAGTGTTAGGGTGACGTTTACGTTTATAGTTAGGTGTAAGATGAGACTGAGGTTGAGGGTTAGGGTTAGGCTTAGTGTTAGATTTAGGGTTAGGGTGAGGGTAAGTTTGAGGGTGAGGGTTAGGATTAGGTTTAGGGTAAGGGTTA
This sequence comes from Dipodomys merriami, assembly GCF_024711535.1. Lineage (NCBI taxonomy): Eukaryota > Metazoa > Chordata > Mammalia > Rodentia > Heteromyidae > Dipodomys > Dipodomys merriami. The sequence goes on from NW_027206479.1 coordinate 4,646,349, forward strand.
CGGTGAGTGTGAGCAATAGGGCTAGGGTTAGGGTTTGGCTTAGGGTTAGGCTGAGGGTGAGGGTGAGGATGAGAGTTAGGGTTAGTGTTAGATTAAGGTTTAGGGTTAGGGTTAGTGTTAGGGTGAGGGTTAAGTTGAGCATGAGGTTTAGGGTGACCTTGAGGATTAGGATTAGGGCTAGGGTGAGTGTTAAGTTTAGTGTTAGGGTGAGGGTTAGGATGAGGATTAGGGTTAGGATTAGGGTTAGGGTGAGGGCTGGGGCTAGGTTGAGTGTGAGGGTTAGGGTTAGTGTTAGATTAAGGTTTAGGGTTAGGTTTAGGGTAGGGTGAGGGTAAGTTTCAGGGTTAGGGTTAAGGTCAGGGTGATGATTAGTGTTAGGGTTAGGGCTAGGTTTAGGATTAGGTTTAGCCCGAGGATGAGTGTTAGGATTAGTGTTAGGGTTAGGGTTAAGGTTAGGTTTCGGTTTTGGATTAGTGTTATTGTTAGGGTTAGGGTTAGAGTTATGGTGAGGGTGAGGGTGAGGGTGAGGGTGAGGGTTAGGTTTAGGGTGAGGTTTAGCGTTAGGGTTAGTATTAGCGTTAGGGTGAGGGTGAGGGTTAGGTTTAGGGTCAGTGTTAGGGTTAGGGTTAGGTTGAGAGTTAGGGTTCGGTTATGTTTAGGGTTAGGGTGAGGGATAGGGTTAGGGTTACGGTGAGCATGAGGTTTAGGGTTACGTTGAGGATTAGGCTTTGGGTTAATCCTAGGGTGAGGGTTAAGGTTAGGCTTAGGGTGAGGGTAAGGATGAGGATTAGGGTTAGGATTAGGGTTAGTGTGAGGGCTAGGGTGAGCTTGAGGGTTAGGATTACTGTTAGATTAAGGTTTAGGTTTAGGGTTAGGGTTAGGATAAGGTTTAGCATGAGGTTGAGTGTTAGGATTACAGTTAGGGTTAGGGTTAGGGTTAGGTTTCGGTTTAGGATTAGTGTAATTGTTAGGGTTAGGGTTAGAGTTATGTTTAGGGTGAGGGTGAGAGTGAGGGTTAGGGTTAGGGTTATGGTGAAGTTTAGGGTTAAGGTTAGGATTAGGGTTAGTTTGAGGATGAGGTTTAGGGTTAGATTTAATTTTAGTTGCAGGGTTAGGTCGAGGGTTAGGGTTAGGTTTAGTTTTAGGGTTAAGGTTAGGGTGAGGGTTAGGTTGAGGTTTAGGGTTATGGTTAGTGTTAGGGTTAGGATTAGGATGAGGGTGAGGGTGAGTGTTAGGGTTAAGGTTAGGGTAAGCCTTAGGCTTTGGGTTAGGCTGAGTGTGAGGGTGGGTGTGAATATTAGGTTTCGGGTGATGGTTAGCATTAGGGCTAGGTTGAGGGTTAAGATGACGGTTAGGATTAGGATTAGGTTTAGGATGAGGGCTAAGTTGAGGGTGAGGGTTAGGGTAAGTTTTCAGCTTAGGCTAAGGGTTAGGATGAGCATGAGGTTGAGGGTGAGGGTTAGGGTTAGGGTGATGGTTAGGTTTATGGTTAGGGTGAGGGTTAGGATGAGGTTTAGGGGAAGGGTGAGGGTTAGGGTGAGGATGATGGTAAGGGTAAAGATGAGGTTTAGGCTGAGGGTGAGGGTTAAGATAAGAATGAGGGTTAGGGTTAAGTTTAGGGTTAGGGTAAGGGTTAAGGTTAGGGCTAGATTGAGGGTTAGATTGAGGATTAGGGTTAGCGTTAGTGTGAGCTTTAGGGTGAGGATGAAGGTTAGGGTTAGGGTCAGGGTGATGGTTAGAATTAGGGCTAGGGTGAGGGCTAGGGTGAGGGTGAGAATTAGGGTTAGGGTTAGGGTTAGGGTGAGGTTTCGGATTAGGGTGAGGTTTAGAGTTAATGTGAGGGTTAGTGTTAGGTTTAGGGTTAGCGTTAAGTTGCGGGTTATGGTTAGTGTGAGGGTTAGGGTTAGGTTTAGGGTTATTGTTAGGTTTAGGGTTAGGGTTACGGTTATGGTGATGGTGAAGGTTAGGTTTACGGTTAGGGTGAGGTTTAGTGTTAGTGTTAGGAATAGAGTTAGGGTTATGGTGCGGGTGAGGTTTAGGGGTACAGTTAGGGTTACGGTGAGATGTTAATGTTAGGTGCGGGTTAGCGTCGGTGTGACAGTAAGGGTAAAGTTGAGGGTTAGGCTGAGGGTGAGGGTTACAGTAAGGGTGAGGGTTAGGGTTAGGGTGAGGGTTAGTGTTAGCTTTAGGGTGAGGTTGAGGGTTAGATTGAGGATTAGTGTTAGTGTTAGTGTGAGGTTTAGTGTGAGGATGAGGGTTAGGATTAGGGTGAAGGCTAGGGTGAGGGTGAGGGTTGGGGTTAGTGTTAGGCTGAGGTTTAGGTTTACGGTGATGTTTAGGGTTAGTGTGCGGGTTAGTGTTACGGTTAGGATTAGTGTTAGGTTGAGGGTAAGTGTTTGGGTGAGCATTAGGGTTAGGGTGAGGGTTATGGTTAGGGTGAGTGTTAGGGTTAGGTTTATGTTTATTGTTAGGGTTTGGGATAGTGTTACGGTTACGGTGAGGGTTAGGGTGAGGGTTAGGTTTAGGGTGAGGTTTAGGGTTAGGGTTAGGGTTCGGGTGAGGTTGAGGTTTAGGGTAAGATTTAGGGTTAGTGTTAGTGTGAGGGTTAGTGTTAGCATTAGGGTTAGTGTTACAGTCAGGGTAAGTCTTAGGGTGAGGGTTTGGGTCAGGGTGAGGGTTATGGTTAGTCTGAGGGTTAGGATTAGAGTTAGGGTTATTGTTAGGGTTGCGTTTAAGTTTATGGTTATGGTACGGGCGAGGGTGAGGGTTAGTGTTAGGGTTAGGGTGAGGTTTAGAATGAGGGTGGGGTTTAGGGTTAGAGTTAGGGTTAGGGTGAGGGTTAGCTTGAGGGTTAGGGTTAGGGTTAGTGTTAGGTTTAGGGTTAGGGTGAGAGTTAGGAGGAGGTATAGGGTTAGTGTTAGGGTTAGGATTAGGGTTAGGGTGAGGGTGAGTGTGTGTGTTAGGTTTTGGTTTAGGGTTAGGCTTAGGGTTAGGCTGAGGGTGAGGTTGAGAGTGAGGGTTAGGTTTAGGGTTAGGGTAAGGGTGAGGGTGAGGTTTAGGGTTAGGGTTAGGGTGGAGTTAGGATTAGGGTTCGTGTGAGGGTGAGGGTGAGGTTTAGGTTTAGGGTTAGGATGAGAGTTAGGTTTAGGATTAGGGTTAGGGTGAGTACTAGGGTGAGGGTGATGGTTAGGTTTAGGGTGACGGTTACGTTTGCAGTTAGGGTGAAGTTTAGGATGAGGTTTAGGGTTAGGAGGAGGTTTAGTTTGAGGATGATGGTAAGGGTAAAATTGAGGTTTAGGCTGGGGGTTAGGGTTAAGATAAGGGTGAGTGTTAGGGTTAGGTTTAGGGTTAGGTTAAGGGTTAGGATTAGGGTTATGATGAGGGTTAAATTGAGTTTTAGTGTTAGGGTTATTGTAAGGTTAAAGGTGAGGTTGAAGGTTAGGGTTAGGGTCAAGTTTAGGGTTAGGGTGAGGTTGAGTTTTGTGGTGTCATTAGGGTTAGGGTGAGAGTTAGGGTGAGGGTTAGGTTTAGGGTAAGGGTTCGCGTGGGGGTGATGGTAAGGTTAAATGTGAGGGTTAGGCTGAGGTTCAGGGTTACAGTGGGGTGAGGTTTAGGGTTAGGGTGAGGGTTAGGGTTAGGGGAAGGGTGTGGGTGAGGGTTAGATTGAGGATTAGTGTTACGGTTAGTGTGTGGTTTAGGGTGAGGATGAGGGTTAGGGTTAGGGTGAGTGCTAGGGTGAGGGTGAGGGTTAGGTTTAGGTTTAGGGTGAGGTTTAGGGTTAGGGTCATGATTAGGGTTAGTGTGAGGGTTAGTGTTAGTTTTAGGGTTAGTGTTAGGGTGAGGGTTAGGGTCAGGGTGAGGTTTATGGTTATGTTGAGTGTTAGGGTTAGGGTTAGGGTTATTGTTAGGGTTAGGGTTACGGTTACGGTGAGGGTGAGGGTGAGGGTGAGGGTGATGGTTAGGGTTAGTATGACGTTTAGGTTTAGGTATGGGTTAGAGTTAGGGTTAGGGTGAGAGTGAGTTTTACGGTTAGAGTTAGGGGTAGTGTTAGGGTCAGTGTTAGGGTGACGGTTTGGGTTAGAGTTACACTTAGGCTTAGGCTTAGGCTTAGGCCAAGCATGAGGGTGAGGGTTAGGGTTAGGGTTAGGGTGCGGGTTAGGGTTAGTTTTAGGGTGAGGTTTAGGATGAGGTTTAGGGTTAGGATTAGTGTTAGGGTGAGGACTAGTGTGATGGTTAGGGTGAGGGTTAGTTTTAGGGATAGGGTTAGGTTTAGGGTTAGGGTTAGGTTGAGGATGAGTCTGAGGGTCAATGTTAGGGTTAGTCTTAGGGTTAGGGTGAGGGTAAGGTTATGGTTTTGGTTAGGGTGAGGGTGATGCTGAGGATTAGGGTTAGATTTAGGGTTGGGTTTAGTGTTAGTGTTAGGGTTAGGGTTATGGTTACAGTTAGGTTAGGGTTAGGGTTAGGCTTAGGTTTAGGCTGAGGGTGAGGGTGGGGTTGAGTATTAGGGTTAGGTTTAGGATTAGGGTTATTGTTAGTGTTATGGTTAGGGTTAAGTTTGCACTGAGGTTGAGGCTGAAGGTGAGGATTATGGATAATATTAGGGTTAAGGTTAGGGTTAGTGTTATTTTTAGGGTTAGGTTTAGAGTTACGGTGAGATTGAGGGTGAGTGTTAAGGTTAGGGTTAGTGTGAGGTTTAGCGTGAGGTTTATGGTTAGGGTTAGGGTGAGGGTGAGGTTTAACGTTAGAGTTAGTGTTAGGGGGAGGGTTAGGGGGAGGTTTAGGGTTATTGTTAGTGTTAGGGTTAGGGGATGATGAGGGTTAGGTTTAGGTTTAGGGATAGGGTTAGGTTTAGTATTAGGGTTAGGGTGAGGGTGAGTGTGACCGTTAGTGTGAGGGCTAGGCTTAGGCTTAGGGTTAGGCTCAGGGTGAGGGTGGGGGTAAAGATTAGGGTTAGGGTGATGGTTTGGGTTAGGGTTAGTGTTATTGTTAGGGTTAGGGTTAGAGTTACGGTGAGGGTGAGGGTGAGGGTTAGGGTTAGGTTTAGGGTGAGGTTTAGGGTTAGTGTTAGGATTAGGGTTAGGGTGAGGGTGAGGTTTAGGTTAGATTTAGGGTTAGTTGGAGGTTTAGGTCGAGGGTTAGGGTTAGGGTTAGTTTTAGGGTTAAGTTTAGGGTGAGGGTTAGGTTGAGGTTTAGGGTTATGGTCAGGGTTAGTTTTAGGAGTAGGGTGAGTGTGAGTGTGAGGGTGAGGGTTAGGGTTAGTCTTAGAATTAGGCTTATAGTTAGGCTGAGGGTGAGGGTGGGGGTGAAGATTAGGTTTAGGGTGGTGGTTAGGGTTGGGGCTAGGGTGAGGGTTAGGATAAGGATTAGGATTAGGATTAGGGTTAGGGTGAGGTCTAGGGTGTTGGTGAGGTTTAGGGTAAGGGTTAAGCTTAGGCTTAGGGTTAGGCTGAGCGTGACGTTGAGGGTGAGGTTTAGGGTTTTGGTGATGGTTATGTTTAGGGTTAGGGTGAAGGTTAGGTTGAGGTTTAGGGATAGTGTTAGGTTTAGTATTAGATTTAGGGTGAGGGTGAGTGTGAAGGTTATGTTGAGGGCTAGGCTTAGGCTTAGGGTTAGGTTGAGGTTGTGGGTGCGGGTGAGGGTTAGGGTTAGGGTTAGGGTGTGGTTTAGGGTTAGGGTGAGGGTTAGTGTGAGGGTGAGGTTTAGGGTTAGATATAGGGTTTTGGGGAGGGTTAGGGTTAGGGTTAGGGATAGGGTTACTGTTAGAGTTAGGGTGAGGGTGAGGTTTAGGTTGAGGTTAGGGTTAGGGATATGGTTAGGGTTAATGTGAGGGTTAGTGTTAGGGTTAGGGTTAGTGTTAGGTTGAGGGTAAGTTTTAATGTGAGGTTTTGGGTTAGGGTGAGTGTTATGGTTAGGGTGAGCGTTAGGATTAGGGTTAGGGTTATTGTTAGGGTTAGGTTTAGGGTTTTGTTTACGGTGAGGGTGAGGCATAGGTTTAGGTTTAGGGTGAGGTTTAGGGTTTGGGTTAGGGTTAGAATGAGGATTATGATGAAGGTGAGGTTTGGGGTTAGAGTTAGGGTGATGGTGAGGTTTAGGGTTAGGATTTGGGTTAGGGTGAGGTTGAGTGTGTGTGTTAGCTTTAGGTTTAGGCTAAGAGTTAGGCTAAGGGTGAGGTTGAGGGTGAAGTTTAGGGTTTCGATTAGTGTTAGTGTGAGAGTGAGGGCTACGGTTTGATTTAGTGTTAGGGTGAGGGTTACGGTGATTGTTAGGATTAGGGTTAGGGTTATGGTGAGCGTTAGGTTTAGGGTTAGGTTGAGGGTTTGGATTAGGGTAAGAGTTATGGTTCAGAAAACCCAGAAATGAACCTACAGACCTATAGCCATCTAATCCTCGATAAGGAAGCTAAAACAATAGAATGGAAGAAAGACAGCCTCTTCAGTAAATGGTGCTGGTAAAATTGGTTAACTACATGTAGAAAACTAAAGCTAGATCCTTATATATCACCCTGCACCAGAATCAACTCCAAATGGATCAAAGACCTTGAACTCAAAGCAGACACTCTGAAAACATTACAGGATGGAATAGGAGAAACCCTAGGTCTCCTTGGCTCAGGCCGAAATTTTCTGAATAGAGACCCAGAAACATAACAAATCAAAGAAAGGTTGGACAAATGGGATTGCATAAGGTTGCAGAGCTTCTGCAGGGCAAATGACATAGCTAGCAAGATCAATTGAAAGCCCACCGATTGGGAGAAGATCTTTACTAGCCATACAACGGACAAGGGTCTCATATCTAAAATATACTTGGAACTCAAAAAATTAAGCCACCCAACAACAAATCCTCAAAGAAACAACTGCCCAATAAATAAGTGGGCGAAAGACTTAAAGAGAAGCTTCTCTGAAGAAGAAAGAAGGATGGCCAATAGACACATGAAGAAATGTTCAACATCCCTAGCCATAAAAGAAATGCAAATCAAAACAACATTGAGATATCACCTCACTCCAGTTAGAACAGCAAAAATCAAGAACTCTAACAACAACAGATGCTGGAGGGGATGTGGACAGAAAGGAACCTTACTTCATTGTTGGTGGGAAAGTAAACTTGTTCAACCACTTTGGAAAGCAGTATGGAGGTTCCTCAAAGACTTCACATAGATCTCCCCTATGATCCAGCAATCCCACTTTTGGGCATTTACCCAAATGTATACAAACAAGACCACACTAAAGCTACCAGCACAACTATGTTTATTGCAGCATTATTTACCATAGCTAAGATATGGAACCAACCCAGATGTCCCTCAGTAGATGAATGGATCAAGAAAATGTGGTATATATACACAATGGAATTCTATGCCTCCATCAGAAAGAATGACATTTCCCCATTTGTGAGGAAATGGAAAGGCTTGGAAAAAATTATATTAAGTGAAGTAAGCCAGGCCCAAAGAAACATAGGTCCCATGGTTTCCCTTATTTGCAATATCTAGTATAGGTATGAGTCAAGCAGAAAAGGTCAGATAATGTGATGTTAGGAAAATGAACCCTTAGTTATGTATTTTAATGTTTTCGTTTCTTTCATGCATGTGTTTCTAACGCATTTATAAGATTATTTCTTTGTTGCTTTGTATGTCCCTCCCCCACAGTGTAACCCCCGCTTTCACTTTATTTGATGTCAGTATAACATGTGGAGGAGATGGGGACAACAAGTCGTTTAAGGATTCAGGTGGACCTGTTGCAACAAGGAGAATTACAAAATGTCATGTCAAATCAAGCTTTACAATGTCGGTGTGGGGGGGAGGTATGATTGGGTGGGGGGGAGGGGGGAGGCTGGGAAGGGAGGTGAAGGGTAAACAAAGGAGGAGGCTGCAATGCTTGGTAAGAAATGTATGCATTATCCTGCCAATGTAATTGTAACCCCTCTGTACAGTATGTTCTCAAATAAAATTAAATTAAATTAAAAAAAAGAGTTAGGGTTCAGTTAAGTTCAGGGTTAGGGTGAGGGTTAGGGTTAGGGATATGGTGAGCATTAGGGTTAGGGTTAGGTTGAGGTTCTGGGTTAGGTTAAGGATTAGGGTTAGTTTTAGGGTTAGGATGAAGGTTAGGATGAGGATTAGGGTTATGATTAGTGTTAGGGTGAGGGATAGGGTGAGGGTGAGAACTAGGGTTAGTGTTAGGTTAAGGCTTAGGGTTAGGGATAGGATTAGGGTGAGGGTTAGGATGAGGTTTAGGGTTACAGTGAGGGTGAGGGTTATGGTTAGGGTGAGGGTTAGGGTTAGGATTAGGGTTAGGGTTAGGGTGAGGGTGAGGTTTAGGGTTAGAGTTAGGGTTAGGGTGAAGCTGAGGGTGAGTGTTAGGTTCCAGTTAGTGTTAGGTTTTAGGTTAGTGTAAGTGTCAGTGTTAGAGTGAGGGTAAGGGTGAGGGTTAAGGTTAGGGTGAGGGTTAGGGTTAAGGTTAGGGGGAGGGTTAGGATGAGGGTTAGGATTAGGATTAGGGTTAGGGTGCGGGCTAGGTTGAGGGTGAGGTTTAAGGTTAAGGTTAGGGTGAGGGTTAGGGTTAGAGTTAGGGTTAGGCTTAGGTTTACACTGAGGGTGAGGGTGAGGGTTAGGGTTAGGATTAGGGTTAAGGTGAGGTTGAGTGTGTATGTTAGTGTTAGGTTTAGGGTTAGGCTTCAGGTTAGGCTGAGGGTGAGGGTGAGGGTGAGGATTAGGGTTTGGGTGAGGGTTAGGGTAAGAGTTTGGGGGAGGGTTAGCATGAGGGTTAGTGTTAGGATTAAGGTTAGGGAGAGGGCTAGGGTGAGCGTGAGGTTTAGGTTGAGGGTCAGGGTGAGGTTTAGTGTTAGAGTTAGTGTTAGGGTGAGGCTGAGGGTGAGGGTTAGGGTTAGGATTAATGTTAAGCTTAGGCTTAAGGTGAGGGTTAGGTTGAGGCTGAGGGTTAGGATTAGGGTTAGGAGTAGGATTAGTGTTAGGGTGAGGGTGAGTGTGAGGGTTAGGCATAGGGTTAGGGATAGGCTTAGGGTTAGTCTGAGGTTGAGGGTGAGGGTTAGGGTTAGGGTGAGGTTTAGGTTTAGGGTTACAGTGAGTGTGAGGGTTAGAAATAGGGTTGGGTTTAGAATTAGATTGAGGGTAAGGGTGTGGGTTAGTGTTAGGGTTAGGTTTAAGGTTTTGTGGATGGTTAAGATGAGGGTTAGGGTTAGGGTGAGGTTTAGGGTGAGGGTGAGTTTGTGTGTTAGGGTTAGGTTTAGTGTTAGGCTTAGGGTTAGTCTGAGGGTGAGGTTGAGGCTGTGGGTTAGTGTTAGGATGAGGCTTAGGGTAAAGGTTAGGGGGAGGGTTAGGAAAAGGGATAGGGTTAGGATTAGGTTTGGGTGAGGCTAGAGTGAGGATGAGGTTTAGGGTTAGGTTCAGCTTGATCATTAGGATTATGGTAAAGGTGAGAGTTAGTGTTTGGGTTAAGTTTAGGGTTAGGTTGAGGGTTAGGGTAAGGGTTATGATGAGGGTGAGTGTTAGGGTTAGGTTGAGGGTGAGGGATCGGATTAGGGTTAGGGTGAGGGTGAGGGTTATGGTTAGTTGTAGGTTGAGGGTGAGCGCTAGGGTGAGGGTGAGGTTTAGGGTTAGGGGTAGGGTTAGTGTTAGGGTGATGGTGAAGTTTAGGGTTAGAGTTAGGGGTAGGATGAGGCTGAGGTCGAGGGTTAGGGTTGGGGTTAGTGTGACATTTAGGGCTAGGGTGAGGGTTAGGTTGAGGGTGAGGGTTAGGCTTAGGGTTAGGGTTAGGTTTAGGGTAAGGTTTAGGGTGAGTGTGAGCGTTAGGGCTAGGGTTAGGTTTTGGCTTAGGGTTAGGCTGAGGGTGAGGATGAGGGTTAGGGTTAGTGTTAGATTAAGTTTTAGGGTTATGGTTAGGGTTAGGGTGAGAGTTAGGGTTCAGTTATGTTTATGGTTAGGGTGAGGCTTAGGGTTAGGTTTAAGGTGAGTGTGAGGTTTAGGGTTACGTTGAGGATTAGGGTTAGGTTTAGGGCTAGGGTGAGGGTTAAGGTTACGGTTAGGGTGAGGGTAAGGATGAGGTTTAGGGTTAGGATTAGGGTTAGGGTGAGGGCTAGGGTGAGGTTGAGGGTTAGGGTTAGTGTTAGATTAAGGTTTAGGGTTAGGGTGAGAGTTAGGTTGAGGGTTAGTGTTTTGGTGAGGGTGATGATTAGGGTTAGGGTGAGGGTTTGGTTTAGGATTAGGGTTAGTGTGAGGGTGAGTGTTAGGATTAGGGTTAGGGTTAGGTTTCGGTTTAGGATTAGTGTTATTGTTAGGGTTAGGGTTAGAGTTATGGTGAGTGTGAGGGTGAGGGTGAGGGTTAGGGTTAGGGTGAGGTTTAGGGTGAGGGTTAGGATTAGGGTGAGGTTAAGGGTGAGGGTTAGGGTAAGGATGAGGGTTAGGGTTATGGTGAGGGTGAGAGTTAGGGTTTGATTATGTTTAGGGATAGGGTGAGGATTATGGTTAGAGTTATGGCGAGCATGAGTTTTAGGGTTACGATGAGGATTAGGCTTAGGGTTAGGGCTACGGTGAGGGTTAAATTTAGGGTTAGGGTGAGGGTAAGGATGAGGATTAGGGTTAGGATTAGGGTTAGGGTGAGGGTGAGGGTTACGGTGAGAATGAGGATTAGGGTTAGGGTGAGGGTTAGGGTTAGGATTAGGCCTAGCATGAGAGTGAGTGTTAGGATTAGGGTTAGGGTTTGGGTTAGGTTTAGGGTTAGGATTAGTGTTATTTTTAGGGTTAGGCTTAGAGTTGTGATGAGGGTGAGGGTGAGGGTGAGGGTTAGGGATAGGGATAGGGTGAGGTTTAGGGTTAGGTTTAGGATTAGGGTTTGGGTGAGGGTGAGATTTAGGGTTAGATTTAGGGTTATTTGGAGGGTTAGGTCGAGGGTTAGGGTTAGGGTTAGTTTTAGGGTTAAGGTTAGGGAGAGGTTTAGGTTGAGGTTTAGTGTTATTGTTAGGGTTAGGGTTAGGATTAGGGTGAGGGTGAGGGTGAGTGTGAGGGTTAGGTTTAGGTTTAGGCTTAGGCTAGGGTTAGGCTGAGTGTGAGGGTGGGGGTGAAGATTAGCTTTAGGGTGATTGTTAGGGTTAGGGCTAGGATGAGTGTCAAGATGAGGGTTAGGATTATGATTAGGGTTAAGTTGAGTTCTAGGGTTAGGGTGAGGGTCAGGTTAAGGGTTAGGCTTAGGCTTAGGGTTAGGCTGAGCGTGAGGTTGAGGGTCAGGTTTAGGGTTAGGGTGATTGTTAGGTTTACGGTTGGGTGAGGGTTGGAATGAAGTTTAGGGTTAGGGTGAGGGTTAGGGTGATGGTGATAAGGGTAAAGGTGATGTTTAGGTTGAGGTTGAGGGTTAAGGTAAGGGTGAGGGTTAGGTTAAAGTTTGGGGTTAGTGTAAGGGTTAGGGTTAGGGTTAGGGTGAGGGTTAGATTTAGGATTAGGTTTAGGGTTAGTGTGAGATTTCGGGTGAGGATGAAGTTTAGGGTTAGGGTGAGGGTGATGGTTAGAATTAGGGTTAGGGTCAGGGTGAGGATTAGGGTTAGGTTTAGGGTTAGGGTGAGGTTTAGGGTTAGTGTGACTGTTATTGTTAGGGTTAGCGTTAGTGTTAGGGTGAGGGTATGTGTTAGGGTGAGGGTTAGGGTTAGGGTGTGGGTTATGGTTCGTGTGAAGATTAGGGTTAGGTTTACGGTTATTGTTAACTTTAGGGTTAGGGTTACGGTTATGGTGAGGGTGAGGGTTAGGTTTAGGGTTTGGGTCAGGTTTAGTATTAGGGTTAGTGTTAGAGTTAGGGTTATGTTGAGGTTGAAGTTTAGGGGTAGAGTTAGGGTTAGGGTAAGGGTTAGGTTTAGGGTGCGCATTAGCATGGGGGTGACAGTAAGGGTAAAGGCGAGGGTTAGGCTGAGGGTGAGGGTTACGGTAAGGTTGAGGGTTAGGGTTAGGCCGAGGCTTAGTGTTAGCTTTAGAGTCAGGTTGAGAATTAGATTGAGGATTAGTGTTAGAGTTAGTGTGAGGTTTAGGGTGAGGATGAGGGTTAGGGTTAGGGTGAAGGCTAGGGTGAGGGTGAGGGTTGGGGTTAGTGTTAGGCTGAGGTTTATGGTTCGGGTGATGTTTAGGGTGAGTGTGAGGGTTAGGGTTAGGGTTAGGTTTAGGGTTAGGGTTAGGGTTAGGGTTAGTTAGGGTGAGGTTGTGGATTAGGGTTAGATTTAGGGTTGGTGTTAGTGTGAGGTTAGTGTTAGCATTAGGGTTAGTGATACGGTGAGCGTAAGTCTTAACTTGAGGTTGTGGGTCAGGGTGACAGTTATGGTTATTGTGAGTGTTAGGATTAGGGTTAGGGTTATTGTTAGGGTTCGGTTTAAGGTTATGGTTATGGTGCGGGTGCGGATGAGGGTTAGGGTTACTGTTAGGGTGAGGGTGAGTTTTAGGGTTACAGTTAGGGTTAGGGTGAGGATTGGGATTAAGGTTAGGTTTGCCTTAGGCTGAGCATGAGGGTGAGTGTTAGGGTTCGTGTTTGGGTGAGTGTTAGGGTTAGTTTAGGATTAGGGACAATGTTAGTATGAGGTTTAGGGTTAGGATAAGTGTAAGCGTGAGGGCTAGGCTGAGGGTTACAGTGAGGGTTAGGGTTAGGGATAGGGTGAGGTTTAGGATTAGAGTTAGGGTGATGGTGAGTGTGAGGGTTAGGATTCGGGTGAGGGTTAGGATTAGAATTAGGATGAGGGTTAGGGTTTGGGTTAGGGTGAGGGTGAGTCTGAGGATTAGGGTTAGGTTTCGGGTTAGGTTTAGGGTTAGTGTTAGTGTTAGGGTTAGGGTTAGGGTTACAGTGAGGTTTGGGGTTAGGTTTAGGGTTAGGCTTAGAGTTAGGGTGAGGGTTAGGATGAGGATTAGGTTTACGATTAAGGTTAGGGTGAGGGCTAGGGTGAAGGTGAGGATTAGGGTTAGTGATAGGGTAACGTTTAGGGTTAGGGTTAGGGTTAGGGTGAGGGTTAGGATGAGCGTTAGGTTTACGTTGAGGGTGAGGGTTAGGGTTAGGATGAGGTTTACGGTTTGGATTAGGGTTTGGGTGAAATTGAGTGTTAGCATTAGGGTTAGGGTTAGGGTTAGGGTTAGATTTAGGGTTCGGATTACTGTTATTGTTTGGGTTAGGGTTAGAGTTATGTTGAGAGTGATGGTGAGGGTGAGGATTAGGGTTAGAGTTAGGGTTAAGTTTAGGGTTAGGGTTAATGTTAGGGTGAGGGTGCGGTTTATGGTTAGAATTAGGTTTAGTTGGAGGGTTAGGTCTAGGGTTAGGATTAGGGTAAGTGTTAGGGTTAAGGTTAGTTTCAGGGTTTAGGAGGTTTAGGGTTAGGGTTCGTGTGAATTTTGGGGTGAGGATGAGGGTTAGTGTTAGGGTGAGGTTTATGTGTAGGGTGATGCTTAGGGATAGTGTGAGGTTTAGTGTTAGGGTTAGGATTAGTGTTAGGGTGAGGGTAAGTGTTAGGGTGAGGGTTAGGGTTAGGGTGAGGGTTATGGTTAGGGTGAGGTTAAGGGTTAGGTTTAGGGTTATTGTTAGCATTAGTGTTAGGGTTAAGGTTATGGTGATTGTGAGGGTGACGGTTAGGGTTAGGGCTAGGATGAGGTTTAGGGTTAGGGTTAGGGTTAGTGTTAGGGTTAGGGTGAGTTTTAGTGTTAGAGTTAGGTTTAGGGTGAGGCTGAGGGTGATGGTTAGGGTTAGGATTAATGTTAAGGTTAGGGTTAAGGTGAGGGTTAGGTTGAGGCTGAGGGTTAGGGTTAGGGTTAGTAGTAGGATTAGGGTTTGTGTTAGGGTGAGTGTGAGGGTTAGGGTTAGGGTTAGGGATAGGCTTAGGGTTAGGCTGAGGTTGAGGGTGAGGGTTAGGGTTAGGGTGAGGTTTAGGGTTAGGTTTAGGGTGTGTGTGAGGGTTAGGGTTAGGCTTAGGATTAGGATTAGCCTGAGGGTGAGGGTGTGAGTTAGGGTTAGGATTAGTGTTAGGGTGATGTTTAGGGTTTGGGTTATGGTTTGGGTGAGGTTGAGGTTTAGGTTTAGAGTTAGGGTTAGGCTGAGGTTTAGGTTCACGGTTAGGGTAAGTGTTATTTTTAGGTTTAGGGTTAGAGTGAGTCAGGGGGAGGGTTAGGGTTAGGGTTAGTGTTAGGGATAGGATTTGGGTTAGAGTGAGGGTGAGTGTGTTTTAGGTTTACGTTTAGGGTTAGGCTTACGGTTAGGCTGAGGGTGAGTTTGAGGTTGACGGTTAGGGTTAGCCGGAGGTTTTTGGATGAGGGTTAGGGTTAGGATTAGAGTTAGAGTAAGGGCTAGGGTGAGTGTGAGGGTGACGTTTAAGTTTAGGGTTAGGGTTAGGGGGAGGTTTAGTGTTAGGTTTAGGGTTAGAGTTACGGTTACGGTGAGGGTGAGGTTTAGGGGTACAGTTAGGGTTAGGGTGCGGGTTAGCTTGGGGGTGACGGTAAGGGTTAGGCTGAGGGTGATGGTTACGGTAAGGTTTAGGGTTAGGGTTAGGGTGAGGGTTAGTGTTAGCTTTAGGGTGCGGGTGAGGGTTAGATTGAGGATTAGTGTTAGGGTTAGTGTGAGGTTTAGGGTGAGGATGAGTGTTAGGCTTAGGGTGAGGGCTAGGAAGAGGGTGAGGTTTAGGGTTAGTTTTAAGGTGAGGTTTAGTGTTAGGGTGATGGTTAGGATTAGTGTGAGGGTTAGTGTTAGGATTACAGTTAGTGTTAGGGTGAACGTAAGTGTTAGGGTGAGGGTGAGGGTTAAGGTGAGTGTTATGGTTAGGGTGAGGGTTAGGATTGTTTTTAGCATTAGGGTTAGGGTTACGGTTATGGTGAGGGTGAGGGTGAGGCTTAGGTTTAGGACTAGCATGAGGTTTAGTTATAAGGTTAGGGTTAGGGTTAGGGTCAGGATGAGGTTTAGTGTTAGAGTTAGGGTTAGGATGAGGCTGAGGGTGAGAGTTAGGTTTAGGATTAATGTTAGGGTTAGGCTTAAGGTGAGGGTTAGGTTGAGGGTGAGGATTAGAGTTAGGGTTAGGAGTAGGATTACAGTTAGGGTTTGGGTGAGTGTGAGGGTTAGGTTTAGGGTTAGGGATAGGCTTAGGGTTAGGCTGAGGTTGAGGGTGAGGTTTAGGGTAAGGGTGAAGTTTAGGGTTAGGGTTAGGATTAGGAATAGGGTTAGGGTTAGGGTGAGTGTGAGGGTTAGGGTTAAGTTTAGGGTTAGGCTTAGGGTTAGGCTGATGATGAGGGTTAGGGTTAGGTTTATGGGGAGGGTCAGGATGAGGGTTACGTTTAGGATTAGTGTTAGAGGTTGAGGTTTACAGTTAGGGTCAGGGTGAGCTTTAGGGTTAGGTTTAGGGTTAGGGTTCTGGTGAGTGTGAGGTATAGGGTTAGAGTTAGGGTTAACCTGAGGCTGAGTGTGAGGCTTAGGGTTAGGGTTAGGATTAGGATTATGTTAAGGGTTAGGGTGAGTGTGAGTGTTAATGTTCTGGTTAGGGTTAGGCTTAGGGTTACACTGAGGGTGAGAGTGAGGTTTAGGATTAGCATTAGGGTTAAGGTGAGGGTGAGTGATTGTGTTAGGTTAGGTTTAGGTTTAGGTTAAGGGTTATTCTAAGGATGAGGTTGAAGTTGAGGGTTAGGGTTAGGGTATGGTTTAGGGTAAGGGTTAGAGGGAGGGTTAGGATGAGGGTTAGGGTTAGGTTTAGGGTTAGGGTGATAGTGAGGGTGAGGGTTAGGCTTAGTGTTAGGGTGAGGGTTAGGATGAGGTTTAGGATTAGGGTTAGGGTGAGGGGTAGGGTTAGGGTGAAGGTTAGCGTGAGTGTGAGGATTAGGGTTAGGGTTAGGATTAGGATTAGTGTAAGGATTAGGGTGAGTTTGAGGGTTAGGGTTAGGGTTAGGTTTAGGCTTAGGTTTAGGCTGAGGCTGAGGGTGAGGGTGAGGGTTAGGGGTAGGGTTAGGATGGGGTTTAGGGATAGGGTTAGTCGGTTGGGGATTAGTGTGATTGTTAGGGTTAGGGTGATATTTAGGTTTTGTTAAGTTTAGGGGTAGGGTGAGTGTTAGGGTTAGGGTGAGCGTCAGTGTTAGTGTTAGGTTGAGGTTTAGGGTTAGGGTAAGGATGAGGGTTAGTGTTAGGGTTCGTGTGAGGGTTAGGGTGAGGATTAGGGTTACAATTACTTTTAGGGTGAGCGCTAGGGTGAGCGTGAGGATTAGTGTTTGTTTTAGGGTAAGGTTTAGGGTTAGGGTTGGGGTTAGGGTGAGGGTAAGGATGAGGGTTAGGGTGAGGGTAAGGATGAGGGTTAGGGTTACAGTGAGGGTGAGGGTTAGGGTTAGGGTGAGGTTTACGGTTAGGATTAGGGTTAGGGTGAGGTTGAGTGTTAGCATTAGGTTTAGGGTTAGGGTTACGGTTAGGTTTAGGGTTATCATTAGTGTTATTGTTAGGGTTAGGGTTAGATTTATGGTGAGGGTGAGGTGAGGGTTAGGGTTTGGGTTAGGGTTAGGGTTAGGGCAAGTGTTAGGGTGAGGGTTAGGGTTAGGGTGAGGGTTATGTTTAGGGTGAGAGTTAGGGTTAGGGTTAGGATTATTGTTAGCATTAGGGTTAGGGTTTCCGTTATGGTGTGGGTGAGTGTTAGATTTAGGGATAGGATGAGGTTTGGGGATAGGGTTATGGTTAGGGTTAGGGCCAGGTTGAGGTTTAGTGTTACAGTTAGGTTTAGGGTGAGTCTGAAGGTGAGGGTTAGGTTTAGGATTAATGTTAGGGTTAGGCTTAAGTGAGGGTTAGGTTGAGGTTGATGGTTAGAGTTAGGGTTAGGAGTAGGATTAGGGTTAGGTTTAGGGTGAGTGTGAAGGTTAGGGTTAGGGTTAGGGATGGGCTTAGGGTTAGGCTGAGGTTGAAGGTAAGGGTTAGGGTTAGGGTTAGGTTTAGGGTGAGTGTGAGGGTTATTGCTAGGATTAGGGTTAGGTTGAGGGTTAGTGAGTGTGTTCTTGTTAGGTTTAGGGTTAGGCTTAGGGTTAGGCTGAGGGTGAGGTTGAGGGTGAGGGTTAGGTTTAGGGTTATGGTTAGGTTGAGGGTTAGGGTTAGGGTAAGTGTGAGAGTTAGGGTTCAGGTTAAGTTTAGGGTTAGGTTGAGGGTTAGGGTAAGGGTTAGGGTGAGGGTAAGTTTTAGGGTTAGGTTGAGGGTTAGGGTTCGGATAAGGGTGAGGGTGAGGGTGAGGTTTAGGTTTAGTGTTAGGGTGAGAGTTAGGATGAGGTTAGATTTAGGGTTAGGGTGAGAATTAGGGTTCGGTTATGTTTAGGGTTAGCGTGAGGGGTAGGTTTAGGGTTAGGGTTCGGTTCAGAGTTAGGGTTAGGTTTAGGGTTAGGGTGAGGGTTAAGGTTAGGGTTATGTAGAGGTTAAGGATGAGGATTAGGGTTAGGATTAGGGTTAGATTGAGGGCTTGGGTGAGGGTGAGGGTAAGGGTTAGTGTTAGATTAAGTTTTAGGGTTAGGGTTAGGGTTAGTGTGAGGGTTAGTTTGATGGTCAGGGTTACCGTGATGGTGAGGATTAGGGTTAGTGTTAGATTTAGGGCTGGGATTAGTGTTATTCTTAGGGTTAGGGTTAGAGTTACAGTGACGGTGAGGTTGAGGGTGAGGGTGAGGGTTGGGGTTAGGGTTAGGGTGAGGTTTAGGGTTAGGGATAGGATTAGGATTAGTGTAAGTGTGAGGTTTAGGATTAGATTTAGGGTTAGTTGGAGGGTGAGTTCGAGGGTTAGGGATAGGGTTAGGGTTAGTTTTAGGTTTAAGTATAGGGTGAGGGTTAGGATGAGGTTTAGGGATATGGTTAGGGTTAGGGTTAGGATTAGGGTGAGGGTGAGGGTGACTGTGAGGGTTTTTTTAGGGTTAGGCTTAGGCTAAGGTTTAGGCTGAGGTTGAGGGTGGGGGTGAGGATTAGGTTTAGGGTGATGGTTAGGGTTAGGGTTAGGGTGAGGTTTAGGATGAGAGTTAGGCTTAGGCTTAGGGTTAGGCTGAGCATGAGGTTGAGGGTGAGGGTTAGAGTTAGGGTTATTGTTAGGTTTACGGGGAGGGTGAGGGTTAGGTTGAGGGTTAGGGATAGGGTTAGATTTAGTATTAGGCATATGGTGTGGGTGAGTGTGACAGTTATGGTGGGGGTTAAGCATAGGCTTAGGGTTAGGCTGAGGGTGAGGGTGGGCGTGAGGATTAGGGTTAGGTTGACGGTTTGGGTTATGGTTAGTGTTATTGTTATGGTTAGGCTTAGAGTTACTGTGAGGGGGAGGGTGCAGGTGAGGGTTAGGGTTAGAGTGAGGGTGAGGTATAGGGTTAGAGTTAGCGTTAGGGTGAGGCTGAGGGTGAGGGTTAGAGTTAGGGTTAGTGTTAGAGTTAGGGTTACGGTGAGGGTTAGGGTGAGGTTGAGGATAAGGCTTAGTGTTAGGATTAGGATTAGGGAACTGTTAGGGTGAGTGTGAGGGTTAGGGTTAGGGTTAGGCTTAGGCTTAGGGTTAAGTTTAGGGTGAGGCTGAAGGTGAGTGTTAGGGTGAGGGTGAGATATAGGGGTAGGGTTATGGTGAGAGTTAGGGTTCGGGTTAAGTTTAGGGCCCAAGTGATGGTTAGGGTTAGGGTTACAGTGAGGTTGAGGGTTAGGGTTAGGTTGAAGATTAGGGTTAGGCTTAGGATTAGGGTCAGGGTTAGTGTAAGTGTTAGGGTGAGGGTTAGGGTGAGGATTAGGGTTATGATTAGGGTTCGGGTGAGGGCTAGGGTGTGGGTGAGTGTTAGGATTAGTGTTTGGTTGCGGTTTAGGGTTAGGTTTAGGGTGAGGTTTAGGATAAGGCTTAAGGTTACAGTGAGGGTGAGGGTTAGGGTTAGGGTGAGGTTTAGGGTTAGTATTTGGGTTAGGGTGAGGGTGAGTTTTAGGATTATATTTAGGGTTAGGGGGAGGGTTAGGTCAACGATTAGTGTTAGGGTTTGTGTTAGGGTTAAGGTAAGGTTGAGGGTTAGGTTGAGGTTTAGGTTTAGGGTTAGGGTTAGCATTAGTGATAGGGTTGGGCTATGTGAGGGTTAGTGTTAGGGTTAGGGTTAGGGTTATGCTGAGGGTGAGGCTGGGGGTGAGGATTAGGTTTAGGGTGATGGTTAGGGCTCGGGCTCGGGTGAGGGTGAGGGTAAGGGTAAGGGTTAGGCTTAGGCTTAGGTTTAGACTGAGCATGAGGTTGAGGGTGAGGGTTAGGGTTAGGGTGATGGTTAGGTTTACGGTTAGGTTGAGGGTTAGGATGAGGTTGAGGGTTAGGGTGAGTATGATGGTAAGTGTAAACCTCACGTTGAGGCTGAGGGTGAGGATTAAGATAAGGGTGAGGGTTAGGATTAGGTTTAGTGTTAGTGTTAGGGTTAGAGTGAGGGTTCGATTGAGCATTAGGGTTAGGGTTAAGGTTAGTGTGAGGTTTAGGGTGAGGATGAGGGTTAGGGTTAGGGTACGGGTGAGGGTTAGAATTAGCGTTAGGTTGAGGGTTAGGTATAGGTTTAGGTTTACGATTTTGATTAGTTTGAGGTTGAGTGTGAGGGTTAGGGTTAGGCTTAGGCTTAGGGTTAGGGTGAGGGTTAGTGTTAGGGTTTGGGTTAGGGTTAGGTTGAGGCTGAGGCTGAGGGTTATGGTTAGGGTTAGGATTAGGGTTAGGTTTAGTGTTATTGTTAGGGTTAGGGTTAGAATTACAATGAGGTTGAGGGTGAGGGTTAAGTTAGGGTGAAGTTTAGGGTTAGAGTTAGGGTTAGGGGGAGGGTTAGTGTGAGGTTTAGGGTTAGAGTTAATGTTAAGGTGAGGGTGTGTGTTTGGTTGAGGTTTAGGGATAGGCTTAGGATTAGGATTAGGTTTAGGGTGAGCATGAGTATGAGGGTCAGGTTGAGGGTTAGGCTTAGGCTGAGGGTGAGAATGGGGGTGAGGATGAGGGTTAGGGTGATTGTTAGGGTTAGTGTTATTGTTAGGGTTAGGGTTCGAGTTTCGGTGAAGATGAAAGTACGGGTGAGGGTTAGGGTTAGGATTAGGGTGGGGTTTAGGGTTAGGTTTAGGGTTAGGGTGAAGGTGAGGGTGAGGTTTAGGGTTAGATATAGGGTTAGGGTGAGGGTTAGGGTTAGGGTTAGTGTTAGGGTTAGGGTGAGGATGAGGTTTAGGTTGAGATATAGGGTTAAGGGGAAGGTTAGGGTTAGGGTTAGGGTTAGGATTGCGGTTAGGGTGAGGTTTAGGGTTAGGGTTAAGGTTAGTGTTAGGATTACAGTGAGGGTGAGGGTGCAGGTTAGTGTGAGGTTTAGGGTTAGAGTTAGGTTTAGGGTTAGGTTGATTGTTAGGGTTAGGGTTAGTGTTAGAATTAGGGTTATGGTGAGGGTTAGGGTGAGGGTGAGGGTAAGGCTTAGTGTTAGGATTAGGATTAGGGTAAGCGTTATTGTGAGTGTGAGGGTTAGGGTTAGGGATAGTGTTAGGCTTAGGGTTAGGCTGAGCATGAGGATGAGTGTGAGCGTTAGGGTTAGGGATATGGTGAGGTTTAATTTTAGGGTTAGGGTTAGAGTTAGGGTTAGGTTGAGGGTGAGGTTTAGGGATAGGTTTCGGGTCAGGGTGGGGGTTAGGGTAAAGGTGAGGGTTAGGGTGAGGGTCAGGGTGAGGGTTAGGCTTAGTGTGAGAGTTAGGGTTCGGGTTAAGTTTAGGGTTAGGCTGAGGGTTAGGTTAATGTTTACAGTGAAGGTGAGGATTAGGGTTAGGTTGAGGGTTAGGGTTAGGGTTATTGTTAGGGTGAGGTTTAGGATGAGGGTTAGGGTTAGGATTAGGGTTAGGGTGATTCCTAGGGTGAGGGTGAGGTGTTGGGTTAGAGTTATTGTGAGGTTTAGGTTTAGGGTTAAATTTAGCATTTGGGTGAGGGTTCGATTGAGGATTAGGTTTCGGGTTAGGGTTAGTGTTAGGTTTAGGGAGAGTATGTGGATAGGGATAGGGTGAAGTTTAGGGTTAGTGTTAGGATTAGGGTTAGGGTGAGTGTGAGATTTAGGGTTAGATTTAGGTTTATTTGGAGGGTTAGGTCGAGGGTTAGGGTTAGGGTTAGTTTTAGGGTTAAGGTTAGGGAGAGGGTTAGGTTGAGGTTTAGCGTTATGGTTAGGGTTAGGGTTAGGATTAGGGTGAGGGTGAGGGTGAGTGTGAGGTTTAGGGTTAGGGTTAAGCTTAGGCTTAGGGTTAGGCTGAGTGTGAGGGTGGGTGTGAAGATTTGGTTTAGGGTGGTGTTTAGGGTTAGGGCTAGGATGAGTGTCAAGGTGAGGTTTAGGATTACGATTAGGGTTAGGGTGAGGTCTAGGGTTAGGGTGAGGGTTAGTCTTAGGCTTAGGCTTAGGCTGAGCGTGAGGTTGAGCGTGAAGGTTAGGGTTACGGTGATGGTTAGGTTTACGGTTAGGGTGAGTGTTGGGATGAGGTTTAGGGTTAGGGTGAGGGTTAGGGTGATGACGATAAGGGTAAAGTTGATGTTTAGGTTGAGGTTGAGTATTAAGGTAAGGGTGAGTGTTAGGTTAAAGTTTGGGGTTATGGTAAGGGTTAGGGTTAGGGTTAGGGTGAGGGTTAGATTTAGGATTAGGATTAGGATTAGGGTTAGTGTGAGGTTTAGGGTGAGGATGAAGGATAGGGTTAGGATGAGGGTGCTGGTTAGGATTAG
The DNA here is from genome assembly GCF_024711535.1 of Dipodomys merriami. Classification (NCBI taxonomy): domain Eukaryota; kingdom Metazoa; phylum Chordata; class Mammalia; order Rodentia; family Heteromyidae; genus Dipodomys; species Dipodomys merriami. The sequence goes on from NW_027206479.1 coordinate 4,667,997, forward strand.
GGTTAGGGTGAGGGCTAGGGTCAGGGTGAGGATTAGGGTTAGGTTTAGGGTTAGGGTGAGGTCTAGGATTAGGGTGAGGTTTAGGGTTAGTGTGAGGGTTAGTGTTACCTTTAGGGTTAGGGTTACGGTTATGGTGAGGGTGAGGGTTAGGATTAGGGTTTCGGTCAGGTTTAGTATTAGGGTTAGTTTTAGAGTTAGGGTTATGTTGAGGTTGAATTTTCGAGGTACATTTATGGTTAGGGTAAGGGTTAGGTTTAGGGTGCGCATTAGCGTGGGGGTGACGGTAAGTGTAAAGGCGCGGGTTAGGCTGAAGGTGAGGGTTACGGTAAGGGTGAGGGTTAGGGTTAGTTTAAGGGTTAGTGTTAGCTTTAGGGTGAGGTTGTGGATTAGATTGAGGATTAGTGTTAGGGTTAATGTGAGGTTTAGGGTGAGGATGAGGGTTAGGGTTAGGGTGAAGTCGAGGTTGAGGGTGAGGGTTGGAGTTAGTGTTAGGCTGAGGTTTATGGTTCGGGTGATGTTTAGGGTGAGTGTGAAGGTTAGGGTTAGGGTGAGGTTTAGGGTTACGGTTAGGGTTAGGGTTAGGGTGAGGTTGAGGTTTAGGGTTAGATTTAGGGTTAGTGTTAGTGTGAGGTTAGTGTCAGTGTTAGGGTTAGTTTTATGGTGAGCGTAAGTCTTAGGGTGAGGGTTTGGGTCAGGGTGACGTTTATGGTTAGGGTGAACGTTAGGATTAGGGTTAGGGTTATTGTTAGTGTTCGGTTTAAGGTTACGTTTATGGTGCGGGTGCGGGTGAGGGTTACGGTTAGTGTTAGTGTGAGGTTTAGGGTGAGGGGGAGGTTTAGGGTTACAGTTAGGGTTAGGGTGAGGATTGGGATTAAGGTTAGGCTTAGGCTTAGGCTTAGGCTTAGGCCGAGCATGATGGTGAGTGTTAAGGTTCGTGTTTGTGTGAGGGTTAGGGTTAGGTTTAGGCTTAGGTTGAATGTTAGGATGAGGTTTACGGTTAGGATAAGTGTAAGGGTGAGGGCTAGGCTGAGGGTTAGAGTGAGGGTTAGGGTTAGGGATAGGGTGAGGTTTAGGATTAGAGTTAGGGTGAGGGTGAGTGTGAGGGTTAGGATTAGGGTTAGGGTTAGGATTAGAGTTAGGATGAGGGTTAGGGTTTGGGTTAGGGTGAGGGTGAGGCTGAGGATTAGGGTTAGGTTTAGGCTTAGAGTTAGGATGAGGATTTGGGTTTGGGTTACGGTGAGGGTGATTCTGAGGATTAGGGTTTGGTTTAGGGTTAGGTTTAGGGTTAGTGTTAGTGTTAGGATTAGGGTTAGGGTTAAATTGAGGGTTGGGGTTAGTGTTAGGGTTAGGCTTAGAGTTAGGGTTAGGGTTAGGATGATGATTAGCTTTACGATTAGGGTTAGGGTGAGGGCTAGAGTGAAGGTGAGGATTAGGGTTAGTGATACGGTAACGTTTAGGGTTAGGTTTAGGGTTAGGGTGAGGGTTAGGATGAGCGTTAGGGTTACGGTGAGGGTGAGGGTTAGGGTTAGGGTGAGGTTTAGGGTTTGGATTAGGGTTTGGGTGAGGTTGAGTGTTAGCATTAGCGTTAGGGTTAGGGTTAGGGTTAGATTTAGGGTTCGGATTACAGTTTTTGTTTGGGTTAGGGTTAGAGTTATGTTGAGATTGATGGTGAGGGTGAGGATTAGGGTTAGAGTTAGGGTTAGGTTTAGGGTTAGGGTTAGTGTTAGGGTGAGGGTGAGTTTTATGGTTAGATTTAGGTTTAGTTGCAGGGTTAGGTCTAGGGTTAAGATTAGGGTAAGTGTGAATTTTAGGGTGAGGATGAGGGTTAGGGTTACTGGTTAGTTTCAGGGTTAGGTTGAGGTTTAGGGTTAGGGTTAGTGTGAATTTTAGGGTGAGGATGAGGGTCAGGGTTAGGGCGCAGTCTAGAGAGAGGGTGAGGTTTAGTGTTAGTGTTAGGGTGAGGTTTATGGTTAGGGTGATGTTTAGGGTTAGTATGAGGTTTAGTGTTAGGGTTAGGGTTAGTGTTAGGGTGAGGGTAATTTTTAGGGTGAGGGTTAGGGTTAGGTCGAGGCTTATGGTTAGGGTGAGGCTTAGGATTAGGGTTAAGATTATTGTTAGCTTTAGGGTTAGGGTTAATGTTATGGTGAGGGTGAGGGTGAGGGTTAGGGTTAGTGCTAGGATGAGGTTTACGGTTAGGGTTACGGTTAGGGTTAGGGTGAGGTTTAGTGTTAGAGTTAGGGTTAGGGTGAGGCTGAGGGTGAGGTTTAGGGTTAGGATTAATGTTAGGGTTAGGCTTAAGGTGAGGGTTAGGTTGAGGGTGAGATTTAGGGTTAAGGTTAGGAGTAGGATTAGGTTTTGTTTTAGGGTGAGTGTGAGGGTTAGGGTTAGGATTAGGGATAGGCTTAGGGTTAGGCTGCGGTTGAGGGTGAGGGTTAGGGTTAGGGTGAGGTTTTGGGTTAGGGTTAGGGTGTGTGTGAGGGTTTGGTTTAGGCTTAGGATTAGCCTGAGGTTGAGGGTGTTGGTTAGGGTTAGGCTTAGTGTTAGGGTGACGTTTAGGGTTTGTGTTAGTGTTAGAGTTAGGGTTAGGGTGAGGTTGAGGTTTAGGTTTAGAGTTAGGGTTAGGGTGAGGTTTAGGTTGAGAGTTAGGGTAAGGGTTAGTTTTAGGTTTAGGGTTAGAGTGAGAGTTAGGGGGAGGGTTAGGGTTAGTTTTAGGGATAGGATTTGGGTTAGAGTGAGGGTGAGTGTGTGTGTTAGGTTTAGGTTTAGGGTTAGGCTTACGGTGAATCTGAGAGTGACGTTGAGGTTGACAGTTAGGGTTAGCAGGAGGTTTAGGATTAGGGTTAGGGTTAGGATTAGAGTTAGAGTAAGGGCTAGGGTGAGTGTGAAGGTGAGGTTTAAGGTTAGGGTGAGGGTTAGGGTGAGGTTTAGTGTTAGGGTTAGGGTTAGAGTTACGGTCACGGTGAGGATGAGGTTTTGGGTACAGTTAGGGTTAGGTTGCGGGTTAGCTTAGGGTTGAAGGTAAGGGTAAAATTGAGGGTTAGGCTGAGGGTGATGGTTACGGTAAGGTTTATGGTTAGGGTTAGGGTGAGGGTTAGTGTTAGCTTTAGGGTGAGGGTGAGGGTTAGATTGAGGATTAGTGTTAGGGTTAGTGTGAGGTTGAGGGTGTGGATGAGGGTTAGGGTTAGGGTGAGGGCTAGGAAGAGGGTGAGGTTTAATGTTAGTGTTAGGGTGAGATTTAGGTTTATGGTGATGGTTAGGGTTAGTGTGAGTGTCAGTGTTAGGGTTAGAGTTAGTGTTAGGTTGAAGGTAAGTGTTAGGGTGAGGGTTAGGGTTAAGTTGAGTGTTATGGTTAGGGTGAGGATTAGGATTGTTTTTAGCATTAGGGTTAGTGTTACGGTTATGGTGAGGGTGAGGGTGAGGCTTAGGTTTAGGACTAGGATGAGGTTTAGTTATAAGGTTAGGGTTAGGGTTGGGGTCAGGGTGAGGCTTAGTGTTAGAGTTAGGGTTAGGATGAGGCTGAGGGTGAGAGTTAGGTTTAGGATTAATGTTAGGGTTAGGCTTAAGGTGAGGGTTAGGTTGAGGGTGAGGATTAGAGTTAGGGTTAGGAGTAGGATTAGGGTTAGGGTTTGGGTGAGTTTGAGGGGTAGGTTTAGGGTTAGGGATAGGCTTAGGTTTAGGCTGCGGTTAAGGGTGAGGTTTAGGGTTAGGGTGAGGGTTAGGGTTAGGGTTAGGATTACGAATAGGGTTAGGTTTAGGGTGAGTGTGAGGGTTAGGGTTAGGTTTAGTGTTAGGTTTAGGGTTAGGCTGAGGATGAGTGTGAGTGTGAGGGTTAGGGTTAGGGTGAGGGTTAGGTTTAGGGTTATGGGGAGTGTTAGGATGAGGGTTAGGGTTAGGATTATTGTTAGAGTGAGGGCTAGGAAGAGGTTGAGGTTTAGTTTTAGGGTTAGTGTTAGGTTTAGGGTTAGGTTTAGGGTTAGGGTTAGGGTGAGTGTGAGTTATAGGGTTAGAGTTAGGGTTAAGCTGAGGCAGAGTGTGAGGCTTAGGGTTAGGGTTAGGATTAGGATTATGGTAAGGGTTAAGGTGAGGGTGAGTGAGTGTGTTAGGTTAGGTTTAGGTTTAGGTTAAGGGTTAGGCTAAGGATGAGGTTGAAGGTAAGGGCTAGGGTTAGGGTAAGGATTAGGGTAAGGGTTAGGGGGAGGGTTAGGATGAGGGTTAGGGTTAGGATTAGGGTTAGGGTGATAGTGAAGGTGAGGGTTAGGCTTGGTTTTAGGGTGAGGGTTAGGATGAAGTTTAGGATTAGGGTTAGGGTGAGGGTTAGGGTTAGGGTGAAGGTTAGGGTGAGGGTGAGGATTAGCTTTAGAGTTAGGACTAGGATTAGAGTAAGGGTTAGGGTAAGTTGAGGGTTAGGGTTAGGGTTAGGTTTAGGCTTAGGTTTAAGCTGAGGCTGAGGGTGAGGGTGAGGGTTAGGGGTAGGGTTAGGGTGGTGTTTAGGGATAGGGTTATTGTTAGGTTGGGGATCAGTGTGAGTGTTATGGTTAGGGTGAGTATTACGGTTATGATGAGGGTAAGGGTGAGTGTGATGGTTAGGGTTAGGGTGAGAGTTAGGGATCGGTTAAGTTTAGGGTGAAGGTGAGGGTTAGGGTTAGGGAAAGCGTCAGTTTTAGGGTTAGGTTTAGGGTTAGGGTTAGGGTAAGAATGAGGGTTAGTGTTAGGGTTCAAGTGAGGGTTAGGGTGAGGAGTAGGGTTGCTATTAGGGTTAGGGTGAGAGCTAGGGTGAGCGTGTGGATTAGGGATTGTTTTAGGGTAAGGTTTAGGGTTAGGGTTGGGGTTCGGGTGAGGGTTAGGATGAGGGTTAGGGTTACGGTGAGGGTGAGGGTTAGGGTTAGGGTGAGGTTTAGGGTTAGGATTAGGGTTAGGGTGAGGTTGAGTGTTAGCATTAGGGTTAGTGTTAGGGTTAGGTTTAGGTTTAGGGTTAGGATTAGTGTTATTGTTAGGGTTAGGGTTAGAATTATGGTGAGGGTGAGGGTTAGGGTGAGGGTGAGGTTTATGTTTAGATTTAGGTTCAGTTGGAGGGTTGGTTCGAGGGTTAGGGTTAGGGTTAGTGTTAGGGTTAAGTTTAGGGTGAGGGTTAGGTTGAGGTTTAGGGTTAAGGTTAGGTTTAGGTTTAGGATTTGGGTTAGGGTGAGGGTGAGTGTGAGGTTTAGGGTTACGGTTAGGATTAGGCTTAGGGTTAGGCTGAGGTTTAGGGTGGGGTTGAGGATTAGGGTTAGGGTGATGGTTAGAGTTAGGGTTATGGTGAAGGTTAGTGTTAGGATTAGGGTTAGAGTTAGGGTTAGGGTGAGGATGAGGTTTAGGGGTAGAGTTAGGGTTAGGGTGAGGGTTAGCGTTAGAGTGAAGGTTAGGGTGGCGTTGACAGTAAGGATATAGGTGAGGGTTAGGCTGAGGGTGAGGGTTACAGTAAGGGTGAGGGTTAGGGTTACGGTGAGGGTTAGGGTGAAGGTTCAGCTGAGGGTGAGGTTTAGATTGAGGATTAGTGTTAGGGTTATTGTAAAGTTTAGGGTGAGGAAGAGGGTTAGGGTTAGGGTGAGGGCTAGGGAGAAGGTGAGGTTTAGGGTTAGTGTTAGGTTGAGGTTTAGGGTTAGTTAGGATGATTGTTAGGGTTAGTGTGAGGATTAGTGTTAGGGTTAGGGTTAGTGTTAGGGTGATGGTAAATGTTAGGGTGAGAGTTAGGGTTAGGGTGAGTGTTAGGGTTAGGGTGAGGGTTAGGGTTAGGGTTAGGATTATTGTTAGCATTAGGGTTAGGGTTTCAGTTATGGTGTGGGTGAGGGTTAGATTTAGGGCTAGGATGAGGTTTAGGGATAGGGTTATGGTTAGGGTTAGGGTCAGGTTGAGGTTTAGTGTTACAGTTAGGTTTAGGGTGAGTCTGAGGGTGAGGGTTAGGTTTAGGATTAATGTTAGGGTTAGGCTTAAATGAGGGTTATGTTGAGGGTGATGGTTAGAGTTAGGGTTACGAGTAGGATTAGGGTTAGGGTTGGGGTGAGTGTGAAGGTTAGGTTTAGGGTTAGGGATAGGCTTAGGGTTAGGCTGAGGTTGAAGGTAAGGGTTAGGGTTAGGGTTAGGGTTAGGGTGAGTGTGAGGGTTATTGTTGGATTAGGGTTAGGGTGAGGGTTAATGTGTGTGTTATTGTCAGGTTTAGGGTAAGGCTTAGGGTTACGCTGAGGGTGAGGTTGACGGTGAGGGTTAGTGTTAGGGTGAGGGTTAGGGTAGGGTTAGGGGGAGGGTTAGGAAGAGGGTTAGGGTTAGGTCTAGGGTTGGGTGAGGGCTAGGCTCATTGTGAGGTTTAGGTTTATGGTTAGGTTGAGGGTGAGGTTAAGGTTCGGGTTAAGTTTAGGGTTAGGTTGAGGATTAGGGTAAGGTTTAGGGTGAGGGTCAGGTTTAGGGTTAGGTTGAGGGTTAGGTTTCGGGTTAGGGTTAGGGTGAGGGTGAGGGTGAGGTTTACGTTTAGTGTTAGGGTGAGAGTTAGGATGAGGGTTAAAGTTAGGGTTTGGGTGAGAATTACTGTTCGGTTATGTTTAGGGTTAGGGTGAGGGTTAGGGTTAGCTTTAGGGTTAGGGTTTGGTTGAGAGTTAGGGTTAGGTTTAGGGTTAGTGTTAGGGTTAGGGTTAGGGTCACATTGAGGGTTAGGATTAGGGTTAGGGTTAGGGTTAGACTTAGGGTTATGCTGAGGGTGAGGGTGGGTGTGAGGATAAGAGTTAGGGTTAGGGTTAGGCTTAGGGTTAGGGTTATTGTTATTGTTATGGTTACTGTTAAGTTTGCGGTGAGGGTGAGGCTGAGGGTGTGGGTGACGGTGAGAGTTATTGTTAGGGTGAGGTTTAGGGTGAGGATGAGTTTTAGGGTTAGAGTTAGGGTTAGGGTGAGGGTTAGGTTGAGGTTTAGGGTTAGGGTTAGTGTTAGGGTTAGGGTTAGAGTGAGAGTTAGGGGGAGGTTTAGGGTTAGGGTTAGGGTGAGGGATAGGATTATGTTTACGGTGTGGATGAGTGTGTTTGTTAGCTTAGGTTTAGTGTTAGGATTAGGGTTAGGCTGAAGGTGAGGTTGAGGGTTCGGGTTAGGGTTCGGGTTAGGGTGAGGTTTAGGGTTAGGGATAGGGGCAGTTTGAGGTTTAGGATAAGGTTTAGGGTTAGGATTTGGGTAAGGCTGAGGGCTAGGCTTACATTGAGGGTTAGGATTAGGATTAGGGTTAGGGTTAGACTTAGGGTTAGGCTGAGGTTGAGGGTGGGTGTGATGATTAGAGTTAGGGTTAGGGTTAGGCTTAGGGTAAGGTTTATTGTTAGTGTTTTGGTTAGGGTTAAGTTTGGGTGAGGGTGAGGCTGTGGGTGAGCGTTATGTTTATGGTTAGGGTTAGGGTTACGGTTAGGGTTAGGGTTATTATTATTGTTAGGGTTAGAGTTAGATTTACGCTGAGGGTGAGGATGCGGGTGAAGGTTAGGTTTAGGGTTAGTGTGGGGTTTACCGTTAGGGTTAGGATTAGGGTTCAGGTGAGGTTTAGGTTTAGGGTTAGATTTAGGGTTAGTGTTAGTGTGAGGGTTAGTGTTATCGTTAGTGTTAGTGTAACAGTGACATTAAGACGTAGGGTGAGGTTTTGGGTTAGGGTGAGTGTTATGTTTAGGGTGAGGGTGAGGTTTAGGTTTAGGGTTAGGGTGAGGTTTAGGGTGAGGGTTTGGTTTAGAGTTAGAGTTAGGGTTAGGGTAAGGGTTAGGTTGAGGGTGAGGGTTAGGGTTAGTGTTAGTGTTAGGGTTAGGGTGAGAGTTAGGGCGAGGTTTAGGGTTAGTGTTAGCCTGAGGGTTAGGATTAGTGTTAGCATGCGGGTGAGTGTGTGTGTTAGGGTTAGGTTTAGGGTTAGGCTTAGGTTTAGGGTTAGGGTGAGGGTGAGGTTTAGGGTTAAAGTTAGTGTTAGGGGGAGGGTCAGTGTGAGGTTTATGGTTAGGGTTAGTTTTAGTGTTAAGGGGAGGGTGAGGTATAGGTTGAGGTTTAGGGATAGGGTTAGGTTTAGTATTAGGGTTAGGGTGAGGGTGAGTGTGAAGGTTAGGGTGAGGGTTAGGCTTAGGCTTAGGTTTAGGCTGAGTGTGAGGGTGGGGGTGAGGATTAGGGTTTGGGTGATGGTTCGGGTAAGGTTAATGTTATTGTTAGGATTAGTGTTAGAGTTACCGTGAGGGTGAGGTTGCAGGTGAGGGTTAGGGTTAAGGTTAGGTTGGGGTTTCGGGTTAGGTTAGGTTTAGTGTGAGGGTGAGGTTTAGGTTTAGATATAGGGTTAGGGGGAGGGTTAGGGTGAGGGTTAGGCATAGGGTTAGTGTTCGGGTGAGGGTGAGGGTGAGGGTTAGGTTGAGGTTTAGGGTTATAGTTAGGGTTAGGGTTAGTGTGAGGGTTAGTGTTAGGGTTAGGGTTAGTGTTAGGTTGAGGGTAAGTTTTAGGGTGAGGGATTTGGTTAGGGTGAGGATTATGGTTTGGATGAGGGATAGGATTAGGGTTAGGGTTATTATTAGGGTTAGGTTTAAGGTTTTGGTTATTGTGAGGGTGAGGGTGAGGTTTAGGTTTTGTGTTAGGGTTAGAGTGAGGGTTAGGATGAGGGTGAGGTTTACGGTTGGATTTAGGGTTAGGGTGCAGGTTTGGGTGAGGTTTAGGGTTAGGGTTAGTGTTAGGGTTAGGGTTAGGGTGAGAGGTGGAGGATTAGGGTTAGGTTAAGGTTAGGGTTAAGTTTAGGGTTTCGGTTACAGTGAGTGTGATGGTTAGGATTAGGGTTAGGGTGAGGGTGAGTTTTAGGGTTAGAATCAGGGTTAGGGTGACGCTGAGGGTGAGGGTGAGGCTGAGGTTTAGGGTTCGGGTTATGATGAGGTTTAGGGTTAGGTTTAGATTGGGTGTGAGGGTTATGGTTAGGGTTAGGGTTAGCCTTATGTTTAGGCTGAGGGTTTGGGTGAGGATGAGGGTTAGGGTTAGTTTGAGGGTTAGGGTTAGGGTTAGGGTGAGGTTTAGTGTTAGGGTTAGGGTAAGAGTTATGGTTAGTGTGAGGGTGAGATTTAGAGGTAGAGATAGTTTTAGGCTGTGAGTTAGTTTGAGTGTTCGGGTTAGGGTTAGAGTTAGGGTAGGGGTGAAGGTAAGGGTAAACGTGAGGGTTAGGCTGAAGGTGATGGTTACGGTAAGGTTGAGGGTTAGGGTTAGGGTGAGTGTTAGGGTTAGGGTTAAGGTGAGAGTTAGGGTTCGGGTTAAGTTTAGGGTTAGGGTGAGGATTAGAGTAAGGGTTAGGGTGAGGGTGAGGTTTAGGATTAGGTTGAGGGTTATGGTTAGGTTGAGGGGTAGGGTTAGGGTTAGGGTTATTGTTAATGTTAGGCTTAGGGTTACCGTTACTGTGAGGGTGAGGGTGAGGGTGAGGGTTAGTTTTAGGATTAGGATGAAGTTTAGGTTTAGAGTAAGGGTTAGAGTTAGGGTTAGTGTGAGAGTGAGGTTTAGGGATAGAGTTAGGGTTAGTGTTATTGTTAGGGTTAGGGTTAGGGTGAGGGTTTAGGTTAGAGTTAGGCTTAGGCTTAGGTTTAGGCCACGCATGAGGGTGAGGGTTAGGGTTAGGGTTAGGGTGAGGGTTAGGGTTAGGGTTAGGGTGAGGGTTATGATGAGGTTTAGGTTTAGGATTAGTGTTAGGGTGAGGACTAGGGTGAGGGTTAGGGTGAGGGTTAGGTTTAGGGATAGGGTTAGGTTTAGAATTAGGGTTCGGTTGTGGGTCAGTGTGAGAGTCATGGTTAGGGTTAGGCTTAGGGTTAGAGTGAGGGTTAGGGTTAGGGTTTTGGTTAGGGTGAGGGTGAGGCTGAGGATTAGGGTTAGGTTTAGGGTTAGGGTTAGAGTTAGGGTTAGGGTTAGAGTTAGGGTTAGGGTTAGGGTTAGGGTTAGGGTTAGTCTTAGGATTAGGCTGAGGGTGAGGGTGGGGTTGAGGATTAGGGTTAGGTTTAGTATTAGGGTTATTGTTAGTATTATGTTTAGGGTTAAGTTTGCACTGAGGGTGAGGTTGAAGTTGAGGTTAATGGTTATGGTTATGGTTAGGGTTAGTGTTATTTTTAGGGTTAGGGTTAGATTTACGGTGAGATTGAGGGTTGGGGTGAGGGTTACGGTTAGGGTGAGGTTTAGGCTGAGGTTTAGGGTTAGGGTTAGGGTGAAGGTGAGGTTTAGGGTTAGAATTAGTGTTATGGGGATGGTTAGGTTGAGGTTTAGGGATAGGGTTAGATTTAGTATTAGGGGTATGTTGAGGGTGAGTGTGACAGTTAGGGTGGGGGTTAGGCATAGGTTTAGGGTTAGGCTGAGGGTGAGGGTGGAGGTGAGGATTAGGGTTAGGGTGATGTTTTGGGTTAGGGTTAGTGTTATTATTACGGTTAGGCTTAGAGTTACTGTGAGAGGGAAGGTGCTGGTGAGGGTTAGGGTTAGGTTTAGGGTGGGGTTTAGGCTTAGGGTTAGGGTTAGTGTGAGGGTGAGGTTTAGGGTTAGAAATAGGGTTATGGGGAGGGTTAGGATGAGGGTTAGTGATAGGGTTAGTGTTAGAGTTAGCGTGAGGCTGAGGGTTAGTTTGAGGTTTAGGGTTATGGTTTTGGTTAGGTTTACTGTGAGGGTTAGTGTTAGGGTTAGGGTTAGTGTTAGTGTGAGGGTAAGTTTTAGGGTTAGGGTTTGGGTTAGGGTGAGTGTTTGGATTAGGGTGAGGGTTAGGATTAGTGTTAGGGTTATTGTTAGGGTTAGGTTTAGGCTTTTGGTTTCCGATAGGGTGAGGGTGAGGTTTAGGTTTGGGGTTAGGATGAAGTTTAGGGTTAGGGTTAATGTTAGGGTTAGGGTTTGGGTGAGAGTTAGGTGAAGAGTTAGGGTTAGGGTTAGGCCTAAGGTTAGAGTTAGGTTTAGGGTTTCGGTTACGGTGAGGGTGAGTTTCAGTATTAGGGTTAGGGTGAGTGTGAGGATTAGGGTTAGAATTAGGGTTAGAGTGAGGCTGAGCGGGAGGGTGAGGGTTAGTGTTAGGGTTAGGATTAGGATTAGGGTTAGGGTTAGGGTGAGTGTGAGGGTTATTGTTAGGGTTAGGGTTAGCCTTAGGTTCAGGCTGAAGGTTTGCGTGAGGGTGAGGGTTATGTTTAGTTTGAGGGGTAGGGTTATGGTCAGGGTGAGTTTTAGTGTTAGGGTTATGGTTAGAGTTATGGTTAGGGTGAGGGTGAGGTTTAGGGTAGAGTTAGTTTGAGGGTGAGGGTTATGGTGAGTGTGAGGGTATGGTGAGGGTTAGGGTAGGGGTGAAGGTAAGGGTAAACGTGAGGGTTAGGCTGAGGTTGAGGGTTAAGGTAAGGTTGAGGGTTACGGTTAGGGTGACCGCTAGGGTTAGGGTTAGTGTGCGAGTTAGGGTACAGGTTAAGTGTAGGGTTAGGATGAGGGTTAGGGTAAGGGTTACGGTGAGGGTGAGGGTTAGGTTTAGGTTGAGGGCTAGGTTGAGGCTGAGGGTTAGGGTTAGGGATAGGGTGAGCGCTAGGGTGAGGGTTAGGGTGAGGGTTAGGGTTAGGGATAGGGTTAGGTTTAGGATTAGTGTTAGTTTGAGGGTGAGTGTGAGGGTTAGGGTTAGGGTTAGGCTTAGAATTAGGGTGAGGATTAGGTGTAGGGTTTGGGTTAGGGTGAGGCTGAGGCTGAGGATTAGGTTTAGGTTTAGGGTTAGAGTTATACTTAGTGTTAGGCTGAGGGTGAGTGTGGTAGTTAGGATTAGAATTAGGGTTAGGTTAGGCTTAGGTTTAGGGTTATTGTTAGTGTTATGGTTCGGGTTAAGTTTGCAGTTAGGGTAAGGCTGAGGGTGAGGGTTATGGTTAGAGTTACGGTTAGGGTTAGGGTTAGTGTTATTGTTAGGTTTAGGGTTAGAGTTACGGTGAGGTTGAGGGTGAGGGTGATGTTAGGGTTAGGGTGAGGTTTAGGGTTCGGGTTTAGGTTAGGGTTAGGTTGACGGTGATATTTAAGTTTAGAGTTAGAGTTACGCGGAAGGTTAGGGTGAGGTTAGGTTTATGGTTACGGTTAGGGATAGAATGAGGAATAGTGTTAGGGTTAGGGTGAGGTGAGGGTTAGGTTGAGGTTTAGGGTTAGGGTTAGGTTTACTATTAGGGTTAGGGTGAGGTTTAGGGTGAGGGTTAGGCTGAGGGTTAGGCTTAGGCTAATGGTTCGACTGAGGGTGATGGTGGGGGTTAGGATTAGGGTTAGGGTGATGGTTTGGGTTAGGGTTAGGGGGAGTTTTAGGGTGAGGGTTAGGGTTAGGTTTAGTGTTAGGGTTAGGGTAAGGATGAGGGTTAGGTTTCAGGTTAGGGTTAGGGTTAGGGTAAGGGTGAGGTTTATGGTTAGGGTTAGGGTTAGTGTTAGATTTATGGTGAGGGTGACGGTGAGTGTGAGGTTTAGGGTTAGGCTTACGGTTAGGCTTAGGGTTAGTCTAAGGGTGAGGGTGAGGTTTAGGGATATGGTGAGTGTTAGGGTTAAGGTTATGTAGGGGTTAGGATGAGGGTTAGTGTTAGGATTAGGGTTAGGGTGATTGCTAGGGTGAGGGTGAGGTTTAGGGTTAGGTTAGGGTGAGGTTTATGGTTAGGGGTAGGGTTAGGTTGACGTTGAGGTTTAGGGTTAGAGTTAGGATTAAGGTGAGGCTGAGGGTGAGGGTTAGAGTTAGAGTTAGGATTAGGATTAGGGTAAGGGTTAGGGTGAGTGTGAGTGAGAGTTAGGGTTAGGGTTAGGCTTAGGGTTACACTGAGGGTAAGGGTGAGGGTTAGGGTTAGGGTGAGAGTTAGGGTTCAGGTTAAGTTTAGGTTTAGGATGAGGGTTAGGGTTAGGTTTAGGTTGAGTGTGAGGTTTAGAGTTAGGTTGAGAGTTAGGGTTAGGGTTAGGGTTGGGGTGAGGGTTAGGATTAGTGTTAGGGTGAGGTTTAGGGTTAGGGTTAGAGTTAGAGTGAGGGTTAGGATGAGGGGAAGGTTTACGGTAATGGTGAGGGTTAGGCTTAGGGTGAGGGTTAGGGTTAGGTTTAGGGATAGGGTGAGGTTGAGTGTTAGGATTAGGGTTAGGGTTAGGGTTATTTTTAGGGTTACGGTTACGTTGAGGGTGAGAGTGAGGGTTAGGGTTAAGGTTAGGTTTAGGTTTTTAGTGTTAGGGTTAGGGTTAGATTTAGGGTTAGGGTGAGGTTAGGTTTAGGGTTAGTGTGAGGGTTAATGTTTGGGTTATGGTGTGCATTACGGTGAGGGTTGTTGTTAGGGTTTGTGTTAGGATAAGGGTTAGGGTTACAGTAATGGTGAGGTTTAGGGTGAGCGTGAGGGTTAGGATTAGGTTTAGGGTTTGCGTGAGTTTCAGGTTAGGATAAGGGTTAGGGTTAGGGTTATTGTTAGGGTTAAGGTTATAGTGAGGTTGCTGGTGAGGATTAGGGTTATGGGTACATTGAAGTTTTTAGTTTTAGGGTTAGGGTTAGAGTTAAGGTTAGGGTGAGGTTAGGGTTAGGGTTAGTGTGAGGCTTAGTGTTTTGGTTAGGGTTTGGGTTACGGTGAGGGTTGTGGTTTGGGTGAGGTTTAGGTTTAGAGTTAGGGTTATTGTTAGGGTTAGGTTTAGGGTTACGGTTACGGTGAGGGTGAGGTTTAGGGTTAGGTTTAGTGTTAGAGTTAGGTTTATGGTGAGAGTTAGGGTGAGGGTGAGGGTGAGGCTTAGTGTTAGAATTAGGATTATGGTAAGGGTTAGGGTGAGTGTGAGGGTTAGGTTTAGGGTTAGCCTTAGGGTTAGGCTGAGCATGAGGTTGAGGGTGAGGGTTATTGTTAGGGATAGGGTGAGATTTAGTGTTAGGGTTAGGGTTAGAATTAGGGTTAGGTTGAGGGTGAGGTATAGGGGTAGGGTTAGGGTCAGGGTGAAGTTTAGGGTTAGGGTGAGGGTTAGCGTGGGGGTGACGGTAATGGTAAAGGTGAGGTTTGGGCTGAGTGTGAGGGTTATGATAAGGGTGTGGGTTAGGTTTAGGGTGAGGGTTAGGGTTAGGATTAGGGTGAGGGTGAGGGTTAGATTGAGGATTAGTGTTAGGGTTAGTGTGAGGTTTGGGGTGAGAATGAGGTTTAGGGTTAGGTTTAGGGTTAGGATTAATATTAGGTTTAGGCTTAAGTTGAGGGTTAGGGTAAGGGTGAGGGTAAGGCTTAGTGTTAGGATTAGGATTAGGGTAAGGGTTAGGGTGAGTGTGAGGGTTAGGTTTAGGATTAGGGTTAGGTTTACGGTAAGGCTTAGGGTGAGGGTGAGTGTGATGGTTAGGGTTAGGGTGAGAGTTTGGGGTAGGGTTTTTGTGAGAGTTAGGGTTCGGGTTAAGTTTAGGGTTAGGGTGAGGGTTAGGGTTAGTGTTACAGTGAGGGTGAGGGTTAGGGTTAGGTTGAGGGTTAGGGTTAGGCTTAGGATTAGGGTGAGGGTTAGGGTTAGGGTTAGCATGAGGTTTAGGCTTAGGGTTAGGATTAGGGTGAGGTTTAGAATGAGGGTTAGGGTTAAGGTGAGGGTGTGAGTTAGGGTTTTTTTGAGGGTTAGTGTTAGGATTAGGGTTACAGTGAGGGTGAGGGTTATTGTTAGGGTTAGCAATAGGGTTATGGTTACTGTGAGGGTGAGGGTTAGGTTTAGAGTTAGGGTGATGTTTAGTGTTAGGGTTAGGGTAAGAGTTAGGGTTAGGGTGAGGGTGTGGTTCAGGTTTACATTTAGGGTAAGGGTGAGGCTGAGGTTGAGGTTTGGGTTTAGGGTTAGTGTTAGAATTAGGGTTAGGGTGAGGGTTAGGGCGAGGGTGAGGGTGAAGGTGAGGGTGAGGGTTAGGCTTAGGGTTAGGATTAGGATTAGGGTAAGGGTTAGGGTGAGTGTGAGGGTTAGGGTTACACTTAGGCTTAGGCTTAGGGTTAGGCTGAGAGTGAGGGTGAGGGTGAGGGTTAGGGTTGAGGTGAGGGTTAGGGATAGGTTTAGGGTGAGAGTTAGGGTTCGGTTAATTTTAGGGTTAGGTTGAAGGTTAGGGTTAGGATTAGGGTTAGGTTGAGGGCTAGGGTGAGGATGAGGATTAGGGTTAGTGTTAGTGTAAGGTTTAGGCTTAGGGTTAGGGTTTGGTTTAGGGTTAGGATGAGGGTTAGGGTTAAGATTATGGTTGGGGTGAGGGTGAGTGATAGGATTAGGGTTAGGGTTAGGGTTAAGTTTAGGGATAGGATTAATGTTATTGTTAGGGTTAGGTTTAGAGTTATGGTGAAGTTGAGGGTGAGTTTGAGGGTAGGGTTAGGGTTAGATTTAGGGTTAGTTGAAGGGTTAGTTCGAGGGTTAATGTTAGCGTTAGTGTTAGTGTTAAGGTTAAGGTTAGGTTTAGGTTGAGGTTTAGGGTTAGGGTAAGGATTAGGGTTAGTGTGAGGGTGAGTGTGAGGGTTATGGTTAGGGTTAGGCTTAGGCTTAGGATTAGGCTGAGGGTGAGGGTGAGGGTGAGGATCAGGTTTAGGGTGATGTTTATGGTTAAGGTTAGGGTAAGGGTTAGGATGAGGGTTAGGGGTAGGATTAGGGTTAGGGTGAGGGCTAGGGTGAGGGTGAAGTTTAGGGTAAGTGTTAAGCTTTGGCTTAGGGTTAGGCTGAGCATGAGGTTGAGGGTGAGTGTTAGGGTTAGGTATAGGGTGAGGTTTAGTGTTAGGGTTAGGGTTAGACTTAGGGTTAGGTTGAGGATGAGATTTAGGGGTAGGGTTAGGGACAGGGTGAGGGGTAAGTTAGGGTGAGGGTTAGGGTGGGCGTGATGGTAATGGTAAAGGTGAGAGTTAGGCTGAGGGTGAGGTTTATGGTAAGGGTGAGGGTTAGGTTTAGGGTGAGGGTTAGGGTTAGAGTGAGGGTGAGGTTTAAATTTAGGATTTGTGTTAGGGTTAGTGTGAGGTTCAGGGTGAGGATGAGGGTTAGGGTTAGGGTGAGGGCTAGGGTGAGGGTTAGGGTGAGGGTTAGATTCAGGATTAGTGTTAGGGTTAGTGTGAGGTTTAGGGTGAGGATGAGGTTTAGGGTTCGGGTAGGGTTAGGATTAATGTTAGGGTTAGGCTTAAGTTTAGGGTGAGGGTGAGGGTGAGGTTTAGGGTTAGTGTTAGGATTAGGATTAGGGTTAGGGTTAGGGTGAGTGTGAGGTTTAGGGTTAGGTTTAGGGTTAGGCTTAGTGTTTGGCTGAAGATGAGGGTGAGGGTTATGGTTAGGGTGAGTGTTAGGGTTAGGGTTAGCGTGAGAGTTAGGGTTCAGGTTAAGTTTAGGGTTAGGGTGAGTGTTAGGGTAAGGTTAAATTGAGGGTGAGGGTTAGGGTTAGGTTGAGGGTTAGGGTTAGGTTTAGTTTTAGGGTTAGGGTGAGGGTGAGGGTGAGGGGTAGGTTTATTGTTAGGGTGAGGGTTAGGATGAGGGTTAGCGTTAGGATTAGGGTTAGGGTGAGGGCTAGGGTGAGGGTGAGGTTTAGGGGTAGGTTTAGGGTGATGTTTAGGGTTAGGTTTAGGGTTAGGGTTAGGGTGAGGTTGAGGTTTAGGGTTAGAGTTAGCGTTAGGGTGAAGCTGAGGGTGAGGGTTAGGTTAGGATTAGTCTTAGAGTTAGGTTTACTGTGCAGGTTAGGGTGAGGTTTAGGGTAAGGCTTAGTGTTAGGATTAGGATTAGGTTAAGTGTTAGGGTGAGTGTGAGGGTTAGGGTTAGGGTTATGGTTAGGCTTAGGGTGAGGGTGACGGTGAGTGTTAGGGTTAGGGTGAGAGTTAGGGGTAGGGTTAGGGTGAGAGTTAGGGTTCGGGTTAAGTTTAGGGTCAGAGTGACGGTTAGGTTTAGGCTTACATTGAGGGTGAGGGTTAGGGTTACGGTTAGGTTGAGGGTTAGGATTAGGCTTAGGATCAGGGTGAGGGTTAGTGTAAGTGTTAGGGTGAGGGTGAGGATGAAGTTTAGGGTTAGGATTAGGGTTCGGGTGAGGGCTAGGGTGAAGGTGAGATGTAGGGTAAGGGTTAGGGTGAGGTATAGGGTTAGGTTTAGGGTTAGGGTGAGGGTTAGGATGAGGGTTATGTTTAAGATGTGGGTGAGAGTTAGGGTTATGTTGAGGGTTAGCGTTAGGATTAGGGTTACAGTGAGGGTGAGGGTTATTGTGAGGGTTAGGTTTAGGGTTATTTTTACTGTGAGGGTGAGGGTTAGGGTTAGGGTTAGGGTGAGGTTTTGTCTTAGGAAAAGGTTTAGTGTTAGGGTTAAGGTGAGCGTGAGGTTTAGGTTTAGAGTTAGGGTAATGGTGAGGCTGAGGTTGAGGTTTTGGTTTAGGTTTAGTGTTAGAGTTAGGGTGAGGGTTAGGGTGAGGGTGAGAGTTAGGCTTAGGGTTAGGATTAGAATTAGGTAAGGGTGAGTGTGAAGGTTAGGGTTACGTTTAGGCTTAGGCTTAGGGTTAGGCTGAGTGAGGGTGAGGGTGAGGGTTAAGGTTAAGGTGATAGTTGGGTTTAGGTTTAGGGTGAGAGTTAGGGTCTGGTTAAGTTTAGGGTTATGGTGAGGGTTAGTGTTAGGATTAGGGTTAGGGTGAGGGTAGGGTGTGGATGAGGTTTAGGGTTAGTGTTAGGGTAAGGTTTAGGTTTAGGGTTAGGGTTTAGGTTAGGGTTAGGATGAGGGTTAGGGTTAAAATTATGGTTGGGGTGAGGGTGAGTGTTAGGATTAGGTTTAGGGTTAGGGTTAGATTTAGGGATAGGATTAGTGTTATTGTTATGGTTAGGGTTAGAGTTATGGTGAGGGTGAGGGTGAGGGTGAGGTTGAGGGTTTGGGTTAGATTTAGGGTCAGTTGAAGGGTTGGTTCGAGGGTTAATATTAGCGTTAGTGTTAGGGTTAAGGTTAAGGTTAGGTTTAGGTTTAGGTTTAGGTTTAGGGTTAGGGTTAGGCTGAGGATGAGGGTTAGGGTGAGGGTAAGGGTGAGTGTGAGTCTTAGGGTTAGGATTAGGCTTAGAGTTAGGCTGAGGGTGAGGGTGGGGATGAGGATTAGTGTTAGGGTGATGGATATGATTAGGGTTAAGGTGATGGTTAGGATGAGGTTTAGTGTTAGGATTAGAGTTAGGGTGAGGTTGAAGTTTAGAGTAAGGAATAAGCTTAGGCTTAGCGTTAGGCTGAGCATGAGGTTGAGGGTGAGGGTGAGGTTTAGGGATAGGGTGAGGTTTAGTGTTAGGGTTAGGGTTAGAGTTAGGGTTCGGGTGTGGGTGAGGTTTAGGGGTAGGGTTAGGGTCAGTGTGAGGGGTAGGGTTAGGGTGGGCGTGTCGGTAAGTGTAAGGTGAGAGTTAGGCTGAGGGAGAGGGATATGGTAAGGGTGAGGGTTAGGTTTACGGTGAGGGTGAGGGTTAGATTGAGGATTAGTGTTAGGGTTAGTGTGAGGTGTAGGGTGAGGATGAGGGTTAGGGTTAGGGTGAGGGCTAGGGTGAGGTGAGGGTGAGGGTTAGATTGAGGATTAGTGTTAGGATTAGTGTGAGGTTTAGGGTGAGGATGAAGTTTAGGGTTAGGGTTAGGGTTAGGATTAATGGTAGGGTTCGGTTTAAGGTAAGGGTGAGGGTGAAGGTGAGGTTTAGGGTTAGTGTTAGGATTAGGATTAGGGTTAAGGTTAGGGTGAGTGTGAGGTTTAGGGTTAGTTTTAGGGTGAGGCTTAGTGTTTGGCTGAAGATGAGGGTGAGGGTTATGGTTAGAGTGAGTATTAGGGTTAGGGATAGGGTGAGAGTTAGGGTTCAGGGTAAGTTTAGGGTTAGGGTGAGGGTAAGGGTAAGGGTAAATTGAGGGTGAGGGTTAGGGGTAGGTTGAGGGTTAGGATTAGATTGAGGGTGAGGGTGAGGGTGAGAGTGAGGGTTAGGGTTAGGGTTAGGGTGAGGGTTTGATGAGGGTTAGGGTTAGGATTAGGGTTAGGGTGAGGGCTAGGGTGAGGGTGAGGTTTAAGGTAAGGGTTAGGGTGAGGTGTACGGTTAGGTTTAGGGTTAGGGTTAGAGTGAGGGTGAGGTATAGTGTTAGAGTTAGCGTTAGGGTGAGGCTGAGGATGAGGGTTAGGGTTAGGGTTAGTGTTAGAGTTAGGGTTACGGTGAGGGTTAGGGTGAGGTTGAGGGTGAGGGTGAGAGTGAGGGTTAGGGTTAGGGTTAGGGTGAGGGTTTGATGAGGGTTAGGGTTAGGATTAGGGTTAGGGTGAGGGCTAGGGTGAGGGTGAGGTTTAAGGTAAGGGTTAGGGTGAGGTGTACGGTTAGGTTTAGGGTTAGGGTTAGAGTGAGGGTGAGGTATAGTGTTAGAGTTAGCGTTAGGGTGAGGCTGAGGATGAGGGTTAGGGTTAGGGTTAGTGTTAGAGTTAGGGTTACGGTGAGGGTTAGGGTGAGGTTGAGGGTAAGGCTTAGTGTTAGGATTAGGATTAGGGTAAGGCTTATTGTGAGTGTGAGGGTTAGGGGTAGGGATAGTGCCAGGCTTAGGGTTAGGCTGAGCATGAGGTTGAGTGTGAGCGTTAGGGTTAGGGATAGGGTGAGGTTTAATTTTAGGGTTAGGGTTAGAGTTAGGGTTAGGTTGAGGGTGAAGTTTAGGGATAGGTTTTGGGTCAGGGTGAGGGTAAGGGTTAAGGTGAGGGTTAGGGTGAGGGTCAGGGTGAGGGTTAGGCTTAGGGTGAGAGTTAGGGTTCCGGTTAAGTTTAGGGTTAGGGTGAGGGTTAGGTTAAGTTTTACAGTGAAGGTGAGGATTAGGGTTAGGTTGAGGGTTAGGGTTAGGGTTATTGTTAGGGTGAGGGTTAGGATGAGGGATAGGGTTAGGATAAGGTTATGGTGAGGGCTAGGGTGAGGGTAAGGTTTAGGGTTAGGTTTATTGTGGGGTTTAGGTTTAGGTTTAGGGTTAAGGTTAGCGTTAGGGTGAGGGTTGGATTGAGGACTAGGGTTCGGGTTAGGGTTAGTGTTAGGTTTTGGGTGAGCATTAGGGTTAGGGTTAGGGTGAGGTTGAGGTTTAGAATTAGGCTTATGGTGAGTGCTAGGGTGAGGGTTAGGATGAGGGTGAGGGTGGGGATGAGGATTAGGGTTAGGCTTAGAGTTATTGTTAGGGTGAGGGTGAGTTTTAGGGTTAGAGTTAGATTTGGGGGGAGGGTTTGAGTGAGGTTTAAGGTTGGGGATAGTGTTAGGGTTAGGGTGAGGGTGAGGGTTAGGTTGAGGTTTAGGGATAGGTTTAGGTTTAAGATTAAGGTTAGGGTGAGCATGAGTATGAGGGTTAGGGTGAGGGTTGGGCTTAGGCTTAGGGTTAGGGTGAGGGTGAGGGTGCGGGTGAGGATTAGGGTTAGGGTGATGGTTAGGGTTAGGTTTAGTGTTATTGTCAGGGTTAGGGTTTGAGTTCCGGTGAAGGTGAGGGTGGGGGTGAGGGTTAGGCTTAGGGTTAGGGTGGAGTTTAGGATTACGGTTAGTTTTCGAATGAGGGTGAGGTTTAGGGTTAGATATAGGGTTTGGCGGAGGGTTAGGGTGAGGGTTAGGGTTAGGGTTAGGGTTAGGGTGAGGGTGAGGGTTAGGGTTAGGTTTAAGGTTAGGCTTAGGGTGAAGTTTAGGGTTAGGGTTAGGGTTAGGGTTAGAATTTCGGTGAGGGTGAGGGTGCGGGTGAGTGTGAGGTTTAGGGTTAAGATTATGGTTAGGCTTAGGTTTATGCTTAGGGTTAGGCTGAGAGTGAGGGTGAGTGTGAGGTTTAGGGTTAGGGTGAGGGTTAGGGTTAGGGTTATGGGGTGGGTTAGGATGAGGGTTAAGGTTAGGTTTAGGGTTAGGGTGAGGGCTAGGGTGAGGGTTAAGTTTATGGTTAGGTTTAGGGTGAGGTTTAGGTTTAGGCTTAGGGTTAGGGTTAGGGTTAGGTTGAGGTTTAGAGTTAGAGTTAGTGTTAGGGTGAGGGTGAGGTTTAGGGTTAGAGTTAGGTTTAGGGTGAAGGCTAGGTTGAGGGTTCGCTTTACGGTTAGTGTTAGGGTTAGGTTTAGAGTGAGTGTTAGGGAGAGGGTTTGGGTTAGGTTTAGGGTTAGGCTTAGGCTGAGGGTAAGGGTGAGGTTGAGGGTGAGAGTTACGGTTAGTGGGAGTGTTAGGATGAGTGTTAGGGTTAGGATTAGGATTAAGGTAAGGACTAGGGTGAGGGTGAGATTTAGGGTGAGGTTTAGCTTTAGGGTTAGGGTTAGGGATAGGGTGAGGTTGAGGTTTAGGGTTAGAGTTAGGGTTAGGGTGAGGCGGAGTTTGAGGCTAAGGTTTAGGGTAAGTGTTAGGGTTACAGTTAGAATTAGGGTGAGGGTTAGAGTGAGGTTGAGGGTTAGGGTTAGGGTTAGGTTTAGTGTGAGATTTAGGGTTAGGGTTAGTTTTAAGGTGAGGGTGAGGTTTAGGGTGATTGTTAGGGTTTTAGGGTTGGGGTGAGGGTTAAGGTTATGTTTAGGTTTAGGTTTAGGATTATGGCTAGGGTGAGGGCTAGGGTGAGGCTGAAGGTTAGGTTTAGCATTAGGGTGAGGCTTATGGTTAGGATTAATTTTAGAGTTATGGTGAGTGTTAGGATTAGGGTTATGGTGAGGGTGAGGTTTAGGGTTAGAGTGAGGGTTAGGGTTAGGGTTAGGGTGAGTTTTAGTGTTAGGGTTAGAATTAGGGTTAGGGTGAGGGTGAGGTTTAGGGTTAGTGTTAGGGTTAGGGTAAGGTTTAGGGTGAGTGTTAGGGTTAGGGTTATGGTGAGGGTTTGGGTTAGTGTTAGGGTTACGGTGAGGGTGAGGGTTAGGGATAGAGTTAGGGTAAGTTTTAGTGTTATTGTTAGGGTTAGTGTTAGAGTTACAGAGAGGGGGAGGGCGAGGGGGAGGTTTAGGGATAGAGAGAGTTTTAGGGTTATGGTTATGGTTAGGGTGAGGGTGAGCGTGAGATTTAGGGTTAGAGTTAGGGTTAGGTTGAGGGTTATGGTGAGGGTTAGGATAAGGGTTAGTGTAATGTTTAGGGTGAGGTATAGGATGAGGGTTAAGTTTAGGGTTTGGGTGAGATATAAGGTTCGGGTTACATTGAGGGTGAGGGTTAGGGTTAGGTTGAGGGTTAGGGATAGGATTAGGTTTAGGGTGAGGGTTATGATTAGGGTTAGGATGAGTGTTAGGTTGAGGATTAGGGTTAGGATTAGGGTTAGGGTGAGGGCCAGGGTGAGGGCGAGGTTTAGGGTTAGGGTTCAGTTGAGGTTTAGGGTTAGGGTTGGGGTGAGGGTGAGGGTTAGGCTGAGGGTTAGGGTTATGGTGAGGGTGTGGGTTAAGGTTAGGGTAAGGGTTAGGGATAGGATGAGGGTTAGGGGGAGGGTGAGGGTTAGAATTAGGGTTAAAGTTAGGATTATTGTTAGTGTTATGGTTATCATTATGTTTGCATTGAGGGTGAGGCTGAGGGTGAGGTTTATTGATAGGATTAGTGTTAGGGTTAGGTTTAGGGTTAGGATTAGTGTTATTGTTAGGGTTAGGGTTAGAGTTATGGTGAGGGTGAGGGTGAGGGTAAGGGTGAGAGTTAGGGTTAGTGTTAGGGTGAGGTTT
Source organism: Dipodomys merriami (assembly GCF_024711535.1). Classification (NCBI taxonomy): domain Eukaryota; kingdom Metazoa; phylum Chordata; class Mammalia; order Rodentia; family Heteromyidae; genus Dipodomys; species Dipodomys merriami. The sequence continues at coordinate 4,690,510 of NW_027206479.1, forward strand.
AGGGTTAGGGTTAGGATTAGCATTAGGGTGAGGTTGAGTGTGAGGGTTCCTGTTAGGGTTAGTGGGAGGTTTAGGGTGAGGTTTAGTGTTAGCGTTAGTGTTAGGGTTAGGGTTAGGGTGAGGTTTAAGTTGAGGTTTACGGTTAGGGTTACAGTTAGGGTTAGGGTGAGGGTGAGGGTGAGGGTGAGTGTGAGGGTTCCTGTTAGGGTTAGGCTTAGGCTTAGGTTTAGGCTGAGTGTGAGCTTGGGCGTGAGGATTAGGGTTTGGGTGATGGTTAGAGTTAGGGTTAGGTTGAGGGTTAGGATGAGGGTTAGGGTTAGGATTAGGGTTAGGGTGAGGGCTAGGGTGAGGTTGATTATTAGGTTTAGGTATAGGCTTAGGCTTAGAGTTAGTCTGAAGGTGAGGTTGAAGGTGTGGGTTAGTGTTTGGGTGATGGTTAGGTTTAAGTTTAGGGTGAGGTTTCGCGTGAGGGTTAGGGTTAAAGTGAGGGTGATGGTAAGCGTAAAGGTGAGGGTTAGGCTGAGGGTGAGGATTAAGATAAGGGTAAGGGTTATTGTTAGCGTGAGGGTTAGGGTAAGGGTTACGGTTAGGGTAGGGTGAGGGTGAGGGTTACATTGAGAATTAGGGTTAGGGTTAGTGTGAGGTTTAGGGTGAGGATGAGGGTTAGGTTTAGGGTGAGGGTTAGGGTTAGAATTAGGATTAGGGTGAGGGCGAGGGTGAGCGTTAGTTTTAGGGTTAGGGTTAGGGTGAGGTTTAGGTTTAGGTTGAGGTTTAAGATTAGTGTGAAGTTTAGTGTTATGGTTAGGGTTAGTGTAAGGGTGAGGGTAAGTGTTAGGGTGAGGGTTAGGGTTAGGGTTAGAGTTCTTTTTAGGGTTAGGGTTAGGGTTACCCTTACAGTGAGGCTGAGGGTTAGGGTTAAGTTTAGGGTGAGGTTTAGGGTTAGGGTTAAGGTTAGAGTTTGGGTTAGGGCTAGGATTAGGATTAGGGTGAAGGCTAGGTTGAGGGTGATGGTTAGGATTAGGGTTAGGATTAGGGTGAGGGTGAGGGTGAGTGTGTGGGTTAGGGTTAGGTTTAGGGTTGGGCTTAGGGTTAGGCTAAGGGTTATGTTGAATGTGAGGGTTAAGGTTAGGTGAGGGTTAAGTTTAGGGTTAGGGTGAGGGTTAGCATGAGGGTTAGGTTTAGGATGAGGGTTAGGGTGAGGATTAGGATTTGGATGAGGGCTAGGGTTAGGGTGAGGGTTAGGGTGAGGGTTACGGTGAGGTTTAGGTTTCAGATTAGGTTTATGGATAGGGTGAGGTTTAGGGTTAGAGTTACGGTGAGGGTCAGGTTTAGGGTTAGGTTGAGGATTAGAATTAAGTTTATGGTTAGGAGGGTTAGGGTTAGGGTGAGGGTGAGGGTTAGGATGAGGGTTAGGGATACAATTAGGGTTAAGGTGAGGGCTAGGGTGAGTGTGAGGGTAAGTGTTAGGGTTAGGGTGAGGTTTAGGGTTAGAGGTAGGGGTAGGTTTAGGGTTCAGGTTAGGGTTTAGGTTAGGGTTAGGCTTAGGGTGAGGGCTAGGGTGAGGGTGATGTTTTAGGTTAGGGTTAGGGTGAGGGTGAGGGTGAGCTTTAGGGTTAGAGTTAGGGTTAGGGTGAGGGATAGCGTGAGTTTTAGGTTTAGGGTTATTGTTAGGGTTAGGGATAGGGTGAGGGTGAGAGTTAGGGTGAAGGTTAGGTTTAGGGTTAGGATTAGGTTTACGGTTAGGGTGAGGGTGAGTGTGACGGTTAGGGTTAGGGTTAGTGTTAGGCTTAGTGAAACGTTGAGCATGAAGGTGAGGGTGAGGGTTAGGGTGATACTGAGGTTTAGGGTTAGAGTTAGTGTTAAGGTGAGGGATAGTGTGATGGTTAGTGTTAGGTTTAGGGTTAGGGTTAGGGTTAGAGTGAGGGTTAGGGTGAGGGTTAGGGTTAGTATAGGGTTAGGTTTAGGATTAGGGTTTTGGTGAGGGTGAGGATGAGGGTGAGGGTTAGGGTTAGGGTTCGGGTTAGGGTTAGCGTTTGGGTGAGAGTTAGGTTTCGGGTTAAGTTTAGGGTCAGGGTGAGGGTAAGGGTTAGGGTTATGGTGAGGGTGAGGGTTAGAGTTAGGGAGAGGGGTAGGGTTAGGATTAGGGTTAGGGTGAGGGTTAGGGTAAGGGTTAGAGTAATAGTTAGGATGAGGATTAGGGTTAGGATTATGGTTAGGGTGAGGGCTAGGGTGAGGGTGAGGGTTAGGGTTAGTGTTAGGGTGAGGTTTAGCGTTTGTGTGAGGGTTAGGGTCAGGGTTAGGATGAGGGTTAGGGTTACGGTGAGGGTTAGGGTTAGGGTTAGGGTGAGGGTTAGGGTTAGGATTAGTGTTAGGGTTAGGGTGAGGTTTAGGATTAGGGTTAGGGTTAGGATTACTGTTATTGTTATGATTATGGTGACATTGCAGTGAGGGGGAGGCTGAGGGTGAGATTTATGGATAGGATTAGGGTTAAGGTTAATTTTAGGGTTAGGATTAGTGTTATTGTTAGAGTTAAGGTTAGAGTTCATTGAGGGTGAAGGTGAGGGTAAGGGTGAGGGTTAGGGTTAGGCTTAGGGTTAGGTTTAAGTTGAGGGTGAGTGTGAGGGTTAGGGTTAGTGTTAGGGTTAGGCTTAGGGTTAGGGTGAGGGTTAGGACTAGGGTTTGGTTTAGGGTGATTGTGAGGTTTAGGGTTAGGGTGAGGTTTAGGGTTAGGTTTAGGGTGAGGTTTAGGATGAGGGTTAGGGATACAATTAGGTTTAAGGTGAGGGCTGGGGTGAAGGTGCGGGTAAGTGTCAGGCTTAGGGTAAGGTTTATGGCTAGGGGTAGGGTTAGGGTGAAGGTGTGGTTAAGGGTTAGGGTTTGGTTCAGGGTGAGCTTTTGGGTTATGGTGAGGGTGTGGGTTAGGTTTGGATTGAGGGTTATTGTGAGGACTAAGGTGAGGGTTAGGGTTAGGGTTAGAGTGAGGGTTAGGTTGAGGTTTATGTTTAGGGTTAGGGTTAGGCTTAGGATTAGGGTTAGTGTGAGGGTGAGTATAAGGGTTAGGGTTAGGGTTATCCTGAGGTTTAGGGTTAGGCTGAGGGTGAGGTTGGGGATGAGGCTTAGGTTTAGAATGATGTTTCTGGGTATGGTTAGGTTGAGTGTTATGATGAGGGTTAGGGTTAGGATTTGGGTTAGGGTGAGGGCTAGGGTGAGTGTGACGTTTAAGTTTAGGTTTAGGCTTAGGGTTAGGCTGTGGCTGAACGTGAGGGTGAGGGTTACGGTTAGGGTGATGGTTAGTGTTACAGTAAGGGTGAGGGTTAGGATGAAGGTTAGGATTAGGGTGAGGGTTAGAATGAGGGTGACAGTAAGAGTAAAGGTGAGGGTTAGGCTGAGGGTGAGGGTTATGGTAAGGGTGACGATGAGGGTAAGGTTTAGGGTGAGTGTGAGGGTTAGATTGAGGATTAGTATTAGGGTTACTGTGAGGTTTAGGGTGAGGATGAAGGTTAGGGTTAGGGTGAGGGATAGGGTCAAGTTGAGGGTTAGGGTTAGGGTTAGGTTGAGGTTTAGGTTTAGGGTGATGGTTAGCGTTAGTGTGAGGGTTAGTGTTAGTGTTAGTGTTAGGGTTAGCGTAAGTGTTAGGGTAAAGTATATGTTTAGGGTGAGGTTTAGGATTAGGGTTAGGGTTTGTGTTATGGTGAAGGTGGGGTTTAGGGTTAGAGATAAGGTTAGGGTGAGGGTTAGGGTTAGGGTTAATGTTAGGTTACTGTTAGGGTTAGGGTTAAGGTGAGGTTTAGTGTGGGGGTGAGGGTTAGTGTTAGGGTTAGGATTAGGATTAGGGTTAAGGTGAGGGTGAGTGTGAGTGATACGGTTAGGGTTAGGATTAGGATTAGAGTTAGGGTGAGGGTTATGGTTCGGGTGAGTGTTGGGGTTAGGGTTAGCGTGAGGGTTAGGGTGACGGTTAATCTAAGTCTTAGGGTTTGGGTGTGGGCTAGGGTGAGGGTGAGGGTTAGGGTTAGGGTTGGGGTGAGTGTTAGGGTAAGAGTTAGGTTAGTGTTAGGTTTAGGGTTGGTATTAGGGTTAGGCGAAATGTTAGGCTGAGGGTGAGTGTGAGGATGAGGGTTATGGTGAGAGTTAGCGGTAGGGTTAGTGTTAGAGTGAGGCTTAGGGTTAGCATTAGGGTTAGGGTGAGGGTGAGGTTTAGGGATAAATTAGGGTTAGGGTGAAGCTGAGGGTGAGGGTTAATGTTAGGGTTAGTGTTAGGGTTAGGGTTAGGGTGAGGGTTAGGGTGAGGGTGAGGATTAGGGTTAGGGTAGGATTAGGATTAGGATTAGCTTTAGGGTTAGTGTGAGGGTTAGGGTTAGGGTTAGCCTTAGGTTTAGGCTGAATATGAGGGTGAGGGTTAGGTTTAGGTTTAGGTTGAGGGTTAGGTTTAGGTTTAGGGTGAGGTTTATTGTTAGGGTTAGGGTTAGAATTAGGGTTAGGGTGAGGGTTAAGTTTATCGGTTAGGGATAGGGTGAGGTTTAGCGTTAGGTTTAGGGTGAGGTTTAGTGTTAGGGTTAGGATTAGGGTTAGGGTGAGAGTGAGGTATAGGATTAGATTTAGGGTTAGAGAGAGGGTTTTTCCCGGGTTAGGGTTAGGATTAGTGTTAGGGTTAAGTTTAGGGTGAGGGTTACGTTGAGATTAAGGGTTAGGATTAGGGTTAGAGTTAGGGTTAGGATTAGGGTTATGGTGAGGGTGAGTGTGTGGGTGAGGATTATGGTTGGGATGATGGTTAGGGTTAGGGTTATGTTGAGGTTTAGGATGAGGTTTAGGGTTAGGATTAGGTTTAGCGTGAGGGCTAGGGTGAGGGTCAGGGTTAGGGTAAGGGTTAGGCTTGGCTAAGGGTTAGGCTGAGCGTGAGGTTGAGGGTGAGGGTTAGGGTTAGGGTGATGTTTAGGTTTACGGTTAGGGTGAGGGTTAGGGTGAGGTTTAGGGTTAGGGGTAGTATAATGGTGAGGATGATGGTAATGGTAAAGGTGAGATTTAGGCTGAGGGTGAGGCTTAAAATAAGTGTGTGTTAGTGTTAGGGTAAGGGTTAGGGTTAGGGTGAGGGTGAGGTTTAAATTGAGGATTAGGTTTAGGATTAGGGTTAGTGTGAGGTTTAGGGTGAGGATGAGGGTTAGAATTAGGGATAGGGTGAGGGCTAGGATGATGGTGAGGGTTAGGCTTAGTTTTAGGGTTAGGGTTGAGGTTTAGGATTAGGGTGAGGGTTAGGGTTAGTGTGAGGGTGAGTGTTAGGTTTAGGGTTAGTGTAAGGGTGAGGGTAAGGGTTATGTTGGAGTTTAGGGTGAGGTTGAATGTTATGGTTAGGGTAAGGGTTAGGGTTTGGGTTAGGGTGAGTGTGGGGGTGAGGTTTATGGTTAGATATAGTGTTAGGGGGAGGATTAGTGGGAGGGTTAGTGTAAGGGTTAGTGTTAGGGTTAGGGTGAGGGTGAGGTTTAGGTTGAGGTTTAGGGTTAGGGTTAGGGTTAGTGTGAGGGTTAGTGTAAGGATTAGGGTTAGTGTTAGGGTGAGGTTAAGTGTTAGGGTGTGGTGTGGGTTAGGGTGAAGGCTATGGTTAGGTTGAGGGTTAGGTTTAGGGTTTTTGTTAGGTTTAGGTTTAGGGTTACAGTTACGGTGAGGGTGAGGGTGAGGGTTAGGGTTAGGGTGAGGCTTGGGTTGAGGTTAAGATTTAGGGTTATGGTTAGGGTTAGGGTGAGGGTAAGTGTGAGGGTTAGGGATAGCCTTAGGCTTAGGGTTAAGCTGAGGGTGAGGGTGAGTTTTAGGATGAGGGTTAGGGTTAGGGTTACTGTCAGGTTTAGGGTTAGGATAAATGTTATTGTTAGGGTTTGTGTTAGCGTTAAGTTGAAGGTGAGGGTGAGGGTGAGGGTGAGGGTTAGGGTTAGGTTTAGGGTAAGGTTTAGGTTTAGGGGTAGTATTAGGGTTATGGTGAGGGTGAGGTTTAGGGTTAGATTTGGGTTAGGGGGAGTGTTAGTTCGTGGTTTATAGTTAGGGTTAGTGTTAGGGTTAAGGTTAGGGTGTGGGTTAGGTTGAGGTTATGGGTTAGGGTTAGGGTTAAGGTTGGGATTAGGGTTAGTGTGAGGGTGAATGTCAGGGTTAGGGTTAGGGTTAGGTTTAGGGTGAGACTGAGGGTGAGGATGGGGTTGAGTGTTAGGGTTAGGGTGATGATTAGGGTTAGGGTTAAGGTGAGGGTTAGGATGAGGGTTAGGTTTAGGATTAGGGTTAGGGTGAGGGCTAGGGTGAGGGTGAGGGTTAGGTTTAGGGTCATGGTTAGGTTTACAGTTATGGTGACTGTTAGGATGATGTTTAGGGTGAGGGGGAGGATGATGGTAAGGGTAAAGGGGAGGTTTAGGTTGAGGGTGAGGGTTAAAATAAGGTTGAGGGTTACGGATAGGTTTAGGTTTAGGGTTAGGGTTAGGGTTAGGGTGATGGTTAATTAAGTGATTAGGGTTAGGTTTAATGTGAGGTTTAGGGTGAGGAATTGGGATAGGGTTAGGTTGAGGGTGAGGGTTAGAATTAGGCTTAGGGTGAGGGCTAGGGTGAGGGTGAGGGTTAGGGTTAGAGTTAGGGTTAGGGTGAGGTTTAGGATTAGGGTGAGGGTTAGGGTTAGTGTAAGGGTTAGTGTTAGGGTTAGGGTTAGGCTTAGGGTGAGAGTAAGTGTTAGGGTGAGGGTTATGGTTAAGGTGAGGGTTAGGGTTAGGGTTATTGTTAGGGTTAGGGTTAGGTTTATGTTTATAGTGTGGGTTAGTGTGAGGGTTAGGGTTAGCGTTAGAATGAGGTTTAATGTTAGGTTTAGATTTAGAGTTAGGGTTAGGTTGAGGGTGAGGTTTAGGGGTAGAGTTAGGGTTAGGGTGAGGGTTAGGTGAGTTTTAGGGTTAGGGTAAGGGTTAGGGTTGGGGTGACAGTAAGGGCAAACTTGAGGGTTAGGCTGAGGGTAATGGTTATGGTCCGGTGAGGGTTAGGGATATGGTGAGGGTTAGGGTTATGGGAAGGATGTGGGTGAAGGTTAGATTGAGGATTAGTGTTACGGTTATTGTGATGTTTAGGGTGAGGATGAGGGTTAGGGTTAGGGTGAGGTCTAGGGTGAGGGTGAGGGTTAGTGTCAGGTTTAGGGTGAGGTTTAGGGTTAGGGTGATGGTTAGATGTAGTGTGAGGGTTAGTGTTAGGGTTAGGGTTCGTGTTAGGGTGAGGGTAAGTGTTAGAGTGAGGGTTACGGTTAGGGTGAGGGTTATGGATAGGTAAAGGTTTAGGGTTAGGTTTAGGGTTATTGTTATGTTTAGGGGTAGGCTTATGGTTACAGTTAGGGTGATGCTGAGGTTTAGGTTAGGGTTAGGATGAGGTTTAGCTTTAGGGTTAGGGTGAGAATTAGGGTTAGGTTGAGAGTGAGGTTTACAGCTAGAATTAGGGTTAATGTTAGGGTTAGGGTGAGGGTGAGGTTTAGGGTTAGGCTTAGGTTTAGGCTTAGGCTTAGGCTTAGGCCGAGCATGAGGGTGAGGGTTAGGGTTAGGGTTAGGGTGAGGGGTAGTGTTAGGGTTAGGGTGATGGTTAGGATGAGGTTTAGGGTTAGGATTAGGGTTAGGGTGAGGGCTAGGCTGAGGGTTAGGTTTAGGGATAGGGTTAGGTTAGGATTAGGGGTAGGGTGAGGGTGAGGGTGAGGGAGAGGGTTAGGGTTAGGGTTACCATTAGGCTTAGGGTTACGGTGAGGTTTAGGGTTAGGTTTTGGGTTAGTGTGAGGGTGAAGCTGAGGATTAGTGTTAGGTTTAGGGTTAGGGTTAGGGTTACATTGAGGGTTATGCTTAGGGTTAGAGTGAGGGTTACGATGAAGGTTATGGATAGGGTGAGGGTTAGGCTTAGGGTTAGGCTGAAGGTGAGTGTGAGGGTTAGGTTAAGAGTTTGGGTTAGGGTGAGGGTGAGGCTGAGCATTACTGTTAAGTTTATGGTTAGGCTTAGGGTTAGGTTTAGGGTTAGGGCTAGCGTTAGGTTGAGGGTTTGGGTTTGGGTTAGGGTTAGGGTTAGCTTTAGGATTAGGGTGAGGATGAGATTTAGGGTTAGAGTTAGGGTTAGGGTAGAGTTAAAGTGAGGTTTAGGGTTAGGGTTAGTGTTAGGGTGAGGGTGAGGGTGGGGGTTAGTTTGAGATTTAGGGATAGGGTTAGGTTTAGGATTAGGGATAGGGTGAGGGTGAGGGTGTGGGTTAGCCTTAGGCTTAGGGTTAGCCTGAGGGTGAGGGTGGGGGTGAGGATCAGGGTTAGTTTTTGGGTTAGGTTTAGGGTTAGGCTGAGTGTGAGTGTGGAGGTGAGCATTAGGTTTAGGGTGATGGTTCGGGTTAGGGTTAGTGTTATTGTTCGGTTCAAGGTTATAGTTACAGTTAGTTTGAGGGTGAGGGTGAGGTTTAGGGTTAGGGTTTGGGTGGGGTTTAGGGTTAGGGTTAGGGTGAGGGTGAGGTTTCGGTTTAGATATAGGGTTAGGTAGAGGGTTAAGGTGAGGGTTAGGGATAGGGTTAGTGTTAGGGTTAGGGTGAGGTTGAGGGTTAGGTTGAGGTTTAGGGTTAGGGTTAGTGTTAGTGTTAGCTTTAGGTTGAGAGTTAGGGGGAGGTTTAGGGTTAGGGTTAGGGTTAGGTTAGCATTAGCGTTAAGATGTGGGTGCAGTTTAGTGTTAGAATTAGGATTCGGGTAAGGCTGAGGGTGAGGGTTAGGTTTAGGGTTAGTGTTAAGGTTAGGGTTAGGGTGAGGGTTAAGGTAAGGGTGTGGATTAGGGTTAGGGTTAGGATTAGGGTTATGGTTAGGGTGAGTGTGAGGGTTAGGATTAGGCTTAGGCTTAGCCTTAGGTTTAAGCTGATGGTGAGTGTGAGGTTTCGAGGTAGAGTTAGGTTTAGGGTGAGGGTTAGGTTGAGGATTAGTGTTAGGGTGAGGGTTAGGGTTAGGGTTAGGATGAGGGTTAGTTTGAGGTTTAGGGATAAGGTGAGGTTTAGGACTAGTGTTAGGGTGAGGGTGAGGGTGAGGGTTAGGCTTAGGCTTAGGGTTTGCTGAGGGTGAGGGTGGGGGGTGAGGATTAGGGATAGTGTTAGGGTTAGGTTTAGGGTTAGGCTGAGGGTGAGGGTGGCGGTGAGCATTAGGGTTAGGGTGATGTTTCGGGTTAGGGTTAGTGTTATTGTTAGGGTTTGGGTTAGAGTTACAGTGATGGTGAGAGTGTGGTTGAGGGTTAGGTTTAGGGTTAGAGTGGGGTTTAAGGTTAGGGTAAGGGTTAGGGTGAGGGTGAGTTTAAGGTTAAATATAGGGTTAGGGAGAGGGTTAGGGTGAGTGTTAGGGATAGGTTTAGTGTTAGGTTTAGGGTTACGGTTACTGTGAGGGTGAGGGTGAAGTTTAGGTTAGGGTCAGGGTGAGGATTAGGGTTTGGGTTTGGGTTAGAGTGAGGGTTAGGTTGAGGGTGAGGTTTAGGGATAGAGTTAGGGTTAGGGTGAGGGTTAGGTTGAGGTTTAGGGTTAGGGTTATTCTTAGTGTTAGGGTTAGGTTGAGAGTTAGGGGGAGGGTTAGGGTTATGGTTAGTGTTAGGTTAGGATGTGGGTGAGGTTTAGTGTTAAAATTGGGGTTAGTGTGAGGCTGAGGTTGAGGGTTAGGGTTAGGGTTAGGATTAGGGTTAGGGTGAGGGTGAGGGTTAGGTTTAGGGTTAGGATAAGGATTAGGGTTAGGGTTAGGCTAAGTGTGTGGGTTAGGGTTAGGGTCAGTGTTAGCCTTAGGTTTAGGCTGAGGGTGAGGGTGAGGGTGAGGGTTAGGTTTAGGGTGAGGGTTAGGTTTAGGGTGAGGGTGAGGTTCAGTTTTAGGTTTAGGGTTAGAGTTAGGGTTATGGTGAGGGTGAGGTTTAGTGGTAGAATTAGAGTTAGCGTCAGGGTTAGGGTTAGGGGAAGGGTGTGGGTGAGGGTTAGATTGAGGATTAGCTTTAGAGTGAGGGCTAGGGTGAGGGAGAGTGTTAGCATTTGGGTTAGTGTGAGGTTTAGTGTTAGGGTTAGGCTGAGGGTGAGGGTGGGGGTGAGGATTAGGGATAGTGTTAGGGTTAGGTTTAGGGTTAGGCTGAGGGTGAGGGTGGCGGTGAGCATTAGGGTTAGGGTGATGTTTTGGGTTAGGGTTAGTGTTATTGTTAGGGTTAGGGTTAGAGTTACAGTGAGGGTGAGGGTGCGGGTGAGGGTTAGGATTAGGATTAGGGTTGGGTTTAGGGTTAGGGTTAGGGTTATGGTGAGTGTAAGGTTTAGGGTTAGATATAGGGTTTGGGAGAGGTTTAAGGTGAGGGTTAGGGATAGGGTTAGTGTTAGGGTTAGGGTGAGGTTGAGGGTTAGGTTGAGGTTTAGGTTTAGGGATAGGGTTAGGGTTAGTGTGAGGGTTAATGTTAGGGTTAGGGTTAGTGTTAGGGTGAGGTTAAGTGTTAGGGTGAGGGCTTGGATTAGGGTGAGGATTATGGTTAGGGTGAGGGTTAATATTAGGGTTAGGGCTATTGTTAGGGTTAGGTTTAGGGTTAGGGTTACTGTGAGGGTGACAGTGAGGGTTAGGGTTAGGGTAAGGGTTAGGGTGGGGGTTTGGGTTAGGGTGAGGGTGAGGCTGAGGACTAGGTTTAGGTTTCGGGTTAGGTTTAGGTTTAGGGTTAGGGTTAGGGTAACAGTGAAGGTTAGGTTTAGGCCTAGGGTTAGGCTTAGGTTTAGGCTGAATGGGAGGGTGCGGTGAGGATTAGGGTTAGGGTTAGGGTTTAAATTAGGGTTATTTTTAGTGTTATGTTTTGGATTAAGTTTGCAGTGAGGGTGAGGCTGAGGGTGAGGGTTATGGCTACGGTTAGGCTTAGGCTTATGGTTAGACTGAGGGTGATCTTGGATGTTAGGAATAGGTTTTGGATGATGGTTAGGATTAGGGTTAGGGTGAGGGTTATGATGAGGGTTAGGGTTAGGATTAGGTTTAGGGTGAGGGCTAGGGTGAGGTGTTAGGTGTTAATGTTAGGCTTTGGCTTAGGCTTAGGTTTAGGCTGAGGGTGAGTGTGAGGGTGAGTTTTAGGGTTAGGGTGATGGATAGGGTTAGGTTTAGGGTGAGTGTTTGGATGAGGGTTAGGTTTAGGGTGAGAGTTAGGGTGAGGGTGAGGGATAGATTGAGGATTAGGGTTAGGGTTAGTGTGAGGTTTAGAGTGAGGATGAGGGTTAGGGTTAGGGTGAGGTTTAGGGTTAGGGTGAGAGTTTGGGTTACTGTGAGGGTTAGTGTGAGAGTTAGGGTTAGTGTTAGGGTGAGGGTAAGTGTTAGGGTTAGGGTTAGGTTTAGGTTTAGGCTTAGGGTTAGGCTGACGGTTAGGGTTAGGGTTTGGGTAAGGGTGTAGGTGAGGCTGAGGTTTAGGGTTAGAGTTAGGGTTAGGTTTAGGGTTAAGGTTAGGATTATGGTGAGGGTTAGGGTTAGGGTTAGGCTTAGGCATAGGTTTAGGCTGAGGGTGAGGGTGAGGGTGCCGGTGCGGGTTAGGTTTAGGGTTAGGGTTAGGGTTTGGTTTATTGTTAGTGTTATGATTAGGGATAAGTTTGCGGTGAGGCTGAGGCTGAGGGTGAGGGTTATTGTTAGGGTCAGGTTTAGTGTTAGGGTTAGGGTTAGGGTTAGTGCTAGGTTTTGGGTGAGGGTGAGGGTTAGTGTTAGGGTGAGGTTTAGGGTTAGGATTAGGGTTAGGGTGAGGGTGAGTGTTAGGATTAGGGTTGGGCTTAGGTTTAGGGTTATGTTTAGGGTTATGGTTAGTGTTATTGTTAGTGTTATGTTTAGATTTATGGTGAGGGTGAGAGTATTGCTGAGGGTTTGGGTTAGGGTTATGGTTGGGTTTATGGTTATGGTTATGGTTAGGGTTAAGTTGAGGGTGAGATTTAGGGTTAGATATAGTTTTATGGGGAGGGTTAGGGTGAGGGTTAAGTTTAGGGTTAGTGTTAGGTTTAGTGTGAGGGTGAGGGTTAGGTTGAGGCGTAGGGTTAGGATTCGGGTTAGTGTGAGGGTTAGTGTTAGGGTTACTGTTAGTGTTAGGTTGAGGGTATTTGTTAGGGTGAGGGTTTGGGTTAGGGTGAGGGTTATGGTTCGGGTGAAGGTTGGGATTATTTTTAGGGTTAGGGTTAGAGTTACAGTTATAGTGAGGGTGAGAGTGAAGGTTATGTTTTGGTTTAGGATGAGGGTTAGGTTTAGGGTTAGGGTTAGAGTTAGGGTTAAGGTGAGAGTGAGGTTTAGGGTTAGAGTTAGCCTTAGTGTTACAATTAGGGTTACGGTGAGGTTTAGGGTTAGGATTAGGCTTAGGGTTAGGCTTAGTCCGAGAATGAAGTTGAGGGTTAAGGTTAGGGTTAGGGTGAGGGTTAGGTTTAGGGTTAGGGTGAGGGTTAGGGTGAGGTTTAGGGTTAGCATTAGGGTTAGGATTAGGGCTAGGGTGAGGGTTAGGGTGAGGGTTAGGGTTAGGCTTAGGTTTAGGGTGAGGGTTAAGTTTAGAGTTTGGGTTAGGGTGAGGGTGAGGATGAGGTTTAGGATTAGGTTTAAGGTTATGGTGAGTTTTTGGGTTAGGGTTAGTGTTAGGGTTAGGCTTTCATTGAGAGGGTTAGTGTTAGGGTTATGGTTTGGCTGGGGGTGAGGGTGGGATGAGGATTAGGGTTAGGGTTATGGTTTAAATTAGGGTTATTTTTAGTGTTATGTTTTGGGTTAAGTTTGCAGTGAGGGTGAGGCTGAGGGTGAGGGTTATGGCTAGGGATAGGCTTAGGCTTAGGGTTAGGCTGAGGGTGATCTTGGGGGTTAGGAATAGGTTTTGGGTGATGTTTAGGATTAGGGCTCGGGTGAGGGTTATGATGATGTTTAGGTTTAGGAATCGGTTTAGGGTGAGGGCTAGGGTGAGGTTGTGGGTGAGGTTTAGGGTTAGGGAGATGGATAGGGTTAGGGTTAGGGTGAGTATTTGGATGAGAGTTAGGGTTAGGGTGAGTGATAGGGTGAGGGTGAGGGATAGATTGAGGATTAGGGTTAGGGTTAGTGTGAGGTTTAGTGTGAGCATGAGGGTTAGGGTTAGGGTGTGGGTTACGGTTAGAATTAAGTTCGGGGTGGGGACTAGGGTGAGGCTGAGTGTTAGGGTTAGGGTGAGGGTTAGGTTTAGGGTTAGGGTGAGAGTTAGGGTTACTGTCAGGGTTAGTGTTAGAGTTAGGGTTAGTGTTAGTGTGAGGGTAAGTGTTAGCGTGAGGGTTAGTGTTAGGTTGGGGGTTATGGTTAGGGTGACGTTTAGGGTTAGTTTTAGGGTTTTTGTGAGGTTTAGGGTTAGGGTTACAGTGAGGGTCATGATGAGGGTTAGATTTAGGGGAGGTTTAGGGTTAAGGTTAGGGTTAGAGTTAGGGTTAGGGTGAGTGTGAGGTGTAGGGTTAGATTTAGGGTTCAGGTGAGGGTTAAGGATGAGGGTTAGGGTTAGGGTCAGTTTTAGTTTTAGGATTAGGGTGAGGTTAAGTCTTAGAGTTATGGTTAGGATTAGGGTTAGGTTGAGGGTGAGTGGGTGGGTTAGTGTTAGGTTTAGGGTTAGGCTTAGGTTTAGGCTGAGGGTTAGGTTGAGGGGGAGGGTTAGGGTTCGGGTGAGTGTTAGGGTTAGGGTTAGTGTGAGGGTTAGGATGAAGGTTAGGTTTAGGATTAGGGTTAGGGTGAGGGCTAGGGAGAAGTTGAGGTTTATGGTTAGGGTTAGCGTGAGGTTTAGGGTTAGAGTTAGGGTCAGTGTGAGTTAGAGGTTTAGGGTTAGAGATAGGGTTAGGGTGAGTGTTAGGGTGAGGGTTTGGCTTAGTGTTAGTGTTAGAGTTAGGGTTAGGGTGAGGGTTAGAGTGAGGTTGTGTGTTAGGGTTAGGGTTAGGATTAGGATTAGGGTTAGGGAGAGGGGGAGTGTGAGGGTTAGAGATAGCCTTAGGTTTAGGCTGAGGGTGTGGGTGAGGGTGAGTGTTAGCGTTAGTTTGGGGGTTAGGGTTAGCGTTAGGATGTGGTTTAGTGTTAGGATTAGTGTTAGAGTTAGGGTTAGGGTGAGGGTGAGGTTCAGGGGTAGAGTTAGGGTTAGGGTGAGTGTTAGGTTGATTGTTAGGATTAGGGTGAGGTTTAGGGTGGGGGTGACGGTAAGGGTAAACGTGAGGGTTAGGCTAAGGGTGACGGTTAGCGTTAGGGTTAGGGTGAGTGTTAGGTTTAGGTTTAGGGTTAGGGTGAGGTTTAGGATTAGGGTTAGGGTTAAGGGGAGGTTTAGTGTTTGGGTTAGGGTTAGGCTGAGGGTGAGTGTGGGGTTGAGGATTAGGGTTAGGGTGATCGTTAGGATTAGGGTAAGGCTGAGGGCTCAGGTGAGGGTGAGGGTTAGGGTAAGACTTAGCTTAGGCTTAGGGTTAGGCTGAGGGTGAGGTTGAGGGTGAGGGTTAGGGTTAGCGTGATGGTTAGGTTTACGGTTAGGGTGAGGGTTGGGATGAGGTTTAGAGTTAGGGTGAGGTTAGGGTGAGGATGATGGTAAGGGTAAATGTGAGGTTTATGCTGAGGGTGAGGGTTAAGATAAGGGTGAGGGTTAGGGTTAGGTTTAGGGTTAGTGTAAGGGTTAGGGTTAGGTATAGGATGAGGGTTAAATTGAGGATTAGTGTTAGGGTTAGTGTGAGGTTTAGTGTGAGGATGAGGGTCAGGTTTAGGGTGAGGTTGAGGGTTAGAATTAGGGTTAGGGTGAGGGCTAGGGTGAGGGTGAGGGTTAGGGTTAGTGTGAGGGTTAGTTTTAGAGTTAGGGTTAGTGTTAGGGTTACGGTAAGTGGTAGGGTGAGGGTTAGGGTTAAGGTGAGGGTTATAGTTAGTGTGAGGGTTAGGGTTAGGGTGAGGGTAAATGTTATGGTGAGTGTTAGGCTGAGGGTTAGTGTTAGGGATAGGGTTAGGTTTAGGATTATAATTAGGTTGAGGGTGAGTGTGAGGGTTAGGGTTAAGGATAGGCTTAGGGTTAGGGTGAGGGTTAGTTTTAGGGTTTGGGTCAGGGTGAGGGTGAGGCTGAGGATTAGGTTTGGATTTAGGGTTAGGTTTAGGGTTAGGGTTAGGGTTAGATTTAGGGTTAGGGTTAGGATTATGGCGACGGTTAGGGTAAGGGTTAGGCGTAGGCTTACGTTTAGGATGAGTTTGACGCTGAGGGTGAGGGTTATGGTTAGGGTTAGGGTGAGGGTTAGGGTTAGTGTGTTATTGTTAGGGTTAGGGTTAGAGTTATGATGAGGTTGATCGTGAGGTGAGGGTGAGGGTGAGGTTTAGGTTTAGGGTTAGGGTTAGAGTTAGGTTTAGGGTGAGGGGGTCGGAAATGTTAAAGGTAAGGGTTAGGCTGAGAGTGAGGGTTACAGTAAGGGTTGGGGTGAGAGTTAGGTTTCAGGTTAAGTTTAGGGTTATGTTGAGGGTTAGTGTAAGGGTTACGGTGAGGACGAGTGTTAGGGTTAGGGTGAGGGTTAGTGTTAGGATTAGGGTTAGGGTGAGAGTAAAGGTTCGGGTTAGTGATAGGGTGAGGGTTAGGATGACGGTTAGGGTTAAGATTAGGGTTAGGGTGAGGCCTAGTTTGAGGTTGAGCTTTAGGGTTAGCGTTAGGGTGAGGTTTAGTGTTAGTGTTAGGGTTAGGGTTAGGGTGAGGTTTTCGGTTAGAGTTAGGGTTAGTTTGAGGCTGAGATTGAAGGTTAGTGGTAGGGTTAATGTTAGATTTAGGATTAGGGTGAGGATTAGGTTGAGAGTGAGGGTTAGGCTTAAGGATAGGATTAGGATTAGCATAAGGGTTAGGGTGAGTGTGAGGGTTAGGGTTAGGCTTAGGTGTAAGGTTAGGCTGAGGGTGAGGTTGAGAATGAGGCTTAGGGTTAGGTTTACGGTGAGAGTTAGGGTTTGATTTAGTTTAGAGTTAGGGTGAGGTTTAGGGTTAGGTTTATGGTGAGCTTG
The DNA here is from genome assembly GCF_024711535.1 of Dipodomys merriami. Taxonomy (NCBI): domain Eukaryota; kingdom Metazoa; phylum Chordata; class Mammalia; order Rodentia; family Heteromyidae; genus Dipodomys; species Dipodomys merriami. Next base: position 4,706,457 of record NW_027206479.1, read on the forward strand.
AGTGTTAGGGTTAGGTTGAGGTTTAGGGTTAGGATTAGGGTTAGGGTAAGGGTTAAGGTTAGGTTTAGGGTGAGGGTAAGAATGAGGATTAGGGACAGGGTGAGGGCTAGGTTGAGGGTGAGGTTTAGGGTTAGTGTTAGATTAAGGATTAGGGTTAGAGTTAGGGTTAGGGTGACGGTTAAGTTGAGGGTTATGGTTATGGTGAGGGTGAGGATTAGATTTAGGGTGAGGGTTAGGGTGAGGATGGTAATGGTAAAGGTGAGGTTTAGGCTGAGGTTGATGGTTAGGCTGAGGGTTAGTGTTAGGTTTAGGGTTAGGGTAAGGGTTAGTCTTAGGGTCAGGGTGAGGGTTAAATTGAGTATTAGGGTTAGGGTTAGTGTGAGGTTTAGGGTGAGGATGAGGGTTAGGGTTAGGGTGAGGGTCAGGTTTAGAAGTAGGGTTAGTGTGAGGGCTAGGGTGAATGTGAGTGTTATGGTTAGGGTGATGGTGAGGTTTAGGATTAGGTGAGGTTTAGGGTTAGTGTGAGGGTTAGTGTTTGGGTTAGGGTTAGTGTTAGGGTGAGGGTAAGTGTTGGGGTGAGGATTATGTTTAGGTTTAGGTTTATGGTTAGGGTGAGGTTTAGGGTTAGTGTTATTGTTAGGGTTAGGGTTAGGGTTATGGTTTCGTTGAGTGTGAGGGTGAGAGTTATGGTTAGTGTTAGGGTGAAGTTTAGTATTAGTGTTAGGGTTAGAGTTAGTGTTAGGGTTAAGGTGAGGGTGAGGTTTAGGGGTAGAGTTAGGGTTAGGGTGAGGGTTAGGGTGGGATTGAAGGTAAAGGTAAATTTGAGGGTTAGGCTGAGGATGAGGGTTATAGTAAGTGTGAGGTTTAGGGTTAGGGTGAGTGTTAGTGTTAGGGTTAGCGTGAGGGTGAGGGTTAGATTGAGGATTAGGGTTAGGGTTAGTGTGAGGTTTAGGGTGAAGATGAGGGTTAGGATTTTTGTTAGGGTGAGGTTTACGGTTAGGGTGATGCTGAGGGTTAGTGTGAGCATTAGTGTTAGCTTTTGGGTTTATGTTAGGTTGAGGGTAAGTATTAGTGTGAGGGTTAGGGTTAGGGTGAGGGTTATGGTGAGGTTGAGGGTGACGGTTAGGGTTAGGGTTATTGTTAGGGTTAGGGTTAGGGTTAGGGTTAGGGTTAGGGTTAAGGTTAGTGTTAGGATGAGGTTTAGTTTTAGTGTTAGGGTTAGAGTTAAGGTTAGGATGAGGGTGAGATTTAGGGTTAGACTTAGGGTTAGTGTTAGTGTTAGGACTAGGGTGAGAGTTAGGGTTAGGGTTAGGGTTAGGCTTAGGCTTAGGCTTAGGCCGAGCATGAGGGTGAGGGTTAGGGTTCGGGTTAGGGTGAAGGTTAGATTGTGGTTTAGAGTTAGGATTAGGGTATGGGTTAGGGATAGGGTTAGGTTTAGGTTTAGGGTTAGGGTGAGAGTGAGTGGGAGGTTTAGGGTTAAGGTTAGGCTTAGAGTTAGGGTGAGGGTTAGGGTTAGGGTTTGGGTTAGTTTGAGGGTGAGGCTGAGGATTAGGGTTAGGTTTTGGGTTAGGTTAGGGTTAGGGTTAGTGTTAGGGTTAGGTTTAGAGCTACGGTGAGGTTGAGGTTGAGGGTGAGGGTTAGGGTTAGGGTGTGGTTTAGGGTTAGGTTTAGGGTTAGGGTTAGGGTGAGGGTGAGGTTTAGGATTAGAGTTAGTGTTAGGGTGAGGGTTAGGGTTAGGGTTTGGGTTAGGATGTGGGTGGGTTGAGGATTAGGTTTAGGTTTAGGATTAGGGTTAGGGTTAGGTTTTTATATTAGGGTTAGGGTTAGGGTCATGTTGAGGTTTAGGGTTAGGGTTAGGGTTAGGCTTAGGGTTAAGCTGAGTTTCAGGGTGGGTATGAGGATTAGGGTTAGGGTTAGGGTTAGTGTTAGGGTTATTGTTAGTGTTATAGTTAGGGTTAAGTTGGCTGTGAGGGTTATGATTATGGTTAGGGTTAGGGTTAGAGTTATGGTTAGGGTGAGGTTTAGAGTTATGATGAGGGTGAGTGTGAGGGTTAGGGTGAGGGTTAGTGTTAGGGATAGGGTTAGGTTTAGGATTATGGTTAGGGTGAGGGTGAGTGTGAGGGTTAGGGTTAAGGATAGGCTTAGGATTAGGGTGAGGGTGAGGTTTAGGGTTAGATTTAGGGTTAAGGTGAGTGTTAGGTCGAGGGTTAGGGTTAGGGTTAGTGTTTGGGTTAAGGTTAGGATGAGGGTTAGGTTGAGGTTTAGGTTTAGGGCTAGGCTTAGTCTTAGGGTTAGGCTGAGGGTGAGGGTTGGGGTGAGGATTAGGGTTAGGGTGATGTTTAGGATTACGTTAAGTGTGAGGGCTCTGGTTAGGGTAAGGCTTAGGCTTAGGCTTAAGGTTATGCTGAGGGTGAGGGTGGGTGTGAAGATTAGGTTAGGGTTGGGGCTATGGTGAGGGTTAGGATGAGGGTTTGGATTAGGATTAGGGTTAGGGTGAGATCTAGGGTGAGGGTGAGAGTTAGGGTAAGGGTTAAGCTTAGGCTTAGGGTTATGCTGATCGTGTGGTTGATGGTGAGGATTAGGGTTAAGTTGATGGTTAAGTTTACGGTTATGGTGAGGGTTAGGATGAGGTTTAGGGTTAGGGTGAGGGTTAGGGTGAGGATGATGGTAAACGTAAAGGTGAGGTTTAAGCTGAGGTTGAGGGTTAAGATAAGAGTGAGGGTTAGGGTAAGTTTTAGGGTTAATGTAAGGTTTAGGGTTAGGGATAGGATGAGAGTTAGATTGAAGATTAGTGTTCGAGTTAGTGTGAGGTTTAGGGTGAGGATGTGGATCAGGTTTAGGTTGAGGTTGAGGGTTAGAATTAGGGTTAGGGTGAGGGCTAGGATGAGGGTGAGGGTTAGGGTTAGTTTTAAGATTAGGGTTAGTTTTAGGGTGACGTTAAGTGGTAGGGTGAGGGTTAGGTTAAGGGTGAGGGTTATGGTTAGGATGAGGGTTAGGGTTAGGGTGACGGTAAATGTTAGGTTGAGTGTTAGGGTGAGGGTTAGGGTTAGGGATAGGGTTAGGTATAGGATTAGGGTTAGGGTGAGGGTGAGTGTGAGGGTTAGGTTTAAGGTTAGGCTTAGGGTAAGGCTGAGGGTTAGGGTTAGGGTTTGGGTTAGGGTGAGGGTGAGGCTGAGGATTAGGGTTAAGTATAGGGTTAGATTTAGGGTTAGGGCTAGGGTTAGGGTTAGGGTTAGCGAAGGATTATGGTGAGTGTTAGGGTTAGGGTTCGGCTTAGGTTTAGGCTGAGGGTGAGGGTGAGGGTGAGTGTTATGGTTATGGTTACGGTTAGGTTTAGGCTTAGAGTAAGTGTTATTGTTATGTTTAGGGGTAGAATTATGGTAATTTTGAGGGTGAGGGTGAGGGTTAGTGTTAGGTTGAGGTTTAGGGTTAAGGTTAGGTTTATGGTGAGGGTGTCGGTAAGGTTAAAGGTGAGGGTTAGGCTGAGGATGAGGGTTACGGTAAGGGTGAGGGTTAGGGTTAGGGTGAGGGTTATGGTTAGGGTTGGGGTGAGCTTTAGGGTTCGGGTTAAGTTTAGGGTTAGGTCGAGGGTTAGGTAAGGGTTATGGTGAGGGTGAGGGTTAGGGTTAGGTTGAGGGTTAGTGTTAGGATTAGGGTTAGCGTGAGGGTGAAGGTTAGTGTTAGTGTTAGGGTGAGGATTAGGATGAGGGTTAGGGTTAGGATTAGGGTTAGAGAGAGGGCTAGTTTGAGGTTGAGGTTTAGGTTAAGCGTTAGGGTAAGGTTTAGACTTTGGGTTAGGGTTAGAGTGAGGGTTACGGTGAGTGTGAGGTTTAGGGTTAGAGTTAGGTTTAGGGTGAGGGTTAGGTTGAGGTTGAGGTTGAGGTTAGGGTTAGGGTTAGGGTGAAAGTTAGAGGGAGAATTAGGGTTAGGGTTAGGGTTAGCCTTCGAGTAAGGGTGAGGTTGAGGTTTAGGGTTAGAATTAGGGTTAGGTTGAGGCTGAGGGAGAGGGTGATGGTTAGGGTTAGGGTTAGGATTAGGATTAGGGTTAGGGTTAGGGTGAGTGTGAGGGTTAGGGTTAGCCTTAAGTTTAAGCTGAGGTTGAGGTTGAGTTTAAGTATTAACGTTCGGGTTAGGGTTAGTGTTAGAGTTAGGGTTAGGATGAGGGTGAGGTTGAGTGTGTAGGGTTAGGGTGAGTGTTAGGGTGGGGGTGATGGTAACGATAAACGTGAGGGTTGGCTAAGGGTGATGTTTAGTGTAAGGGTGAGGGTTAGGGTGAGGGTTAGGGTTAGGGTTAGGTTGAGAGTTAGGGTTCGGGTTAAGTTTAGGGTTAGGGTAAGGGTTAGGGTAAGGATTACGGTGAGGGTGAGAGTTAGGGTTAGTTTGAGGGTTAGGGTTAGGATTAGGGTTAGGGTGAGGGTGAGGGTTAGGGTTATTATTAGGGTGAGGGATAGGATGAGAGTTAGGGATGGGCTTAGGTTTAGGGTGAGGGCTAGGCTGAGGGTGAGGTTTAGGATTAGGGTTAGGTTGAGGTTTAGGCTTAGGGTTAGTGTGAGGTTGCGGTTTAGGGTTAGATTTAGGGTTAGGTTGAGACTGAGGTTGAGGGTTATGGTTAGGGTAAGTGTTAGAGTTAGGGTTAGGTTGAGGGTTAGGTTGAGGGTGAGGGTTAGGCTTAGGGTTTGGATTAGGATTAGGGTAAGTGTTAGGGTGAGTGTGAGGGTTAGGGTTGGGTTTAGGGTTAGGCTTAGGTTTAGGCTGAGGGTGAGGGTGAGGGTGAGGGTTAGGGTAAGGGTGAGTGTTAGGTTAGGGTTAGGGTGAGAGTTAGGGTTCGATTAAGTTTAGGGTAAGGGTGAGGGTTACGGTTACTGTTAGGGTTAGGGTTATTGTTAGGGTTAGGGTTAGGGTTAGGTTACAGTAACACTGAGGGTGAGAGTTAGGGTTAGGTTTAGAATGACGTTTAGGTTTAGGGTTAGGTTTACACTTAGGTTTAGGATGAGGGTGAGATTTAGGGTGAGAGTTTGGGTTAGTTTTAGGGTTAGGCTTCGGGTTAGAGTGAGTGTTAGTGTTAGTGCTAGGGCGAGGATTAGATTAAGGTTTAGGGTTAGGATTAGGGTAAGGGTGAGGGCTAGGATGAGGGTTAGGATCAGGGCTAGGGATAGGGATAGGGTTAGGTTGAGGTTTAGGGTTAGGGTTAGGTTTAGGGTTAGTGTGAGGGTTTGTTTTAGGGTTAGGGTTAGTGTTAGGATGAGGGTAAATGTTAGGTTTAGGATATGGCTTAGGGTGAGTGTTATGGTAAGTGTGAGGGTTAGGAGTAGGGTTAGGATTATTGTTACGGTTAGGTTTAGGGTTATGGTTACGGTGAGGGTGAGGGTTAGGGTTAGAGTTAGGTTGAGGTTAGGGTTATAGTTAGGGTTTGGGTGAGGTTTAGGTTTATAGTTAGGCTTAGGGTGAGGGTTAGGGTTATGGTTAGGGTGAGAGTTAGGGGGAGGGTTGAGGTTAGGGTTAGGGATAGGATTAGGATTAGGTTGAGGGTGAGTGTGTGTGTTAGGGTTAGGTGTAGGGTTAGGCTTAGGTGTAGGCTGAGGGTTAGGGTGAGGTTGAGGGTTAGGGAAAGGGATAGGGTTAGGGTTAGCGGGAGGGTTAGTATGAGGGTTAGGGTTAGGATTAGGGTTAGGGTAAGGTCTCGGGTGAGGGTGAGGTTTAGGGTTAGGGTTAGGGTGAGGTTTATTGTTAGGGTTAGGGTTATGGTGACGGTGACTGTGAGGTTTAGGTTTAGCGTTAGGTTTAGGGTGAGGCTGAGTGTGAGGTTTAGGGTTAGGGTTAGTGTTAGTTTTAGGGTTAGGGTAAGGGTGAGTGTTAGATTGGGGGTGAGGGTTAGGGATAGGTTTAGGATTAGGATTAGGGTTAGGTTTAGGGTGAGGGTGAGGGTGAGGGTGAGTGTTAGGGTGAGAATGAGGGTTAGTGGTAGGGTGAGGGCTAGGGTGAGAGTGAGGTAAGGAATAGGGTTAGAGTGAGGGTGAGCTTTAGGGTGATGGTTAGAGTTAGTGTTTGATTTAGGGTTAGTGTTAGTGTGAGGGTAAGTGTTAAGGTGAGGGTTAGGTTTAGGGTGAGGGTTATTGTTAGGGTTAGGGTTAGGGTAACGGTATGGTGAGGGTGAGGTTGAGAGTTAGGGTTAAGGTTAGGATGAGGTTTAGGTTTAGGTTTAGGGTTAGGGTAAGGGTTACGGTTAGGTTTAGGTTTAGGTTGAGGTGGAGGGTTTGGGTTAGGGTTAGAGTTAGGTTTAGGGTGAGCGGAAAATTTAGGGTTAGAGTTAGGGTTAGGGTGACGTTTAGGTTGAGGGTTAGGGTTAGTGTTAGCGTTAGGGTTACGGTGAGAGTTAGGGGGAGGGTTAGGGTTAGGGTTAAGGTTAGGTTTAGGATTAGGTTTAGGGTGAGGGTGAGTATGTGTGGTATGGTTAGGTTTAGGGTTCGGCTCAGGGTTAGGCTGAGGGTGAGGTTGAGGGTGAGGGTTAGGGTTAGGGTGAATGTTAGGGTTTGGGATAAGTTTAGGGTAAAGGGGAGGGTTAGGGTAAGGGTTATGGTGAGGTTTAGGGTTAGGGATAGGTTGAGGGTTAGGGTTCAGATTACGGTTAGTGTGAGGGTGAGGTTTAGGGTTAGAATTAGGGTTAGGGTGAGGCTGAGGGTGAGGGTTAGTGTTAGGGTTAGTGTTAGATTTTGGGTTAGGGTGAGGGTTATGGTGAGGGTGAGGGTTAGGCTTAGGTTTAGGGTAAGGTTTAGGGTGAGTGTGAGGGTTAGGTTTAGGATTAGGGTTAGGCTAGGTTTAGACTGAGGGTTAGCATGAGGGTGAGTGTTAGGGTTAGGTTGAGGGTTAGGTTCAGGGTTAGGGTGAGACTTAGGGTTTGGGTTAAGTTGACGTTTAGGGTGAGTGTTAGGGTAAATATTAGGTTTAGGGTGAGTTTAGGGTTAGGTTTAGGGTGAGGGTTAGGATGAGGATTAGGATTAGGATTAGGGTTAGGGTGAGGGCTAGGGTGAGGGTGACATTGAGAGAGAGGGTGAGGGTGAGTGTGAGGCTTAGTGTGAGGGATAGGGTTAGGTTTAGGGTTAGGGTTAGGATTAGGGTTAGGGTTAGGGTGACGTTTAGGGTTAGATTTAGGTTTAGGGGGAGTGTTAGGTCGAGGGTTAGGGTTAAGGTTAGTGTTAGGGTTAAGGTGAGGTTGAGGGTTAGTTTGAGGTTTAGGGTTATGGTTAGTGTTAGTGTTAGGGTTAGGGTGAGGGTGAGGGTGAGTGTGAGGTTTAGGGTTAGGGTTCGGCTTAGGCTTAGGGTTAGGCTGAGGGCTCGGGTGAGGGTGAGGGTTAGGGTAAGGCTTAGGCTTAGGCTTAGGTTTAGGCTGAGGGTGAGGTTGAGGGTGAGTGTTCGGATTAGCATGATGTTTAGGTTTACGGTTAGGGTGAGGGTTAGGATGAGGTTTAGGGTTAGGGTGAGGTTAGAGTGAGGATAATGGTAAGGATAAATGTGAGGTTTATGCTGAGGTTGCGGGTTAAGATAAGGGTGAGGGTTAGGATTAGGTTTAGGGTTAGTGTAAGGGTTAGGGTTAAGGATAGGATGAGGGTTAGGTTGAGGATTGGTGTTTGGGTTAATGTGAGGTTTAGGGTGACCTTGATGGACAGGTTTAGGGTGAGGGTGACGGTTAGAATTAGGTTTAGGTTTAGGGTTAGAATTATGGTGAGGGTTAGGATTAGGGTTAGGCTTAAGCTTACAGTTAGGCTGAGGTTGAGGCTGAGGGTGAGGGTTATGGTTATGGTTAGGGTTAGCGTTAGGGTAAGTGTTATTGTTTGGGTTAGGGCTAGAGTTATGGTGAGGTTAAGGGTGAGCGTGAGGTTAAGGGTTAGGGTGAGGTTGAATATTAGGGTTAGGGTTAGAGTTAGGGTGAGGGTGTCGGTAAGGTTAAAGTTGAGGGTTAGGCTGAGGGTGAGGGTTACGGTAAGGGTGAGTTTTAGGGTTAGGGAGAGGGTTAGGATTAGGGTTAAGTTTAGGGTTAGGTTTAGGGTTAGGGTAAGGGTTACGGTGAGGGTGAGGGTTAGGGTTAGGTTGAGGGTTAGTGTTAGTATTAGGGTTAGGATGAGGGTGAAGTTTAGGGTTAGTGTTAGGGTGAGGGTTAGGATGAGGGTTAGGGTTAGGATTAGGGTTAGGGTGAAGGCTAGTTTGAGGTTGAGTTTTAGTGTTAGCTTTAGGGTGAAGTTTAGGGTTAGGGTTAGGGTTAGGGTTAGGGTGAGGGTGTTGGTAAGATTAAAGGTCAGTGTTATGCTGAGGGTGAGGGTTACGGTAAGGGTGAGGGTTAGGGTGAGGGTGAGGGCTAGTGTTAGGGTTGGGTTTAGAGTTAGGGTTCGGTTTAAGTTTAGGGTTAGGTTGAGGATTAGGGTAAGGGTTATGATGAGGGTGAGGGTTAGGGTTAGTTTGATTGTTAGTGTTAGGATTAGGGTTCGTGTGAGGGCTAGTTTGAGGTTGAGCTTTAGGGTTTTCGTTAGGGTGAGGTTTAGGGCCAGCGTTAGGTTTAGGGTTAGGGTGAGGGTGAGGTTTATGGTTAGCTTTAGTGTTAGGGTGAGGCTGAGATTGAGGGTTAGGTTTAGGGTTAGTGTTAGAGTAAGGGTTAGGGTGAGGGTTAGGTTGAGGGTGAGGCTTAGGCTTAAGGTTAGGATTAGGATTAGCATAAGGGTTAGTGTCAGGGTTAGGGTTAGGGTTAGGGTTATAGGGAGGTTTAGGTTTAGTGTGAGAGGTATGGGTATGGTGAGGTAAGGGTTAGGTTGAGGGTTAGGGTTAGGTTAAGGGTTACGGTGGGGGTTAGGGTGAGGGATGGGGTTATGGTTAGGGTTATGTTTATGATGAGGGTTAGGGTGAGGGTGAGGGTTAAGGTGAGGGTGAGGGTTAGGGTGATGGTGAGGGTGAGGGTTAGGGTGAGGGTTAGAGTTAGGATTAGGGTTAGGATGCAGGCTAGGGTGAGGGTGAGTCTTAGGGTTAGGGTTAGTGTTAGGTTGATGGTTAGGTTAGGGTGAGGGTTCGCTTGAGGGGTACGTTTAGGGTAAGGGTAAAGGTTAGGATGAGTTTTAGGGTGAGGATGAGGTTTAGGGAGAGGGTTAGGGTTAGGATGAGGGTTAGGTTTAGGATTAGGTGAGGGAATGTGTTAGGGTGAGTGTTAGGGTGAGGGTTAGTGTTAGGGTGAGGGTTAGGGATCCGGTTAGGGTTAGGGTTAGGGTGACGGTGAGGGTGAGGGTTAGTTTCAAGGTTAGGTTCAGGGTGAGGGTGAGGTTCCGTTTTAGGATTAGGGTTAGGGTTAGGGTTAGGTTGAGGGTTAGGTTTACCATTCAGTTGACGGTTACGGTTAGTGTGAGGGTTGGCTGAGCGTGAAGGTAAGGGTTAGGGTGAGGGTTAGGGTGAGGGTGAGACTTAGGGTTAGTGTTAGCGTTAGGGTAGGTGTTAGTGTGAGGGTAAGGGTTAGGGTTAGGTTTAGGGTTAGTGTGAAGTTTAGGGTTTGGGTGAGGGTTAGGGTTAGTGTGAGGGGTAGGGTGACGGTGAGGGTAAGAGTTAGGGTGAGGGTCAGGGTGAGGCTGAGGCTTAAGGTTATTGTTAGTCTTAGAGTGAGGGTTAGGTTTAGTTTGAGGGATAGGGTGAGGGTTAGGGTTAGGAATAGTGTTAGGATGAGGGCTAGGGTGAACGTGAGTGTTAGGGTTAGAGTTAGGGTTAGGGTGAGAGTTAGGGTTAGGATGAGGGTTCGGGTGAGGGGTAGGTTTAGGGTTAGGGTTAGGGTGAGGGAAAGGTTTTGGGTGAGGTTTAGGGTGAGGGTGAGGTTTAGGGGGAGGGTTAAGGTTAAGGTGAGGTTTAGGGTGAGGGATAGCATTAGGATTAGTGTGAGGTTATGTGTGAGAGTGAGGGTTAGGGTTAGGGTTAGGATGAGGGTTCGGAATAGGGTTAGGGTTGGGGTGACGATGAGGGTAAAGGTTAATTTTAGGGTTAGGTTCAGGGTGAGAGTGAGGTTCAGGGTTAGGATTAGGGTTAGGGTTAGGGTTAGGCTAAGGGTGAGGGTAAGGCTGAGGGTTAGGGTTAGGGTGAGGGTAAGGGTTAGGGTTAGGGTTAGGGTGAGGGTTAGGTTTAGGGTTAGTGTGAGGATTAGGGTTAGGGTTAGGGTGAGAGTAAGGGCTATGGTGAGGTTTAGGGTTTAGTTTAGCGTTCGGGTTAGCATGAGTGTGAGAAAGAGGTTTAGGTTTAGAATTAGGGTTAGGTTTACAGTTAGGCTTAGGGTGAGGGTCATGGTGAGTGTGAGGCTTAGGGTGAGGGTTAGGGTTAGGTTTAGGGTGAGGGTTAGGGTTAGGGTGATACTTAGGGTGAGGGTGTGGGTTATGGTGAGGGTGACGGTTAGGGTGAGTGTGAGGGTTAGGGTGCGGGTTAGGGTTAGGATGACTGTGAGGGTTAGGGTGAGGGTGAGGGGAAGGGTGAGGGTTAGCATTAGGGTGAGGGTTAGGGTTAGGTTTAGGGTGAGGGTGAGGTTTAGGGAGAGGGTTAGGGTTAAGGTGAGGGTTAGGGTGAGTGATAGCGTTAGGATTAGGGTGAGGGTATGTGTTAGAGTGAGGGTTAAGGTTAGGGTTATTATGAGGGTTAGGGTTAGTGTTAGGGTTAGGGTTGGGGTGACGATGAGGATGAGGGTTAGTTTTAGGGTTAAGTTCAGGGTGAGGGTGAGGTTCAGGGTTAGGATTAGGGTTAGGGTTAGGGTTAGGCTAAGGCTGAGGGTAAGGCTGAGGGTTAGGGTTAGGGTGAGGGTGAGGGTTAGGGTTAGGTTTAGGGTGAGGGTTAGGGTTAGGGTTAGTGTTAGGATGAGGGTTAGGGAGAAGTTAGGGTTAGGGCTAGGGTGATGGTAAGGTTTAGGTTGAAGTTTAGGGTGAGAGTGAGTTTTAGGGAGAGGGTAAGGGTTAAGGTGTTGGTTAGGGTGAGAGTTAGGGTTAGGCTTAGGGTGAGGGTAAGTGTTAGAGTGAGTGTTAGGGTGAGGGTTGAGGATAGGGTGAGGTTTAGGTATAGGGTTAGGGTTAGGGTTAGGGATATGCTGAGGGTGAGGGTGAGGTTTAAGTTTAGGGTAATCTTTAGGGTTTTGGCGAGGTTTAGTTTAGGATTAGTATGATGATTAGGCTGAGGTGTGGGGTTAGAATAAGGGTTAGGGTGAGGGTTAGGGTTAGGGTTAGTGTTAGGGTTATTGTTAGGGTTAGGCTTAGGGTTAGGGTGAGGGTGAGGGTGAGGGTGAGGATAAGGGGTAGGATTAGGTTTAGGAATAGGGTTATTGTTAGGGTTAGGATTAGCATTAGCGTGAGGGTGAGGGTTAGGATTACTGTGAGGGTTAGGTTTAGGGTTAGGTTTAGAGTGACGGTAAGTGTTAGGGTAAGGTTGCGCTTTAGGGTTAGCATTAGGGTTAAGTTAGGGTTAGGGTGAGGGTTAGGGTTAGGTTTAGGGTTAGGGTGAGGGTGAGGGTGAGGGTTAAGATTAGGGTGAAGGTTAGGTTTAGGGTGAAGGTTAGTGTTAGGATTTGGGTTAGGGTGAGGGTGAGGGTGAGGGTGACATTGAGGGTGAGGGTTAGGTTTATGGTAAGGGAGAGGGTGAAGATTAGGATTCGGGTTAGAATTATGGTTAGGGTTAGGGTGAGGTTGAGGGTTAGGTTTACAGTTACGTTGAGGTTTCGGGTTTGTGTGAGGTTTGGGTGAGCGTGAGGTTAAGGGTTAGGGTGCGGGTGAGACAGGTTTTGGGTTAGAGTTAGGGTGAGGGTTAGTGTGAGGATAAGGGTTATGGTTAGGTTTAGGGTTAGTGTGAGGATTAGGGTTAGGGTGAGCTTTAGGGTTAGTGTGAGGGGTAGGATGACGGTGAGCGTAAGGGTTAGGGTGAGGGTTAGGGTGAGGCTGAGGATTAGGGTTATTGTTAGTGTGAGGGTGAGGGTTAGGGTTAGGTTTAGAGTTAGGCTGAGGGTGAGGGTGAGGGTGATGTTGAGGGTTAGGGTGATGTTTAGGTTTAGGGTGAGGTTTAGGTTTAGGTTTAGGTTTAGGATGAGGATTAGCCTGAGAGATGGGGTTACTTTTAGTGTTAAGGTGAGGGTTTGGGTTAGGGTTATTGTTAGGGTTAGGGTTAGGGTCAAGGTTAGCGTGAGGGTGAGGGTGAAGTTTAGGGTTAGGGATAGGATTATTGTTAGGGTTAGGGTAAGGGTGAGGGTTATGTTTAAGGTTGTGTGAGGGTTAGGGTTAGGGTGAGGTTTAGGGTTAGGTTTTGGGTTAGGGTGAGGTTGAGGGTGAGCGTGAATTTGAGGGTGAGGGTGAGGGTTAGGGTTAGGGTTAGGTTTAGGTTTTGGCTTAGTGTGAGGGATGGGTGAGTGTGAGTTTAAGGGATAGGGTGAGGGTTAAGGTGATGGTGAGAGTTAGGTTTAGGGTTAGGGTTAGGGTGAGGATTAGGGTTAGGGTTAGTGTGACGGTTAGGGTTAGTGTGAGGGATAGGGTGACTGTGAGTTTAAGGGTTAGGGTGAGGCTGAGGGTTAGGTTGATTGTTAGTGTTAGGGTCAGGTTTAGGGTTAGGTTTAGATTTATGGTGGGGGTTAGGATGAGGGTTGGGTTTAGGGTTAGGTTTATGGTTAGGATGAGGTTTAGGGATAGGGTGAGGTGAAGGTTAGGGTGAGGGTTAGGAATAGGGTTAGGGATAGGGTTAGGGATATGATGAGAGCTAGGGTGAGGGTGAGGATTAGGTTTAGGGTGAGGGTTCGGGTGAGGGGTAGGTTAAGGGTTAGGGTTAGGGTGAGGGTAAAGGTTCGGGTGAGGTTTAGAGTGAGGGTGAGGTTTAGGGAGAGGGTGAGGGTTAGTGTGAGGGATAGCGTTAGGTTTAAGGTGAGGGTATGTGTTAGAGTGAGGGTTAGGTTTAGGGTTAGGATGAGGGTTAGGGATAGGCTTAGGGTTATGGTTGGGGTGACGATGAGGGTGAGGTTTAGTTTTAGGGTTAAGATCAGGGTGAGGGTGAGGTTCAGTGTTAGGATTAGTGTTAGGGTTAGGGTTAGGCTGAGGGTGAGGGTAAGCCTGAGGGTTAGGGTTAGGGTGAGGGTGAGGGTTAGTGTTAGGTTTAGGTTAAGGGTTAGGGTTAGTGTGAGGATTAGGGTTAAGGTTAGCGTGAGAGTGAGGGTTATGGTGAGGTTTAGGGTTAAGGTTAGCGTTAGGGTTAGCATGAGAGCAAGTTAGAGGTTTAGGTTTAGAATTATGGATAGGTTTACGCTTAGGCTTAGGGCGAGGGTCATGGTGAGGGTGAGGCTTAGGGTGAGGGTTAGGGTTAGAGTGTTTCTTATGGTGAGGGTGTGGATTATGGTGGTGGTGACAGTTAGGGTGAGTGTGAGGGTTAGTGTGTGCACTAGGGTTAGGGTGACGGTGAGTGTTAGGGTGAGGGTTCGGGTTCGGGTTTGGGTTAGGATTAGGGTTAGGATTAGGGTTATGGTTAGGGTTAGGGTTAGTGTGAGGATTAGGTTTAGGTTTAGGTTTAGGGTGAGGGTAAGGGTTAGAGATAAGGTTAAGGTAAGGTTTAGTGTGAGGGTTAGGGTGAGAGTGTGGGTTAGGTTTAGTGTGAGTGTTAGGGTGAGTGTTAGGGTAAAGGTTAGGTTTAGTGTTAGGGTTAGGGTGAGGGTGAGGGTTAGGGTTAGGTTTAGGGTTAGGGTGAGGGTGAGGGTTAGGGTTAGGGATAGCTTTAGGGTAAGCATGAGTGTGAAGGAGGGAGTTAAGTTTAGGATTAGGGTTAGGTTTACGGTAAGGGTTAGGGTTAGGGTGATGATAAGGGTGAGGCTTCAGGTCAGGATTAGAGTTAGGGTAAGGGTGAGGGTTAGTGTTAGGATGATATTTAGGGAAAGGTTGGGGGTTAATGTGAGGGTGAGGGTTAGGGTGATGGTGAGGGTTAGTGTTTGGGTGAGGGTTAGGGTGACAGTGAGGGTTAGGGTGAGGGTTAGGGTTAGTATTAGGGTGAGGGTTAGGGTTAGTATTAGGGTGAGGGTTAGGGTTAGGGTTATGTTGAGGGTGAGGTTTAGGGTTAGGGTTATGTTGAGGATGAGGGTTAGGGTGAGGGTTAGGGTTTGGTTAGCATTAGGGTTAGCATGAGGGTGAGGGAGAGGGTTAGGTTTAGGATTAGGATTAGGTTTGGGGTTAGGCTTAGGGTGAGGTTGATGGTGAGGGTGAGGCTTAGGGTCAGCTTTAGGGTTAGGGTTAGGTGAGGATTAGTGTAAGGGTTATATTTAGGGAAACGGTGAGGGTTAGGAGGAGGGTGAGTGTTAGGGTGAGTGTGAGGGTTGGGGTTTGGGTGAGGGTTAGTGTTAGTGTGAGGATTAGGGTAAAGGTTAGGGTTATGGTTAGGGTGAGGGTAAGGTTTAGGATGAGGTTTAAGTTGAGAGTGAGGCTTAAGGAGAGGGTTAGGTTTAAGGTGAGGGTTAGGGTGAGGGTTAGGTTTAGGGTTAGGGTGAGGGTATGTGTTAGGGTGAGGGATTGGGTGAGGATTAAAGTTAGGGTGAGGGTTAGGGAAAGGGTTAGGGTTAGGGTAAGGATGAGGGTGAGGATGAGTGTTAGGGTTAGGGTTAGGTTTAGGGTGATGGTGAGGTTCATAGTTAGAATTAGGTTTAGGGTTAGGGTTAGGCTAGGGTGAGGTTGAGGGTGAGGGTTAGGGTTAGGGTGATCTTTAGGGTTAGGGCAAGGTTTAGGATTAGGTTTAGGTTTAGGATGAGGATTAGGCTGAGGGGTGGGGTTAGGATTAGGGTTAGGGTGAGGTTTAGGGTTAGGGTTATTTTTAGGGTTAGGCTTAGGGTTAGATTTAGTGTTAGGGTGAGGGTGAATATGAGTGTGAGGATTAGGCTTAGGAATATGGTTTTTGTTATGGTTAGGTTTAGCGTTGGGGTGAGGGTGAGGGTTAGTTTTAGGGTTAGCATTAGGATTATTGTTAGGGTTAGGGTTAGGGTGAGGGTGAGGGTTAGGTTTAGAGTTAAGTTTAGGGTGAGGGTAAAGGTTAGGGTGAGGGTTCGGGTAAGGTTGAGCTTTAGGGTTAGCATTAGGGTTAGGGTTAGGGTTAGGGTGAGGGTTAGGGTTAGGTTTAGGGTTAGGGTTAGGGTGAGGGTGAGGGTTAGGGTTAAGTTTAGGGTGAGAGTTAAGTTTAGGGTGAGGGTTAGGTTTAGATTTAGTGTTAGGGTGAGGGTGAGGGTTAGGATGAGGGTGAGGTTGAGGGTGAGGTTTAGGTTTAGGTTAAGGGAGAGGGTGAAGATGAGGTTTAGGGTTAGGATTAGGGTTAGGGTTAGGATGAGGTTGAGGGTTAGGTTAACGGTTAGGTTGAGGTTTAGGGTTAGGGTGAGGTTTGGGTGAGCGTGAGGGTAAGGGTTAGGGTGAGGGTTAGGGTGAGGGTGAGACTTAAGGTTAGGGTTAGTGTTAGGGTGAGGGTTAGTATGAGGGTAAGGGTTAGGTTTTGGTTTAGGGTTAAGGTTAGGATTAGGGTTAGGGTGAGGGTAAGCATTAGGTTTAGAGTTATGTTGGGGGTTAGGGTGATGCTTGGGGTTACGGTTACGGTTATGTTTAGCACGAGGGTTAGGGTGAGGGTGAGGGTTAGGGTGAGGGTGAGGGTTAGGGTGAGGTTGAGGGTTAGGTTAAGGGTGAGGTTTAGGGTTAGGATTCGGGTTAGGGTCAGGGCTAGGGTGAGGGTGAGGTTTAGCGTTAGGGTTAGGGTTAGGTTGAGGGTTAGGTTTAGCGTGATGGTTCTGTTGAGGGATACGTTTAGGGTTAGGTTTAGGGTGAGGGTAAAATTTAGGATGAGTTTTAGGGAGAGGATGAGGTTTAGGCAGAGGGTTTGGATTAGGATGAGGGTTAGGTTTAGGATTATGGTGAGGGTATGTGTTAGGGTGATTGTTAGGGTGAGGGTTAGGGTGAGGGTGAGGGTTAGGGGTAAGGTTAGGGTTAGGGTTAATGTGACGGTGAGGGTTAGGGTTCGGGTTCGGGTTCGGGTGAGTGTTAGCATTAGGATGAGGGTTAGGGTTAGGTTAGGGTTAGGGAGAGGGTTAGGATTAGGGTTATGGTTAGGGTTAGGGTTATTGTGAGGATTAGGTTTAGGGTTAGGCTGAGGGTAAGGATTAGGGTTAGGGTTAGGGTAAGTTTTAGTGTGAGGGTTAGGGTTAGAGTGTGGGTTAGGTTTAGTGTGAGTGTTAGGGTGAGTGTTAGGGTGAAGCTTAGGTTTAGTTTTAGGGTTAGGGTGAGGGTGAGGGTTAGGGTTAGGCTGAGGGTGAGCGTTAGGGATAGGTTTAATGTTAGGGTTAGGGTTATTGTTAGGGTCAGGGTTAGGTTTAGGGTTAGGGTGAGGATGAGTGTTAGGGTTAGGGATAGCATTAGGGTAAGCATGAGGGTGAAGGAGGGAGTTAAGTTTAGGATTAGAGTTAGGTTTACGGTTATGCTTAGGGCTAGTGTGATGGTTAGGCTGAGGCTTCAGGTCAGGATTAATTTTAGGGTTAGGGTGAGGGTTAGTGTTAGGGTGATATTTAGGGAAAGGATGAGGGTTAAGGTGAGGTTGAATGTAAGGGTGATTGTGAGTGTTAGGGTTTGGGTGAGGGTTAGGTTGAGGGTGAGGGTTAGGGTTAGCATTACAGTGAGTGTTAGGGTTAGTGTTATGTTCAGAGTGAGTTTTAGGGTTAGGATTATGTTGAGGGTGAGGGTTAGGGTGAGGTTTAGGGTTAGGGTTAGAATTAGGGTTAGCGTGAGGGTGAGGGAGAGGGTTAGGTTTAGCATTAGGGTTAGGTTTGGGGTTAGGCTTAGTGTGAGGGTGATGGTGAGGGTGAGGCTAAGGGTCAGGGTTAGGGTTAGTGTTAGGGTGATGGTTAGGCTGAGGCTTCAGGTCAGGGTTAGGGTTAGGGATAGGGTGAGGGTTAGTGTTAGGGTGATAATTAGGGAAAGTGTGAGTGTTAAGGTGAGGGTGAGGGTTAGGGTGATTGTGAGGGTTAGGTTTTGGGTGAGTGTTAGGGTGACGGTGAGGGTTAGGGTGAGGGTGAGGGTTAAGGTTAGCATTAGCGTGAGCGTTAGGGTTAGGGTTATGTTGAGGGTGAGTTTTAGGGTTAAGGTTATGTTGAGGGTGAGGGTTAGGGTGAGGGTTAGTGTTAGGGTTAGCATTAGGTTTAGCGTGAGGGTGAGGGAGAGGGTTAGGTTTAGGATTAGGGTTAGGTGTGGGGTTAGGCTTAGTGTGAGGGTGAGGCTAAGGGTCAGGGTTAGGGTTAGTGTTAGAGTGAGGGTTAGTGTAAGGGTGATATTTAGGGAAAGGGTGAATCTTAGGGTGACGGTGAGGGTTAGGGTGAGGGTGAGGTTTAGGGTAAGGGTTAACATTAGGGTGAGGGTTAGTGTTAGGGTTAGGGTTAGGGTTAGGGTTAGGGTTAGGGTTAGGGTTAGAGTGAGTATTAGGGTTAGGGTTAGGGTGATGGTTAGTGTGAGGGTAAGCTTTAGGGTGAGGTTTAGGTTGAGAGTGAGGTTTAAGGAGAGGGTTAGGTTTAAGGTGAGGGTTAGTTTGAGGGTTAGGGTTAGGATTAGGGTGAGGGTATATGTTAGGGTGAGGGTTAAAGTTAGGGTGAGGTTTTGGGATACGGTTAAGGTTAGGGTTAGGTTGATGGTGAGGGTGAGTGTTTGTTTTAAAGTTAGGTTCAGGGTGAGGGTTAGGTTCATGGTTAGAATTAGCGTTAGGGTTAGGGTTAGACTAGGGTGAGGGTGAGGGTTAGGGTTAGGGTTGGGGTGATCTGTAGGGTTCGGGCGAGGTTTAGGATTAGGTTTAGGTTTAGGCTGAGGATTAGACTGAGGGTTGGGGTTAGGATTAAGGTTAGGGTTAGGGTTAGGGTTATTGTTAGAGTTCGGCTTAGGGATAGATTTAGGGTTAAGGTGAGAGTGAGGATGAGTGTTAGGATTAGGCTTAGGAATAGGGTTTTTGTTAGGGTTAGGGTTAGCGTTAGGGTTAGGGTGAGGGTGAGGGTTAGGTTTAGGGTTAGCATTAGGATTATTGTTAGGGTTAGGGTTAGGGTGAGGGTGAGGGTTAGGTTTAGTGTGAGGGTTAGGTTTAGGGTTAGGTTTAGGGTGAGGATAATGGTTAGGGTGAGGGTTAGCGTAAGGTTGAGCTTTAGGGTAAGCATTAGGATTAGGGTTAGGCTTAGTGTGAGGGTTAGGGTTAGGTTTAGGGTGAGGGTGAGGGTGAGGGTTGGGGTGAGGGTGAGGTTGAGGGTGTGGGTTAGATTTAGGATAAGGGAGAGGGTGAAGATTAGGTTTAGGTTTAGGATTAGGGTTAGGGTTAGGGTGACGTTGAGGGATAGGGTTACCATTAGGTTGAGGTTTAGGGTTAGTGTGAGGGTAGGGTGAGCATGAGGGTAAGGGGGAGGGGGAGGGTTGGGGTGAGGGTGAGACTTAAGGTTAGGGTTAGTGTTAGGGTGAGGGTTAGTGTGAGGGTAAGGGTTAGGGTTTGGTTTAGGGTTAGAGTGAGGATGAGGGTTAAGGTTAGTGTTAGGGGGAGGGTTAGGGTTAGTGTGAGGAGTAGGGTGAAGGTGAGGGTAAGGGATAGGGTGAGGGTTAGGGTTAGGTTTAGGGTTATGGTGGGGGTTAGGGAGAGGTTTGGGGTTAAGGTTAGGGTTATGTTTAGGATGAGGGTTAGTGTGAGGGTGATGGTTAAGGTGAGGGTTAGGGTTAGGTTGAGGTTGAGGGTTAGGGTGAGGGATTGGGTGAGGTTTTTGTTTAGGGTTAGGTTTAGGGTGAGGGTAAAGGTTAGGATGAGTTTTATGGTGAGGATGAGGTTAAGGGAGAGGTTTAGGGTTAGGTTGAGGGTTATGGTTAGGATTAGGGTGAGGGTATGTTTTAGGGTGACTGCTAGGGTGAGGGTTAGGGTTAGGGTGAGGGTTCGGTATATGGTTAGGGTTATGGTTACAGTGACAGTGAGAGTGAGTGTTCGTATTAAGGTTAGGATTAGGCATATGGTTAGGTTTAGGGTTAGGGTGATGGTGAGGGTTAGGGTTAGGGTTAGGGTGAGGGTAAGGTTTAGGGTGAGGTTTAGGGTGAGGGTGAGGGTGAGGTTTAGGGTGAATGTTAGGGTGAGGATTAAGGTGAGGGTGAGTGTATGTGTTAGATTGAGGGTTAGGTTGAGGGTTAGGTTTAGGGTGAGGGTTAGTGATAGGTTTACGGTTAGGTTTAGGGTGAGGGTGAGGGTGAGGGTTAGGGTTAGGTTCAGGGTGAGTGTGAGGTTCAGGGTTAGGATTAGGGTTTGGGTTAGGGTTACAATTACGCTGAAGGTGAGGGTGTGGGTGAGGGTTAGGGTTCGGGTGAGGGTGAGGATTAGGGTGAGTTTTAGTGTGTGGGTTATTGTTAGGGTTAGTGTGAGGATTAGGGTTAGGTTTATGGTGAAGGTAAGGGTTATGGTTAGATTTAGGGTAAGGTTTAGTGTTACGGTTATGGTGAGAGTGTGGGTTATGTTTAGTGTGAGTGTTAGGGTGAGGTTTAGATTTAGTTTTTGCTTTAGGGTTAGGGTGAGGGTTAGGGTGAGTGTGAGGGTTAGGGTTAGGGTTTGGGTGAGGGTTAGGGTGAAGGTGAAGGTTAGGGTGAGGGTGAGAGAGTTAGGGTTCAGGTTAGTGTGAGGATAAGGTTTAGGGTTAGGTTTAGGGTTATTGTGAGGTTTAGGGTTAGGGTGAGGGTTAGAGTTATGGTGAGGGTGAGGGTTAAGTTTAAGGTTGTGTGAGGGTTAGGGTTAGGGTGAGGGTTAGGGTTAGGTTTTGGGTTAGGGTGAGGGTGAGGGTGAGGGTGAGGGTTAGGGTGAGGGTGAAGTTGAGGGTGATGGTGAGGGTTAGGTTTAGGGTTAGGTTGAGGTTTAGGCTTAGTGTGAGGGTTGGATGAGCATGAGGTTAAGGGATAGGGTGAGGGTTATGGTTAGGGTGAGGGTTTGGGTTAGGGTTATTGTTAGGGTTAGGTTTAGGGTTACAGTTACGGTGAGTGTGAGGTTGAGAGTTAGGGTTAGGGTTAGGGTGAAGTTTAGTGTTAGGGTTAAGGTTAGAGTTAGGGTTAAGGTGAGAGTGAGGTTTAGGGGTAGAGTTAGGATTAGGGTGAGGGTTAGGGTTAGGGTGTGTGTTAGGTTGGGGTTGTAGGTAAGGGTAAATTTGAGGGTTAGGCTGAGGGTGAGGGTTACAGTAAGGGTGAGTGTTAGGGTTAGGGTGAGGATTAGTGTTAGTGTTAGGGTGAGGGTGAGGGTTAGTTTTAGGATTAGTGTTAGGGTTAGTGTGAGGTTTAGGGTGAAGATGAGGGTTAGGGTAAGTGTTACGGTGAGGTTTACGGTTAGGGTGATGCTTTGGGTTAGTGTGAGCGTTACTGTTAGCGTTAGGGTTTATGTTAGGGTGAGGGTAAGTGTTAGGGTGAGGGTTAGGGTTCGGGTGACGGTTATGGTTAGGGTGAGTATGAGGGTTAGGGTTAGGGTTATTGTTAGGTTTAGGGTTAGAGTTAGAGTTATGGTTAGGGTTATGCTTAGGGTTAGGGTTGGGATGAAGTTTAGTTTTAGGTTTATGGTTAGAGTTATGTTTAGGGTGAGGGTGAGATTTAGGGTTAGAGTTAGGGTTAGTGTTAGTGTTAGGGTTAGGGTGAGGGTTAGGGTTAGGCTTAAGCTTAGTCTTAGGCTTAGGCCGAGCATGAGGGTGAGGGTTAGGGTTCGGGTTAGGGTGAAGGTTAGATTGTGGTTTAGGGTTAGGATTAGGGTAAGGGTGAGGGCTAGGTTTAAGGTTAGGGTGAGGGCTAAGGTTAGGGATAGCATTAGGTTTAGGATTAGGGGTAGGGTGAGGATGAGTGTGAGGTTTAGGGTTAGGGTTAGGCTTAGAGTTAGGGTGAGGGTTAGGGTTAGGGTTTGGGTTAGTGTGAGGGTGAGGCTGAGGATTAGGGTTAGGTTTAGGGTTAGGGTTAGTGTTAGGTTTATGGTTAGGGTTAGGGTTAGGATTAGGGGGAGGGTATGTTTTAGGGTGAGGGTTAGGGTGTGGGTTAGGGTTAGGTTGAGGGTTAGGGATACGGTCAGGGTTATGGTTAGAGTGATGTTTAGAGTGAGTGTTAGTTTTAAAGTTAGCGTTAGGCTTAGGGTTAGGGATAGTGTTAGGGATACGTTTAGTGTTAGGGTTAGGGTGACGATGAGGTTTAGGGTTAGGGTTAGTGTCAGGGTAAGGTTCAGGGTGATGTTTAGGGTGAGGATTAGGTTCAGGGTTAGGGTTAGGGTGAGGGTGAGGCTTAGGGTTATGGTTAGATTGAGGGTGAGAGTGAGGTTCAGGGTTAGGATTAGGGTTAGGGTTAGGGTTAGGCTGAACGTGAGAGTGTGGTTGAGGTTTAGGGTTAGGGTTAGGGTGAGGGTTAGGTTGAATTTTAGTGTGTGGGTTTGTGTTAGAGTTAGTGTGAGGATTAAGGTTAGGGTTATGGTGAAGGTAAGGGTTAGGGTAAGGTTTAGGGTAAGGTTTAGTGTTAGGGTTATGGTGAGAGTGAGGGTTAGGTCTAGTGTGAGTGTTAGGGTGAGGTTTAGATTTAGTGTTAGCTTTAGGGTGAGGGTGAGGTTTAGGGTGAGTGTGAGGGTTAGGGTTTGGGTGAGTGTTAGGGTGAAAGTGAAGGTTAGGGTGAGGGTGAGACTTAGAATTAGGGTTAGGGTGAGGGTGAATGTTAGTGTGAGGATAAGGGTTAGGGTTAGGTTTAGGGTTATTGTGATGATGAGCGTTAGGGTGAGGCTTAGGGTGAGGGTGAGGGTTAAGTTTAAGGTTGTGTGAGGGTTAGGGTTAGGGTGAGGGTTAGGGTTAGGTTTTGTGTTAGGGTGAGGGCGAGGTGAGGGTGAGGGTTAGGGTGAGGGTGAAGTTGAGGGTGATCGTGAGGCTTAGAGTTAGGTTTAGGTTGAGGTTTAGGCTTAGTGTGTGGGTTGGGTGAGCATGATATTAAGGGATAGGGTGAGGGTTAGGGTTAGGGTGAGGGTTATGGTTAGGGTGAGTGTGAGAGTTAGGGTTATTGTTATGGTTAGGGTTAGAGTTAGGGTTATGGTTAGGGTTATGGTTAGGGTTAGGGTTAGAATGAAATTTAGTTTTAGGGTTTGTGTTAGAGTTAAATTTAGGTTGAGGGTGAGGGTGAGGGTTAGCGATCAGGTTAGGGTTCGGGTAAGTGTGAAAGTTAGTTTGAGTTTTAGGGTTAGGATTAGGGTAAGGGTGAGGGCTAGGATTAGGGTTAGGGTTCTGGTTAGGGTGAAGGTTAGATTGAGGTTTAGGGTTAGGTTGAGAATTAGGGTTAAGGTTAGGGAATGGGTGAGAGTTAAGTTTAGGTTTAGGGTGAGGATAAAGATGAGGATTAGGGTTAGGATTAGGCTTAGGGTGAGGGCTAGGGTGAGGTTGATGGTTAGGGTTAGTGTTAGATTAAGGTTTAGGGTTTGGTTTATTGTTAGGGTGAGGGTTAGGTTCAGGATTAGGGTTATGTTGAGGGTGAGGATTAGGGTTAGGGTGAGGGTTAGGGTTGGTATTAGGGTTAGCATGAGGGTGAGTGATAGGATTAGCGTTAGATTTAGGGTGAGGGTTAGGTTTAAGGTTAGGATTAGTGTTATTGTTAGGGTCAGGGTTAGAGTTATGGTGAGGGTGAGGGTGAGGGTGGGGGTGAGGGTTAGCGTTAGGGTGAGGTTTAGGGATAGGGTAGAATTAGAGTTAGGGTGAGCTTGAGGTTTAGGGTTAGATTTAGTGTTAGTTGGAGGGTTAGTTCGAGGCCTGGGTTAAGGTTAATTTTAGGGTTAAGGATAGGGTGAATGTTAGGTTGAGGTTTAGGGTTGTGGTTAGGGTTAGGGTTAGGATTATCGTGAGGCTCACCCTCACCCTAATCCTAATGCTAATCCATAACCCTAATCCTAACCATCACGGTGAGTGTGAGGGTTAGGGTTAGGGTTAGGCTTAGGCTTAAGTTTAGGCTGAGGGTGAGGGTGGGGGTGAGGATTAGGTTTAGGGTGATGGTTAGGATTAGGGTTATGGTGAGAGTTAGGATGAGGGTTAGAATTAAAATTAGGGTTAGGGTGAGGTCTAGGGTGAGGGTGGTGGTTAGGTTTAGGGTGAGGTTAGGATGAGGTTTAGGGTTAGGGTGAGGTTTAGGGTGAGATTGATGGTAAGGGTAAAAGTGAGGTTTAGGCTGAGGGTGAGGGTTAAGTTAAAGGTGAGGGTTAGGCTTAGGTTTAGGGTTAGGGTGAGGTTTAGATTGAGGATTAGGGTTAGAGTTAGTGTGAGGTTTAGAGTGAGTATGAGGGTTAGGGTTAGTGTGAGGGTGAGGGTTAGAATTAGGGTTAGGGTGAGGTCTAGGGTGAATGTGAGGGTTAGGATTAGGGTTATGGTTAGGGTGAGGTTTACAATTAGGCTGAGGGTTAGGTTTAGTTTGAGGGTTAGTGTTAGGGTTAGGGTTAGTATTAGGATGAGGTTTAGTGTTAGGGTGAGGGTTAGAGTTAGGGTGAGGGTTATGGTTAGGTTGAGGGTTAGGGTTCTGGTTAGGTTTATTGTTAGGTTTAGGATTAGGGTTCCGGTTCAGGTGAGGATGAGGGTTAGGGTTAGGGTTAAGGTGAAGTTTAGTGTCATGGTTAAGGTTAGAGTTAGTGTTAGGGTGTGGGTGAGGTATAGGGGTACAGTTAGGTTTAGGATGAGGGTTAAGGTTAATGTGCGGGTTATCATGGGGGTGAAGGTAAGGGTAAATATGAGGGTTAGGCTGAGGGTGAGGGTTATGGTAAGGGTGAGGGTTAGGGTTAGGGTGAGGGATAGTGTTAGCTTTAGGATGAGGGTGAAGGTAATATTGAGGATTAGTGTTAGGGTTAGTGTGAGGTTTAGGGTGAGGATGAGGGTTAGGGTTAGGGTGAGGGCTATGGTGAGTTTGAGGGTTAAGGTTAGTGTTAGGGTGAGGTTTAGGTTTAGGGTGATTTTTAGGGTTAGTGTGAGGTTTAGTGAGAGGGTTAGGGTTAGTGTTAGGGTGAGGGTAAGTGTTAGAGTGAGGGTTAGGGTTAGGGTGAGGGTTATTGTTAGGGTGAGGGTTAGGTTAGGGTTAGGTTTATTGTTAGGGTTAGGGAAAGGGTTAAGGTTACGGTGAGGGTGAGGGTTAGGGTTAGGGTTAGGATGAGGTTTAGGTTTAGGGTTAGTGTTAAAGTGAGGGTTAGGCTGAGGGTTAGGGTAAGGTTTAGGCTTAGGCTTTCGCTTAGTCTTAGGCTGAGCATGAACTTGAGTGTTAGGGTGAGGGTTAGGGTTAGGGATAGGGTTAGGGTGAGGGTTAGGATGAGGTTTAGGATTAGGATAAGTGTAGGGGTGAGAGCTAGGCTGAGGGTTAGGGTGAGGGTTAGGGTAAGGGATAGGGCTTGGTTTAGGATTAGGGTTTGGGTGAGGGTGAGTGTGAGAATTAGGATTAGGGTTAGGGTTAGGCTTAGAGTTAGGATGAGGGTTAAGGTTAGGGTTTGGGTTAGGGTGAGGGTGAGGCTGAGTATTAGGGTTAGGTTTAGGGTTAGTGTTAGGTTTAGGTTTATGGTTAGGGCTAGGGTTACGGTGAGGCTTAGGGTTAGGGTTAAATTTAGCCTTAGAGTTAGGGTGATGGTTATGTTTAGGGTTTGGGTTAGGGTCAGGGTGAGGCTGAGGATTAGGGTTAGTTTTAGGGTTAGGTTTGGCTTTAGAGTTAGTGTTAGGTTTAGGGTTAGGGTTAGGGTTACTCTGAGGGTTAGGGTTAGGCTGAGGGTGAGGTGGGGTTGAGGATTAGTGTTATGTTTAGGGTTAGTCTTAGGGTTAGGGTTATGTTTAGGGTGAAGGTTAGGATTAGGGTTATGGTTATTCTTAGGGTTAGGTTTAGGGTTAAGGTTACGGTGAGGGTGAGGGTGAGGGTTAGGGTTAGGGTTAGGTTGAGGTTTAGGGTTTAGGTTAGGGTTAGAGTTAAGTTTAGGGTGAGGGTGAGGTTTAGGGTCAGAGTTAGCTTTAGGGTGTGGGTTAGGTTGAGGGTTAGGGTTAGGGTTAGGTTTAGGGTTAGCAATAGGGTGAGAGTTACTTGGAGGTTTTGGCTTAGGGAAAGGGTTAGGATTAGGGTAAGGATGAGGGTGCGTGTGTTTGTTAGGGTTAGGTTTTGGGTTAGGAATAGGAATAGGCTGAGGGTGAGGTTGAGGGTGAGGGTTAGGGTTACTGTGAGCTTTAGAGTAAGGGTTAGGGGGAGGGTTAGGATGAGTGTTAGGGTTAGGTTTAGGGTTAGGGTGAGAGCTAGGGTGTGGGTGAAGTTTAGGTTTAGGGTTAGGATGAGGGTTAGGTTTAGGGTTAGGGTGAGAGTTAGGGTTCGGTTTAAGTTTAGGTTTAGGTTGAGGGTTTTGGTGAGGGTGAGGGTTAGGGTTAGGTTGATGGTTAGGGTTCAGATGAGGGTTATGGTGAGGGTGAGGTTTAGGGTTAGGTTTAGGGTTAGGGTGAAGCTGAGGTTGAGGGTTAAGGTTAGGGTTAGGCTTAGAGTTAGGCTAAGGGTGAGGATTAGGGTGAGGGTTAGGGTTAGGGTGAGTTAGGGTTAGGGTTAGGGTGAGAGTTAGGGTTCGGTTAAGATTAGGGTTAGGGTCAGTGTTAGGGTTAGCGTTACGGTGAGCGTGAGGGTTAGGTTGAGGTTTATGGTTAGGGTGAGGGTTAGGGTTAGGGTTAATTTTAAGGTTAGGGTGAGGGTAAGGATGAGGATTAGGTTTAACATTAGGGTTAGTGTGAGGGCTAAGGTGATGGTGATGGTTAGGGTTAGTGTTAGAATAAAGTTTAGGTTTATGGTTAGGGTTAGGGTGAGAGTTAGCTTGAGGGTTAGGGTTACGGTGAGGGTGAGGGTTAGGGTTATGATGAGGGTTAGGTTTAGGATTAGGTTTAGGGTGAAGGGGAGTATTAGGATTAGGGTTAGGTTTATGGTTAGGGTTAGGTTTAGGGTTAGGATTAGTGTTATTGTTAGGGTTAGGATTAGAGTTATGGTGAGGGTGAGGGTGAGTTAACGGGTTAGGGTTAGGGTGAGGTTTAGGATTAGGGTTAGGATTAGGGTGAGTGTGAGGTTTAGGGTTAGATTTAGGGTTAGTTGGAGGGTTGGGTCGAGGGGGAGGTTTAGGTTTAGTTTTAGGATTAAGGTTAGGGTGAGGGTTAGGTTGGGGTTTAGGGTTAGGATTAGGGTTAGGGTAAGGATAAGGTGAGGGTGAGTATGAGTGTGAGGGTTAGGGTTAGGCTTAGGCTTAGGCTTAGGGTTAGGCTGAGGGTTATGGTGGGGGTGAGGATTAGGTTTAGGGTGATGGTTTGGATTAGGGTTATTCTGAGGGTCAGGATGAGGGTTCGAATTAGGATTAGGTTAGGGTGAGGGCTGGGGGAGGGGGAGGGTTAGGCTTAGGGTGACGGTTAGGTTTACGTTTAGGGTGAGGGTTAGGATGAGGTTTAGAGTGAGGATGATGGTAAGGGTGAAGGTGAGGTTTAGGCTGAGGGTGAGGGTTAAGTTAAGAGTGAGGGTTAGGGTTGGGTTTAGGGTTAGGGTGAGGTTTAGGGTGAGGATGAAGGTTTGGGTTAGTGTGAGGTTGAGGGTTAGAATTAGGGTTAGGGTGAGGTCTAGGGTGAGAGTGAGGGTTAGCATTAGGGTTAGGGTTAGGTTGTGGTTGAGGATTAGGGTGAGGGTTAGGCTGAGTGTGAGGGTTAATGTTAGGGTTAGGGTTAGTGTTAGGATGAGTTTTAGTGTTAGGGTGAGGGTTAGAGTTAGGGCGAGGGTTATGGTTAGGGTAAGGGTTAGGGTGAGGGTTAGGGTTACTGTTAAGTATAGGGTTAGGGTTCCAGTTCAGGTGAGGGTGAGGGTTAGGGTTAGTGGTAGGGTGAGGTTTAGTGTTAGGCTTAGGGTTAGAGTTAGGGTTAGGGTGAGGGTGAGGTTTAGGCGTACAGTTAGGTTTAGGATGAGGGTTAGGGTTAGTGTGCGGGTTAGCATGGGGGTGACGGTAAGGGTAAAGATGATGTTTAGGCTGAGGGTGAAGGTTATGGTAAGGGTGAGGGTTAGGGTTAGGGTGACGGTTAGTGTTAGCTTTAGGGTGAGTGTGAGGGTTATATTGAGGATTACTGTGAGGTTTAGTGTGAGGATGAGGGTTAGGTTTAGGGTGAGGCCTATGGTGAGTTTGAGAGTTAAGGTTAGTGTTAGGGTGAGGTTTAGGGTTAGGATTAGGGTTAGGTTGAGGGCTAGGTTTAGGGTGAGGGTTAGGGTTAGTGTTAATGTGAGTTTTAGGGTTAGGCTTAGGGTTAGGTTTAGGGTGAGGGTTAGGATGAGGGTTAGGGTTACGTAAGGGTGAGGGCTAGGGTTTGGGTGAAGGTTAGAGTTAGGTTTAGAGTTAGGATGAGGGTGAGGGTTAGGATTAGGGTTAGGGTTAGGGTTATTGTTAGGGTTACGGTTACGGTGAGGGTGAGGGTGAGGGTTGGGGTTAGGGTTAGGTTGAGGTTTTTAGTGTTAGGGTTAGGGTTAGAGTTAGGGTTAGGGTGAGGTTAGGGTTAGGGTTACTCTGAGGGTTAGTGTTTGGTTTAGGGTATGGGTTACGGTGAGGGTTGTGGTTAGGGTGAGGGTTAGGATTAGGGTTAGGTTATTGTTAGGGTTAGGTTTAGGTTTTGGGTTAGGGTTAGAGTTAGGATTAGGGTGAGGGTGAGGTAAAGAGTTAGAGTTATTGTAAGGGTGAGGGTTAGCTTGAATGTTAGGGTTAGGGTTAGTGTTAGGGTTAGGGTTAAGTTTAGGGTGAGGGTGAGGTTAGGGTTGGGGTTATGGGGAGGTTCAGGATGAGGGTTAGGGTTAGGATTAGGGCTAAGTTGAGTGCTAGGTTGAGGGTCAGGTTTAGGCTTAGGGTTAGGGTGAGGTTTATTTTTAGGGATAGGGTGAGGGTGAGGTTTAGGTTTAGAGTTAGGGTAAGGGTGAGGCTGAGGATGAGGGTTAGCATTAGGGTTAGTGTTAGAGTTAGGGTTAGGGTGAGGGTTAGGATTAGGGTGAGGGTAATGGTGAGGGTTAGGCTTAGGCTTAGGTTACGATTAGGATTAGGGTAAGGGATAGGGTAAGTGAGATGGTTAGGGTTAGGGTTAGGCTTAGGCTTAGGTTTAGGCTGAGAGTGAAGGTGAGTTTGAGGGTTAGGGTTAGGGTGAAAGTTAGGGTTAGGTTTAGGGTGAGACTTAGGATTCGATTATATTTAGGGTTAGGGTGAGGGTTAGGGTTAGGTTTAGGGTTAAGGTGAGGGCTAGGGTGAGGGTGAGGTTTAGGGTTTGTGTTAGGGTAAGGTTTATTGTTAGGGTTAGGGTTTGAGTTACGGTTAGGATGAGGGTTAGGGTTACTGTGAGGGTGAGGGTTAGTGTTAGGTTGAGGGTTAGTGTTACGATTATGGTTAGGGTGAGGGTGAGTTTTAGGATTAGGGTTAGGGTTAGGGTTATGTTTATTGTTAGGATTACTGTTATGGTTACTGTTAGGGTTAGAGTTATGGTGAGTGTGAGGGTGAGGGTTAGGGTTCGGGTGAGGTTTAGGGTTAAGTTTAGGGTTAAGGTTAGGATGACGGGGAGGTTAAGGGTTGGATTTAGGGTTAGTTGTAGGATTAGGTCCAGCGTTAATGTTAGGGTTAGTGTTAGGGTTAAGGTTAGGGTGAGGTTTAGGTTGAGGATTAGTGTGAGGGTTAGTTTTAGATTTAGGGTTTAGGATGAGGTTTAGGGTTAGGGTTAGGTTTAGGATTAATGTTAGTGTTAGGCTTAAGTTGAGGGTTAGTGTGAGGGTGAGGTTTAGGGTTAGGGTTAGGATTCGGATTAGGATTAGGGTTAGTGTGAAAGATAGGTTGAGGGTTAGGGTTAGAGATAGGGTTAGGCTTAGGATTAGGCTGAGGGTGAGGTTGAGGGTGAGAGTTAGGTTTATGGTGAGGGTTAGGATCAGGATAAGTGTGAGAGTTAGGATTCAGGTTAAGTTTAGGGTTACGGTGAGGGTTAGGGTAAAGGTTACAGTGAGGGTAAGGGTTAGGGTTAGGTTGAGGGTTAGGGTTAGGCTTAGGGTTAGTGTGAGGTTGAGGGTGAGGGTTACGGTCAGTGTTAGGGTGAGGGTTAGGATGAGGGTTAGGGTTAGGATTAGGGTTAGGGGGAGGGCTAGGGTGAGGTTGAGGTTTAGGTTTAGAGTTAGTGTGAGGTTTAGGATGAGGGATAGGGTTAGGATTAGGGTTAGGCTGAGGGCTCGGTTGAGGGTGAGGGTTAGAGTAAGGGTTAGGCTTAGGCTTAGGGTTAGGCTGAGCATGAGGTTGAGAGTGAGGTTTAGGGTTATGGTGATGGTTAAGTTTAAGGTTAGGGTGAGGGTTAGGATGAAGTTTAGGGTTAGGGTGAGGTTTAGGGTGAGGATGATGGTAAGAGTAAAGGTGAGGTTAAGGCTGAGGTTGAGGGTTAAGATAAGGGTGAGGGTTAGGGTTAGGTTTATGGTTATGGTTAGGGTTAGGATGAGGTTTAGATTGACGATTAGGGTTAGAGTTAGGGTTAGTGTGATGTATAGGGTGAGGATGAGGGTTAGGGTTATGGTGAGAGTGAGGGTTAGAATTAGGTTTAGGGTGAGGGCTAGGGAGAGGGTGAGGGTTAGAGTTAGGGTTACGGTTAGGGTGAGGTTTAGGATTAAGGTGAGGGTTAGGGTTAGTTTGAAATTTAGTGTTAGGGTAAGGGTTAGTGTTAGGGTGAGGTTGTTAGGGTCAAGGTTAATGTTAGTGTTAGGGTTATGTTTAGGGTGAGGGTTAGTGTATGGGTTAGGGTAATTGTTAGGGTTATTGTTAGGGTTAGGGTTAGGGTAACAGTTACTGTGAGTGTGAGGCTTAGGGTTAGGGGTAGGGTGAGGTTGAGGCAGAGTTGGAGGGTAAGGTTTAGGGTTAGTTTTAGAGTTAGGGTTAGGGTGATGGTTAGGGTGAGGATGAGTGTGAGGGTGAGGGTTAATCTTAGGGTTAGGATTAGGATTCGTGTAAGGGTTCGGGTGAGTGTGAGGGTTAGGGTTAGGCTCAGGATTCGTCTGAGAGTGACAGTGAGGTTGAGGGTTAGGGTTAGGGTGAGGGTGAGGGCTAGGTTGATGATGAGGGTTATTGTCAGTGTTTGGGTAAGGTTTAGGGTTAGGGTTAGGGTTTCGTTTAGGGTTAGGTTGAGGGTTATTGTTACCGTGAGGTTGAGGGTTAGGGTTAGGTTGAGGGTTAGGGTTAAATTATGTTTAGGGAGAGGGTGAGTGTTAGGATTAGGGTTAGAGTTATGGTTAGGTTTAGGGTTAGGGTTAGGGTTAGGGTGAGGTTTAGGTTTAGGGTTAGGGTGAGGGTGAAATTTAGCGTTAGATTTAGGCTTAGTTGGAGGGTTAGGTCGAGCGTTAATGTTAAGGTTAGTGTTAGGGTTAAGGTTAGGGTGAGGGTTAGGTTGAGGTTTAGGGTTAGGGTTAGGGTTAGGATTAGGCTTAGGGTGAGTTGAGTGTGAGGGTTAGTCTGAGGGTGAGGGAGTGGGTGAGGATTATGGTTAGGGTGATGTTTAGGGTTCCGGTTAAGGTGAGGGTTAGGATGAGGGTTAGGGATAGGCTTAGGGTTAGGGTGAGGGCTAGGGTGATGGTGACGGTTAGGATAAGTGTTAGGCTTAGGGTTAGGCTGAGCATGCGGGTGAGGGTGAGGTTTAGGGTTAAGTATAGGGTGAGATTTAGTGTTAGTGTTAGGGTTAGAGTTAGGGTTAGGACGAGATTGAGGTTTAGGGGTAGGGTTAGGGTTAGGGTTAGGGTTAGGGTGGGGGTGACGGTAAGGGTAAACGTGAGGGTTAGGATGAGGGTGAGGGTTATGGTAAGGGTGAGGGTTAGGTTTAGGATGAGCTTTAGGGTTAGGGTGAGGGTGAGGGTTAGATTGAGGATTAGTGTTAGGGTTAGTGTGATGTTTAGGATGAGGATGAAGGTTAGGTTTAGGGTGAGGGGTAGGGTGAGGGTGAGGGTGAGGGTTAGATTCAGGACTAGTGTTTGGGTTAGTGTGATGTTTAGGGTGAGGTTGAGGTTTAGGGTTAGGGTTAGGGTTAGGATTAATTTTAGGGTTAGGCTTAAGGTGAGGGTTAGGGTGAGGGTGAGCTTTAGTGTTAGTGTTAGGATTAGGATTAGGGTTAGGGTTAGGGTGAGTGTGAGGGTTAGTGTTAGGGTTAGGGTTAGCCTTAGTTTTAGGCTGAATGTGAGGGTGAGGGTGAGGGTTACGGTGAGGGTGAGGGTTATGGTTAGGGTTAGGGTGAGAGTTAGGGTTAGGGTTAGGTTGAGGGTTAGGGTTAGGGTTAGGGTGAAGGTGAGGGTGAGGGTGAGGGTTAGTGTTAGGGTGAGGGTTAGGATCAGTGTTAGGTTTAGGATTAGGTTTAGGGTGAGGGCTAGGGT
The DNA here is from genome assembly GCF_024711535.1 of Dipodomys merriami. Classification (NCBI taxonomy): domain Eukaryota; kingdom Metazoa; phylum Chordata; class Mammalia; order Rodentia; family Heteromyidae; genus Dipodomys; species Dipodomys merriami. Next base: position 4,737,854 of record NW_027206479.1, read on the forward strand.
GAGGGTGAGGTTTAGGGTTAGGTTTAAGGTGAGGTTTAGGGTTAGGGTTAGGGTGAGGGTCAGGTTTAGGGTTAGTGTTAAGGTTAGGGTGAAGCTGAGGGTGAGGGTTAGGGTTAGGGTTAGTGTTAGAGTTAGGGTTACAGTGAGGGTTCGGATGAGGTTGAGGTTTAGGCTTAGTGTTAGGATTAGGATTAGGGTACAGGTTAGGGTAAGTGTGAGGGTTAGGGTTAGGGATAGGGTTAGCCTTATGGTTAGGCTGAGGGTGAGGGTGAGGGATAGGGTTAGGGTGAGAGTTTGTTGTAGGATTATGGTGAGTGTTAGTGTTCGGGTTATATTTAGGGTTAGGGTGAGGGTTAGGGTTATGGTGAGGGTTAGGGTTAGGTTGAGGGTTAGGGTTAGGATTAGGATTAGGGTGAGTGTTAGTGTTAGGGTTAGGGTGAGGGTTGGATTAGGATTAGGGTTAGGATTAGGGTTAGGGTGAGGGCTATGGTGAGGGTGAGTGTTACAGTGAGGGGGTAGGGTTAGTGTTAGGGTGAGGGTTAGGGTTATGATTTGGGTTAGTGTAAGGGTGAGTTTTAGGGTTAGATTTAAGGTTAGGGGGAGGGTTAGGTCGAGGGTTAAGGTTACGCTCAGTGTTAGGGTTAAGGTTGTGGTGAAGGTTAGGTTGAGGTTTAGGTTTAGGGTTAGGGTTAGGATTAGGGTTAGGGTGAGTGTATGTGAGGGTTAGGGTTAGGCTTAGGCTTAGGGTTTGGGTTATCCTGAGGTTGAGGTTGGGGGTGAGTATTAGGGTTAGGGTGATGGTTAGGGTTAGGGTTAGGGTGATGGTTAGGATGCGGGATAAGTATAGGATTTGTTTTTGTGTCAGGGCTAGTGTGTGGGTGAGGTTTATAGTAAGGTATAGGCTTAGGTTTCGGGTTAGGCTGAGCATGAGTTTGAGGGTGAGGGTTAGGGTTATGGTGATGGTTAGGTTTAAGTTTAGTTTGAGGGTTCGGATGAGGTTTAGGGTTAGAATGAGGATGATAATAAGAGTAAATGTGAGGTTTAGGCTGAGGGTGAGGAATAAGATAAGGGTGAGGGTTAGGGTTAGCATTTGCGTTAGGTTTAGGGTTAGTGTGAGGTTTAGATTGAGGATTAGGTTTAGGTTTATGGTTAGTGTGAGGTTTAGGGTGAGGATTAGGGTAAGGGTTAAGGTGAGGGTGAGGGTTAGAATTAGGGTTAGGGTGAGGGCTAGAGTGAGGGTGAGGGTTACAGTTAGGGTTAGGGTGAGGTTTAGGTTTATTGTGAGGGTTAGTCTTATGTTTAGAGTTAGTGTTAGCGTGAAGTTAAGTGTTAGGGTAAGGGTTAATGTTAGGGTGAGGATTATGGTTAGGGTGAGGGTTCGGGTTAGGTTTAGGGTTAGGTTTAGTGTTAGGGTTAGGATTAGAGTTAGGGTTAGTGTGAGAGTGAGGTTTAGGTTTAGAGTTAGGGTAAGGTTGAGGCTGAGGTTGAGAGTTAGGTGTAGGGTTAGTGTTAGAGTTAGGGTTAGGGTGAGGTTTAGGGTGAGGGTGAGGGTGATGGCTAGGGTTAGGCTTAGGATTGGGATTAGGATAAGTGTAAGTGTTAGGGTGAGTGTGAGGGTTAGGGTTAGGCTTAGACTTAGGCTTAGGGTTAGGCTTAGAGTGAGGGTGAGGTTGAGGGTTAGGGTTATGGTGAGGGTTAGAGTTAGGTTCAGGGTGAGAGTTAGGGTTCGGGTTAAGTTTAGGGTTAGGGTGAGCGTTAGGGTAACAGTTACAGTGAGGGTGAGGGATAGGGTTAGGTTGAGGGTTAGAGTAAGGTTTAGGGTTAGGGTGAGATGAGGGTGAGGGTTAGGGTTAGGGTTAGGGTGAGGGTTAGGATGAGGGTTAGTTTAAGAATTAAGGTTAGGGTGAGGGCTAGGGTGAGGGTGAGGTTTATGGTTTGGGTTAAGCTGAGGTTTAGGGTTAGGTTTAGGCTTAGGGTTAGGGTGAGGGTGAGGTTTAGGGTTAGAGTTAGGGTTTGGGTGAGGCTGAAGGTGAGGTTTAGGGTTAGGCTTAGTGATAGAGTTAGGGTTAGGGTTAGGGTGAGGTTTAGGATTAGGGAGGGGGAGGGTTGGGATTAGGGTTAGGATTCAGATAAGGGTTAGGGTGAGTGTGAGAGTTAGGGTTAGGGCTAGGCTTAGGCTTAGGGTTTTGCTGAGCGAGAGGTTGAGCGTGAGGGTTAGGGTTAGGGTGATGGTTAGGATTATGGTTAGGGTGAGGGTTAGGATGAGGTTTAGGGTTAGGGTGAGGGTTAGGTTGAGGATGTTGGTAAGGGTTAAGTTGAGGTTTAGGCTGAGGGTGAGGGTTACTATAAGGGTGGGGGTTTGGGTTAGGTTTAGGGTTAGGGTTATGGTTAGGGTGAGGGTTAGATTGAGGATTAGGGTTAGGGTTAGGGTTAGTGTGAGGTTTAGAGTGAGGATGAGGGTTAGGGTTAGGGTGAGGGTGAGGGTTAGAATTAGGGTTAAGTTGAGGCCTAGGGTGAGGGTTAGAGTTAGGGTTAGGGTTAGGGTGAGGTTTAGGATTAGGGTGAAGGTTAGGGTTAGTGTGAGGTTTAGTATTAGGGTTAGGGTTAGTGTTAGAGAGAGGGTAGGTGTTAGGGTTTGGGTTAATGTTAGGGTGAGGGTTATGTTTATGGTGAGAGTTAGGGTTGGGGTTAGGGTTATTGTTAGGGTTAGGGTTACTGTTACGGTTATGATGAGGGTGAGGGTTAGGGTAAGGGTTAGGGTGAGTTTTAGTGTTAGTGTTATTGTTAGAGTTAGGTTAAGGGTAAGGGAGAGGTTTAGGGTTAGAGTTAGGGTAAGGGTGAGGCTGAGGTTGAGGGTTAGGTGTAGGGTTAGTTTTAGAGTTAGGGTTAAGTTGAGGGTTTGTGTGAGGGTGAGGGTGAGGGTTAGGCTTAGGGTTAGGATTAGGATTAGGGTAAGTTTTAGGGTGAGTGTGAGCGTTATGTTTAGTGTTAGGCTTAGGCTTATGGTTAGGCTGAGAGTGAGGTTGAGGTTGAGGTTTAGGGTTAGGGTGAGGGTTAGGGTTAGGGTTAGGGTGACAGTTAGGGTTCAGTTAATTTTACGGTTAGGGTGCGGGTTAGGGTAAGGCTTACAGTGAGGGTGAGGGATAGGGTTAGGTTGAGCGTTAGGGTTAGGGTTAGGGTGAGGGTGAGGGTGAGGGTTAGGGTTAGTTTTAGGGTGAGGCTTAGGATGAGTGTTAGGGTTAGGATTAGGATTGGGGTGAGGGGTAGGGTGACGGTGAGGTTTAGGTTTAGGTTTAGGGTGAGGGTGAGTTTTAAGGTTCGAGTTAAGGTTAGGGTGAGGCTGAGGGTGAGGGTTAGTTTTAGGTTCAGTGTTAGTGTTAGGGTGACCTTGAGGGTTAGGGTGAGGGTAAGGGTTAGCCTTAGTGTTAGGATTAGGTTTAGTGTAAGAGTTAGGGTGAGTGTGAGGGTTAGGGTTAGGGTGAGAGTTAGGGGTAGAGTTAGGGTGAGAGTTAGGTTTCGGGTTAAGTTTAGGGTTATGGTGAGGATTAGGGTTATTTTGAGGGTTAGGGTTAGGCTTAGGATTAGGGCAAGTGTAGGGTTAGGGTTAAGGTTAGGGTTAGGATGAGGATTAGGGTTAGGATTAGGGTTAGGGTGAAGGCTAGGGTGAGGGTGAGGGTTACGGTTATTGTTTGGGTGAGATTTAGGGTTAGGGTTAGGGTTAGGGTGAGCTTTAGGATGAGGGTTAGGGTTACAGTGAAGGTGAGGTTTAGGTTTAGGGTCAGGGTTAGGGTTAGGATTTGGGTTAGGGTGATGGTGAGTTTTAGGGTTAGATTTAGGGTTAGGTGGAGGTTAAGGTCCAGGGTTAGTGTTAGGATTAGTGTTAGGGTTAAGGTTAGGGTGAGGGTTAGGTTATTGTTAAGGGTTAGGGTTATTGTTAGGGTTAGGATTAGGGTGAGTGTTAGGGTATGTGAGGGTTAGGGTTATGGTTAGGCTTAGGGTTAGGGTTATGCTGAGGGTGAGGGTGGGGGTTAGGATTAGTGTTAGGATGATGGTTACGGTTAGGGTTAGGGAGAGTGTTAGGATGAGGGATAGGGTTAGGACTAGGGTTAGGGTGAGTGCTAGGGTGAGGGTGAGGGTTAGAGTAAGGTTTAGGCTTAGGTTTAGGGTTAGGTTAGGGTGAACTTCAGGTTCAGGGTGAGGGCTAGGGCTAGGGTTAGGGTTAGGTTTATGTTTAGGGATAGGTTGAGGGTTAGATTGAGGATTAGGGTTAGGGTTATGGTTAGTGTGAGGTTTAGGGTGAGGATGAGGGTTAGAGTTACGCTGAGGGTGAGGGTTAGAATTAGGGTTAGGATGAGGGCTAGGGTGAGGGTGAGGGTTAGAGTTAGGGTTAGGGTTAGTGTGAGATTTAGTGTTAGGGTTAGGGTTAGTGTTAGGGTGAGGGTAAGTGTTAGGGTGAGGATTAATGTTAGGATGAGGGTTATAGTTATGGTTAGGGTTAGGGTTATTGTTAGGGTTAGGGTTAAGGTTACTGTGAGGGTGAAGGTTAGGGTTAGGGTTAGGGTGAAGTTTCGTGTAAGGGTTAGGGTTAGAGTTAGGGTAAGTTTGAAGCTGAGCTTGAGGGGTAGGTTTAGTATTAGTGTTATAGTTAGGGTTAGAGTTATGGTGAGAGTGAGGGTGAGGGTGAGGGTGAGTGTTAGGTTTGGGTTAGGGTGAGGTTTAGGTTTTTGTTTAGGGTTAGGGTTTGCCTGAGGGTGAGGTTTAGGGTTAGTGTTAAGGTTAGGGTGAGTCTGAGGTTGAGGGTTATGGTTAGAGTTAGTTTTAGAGTTAGGGTTACAGTGAGGGTTCGGTTGAGGGTGAGTGTTAGGCTTAGTGTTAGGATTAGGATTAGTGTAAGGGTTCGGGTGAGTGTGAGGTTTAGGGTTAGGGTTAGGCTTAGTCTTAGGGTTAGGCTTAGAGTGAGGTTGAGGATGAGGGTTAGGGTTAGTGTGAGGGTTAGGGTTAGGTTTAGAGTGAGAGTTAAGGTTCGGTTAAGTATAGGGTTAGGGTTAGGATCAGGGTTAGGATTAGGGTGATGGTGAGGTCTAGGGTGATGGTGAGGGTTAGGGTTATTGTTAGGGTAAGGTTTTGGGTTAGGTTTTGGTTTTCGGTTACAGTTAGGATGAGGCTCAGGGTTACGGTGAGGGTGAGGGTTAGGGTTAGGTTGAGGGTTAGGGTTAAGATTATCGTTAGTGTGAGGGTGAGTTTTAGGATTATGGTTAGGGTTAGGGTTAGGTTTAGGGTTAGGATTAGTGTTATTGTTAGGGTTAGGTTTAGAGTTATGGTGAGGGTAGGGTGAGGGTTAGGGTTAGTGTTAGCATGAGGTTTAGGGTTAGGGTTAGGATTAGGTTGAGGGTGAGGGTGAGGTTTAGGGTTAGATTTAGGGTAAGGTCGAGCGTTAATATTAGGATTAGTGTTCGGGTTAAGGTTAGGATGAGGGTTAGGTTGAGGTTTAGGGTTAGGGTTAGGGTTAGAATGAGGGTTAGGTTGAGGGTGAGTGTGAAGGATAGTGTTAGCGTTAGGCTTAGGCTTAGGGTTAAGCTAAGGTTGAGGGTGGGGGTGAGGATTAGGGTTAGGGTGATGGTTAGTGTTTGGGTTAGGGTTATGGTTAGGATGAGGTTTATGGTTAGGCTTAGGGTTAGGGTGAGGGCTAGGGTGAGGGTGAGGGTTAGGGTAAGGGTAAGGGTTAAGCTTAGGCTTAGGGTTAGGCTGAGCATGAGGTTGAGGGTGAGGGTTAGGGTTAGGGATAAGGTGAGGTTTAGTGTTAGGATTAGGGTTAGAGTTAGGGTTAGGGTGAGGGTGAGGTTTAGGGGTAGGGATAGGGTCAGGGTGAGGGTTATAGTTCGGGTGAGGGTTAGGGTGGGGGTGACGGTAAGGGTAAAGGTGAGGGTTAGGCTGAGGGTGAGGTTTATGGTAAGGGTGAGGGTTAGGTTTACGATGAGGGTTAGTGTTAGGGTTAGGCTGAGGGTGATGGTTAGATTGAGGATTAGTGTTAGGGTTAGTGTGAGGTTTAGGGTGAGGATGAGTTTTAGGGTTAGGGTTAGGCTTAGGATTAATGTTAGGGTTAGGCTTAAGGTGAGGGTTAGGGTGAGGGTGAACTTTAGTGTTAGTGTTAGGATTAGGATTAGCGTTAAATTTAGGGTGAGTGTGAGGGTTAGTGTTAGGGTTAGGGTTAGGATTAGTTTTAGGCTGAATGTGAGGGTGAGGGTGAGGGTTACGGTGAGGGTTAGGGTTAGGGTTAGGGTGAGAGTTAGGGTTAGGTGTAGGTTGATGGTTAGGGTTAGGGTTAGGGTTAGGGTGAAGGTGAGGGTGAGGGTGAGGGTTAGTGTTAGGGTGAGGGTTAGAATGAGGGTTAGGGTTAGGATTAGAGTTAGGGTCAGGGCTAGGGTGAGGGTGAGTTTCAGGTTTAGGTTTAGGGTGAGGTTTAGGATTAGGTTTAGGGTTAGGGTTAGGGTGAGGGTCAATGTTTAGGGTTAGAGTTAAGGTTATGGTGAGGCTGAGGGTGAGGGTTAGGGTTAGGGTTAGTGTTAGAGTTATGGTTACAGTGATGGTTCGGGTGAGGGTGAGGTTTAGGCTTAGTGTTAGGATTAGGATTAGGGTACAGGTTAGGGTAACTGTGAGGGTTAGGGTTAGGGATAGGGTTAGCCTTATGTTTAGGCTGAGGGTGAGGGTGAGGGTGAGGGATAGGGTTAGGGTGAGAGTTAGGGGTAGTATTAGGGTGAGTGTTAGGGTTCAGGTTAAGTTTAGGGTTAGGGTGAGGTTTAGTGTTTAGGATGAGTTTTAGGGTTAACGTTAGGGTTAGGATTAATGTTAGGTTTAGGCTTAAGTTGAGGGTTAGGGTGAGGATGAGGTTTAGGTTTAGGTTTAGTATTAGGATTATGTTTAGTGTTAGGGTGAGGAATATGATAAGGGTTAGGGTTAGGGATAGGGTTAGGGTTAGGTATAGGCTGAGGGTGAGGGTGAGGGTGAGGGTTAGGGTTAGGGTGAGGGTTAGGATCAGGATAAGTTTGAGAGTTAGGGTTCGGTTAAATTTAGGGTTAGGGTGAGGGTTATGTTAACAGTTACATTGAGGGTGAGGTTTAGGGTTAGGTTGAGGGTTAGGGCTAGGGTTAGGGTTAGGGTGAGGGTGAAGGTTAGGGTTAGTGTTAAGGTGAGGGTTAGAATGAGGTTTAGGGTTAGGATAAGAGTTAGTGTGAGGGCTAGAATGAGGGTGAGGTTTAGTGTTAGGGTTAGGTTGAGGTTTAGCATTAGGTTTAGGGTTAGGGTTAGGGTGAGGGTGAGGTTTAGGGTTAGAGTTAGGGTTAGGCTGAGGGTGAGGGTTAGGGTTAGGTTTAGTGTTAGAGTTAGGGTCACGATGAGGGTTCGGGTGAGTGTGAGGGTTGGCTTAGTGTTATGCATAGGATTAGGGTAAGGGTTAGTGTGAGTGTGAGGGTTAGGGTTAGGGTTAGGTTTAGGCTTAGGTTTAGGCTGAGGGTGAGGGTGAGGTTAAGGGTTAGGGTTGGGTTTAGATTTAGGGTTATGTTTAGGGTGAGAGTTAGGGTTCGGTTCAAATTTAGGTTTAGTTTGAGGGTTAGGGTTAGAGGTACTGTGAGCATGAGGGTTGGGGTTAGGTTGAGGGTTAGGCTTAGGATTAGGATTAGGGTGATGGTAAGTGTTAGGCTTTGGCTGAGGGTTAGGATGAGGATTAGGGATAGGATTAGGTTTAGGGTGAGGGCTAGGATGAGGGTGAGGGTTAGGGTTAGTGTTCGGGTGAGGGTTAGGATGAGGGTTAGGGTTACAGTGAGGGTGAGGGTTAGGATGAGGGTTAGGGTTACAGTGAGGGTGAGGGTTAGTGTAAGTGTGATGGTTAGGGTTAGGATTTGGGTTAGGGTGAGGGTGAGTTTTGGGTTAGATTTATTGTTAGGGGGAAGGTTAGGTCGAGGGTTAGGGTTAGCGTTAGGGATAAGGTTAGGGTGATGGTTAGGTTGAGGTTTAGGGCTAGGGTTAGGGTGAGGGTGAGGGTATGTGAGGGTTAGGGTTAGGGTTAGGGTTAGGTTTAGGGTTAGGTTTAGGGTGAGAGTTAGGGTTCGGATCAAATTTATGTTTAGTTTGAGGGTTAGGGTTAGAGGTACTGTGAGCATGAGGGTTGGGGTTAGGTTGAGGGTTAGGCTTAGGATTAGGATTAGGGTGATGGTAATAGTTAGGCTTTGGGTGAGGGTTAAGAAGAGGATTAGGGATAGGATTAGGTTTGGGGTGAGGGCTAGGATGAGGGTGAGGGTTAGGGTTAGTGTTTGGGTGAGGTTTCGGGTTAGGGTTAGTGTTCGGGTGAGGGTTAGGATGAGGGTTAGGGTTACAGTGAGAGTGAGGGTTAGGGTAAGTGTGATGGTTAGGGTTAGGATTTGGGGTAGGGTGAGGGTGAGTTTTAGGGTTAGATTTATTGTTAGGGGGAAGGTTAGGTCGAGGGTTAGGGTTAGCGTTAGGGATAAGATTAGGGTGAGGGTTAGGTTGAGGTTTAGGGCTAGGGTTATGGTGAGGGTGAGGGTATGTGAGGGTTAGGGTTAGGCTTAGGGTTAGGCTGAGAGTGAAGGTAAGGTTGAGGGTTAGGGTGAGGGTGAGGGTTAGAGTTCGGTTCAGGGTGAGAGTTAGGGTCCGGGTTAAGTTTAGGGTTAGGGTGAGGGTTAGGGTAACGGTTTCAGTGAGAGTGAGGGTTAGGGTTAGGTTGAGGGTTAGGGTAAGGTTTAGGGTTAGGGTGAGGGTGAGGGTGAGGGTGAGGGTGAGGGTTAGGGTTAGTGTTAGGGTGAGGGTTAGGATGAGGGTTAGTTTAAGGATTAGGGTTAGGGTGAGGGATAGGGTGAGGGTGAGGTTTATGGTTTGGTTTAGGCTGAGGTTTAAGGTTAGGTTTAGGCTTAGGGTTAGGGTGAGGGTGAGGTTTAGGGTTAAAGTTAGTTTTTGGGTGAGGCTGAGGAGGGTGTTAGGGTTAGGCTTAGTGTTAGAGTTAGGGTTACGGTGAGTGTTAGTGTGAGGTTGAGGGTTGGGGTTAGGGTTAGGATTCAGGTAAGAGTTAGGGTGAGTGTGAGAGTTAGGGTTAGGGCTAGTCTTAGGCTTAGGGTTAGGCTGAGTGAGAGGTTGAGTGTGAGGGTTATGGTTAGGGTGATGATTAGCATTACGGTTAGGGTGAGGGTTAGGATGAGGTTTAGGGTTAGGGTGAGGGTTAGGTTGAGGATGTTGGTAAGGGTTAAGTTGAGGTTTAGGCTGAGGGTGAGGGTTAAGATAAGGGTGAGTGTTAGGGTTAGGTTTTGGGTTAGGGTTAGGGTTAGGGTGAGGGTTAGATTGAGGATTAGGGTTAGGGTTAGGGTTACTGTGAGGTTTAGAGTGAGGATGAGTGTTAGGGTTAGGGTGAGGGTGAGGGTTAGAATTAGGGTTAGGATGAGGGCTAGGTTGAGGGTAAGGTTTAGAGTTAGGTTTAGGATATGCGTGAGGTTTAGGATCAGGGTGAAGGTTAGGGTTAGTGTGAGGGTTAGTATTAGGGTTAGGGTTAGTGTTAGAGTGAGGGTAAGTGTTAGGGTGAGGGTTAATGTTAGGGTGAGGGTTTATGGTTAGAGTTAGGGTTAGGGTTAGGGTTATTGTTAGGGTTAGGGTTACAGTTATGATGAGGGTGAGGGTTAGGGTAAGGGTTAGGTTGACCGATAGGCTTAGGTTAAACTTAGGGTTAGGGTTAGGGTGAGGGTGAGGGTGAGGGTTAGGGTTAGTTTTAGGGTGAGGCTTAGCATGAGGGTTAGGGTTAGGATTAGGGTTAGGGTGAGGGCTAGGGTGAGGGTGAGGTTTAGGTTTAGGGTTAGTGTGTGGTTCAGGGTTAGGTTTAGGTTTAGGGTTAAGGTGAGGCTGAGGTTTGAGATTAGAGTTAAGGTTAGGGTGAGGCTGAGGGTGAGAGTTAGTATTAGGTTCAGTGTTAGAGTTAGGGTTACCTTGAGGGTTAGGGTGAGGGTAAGGGTTAGCCTTAGTGTTAGGATTAGGTTTAGGGTAAGGTTTAGGGCGAGTGTGAGGGTTAGGGTTAGGGTGAGAGTTAGGGGTTGAGTTAGAGTGAGAGTTAGGGTTCGGGTTAAGTTTAGGGTTACAGTGAGTGTTAGAGTTAGGTTGAGGGTTAGGGTTAGGCTTAGGATTAGCGTTAGGTTGAGTGTGAGGTATAGGGTTAGAGTTAGGGTTAGGGGGAGGGTTATGGTGAGGGTTAGGGTTAGGGTTAGGGTGAGGGCTAGGTTGATGGTGAGGTTTAAAGTTAGTGTTAGGGTGAGGTTTAGGTTTAGGTTTAGGGTTAAGGTTAGGTTGAAGTTTAGGTTTAGAGTTATGGTAAGTGTGAGGCTGAGGTTGAGGGTTAGGGTTAGGGTTAGTGTTAGATTTAGGGATAGGTTGAGGGTTAGGGTTAAGGTGAGGGTGAGGGTGAGGGTTAGGCTTAGGGTTAGGATTAGGATTAGGATAAGTTTAGGGTGAGTGTGATGGTTGGGGTTAAGGTTAGGTTTAGGCTTAGGGTTAGGTTGAGAGTGAGGGTGAGGGTGAGCATTAGGGTTAGGGTGAGGGTTAGGGTTAGGTTTAGGGTTAGGGTGAGGGCTAGGGTGAGGGTGAGTGTTAGGGTTAGTGTTAGGGTAAGGTTTAGGTTTAGGGTTAGGGTTTGGGTTAGGGTTATGATAAGGTTTAGGGTTACATTGAGGGTGAGGGTTAGGGTTAGGTTGAGGATTAGGGTTAAGATTATGGTTAGGGTGAGTGTCAGTTTTAGGATTAGGGTTAGGGTTAGGGTTAGGTTTAGGGTTAGGATTAGTGTTATTGTTAGGGTTAGGGTTAGAGTTATGGTGAATGTGAGAGTGAGGGTGAGGGTGAGGGTTAGGTTATTGTGAGGATTAGGGTTAGGGTTAGGATTAGGGTTAGGATAAGGGTAGGTTTAGGGTTAGATTTTGGGTTAGTTGTAGGGTTAGGGAGTGCATTAATGTTAGGGTTAGTGTTAGGGTTAAGGTTAGGGTGAGGGTTAGGTTGATGATTAGTGTGAGGGTTAGTGTGAGGTTTAAGGTTTAGGATGAGGTTTAGGGTTAAGGTTAGGGTTAGGATTAATGTTAGGCTTAGGCTTAAGTTGAGGGTTAGGGTGAGGGTGAAATTTAGGGTTAAGGTTAGGATTAGGATTAGGGTTAGTGTTAGGGTGAATAATACGATGAGTGTTAGCGTTAGGGATAGGGTTAGGCTTAGGGTTAGGCTGAGGGTGAGGGTGAGGGTGAGGGTTAGGTTTAGGGTGAGGGTTAGGGTCAGGATAAGTGTGAGAGTTAAGGTTCGGTTAAGTTTAGGGTTAGGGTGAGGGTTAGGTTAACAGTTACATTTAGGGTGAGGGTTCGGGTTAGGTTGAGGGTTAGGGCTAGCGTTAGGGTTAGGGTGAGCGTGAAGTTTAGGGTTAGTGTTAGGGTGAGGCTAGCGTTAGGGTTAGGGTGAGGGTGAAGTTTAGGGTTACTGTTAGGGTGAGGGTTAGGATGAGGGTTAGTGTTAGGATCAGGGTTAGGGTGAGGGCTAGGGTGAGGGTGAGGTTTAGGGTTAGGGTTAGGGTGAGGTTTAGCATTAGGATTACGGTTAGGGTTAGGGTGAGGTTGAGGTTTAGGTTTAGAGTTAGGTTTAGGGTTAGGCTGAGGTTTAGGGTTAGGGTTAGGGTTAGTGTTAGAGTTAGGGTTATGATGAGGGTTCGGGTGAGTTTGAGGGTTAGGCTTAGTGTTAGGAATTGGATTAGGATAAGGGTTAGTGTGAGTGTGAGGATTAGGGTTAGGTTTAGGCTGAGGGTGAGGGTGAGGGTAAGGGTTAGGGTTGGGTTGAGAGTTAGGGGTATGGTTAGGGCGAGTGTTAGGGTTCGGTTTAAGTTTAGGTTTAGGGTGAGGGTTAGGGTTAGAGGTACTGTGAACATGAGGGTTAGGGTTATGTTGAGGGTTAGGCTTAGGCTTAGGATTAGGGTCATGGTTAAGTGTTAGGCTTAGGGTGAGGGTTAGGATGAGGATTAGGGTTAGGATTAGGTTTAGGGTGAGGGCTAGGGTGAGGATGAGAGTTAGGGTTAGTTTTTGGGTGAGGTTTAGGATTAGGTTTAGGGTTAGGGTGAGGGTTAGGATGAGGGTTAGGGTTCCAGTGAGGGTGAGGGTTAGTGTAAGTGTGATGGTTAGGGTTGGGATTTGGGTTAGGGTGAGGGTGAGTTTTAGGGTTAGTTTTATTTTTAGGGGAAAGTTAGGTCGAGGGATAGTGTTAGCGTTAGGGATAAGGTTAGGGTGAGGGTTAGGTTGAGGTTTAGGGTTAAGATTAGGGCGAGGGTGAGGTTATGTGAGGGTTAGGGTTAGGGTTAAGCTTAGGGTTATGGTTAGGCTGAAGGTGAGGTTGGGGGTGATGATTAGGGTTAGAGTGATGGTTAGGGTTAGGGTTAGGGTGAGGGTGGGGGTGAGGATTCGGGTTAGGATTAGGGTTAGGGTGCGGGCTAGGGTGAGGGTGAGGGTTAGAGTAAGGGTTAGGCTTAGGCTTACGTTTAGGCTGAGCGTGAGGTTGAGGGTGAGGGTTAGGCTTAGGGTGATGGTTATGTTTATCGTTAGGGTGAGGGTTAGGGTTAGTGTGAGGGTTCGTGTTAGGGTTAGGGGTAGTGTTAGGGTGAGGGTAAGTGTTAGGGTGAGGGTTATGGTTAGGGTGAGGGTTAGGGTTAGGGATATTGTTTGGGTTAGGGTTAGGTTACGGTTATGGTGATGTTGAGGGTTAGGGTTATCGTTAGGTTTAGGATGAGATTTAGGGTTAGGGTTAGGGTTAGGGTGAGAGTTAGGGTTAGGTTTAGGGTTAGGGTGAGGGTGAAGGTTAGGTTTAGGGTTAGGGTTATTGTTATTGTTAGGGTTAGGGTTAGAGTTACGGTGATGGTTATGTTTAGGGTTTGCATGAGGTTTAGGGTTCGGGTTACAGTGAGAGTGAGAGTAAGGTTTAGGTTGATGGTTAGAGTTAGGATTAGGGTTAGGGTGAGGTTTAGGGTCAGGGTTAATGTTATGGTGAGGGTGAGGGTTAAGGTTAGGGTGAGGGTTAGGGATAGGATGAGGGTTAGGGTTAGGTTTAGGGTGAGGTTTAGCGTTAGGGTTAGGATTAGCGTTAGGTTGAGTGTGAGGTATAGGGTTAGAATTAGGGTTAGGGGGAGGGTTATGGTGAGAGTTAGGTTTTGCATTAGTGTTAGGGTTAGGGTGAGGGTGAGTTTTAGGTTGAGGTTTAGGTTTAGGGTTAGGTTAGGTGTTATTGTTAGGGTTAGAGTTAGAGTTACGGTGAGGGTGAGGGTGAGGGTAACGGTGAGGGTTAGGGATAGCATGAGTGTTAGGGTTAGGGTGAGTGATAAGATGAGAGTGAGGGTTAGGGATAGGGTTAGGCTTAGGGTTAGGTTGAGAGTGAGGGTTAGGGTGAGGGTCAGGGTTAGGGTGAGGGTTAGGTTAGGGTTAGGTTGACAGTTAGGTTTCGGGTTAAATTTAGGGTTAGGGTGAGGTTTAGGGTAACGGTTACAGTGAGGGTGAGGGTTAGGGTTATTTTGAGAGTTAGGGTTAGGTTTAGGGTTAGGGTGAGGGTGAGGGTGAGGGTTAGTGTTAGTGTTAGGTATTAGCTTAGGATGAGGTTTAGTTTTAGGATTAGTGTTAGGGTGAGGGCTAGGGTGAGGGTCAGGTTTAGTGGTTGGGTTAGGGTGAAGTTTAGGGTTAGGTTTAGGGTTAGGGTTAGTGTGAGGTTGAGGTTTAGGGTTAGAGTTAGGGTTAGGGTGAGGCTAAGGGTGAGGGTTAGCGTTAGGGTTAGTGTTAGAGTTAGGGTTACAGTGAGCGTTAGGTTGAGGGTGAGTGTTAGGCTTATTGTTAAGATTAGGATTCCGTTAAGGGTTAGGGTGAGGGTGAGGGTAAGAGTGAGGGTTAGGGTTAGGTTTAGGGGGAGGTTTAGGGTTAGTGTTAGGATTAGGGTTATGCTGAGTAAGAGGTATAGGGTTAGAGTTTCGGTTAGTGGGAGGGTTATGGTGAGGGTTAGGGTTAGGGTTAGGGTTAGTGTTAGGGTTAGGGTGAGGGTGAGGTTTAGTTTGAGGTTTAGGGTTAGGCTTAGTGTTATTGTTAGGGTTAGGGTTAGAGTTACAGTGAGGGTGAGGATGAGGGTAAGGTTGAGGTTTAGGGATAGGATGAGGATTAGGATTAGGGTGAGGTATAGGATGAGAGTTAGGGTTAAGTATAGGTTTAGGCTGAGGGTGAGGGTTAGGGTGAGGGTTAGGGTTAGGGTGAGGGTTAGGTTTAGGGTTACGGTGAGAGTTAGGGTTCGAGTTAAGTTTAGGTTTAAGGTGAGGGTTAGGATAAGCGTTACTGTGAGGGTGAGGAATAGGGTTAGGTTGAGTGTTAGGGATAGGTTTAGGGTGAGGTTTAGGGTTAGGTTTAGGGTTAGGGTTAGGGTGAGGGTGAGGTTTAGGGTTAGAATTAGGCTTAGGGTGTGGCTGAGGGTGAGGGTTAGGGTTAGGGTTAGTGTTAGAGTTAGTGTTACAGTGAGGGTTAGTGTGAGTCTGAGGGTTAGGCTTAGTGTTAGGATTAGGATTAGGGTGTTAGGGTGAGTGTGAGGGTTAGGGTTAAGGTTAGGTTTAGGGTTAGGGTTAGGCTTAGGGTAAGGTTGAGGGTGAGGGTGAGGGTTAGGGTGAGATTTAGGAGTAGGGTTACAGTGAGATTTAGGGTTCGGGTCAAGTTTAGGGTTATGGTGAGGGTTAGGGTTAGGGTTACGGTGAGAGTGTGGGTTAGGTTTAGGTTGAGGGTTAGGGTTGGGGTTATGGTGAGGGTTAGATTGAGAATTAGGGTTAGGATTAGGGTTAGTGTGAGGGTAAGGTTGAGGATGAGGGTGAGGGCTAGGGTGAGGGTGAGGGTTAGAGTTAGGGTTAGGGTTAGGGTGAGGTTTAGGATTATGTGAGTCTTAGGGTTAGTGTGAGGGTTAGGGTTAGGGTTAGGTTTAGTGTTAAAGTGAGGGTAAGTGTTAAGGTGAGGGTTAATGTTAGGGTGACGGTTATGGTTAGGGTGAGGGTTAGGGTAGGGTTAGGGTTATTTTAAGGGTTAGGGTTAGGGTTAATGTTACGGTGAGGGTGAGGGTTAGGGTTATGGTTAGGGTTAGGTTCAGTGTTAGGGTTAGGGTTAGAGTTAAGGTTAGGCTGAGGTTGAGGATTAGGGTTACAGATAGGGTAAGGGTGAGGCTGAGTTTGAGGGTTAGGTGTAGGGTTAGTGTTAGAGTTAGGGTAAGGTTGAGGTTTTGGGTGAGGGTGAGGGTGAGGGTGATCATTAGGCTTACGGTGACGATTCGGGTTAGTGTTAGGGTTAGGGTGAGTGTGAAGGTTATGGTTAGGGTTAGCCTAGGCTTCGGGTTAGGCTGAGAGTGAAGGTGAGGTTGAGGTTTAGGGTTAGGTTGAGGGTTAGGGTTAGGGTTAAGGTGAGAGTTAGGGTTCGATTAAGTTTAGGGTTAGGGTAAGCGTTACTCTGAGGGTGAGGGATATGGTTAGGTTGAGGGTTAGGGCTAGGGTTAGGGTTAGGGTGAGGGTGAGGGTGAGGGTTAGGGTTAGTGTTAGGGTGAGGCTTATGATGAGATTTAGGGTTAGGATTAGGGTTAGGGTGAGGGCTAGGGTGAGGGTGAGGTTTACGGTTAGGCTTAGGGTGAGGTTTAGGGTTAGGATTAGGGTTAGGATTAGTGTGAGTGTGAGGTTTAGGGTTAGAGTTAGGGTTAGGGTGAGGCTGAGGGTGAGGGTTAGGTTTAGGGTTAGTGTTAGAGTTAGGGTAACATTGAGTTTTAGTGTGAGGGTGAGGGTTAGGCTTAGTGTTACGATTAGGATTCGGGTGTTAGGGTGAGTGTGAGGGTTAGTGTTAGTGTTAGGTTTAGGGATAGGATTAGGCTTAGGGTAAGGGTGAGGGTGAGGGTTAGGGTTAGGGTGAGAGTTAGGGGTAGGGTTAGGGTGAGAGTTAGGGCTCGGTTTACATTTAGGGTTAGGGTGAGGGTTAGGGTTAGGGTTACAGTGAGGGTGAGGGTTATTTTTAGGTTGAGGGTTAGGGTCAGGCTTAGGTTTAGGGTGAGGGTTACGGTTAGGTTTAGGGTGAGGGTTAGGATGAGGATTAGGGTTAGGATTAGGGTTTGGGTGAGGGCTAGGGTGAGGTTTAGGATTAGTGTTTGGTTGAGGTTTAGGTTTAGTGTTAGAGTGTGGGTTAGGATATGTGTTAGGGTCACAGGGAGGGTGAGAGTTAGGGTTAGGGTGAGGTTTAGGGTTAGGATTTGGTTTAGGGTGAGGGTGAGTTTTAGGATTAAATTTAGGGTTAGGGGGAAGGTTAGGTCAAGAGTTAGGGTTAGGGTTAGTGTTAGAGTTAGGGTTACATTGAGTTTTAGTGTGAAGGTGAGGGTTAGGCTTAGTGTTAAAATTAGGATTCGCGTGTTAGGGTGAGTGTGAGGGTTAGTGTTAGGTTTAGGCTTAGGGTTAGGCTTAGGGTAAGGGTGAGGGAGATGGTTAGGGTTAGGTTGAGAGTTAGGGGTAGGGGTAGGGTGAGATTTAGGGCTCGGGTTAAATTTAGGGTTAGGGTGAGGGTTAGGATTAGGGTTACAGTGAGGGTGAGGGTTATTGTTAGGTTGAGGATTAGGGTTAGGCTTAAGATTAGGGTGAGGGTTAGGGTTAGGTTTAGTGTTAGGGTTAGGGTGAGGCTGAGGCTTAGGGTTACGGTTAGTGTTAGAGTTAGGGTTACACTGAGGGTTTGTGTGACTGTAAGGGTTAGGCTAAGTGTTAGGATTAGGATTAGGGTAAGGGTTAGGGTGAGTGTGAAGTTTAGGTTACGGTTAGGCTTAGGCTTATGGTTAGGCTGAGGGTGAGGGTGAGGTTTAGGGTTAGGCTGAGAGTTAGGGGTAGTTTTAGGGTGAGAGTTAGTATTCGGGTTAAGTTTAGGGTTAGGGTGAAAGTTAGGGTTAGGATTATGGTGAGTGTGAGTGTTAGTGTTAGGTTGAGGTTTAGGGTTAGGCTTAGGACTAGGGTTGGGTTGATGGTTAGGGTTGGGGTTATTGGGAGGTTTAGGATGAGGATTAGGGTTAGGATTAGGGTTTGGGTGAGGGCTCGGGCTCGGGCTCGGGCTCGGGTTAGTGTTTGGGTGAGGTTTAGGTTTAATGTTAGGTTTAGGATGAGGGTGAGTGTTACAGTGAGGGTGAGGTTTAGGGTTAGGGTGAGGGTTAGGGTTAGGATTAGGGTTAGGGTGAGTGTATGTGAGGGTTAGTGTTAGGGTTAGGCTTAGGCTTAGGGTTAGGCTGAGGGTGTGGATGGGGGTGAGTATTAGGGTTAGGGTTATGGTTAGGGTTAGGGTTAGGGTGTGGTTTAGGATGAGGGATATGGTTAAGATTAGGGTTAGGGTGAGGGCTAGGGTGAGGGTGAGGGTTAGATTAAGGGTTAGGCTTTGGCTTATCTTTAGGCTGATCATGAGGTTGAGGGTCAGGTTTAGGGTTAGGGTGATGTTTATTTTTATGGTTAGGTTGAAGGTTAAGATGAGGTTTAGGGTTAGGGTGAGGATGATGGTAAGGGTAAAGGTGAGGTTTAGCCTGAGGGTGAGGGTTAAGATAAGGGTGAGGGTGAGGGTTTGGTTTAGGGTTAGGGTTAGCATTAGGGTGATGGTTCTATTGAGGATTAGGTTTCGAGTTAGGGTTAGCGTTAGATTTAGGGTGAGGATGAGGGTTAGGGTTAGGGTGAGGATGAGGGTTAGAATTAGGATTAGGGTGAGGGCTAGCGTGAGGGTGAGGATTAGAGTTCGGGTTATGGTTAGGATGAAGTTTAGGATTAGGGTGCGTGTTAGGGTTAGTGTGAGGTTTAGTTTTAGGTTTAGGGTTAGTATTAGGATGAGGGTAAGTGTTAGGGTGACGGTTAATGTTATACTGAGGGTTCTGGTTAGGGTGAAGTTTAGGGTTTGGGTTAGGGTTATTGTTAGGGTCAGGGTTAGGGTCAGGGTTAGATTGAGGATGAGTGTTAAGGTTAGTGTGAGGTTTAGGGTGAGGATGATGATTAGGGTTAAGGTGAGGGCTAGGGTGAGGTACAGGGTTAGTTTTAGGGTGAATTTTAGGGTTAGGGTGATGGTTAGAGTTAGTGTTAGCATTAGTGTTAGCATTAGGCTTTGTGTTAGGGTGAGGGTAAATGTTAGGGTGAAGGTGAGGTTTAGGGTGAGGGTTATGTTTAGGGTGAGTGTTAGAGGTAGGGTTAGGGTTATTGTTAGGGTTAGTGTTAGGGTTACTGTTACGGTGAGGGGGAGGTTTAGGGTTAGGGTTAGGGTTAGGATGAGGTTTAGGTTTAGGTTTAGGGTTAGAATTAGGGTTAAGGTGAGGGTGAGGTTTAGGGATATAGTTAGGGATAGTGTTAGGGTTAGGGATAGGGTCAGGGTTAGGGTTAAGCTTAGGCTTAGGCTTAGGCTGAGGCTGAGCATGAGGGTGAGGTTTAGGGTTAGGGTTATGTGATGGTTAGGGTTAGGGTTAGGGAGAGGTTTAAGATGAGGTTTAGGGTTAGGAATAGGTTTAGGGTGAGGGCTAGGTTGAGGGTTAGGGTGAGGTTTAGGGATAGGTTTAGGTTTAAGATTTGGGTTAAGGTGAGGGTGAGTGTGAGATTTAGGGTTAGGGTTAAGGTGAGGCTTAGGGTTAGGGTGAGGGTTAGTTTCAGTGTTTGGGTTAGGGTGTGGGTGAGGCTGAGGATTAGGGTTAGGTTTAGGGTTAGGTTTAGGGTTTGGTTTAGGTTTAATGTTAGGGTTAGGGTTAGGGTTACCTTGAGGGTTAGGGTTAGGGTTAGGGTTAGGTTTAGGCTGTGGGTGAGGGTGGGTGTGAGGATTAGTTTTATGGTTAGTTTTAGGGTTAGTGTTGTGGTTAGGGTTGAGTTTGAAGTTAGGGTGAGGCTGAGGCTGAGGGTTATGGTTAGGGTTAGGATTAGGGTTAGGGTTAGTTTTATTGTTAGGGTTAGGGTTAAAATTACAGTGAGGTTGAAGTTGAGGATGAGGATAAGTTTTAGGGTTAGGGTTAGGGTGAGGTTTAGTGTTAGAGTTATTGTTAGGGGGAGGGTTATGGTGAGGTTTAAGGTTAGGGTTAGTGTTAGGGTTAGGGTGAGGGTGAGGGTTAGGTTGAGGTTTATGGATATGGTTATTGTTAGGATTATTGTTAGGGTGACCGTAGTATGAGGGTTAGGGTGAGGTTTAGGCTTAGGCTTAGGGTTAGGCTGAGGGTGAAGGTGGGGGTGAGGATTAGGGTTAGGGTAATGTTTAGGGTTAGGGTTAGTGTTATTGTTAGGGTTAGGTTTCGAGTTATTGTGAAGGTGAGGGTGTGGATGAGGTTTAGGGTTTGGGTTAGGGTGGAGTTTACAGTTAGGGTTAGTGTTAGTGTTAGTGTTAGGGTTAGGGTGAGGGTGAGGTTTAGGGTTAGATATAGGATTAGGGGGAGGGTTAGGGTTAGGCTTAGGGTTAGGGTTACAGTTAGGTTGAGGTTTAGGGTTAGGGTTAGTTTTAGAGTTAGACTTACTTTGAGGGTGAGTGTTAGGGTTACGGTTAGGGTTAGGGTTAGGGCGAAGTTTAGGGTTAGTGTAAGGGTTAGGGTTATGGTGTGGGTTAGGGTGAGGCTAAGGCTTAGTGTTAGAATTAGGATTAGTGTAAGGGTTAGGGTGAATTTGAGGGTTATGGTTAGGTTTAGGCTTAGGGTTAGGCTAGGCATGAGGTTGAGGTTAGGCTTAGGGTTAGGGTTAGGGATAGGGTGAGGTTTAATGTTAGGGTTAGGGTTAGAATTAAGGTTTGGTTGAGGGTGAGGTTTAGGGGTATAGTTAGGGTCAGGGTGAGGGTTAGGGTTAGGGTGAGGGTTAGGGTGGGGGTGACGGTAGGGTAAAGTTGAGTTTTAGGCTGAGGGTGAGGTTTATGGTAAGGGTGAGGGTTAGGTTTAAGGTGAGGGTTAGGGTTACGGTTTGGGTGAGGGTGAGGGTTAGATTGAGGATTAGTATTAGGGTTAGTGTGTGGTTTAGAGTGAGGATGAGAGTTAGGGTTAGGGTGAGGGCTAGGGTGAGGGTGAGGGTGACGGTTAGATTGAGGAATAGTGTTAGGGTTAGTGTGAGGTTTAGTGTGAGGATGAGGTTTAGGGTCAGGTTTATGGTTATGATTAATATTAGGGTTAGGCTTAAGGAGAGGGTTAGGGTGAGGGTGAGGTTCAGGATTAGTGTTCGAATTAGGATTAAGGTTAGGGTTAGGATGAGTGTGAGGGTTAGAGTTAGGTTTAGGTTTAGGCTTAGTGTTTGGCTGAAGGTGAGGGTGAGTGTGAGGGTTACCGTTAGGGTGAGAGTTAGGGGTAGGGTTAGGATGAGAGTTAGAGTTCAGGTTATGTTTAGGGTTAGGGTGAGGGTTAGGTTTAGGGTTACAGTGAGGGTGAGGTTAGGGTTAGGTTGAGGGTTAGGATTAGGCTTAGGATTAGGTTGAGGTTTAGTGTAAGTGTTAGGGTGAGGGTTAGGATGAGGATTAGTGTTAGGATTAGGGTTCAGGTGAGGGCTAGGGTGAGGGTGAGGGTTAGGATTAGTGTTTGGGTGAGGTTTAGGGTTAGGGTTAGGGTGAGGGTTAGGATATGTGTTAGGGTCACAGTGAGGGTGAGGGTTAATTTTAGGGTGAGTGTTAGGTTCAGGATTTGGGTTAGGGTCACGCTGAGTTTTAGGATTATATTTAGGGTTAGGGGGAGGGTTAGGTCAAGGGTTAGGGTTAGGGTTAGTGTTATGGTTAAAGTTAGGGTGAGGGTTAGGTTGACTTTAGGGTTAGGTTTAGGGTTAGGATTAGGGTAATGGTTAGGGTGGGTGAGGCTTAGGGTTAGGGTTAGGCTTAGGGTTAGGATTATGCTGAGGGTGAGGGTGGGGTGAGGATTAAGGTTAGGGTGATGGTTAGGGTTAGCATTAGGGTGAGGATTAGGATGAAGGATAAGGTTAGGATTATTGTTAGGGTGAGGGCTAGGGTGATTGTGAAGGTAAGGGTAAGGTTAGGCTTAGACTTAGGTTTAGGCTGAGCATTATTTGGAGGGTGAGGGTTAGGTTAGAGTGATGGTTAGGTTTACGGTTAGGGTGAGAGTTAGGATGAGGTTTAGGGTTAGGGTGAGGATGATGGTAATGGTAAAGGTGAGGATTAGGCTCAGGGTGAGATTTAAGATTAGGGTGAGGTTTAGGATTAGGTTTAGGATTAGGGTTAGGGTTAGGGTGAGGGTTCGATTGAGCTTTAGGGTTAGGGTTAGGGTTAGTGTGAGGTTTAGTTTGAGGATGAGGGTTAGGGTTAGGGTGAGGGTGAGGGTTAGAATTAAGGTTAGGGTGAAGGCTAGGTTGAGGGTGAGGGTTAGAGTTAGTGTTAGGGTTAGGGTGAGGTTTAGGATTAGGGTGAGGGTTAGGGTTAGGGTTACGGTTAGTGTTAGGGTGAGAGTGTTAGTGTGACTGTTAATGTTATCGTGAGGGTTCTGGTTAGTGTGACGTTTAGGGTTAGGGTTAGGGTTATTGTGAGTGTTAGGGTTAGGGTTAGGTTTACGGTGTGGGTGAGGGTGAGGGTTAGGATTAGGTTAGGGTGAGGTTTAGTGTTAGGGTTAGGGTGAGAGTTAGGTTTAGGGTGAGGGTGAGGTTTAGGGCTAGAGTTAGGGTTAGGGTGAGTGTTAGGGTTAGGGTGAGGATTAGGGTGTGGGTGACGGTAAGGGTAAAGGTGAGGGTTAGGCTGAGGGTGAGGGTTAAGGTAAGGGTGAGGGTTAGGGTTAAAGTGAGGGTTAGGTTTAGGGTTAGGATAAAGATGAGGGTTAAATTGAGGATTAGTATTTGGGTTAGTGTGAGCTTTAGGGTGAGGATGAGGATTAGGGTTAAGGTGAGGGCTATGGTGAGGGTGAGGCTTAGGGGTAGTGTTAGGGTGAGGTTTAGGGGTAGGGTGAAGATTAGGGTTAGTGAGTATTAGTGTTAGCATTAGGGATATAGTGTTAGGGTGAGGGTAAATGTTAGGGTTAAGGTGAGGTTTAGGGTGAGGGTTAGGGTTAGGGTTAGGGTTATTGTTAGGATTAGGGTTACTGTGAGGGTGATGGTTAGGGTTAGGTTTAGGTTGAGGTTTAGGTTTAGGGTTAGGGTTAGAGTTGGGTTTAGCGTGAGGGTGAGGTTTAGGGTTAGAGTTAGGGATAGTGTTATGTTTGGGGATAGGGTGAGGGTTAGGGTTAGGCTTAGGCTAAGGCTTAGGCTTAGGACCAGCATAAGGTTGAGGGTTAGGGTGATGGTTAGGGTGAGGGTTAGGGTTAGGGTTATAATGAGGTTTAGGTTGAGGTTTAGGCTTAGGATTAGTTTTGGGGTGAGGGCTAGTATGAGGGTTAGGTTGAGGTTTAGGGATAGGTTTAGGTTTAGAATTTGCATTATGGTGAGGGTGAGTGTGAGGGTTAGGGTTAGGGTTAGGGTTAGGGTTAGGGTGAGGGTTAGTGTTAGGGTTTGTGTTACGGTGAGGGTGAGGCTGAGGATTAGGGTTAGCTTTAGGGTTTGTTTTAGGGTTAGGGTTATTTTTAGGGTTTGGGTTAGGGTTAGGGTTACCTTGAAGGTTTGGGTTAGGTTTAGGGTTAGGGCTATGGTTAGGCTGAGGGTGAGGGTGGGTGGGGAGGATGAGGGTTAGGGTTAGGTTTAGGGTTATTGTTAGTGCTATGGTTAGGGTTAAGTTTGCTGTGAGGGTGAGGCTGAGGTTGAGGGTTATGGTTAGGGTTAGGATTAGGGTTAGGGTTAGTGTTAGGATTAGGATTAGGGTTAGGGTTATGGTGACGGTGAGGTTTAGGGTTATGGTTAGGGTGAGGTTTAGGGTTAGGGTTAAGGTTAGGGTTAGAGTTATGGTGAGGGTGAGGGTTAGGGTTAGGGTTAGGGTTAGAGTTAGGGTGAGGTTTAGGGTTAGATTTAGGGTTAGCATTACAGTGAGGGTGAGGGTGCCACTGAGTGTGAGGTTTAGGGTTTGAGTTAGGGTTAGGATTAGGCTGAGTGTTAGGGTTAGGGTTAGTGGTAGAGTTTGGGTTATATTGAGGGTTAGGGTGAGGGTCAGGGTAAGGCTTACTCTTAGGATTAGGATTAGGGTAAGTGTTAGAGTGAGTGTGAGGGTTAGAGATAGGGTTAGAATTAGGGTTAGGTTTAAGCTGAGCATGAGGTTGAGTGTGAGGGTTAGGGTTCTGGATAGAGTGAGGTTTAGTGTTAGGGTTACCTTTAGAGTTAGGGTTAGGTTGAGGGTGAGGTTTAGGGGTAGGGTTAGGGACAGGGTGAGGGTTAGGTTTAGGGTTAGGGTGACGGTGAGGGTTAGATTGAGGATTAGTGTTAGATTTAGTGTGAGGATGAGGGTAGGGTGAGGATGAGGGTGAGGGTTAGATTGGGGATTAGTGTTACGGTTAGTGTGCGGTTTATGGTGAGGATGAGGTTTAGGGTTATGTTTAGGGTTAGGATTAATGTTAAGGTTAGGCTTAATGTGAGGGATAGGGTGAGGGTGAGGTTTAGGGTTAGTGTTAGGATTAGGATTAGGGTTAGGTTTAGGGTGAGTGTGAGGGTTAGGGTTAGGTTTATTGTTACGCTTAGTGTTTGGCTGAAGGTGAGGGTGAGTGTGAGGTTTAGGATTAGGGTGAGTGTTAGGGTGAGAGTTAGGGTTCGGATTAATTTTAGGGTTAGAGTGAGGGTTATGGTAAGGGTTACAATGAGGGTGAGTGTTAGGGTTAGGTTGAGGGTTAGGGTTAGGGTTAGGGTGAGAGTTAGGTTTTGATTTAAGTTTTGCTTAGGGTAAGGGTTATGGTAAGGTTTACAGTGAGGGTGAGTGTTAGGGTTAGGTTGAGGGTTAGGGTTAGGGTTAGAGTTAGGGTGAGGGTGATGGTGAGGTTTAGGTTTAGGGTTAGGGTTAGGGTGACGCTGATGGTTAGGGTTAGTGTTAGCCTTAGAGTTAGGGTTACATTGAAGGTTAGGGTGAGGGTGAGGGTTAGGCTCAGTGTTAGGATTAGGATTAGGGTAAGGTTTAGTGTGAGTGTGAGGGTTAGAATTAGGGTTAGGTTTAGGCTTAGTGTTAGGCTGAAGGTGAGGGTTACAGTGAAGTTTAGGGTCAGGGTGAGTGTTAGGGTTAGGTTTAGGATGAGAGTTCGGGTAAGGGTTAAATTGAGGGTGAATGTTATTGGTGAGTGTTATTGGTAGGATGAGGGTTAGCGTTAGGGTTAGGGTGAGAGTTAGGGTTCGGTTTAAGTTTAGGGTTAGGGTTAGGGTTACGGTAAGTGTGAGGGTTAGTGTTAGGTTGAGGGTTATGGTTAGGCTTAGGATTAGGGTGAGGGTTAGGGTTAAGGTGAGGTTTAGGGATAGGGTTAGTGTTATTGTTAGGGTTAGGGATAGGATGAGGGTTAGATTGAGGATTAGTGTTAGGTTTAGTGTGAGGTTTAGGCTTAGGATGAGGATTAGAGTTAGGGTGAGGGCTAGGATGAGGGTGAGGGTTACGGTTAGTGTTAGGGTGAGTTTTAGGGTTAGGAAAATGGTTAAAGTTAGTGTGAGCATTAGTGTTGCGTTAGAGTTTGTTTTAGGGTGAGGGTAAATGTTAGGGTGAAGGTGAGGGATAGGGTTAGATTAGGGTTATTGTTATTGTTAGAGTTAGGGTTACTGTTTCGGTGAGTGTGAGGGTTAGGGTTAGGTTTAGGGGTAGGGTGAGGTTTAGGTTTAGAGTTAGGGTTAGGGTGAGTGAGAGGTTTAGGGTTAGAGTTAGGGATAGTGTTAGGGTTAGGGATAGGGTGAGGGTTAGGCTTAGCCTTAGGCTTAGGCTTAGGCTGAGGCCGAGCATGAGGGTGAGGTTTAGGGTTAGGGTTAGGGAGACGGTTAAGTTTAGGGTTATTGTGAGATTCAGGATGAGGTTTAGGGTTAGGATTAGGTTTAGGGTAAGGGCTAGGATTAGGGTTAGCTTGAGGTTTAGGGATAGGTTTATGTTTAGGATTTGGGTTAGGTTGAGGGTGAGTGTGAGGGTTAGGGTTAGGGTTAGGGTGAGATTTATGTTTAGGGTGAGGGTTCGTGTTAGGGTTTGGGTTAGGGTGAGGTTCAGGCTGAGGATTAGGTTTAGGTTTAAGGTTAGGTTTAGGGTTTCGTTTAGGTTTAATGTTAGTGTTAGGGTTAGGTTTACCTTGAGGGTTAGGGTTAGGGTTAGGGTTAGGCTGAGTGTGAGGGCGAGTGTGAGGATTAGGGTTAGGGTTAGGGTTAGCATTATTGTTAGTGTTAGGGTTAGGGTTAAGTATGCAGTGAGGGTGAGGCTGAGGGTGAGAGTTATGGTTAGGGTTTGGATTAGGGTTAGGGTTAGTGTTATTGCTAGGATTAAGGTTAGAGTTAGGGTTAGGGGGAGGTTTATGGTGAGGTTTAGAGTTAGGATTAGTGTTAGTGTTAGGTTGAGGGTGAGGGTTAGGTTGCTGTTTAGGGATAGGTTTAGGGTTAGGATTAGGTTTAGGGTGAGTGTGAGTATGAGGGTTAGCCTGAGGGTTAGGCTTAGGCTTTGGGTTAGGCTTTGGGTGAGGGTGGGGGTGAGGATTAGGATTAGGGTTAGTGTTTTGGTTAGGGTTAGGATGAGGGTAAGGGTTAAGATGATGGTTGGGGTGAGGGTGAGTGTTTGGTTTAGGGTTAGGATTAGGGTTAGGTTTAGAGTTAGGATTTGTGTTATTGTTAGGGTTAGGGTTAGAGTTATGATGAGGGTGGGGTTGAGCGTGAGGTTGAGGGTTAGGTTTAGATTTAGGGTAAGTTGGAGAGTTAGTTCAAGTGTTGATGTTAGGGATAGTGTTAGGGTTAAGGTTAAGGTTAAGGTCAGTTTCAGGTTGAGGTTTAGGTTTAGGGTAAGGTTTAGGGTTAGGGTTAGGGTTAGGGTTAGGCTGAGGGTGGGGGTGACTGTATGGGTAAAGGTGAGGGTTAGGCTGAGGGTGAGGGTTAGTTTTAGAGTGAGGGTTAGGGTTAGGATTAGGGTGAGGGTGAGGGTTAGATTGAGTATTAGTGTTAGGATTCGTGTGAGGTTTAGGGTGAGGATTAGGTTTAGGTTTAGGGTTAGGATTTATATTAGGGTTAGACTTAAGGTGAGGGTTAGGCTGAGGGTGAGGTTTAGAGTTAGTGTTGGATTAGGATTAGGTTTAGGGTTAGGGTGAGTGTGAGGGTTAGTGTTAGTGTTAGGTTTAGGCTTACTCTTAGGCTGAAGGTGAGGTTGAGGGTGAGGGTTAGGGTTAGGGTGAGTGTTAAAGTTAGGGTTAGGGTGAGAGTTAGGGTTCGGGTTAAGTTTAAGGTTAGGGTGAGGGTTAGGGTAAGGGTTACAGTGAGGTTGAGGGTTAGGGTTAGATTGAGGTTTAGGTTTCATGTTAGGGTGAGGGTTAGGATGTGGGTTAGAGTTAGGATTAGGGTTAGTGTGAGAGCTAGGGTGAGGGTAAGGTTTAGGTTTAGTGTTAGGGTGAGGTTTAGGGTTAGGTTTAGGGTGAGGGTTAGGGTGAGGGTGAGGTTTAGGGTTAGTGTTAGGGTTAGGGTGAGGCTGTGGGTGAGGCTTAGGGTTAGGGTTAGTGTTAGAGTTAGGGTTTCGGTGAGGGTTAGGGTGAGGATGAGTGTAAGGCTTAGTGTTAGGATTAGGATTAGGGTAAAGGTTAGTGTGAGGGTGAGGGTTAGTTTTAGGGTTAGGGTTAGGTTTAGGGTTAGGCTTAGGGTGAGGGTGAGGTTGATGGTTAGGGTTAGGGTGAGAGTTTGGGGTAGAGTTTTTGTGAGAGCTAGGGTTCAGGTTAAATTTAGGGTTAGGGTGAGAGTTAGGGTTAGTGTTACAGTGAGGGTGATGGTTAGGGTCAGGTTGAGGGTTAGGGTTAGGCTTAGGATTAGGGTGAGTGTTAGGGTGAGGGTTAGGATGAGGATTATGGTTAGGATTAGCCTTAAGGTGAGGGCTCAGGAGAAGGTGAGAGTTAGGGTTTGGGTTAGGGTTAGGTTTAGGGTTAGGGTTAGGGTTAGGGTGAGGGATAGGGTGAGGTTTAGGGTTAAGGTGAGGGTGAGAATTAGGGTTTTGGTGAGGGTTAGGGTTAGGATTAGGGTTACAGTGAGGGTGAGGGTTCGATTGAGCATTAGGGTTAGGGTTACGGTTAGTGTGAAGTTTAAGGTGAGGATGAGGGTTAGGGTTAGGGTTAGGGTGAGGGTTAGAATTAGATTTAGGTTGAGTGCTAGGGTGAGGGTTAGGGTGAGAGTTAGGATTAGGTTTCAGTTTAGGATTTGGTTTAGAGTGAAGTTGAGTGTGAGGTTTAGGGTTAGGGTTAGGCTTAGGCTTAGGGTTAGGTGAGGGTTATTGTTAGGGTTTGGGTTAGGGTGAGGTTGAGGCTGAGGATTAGGGTTAGGTTTAGGGTTTGGTTTAGGGTTAGGGTTAGTGTTAGTGTTAGGGTTAGGGTTAGGGTTACCTTGAGGGTTAGGGTTAGGTTTAGGTGTAGGGTTAGGGTAAGGCTGAGTGTGAGGATGGGGAGGAGGCTTAGGGTTAGGGTTAGGGTTAGGGTTGTTGTTAGTGTTATGGTTAAGTTTGCAGTGAGGGTGAGGCTGAGGGTGAGAGTTATTGTTACGGTTAGGATTAGGGTTAGGGTTAGTGTTATTGCTAGGGTTAGGGTTAGAGTTACAGTGAGGTTGAGGGTGAGGGTTAGGTTTAGGGTTAGGTTTAGGGTTAGAGTTAGGGTTAGGGTTAGGGTGAGGATGAGGTTTAGGGTTAGAGTTAGGGTTAGGCGAGGTTTAAGGTGAAGTTTAGGGTGAGGGTGAGGGTTAGGATGAGGGTTAGGGTTAAGGTGAGGGTGAGAGTTAGGTTTATGTTGAGGGTTAGGGTTAGGATTACGGTTACAGTGAGGGTGAGTGTTATTGTTAGGGTTAGGGTTAGGGTTATGTTTACTGTGAGGGTGAGGGTGAGGGTTAGGGTTAGAGTGAGGTTCAATCTTAGGGTTAGGGTTAGAGTTAGGATTAGGGTGAGGATGAGGTTTAGGTTTAGATTTAGGGTAAGGGTGAGGCTGAGGTTGAGATTTGGGTTTAGGGTTAGTGTTAGAGTTAGGGTTAGGTTGAGGGTTAGGGTGAAGGTGAGGGTGAGGGTTAGGCTTACTCTTATGATTAGGATTAGGGTAAGTGTTAGGGTGAGTGTGAGGGTTAGGGATACGTTTTGGTTTAGGCTTAGGGTTAGGTGAGAGTGAGGGTGAAGGTGAGGGTGAGATTTAAGTTGAGGGTTAAGGTTAGTTTTGGGTGAGAGTTAGGGTTCGGTTAAGTTTAGTGTTAGGGTGAGAGTTAGGGTTAGGATTAGGGTTAGGGTGAGGGCTAGGCTGAGGGTGAGGTTTAGGGTTAGTGTTAGGGTACGATTTAGGGTTATGGTTAGGGTTTGTGTTAGGGTTAGGATGAGGATTATGGTTAAGATTATGGTTGGGGTGAGGGTGAGTGTGAGGTTGAGGGTTAGGGTTAGATTTAGGGTTAGTTGAAGGGTTAGTTCGAGGGTTAATGTTAGGGTTAATGTTAGGGTTAAGGTTAAGGTTAGGTTGAGGTTAAGGTTTAGGGTTAGGGTTAGGGTTAGGATTAGGCTTAGGGTGAGGGCTAGGGTGAGGGTGAAGTTTAGGGTAAGGGATAAGCTTAGGCTTAGGTTTAGGCTGAGCATGAGGTTTAGAGTGAGGGTTAAGCTTAGGGATAGGGTGAGGTTTAGTGTTAGGGTTAGGGTTAGAGTTAGGGTTAGGGTGAGGGTGAGGTTTAGGGGTAGGGTTAGGGTCAGGGAGGGTGCTAGGATTAGGGTGAGTGTTAGGATGGGGGTGATGGTAAGGGTAAAGGTGAGAGTTAGGTTGAGGGTGAGGGTTATGATAAAGGTGAGGGTTAGGTTTATGGTTAGGGCTAGGGTTTGGGTTCGGGTGAGGGTGAGTGTTAGATTGAGGATTAGTGTTAGGGTTAGTGTGAGGTTTAGGGTGAGGATGAGGTTAAGGGTTAGGGTTAGGGTTAGGATTAATGTTAGGGTTAGGCTTAAGGTGAGGGTGAGGGTGAGGGTGAGGTTTAGGGTTAGTGTTAGGATTAGGATTAGGGTAGGTTTAGGGTGAGTGTGAGGTTTAGGTTTAGTTATAGGGTTAGGCTTAGTGTTTGGCTGAAGGTGAGGGTGAGGGTGAGGGTTATGGTTAGGGTGAGTGTTAGGGTTAGGGTGAGAGGTAGGATTCAGGTTAAGTTTAGGGTTAGGTTGAGGGTTAGGTTAAGGGTTAAATTGAGGGTGAGGGCTAGGGTGAGGGTGAGGTTTAGGTTTAGGGTTAGGGTGAGGTTTATGGTTAGGTTTAGGGTTAGGGTTAGGGTGAGGGTGAGGCTTAGGCTTAGAGTTAGCGTTAGGGTGAGGCTGAGGGTGAGGGTTAGGGTTAGGGTTAGTGTTGGAGTTAGGGTTACTGTGAGGGTTAGAGTGAGGTTGATGGTAAGGCTTAGTGTTAGGATTAGGATTAGGTAAAGTGTTAGGTTGTGTGTGAGGGTTAGGGTTAGGCTTGGGGTTAAGCATAGGGTGAGGGTGAGGGTGAGTGTTAGGGTTAGGGTGAGAGTTAGAGGTAGGGTTAGGGTGAGAGTTATGGATCGGGTTAAGTTTAGGGTCAGAGTGACGGTTAGGGTTAGGGTTACAGTGAGGGTGAGGGTTAGGGTTAGGTTGAGGGTTAGGGTTAGGCTTAGGATTAGGGTGAGTGTTAGTGTAATGTTACAATGAGGGTTAGGATGAGGATTAGGGTTATGATTAGGGTTCGGGTGATGGTAGGGTCTGGTTGAGTGTTAGGATTAGTGATTGGGTGAGGTTTTGGGTTAGGTTTAGGGTGAGGTTTAGGATATGGGTTAGGGTTACAGTGAGGGTGAGGGTTAGGGTTAGGTTGAGGTTTAGGGTTAGGATTTGGGTTAGGGTGAGGGTGAGTTTTAGGATTATATTTAGGGTTAGGGGGAGGGTTAGGTCAAAGGTTAGGATTAGGGTTAGTATTAGGGTTAAGCTTAGGTTGAGAATTAGGTTGAGGTTTAGGTTTAGGGTTAGGATTAGGGTTAGGGTAAGGCTATGTGAGAGTTAGGGTTAGGCTTAGGCTTAGGGTTAGGGTTGTGCTGAGGGTGAGGGTGGGGGTGAGGATTAGGGTTAGGGTGATGGTTAGGGTGAGGGCTAGGGTGAGGGTGAGGGTAAGGGTAAGGGTAAGGCTTAGGCTTAGGTTTAGGCTGAGCATGAGGTTGAGGGTGAGGGTTAGCGTAGGGTGATGGTTAGGTTTATGGTTAGGGTGAGGGTTAGGATGAGGTTTAGGGTTAGGGTGAGTATGATGGTAAGGGTAAAGGTGAGGTTTAGGCTGAGGGTGAGGATTAAGATAAGGGTGAGGGTTAGGATTAGGTTTAGGGTTATGTTTAGGGTTAGTGTGAGAGTTCGATTGAGCATTAGGGTTAGAGTTACGGTTAGTGTGAGGTTTAGGGTGAGGATGAGGGTTAGGGTTAGGGTGAGGGTGAGTGTTAGAATTAGAGTTAGGTTGAGTGCTAGTGTGAGGGTTAGGGTGAGGGTTAGGGATAGGTTTAGGTTTAGGATTTGGATTAGGATGAGTTTGAATGTGAGGGTTAGGGTTCGGGTTAGGCTTAGGGTTAGGGTGAGGGTTAGTGTTAGGGTTTGGGTTAGGGTGAGGTTGAGGCTGAGGATTAGGGTTAGGTTTAGGGTTTCGTTTTGGGTTAGGGTTAGGGTTAGGGTTAGGGTTAGGATTAGGGTAACCTTGAGGGTTAGGTTTAGGGTTAGGGTTAGGTTTAGGGTTAGGCTGAGTGTGAGTGTGCGGCGGAGGATTAGAGTTAGGGATAGGGTTAGGGTTATTGTTAGTGTTATGGTTAGAATTAAGTTTGCAGTGAGGGTGAGGCTGAGGATGAGGGTTATGGTTAGTGTTAGGATTAGGGTTAAGGTTAGTGTTATTGTTAGGGTTAGTGTTAGAGTTACAGTGAGGTGGAGGGTGAGGGTTAGGTTTAGGGTGAAGTTTAGGTTTAGAATTAGGGTTAGGGTTAGTGTGAGGGTGAGGTTTAGGGTTAGAGTTTGGGTTAGAGTGAGGTTTAGGGTTAGTTTTTGGGTTGAGAGGAGGGTGTGTGTTAGGTTGAGGTTTAGGGATAGGCTTAGGGTTAGGATTAGGGTTAGGGTGAGCGTGAATATGAGGGTTAGGGTGAGGGTTAGGCTTAGGCTTAGGGATAGGCTGAGGGTGAGGGTGGGGGTGAGGATTAGGGTTAGGGTGATAGATAGGGTTACAGTTAGTGTTATTGTTAGGTTTAAGGTTCATGTTAGGGTGAAGATGAAAGTACGGGTGAGGGTTAGGCTTAGGATTAGGGTAGGGTTTAGGGTTAGGGTTAGAGTTAGGGTGAAGGTGAGGGTGAGGTTTAGGGTTAGATATTGTGTTTGGTTGAGGGTTAGGGTGAGGGTTAGGGTTAGGGTTAGTGTTAGGGTTAGGGTGAGGATGAGGTTTAGGGTTAGATATAGCGTTAGGGGGATGGTTAGGGTTAGGGTTAGGGATAAGGGTAGGGTGAGGTTTAAGTTTAGGGTTAAGGTTAGGGTTAGAATTACAGTGAGGGTGAGGGTAAAGGTTAGTGTGAGGTTTAGGCTTAGGGTTAGTGTTAGGGTTAGGCTGAGTGTTAGGGTTAGTGTTAGTGTTAGAATTAGAGTTATAGTGAGGGTTATGGTGAGGGTGAGGGTAAGGCTTAGTGTTAGGATTAGGATTAGTGTAAGGTTTATTTTGAGTGTGAGGGTTAGGGTTAGGGTTAGTGTTAGGCTTAGGGTTAGGCTGAACATGAGGTTGAGTGTGAGTGTTAGGGTTAGGGATAGGGTGAGGTTTAATTTTAGGTTTAGGGTTAGAGTTAGGGTTAGGTTCAGGGTGAGTTTTAGGGGTAGGTATAGAGTAAGGGTGAGGGTTTAGGGTTAGGGTGAGTGTTAGGATGAGCGTCAGGGTGAGGGTTAGGGTTAGGGTGATAGTTAGGCTTTGGGTTAGGTTTAGGGTTAGGTTGAGGGTTAAGTTAAGGGTTACAGTGAAGGTGAGGGTTAGGGTTAGGTTGAGGGTTAGTGTTAGTGTTATTGTTAGGGTGAGGGTTAGGATGAGGGTTAGGGTTAGGGTGAGGCCTAGGGTGAGGGTGAGGTTTAGGGTTAGGGTTAGGGTGCGGTTTAGGTTTAGGTTTAGGGTTAAGGTTAGCGTTAGGGTGAGGGTTCGATTGAGGATTAGGGTACGGGTTAGGGTTACTTTTAGGTTTAGGGTGAGCATGAGGGTTAGTGTTAGGGTGAGTTTGAGGTTTAGAATTAGGGTTATGATGAGTGCTAGGATGAGGGTTAGGATGACGGTGAGGGTGGGGGTGAGGATTAGGGTTAGGGTGAGAGTTATTGTTAGGGTGAGGGTGAGATTTAGGGTTAGAGTTAGGTTTTGGGGGAGGGTTTGGGTGAGGTTTAAGGTTAGAGTTAGTGTTAGGGTTATGGTGAGGGTGAGGGTTAGGTTGAGGTTTAGCGATAGGGTTGGTTTAGGATTAGGGTTAGGGTGAGCATGAGTATGAGGGTTAGGGTGAGGGTTAGGCTTAGGGTTAGGGTTATGCTGAGGGTGAGGGTGGGGGTGAGTATTAGGGTTAGGGTGATGTTTAGGGTTAGGGTTAGCGTTAGGGTTTGAGTTAGGGTGACGGTGAGGGTGGGTGTGAGGTTAAGGCTTAGGGTTAGGGTGGAGTTTAGGGGGAGGGTTAGGGTTAGGGTTAGGATTAGGTTTAGTGTTAGGTATAGTGTGAGGGTGAGGGTTAGGGTTAGGGTTTGGGTTAGAATTTCCGTGAGGGTAAGATTGCGGGTGAGTGTGAAGTTTAGGGTTAAGTGTATGGTTAGGCTTAGGTTTATGCTTAGGGTTAGGCTGAGAGTGAGGGTGAGTGTGAGGGTTAGGGTTAAGTTGAGGTTTAGGGTTAGGGTCATGGGGAGGGTTAGGATGAGGGTTAGGGTTAGGATTAGGGTTAGGGTGAGGGCTAGGGTGATGATTATGTTTATGTTTAGGGTTAGGGTGAGGTTTAGGTTTAGGGTTAGGTTTCAGGTTAGGGTTAGGTTGAGGTTTAGAGTTAGAGTTAGTGTTATGGTGAGGGTTAGGTTTATGGTTAGAGTTAGGTTTAGGGTGAGGTTTAGGTTGAGGGTTAGGGATAGGGTTAGTGTTAGGGTTAGGTTTAGAGTGAGTGTTAGAGAGAGGGTTTGGGTTAGGGTTAGGGTTAGGGATAGGATTATTGTTAGGGTAAAGGTGAGTGTGTTTTTTAGGGTTAGGTTTAAGGTTCGGCTTAGGGTTAGGGTGAGGGTGAGGTTGAGGGTGAGGGTTAAGTTTAGGTTGAGGGTTAGGGTTAAGGTTAGGGGAGGGATAGGATGAGGGTTAGGGTTAGGATTAGGGTTAAGGTAAGGACTAGGGTGAGGGTGACGTTTAGGGTGAGGTTTAGCTTTAGGGTTAGGGTTAGGGATAGGGTGAGTTTGAGGTTTAGGGTTAGGGTGAGGCTGAGTTTGAGGGTTAGGTTTAGGGTTAGTGTTAGGGTTAGAGTTAGGGTTGGGTGAGGTTTAGGGTGAGGGTTAGGGTTAGGTTTAGGGTTAGGCTTAAGGTTAGGCTGAGAGTGAGGGTAAGGGTGAGGGTTAGGGTTAGGGTGAGGGTAAGGTTTAGGGTTATGGGGAGGGTTAGGATGAGGGTTAGGGTTAGGATTAGGGTTAGTGTGAGGGCTAGGGTGAGGGTTAGTTTTAGGGTTAGGTTTAGGGTGAGGTTTAGGTGTAGTGTTAGGGTTAGGGTGTGGGTGAGGTATAGGGTTAGAGTTATGGTAAGGTTGAGGCTGAAGTTGAGATTTAGTGTTAAGGTTAGTGTTAGACTTAGGGTTAGGGTGAGGGTTAGGGTGAGGGTGAGGTTTAGGCTTAGAGTTAGGATTAGGGAATGGGTAAGGTAAGTGTGAGTGTGAGGGTTAGGGTTAGGGTAAGACTTAGGCTTAGGGTTACGCTGTGGGTGAGGGTGAGGGTGAGGATTAGGGTTAGGGTGAGGGTTAGGGTTAGGGTTAGGATTAGGATTAGGGTTAGGGTTAGGCTGAGGGTGAGGGTGAGGGTGAGGTTTAGGGTTAGGGATATGGTGAGGGTTAGGGTTGGTTGATGTTTATTGTGAGGGTAAAGGTTAGGGTTAGGGTTAAGATTATGGTTAGGGTGAGTGTTAGGATTAGGGTTAGGGTTAGGGTTAGGTTTAGGGATAAGGTTAGTGTTATTGTTAGGGTTAGGGTTAGAGTCATGGTCAGGGTGAGGGTGAGGGTGAGGGTGAGGTTTAGGGTTAGGGTTAGGGTGAGGTTTAGGTTTAGGTTTATTCTTAGAGTTAGGGTGAGGGTGAGGTTTAGTGTTAGATTTAATGTTAGTTGGAGGGTTAGGTCCAGCGTTAATGTTAGGGTTAGTGTTAGGGTTAAGGTTAGGGTTAGGGTTAGGCTGAGGTTTAGGGATAGGGTTAGGTTTATGCTTAGGGTTAGGATTAGGGTTAGGTTGAGGGTGAGTGTGAGGTTTAGGGTTAGGCTTAGTCTTAAACTTTGGGTTAGGCTGAGGGTGAGGGTGGGGGTGAGGATTAGGGTTAGGGTGATGGTTATAGTTAGGGTTATGGTGAGGGTTAGGATGAGGGTTAGGCTTAGAGTGAGGGCTAGGATGAGGGTGAAGTTTAGGGTAAGGGATAAGTTTAGACTTAGGGTTAGGCTGAGCATGAGGTTGAGGGTTAGTGATAGGTTGAGGTTTAGTGTTAGCATTAGGGTTAGAGTTAGGGTTAGGGTGAGGGTGAGGTTTAGGGGTAGTTTTAGGGTCAGAGTGAGGGGTAGGGTTAGGGTGAGGGTTAGGGTGGGTGTGATGGTAAGGGTAAGGGTGAGAGTTAGGCTGAGGGTCAGGGTTATGGTAAGGGTGAGGGTTAGGTTTAGGGTGAGGGTTAGGGTTAGGGTGAGGGTGAGGGTTTGGGTTAGACTGAGGATTAGTGTTAGGGTTAGTGTGAGGTTTAGGGTGAGGATGAGGGTTAGGGTTAGGGTGAGGGCTAGGTTGAGGGTGAGGTTGAGGGTTAGATTGAGGATTAGTGTTAGGTTTAGTGTGAGGTTTATGGTGAGGATAAGATTTAGGGTTAGGGTTAGGGTTAGAATTAATGTTAGGGTCAGTCTTAACGTGAGGGTTAGAGTGAGGGTGAGGTTTAGGGTTAGTGTTAGGATTAGGATTAGGGTTGGGTTTAGGGTGAGTGTCAGGGTTAGGGTTAGGCTTAGTGTTAGGCTGAAGATGAGGGTGAGTGTGAGGGTTAGGTTTAGGATGAGTGTTAGGGTTAGGGTTATGGTGAGAGTTAGAGTTCCGGTTAAGTTTAGGGTTAGAGTGAGGGTTAGTGTAAGGGTTACAGTGAGGGTGTGGGTTAGAGTTAGTTTGAGGGTTAGGGTTATGGTTAGTGTTAGGGTGAGGTTTAGGATCAGGGTTAGGGTTAAGATTAGGATTAGGGTGAGGGCTATGGTGAGGGTGAGGTTTAGGGTTAGGGTTAGGGTGAGGTTTAGTGTTAGGTTTAGGGTTAGGGTTAGGGTGAGCGTGAGGTTTAGGGTTAGAGGTAAGTTTAGGTTGAGTCTGACGGTGAGGTTTATGGTTAGGGTTAGTGTTAGAGTTATTGTTACTGTGAGGGTTAGGGTCAGGTTAAGGGTAAGGCTTCGTGTTAGGATTGGGATTAGAGTAAGTGTTAGGGTGAGTGTGAGGGTTAGGTTTAGGGTTAGGGTTAGGCTTAGGGTGAGGTTGAGGGTGAGGGTTAGTGTTAGGGTGAGAGTTAGGTGTAGGGTTAGGGTGAGAGTTAGGGTTCGAGTTAAATTTAGGGTTAGGGTGAGGGTTAGGGTTAGGGTTACAGTGAGGGTGAGGGTTAGGGTTAGGTTGAGGGTTAGGGTTAGGTTTAGGATTAGGTTGAGTGTTAGGGTTAGTGTTAGGGTTAGGGTGAGGGTGACGTTTAGGGTTAGATATAGGGTTAGGGTGAGGATTAGGTTAGGGATAGGGTTAGGGTTTGGGTGAGGTTTAGGGTTAGGGTTAGAGTTAGGGTGAGAATTACAGTGACGGTGAGGGTGCAGGTTAGTTTGAGGTTTAGGTTTAGAGTTAGGGTTAGGGTTATGCTCAGTGTTAGGGTTAGGGTTAGTGTTAGAGTTAGTGTTATGGTGAGGAAGTAGGGGGAGGGGGAGGGTAAGGCTTACTGTTAGGATTAGGAATAGGGTAATGGTTTGGGTGAGTGTGAGGGTTAGGTTTAGTGTTAGTGTTAGGGTAAGGCTGAGCATGAGGTTGAGTGTGAGGGTTAGGGTTAGGGATATGGTGAGGTTTAGTGTTAGGGTTAGGGTTAGAGTTAGGGTTAGGGTTAGGATGAGGGTCAGGGTGGGGCTGAGGATTTGGGTTAGACTTAGGGTTATTGTTAGGGTGATGATGAGTTTTAGGATTAGAGTTAGGTTTAGGGTGAGGATTTGGTTTAGGTTCAGGTATAGGGTTAGGTTTAGGATTAGGGTTAGGGTGAGCATGAGTATGAGGCTTAGGGTGAGGGTTAGGCTTAGGCTTATGGTTAGGCTGAGGGTGAGGTTGGGGGTGAGGATTAGAGTTAGCGTGATGTTTATGGGTAGGGTTAGTGTTATTATTATGGTTAGGGTTTGAGTTAAGGTGAGAATGAGGGTTCGGGTGAGGGTTAGGTTTAGGGTTAGGGTTGGGTTTAGGGTTAGGGTTAGGTTTAGGGTGAGGGTGAGGTTTAGGGTTAGATATAGGGTTAGGGGGAGAGTTAGGGTGAGAGTTAAGTCTAGGGTTAGTGTTAGGGTTAGGGTCAGGTTGAGGGTTAGGTTTAGGTTTAGGGTTAGGGTGAGGGTGAGGGTGCAGGTGAGTGTGAGGTTTAGGGTTAGGTTTATGCTTAATCTTAGGTTTATGCTTAGGGTTAGGCTGAGGCTGAGGTTTAGGGTTAAGGTGAGGGTTAGGGTTAGGTATATGGGGAGGGTTAGGATGAGGTTTAGGGTTAGGATTAGGGTTAGAGTGAGGGCTAGGGTGAGGGTTATGTTTAGGGTTAGGGTTAGGCTGAGGGTTAGGGTTAGAGTTAGCGTGAGGTTGAGGTTTAGGTTTAGCCTTTGGGTTAAGGTGAGGCTTAGGGTGAGGTTTTGGATTAGGGTTAGGATTAGAATTACAGTAAGGGTTATGTTGAGTGTGAGTGTTAGGGTTACAGTTAGGGTGAAGTTTAGGGTTAGGATTATGGTTAGCATGAGGGATAGGATGAGGGTTAGAGTTACATTGAGGGTGAGGGTTAGGGTTAGGTTGTTGGTTACGGTTAGGGTTACGGTGAGGTTTAGGGTTAGGGTTAGTGTGAGGGATAGGATGAGTACTAGGGTTAGGATTAGGGTTAGGGTGAGGGCTAGGTTGAGTGTGAGGTTTAGTGTTAGTGTTAGGGTGAGGTTTAGGGTTAGAGTTAGGGTTAGAGTGAGGGTTAGGGTGAGGGTTATGGTTAGGGTGAGGGTTAGCCTTAGGGTTAGTGTTATTGTTAGGTTTAGGGTTACTGTTATGGTGAGGGTGAGGGTTACACTTAGGGTTAGGATGAGGTTTAGGTTTAGGGTTAGTGTTAGTGTTAGGTTTAGGTTGAGGGTGAGGGTTAGGTTTAGAGTTAGGGATAGTGTTAGGGTTAGGGATAGGGTGAGGGTTAGGTTTAGACTTAGGCTTAGGCTGAGGCTTAGGCCGAGTATGAGGGTGAAGGTTAGGGTTAGGGTGAGGGTTAGGGTTGAGGATAGGATGAGGTTTACAATGAGGTTTAGGGTTAGGATTAGGTTTAGGGTGAGGGCTAAGGTGAGGTTTAGGAATAGGTTTAGGTTTAGGATTTGGGTTAGTTGAGGGTGAGTGTGAGGGTTAGGAGTAGTGTTAGGGTTAGGCTTACGGTTAGTGTGAGGGTTAGTGTTAGGATTTGGGTTAGGGTGAGGGTGAGGCTGAGGATTAGGGTGAGGTTTAGGGTTTGGTTTAGGGTTAGTGTTAGGGTTAGGGTTAGGGTTACCTTGAGGGTTAGGGTTAGGGTTAGGGTTAGGCTGAGGTTGAGTGTGGGGTTGAGGGTTAGTGTTAGGGTTCGGGTTAGGGTTATTGTTTGTGTTTTGTTTAGGGTTAAGTTTGCTGTGAGGGTGAGGAAGAGGGTGAGGGTTATGGTTAGGGTTAGGATTAGGGTTAGGGTTAGTGTTATTGTTAGGATTTCGGTTAGAGTTACAGTGAGGTTGAGGTTGAGGGTGGGGGTTAGGTTTAGGGTGAGGTTTAGGGTTAGAGTTAGGGTTAGGGTTAGGGTGAGGGTGATGTTTAGGGTTAGAGTTAGGGTTAGGGGGAGGGTTATGGTGAGGTTTACGGTTAGGGGTAGTGTTAGGGAGAGGGTGAGTGTGAGGGGTAGTTTGAGGTTTAGGGATAGGTTTAGGGTTAGGATTAGGGTTAGGGTGAGCATGAGTATGAGGGTTAGCCTGAGGGTTAGGCTTAGGCTTAGGGTTAGGCTGAGGGTGGGGTGAGGGTGATGGTTAGGGTTAGGGTTAGTGTTATTGATAGGGTTAGGGTTCGAGTTACGGTGAAGGTGAGAGTGGGGGTGAGGGTTAGTGTTAGGGTTAGGTTGGGGTTTAGAGTTAGGGTTAGGGTTAGGGTGAGGGTGAGGTTGAGGTTTAGGGTTAGATATAGGGTAAGGATGAGGGTTAGTGTGAGGGTTAGGGTTAGAGTTAGTGTTAGTGTTAGGGTGAGGGTGAGGTTTAGGGTTAGATATAGGGTTCGGGGTGGGTTAGGGTTAGGATTAGGGGTACAGTTAGTGTGAGGTTTAGGGTTTGGGTTAAGTTTAGGGTTAGAGTTACGGTTAGGGTGAGGGTTAGGGTTAGGGTTAGTGTTAGAGTTAGGGTGAGGTTTAGGGTTAGTGTTAGGGTTAGGTTTAGAATTACAGTGACGGTGAGGGTGCAGGTGAATGTGAGCTTTAGAGTTAGAGTTAGGGTAAGGGTTAGGCTGAGTGTTAGGGTTAGGTTTAGTGTTAGGCTTAGGGTTAGGCTGAGCATGAGGTTGAGTGTGATGGTTAGGGTTAGGGATAGGGTGAGGTTTCGGGTTAGGTTAGGTTTAGATTTAGGGTTAGGTTGAGGTTGAGGTTTAGGGGTAGGGTTAGGTTCAGGGTGAGGGTTAGGGTTAGGGTGAGGGTGAGGGTTAGATTGAGGATTAGTGTTAGGGTAAGTTTGAGGTTTAGGGTGAGTTTGAGGAATAGGGTTAAGGTGAGGGCTAGGGTGAGGATGAGGGTGAGGGTTAGATTGAGGATTAGTGTTAGGGTTAGTGTGAGGTTTAGGGTGAGCATGAGGTTTAGGGTTAGGGTTAGGGTTAGGATTAATGTTAGGGTTAGGCTTAAGGTGAAGGTTAGGGTGAGGGTGTGGATTAGGGTTAGTGTTAGAATTAGGATTAGGGTTAGGTTTAGGGTGAGTATGAGGGTTAGGGTTAGGGTTAGGTTTAGGCTTAGTGTTAGGCTGAAGGTGAGGGTTAGGGTGAAGGTTAGGGTTAGGGTGAATGTTAGGGTTAGGATTAGGGTGAGAGTTAGGGTTCGGGTTAAGTTTAGGGTTAGCGTGCTTGTTAGGTAAGAATTACAGTGAGGGTGAGGGTTAGAGTTAGGTTGAGGGTTAGGGTTAGGGTTAGTGTTATGGTGAGGTTTAGGATGAGTGTTAGGGTTAGGAGTAGGTTTATGGTGAGGACTAGGGGGAGGGTGAGGTTTAGGGTTAGGATTAGGGTGAGGTTTAGGGTTAGGTTTAGGGTTAGGGTTTGGGTGAGGGTGAGGTTTAGGTTTAGAGTTAGCTTTAGGTTGAGTCTGTGGGTGAGGGTTAGGGTTAAGGTTAGTGTTAGAGTTAGGGTTACGGTGAGGGTTAGGGTGAGGGTAAGGCTTAGTGTTAGTATTAGGATTAGGGTAAGGTTTAGGGTGAGTGTAAGGTTTAGGTTTAGGGTTAGGGTTAGGCTTAGGGTTAGGCTTATGGTGAGGGTGATGGTGAGGGTTAGGGTTAGGGTGAGAGTTAGGGGTAGGGTTAGGGTGCAAGTTAGGGTTCGGGTTAAGTTTAGGGTTAGGGTGAGTGTTAGTGTTAGGGTTACAGTGAGGGTGAGGGTTAGGGTTAGTTTGAAGGTTAGGGTAAGTCTTAGGATTAGGGTGAGGGTTAGGATTAGGTTTATGGTGAGGTTTAGGATGAGGATTAGGGTTAGGATTAGGGTTCGGGTGAGGGCCAGGGTGAGGGTGAGGGTTAGGGTTAGTGTTTGGGTGAGGTTTAGGATTAGGGTTAGGGTTAGGTTGAGGGTGAGGGTGGGGGTGAAGATTAGGGTTAGGCTTAGGGTTATTGTTAGGGTGAGGGTGAATTTTAGAGTTAGAGTTAGGTTTAGGGGGATTTTTAGGGTAAGGTTTAGGGTTAGGGTTAGGGTTTGGGTTAGGGTTAGGGTGAGGGTTAGGTTTAAGATTATGGTTATGGTGAGGGCGAATGTTAGGATTAGGGTTAGGGTTAGGGTTAATTTTAGGGTTCGGATTAGTGTTATTGTTAGGGTTAGGGTTAGAGTTATTGTGAGGGTGAGGGTGAGGGTGAGGGTTAGGGTTAATGTTAGGGTTAGGGTGAGTTTTAGGGTAGGCTTAGTATTAGAGTTAGGGTGAGGGTGAGGTTTAGGGTTAGATTTAGGTTTAGTTGGAGCGTTAGGTCGAGGGTTAATGTTAGGGTTAGTGTTGGGGTTAATGTTAGGGTGTGGGTTAGGTTGAGGTTTAGGGTTAGAGTGAGGGCTATGGTGAGGGTGAGTTTTAGTGTTAGGGTTAGGGTGAGGTTCAGCGTTAGGTTTAGGGTTAGTGTTAGGTTGAGGTTGAGGTTTAGAGTTAGAGTTAGGGTTAGGGTGAGGCTGAGTGTGAGGTTTAGGGTTAGGGTTAGTGTTAGAGTTAGGGTTAGGGTGAGGGTTAGGGTGTGGGTGATGGTTAGGCTTAGTGAAAGGATTAGGATTAGGTTAAGGATTAGGGTGTTGTCACGGTTAGGGTTAGGATGACTTTTAGGTTTAGGGTTAGGGTTAGAGTTAAGGTAAGGGTGAGGGTGAGGTTTAGGGTTAGAGTTAGGGTTAGTGTTAGGGTTAGGGTTAGGGAGAGGGTTAGTGATTGGGTTAGGCTTAGGTTTAGGCTTAGGCTTAATCTTTGGCTGAGCATGAGGGTTAGGGTTAGGGTGAGGGTTAGGGTTAGGGTTACGGTGACGGTTAGGATGAGGTTTAGGGTTAGGATTAGTGTTAGGGTGAGGGCTAGGCTGAGGCTGACTGTGAGGGTTGGGTTTAAGGATAGGGTTAGGATTAGGGTTAGGTTGAGGGTGAGTGTGAGTGTTAGGGTTAGGGTTAGGCTTAGGGTTAGGGTGAGGGTTAGGTTTTGGGTTTGCATTAGGGTGAGGCTGAGGATTAGGGTTAGGGTGAGGTTTAGGGTTAGGCTGAGGGTGATGGTGGGGCTGAGTATTAGGGTTAGGGTTAGGGTTTTGGTTATTGTTATTGTTATGCTTAGGGTTAAGTTAGTGGTGAGGGTGATGCTGAGGTTTATGGTTATTGTTAGGGTTAGTGTTATTGTTAAGGTTAGGGTTAGAGTTATGGTGAGATTGAGGGTGGGTGTGTGGGTT
This sequence comes from Dipodomys merriami, assembly GCF_024711535.1. Taxonomy (NCBI): domain Eukaryota; kingdom Metazoa; phylum Chordata; class Mammalia; order Rodentia; family Heteromyidae; genus Dipodomys; species Dipodomys merriami. Next base: position 4,779,456 of record NW_027206479.1, read on the forward strand.
ACGGTTAAGGTGAGGTTTAGCATGAGGTTTACTGTTAGGGTTAGGGTGAGGGTGAGTTTCAGGTTTAGGGATAGATTTAGGGTTAAGGTGAGGGTTAGGGTGAGGTTTAGGCTTAGGTTTAGTGTTAGGGTTAGGGTGAGGGTGAGGTTTAGGTTGAGGTTTAGGGATAGATTTAGCGTTAGGGTGAGGGTTAGGGGTAGCTTTAGGATTAGGGTTAGTGTGAGGGTGAGTGTTTGGTTTAGGGTGAGGTTTAGGCTTTGGCTTAGGGTTAGGCTGAGGATGAGGGTGGGGCTGAGGATTAGGGTTAGTGTGATGGTTAGGGTTAGTGTTATTGTTAGGGTTAGAGTTAGAGTTATGGTGAGGGCGAGGGTGGGGGTGAGGGTTAGGTTTAGGGTTAGGGTGAGGGTTAGTGTAAGGGTCATGATGAGGGTGAGGGTTAGGGTTAGGTTGAGCTTTAGTGTTAGGTTTAGGGTTAGAGTGAGGGTGAGGGTTAGGGTTAGTGTGAGGGTGAGGATTAGGTTGAGGGTTAGGTTTAGGATTATGGTTAGGGTGAGGGCTAGGGTGAGGGTTAGGTTTAGGGTGAGGTTTAGGGTTAGGGTGAAGGTGAGGTTTAGGGTTTGAGTTAGGGTTAGGATGAGGCTGAGGGTGAGGGTTAGGGTTAGGTTTAGTGTTAGGGTTAGGGTTAGGGTGAGGGTTAGGATGAGGGTGACGGCTAGGCTTAGGGTTAGGATTAGGATTAGGGTAAGGGTTTGCATGAGTGTGAGGGTTAGGGTCCGGGTTAGGCTTAGGCTTAGTGTTAGGCTGAGGGTAAGGGTGAGGGTGATTGTTAGGGTTAGGGTGAGGGTTATGGTTAGTGTTATTGTTAGGGTTAGTGTTAGATTTACGGTGAGGGTGAGGGTTAGGTAAGGTTTTGGGTGTTGTTAAGGGTTAGGGTTAGGGTTAGGCTGAGTGTGAGGGTTTGGATTAGATATAGTGTTAGGGGGAGGCTTAGGGTGAGCGTTAGGTTTAGTTTTAGTGTTAGTGTTACTGTTAGGGTTAGTTTTAGAGTTGGGGTTAGGGTGATTTTTAGGGTTAAGGTTAGTGTAAGGTTTAGGGTGAGGGTGAGGGTTAAGTTGAGGTTTAGGGATAGGTTTAGGTTTAGGATTAGGGTTAGGGTGAGGGTGAGTGTGAGTTTTAGGGTGAGGGTTAGGCTTAGTCTTAGGGTTAGGTTGTTGGAGAGGGTGGGGGTGAGGACTAAAGTGATGGTGATGGTTCGTGTTAGGGTTAGTGTTATTGTTAGTGTTAGGCTTAGTGTTACGGTTAGGGTGAGGGTGAGGGTTAAGTTGAGGTTTAGGGTTAGGGTTATAGTTATGGTTAGTGTGAGGGTTAGTGTTAGGGTTAGGGTCAGTGTTAGGGTGAGGTTAAGTGTTAGGGTGAGAGCTTGGTTTAGGGTGAGGGTTGTGGTTAGGGTGAGGTTTAGGATTAGGGTTAGGGTTATTGTTAGGGTTAGGTTTAGGGTTAATGTTACGGTGAGGTTGAGGGTTAGGGTTAGGTTTAGTGTGAGGTTTAGGGTTTAGGTAAGTTTAGAGTTATGTTTAGGGTGAGGGTGAGGTTTAGGGTTAGAGTTAGGGTTAGGATGAAGCTGAGAGTGAGCGTCAGGTTTAGGGATAGTGTTAGGTTTAGGGTTAGGGTAAGAGTTAGAGTGAGGTTTAGGGTTAGGGTTAGGGATAGGTTTAGGCTTAGGGTGAGGGATAGTGTGTGTGTTATGGTAACTTTTAGAGTTAGCCTTAGGGTTAGGATGAGGGTGAGGTTGAGGGTGAGGTCTAGGGTTAGGTTCAGGGTTAGGGTTAGGTTTAGGGGGAGGGTTAGTATGAGGGTTAGAGTTAGGATTAGGGTTAGTGTAAGGGCTAGAGTGAGGGTGAGGTTTAGGGTTAGGGTTAGGGTGAGGTTTAAGATTAGGTTTAGGGTTAGGGTTAGGGTTAGGGTGAGGGTGAGGGTGAGGTTTAGGTTTAGAGTTAGGGTTAGGGTGAGGCTGAGGGTGAGGTTTAGCCTTAGGGTTAGTTTTAGGGTTAAGGTTAGGGTGAGGGTTAGGGTGAGGTTGTGGGTTACGATGAAGATTAGGGTTAGGTTTAGGGTGAGTGTGATGTTTAGGGTTAGTGTTAGTGTTAGGCTTAGTGTTAGGCTAAGGGAGAGGGTGAGGGTGAGGTTTAGGGTTAGGGTGAGGGTTAGGGTTAGGGTCATGGCTAGGGTTATGATGAATGTTAGGTTTAGGATTAGGGTTAGGGTGAGAGCTAGGGTGAAGTTGATGTTTAGGGTTAGGTTTAGGGTGAGGTTTAGGATTAGGTTAGGGTTAGGGTTAGGGTGAGGGTGAGGTTTAGGTTTAGAGTTAGGTTTAGAGTGAGGCTTAGTGTGAGGGTTAGGGTTAGTGTTATTGTTAGGGTTAAGCTTATTGTTACGGTTAGGTTGAGTGTGAGGGTTAAGTTGAGTTTTAGGGTTAGGTTTACAGTTAGGGTTAGGGTGAGGATAGTGTTAGGGTTAGGGTTAGTGTTAGGGTGAGGTTAAGTGTTAGGGTGAGAGCTTGGTTTAGGGTGAGGGTTGTGGTTAGGGTGAGGTTTAGGATTAGGGTTAGGGTTATTGTTAGGGTTAGGTTTAGGGTTAATGTTACGGTGAGGTTGAGGGTTAGGTTTAGGTTTAGGGTGAGGTTTAGGGTTTAGGTAAGTTTAGAGTTATGTTTAGGGTGAGGGTGAGGTTTAGGGTTAGAGTTAGGGTTAGTATGAGGCTGAGAGTGAGCGTCAGGTTTAGGGATAGTGTTAGGTTTAGGGTTAGGGTAAGAGTTAGGTTTAGGTTTAAGGTTAGGGTTAGGGATAGGTTTAGGCTTAGGGTGAGGGTGAGCGTGAGTGTTATGGTTACTTTTAGGGTTAGCCTTAGGGTTAGGATGAGGGTGAGGTTGAGGGTGAGGTCTAGGATTAGGTTCAGGGTTAGGGTTAGGTTTAGGGGGAGGGTTAGTATGAGGGTTAGAGTTAGGATTAGGGTTAATGTAAGGGCTAGGGTGAGGGTGAGGTTTAGGGTTAGGGTTAGGGTGAGGTTTAGGGTTAGAGTTAGGGTTAGGGTGAGGCTGAGGGTGAGGTTTAGGGTTAGGGTTAGTTTTAGGGTTAAGGTTAGGGTGAGGGTTAGGGTGAGGTTGTGGGTTAGGATAAGGATTAGGTTTAGGTTTAGGGTGAGTGTGAGGGTTAGGGTTAGTGTTAGGGTTAGGCTTAGTGTTATACTAAGGGAGAGGGTGAGGGTGAGTTTTACGGTTAGGGTGAGGGTTAGGGTTAGGGTCATGGCTAGGGTTAGGATGAATGTTAGGTTTAGGATTAGGGTTAGGGTGAGAGCTAGGGTGAAGTTGATGTTTAGGGTTAGGTTTAGGGTGAGGTTTAGGATTAGGTTAGGGTTAGGGTTAGGGTGAGGGTGAGGTTTAGGTTTAGAGTTAGGTTTAGAGTGAGGCTGAGTGTGAGGGTTAGTGTTAGTGTTAGTGTTAGAGTTAGGGTTAAGGTGAGGGTTAGTTGAGGGTGAAGGTTAGTGTTAGTGTTGGGTTAGGCTTAGGTTTAGGCTGATGTTTAGGGTGTGGGTTAGGATTAGTGTTAGAGTGAGGGTTAGTTTTAGGATTAGTGTTAGGGTGAGGGTTAGGGTGAGTTTTAGGATGAGGATTAGGGTTAGGATTAGTGTTAGGGTGAGGGCTAGGGTGATGGTGAGAGTTAGGGTTAGTGTTAGGGTGAGGTTTAGGGTTATGGTTAGGGTGAGGGTTAGGATGAGTGTTAGGGTTACAGTAATGCTGAGGGTTAGGGTTAGGGTGAGGATTATAATTAGGATTAGGGTTAGGATGAGGATGGGTGTTAGGATTAGGTTTAGGGTTAAGGTTAGGGTTAGGGTTAGGTTTAGCTTTAGGATTAGTGTTATTGTTAGGGTTAGGGTTAGAGTTATGGTGAGGGTGAGGGTTAAAGTTAGGGTTAGGGTGAGGGTGAGACTGAGGGTGAGGGTTATGGTTAGGGTTAGGCTGAGGGTGAGGGTGGGGGTGAGGAATAGGTTTTGGGTGATGGTTAGGCTGAGGGTGAGGGTGAGGGTGACGGTTAGGGTTAGGGTGAGGGTGAGGGTTAGGGTTATGGGGAGGGTTAGGATGAGGGTTAAGGTTAGGATTAGGGTTAGGGTGAGGGCTAAGGTAAGGGTGAGGTTTAGGGTTAGTGTTAGGGTAAGGTGTAGGGTTAGTTGTAGGGTTTGGGTTAGGGTTAGGATGAGGCTTAGTGTTAAGATTATGGTTAGGGTGAGTGTTAGGTTTAGGGTTAGGTTTAGGGTTAGGTTAAGGGATAAGATTAGTGTTATTTGTAGGGTTAGATTTAGAGTTATGGTCCGGGTGAGGGTGAGGGTGAGGGTGAGTGTTAGGGATAGGGTTAGGGTGAGGTTTAGGGTTAGGTTTAGGATTAGAGTTAGGGTGAGGGTGAGGTTTAGTGATAGATTTAATGTTGGAGGGTTAAAGTTAGGGTTAGGGTTAGGGTGAGGGTTAGGATGAGGGTTAGGGTTAGGATTAGGTTTAAGCTGAGGGCTAGGGTGAGGGTGAGGGTTAGGTTTAGGATTAGGCTTAGTCCTAGGGTTAGGCTGAGGGTGAGGATGAGGGTTAGGGTTAGGGTGATGGACAGGGTTAGGTTTAGGGTGAGTGTTAGGATGAGGGTTAGGGTTAGGATTAGGGTTAGGATGAGCGTGACGGTAAGAGTAAAGGTGAGGTTTAGGCTGAGGGTGAGTGTTCCCCTAAGGGTGAGCGTTAGGATTAGGGTGAGGGTTAGGGTAAGGGTTAGAGTGAGGGTTAGGGTGAGGGTGAGGGTTATATTGAGGATTAGGGTTAGGGTTAGTGAGAGTTTAGGGTAAGGATGAGGTTTAGGTTTAGGGTGAGGGTTAGGGCGAGAATAGGGTTAGAGTGAGGGCTAGGGTGAGGCTGACGGTTAGGGTTAAGGTGAGGTTTAGGGTTAGGGTGAGAGTTAGGGTTACTGTGATGGTTAGTGTTATAGTGAGCGATAGTGTTAGGGTGAGGGTAAGTGTTAGGGAGAGGGTTAGGATTAGGATGAGTGTTTTGGTTAGGGTGAGGGTTAGGGTTAGGGTGAGGGTTATGGTTAGGGTGAGGGTAAGGGTTAGGGTGAGGGTTAGGGTTAGGGTGAGGGTTATGGTTAGGGTGAGGGTTAGGGTTATGTTGAGGGTTTGAGTGAGGGTTAGGGTTAGGGAGAGGTTTAGGGTTACCGTTAGAGTTAGGGTTAGGGTAAGGTTGAGGTTTAGGTTTAGAGTTAGGGTTCAGGTCAGGGTTAGGATGAGGGTTAGGGTTAGGGTTAATTTTATGTTTAGGGTTAGTGTGAGATTTAGGGTTAGGGTTATGGTTAGGATTAGGGTTAGTTTGAGGGTGAGTGAGTGGGTTAGGGTTAGTTTTAGGTTTAGGCTTAGGGTTAGTCTGAGAGTTAGATTGAGGGTAAGGGTTATGGTTAGGGTGAGGGTTAGGTTTAGGGTGAGGGTGAGGTTTAGGATGAGGGTTAGGTTTAGGATTAGGGTTAAGGTGAGGGTTAGGGTGAGGGTGAGGTTTAGGGTTAGTGTTAGGGTGAGGTTTAGGGTTAGGGTTAGGGTTAGGGTCAGTGTGAGTTTGAGGTTTAGCATTAGAGATAGGGTTAGGGTGAGGGTTATTGTTAGGGCTGGTGTTAGGGTTAGAGTTAGTGTGAGGGTTAGGCTTAGGGTGTGTGTTAGGGTTATGGTGAGGGTTAGGTTTAGGATTAGGGTTAGGGTGAGGGCTAGGGTTAGGGTGAGGTTTAGGATTAGGGTTAGGGAGAGGGTGAGTGTGAGGATTATTGTTAGGGTTAGGTTTAGGCTTAGGGTTGGGCTGAGGGTGAGTGTGAAGATGAGGATTAGTGTTAGGTGAGTGTTAGTGTTAGGGTTAGGGTGAGAGTTAGGGTTCGGCTTAAGTTTATGTTTAGTGTGTGGGTTAGTTTGACGGTGTCGATAAGGTTAAAGGTGAGGGTTAGTCTGAGGGCGAGGGTTACGGTAACGGTGAGGGTTAGGGTTAGGGTGAGGGTTAGGGTTGGGATGAGGGTTAGGGTTAGGGTGAGGGTTAGTGTTAGAATTAGGGTTAGGGTGAGGTTTAGGGTTAGGGTTAGGTTTAGGGTGATGTTTAGGGTTATGGTGAGGGTTAGGTTTAGTGTGAGGGTTAGTGTTGGGTTGAGGGTAAATGTTAGGATGAGGTTTAGCGTTAGGGTGAGGGTTATGATTTGGGTGAGGTTTAGGGTTATGGTTAGGTTTATTGTTAGGGTTAGGGTTAGGTTTATGTTTATGGTGATGTTGAGGGTGAGGGTGAGGTTTAGGGTTAGGGTTATGGTGAGATTTAGGGTTAGACTTAGGGTTAGATTTAGGATTAGGGTGAAGTTGAGGTTTAGGGTTAGAGTTAGGGTTAGGGTGAGTGTTAGGGTGAGGGTTAGGGTTAGGGTTAGTGTTAGGGTTAGGCTTAGGTTGTGGGTTATGGTGAGGGTTAGGTTTACGGATAGAGTAAGTTTAGGATTAGGGTTAAGGTGAGGGTGAGTGTGCGGGTTAGGGTTAGTGTTAGGGTTAGGCTTAGGGTTAGGCTGAGGTTGAGGGTGAAGCTTAGGGTTAGGGTTAGGTTGCGGGTTAGGGTTAGGTTTAGGGTTAGAGTTAGCCTTAAGGTGAGTTTTATGGTTAGGTTTAGGGTTCTGGTAATGGTGAGGGTTAGAGTTAGCATCAGGGTTAGTGTGAGCGTTTGGGTTAGGGTTAGGGTGAATGTTAGGGTTAATGTGAGGTTTAGGGTTAGGGTTAGGGTTAGGGTGAGGGTTAGGTTGAGGGTTAGGGTTTGGGTTAGGATTAGGCTGAGGGTGAGGGTTAGCGTGGGGTTTAGGTTAGGCTTAGTGTCAGGATTAGGGTGAGGTTAAGGTTTAGGGTGAGGGTTAGGCTTAGGGTTAGGGTGAGAGTTAAGATGAGGGTTAGGGTTTCAGTGAGGGTGAGGGTTAATGTTAGCGTGATGGTTAGGGTTAGGATTAGGGTTAGGGAGTGGGTGATGGTTACGATTTCGGTTAGGGTTGTTGTAAGTGTTATGGTTACTATTACATTTGCAGTGAGGGTGAGGCTGTGGGTGAAGGTTAGGATTAGGGTTAGGGTTAGTTTTAGGGTTAGGATTAGTGTTAATGTTAGGGTTAGGGTTTGACTTTCGGTTTGGGTGAGGGTGAGGGTGAGGGTGAGGGTTAGTTTTAGGGTTAGGGTGAGTTTTAGGCTTCGGGTTAGGATTAGGGATAGGGTCAGGGTGAGGTTTAGGGTTAGAGTTAGGTTGAGGGGGAGGGTTAGGGTGAGGGTCAGGGTTAGGGTTAGTGTAAAGGGTTAGCATTAGGTATAGGGTGAGGGTTAGGTTGAGGTTTAGGGTTAGGATTGGGATTAGGGTTAGGATTAGGGTTAGGGTGAGGGTGAGTATGAGGGTTAGGGTTAGGATTAGGCTTAGGCTTAAGGTTAGGCTGAGGGTAAGGGTGGATATGAGTATTAGGCTTAGGGTGATGTTTATCCTTAGGGTTAGTGTGATGGTTAGCAGGAGGTTTAGGGATAGGATTAGGGTTAGGGTGAGGGCTAGGGTGAGGGTGAGGGTTAGGGTTAGGGTTAGGTTTAGGCATAGGTTTAGGCTGAGGGTGATGGTGAGGTTGAGGGTTAGGGTTATGGTGATGGCTAGGGTTAAGGTTAGAGGGAGGGTTAGGATGAGGGTTCGGATTAGGGTGAGGGTTAGTATGAGCATGATGGTAAGAGTAAAGTTGAGGGTTAGGCTGAACCTGAGGGTTACAGTAAGGGTGAGGGTTAGGGTTAGGGTGAGGGTTAGGGTAAGTGTTAGGGTTAGGGTTAGATTGAGGATTAGGGTTAGGGTTAGTGTGAGGTTTAGGGTGAGGATGAGGATTAGGGTTAGAATTAGGGTTAGGGTGAGGGATAGCATGAGGATGAGGGTTAGGTTTAGGGCTAAGTTTAGGGTGAGGGTTAGGGTGAGGGGTAGGGTTAGGTTTAGGGTGAGGGTTAGGTTTAGTGTGAGGGTTATGGTTAGGGTGAGGGTGAGGGTGTGGGTAAGGGTTATGGTGAGGGTTAGGTTGAGGGTGGGGGTTAGGGTTATGATTAGGTTTAGGGTTATGGTGAGGTTTAGGGTGAGGGTGAGGGTTCAGGTTAGGCTTAGGTTTGTGGTGTGTGTAAGTGATAGCATGTGGGTTAGGGTGAGTGTTAGAGTTAGCATTAGGGTTAGGGTGAGGGTTAGGGTGAGGGTTAGGTTTAGGATTTGGGTGAGGGTGAGGGTGAGAGTGCGGTTTAAGGTGAGGATTAGGGTGAGTTTTAGGGTTAGGCTGAGGGTTAGGGTTAGGGTTAGCGTGAGGGTGACGGTGAGGGTGACGGTTAGGGTTAGAGTTATGGTGAGGGTTCGATTAAGTGTGAGGTTTAGGGTGAGTATGAGGTTAAGGGTTAGTGTGAGGGTTAGGGTGTGTGTGAGGGTTAGGGTTAGGGTTTGGGTTAGGGTGAGGGTTAGTGTGAGGGTTAGGGTTAGGGTTATGCTTAGGGCTAGTTTGAGGGTTAGGCTGAGTGTTAGGATTAGGATTAGGGTGAGGGTTAGGTTGAGGGTTAGATTGAGGGTGAGGGTTAGTGTTAGGGTGAGGTTTACGGTTATTTTTAGGGTTAGGGTTAGGTTTAGGGTGACGGTGGTTTCGGGTGAGGGTTAGGGTGAGGGTTAGAGTAGGGTTAATGTGAGGGTTAGGATAAGGGGTAGGGTTATGTATAGGGTTAGGGTTAGGATTAGTGTGAGGTTAAGAATTAGGGTGACGGTTAGGTTGAGGGTGAAGTTTAGGGTTAGGAATAGTGATAGGGTTAGTGTTATGCTGAGGGTGAGGGTGAGGGTGAGGGTTGGGTTTAGGGTTGGGTGAGGGCTATGGTGAGGGTTAGGGTATGGGTGAGGGTTAGTGTGAGGGTGATTGTAAGGGTAAAGGTGAGGGTTAGGCTGAGGGTGAGAGTTAAGATAAGGGTGAGGGTTAGGGTTAGGGTGAGTGTTAGGTTAAGGGTTAGGGATAGAGTGAGTGTTTGATTGAGGATTAGAGTTAGGGTTAGTGTGAGGTTTGGGGTGAGGATGAGGGTTATGATTAGGTTGAGGGTTAGGTTAAAATTAAGTTTACAGTGAGGGCTAGGATGAGGGTGAAGTTTATCTTTAGGGTTAGGATGAGGTTTAGGGTTAATTTGAGAGTTAGGGTTAGTGTGAGGGTTAGTGTTAGAGTTAGGGTTAGTGTTAGGATGAGGGGAAGTGTTAGGGTGAGGGTTAGTGTGAAGGTGAGGGTTATGTTTGGGGTGAGGGTTAGTTAGGGTTAGGTTATGATTAGGGTTAGGGTTAGGATGAGGGTGAGTGTGTGGGTTAGCGTTAGGTTTAGGTTTAGGTTTAGCGTTAGGCTGAGGGTGAGGTTGAGCTTGAGGATTAGGGTTAGGGTGATGGTTAGGGTTAGGGTTAGAGTGAGGGTTAGGATGAGGGTTAGGATGAAGGTGCGGATTAGGGTTATGTTTAGGGTGAGGTTTAGGGTTAGGGTTAGGGTTAGGGTTAGGTTGAGTTTGAGGTTTATGTTTAGAGTTAGGGTTAGGGTGACAGTGTTAGGTTTAGGGTTAGGTTTGGGGTTAGGGTGAGTGTTAGGGTTAGGATTAGGGTTAGGCTTATGGTGAGGGTGAGGTTTAGGTTTATGGTGAGACTTAGGGTTAGTATGAGGGTTAGTGTTAGGGTGAGGGTAAGTGTTAGGGTGAGGGTTAGGATTAGGTTTAGGGTTAGGGTGAGGTTTAGGGTGATGGTGAGTTTTAAGGTTAGGGATAGGTTTGTGGTGTGGGTAAGTGATAGCACGAGGGTTAGGGTGAGGGTTAGAGTTAGCATTAGGGTTAGGGTTAGGGTTAGGCTGAGGGTGCAGGTGAGAGTGAAGGTTAGGGTGAGAATTAGGGTGAGGTTTAGGGTTAGGGAGAGGGTTAGGGTTAGGGTGAATGTTAGGATTAGGGTTATCCTTAAGGTTAGGGTGAGGGTTAGGCTGAGGGTTCGGCTTAGGATTAGGGTGAGGATTAGGGTGAGGGTTAGGGTGAGGGTGAGGGTTAGGGTTCTGGTGAGGGTTAGGATTATTATTAGGGTTAGAGTCAGGTTTAGGGTGATGGGGAGGTTTAGGGTGAGGGTTGGGGTGAGGTTTAGCGTTAGGGTTAACGTGAGTGTTAGGATAAGGGGTAGGGTTACGATTATGGTGAGGGTTAGGTTTAGTGTGAGAGTTAGGTTTAGGGTTAGGGTTAGGATTAGTGTGAGGGTAAGAATTAAGGTGATGGTTAGGGTGAGGGTGAGGTTTAGGGTTAGGAATAGTGATAGGGTTAATGTTACGCTGAGGGTGAGGGTGAGGGTGAGGGTTAGGGTTAGGTTTAGGGTGAGGGCTATTGTGAGGGTTAGGGATAGGGTGGGGTTTAGGGTGAGGTTGATGGTAAGGGTAAAGGTGAGGGTTAGGCTGGGGGTGAGGTTTAATATAAGCGTGAGGTTTAGTGTTAGGGTGAGGGTTAGGGTAAGGTTTCGAGTTAGGGTTATGGTGAGGGTTAGATTGATTATTACAGTTAGGGTTAATGTGAGGTTTAGGGTGAGGATGAGGGTTAGGGTTAGGGTGAGGGTGAGGGTTAGAGATAGGGTTAGGGTTAGGGCTAGGGTGAGGTTTAGGGTTAGGTTTAGGGTTAGGGTGAGGTTTAGGTTTAGGCTGATGGTGAGGTTAATGTTTAAGGTGAGGGTTATGGTGAGGGTTAGGGTTGGGGTTAGGGTTAGTGTGAGGATAAGGTTGAGGGTTAGGCTGAGTGTTAGGGTGATGGTGAGGGTGAGGTTTAGGGTTGGAGTTAGGGTTAGAGTGAGGGTTAGGGTGAGGGGTAGAGTTAGGGATACAGTGAGGATTAGGGTTACTGTGAGGCTTAGGGTTAGAGTGAGGATAAGGGATTAAGGATAGTGTGAGGGTTAGCTTTAGGGTTAGGGTGAGGGTTAGTGTTAGTTTGGAGGTTAGGGTTAGGTTGAGGGTTAGGGGGAGTGTTAGGTTTCGTGTGAGTGATAGGGTTAGGGTTAGGGTGAGATTTAAGGTAAGGGTAAGGTTTAGGGTGAGGCTGAGTGTAAGGGTTAGGATTAGGGTGAAGGTTAGTATTAGGGTTAGGGTGTGAGTTAGGGAGAGGGGAAGGGTGAGGATAAGGTAAGAGTGAGGTTTGGGGTGAGGTTGAATGTTAGAGTGAGGATGAGGGTTCTGGAGTGTGTGAGGATTAGGGTTTGGGTGATGGTTAGGGTTAGTGTGAGTGTTAGGGTGACGGTGAGGGTGCGTGTTAGGGTTGGGATTAGAGTTAGAATGAGGAGTAGGGTGAGGGGTAGGGTTAGGTTTAGGGTGAGGGTTAGGGTTACTCTGAGGGTTAGTGTTAAGGTGAGGTTTAGGGTTACTGTGAGGGTTCAAGTTAGGGTTAGGCTTAGTGTTAGGTTGAGGGTAAGGGTTAGGTTGAGGGTTAGGGTTAGGGTGAAGTTTAGGGTTAATGTGAGGGTTAGGTTTAGGGTGAGGGTTAGGGTGAGGGTTAGTTTTAGGTTGATGTTTAGGGTGAGGGTGAGGGTTAGGGTGAGGGTGAAGGTGAAGGTTGGGTTGAGTGTTTGGGTTAGGTATAGGGTTAGTCAGGCTGAGGGTGAGGGTGAAGGTGAGGCTTAGGGTTAGTTTTAGGGTAAGGTTGAGTGTGAGGGTTAGGGATAGGGTTAGTCAGGCTGAGGGTGAGGGTGAGGGTGAGGTTTAAGGTTAGGGTTAGGGTTAGCGTTAGGGTTATGGTGAAGGTTAGGGTTAGGTTGGAGGTTACGGTTAGGGTGAAGGTTAGGGTTAGTGATAGGTTTAGGATGAGGGTGAGGGTGAGGGTTAGGGTTAGGATTAGGGTTATGGTGAGCCTGAGGGTGAGGGTTAGGGTTACGGTAGGGTTAGGCTAAGGGTTAGAGTGAGGGTTATGTTTAGGGTGATGTTTAGGTTGAGGGTGAGGGTTAGGGTGAGGTTGAGGGTGAGGGTGAGGGTGAGGGTTTGGGTTAGGGTGAGGGTGAGGTTTAGGTTTAGAGTTAGGGTTATGCTTAGGGTGAGGGTGATTGTGAGTGTTAGGTTTAGGGTTATTTTTAGGCTTAGGTTTAAGCTGAGGGTGAGTGTGAGTGTTAGGGTTAGGGTGAGTGTGAGCGTTAGGGTTAGGGTTAGGGATAGGCTGAGGGTTAGATGAGGGTGAGGCTTAGGGTTAGGGCGAGTGTTAGGCTTAGGGTTACTGTGAGGGTTAGGGATAGTTTGATGGTTAAGGTAAGGTTTAGTGTTAGGGTAAGGGTGAGGGTGAGCGTGACTGTTAGGGTGCAGGTGAGGTTTACGGTTAGGTTTAGGGTTAGGGTGAGGGTTTAGTGTTAGGGTTAGGATGATGGTTAGGATGAGGGGTAGGGTTAGGGTTAGGGTAAGTTTTATGTTGAGGTTTAGGGTTAGGTTTAGTGTTAAGGTGAGGGTTAGGGTGAGGGTAAGTTTTAGGGTCAGGGTTAGGGTGAGTGTGAGTTTAGGGTTAGGGTTATGGAGTGGTTTAGGGTTAGATTTAGGATGAAGGTGAGGGTGAGAGTGTGGGTTAGGGATTAGTTTTAAGGTTAGGGTTAGTGTTATTGTTAGGGTTAGGGTTACGATTACAGTGAGGTTGCTGGTGAGGTGAGGTTTAGCGTTAGGGTTAGCGTTAGGGTGAGGGTTAGGGTGAGGGTAAGTGTTGGGGTGAGGGTTAGGGCTAGGGAGAGGTTAAGGGTTAGGGTTAGGGTTAGGGTGAGGGTTAGGGTTAGCATTAGGGTTAGGTTGAGGACTAGGGTGAGGGATAAGGTTAGGTTAGGGTGAGGGTTAGGGTTAGAGTGAGGATTAGAGTGAGGGAAGAATAAGGGTAAGGGTGAGGTTTAGGGTGAGTTTGAGGGTTATGGTAAGAGTGAAGGTTATGATTAGGGTGAGGTTTAGTGTGAGGGTTACGATTAGGGTGAGGGTGAGATTGAGGTTTAGGGTAAGGGTAAGGGTTAGGGTTAGGGTGAGGGTAAGATAAGGTTGAGGGTTAGGGTTAGGTTTAGGGTGAGGGTTAGAGTGAGTGTGAGGTTTAGGGTTAGGGATAGTGTTAGGGTGAGGGTGTTAGGGTTTTGTATAGGTTTACGGTGAGGGTGCGGGTTAGGTTTAGGGTGAGGGTTAGGGTTAGAGTTAGGGTTATGGTGAGGGTGAGGGTTAGGATAAAGGTTAGGGTTAGGGTTATTTTTAGGGTTATGTTTAGGTTTATGATTACGTTGAGGGTGAGGGTTATGGTTAGGGTGAGGTTTAGGATTAGGGTTAGTTTTAAGGTTAGGGTTAGCATGAGGTTTAGGGTGAGTGGTAAGGTTAAGGTTAGGGTGAGGGTTAGGGTTAGTTTGAGGGTTATGGTTAGGGATAGGGTGAGGGGTAGGATGAGGGTTAGGGTGAGGGTAAGGTTTAGGGTGAGGTTTAGAGTGAGTGTGAGGTTTAGGGTTAGGGTTAGTGTTAGGGTGAGTGTAAGTGTTAGGGTTAGATTTAGGTTTTTGGTGAGGGTGAGGGTTAGGTTTAGGGTGAGGGTTAGGGTTAGGGTTAGGGTTAGGGTGAGGGTGAGGGTTAGGATAAAGTTTAGGGTTAGGGTTATTTTTAGAGTTATGTTTAGGTTTATGGTTATGTTGAGGGTGAGGGTTAAGGTTATGGTGAGGTTTAGGATTAGGGTTAGGTTTAGGGTTAGGGTTAGGATGAGGTTTAGGATGAGTGGTATGGTTAAGGTTATGGTGAGGGTTAGGTTTAGTGTGAGTGTTAGGTTTAGGGTTAGGTTTAGGATTAGTGTGAAGGTAAGAATTAGGGTGACGAGTTCTGGGAAGATGGCGGAGGAGAAGCTGGAATCTGAACAAGCTCTCGCATAGAAAGCAGTTTTAGAATTCCAGTGAACAGTCCTAAGCCAGAGAATCACACCAAGTGTGCCATCACAGGACAGAGAGTTAGACAAGAGAGGGGAAGCCAAGGAAACCCATCAGCTGCCTCTGCGGTGGCAGGGTCGCGGCAGCGACCACCGCCGCGGGGTCATACCTGAGACACAGAGAGTCCGGGACGAAGGTGCCAGACGCAGCGGACGAGCGGATTCTACTCAACACCAACAAGAACCGACAAGGAACGGACATCTTCATCCTGCTGTTTGCAGACCAGAGACGACCCAGGATCCAAGACTCGGCGTGAGTACAAGCCCGACATCCTCACTCCTTCTCAGGGAGCAGAGGAGGGAAGGCCACCCCTTCCCCCCTAGCACCGGTGATCTCCATCTTGGATACCGACAAAGCTCAGAGGAGCTGCCAGCTCCAGCTCAGGCCTTGGAATAAAACGAGTCATTTAGCAGGTCACAAGAACTTAATGGCGAAGTGACCTACCAGACTCAGCTCCATCCAGGGAAAAGTCACCCAGCTCAGGCGCCAGCCATTGGAGTGCCTTGCCTCACTGGGTAACCAGAGCCAGAGGCTGCCCCTCCCTCTAGCAGCCACCACAATCAATTGAAAAACAGAAACCCTGAGAATGGCTCCAGGCTGGGCGCTGTGAGCTTTATCACAAAATAGCCCCAGGGAAAAACTACTGTTTGTTGAAAGGCCTCAACTCTACCCAGAACCTAGCCTCATCACCACATCCCCCTCTTTTGTGATTCTCAAAGCAGATCACCCTCCCAGAAAACTAACCTGGGAGGGGGATCTCAAAAGCTTGGGTAAAGCAGAGCATTTTTCTGCTTCTTCCAACCAACCGACTTAAGAAACCAATCAAGCCACAGGACCTCAAGCTGACCAGAGACTCCAACAAGAGACTGGTTACAGACAAAAGGGAGATACAGGATTCTTCCCACTCCTCCCCCCCCAAAAAAAATCAAAAGAATTTCTTTTTCTTTTTTTTTCTTTCTTCTTCTTCTTTTCTTTTTTTTTTGCTGGTTTTTTGTTTTTTGTTACCATATATATATATATATATATATATATATATATATATATATATATATATATATATAAATTTTTTTCCCTTCTAAAACTTTTATTAATCTTTAATTTTTGCCTCTTCTGAAAAAATAATTGTTTTCCAGTAACTTTTTTTTTTCTCATCTTATAATTTTTATTTTAGGAATATGTGAATGAGCGTTTTCCTTTCTTTTCTTGTTTTCTTTCTCTTTTTCTTTCTTTCTTAATTATCTTTTTGTTTTTTGTCTAGCTCTACTGAACTTCTGATCTTTTCTTCTCCCTTTCCCATCCTTAAAGTTTTTCACATCTCCTCTATGTCCCTCCCCTTCTCTGAACATATTTACATTCCTCTCTAAATAGACGGTCTTTTAACCTCTATAATAACATTAATTTTTACGTTTCTATTTTTTTTCTGGTCTCTCTTCATTCCCCTTTCCGTCTCTACTTTTTCTCTCTCTCTCTACTTGCATCCTACCCAACCCATTTCCTGCATTGTGATTAGGACATAGTTAACTCTCCCTGTGCCTCCCCACACCAATCGATTCCTATTTTTTACCCACATCTCTCCCTAATCCTAATAATTTCTGGTTTTCCAAATTCTTTTCTGCGGTTCGAAGTCCTTTAACATATAGTTGTTTGATGTTGAATAGATGTATCTGTTGAACTAGATTGTATCTGTAGACTATTGACTGTACAAACGCAAACTTTGGTTGATGGTTGCCTTAAGATAGTGTTCTAGCACAAAACTGGTGCAATCTTCATCTCAAATGGTCCGAGTAAGCCGGAAAAACACAAGAAAAATGGCAAATTCGGGTATCTCAATTCCCAATCTTGATAATCAGGGATTAGAACAGATAAAGAATAATCCAGAGGAGAGTTCCCAAATAGCTCTACAAACACTAATAGCAAACATGATAAATGAGAAGTTTGACAATGTACAAAGGACTCTGTATGAGCGTGATAGGGAGAGAGAGGAGGCATCCCAGAAGTTTATACAGGAATATCACAAGCGTGAGGAAGCTACTCAAAAACTGATACAGGATTTGCGTGAACAACTTGAGAATACTCAAAGAGAAAGGGAGGAATGGCGTGAGCAGGCAGAGAACACTCAAAGAGAACTGCAGGAATCCCACAGACGGGAGGAAGCTAATCAAAGAGTAATTCAGGAATTGAGATACCAGGTAGAGAATACACAAAGATCACTAAAGGCATTCATGGAATCCATTAACAAAGAGCTGAAGGAAGTCAGGGAGACCACAAAGGGAATGCTGAATGGAACCCAACAGAAGGAATGGGAGTCCAAAGAAACCATAACCAATCAACTAAGTGATTTGAGAACAAACACTGAAAACCAAATTAAGGAAGTAAAGAAATTCATACAAGACCTAAAACAGAGCTTCAACAAAGAACTTGAAGCCATCAAAGCTGACCAATTAGAAGGAAAAGAGATAAAAAACAAAGTAGAGAGTCTTGACAGCAGGTTAGACAATGCAGAAGATCGAATCTCAGGGATTGAAGACAGCCTAGATATTATAGAGAAAGAACATACAACCATCCAAGACAAGTCCAAGAAATATGATAGGTCTATCCAACACCTGGAAGACACCATCAGAAGGCCCAATCTAAGGATAATGGGTGTAGAGGAGCACCTAGAAACAGAAGTTAATGGTCTAGGAAATTTGTTTAACAGGATCCTAGCAGAGAACTTCCCAAACATACAAAAAGATAGGCCTATTCAGATACAAGAAGCTTTTAGAACCCCAAATAGACCAGACCAGAATAGGACATCCCACTGTCACATTATAATCCACACAGGATCAACCCAGACCAAGGAAAAGATCCTTAAAGCTGTCAGGGAGAAAAGGGTAAACACCTATAAAGGGAAACCAATCAGAATTATCTCAGATTTCTCAGCAGAGACAATCAAAGCAAGAAGAGCCTGGAATGACGTATGCCATGCCCTAAAAACAAACAACTATCAACCAAGAATACTGTACCCAGCTAAACTCTCCTTCATAACTGAAGGCCAAATAAAAACCTTCCATAGCAAAGAAAAATTGAAACAATACATCTCCACCAAACCAGCCCTACAAAAGATTCTTAAAGATGTCCTACACATAGAAAACCAACAAGACCGCAACAAAGGCCAAGAAACTGCACCCAAACTGAGAATCCAAGAACCTTAGGAAGAACCCAGTTTTCGCAGCCCCCAATAAGGTGGATAACATGGCAGGAACTCCCAAATACCTCTCAGTCCTATCTCTTAACGTTAACGGACTGAACTCTCCAATTAAGCGACATAGACTGTCTAGTTGGATTAAAAAACAAGACCCTTCTATCTGCTGCCTGCAGGAGTCACATCTTGCCCGTAAAAACAAATACATTTTCAAGGTTAAAGGCTGGAACAAAATCTACCAAGCAAACGGCCCTCATAAACAGGCGGGAGTTGCAATCCTAATATCAGATAAAATAGACTTCAAATTAAAATTCGTGAGAAGAGATAAAGAAGGTCGCTGCATACTAATTAAAGGATCTCTCCTTCAGGAGGATATTACAATTCTAAATATCTATTAGCCAAACAATGGAGCACCCAAATTTATCAAAGAAACACTACTTTCCCTCAAATCCCATATAGATCCAAAGACATTAATTGTTGGGGATTTTAACACACCACTCTCCCCACTAGATAGATCAACTCGGCAAAACTCAACAGAGAAAACGCAGATCTAAACAGCTGCATAGATCAAGTAGACTTAACAGACATTTGCCGAACATTTCACCCAGCAGCATCAGAATACACGTTCTTCTAAGCAGCACATGGAACGTTTTCTAAAATAGACCACATTTTAGGCCACAAAGCAAACTTGTCTAAATTCAGAAACATTGAAGTTATACCTTGCATTCTCTCTGACCACAAGGGAATAAAATTAGAACTCAACACCAAAAGCCACCAAAGAATGTCCGGTATCACATGGAGGCTGAACAACACACTGCTGAATCATGAGTGGGTCATGGAAGAGATTAGAAAGGAAATTCAAATGTTCATGCTATTCAACAAAAATGAACACACAAATTACCAGCTCCTCTGGGACACAGCAAAGGCAGTACTCAGAGGCAAGTTTATAGCTCTGAGCTCCTACATCAACAAATTGGAGAGATCGGAAACTAACAATTTAATGACACATCTAAACCTCCTTGAAAAAGAGCAGCAAGATAAACCCCAATCCAGTAGACGGAAAGAAATAATCAAAATTAAATCAGAATTAAATGAATTAGAATCCAAAAAATCTATAGAAAGAATCAACAAAACAAAGAGTTGGTTCTTCGAAAAACTTAACAAAATTGACAGACCCTTAGCAAACCTTATCAGAAAAAGGAGAGAACACACCCAAATTAATAAACTCAGAGATGAGAATGGAAACATCACCACGGAAACAACCAAGATTCAGAACATTATAAGGGAATACTTCTCAAAACTTTATGCTAATAAGTTTGAGAACTTGACAGAAATGGACCTTTTCCTAGCAAATATTGACATGCCAAAACTAAACCAAGATGAGTTAAACCAGCTTAACAGGCCCATATCCAGCATTGAAATAGAAACAGCAATAAGAGACCTCCTAGCTAAGAAAAGTCCAGGACCAGATGGTTTTACATCGGAATTTTACAAGGCCTTCAAAGCAGAGCTCACACCAATACTCCTCCAATTCTTCAATGAAATTGAAAGAGAAAGCTCACTACCGAACACATTCTATGAAGCCATCATAACCCTCATCCCAAAACCAGGCAGGGACTCGTCAAAGAAAGAGAACTATAGACCCATTTCTTTGATGAACATCGATGCAAAACTTCTCAACAAAATTTTGGCCAATCGACTTCAACAATTCATCCAAAAAATCATACACCATGATCAAACAGGATTCATTTCAGGGATGCAAAGCTGGTTCAATATACGCAAATCAATTAATATTATTCATCACATCAACAGGAGCAAGAATAAGAACCACATGGTTATCTCAATAGATGCAGAAAAAGCATTTGACAAGATCCAACACCCCTTTATGATGAAGGTTCTGGAAAAATTAGGAATCCATGGAACATTCCTCAATACAATAAAGGCTGTATATGACAAACCTACAGCCAGCATTATACTCAATGGTGAAAAACTAAAGCCATTTCCTCTTGACTCAGGAACAAGACAAGGATGCCCACTCTCTCCACTTCTCTTCAATCTAGTATTAGAATGCCTAGCTACAGCAATAAGACAAGATGCAGACATAAAGGGGATCCAAATAGGGAAAGAAGAAATAAAACTCTCCCTCTTTGCAGATGACATGATCTTGTATTTAAAGAATCCCATAGACTCCACTCCAAAATTACTCAAGCTGATTCAAAACTTTGGCAAAGTAGCAGGTTATAAAATTAACCCCCCAAAATCAATGGCTTTTCTATATGCCAACAATGAGAAAAGTGTGGCTGAAATTAGGAAAGCAACTCCATTTGTAATAGCCCCACAAAAAATAAAATACCTAGGAATTAACTTAACCAAAGAAGTGAAGGACCTCTATGATGAAAACTTTAAAATCTTGAAAAAGGAAATCAACACAGAACTTAAAAAATGGCAAAACCTCCCATGCTCCTGGATTGGCAAGATTAACATCGTGAAAATGGCAATACTTCCCAAGGCTATCTACAAATTCAACGCGATACCTATCAAAATTCCACCCTCATTCTTCAAGGAAATAGAAGAGGCAATCCAAAAATTCATATGGAACAATAAAAGACCCCAAATAGCAAAAACGCTCCTCAACGGAAAGAACACTGCTGGAGGAATATCAATACCAAATTTCAAACTCTACTATAAAGCCATAGTAATCAAAACAGCTTGGTATTGGCATAAGAACAGACCTCAGGACCAATGGAATAGAATTGAAAACCCAGAAATGAACCTACAGACCTATAGCCATGTAATCTTCAATAAGGAAGCTAAAACAATAGAATGGAAGAAAGACAGCCTCTTCAGTAAATGGTGCTGGCAAAATTGGTTAACTACATGTAGAAAACTAAAGCTAGATCCTTATATATCACCCTGCACCAGAATCAACTCCAAATGGATCAAAGACCTTGAACTCAAAGCATACACTCTGAAAACATTACAGGATGGAATAGGAGAAACCTTAGGTCTCCTTGGCTCAGGCCGAAATTTTCTGAATAGAGACCCGGAAGCACAACAAATCAAAGAAAGGTTGGACAAATGGGATTGCATACGGTTGCAGAGCTTCTGCAGGGCAAATGACATAGCTAGCAAGATCAATAGAAAGCCCACCGATTGGGAGAAGATCTTTACTAGCCATACAACGGACAAGGGTCTCATATCTAAAATATACTTGGAACTCAAAAAATTAAACCACCCAACAACAAATCCTCAAAGAAACAACTGCCCAATAAATAAGTGGGCGAAAGACTTAAAGAGAAGCTTCTCTGAAGAAGAAAGAAGGATGGCCAATAGACACATGAAGAAATGTTCAACATCCCTAGCCATAAAAGAAATGCAAATCAAAACAACATTGAGATATCACCTCACTCCAGTTAGAACAGCAAAAATCAAGAACTCTAACAACAACAGATGCTGGAGGGGATGTGGACAGAAAGGAACCTTACTTCATTGTTGGTGGGAATGTAAACTTGTTCAACCACTTTGGAAAGCAGTATGGAGGTTCCTCAAAAGACTTCACATAGATCTCCCCTATGATCCAGCAATCCCACTTTTGGGTATTTACCCAAATGTTTACAAACAAGACCACACTAAAGCTACCAGCACAACTATGTTTATTGCAGCATTATTTACCATAGATAAGATATGGAACCAACCCAGATGCCCCTCAGTAGATGAATGGATCAAGAAAATGTGGTATATATACACAATGGAATTCTATGCCTCCATCAGAAAGAATGACATTTCCCCATTTGTTAGGAAATGGAAAGGTTTGGAAAAAATTATATTAAGTGAAGTAAGCCAGGCCCAAAGAAGCATAGGTCCCATGGTTTCCCTTATTTGCAATATCTAGTATAGGTATGAGTCAAGCAGAAAAGGTCAGATAATGTGATGTTAGGAAAATGAACCCTTAAATATGTATTTTAATGTTTTTGTTTTTTTCATGCATGTGTTTCTAACGCATTTATAAGATTATTTCTTTGTTGCTTTGTATGTCCCTCCCCCACAGTGTAACCCCCGCTTTCGCTATATTTGATATCAGTATAACATGTGGAGGAGATGGGGACAAACAAGTCGTTTAAGGATTCAGGTGGACCTGTTGCAACAATGAGAAGTACAAAATGTCATGTCAAAACCAGCTTTACAATGTCGGTGTGGGGGGGGAGGGGGGTATAATTGGGTGGGGGGAGGGGGGAGGCTGGGAAGGGAGGTGAAGGATAAACAAAGGAGGAGGCTGCAATGCTTGGTAAGAAATGTATGCATTATCCTGCCCATGTAATTGTTGCCCCTCTGTACAGTATGTTCTCAAATAAAATAAAATAATATTTAAAAAATTAAAAAAAAAAAGAATTAGTGTGACGGTTAGGGTGAGGGTGAGGTTTAGGGTTAGGATTTGGGTTATCGTTAGTGTTACGGTGAGGGTGATGGTGAGGGTGAGGGTGAGTTTTAGGGTTAGGGTTAGGGTGAGGGCTAGGATTACGGTTAGGGTTAGGGTGAGATTTAGGTTTAGGGTGAGGGTTCGGGTTACAGTCAGGGTTAGTTTGAGGGTGGTATGAGGGTGAGGTTTAGGGTGAGGGTTAGGGTTATGGTTAGGGTTAAAATTAGGGTGAGGGTTAGGGTTAGGGGTAGGGTTATGGTTATGGTGAGTATTAGGGTTAATGTGTGGGTTAAGGTTAGGGTGAGGATAAAGTAAGGGTTAGGGTTAGGGTGAGGGTGAGGTTTATGGTTACTGTTAAAGTGAGGGTTAGGGTTAGGTTTAGTGTTAAGATAAGCGTGAGGGTGAAGGTTAGGGTTAGGCTTAGGTTTAAGGAGATGGTGAGGGTGAGTGTGAGGTTTAAGGTTAGGTTTAGGGTTAGGCTGAATGTTAGGGTTAGAGTGGAGGTTAGGATTAGGGTTAGGGTGAGGGTTAGGTTTTGGGTTAGGCTGAGGGTTAGGGTTAGGATTAGGGTGAGGTTTAGGGTGAGGGTTAGGGGGAGGGGGAGGGTTAGGTTTAGAGTGAGGCTTAGGGTTAGGATTAGGGTTAGGGTCAGGGTTAGGGTGACTGTGAGGTTTAGAGTGAGGGTTATGTTTAGGGTTAAGGTGAGGGTTAGGGTAAGGGATAGGGTTAGGATGAGGGTGAGAGTTAGGTTTAGTATGAGAGTAACGGTTAGGGTAAGGGTTAGGATTAGTGTGAGGGAAAGAATTAGGGTGATGGTTATGGTGAGGGAGAGGTTTAGGTTTAGGATTAGGGATAGAGTTAGTGTTACGCTGAGGGTGAGGAAGAGGGTGAGGGTGAGCGTTAAGTTTAGGGTTAGGGTGAGGGCTGGGGTGAGGGTTAGGGTTAGGGTGAGGGTAAGGATTAGGTTTAGTTTGAGGGTGGTGTGAGGGTGAGGTTTAGGGTGAGGCTTTGGGTTAGGGTGAGGGCTAGGTTGAGGGTGAAATTTAGGGTTATGATGAGGGTTAGCATTAGGTTTAGGGTGAGGGTTAGGTTTAGTGTGAGATTTACGGTTAAGGATAGGTTGAGGTTGAGGGTAAGGGTTATGTTGAGGGTTCGGGTGAAGGTGAAGGTAAGGGTTATGATTAGAGATAGGGTTAGGTTTAGGCTGAGGGTGAGAGTGAGGGTGCAGGTGAGGTTTAGGGTTAGGGTTAGGGTGAGGGTGAGGGCTAGGGTGAGGGTCAGGGTTAGGGTGAAGGTGAGGTTGAGGGTGAGGCTGAGGGTTAGGGTGAGGGTGAGGGTTTGGTTTAGGGTTAGGGTTAGGGTGAGGTTGAGGTTTAAGATTAGATTTAGGGTTATTGTTAGGGTTAGAGTGAGGGTCAGAGTTCAGTTTAGGGTGAGGGTGAAAGTGAGGGTTATGGTTAGGGTTAGGGTGAGGTTTAGGGTTAGGGTTAGGGTTAGTGTTAAGATGAAGTTTATGGTGAGGGGTAGGGTTAGGGTTAGTGTGACAGTTAGAATGAGGGTTAGGGTTAGGGTGAGGGTTAGGGTGAGGTTAGGGTTTTGGTTAGAATTAAGTTGAGGGTGAGGGTTAGGGTGAGGTTTAGGGTTAGGGTTAGGGTTAGGGTGAGGGTTAGGGTTAGGGTGGAGTTTAGGATTAACTTTAGGGTTATGGTTAGGTTGAGAGTTAGGTTTAGGTTTAGCTGAGGGTGAGGTTTAGGGTTATGGTGAGGGTTTGGTTTAGGGTAAGGGTTAAGGTGAGGGTGAGTTTTAGGGTTAAGATTAGGGTTAGGGTTAGGGTGAGGGTAAAGGTTAGGGTTAGGTTTAGGGTTAGGGTTATTGTTAGGGTAAGGGTTAGGGTTACGGTTACTGTGAGGGTGATTTTGAGGGTTAGGGTTAGGGTGAGGTTTAGTGTTAGGGTTGTGGTTAGAGTTAGGGTTAGTGTGAGGGTGAGGTTTAGGGGTAGAGTTATGTTTAAGGTGTGGATTAGGGTGAGGGTTCGTGTTAGGGTGAGGTTTAGGTTTAGGGTGATGGTTAGGGTTAGTGTGAGGGTTAGTGTTAGGGTTAGGGTTAGGGTGAGGGTTTGGGTTAGGGTGAGAGTTATCGTTAAAGTGAGTGTTAGGGTTAGGGATAGGGTGAGTGTTAGGGTTAGGGTTAGGGTTATTGTTAGGGTTAGGGTTAGGGTTACGGTTGCGGTGAGGGTAAGGGTGAGGGTTAGGTTTGGGGTTAGGTTGAGGTTTAGGTTTAGGGTTAGGGTTAGAGTTAGGGTTAGGGTTAGGGTGAGGGTGAGGTTTGGGTTAGATTTAGGGTTAGTGTTATGGTTAGAGTTATGGTGAGGGTTAGGGTTAGGGTTAGGCTTAGGCTTAGGCTTAGGCCGAGCAAGAGGTTGAGTGTGAGGGTTATGGTTATGGTGAGGGTTAGGGTTAGGGTTAGGGTGAGAGTTAGGATGAGGTTTAGGGTTAGGATAAGGGTTAGGGTGAGGGCTAGGGTGAACGTTAGGGTTATGGTAAGCATTAGGCTTAGGGTTAGGATGAGGGTTAGCGTTATGGTTTGGGTTAGAGTGAGGGTGTGGCTGAGGATTAGATTTAGGTTTATGATTAGGGGTAGGGTTAGGGTTAGGTTTGAGGTGAGGGTTAGGCTTAGGGTTAGGCTTAAGGTGAGGGTGGGGGTGAGGATTAGGGTTAGGGTTAGGGTTAAAATTCGGGTTATTGTTAGTGTTTTGGTTTGGGTTAAGTGTGTGGTGAGGGTGAGGCTGAGGGTGAGGGTAATGGTTAGGGTTAGGATTAGGCTTAGGGTTAGGCTGAGGGTGAGGTTGGGGGTGAGGAATAGGTTTTGGGTGATGGTTAGGGTTAGGGTTAGGGTGAGGGTTAGGATGAGGGTTAGGGTTAGTATTAGTTTTAGGGTGAGGGCTAAGGTGAGGGTGAGGGTTAGGCTTAGGGTTAGGCTTAGGCTTATGTTTAGGCTGAGGTTGAGGGTGAGGATGAGAGTCATCGTTAGGGTGATGGACTGGGTTAGGGTTAGGGTGATTGTTAGGATGAAGGTTAGGGTTAGAATGAGGATTTGGGTGAGCGTGTTGGTAAGAGTAAAGGTGAGGCTTAGGTTGATGGTCAGTGTTCCCCTAAGGGTGAGGGTTTGGTTTAGGGTGAGGGTTAGGGTAAGGTTTAGGGTGAGGGTTAGGATGAGGGTGAGGGTTAGATTGAGGATTATTGTTAGGGTTAGTTTGAGGTTTAGGGCGAGGATGAGGGTTAGGGTTGGGTTTAGGGTTAAGATTACAATTAGGGTTAGGGTGAGGGCTAGGGCGAGGCTGAGGTTTACGGTTAGGTTTAGGGTGAGGTTTCAGGTGAGGGTGAGATTTAGGGTTACTGTGAGGGTTAGTGTTAGATTTAGGGTTATTGTTAGTGTGAGGGTAAGTGTTAGGGTGAGTGTTAGGGTTAGGGTGAAGGTTGTGGTTAGGGTGAGGGTTAGGGTTAGAATGAAGGTTTTGGTTAGGGTGAGGATTAGGGTTATGGTGAGGGTGAGGTTGAGGGTTAGGGTTAGAGTGAGGTTTAGGGTAAGGGTTAGGGTTAGAGTTAGGGTTAGCGTGAAGGTGAGGTTTAGGGTTAGATTTAGGGATCAGGTGAGGGTTAGGATGAGGGTTAGGGTTAGGGTTAGGGTTAGGTTTAGGGTTAGGGTGAGGTTTATTGTTAGGGTTATGGTTAAGATTAGGGTTAGTGTGAGGGTTAGGGTGAGGGTTAAGTTGAGGGTTAGGTTTAGGATTAGGGTTAGGGTTAGGGCTAGGGTGAGAGTGAGGTTTAGGGTTAGTGTTAGGGTGAGGTTAAGGGTTAGGGTTAGGGTTAGGATCAGTGTGAGTTTGAGGTTTAGGGTTAGAGATTAGTGTTAGGTTGTGGGTTACGGTGAGAGTTAGGTTTAGGGTTAGTGTTAGGGTTAGGGTTTGGGTGAGGGTTAGGGTGAGGGTGTGTGTTAGGGTTAGGGTTAGGTTGAGGATTGGGATAGGGTGAGTGTGAGGTTTAGGATTAGGGTTAGGGTGAGGGTTAGGGTGAGGGTTTGTGATAGGGTTAGGGTTAGGGTGAGGTTTAGGGTTAGAATTGGGGTTAGGGTGAGGGTTAGGATTAGGGTTAGGTTTAGGGGTTTTTTGAGGTTTAGGGATAGTGTGAGGGTTAGTGTTAGGGTGAGGGTAAGAGTTAGGGTGAGGTTTTGTGTTAGGGTGAGGGTTATGGTTAGGGTGAGGTTTAGGGGTAGGGTTAGGGTTATTGTTAGGGTTAGGGTTATGGTTACGATGAGGATGAGGGTGAAGTTGAGGTTGAGTGTTAGGGTTAGAATTAGGGTTAGGTTGAGTGCTAGGGTGAGGGTGAAGTTTAGGGTTAGTGTTAGGGTGAGGTTTAGGGTTAGGGTGAGGGTTTGGGTTTGTGTGAGGGTTAGTATTAGGGTGAGGTTAGTGTTACCTTGACGGTAAGTTTTAGGGTGAGGGTTAGGATTAGGGTGAGGTTTATGTTTGGGGTGAGGGTTAGTGTTAGGGTTAGGTTTATTGTTAGGGTTAGGATTAGGATTAGGGTTAGTGTGAGGGTGAGGTTAGGGTTAGGGTGAGGTTTAGGGTTAGGGTTAGGGTTAGGGTGAGGTTGAGGTTTAGGTTTAGATTTAGGGTTAGTGTGAGGGTTAGAGTTAGCGTTAGTGTTAGGTTTAGGGTTAGGGTTAGAGTTAGGCTTAGGTTTAAGCTGAGGGTGAGGGTGCAGTTTAGGGTTAGGGTGAGGGTGAGGTTTAGGGTTAGAGTTAGTGTTAGGATGAGGGTTAGTGTTAGGGCTGGGATAAAGGTTAGGTTTAGGGTGAGGGTGAGTGTGAGGATTAGTGTTAGGGTTAGAGTTAGGCTTAGGTTTAAGCTGAGGGTGAGGGTGAGGTTTAGGGTTAGTTTGAGGGTGAGGTTTAGGGTTAGAGTTAGGGTTAGGGTGCGGGTTACTGTGAGGGTTAGTTTTAGGATTAGTGTTAGGGTTAGGGTTTGGGTGAGGGTGAGTGTGAGGGTTAGGGTTAGGGATAGGGTTACATTTAGGTTTATGGTTAGGGTGAGGGTGAGGGTCAGGGTTAGGGTTAGGCTTAGGCTTAGGGTTAGGCTGAGGGTGAGGGTGAGTGTTAAGGTTAGGATGAGGTTTAGGGTTAGGTTTAGGATTAGGGTTAGGATGAGGTATAGGTTTAGGATTCAGGTTAGGTTGAGGGCTAGGTTGAATGTTAAGTTTAGGGTTAGGGTTAGTGTGAGGTTTAGGGTTTGGGTTTGGTTTAGGTTTAGGGTGAGGGTTAGGGTTAGAGTTACTGTATGGATGAGGGTTAGGGTTAGGTTGAAGGTTACAGTTAGGTTTAGTGTGAGTTTTAGGGTTAGGATTAGGGTGAGGGTTAGGTTGAGGGTTATCGTTTGAATTAGGGTTAGGGTGTGAGCTGGGTTGAGGGTGAGGTTTAGGGTTAGGGTTAGGCTTAGGCTTAGGGTTAGGCTGAGGGTTAGGGTGGGGATGAGGAATAGGTTTTGGGTGATGGTTAGGATTAGGGTTAGGGTGAGGATTAGGATGAGGGTTAGGGTTAGGATTAGGTTTAGGGTGAGGGCTAAGGTGAGTGTGAGGGTTAGGGTTAGGTTTAAGGTTAGTCTGAGGGAGAGGGTGAAGGTAAGGTTTAAGTTTAGGGAAAGGGTTAGACTTAGGGTTAGGGTACGGGTTAGGTTAGGGTTAGGGTTGGAGTTAGCCTTAAGGTGAGGTTTATGGTTAGGGATAGGGTTAGGGTTCTGGTAAGGGTGAGGTTTAGAATTAGCATGAGGGTTAGGGTGAGGGGTAGGGTTAGGGTTATGGTGAGAGTTAGGGTTAATGTGAGGTTTAGGGTTAGGTTTAGGGTTAGGGTTAGGGTGAGGGTTAGGTTGATCTTTAGGTTTCGGGTTACAGTTAGGGTGAGGGTGAGGGTTATTGTGAGTTTTAATTTAGGCTTAGTGTTAGGATTAGGGTGAGGTTACGGGTTAGGGTGAAGGTTAGGGTTAGGGTGAAGGTGAGGCTTAAGATTATGGTGAGGGTTACAGTGAGGGTCAGTGTTAGGGTTCGGGTGAGGGTTAGGTTTAGGATTAGGGTTAGGGTGAGAGTGATGGTTAGGATTAGGGTTAGGATCATTGTAAGTGTTATGGTTAGGGTTACATTTGCAATTAGGGTGAGGCTGAGGTTGAAGGTTAGCGTTAGGGTTAGGGTTAGTTTTAGGTTTAGGATTAGTGTTAATGTTAGGGTTAGGGTTAGAGTTACGGTTTGGGTGAGGGTGAGGGTGAGAGTTAGGGTTAGGGTTAGTGTGAGGTTTAGGGATAAGGTTAGGATTAGGGATAGGGTGATGGTGAGGTTTAGAGTTAGAGTTAGATTGAGTGTGAGGGTTATGGTGACTGTTAGGGTTAGTGTTAGTGTTAGGGTTAGCGTTAGGTCTAGGGTGAGGGTTAGGTTGAGGTTTAGGGTTAGGTTTAGGGTTAGGATTAGGCTTAGGGTGAGGGTGAGTGTGAGGGTTAGGATAAGGATTAGGCTTAGGCTTAGGGTAAGGTTGAGGGTGACGGTTGGGGAGAGGATTAGGCTTAGGGTGATGTTTAGCCTTAGGGTTAGGGTGAGGGTTAGGGTTAGGGTTAGGGTTAGGATTAGGGTTAGGGTGAGTGCTAGGGTGAGGGTGAGGGATAGGGTTAGGGTTAGGCTTAGGCATAGGGTAAGGATGAGGGTGAGGGTGAGGGTGGGGGTTAGGGTTATAGTGATGGATTAGTTTAGGTTTAGGGTGAGGGTTAGGATGAGCGTGACTGTAAGAGTAACGGTGAAGGTTAGCCTGAGTTTGAGGGTTAGGGTAAGGGTTAGGGTTAGGGTTAGACTGAGGATTTGGGTTAGGGCTAGTGTGAAGTTTAGGGTGAGGATGAGGGTTAGGGTTAGAATTAGGGTTAGGGTGAAGGCAAGTGTGAGGGTGAGGTTTAGGGTTAGGGTTATGTTTAGGGTGAGGGGTAGGGTTAGGTTTAGGATGAGAGTTAGGTTTAGTGTGAGGGTTACGTTTAGGGTGAGGGTGAGGGTGGGGGGAAGGGTTATGGTGAGGGTTAAGGTGAGGGTGAGGGTTAGGGTTATGTTTATGGTTAGGGTGAGGTCTATGGTGAGGGTGAGGGTTAGGGTGAAGTTGAGGTTTAGGCTGAGGGTCTTGGTTACGTAATGGTTAGGGTTAGCGTGAGAATTAGGTGAGGTTTAGTGTGAGGGTGAGCTTGAGCGTTAGGTTGTGGGTGAGGGTTAGGTTTAGGGTGAGGTTTCGGGTAATGGTGAGGGTTAGGGTGTCGTTGAAGGTTAGGGTTAGGGTTAGGTTAGGGTTAGGGTTAGGGTTAGGGATAGGGTGAGGGTGAGGGTTAGGATTAGTTTTAGGGTTAGGATGAGGTTTAGTGTGAGGGTGAGGTTTAAGGTTAGGCTTAGGTTTGGGGTGTGGGTAAGTGATAGCATGAGGGTTAGGGTGAGTGTTAGAGTTAGCATTAGGGTTAGGGTGAGGGTTAGGGTGAGGATTAGGGTGAGGGTGAGTGTGAGAGTGAGGGTTAGGGTGAGGATTAATGTGAGTTTTAGGGTTAGGGTGAGGGTTAGGTAAAGGGTGAGTGTTAGGGTGAGGTTTAGGTTTATGGTTATGCTTAGGGTTAGGGTGAGGTTTAGGGTTAGGATTAGGGTGAGGGTTAGGGTGATGGTTAGGGTGAGGGTAAGGGTTAGGAGTCGGGTGAGCGTTAGGTTTATTATTAGGGTTAGGGTCAGGTTTAGGATGACGGTGAGGTTTAGGGTGAGGGTTGGTGTGAGGTTTAGGGTTAGGATATGAGGGTTAGGATAAGGGTTAGTGTTACGGTTAGGGTGAGGGTTAGATTTAGTGTGAGATTTAGTGTTAGGGTTAGGTTTAGGATTAGTGTGAGGGTAAGAATTACGGTGATGATTAGGGTGAGGGTGAGGTTTAGGGTTAGGAATAGTGATAGGGTTAGTGTTACACTGAGGGTGAGGGTGAGGGTGAGGGTTAGGGTTAGGGTTAGGCTGAGGGCAAGGGTGAGGGTTAGGTTTAGGGTGAGGGTTAGGTTGAGGGTGATGGTAATTGTAAATGTGAGGGTTAGGCGGAGGGTGAGGGTTAAGATAAGTTTGAGGGTTAGGGTTAGGGTGAGGATTAGGATAAGGTTTTGGGTTAGGGTTAGGGTGAGGATTAGATTGAGGATTAGGTTTAGGGTTAATGTGAGGTTTAGGGTGAGGATGAGGGTAAGGGTTCAGTGGAGGGTTAGGGTCAGAATTAGTGTTAGGGTGAGTACTTGGGTGAGGTTTTAGGTAAGCGTTAGGGTTAGGGTGAGGTTTAGGGCTAGGATGACGGTGAGGTTATGGTTCAGGGTGAGGGTTAGGCTGAGTGTGAGGTTTAAGGTTAGGGTTAGAGTTAGGGTGAGGGGAAGGGTGAGGGTTAAAATGAGTGATAGGGTGACAGTGAGGGTGAGGTTTAGGGTTGGGGTTAGGGTTAGGCTGAGGGTTAAGGTGAGGGGTAGGGTTATGGTAAGGGTGAGGATTAGGGATAGTGTGAGTGTTAGGGTTAGAGTGAGGGTAAGGGTTAGGTTCAGGGTTAGGGTTAGGGTGAGGGTTAGCGTTAGGGTTAGGGTGAGGGTTAGTGTTAGGTTGGAGGTTAGGGTGAGGGTTAGGGTGAGTGTTAGGGTTAGGGTGAGAGATAGGATTAGGGTTAGTGTGAGTGTTATGGTTAGGGTGATGTGTAGAATGAGGCTGAGGGTTAGGGTGAGGGTGAGTGTGAGGGTTAGGGTATGGGTGAGGGTTAAGGTTGGGTGAGGGTTACAGTAACGGTGAGGGTTAGGGTGAGGGTGAGGTTAAGGGTTAGGATTAGGGTGAAGGTTAGGGTTACGGTTATGGGGACGGTTAGGTTTAGGGTTATGTTTAGGGTGAGGGTGAGTGTTAGAGTGAGGATGAGGGTTTTGGAGAGTGTGAGGGTTAGGGTTTCGGTGAGGCTTAGGGTTAGGGTGAGTGTTAGGGTTACGGTGAGGATAAGGTAAGGGTGAGGGTTGGGGTGAGGGTGAGGTTTAGGGTTACTCTTAGTGTGAGGTTTAGGGTTACGGTTATGGTGAGGGTTAGGTTTAGGGTTATGTTTAGGGTGAGGGTGAGTGTTAGAGTGAGGATGAGGGTTTTGGAGAGTGTGAGGGTTAGGGTTTCGGTGAGGGTTAGGGTTAGGGTGAGTGTTAGGGTGACGGTGAGGGTGAGGTTTAGGGTTGGGGTTAAGGTTAGAGTGAGGGGTAGGGTTATGGTTAGGGTGAGGGTTAGGGTTACTGTGAGGGTTATGGTTAGGGTAAGGTTTAGGGTTACTGTGAGGGTTCAAGTTAGGGTTAGCCTTAGTGTTATGGTGAGGGTAAGGGTTAGGTTGAGGGTTAGGGTTAGGGTGAGGGTTAGGGTTAATGTGAGGGTTAAGGTTAGGGTGAGGGTTAGGGTTAGGGTGATGTTTAGGGTGAGGGTAAAGGTTAGGGTGAGGTTGAAGTGAAGGTTCGGTTGAGTGTTTGAGTTAGGTTGAGGTTGAGGTTGAGGGTGAGGGTGAGGCTTAAGGTTAGTTTTAGTGTAAGGGTGAGTGTGAGGGTTAGGGATAGGGTTAGGCTTAGGCTGAGAGTGAGGGTGAGGGTTACGGTTAGGGTGAGGGTTAGCGTTAGGGTTATGGTGAGGGTTAGGGTTAGGCTGGAGGTTACGGTTAGGGTGACGGTTTAGGGTTAGAAATAGGTTTAGGTTGAGGGTGAGTGTGAGGGTTAGGGTTAGGGTTAGGATTAGGGTTAGGGTGAGCCTGAGGGAGAGGGTGAGTGTGAAGATTAGGGTTAGATTGAGGGTTAAGCTAAAGGTTAGGTTGAGGGTTAGGTTTAGGGTGACGTTTAGGTTGAGCGTGAGTGTTAGGGTGAGTTTGAGGGTGAGGATTCGGTTGAGGGTTTGGGTTAGGGTTATGGTGAGGGTGAGGGTGAGTGTTAGGTTTAGGGTTAGGGTTAGGGTTAGGCTTAGGATGAGGGTGATTGTGAGGGTTATGGTTAGGGTTATTGTTAGGCTTAGGTTTAAGCTGAGGGTGAGGTTCAGTGTGAGGTTTAGGGTTAGGGTGAGTGTGAGCGTTAGGGTTAGGGTTAGGGATAGGCTGATGGTTAGATGCCGGTGAGGGTTAGGGTTAGGATGAGTGTTAGGCTTAGGGTTAGGGTGAGGGTTAGGTATAGGTTGATGTTTAGAGTGAGGTTGAAGGTTAGGCTGAGGCTGATGGTGAGCGTGACTGTTAGGGTGCAGGTGAGGTTTAGGATTAGGTTTAGGGTCAGGGTGAGGGTTTAGAGTTAGGGTTAGGATGATGGTTAGGATGAGGGGCAGGGTTAGGGTTAGGGTGAAGTTCAGGGTTAGTTTAAAGGTTACGGTTAGTGTTTGGGTTAGGGTGAGGATTAGGGTTAGGTTTAGAGTTAGGGTGTGGGTTAGGGTGAAAATAAGTTTTAGGGTGAGGGTTAGGGTGAGTGTGAGGTTAGGGTTAGGGTGAGGGTTAGTGTTATTGTTAGGATTAGGTTTAGGGTTACGGTTACAGTGAGGTTGTGGGTGAGGTGAGGTTTAGCGTCAGGGTTAGTGTTAGGGTGAGGGTTAGGGTGAGGGTAAGTGTTTGGGTGAAGGTTAGGCTTAGGGTGAGGTTTAGGGTGAGAGTGAGGGTTAGTTTTAGGGTTAGGTTTAGGGTGAGGTTAAGGGTTAGTGTTAGGGTGAGGGTTAGGGTTAGCATTAGCTTTAGGTTGAGGGCTAGGGTGAGGGTTCAGGTTAGGTTAGGATGAGGGTTAGGGTTAGGGTGAGGGTTAGGGTGAGAGTAAGAATAAGTGTAAGGGTGAGTGTTAGGGTGAGATTGAGGGTTACGGTAAGAGTGAAGGTTATGGTGAGGGTGAGGGTTAGGGTTAGAGTGAGGGTGAGGTTGAGTTTTTGAGTGAGTGTTAGGGTTAGGTTTAGGGTGAGGGTTAGGATTAGGGTTAGGGTGAGGTTTAGGGTGAGGGTTAGGGTTAGGGTTAGGGTTAGGGTGTGGGATAGGCTGAGGGATAGTGTTAGGATTAGTGTGAGGTTTAGGGTGAGGGTAAGGGTCAGGGTGAGGGTTAGGGTTAGGGTGAGGGTTAGGGTTAGGATTAGGGTTAGGGTCATGTTTAGGGTGACTGTGAGGTTTAGGGTGAGGATTAGCTTTAGGGTTAAGGTGAGGGTTAGGGTAAGGGGTAGGGTTACAGTTAGGGTGACGGTTAGGTTTATTGTGAGAGTTATGGTTAGGGTTGAGGTTAGGATTAGTGTGAGGGTAGGAATTAGGGTGATGTTTAGGGTGAGGGTGAGGTTTAGGTTTAGGAATATGGATAGGATTAGAGTTTCGCTGAGGGTGAGGATGAGGGTGAGGGTGAGGGTTAGGTTTAGGGTTAGGGTTAGGGTGAGGGTTAGGGTTAGTTTTAGTTTGAGACTGGTGTGAGGGTGAGGTTTAGGTTGAGGCTTGGGGTTAAGGTGAGGGCTAGGTTGAGGGTGAACTTTAGGGTTATGATGAGGGTTAGGGTTATGTTTAGGGTGAGGGTTAGGGTGAGGGTTAGCTTTAGTGTGAGGTTTACAGTTAAGGTTAGGCTGAGGGTTAGGGTAAGGGATATGGTGAGGGTTAGGGTGAGGGTGAGGGTTAGGGTTATGATTAGAGATAGGGTTAGGTTTAGGCTGAGGGTGAGGGTGAGGGTGAGGGTGCAGGTGAGGTTTAGTGTTAGCGTTAGGGTTAGGGTGAGGGCTAGTGCGAGGGTGAGGTTTAGGGTGAAGTTGAGTTTGAGGGTGAGGCTGAGGCTTAGGGTGAGGGTGAGGGTTTAGGTTAGGGTTAGTGTTAGGGTGAGGGTGAGGGTTAAGATTAGGTTTAGTGTTAGGGTTATTGTTAGGGTTAGAGTGAGGGTTACAGTTCAGTTTAGGGTGAGGGGGAAGGTGAGTGATATGGTTAGGGTTAGGGTGAGGTTTAGGGTTAGGGTTAAGGTTAGTGTTAGGAGGAAGTTTAGGGTGAGGGGTAGGGTTAGGGATAGGTTGAGGGGTAGGGTTTTGGTTAGGGTTAAGGTGAGGGTTCGGCTTAGGGTGAGGTTTAGGTTTAGGGTTAGGGTTAGGGTGAGGGTTAGGGTTAGCAATAGGATCAGTGTAAGGGATATGGTGAGGGTGAGGGTTAGGGTTAGGGTTAGGTTTAGGGTGAGGGTTAGGCTTAAGCTGAGGGTTAGGGTTAGTGGGAGGGTTGGTGTTAGGGTTAGGCTTAGTGTTAGGGTGAGGATAAGGGTTAGAGTGAGGGTTAGGGTTAGGGTGAGGGTTAGGGTTAGGGTGAGGGTCAGGGTTAGGGTTAGGGTTAGGCTGAGGGTTAGGTTATAGTTAGGGTTAGGGTTAGGGTAAGGGTTAGCGTTAGGGTGAGGGTTAGGTTTAGGATTAGTGTTAGAGTTATGGTTAGGTTTAGGGTGAGGCTTTCGGGTTAGGGTTAGGGTGAGGGTTAGGTTGAAGCTTAAGGTGAGGGTGAGGGTTAGGGTTAGTTTTAGTTTTATCATGTGGGTAAGTGATAGTGTGAGGGTTAGGGTGAGTGTTAGAGTTAGCATTAGGGTTAGAGTGAAGTTTAGGGTGAGGGATAGGGTTAGGGTTAAGGTGAGCTTGAGGGCGAGGGTTAGGGTTAGCTTTATGGTGGGTTTTAGGGTTAGGGTGAGGGTTAGGGTCAGTGTGAGCGTGAGGGTAAGGGTGACGGTTAGGGTTAGAGTTAGGCTGAGGGTTAGGTTTAGTGTGAGGTTTAGGGTGAGAATGAGGTTGAGGCTTATTGTGAGGTTTAGGGTAAGGGTGAGGGTTAGGGTTAGTGTTAGGGTGAGGGTTAGGGATAGGGTTAGGGTTAGGGATAGGGTTAGGGTTAGGGTGAAGGTTAGGGTAATGGGTATGGTTATGGTTAAGGTGAGGGTTAGGTTTAGTGTAAGTATTAGGGTTAGGGTTATGGTTAGGATTAGTGTGAAGGTAAGAATTAGGGTGACGGTTAGGGTGAGGGAGAGGTTTAGGGTTAGGATTAGGGTTATGGTTAGTGTTATGCTGAGGGTGATGGTGAGGGTGAGGGTGAGTGTGAGTTTTAGGGTTAGGTTTAGGGTTAGGTTGAGGGTAAGGATTAGTGTGAGGGTTAAGGTGAGGGTGAGTGTTAGGGTTAGGCGGATGGTAGGGGTTAAGGTGAGGGTTAGATTGATGGTGAGGATTATGGTTAACATTAGTGTTAGGGTTAGGGTGAGGCTTAGGGTTAGGGTTAGGGATAGGGTGAGTATTAGGATTAGGATTAGTGTTAGGGTGAGCATTAGGCTGAGGGGTAGGTTTAGGGTTAGGCTTAGTCTTAGGGTTAGGCTTAGGGTGAGGGTGAGGTTGAGGATTAGGGTTAGAGTGATGGTTAGGGTTAGGGTTAGGGTGAGGCTTAAGATGAGGGTTAGGGTGAGGGTAAGGTTTAAGGTGAGGTTTAAGTTGAGGGTGAGGGTTATGGTTACCATTAGGGTTAGGGTTAGAGTTAGCGTGAGGGTTAGGTTTAGGTTTAGGGTTAGGGTGAGTGTGAGGGTGCGTGTTAGGTTGAGGGTTAGGATTAGCGTTAGGGTTCGGGTTTGGGTTAGGGTTAGGGTTAGTGTGACGGTGAGGGTGAGGGTTAGGGTGTGGGTGAGGGTGAGATTTAGGGTTAGGAATAGGGTGGGGGTGAGTGTGAGTGTGAGTGTGAGGGTTAGGGTGAGGAATAGGGATAGGGTGAGGGTGAGTGTTTGGGTGAGGTTTAGTGGTAAGTTAGGGTTAGGGTTAGAGTTAGTGTGATGGTTAGTATGAGAGTTAGTTTAAGGTTCAGGGTCAGGGTTAGGGTGAGGGTTAGGGTTAGGATTAGTTTAGGGTGAGGGTGAGGGTGAGCGTTAGGGTTAGCGTTAGGGTTAGGGATAGGTTTAGGTTTAGAGTGAGGTTTAGGATGAGGGTTAGGATTAGGGTTAGGGTTAGGGTTTACGTGAGAGTTAGGGTCAGGGTGAGGGTTAGTGTTAGGGTTAGATTTACGGTGAGAATAAGGGTTAGCATGAGGTTTAGGGTGAGTGTGAGGGTTAGAGTTAGCATTAGGGTTAGGGTGAGGGTTAGGGTTAGGTTTATGGTTAGGGTGAGGTGAGGGTGAGGGTGATTGTGAGGTTTATGGTTAGTGTGAGAGATAGGTTTAGGGTGAGGGTTAGGCTTTGGGTTAGGGTGCGGGTGAGCGTGAGGTTGACAGTGAGGCTTAGGCTGAGGGTGAGGGTGAGTGTGAGGGTTAGGCTTAGAGTTAGGTTTAGGGTTAGGGTGAGTGTGAGGGTGAAGGTGAGGGTAAGGGTTAAGAGTAGGGTTAGGTTTAAATTTAGGCTGAGGGTGAGCGTGAGGGAGAGGGTAATGGTTAGGCTTAGGGTTAGGGTTGGTGTGAGGGTTAGGGTGAGGGTAAGGTTAAAGGTTAGGGTGAGGGTGAGGGTGAGGGTTACGGTTAGGGTTAGGGTGAGGGTTAGGGTTAGGGTGAGGTTAGAGTTAGGGTGAGGTTTATTGTTAATGTGAGTGTTAGTGTTAGTGTTAGGTTGAGGGTAAAGGTTAGGTTGAGGGTTAGGGATAGGGTTAGGTTTAGGGTGAGGTTTCGGGTTAGGGTGAGGGTTAGAGTCAGGGTGAGTGTTAGGGTTAGCATTAAGTTTAGGGTGAGGGTTAGTGTGAGGGTAAGCATAAGGTTAGTGTGAGGGTTAGGTTTAGGGTGAGGGTTACGTTGAGGGTGAGAGTAATGTTAAGTGTAAGGGTTAGGGTTATGGTGAGGATTATGGTAAACTTGTGGGTTAGGGTGAGGGTTAGGTTTAGGTTTACAGTAAGGGTGAGTGTTAGGGTGAGTGTTAGGTTTGGGGTTAGGGTTAGGGTGAGGGTGAGATTGAGGGTTGGGAATAGGGTGAGGGTTAGGTTTAGGGTGAGGGTTAGGATTAGGATTAGGTTTAGGGTGAGGCCTAGGGTGAGGGTGAGGGTTAGGGTTAGGGATAGGTATAGGTTGAGGGTTAGGGTTAGGCTGAGGATTAGGGTTAGTGTAATGGCTAGTTTTAGGGTTAGGGTTAGTGTTAGGGTGAGCGTAAGTTTTAGGGTTAGGTTTAGGGTTACGGTGAGGTTGAGGGTTAGGTTAAGGGTGAGGGTTAGCGTTAGGGTGAGGGTGAAGGTGAGGGTTAGGATAAGGGTTAGGGTTAGGGTTATTTTTAGGGTTAGGGTTAGGTTTATGGTTACGTTGAGGGTGAGGGTGAGGGTGAGGGTTAGGGTTAGTGTGAGGTTTAGGGTTAGGGTTAGGTTTAGGGTTAGGGTTAGGATGAGGTTTAGGGTGAGGGGTAGGGTTAAGGTTAGGGTGAGGGTTAGGGTTAGTGTGAAGGTTAGGGTTAGGGTTAGGATGAGGGTTAGGTTGAGGGTTAGGGTTTAGATGAGGGTTAGGGTGAGAGTGAGGGTTAGGGTGAGGTTAAGGGTTAGCTTAGGTTTAGGGTTAGGTTGAGGTTAAGGGTTAGGCTGAGGGTTAGGCTTAGGTTGAGGTTTAGGGTGAGGTTGAGGGTTAGGGTTAGTGTTAGGTTGAGGTGAAGGTTTAGGGTAAGTTTTAGGGTGAGGGTGAGTGTTAGGGTTAGCATTAGGGTTACGGTGAGGTTTAGTGTGAGTGTTTTGGTTAGTTTAGGGTGAGGTTTTGGGTTAGTGTGAGGGTTAGGGTGAGGGTAACGTAAGGGTAAGGGTGAGGTTTTTGGTGAGGGTGAGGGTTACGGAAAGGGAGAGGGTTAGGGTTAGGGTGAGGGTTAGAGTTGCGGTTAGGAAAAGGATTAGTGTGAGGGATAAGGTGAGGGTGAGGATTAGGGTTAGGGTTAGGTTTAGGTTGAGGGTTAGGTTTAGGCTGAGGGTTAGGGTTAGTGTGAGTGTTGGTGTTAGGTTTAGGCTTAGTATTAGGGTGAGGGTAAAGTTTAGGGTGAGGGTTAGTTTTAGGGTGACGTTTAGGGTTAGGGTGAGGGTGAGGGTTAGGTTTAGGGTGAGGGTAAGGGTTAAGGTTAGGTCTAGGTTTAGGGTTATTGAGGGTTTTGTTGAGGTTTAGGATTAGCATTAGTGTAAGGGTTAGGGTTAGGGTTAGTGTGAGGATTAGGTTGAGGGTTAGCTTGACGGTTAGGGTTAGTGTGAGGGTTAGGGTTAGGCTGAGGGTGAGGGTGAAGATGAGAGTTAGTGTTAGGATTAGGGTGAGGGTTAGGTTTAGTGAGAGCATTACGGTTAGGCTTAGGGTGAGGGTGGGGGTAAGGGTTATGGTGAGGGTTATGATGGGGTTGATGGTTAGGGTTAGGATTAGGGGTAGAGTTAGGGTAAGGCTGAGCATGAAGGTGAGAGTGCTGGTGAGGTTTACGGGTAGGGTTACGTTTAGGGTGAGGGCTAGGGTGAGGGTGAGGGTTAGGGTGAAGGTTAGGGTGAGGGTGAGGGTCAGGGCCTTTGTTAGATAATGGTTAGGGTTAGGGTGAGGATTAGGTGAGGTTGAGGGTGAGCTTTAGGGTTAGGGTGTGGGTGAGTGTTAGATTTAGGGTGAGGGTTCAGGTGATGTTGAGTGTTAGAGTAAGGTTGAGATTTAGGGTTAGGTGAGGGTTAGGTTTAGGGTTAGGGTTAGAGTTAGGATGAAGGTTTGGGTGAAGGGTACTGTTAAGGTTAGGGTGAGCATTAGGGTTAATGTGAGGGTTAGGGTTAGGGTGAGGATAATGTTAGGGTGACGGTTAGGGTGAGAGTGAGGGTTAGGGTTACTGTTAGGGTGAGGGTTAGGGTTAGCTTTAGTGTTATGTTGAGGGTGAGGGTGAGGGTTAGGGTTAGGCTTAGGGTTAAAGTGAGGGTGAGGGTGAGGATGAGGGTTAGCTTGAGGGTTAGGGTTAAGGTGATGGTTAGGTTTATGATTAGGGTTATTGTTAGGATTAGGTTTAGGGCGAGGGTGAGGATGAGGGTGAGGGTGAGTGTGTGGGATAGGGTTAGGGTTAGGTTTAGGGTGAGCATGAGGGTTAGGGTTAGGCTGAGGGGTAGGGTTAAGGTAAGTGTGAGGGTTAGGGTTAGTGTGAAGGTTAAGGTTAGGGTTAGGGTGAGGTTTAGGCTGAGGGTTAGGGTTTGGATTAGGGTTAGGGTGAGGGTGAGGGTTAAGGTGAGGTTTATGGTTAGCTTAGGGTTAGGTTTAGGGTGAGGGTTAGGGTGAGGGTAAAGATTAGGGTGAGGGTTAGGGTTACGGTGAGGTTTAGGGTGAGGTTGTGGGTTAGGGTTAGGGTTAGACTGAGGTTCAGGTTTAGGGTGAGGGTTAGGTTGAGGGTGAGTGTTAGGGTTAGCATTAGGGTTAGGGTGAGGTTTAGTGTGAGTGTTTTGATTAGGTTACGTTGAGGTTTTGCGTTACTGTGAGGGTTAGGGTGAGGGTAAGGTAAGGGTAAGGGTGAGGTTTTTGGTGAGGGTGTGGGTTACGGAAAGGGTGAGGGTGAGGGTTAGGGTTACTGTTAGGGTTAGGGTTAGGGTTAGGGATAGGAAAAGGGTTAGTGTGAGGGATAAGATGAGGGTGAGCATTTGGGTTAGGGTTAGGTTTAGGTTGAGGGTTAGGTTTAGGCTGAGGGTTAGAGTTAGTGTGAGAGTTTGTTAGGGTTAGGCTTAGTTTTAGGGTGAAGGTTAGGGTTAGGGTAAGGGTGAGGGTTAGGGTGAGGTTTATGGTTAGCTTAGGGTTAGGTTTAGGGTGAGGGTTAGGGTGAGGGTAAGGATTAGGGTGAGGGTTAGGGTTAGGGTGAGGTTTAGGGTGAGGTTGTGGGTTAGGGTTAGGGTTAGAGTGAGGTTCAGGTTTAGGGTGAGGGTTAGGGTGAGAGTGAGTGTTAGGGTTAGCATTAGGGTTAAGGTGAGGTTTAGTGTGAGTGTTATGATTAGGTTAGGTTGAGGTTTTGGGTTAGTGTGAAGGTTAGGGTGAGGGTAAGTTAAGGGTAAGGGTGAGGTTTTTGGTGAGGGTGAGGGTTACGGAAAGGGTGAGGGTTAGGCTTAGGGATAGGAAAAGGGTTAGTGTGAGGGATAAGTTGAGGGTGAGGATTTGGGTTAGGGATAGGTTTAGGTTGAGGGTTAGGTTTAGGCTGAGGGTTAGGTTTAGTGTGAGGGTTTGTGTTAGGGTTAGGCTTAGTGTTAGGGTGAAGGTTAGGGTTAGGGTGAGTTTTAGGGTTAGGGTGAGGGTAAGGGTTAGGGTTAGGACTAGGTTTAGGGTTATTGAGGATTTTGGTGATGTTTAGGGTTAGGGTTAGTGTAATGGTTATGGTTAGGGTTAGTGTTGAGGATTAGTTTGAGGGTTAGCGTGATGGTTATTGTTAGAGTGAGGGTAAGGTTTAGGCTGAGGGTGAGGGTGAGGGTGAGAGTTAGTGTTAGGGTTAGTGTTAGTTATGATGAGGGTGAGGGTTAGGGTTAGGATTAGGGTTAGGGATAGGTTTTGGGTTAGGTTTAGGGTTAGGATGAGGGTTAGGGTGAGGGGTAATGTTAGGTTTAGGGTGAGGGTTAGAGTTATTGTAAGCATCAGCGTTAGGGTTAGGGTTAGGGTGAGGGTGAGTATAAGGTTTAGGGTGAGAGTTAGGGTGAGGGTTAGGGTTTGGGATAGGGTTAAGGATAGGGTGACACTTAGCTTGAGGGTTAGGTTTAGGTTTAGGGTTAAGGTTTCAGGTGAGGGTTAGGGTTCAGGTTAGGGTTAGGGTTTCGTGTTTGGGTTAGGGTTAAGTTTAGGGTGAGATTTAGGGTGAGGGTGAGGGTGAGGGTTAAGTTTAGGTTTATCGTGTGGGTAAGCGATAGCGTGAGGGTTAGGGTGAGTGGTAGAGTTAGCAGTAGGGTTAGAGTGAAGGTTAGGGTGAGGGTTAGGGTTAGGGTTAAGGTGAGCTTGAGGGTGAGGGTTAGGGTTAGGGTTAGGGTGAGATTTAGGGTTAGGGTGAGGGTTAGGGTTAGGGTTAGCATGAGGGTGAGGGTGAGGGTGACGGTTAGGGTTAGAGTTTGGGTGAGATTTAGGTTTAGTGTGAGGTTTAGGGTGAGGATGAAGTTGAGGGTTAGGGTGAGGGTTAAGGTAAGGGTGATGTTTAGGGTTAAGGTTAGTGTTAGGGTGAGGGTTAGTGTTAGGGTTAAGTGTAGGGTTAGGGTGAGGGGGAGAGTTAGGGTTCGGTTTAAGGTGAGGGCTAGTGTGTGGGTTAGGGTAGTTTGAGGGTGGTGTGAGGGTGAAGTTTAAGATGAGGGTTAGGATTAGGGTGAGGGCTAGGGTGAGGGTGAGGGTGAGATTTAGGTTTAGGTTGAGGTTTGGGTTGAGGGATAGGGTTAGGTTTAGGGTGAGGGTTAGGTTTAGTTTGAGGGTTAAGGTTAGGGATATTGTGAGGGTGAGGGTAAGGGTTATGTTGAGTGTTATGATCAGGTTGAGGGTTAGGTTTAGGATTAGGGGTAGGGTTAGGGTAAGGCTGAGCATGAGGGTGAGGGTGCAGGTGAGGTTTAGAGTTAGGGTTACGTTTAGGGTGAGGGCTAGGGTGAGGGTGAGGGTTAGGGTGAAGGTTAGGGTGAGGGTGAGGGTGAGGGTCTTTGTTAGATAATGGTTAAGGTTAGTGTGAGGATAAGGTGAGTGTTAGGGTTAGGGTGAGGGTTCAGGTGATGGTGAGGGTTAGGGTAACGTTGAAAATTAGGGTTAGGTTTAGATGTGGGTTAGCTTTAGGGTTAGGATTAGAGTTAGGGTGAGGGTTCTGGTGAGGTGTACTGTTAAGGTTAGGGTGAGCATTAGGGTTAATTTAAGGGTGAGGGATAGAGTGAGGATAAAGTTCGGGTGACGGTTAGGGTGAGGGTGAGGGTTAGTGTTACTGTTACGGTGAGGGTTAGAGTTAGCTTTAGTGTTAAGGTGAGGGTGAGAGTGAGGGTTAATGTTAGTCTTAGAGTTAAGGTGAGGGTGATGGTGAGGATGAGGGTTAGAGTGAGGGTTAGAGTTAGGGTGAGGTTTAGGTTTAGTGTTAGGGTTATTGTTAGGGTTAGATTTAGGATGAGGGTGAGGATGAGGGTGAGGGTGAGGGTGTGGGTTAGGGTTAGGGTTAGGTTTAGGTTGATGTTTTGGTTCAGGGTTTGGGTTAGGATTAGGGTGAGTGTGAGGGTGAGTAAGAGGGTTAGGATTAGTGTTTGGGTTAGGTTTAGGGTGAGGGTGAATGTGAGGGTTAGGGTTCGGGTTATTGTTAGGCTTAGGTTTAAGCTGAGGGTGAGGGTGAGTGTGAGGGTTAGTGTTATGTTGACTGTGAACATTAGGGTTAGGTTTAGGGTGAGGGTGTGGTTGAGGGTTAGGGTGAGGGTTAGGGTGAGGGTTAGATGAGGGTGAGGTTTAGGGTTAGGTGATGGTTAGATGAGGGTGAGTGTTAGGTTGAGGGTGAGGATTAGCGTTAGGGAGAGGGTTAGGGTTTTGGTGCTGATTAGGGTGAGGGTTAATGTTAGGGTGATGTTTAGGGTGAGGGTGAGCTTTGGTTTGAGGGTTTGCATTAGGTTTAGGGTGAGGTTGAGGGTGAGAGTGAGGCTTAGATTTAGGGTTAGGGTGAGGGTGACTCTGAGGCTTAGGGTTAGGGTTAGGCTTTAGGCTGAGGGTTAAGCTGAGGATGAGGGTGAGGGTGATGGTTAGGTTTACGGTGAGGGTTAGGGTTAGAGTTAGGGTGAGGGTTAGGGTTCGGGTGAGTTTTAGGGTTACTGTGAGGGTTCATGTTAGGTTTAGGCTTAGTGTTAGGGTGAGGGTAAGGTTTAGGGTGAGGGTCAGGTTTAGGGTGAGGTTTAGGGTTAGTATGAGTGTTAGGGCTAGGGTGAGGGTAAGGGTGATGTTTAGGGTTAGGGTGATGTTTAAGGTGAGGTTGAGGGTTAGGGTGAGGGTGAGGGTTAAGTTGAGGGTTTGGGTTAGGGTTAGGGTGACATTGAGACTTAGGGTTAGGTTTAGGGTGAGGATGAGTGTGAGGTTTAGGGATAGCGTTAGGCCTAGGTTTAGGGTTAGGCTGAGGGTGACTGTGAGCTTGAGGGTTAGGGTAATGGTCACCATTAGGGTTGGGGTTAGGGTGAGGGTAAGTGTTGGGTTGAGTGTTAGGGTTTTTGTGAGGGTTAGCGTTAAGTTTAGGGTTAGGGTTAGGTTGGAGGTTAGGGTTAGGGTGAGGGTTTAGGGTTAGGGTTAGTTTAGAGGTTAGGGTTAGGGTGAGGGTTAGCGTTAGGGGTAGGGTTAGGTTGAGGGTGAGGATGAGGGTTAGGGTTAGGATTAGTTTTAAGGTGAGCCTGAGGGTGAGGGTGAGGGTGAGGGTTAGGGTTAGGATTAGGGTGAGGGTTAGGCTAAGTGTTAGGGTGAGGGTTAGGTTTAGGGTGATGTTTAGGTTGAGGGTTAGGGTTAGGTTGAGGGTGAGGGTGAGTGAGAGGTTAGGTTTAGGGATAGGATTAGGTTTAGGGTGAGAGTGAGTGTGAGGGTTAGGTTTCGGGTTATTGTTAGGTTTAGGTTTAAGCTGAGGGTGAGGGTGAGTGTGAGGGTTAGGGTTATGTTGAGTGTGAGCATTAGGTTAGGTTTAGGGTGTGGGTGAGGTTGAGGGTTAGGTGAGGGTTAGGTTTTGTGTTAGGGTGATGGTTAGATGAGGGTGAGGGTTAGGGTTAGGGTGAGGGT
The DNA here is from genome assembly GCF_024711535.1 of Dipodomys merriami. Taxonomy (NCBI): domain Eukaryota; kingdom Metazoa; phylum Chordata; class Mammalia; order Rodentia; family Heteromyidae; genus Dipodomys; species Dipodomys merriami. The sequence continues at coordinate 4,822,737 of NW_027206479.1, forward strand.
TAGGGTTAGGATGAGGGTGACGGTTAGCGTTAGGGTGAGGGTTAGGGTTATGGTGCGGATTAGGGTGAGTGTTAGGGTTACGGTGATGTTTATGATGAGGGTGAGGGTTGGTTTGAGGGTTACCGTTAAGGTTGGGTTTAGGGTGAAGGTTAAGGTGAGGGTTAGGGTTAGCTTTAGGGTTAGGCTGAGGGTTAGGGTCAGGGTAAGTTTTAGGGTGAGGGTTAGGGTGAGTGTGATGGTTAGGTTTAGGGAGAGGTTTAGGGTTATGGAGAGGATTAGGTTCGGTTTAGGGTGAAGGTGAGGGTGATGGTGTGGGTTAGGTTAAGGATTAGGTTTAGGGTTAGGGTTAGGGTTATTGTTAGGGTTAGGGTTATGTTTAAGGTGAGGTTGCGGGTTAGGTGAGGTTTAGCGTTAGGGTTAGCGTTAGGGTGAGGGTTTTGGTTAAGATAAGTGTTGGGGTGAGGGTTAGGGTTAGGGTGAGGTTGAGGGTGAGGTTGAGAGTTAGTGTTAGGGTTAGGGTTAGGGTGAGGTTTAGGGTGAGTTTGAGGTTTAGTGTTAGGGTTAGTGTAGGGTGAGATTAAGGGTTAGGTTGAGGGTTAGGGTGAGTGTTAGGGTTAGGTTAGGGTGAGGGTTAGGGTTAAAGTGAGATTTAGGGTTAGTGAGGGTTAGTGTTAGGGTTAGACTTAGTGTTAGGTTGAGGGTAATGTTTAGATTGAGGGTTAGGTTTAGGGTGAGGGTTAGGGTGAGGGTGAGGGTTAGGGTTAGGGTGAGGATTAGGGTGAGGTTTAGGGTGATGTTTAGGGTGAGGGTTAGGGTGAGGTTGTGGGTGAGGGTTGGTTTGAGGGTTTGGGTTTTAGTTAGGGTGAGGTTTAGGGTGAGGGTGAGGATTAGGGTTAGGGTTAGTGTGAGCGTGAGTGTGAGGGTTAGGGTTAGGCTTAGGCTTAGGCTTTGGGTTAGGCTGAGGGTGGGAGTGAGTGTGAGGGTTAGGGTTAGGGTGATGGTTAGGGTTAGGGTTAGGGATAGGGTGATGTTTAGGGTGAGGGTTATTGTGAGAGTAGGTGTTAGGTTTACACTTAATATTAGGGTGAGTGTAAGGGTTAGGTTGACGGTAAGCATTAGGGTGAGGGTTAGGGTTAATTTGAGGGTTAGGGTTTTGGTAAGGGTGAGGTCGAGGGTGATGGTGAGGCTTAGGGTTAGGGTGAGTGTGAGGGTGAGTGTGAGTGTTAGGGTTAGGTTTAGGCTTAGGCTGAGGGTTAGGCTGAGGGTGATTAGCGTGAGGGTTTGGGTTAGGCTTAAGTTTAGGATGAGGGTTGGGTTGAGGGGTACGGTTACGGTTAGTGTGAGCATTAGGGTTAGCGTTAGGGTTAGGGATAGGTTTAGGGTTAGGGTGAGGTTAGGATGAGGTTTAGGGTTATGGTAAGGGTTAGGGTTAGGGTTAGGATGAGGGTTAGGGAGAAGGTTAGGATGAGGGTTAGGGTGAGGGTTCGGGTTAGGGTTATGGTGAGGGTAGGGGTGAGGGTGAGAGTGAAGGTTAGGGTTAGAGTTAGGATGAGGGTGAGGATTAGGGTTAGGGTTAGGGTTAGGGTTAGGTTTAGGCGGAGGATAAGGCTGAGGGTGTGGGTGAGGATTAGGGTTAGGTTGAGTGTTCGGGTTAGTGTTAACGTAAGGGTTTGGGTTAGGGTTAAGGTTAGGATGAGAGTTAGTTTAAGGGGTACGGTTACAGTTAGATTGAGCATTAGGGTTAGCATTAGGGTTAGGGATAGGGTTAGGGTTAGGGTGAGGTTTAGGATGAGGGTTAGGGTAAGGGTGAGTGTTAGGGTGAGGGTTAGGGTGAAGGTTATGGTTAGGGTTAGGGTTAGGGTAAGGGATAGGGTGAGTGCGAGGGTTAGGGTTAGGGTTAGATTTATGCTGAGAGTAAGGGTTAGTGTGAGGTTTAGCGTGAGTGTGAGGGTTAGAGTTACATTAGGGTTGGGGTAGGTTTAGCTTGAGGGTTAGGGTTAGGTTTAGGGTTAGGGTGAGGTGAGGGTGAGGGTGATTGTGAAGTTTATTGTTAGGGTGAGGGATAGGTTTAGGGTGAGGGTTAGGTTTAGGGTTAGGGGGAGGGTTAGGGTTTGATTTAGGGTGAGGGTTAGGGTTAGGGTTAGGGTGAGGGTTAGTGTTAGGGTGAGGGTGAGGAATAGCGTTAGGGTGAGGGTTAGGGTTAGGGTGATGTTTAGGGTGAGTGTGAGGGTTGGTTTGAGGGTTTGCGTTCAGTTTAGGGTGAGGTTGAGGGTGAGGGTGAGGCTTAGAGTTAGGGTTAGGGTGAGGGTAACTCTGAGGGTTAGGGTTAGGGTTAGGCTTTAGGCTGAGGGTTAGGCTCAGGTTGAGAGTTAGGGTGATGGTTAGGGTTAGGGTGAGGTTTAGGGTTAGGGTTAGGGTGAGGGTTAGGGATAGTGTGAGGGTTAGGGTTCGGGTGAGTTTTAGGTTTACTGTGAGGGTTCATGTTAGGTTTAGGCTCTGTGTTAGGGTGAGGGTAAGGGTTAGGTTGAGGGTCAGGTTTAGGGTGAGGTTTGGGGTTAGTATGAGGGCTTGGGTGAGGTTAAGGGTGATGGTTAGGGTTAGGGTGATGTTTAGGGTGAGGGTGAGGGTTAGGGTTAGGGTGAGGGTGAGGGTTCAGTTGAGGGTTTGGGTTAGGGTTAGGATGAGGTTGAGACTTAGGGTTAGGTTTAGGGTGAGTGTGAGTGTGAGGTTTAGGGATAGGGTTAGGGTTAGGTTTAGGGTTAGGCTGAGTGTGACTATGAGCTTGAGGTTTAGGGTTATGGTGAGCATTAGGGTTGGGGTTACGGTGAGGGTAAGTGTTCGGGTGAGTGTTAGGGTTTGGGTGAGGGTTAGCGTTAGGTTTAGGGTTAGGGTTAGGTTGGAGGTTAGGGTTAGTTTGAGGGTTAGCGTAAGCGGTAGGTTTAGGTTGAGCATGAGGGTGAGGGTTAGGGTTAGGATTAGGTTTAAGGTGAGCCTGAGGGTGAGGGTGAGGGTGAGGGTTAGGGTTAGGGTGAGGGTTAGGCTAAGGTTTAGGGTGAGGGTTAGGTTTAGGGTGATGTTTAGGTTGAGGGTTAGGGTTAGGTTGAGGGTGAGGGTGAGTGAGAGGGTTAGGTTTAGGCATAGGATTAGGTTTAGGGTGAGAGTGAGTGTGAGGGTTAGGGTTCGGTTTATTGTTAGGCTTAGGTTTAAGCTGAGGGTGAGGGTGAGTGTGAGGGTTAGGGTTATGTTGAGTGTGAGCATTAGGGTTAGGTTTAGGGTGAGGGTGAGGTTGAGGGTTAGGGTGAGGGTTAGGGTTTGGGTTAGGGTGATGGTTAGATGAGGGTGAGGGTTAGGGTTAGGGTGAGTTTTAGGGTTAGGATGAGGGTGACGGTTAGCGTTAGGGTGAGGGTTAGGGTTATGGTGCGGATTAGGGTGAGTGTTAGGGTTACGGTGATGTTTATGGTGAGGGTGAGGCTTGGTTTGAGGGTTTGCGTTAGGTTTAGGGTGAGGTTGAGGGTGATGGTGAGGCTCAGGTTTTGGGTTAGAGTGAGGGTGACTCTGAGGGTTAAGGTTAGGGTTAAGCTTTAGGCTGAGGGTTAGGCTGAGGGTGAGGGTGAGGGTAACGGTTAGGGTTAGGGTTAGGGTTAATGAAAGGGTGATATTTAGGCTGAGTGTTAGTGTGAGTGTTAGTGTTAGGGTTAGGCTTAGTGGTAGAGTGAATGTAAGTGTTAGGTTGAGGGTTAGGGTTAGGGATAGGGTGAGGGTTGGGATGAGGGTTAGGGTGAGGGTCAGGTTTAGGGTGAGGGTTATGGTAAGTGTGAGGGTTAGGGTTAGGGTTAGAGTGAGGGTGCGGGTGAGGGTGATGGTTCAGTTGAGGGTTTGGGTTAGGGTTAGGGTGAGGTTGAGGGTGAGGGTGAGACTAAGGGTTAGGTTTAGGGTGATGGTGAGTGTGAGGATTAGGGATAGGGTTAGGCTTAGGTTTAGGATTAGGCTGAGGGTGACTGTGAGCTTGAGGTTTAGGGTTAGGGTGAGGGTTAGGTTTAGGGTGAGGGTTAGCGTTAGGGTTAGGGTTAGCGTTCGGTTGGAGGTTAGGTTTAGGGTGAGGGTTAGCGTTAGGGGTAGGGTAAGGTTGAGCGTGAGGGTGAGGGCTAGGGTTAGGATTAGGTTTAGGTTGTACTGTGGGTGAGGGTGAGGGTGAGGGTTAAGGTTATGGTGAGGGTTTGGTTAAGGGTGAGGGTGAGGGTTAGGTTTAGGGTGATGTTTAGGTTGAGAGTTCGGGTTAGGGTTAGGGTGAGTGTGATGGTGAGTGAGAGGGTAAGTATTAGGGTTAGGGTTAGGTTTAGGGTGAGGGTGAGTGTGAGGGTTAGCGTTCCGGTTATTGCTAGGCTTAAGTTTTAAGCTGAGGGTGAGAGAGTGAGTCTCACACTCACAGTTAGGGTTATGTTGAGTGTGAGCATTAGGGTTAGGTTTAGGGTGAGGGTGAGGTTGAGGGTTAGGGTGAGGGTTAGGGTTTGGTTTAGGGTGAGGGTTAGATGAGGGTGAGTGTTAGGGTTATGGTGAGGGTTAGGGTTAGGGTGAGGGTGAGGATTAGCGTTAGGGTGAGGGTTAGGGTTTTGGTGGGGAGTAGGGTTGAGGGTTAATGTTAGAGTTATGTTTAGGCTGAGAGTGAGGGTTTGTTTGAGGGTTTGCCTTAGGTTTATGGTGAGGTTGAGGGTGAGAATGAGGCTTAGATTTAGGGTTAGGGTGAGGGTGACTCTGAGGCTTAGGGTTAGGGTTAGGCTTTAGGCTGAGGGTTAGGCTGAGGGTGAGGGTGAGTGTGAGGGTTAGGGTTAGGGTGAGGGTTAGGGTTAGGGTTAGGATGATGGTTAGGGATAGTGTGAGGGTTAGGGATAGGGTGAGGTTTAGGGTTACTGTGAGGGTTCACGTTAGGTTTAGGCTTAGTATTAGGGTGAGGGTAAGTGTTAGGTTGACGGTCAGGTTTAGGGTGAGGTTTAGGGTTAGTATGAGGGTTAGGGCTAAGTTGAGGGTAAGGGTGAGGGTTAGTGTTAGGGTGATGTTTAGGGTGAGGGTGAGGGTTAGGGTGAGGGTGAGGGTGAGGGTTTGGGTTAGGGTTAGGGTGAGGTTGAGATTTAGGGTTAGGTTTAGGGTGAGGGTGAGTGGGAGGTTTAGGGATAGGGTTAGGCTTAGTTTTAGGGTTAGGCTGAGGGTCAATGTGAGCTTGAGGGTTAGTATTAATGTGAGCATTAGGGTTGGAGTTAGGGTGAGGGTAAGTGTTGGGGTGAGTGTTAGGGTTTGCGTGAGTGTTAGCGTTAGGTTTAGGGTTAGGGTTAGGTTCGATGTTAGGTTAGGGTGAGGGTTAGCATTAGAGGTAGGGTTAGGTTGAGCATGAGAATGAGGGTTAGGGTTAGGATTAGGTTTAAGGTGAGCCTGAGGGTGAGGGTGAGGGTGAGGGTTAGGGTTAGGGTGAGGGTTAGGCTAAGGGTTAGGGTGAGGGTTAGGTTTAGGGTGATGTTTAGGTTGAGGGTTAGGGTTAGGTTGAGGGTGAGGGTGAGTGAGAGAGTTAAGTTTAGGGTTAGGATTAGGTTTAGGGTGAGGGTGAGTGTGAGGGTTAGGGTTAGGGTTATTGTTAGGCTTAGGTTTAAGCTGAGGGTGATGGTGAGTGTGAGGGTTAGGGTTATGTTGAGTGTGAGCATTAGGGTTAGGTTTAGGGTGAGGGTGTGTTTGAAGGTTAGGGTTTGGGTTAGGCTGAGGGTTAGATGAGGGTGAGTGTTAGGGTTAGGGTTTGGGTTCGGGTTAGGGTGACATGAGGGTTAGCGTTAGGGTGAGGGTTAGGGTTATGGTGTAGATTTGGGTGAGTGTTAGGGTTACGGTGATGTTTATGGTGAGGGTGAGGGTTGGTTTGAGGGTTTGCGTTAGTTTTAGGTTGAGGTTGGGGGTGAGGGTGAGGCTTAGGGTTAGGGTTAAGTTGAGGGTGACTCTGAGGGTTAGGGTTAGGTTTAGGCTTTAGGCTGTTGGTTAGGCTGAGGGTGAGGGTGAGGGTTAGTGTTAGGGTTAGGGTTAATTATAGAGTGATATTTAGGGTGAGGGTTAGTGTGAGAGTTAGTGTTAGGATTAGGCTTAGTGTTAGAGTGAGTGTAAGGGTTAGGTTGAGGGTTAGGGTTAGGGATAGGGTGAGGGTTGGGATGAGGGTTAGGGTGAGGGTAAGGTTTAGGGTGAGGGTTATGGTGAGTGTGAGGGTTAGGGTTAGGGTTAGGGTGAGGGTGAGGTTGAGGGTGAGAGTTCAGTTGAGGGTTTGTGTTAGGGTTAGGATGAGGTTGAGGGTGAGGGTGAGACTCAGGGTTAGGTTTAGGGTGATGGTGAGTGTGAGGATTAGAGATAGGTTTAGGCTTAGGTTTACGGTTAGGCTGAAGGTGACTGTGAGCGTGAGGGTTAGGGTTAAGGTGAGGGTTAGGTTTAGGGTGAGGGTTAGCGTTAGGGGTAGGGTTAGGTTGAGGGGGAGGGGGAGGGCTAGGGTTAGGATTAGGTTTAGGGTGAGCCTGTGGGTGAGGGTGAGGGTGAGGGTTAAGGTTATGGTGAGGGTTTGGTTAAGGGTTAGGGTGAGGGTTAGGTTTAGGGTGATGTTTAGGTTGAGAGTTTGGGTTAGGGTTAGGGTGAGTGTGAGGGTGAGTGAGAGGGTTAGGATTAGGGTTAGGGTTAGGTTTAGGGTGATGGTGAGTGTGAGGGTTAGGGTTCGGGTTATTGTTACGCCTAGGTTTAAGCTGAGAGTGAGGGTGAATGTGAGGTTTAGGGTTATGTTGAGTGTGAGCATTAGGGTTAGGTTTAGGGTGAGGGTGAGGTTGAGGGTTAGGGTGAGGGTTAGGGTTTGGGTTAGTTTGAGGGTTAGATGAGGGTGAGGGTCAGGGTTAGGGTGAGGGTTAGGGTTAGGGTGAAGGTGACGGTTAGCGTTAGGGTGAGGGTTAGGTTTATGGTGCGGATTAGGTTGAGTGTTAGGGTTACGGTGATGTTTATGGTGAGGGTGAGGGTTGGTTTGAGGGTTTGCATTAGGTTTAGGGTGAGGTTGAGGGTGAGAGTGAGGCTTAGGGTTAGGGTTAGGGTGAGGGTGACTCTGAGCGTTAGGGTTAGGGTTAGGCTTTAGGCTGAGGGTTAGGCTGAGGGTGAGGGTGAGGGATAGGGTTAGGGTTACGGTTAATGATAGGGTGATATTTAGGGTGAGGGTTAGTGTGAGAGTTAGTGTTAGGGTTAGGCTTAGTGTTAGAGTGAGTGTAAGTGTTAGGTTGAGGGTTAGCGTTAGCGATAGGGTGAGGGTTGGGTCAGGGTTAGGGTGAGGATAAGGTTTAAGTTGCGGGTTATGGTGAGTGTGAGGGTTAGGGTTAGGGTGAGTGTTAGGGTGAGGGTGAGGTTTCAGTTGAGGGTTTGGGTTAGGGTTAGGGTGAAGTTGAGGGTGAGGGTGAGACTTAGGGTTAGGTTTAGGGTGACGGTGAGTGTGAGGATTAGGGATAGGGTTAGGCTTAGTTTTAGGGTTAGGCTGAGGGTGACTGTGAGGGTGAGGGTGAGGGTTAGGTTTAGGGTGAGGTTTAGCGATAGGGTTAGTGTTAGGGTTAGGTTGGAGGTTAGATTTAGGGTGAGGGTTAGCGTTAGGGGTAGGGTTAGGTTGAGGGTGAGGGTGAAGGCTAGGGTTAGGATTAGTTTTCGGGTGAGGGTTACGGTCAGAGTGAGGGTTAAGGTTAGGTTTAGATTTACGATGAGAGAAAGGGTTAGAGTGAGGTTTAGGGTGAGTGTGAGGGTTAGAGTTAGCATTAGGATTAGGGTGACTTTTAGGGTGAGGTTTAGGTTTAGGTTTAGTGTTAGGGTGAGGTGAGGGTGAGGGTAATTGTGAGGTTTATGGTTAGGGTGAGAGATAGGTTTAGCATGAGGGTTAGGGTTAGGGTTATTGTGAGTGTGAGCGTGAGGGTGACAGTGAGGCTTAGGTTGTGGGTGAGGGTGAGTGTGAGGGTTAGGCTTAGGGTTAGGGTTAGAGTTAGTGTGAGGGTGAAGTTGAGGGTTAGTGTTAGGAGTAGCGTTAGGTTTAAAGTTAGGCTGAGGGTGAGCGTGAGGGTGAGGGTGACGGTTAGGGTTAGGGTTAGGGTGAGGGTTAGGGTTTGTGTGAGGGTTAGGGTGAGCCTAAGGTTAAAGGTTAGGGTGAGGGTGAGGGTTAGGCTTAGGGTTAGGGTGAGGGTTAGGGTGAGGTTTAGGGTTAGGGTTACGGTTAGGGTTAGGTTGAGTTTGAGGGTTAGGTTGAGGGTAAGGGTGAGGTTAGGGTGAGGGTAAGGGTTAGGTTGAGGGTAAGGGTGAGGTTAGGGTGAGGGTTAGGGTTAGGGTGAGGTTTAGGGTGAGGATGAGTGTGAGTGATAGAGTGAGGGTTAGGGTTCGGGAGAGTATGAACGTTAGGGTTTGGTTGAGTGTTAGGGTTGGGTGAGTGTTAGGGTGACGGTGAGGGTGAGGGTTAGGGTTGGGTTTAGGGTTAGAGTGAGGGGTAGGGTGAAGGGTAGGTTTAGTGTTAGGGTTAGGTTGAGGGTTAGGCTTAGTGTGAGGGTTAGGGTTAGGGTGAGGTTTAGGGTTACTTTGAGGGTTTATGTTAGGTTTAGGCTTAGTGTTAGGGTTAGGCTTAGGGTTAGGTTGAGGGTTAGGTTTAGGGTGAGGTTTAGGGTTAGTATGAAGGTGAGGGTATGGATGAGGGTTAGGGTTAGTGTGATGTTTAGGGTGAGGGTGAGGGTTAGGGTTAGGGTGAGCGTGAGGGTTAAGTTGAGGGTTTGGGTTAGCGTTAGGGTGAGGTTGAGGGTGAGGGTCAGTCGTAGGGTTAGGTTTAGTGTGAGGGTGTGTGTGAGGGTTTGGAATGGGGTTAGGCTTAAGTTTAGGGTTAGGCTGAGGGTGACTGTGAGCGTGAGGGTTAGGGTTAGGGTGAGGTTTAGGGTTAGGGTGAAGGTAAGGGTTGGGGTGAGTGTTAGGGTTAGGGTGAGTGTTAGCGCTAGGGTTAGGATTAGGTTGGAGTTTAGGGTTAGTAGGTGTGTTAGCGTTAGGGGTAGGGTTAGGTTGAGGGTTGGGTGAGGGTTAGGGTTAGGTTGAGGGTGAGGGTGAGGGTTCGGTTGAGGGTTTTGGTTAGGGTTAGAGTGAGGGTGAGGGTGAGTGAGAGGGTAAAGTTTTTGGTTAGGATTAGGTTTAGGGTGAGGGTGAATGTGAGGGTTAGGGTTAGGGTTATTTTTAGGCTTAGGTTTAAGCTGAGGTTGAGTGTGAGTGATTATGTTGAGTGTGAGAATTAGGGTTAGGTTTAGGGTGAGGGTGAGGTTGATGGTTAGGGCGAGGGATAGGGTGAGGGTTAGTGTGAGAGTTAGGTTTAGGGTTAGTGTTAGGGTTAGGGTTGGGGTTAGGGATAGGCTTAGTGTTAGGCAGAGGGTGAAGGTGAGGGTGAGGGTTAGGGTTTGGGTGAGGATGAGGTTTAGGGTTAGAGTTAGCATTAGGGTGAGGTTTAGTGTTAGGGTTAGGGTTAGTGTTACAATTAGGTTTAGGATGAGGGAATGTGAGGGTTAGGGATAGGATTAGACTTAGGGTGAGGGTGAGAGTGAGGGTAAGGGTGAGGGTTAGGCTAAGGCTTAGGGTTAGAGTATGGGCTAAGGTGAGTGTGAGGGTTAGTTTTAGGATTGGTGTTAGGGTTAGGGTGAGTGTGAGGGTTACGGTTAGTCTTAGTCTTAGTCTAAGGCTTAGGCCGAGCATGAGTGTGAGGGAGAGGGTTAGTGTTAGGATGAGGGTTAGGGTTTTAGGGTTAGGGTGAGGGTTAGGATGAGGTTTAGGGTTAGGATTAGGGTTAAGTGAGGGCTAGAGTGAGGGTGAGGGTTCGGGTTAGCGTTAGGGTGAGGTTTAGGTTTAGGGTTAGGTTGAGGGTGAGCGTTAGGGTTGGGGTGAGGGTTAGGGTTAGGGTTAGGGTTAGGGTGAGGGTGAGGTTTAGGATCAGGTTTAGGGTTAGGGTTAGGTTTAGGATTAGTGTTACAGTGAGGGTGAGTGTGTGGATTAGGGTTAGGCTTAGGCTTAGGCTTAGGATTAGGCTGAGGGCGATAATGGGGATGAGAATTCACTTTTGATTGATAGGGTTATGGTTAGGTTGAGGGTTAGGATGAGGGTTAGGGTTAGGATTAGGGTTAAGGTGAGGGCTAGGATGAGGGTGATGTTTAGGGTTAGGCTTAGGCTTAGGCTTAGGGATAGGCTGAGGATGAAGGTGAGGGTGAGGGTTACGGTTAGGGTGATGTTTAGGGTTACAGTTAGGGTGAGTATTAGGATGAGGATTACGGTTAGGGTGAGGGTTAGGGTGAGGGTGACAGTACGGGTAAAGGTGAGGGTTAGTCTGAGGGTGAGTGTTATGGTAATTGTGAAGGTTAAGGGTTAGGGTGAGGGTTAGGTTGAGGGTTAGATTTAGGGTTAGTGTTAGTGTTAGGATGAGGGTTAGTGTTAGGGTTAGTGTTAGGGTTAGGGTTACGATTAGGGTTAGGGCGAGGGTGAGTGTGAGGGTAAGGGTTAGTCTTAGGCTTATGCTTAGGCTTAGGCCCAGCTTGAGGTTGAGTGTGGGGGTTACGGTTAGGGTGAGTGTTAGGGTTAGGGTAATGGTTAGGGCAAGGTTGAAGGTTAGGGTTAGGGTTAGGATGAGTTTTAAGTTTAGGGTGATGTTTAGGGTTAGTGTGAGGGTTAGTGTTCGGGTTAAGGTGAGTTTTAGTGTGAAGGTGTTAGGTTGAGGTTTAGATTTAGGGTGAGGTTTAGGGTTAGAGTTAGTGTATGGTGAGTGTTAGGGTTATGGTTAGTGGTAGGGTTAGGGTTAGCTTGAGGTTTAGGGTGGGGGTGAGTGTTAGGGTTAGGGTTAGGATTAGGATTAGGTTAAGGTGAGGGTGAGTGTGAGGGTTAGGGTTAGAGTTAGGGTTAGGATTAGAGTTATGGTGAGGTTGAGGTAAGGGTTAGGGTTAGGGTGAGGGTTGGGGTTATGGTTAGAGTGAGGTTCAGGGTGAGGGTTAGGTTTAGGCTTAGGGTTAGGGTATGGGCTTAGGTGAGGGTGACGGTTATGGTCAGGGTTAGAGTGAGGTTTAGGGTGAGGGTCAGTTTTAGGGTTAGTTTTAGGGTTAGGGTTGGGGTTAGGGATAGTCTTAGTCTTAGGCGGAGGGTGAGGGTGAGGGTGAGGGTTAGGGTTGGGGTTTGTGTGTGGTTTATGGTTAGTGTTAGTGTTACGGTGCGGGTTAGTGTGAGGGTTAGGTTTACGGTGACTGTTACTTTTAGGGTTAGGGTGAGGGTGAGTGTGAGGGGTAAGGGTTAGTCTTAGTCTTAGTATTAGGCTTAGTCCGAGCCTAAGGGAGAGGATGAGGGTTAGGGTTAGGGTGAGGGTTAGGGTTAGGGTGCAGGTGAGGTTTAGGGTTAGTGTTAGCATTAGGGTGAGGGTTAGTGTAAGGGTTAGGGTTAGGGTGAGTGTTACTGTTAGGGTTAGGGTGAGGGTGAGTGTAAGGGTAAGGGTTAGTCTTAGGCTTAGGCTTAGGTTTAGGCTGAGCCTAAGTGTGAGGGTGAGGGTTAGGGTTAGGGTGAGGGTTATGGACAAGGTGAGGGTTAGCGTTAGGGTTAGGGTTATTGGTAGGATTAGGTTTAGGTTGAAAGTTACTGTGAGGGTGAGGGTTAGGGTTAGGGATAGGATGAGGTTTAGGTTTAGGGATAGGGTTAGAGTTAAGGTTAGGGTAAGGGTGAGGTTTGGGGTTAGAGTTAGGGTTAGTGTTAGGGTTAGGGTTAGGGTGAGGGTTAGCGTGAGAGTTAAGGTTAGGGTTAGGCTTAGGCTTAGGCCTAGCATGAGGGTGAGTTTTAGGGTTAGGTTTAGTGTGAGGGTTAGGCTTAGAGTGAAATTGAGTGTGAGGGTTACGGTTAGTCTTAGGCTTAGGCTTAGGCTGAGCGTATGGGTGAGGGTGAGGGTTAGGGTTAGGGTCAGGGTTAGGGTTAGGAGGAGGGTTTGGTTTAAGATGAGGGTGAGGGTTAGGGTTAGGGTTAGTTAGTATTACCATTAGGGTTAGGGTTAGAATAACAGTGAGGGTGAGGATTAGGGTTAGGCTTAGGATGAGGTTAAGGGTTAGTGTTAATGTTAGGGTTAGGGTTAGGTTTAGGGTTAGGGTGAGAGTTAGGAGGATGGTTAGGGTTAGGTTTAGGGTTAGGATTAGTGTTAGGGTGAGGGTGAGGGTGTTGTTTAGGGTTATGGTTGGGGCTAGGCTTAGGGTTTGGCTGAGGGTGAGGCTGAGGGTGAGGGTTAGGGTTAGGCTTAGTGTTAGAGTTAGGGTTAGGGTGAGGGTGAGGGTTAAGTTTAGGGTTAGGATTAGGGTTAGGGTGAGTGTGAGGTTTAGGTTTAGGGTTAGGGTTAGGCTTAGGTTTAGGCTGAGGGTGAGCATTAGGTTGAGGGTTAGGATTAGGTTTAGGGTTAAGGTATGGGCTAGGGTGAGGGTGAGGTTTAGGGTCAGGGTTAGGGTGAGGGTTAGTGTGAGGGTTAGGTTTAGGGTTAGTGTTAGGGTTAGGGTTGGGATTAGGGATAGTCAGTGTTAGGCGGAAGGTGAGGTTGAGGGTGAGGGTTAGGGTTATGGTTATGGTTACGGTTAGGGTTTGGTTGAGGGTGATTGTTTGGGTTAGGGTTAGTCTTACGCTTATGCTTAGGCTAAGGACCAGCTTGAGGGTGAGGGTGGAGGTTACGGTTAGGGTGAGGGTTAGGGTTAGGGTAATGTTTTGGGCTAGGTCGAGGTTGAGGGTTAGGGTGAGGGTTAGGGTGAGTTTTAAATTTAGGGTGATGGTTAGGGTTAGTGTGAGGGTTAGTGTTCGGGTTAAGTTTAGTTTTAGTGTGAAGGTAAGTGTTAGGATGAGGTTTAGAGTTAGGGTGAGGTTTATGGTTAGAGTTAGTGTTAGGGTGAGGGTTAGGGTTATGGTTAGTGTTAGGGTTAGGGTTAGCTTGAGGTTCAGGTTGGGGGTGAGTGTTAGTGTTAGGGTGAGGATTAGGATTAGGGTTAAGGTGAGGGTGAGTGTGAGGGTTAGGGTTAGGGTTAGAGTTAGGATTAGAGTTATGGTGAGGGTGAGGTGAGGGTTAGGGTTAGGGTGAGGGTTGGGGTTAGGGTTAGAGTGAGGTTTAGGGTGAGGGTTAGGTTTAGGCTTAAGGTTAGGGTATGGGCTAAGGTGAGGGTGAGGGTTACGGTCAGGGTTAGAGTGAGGGTTAGGGTGAGGGTTAGTTTTAGGGTTAATGTTGGGGTTAGGGATAGTCTTAGTGTTAGGCGGAGGGTGATGGTGAGGGTGAGGGTTAGAGTTAGGGTTTGGGTGAGGTTTATGGTTAGTGTTAGTGTTAGGGAGAGGGTTAGTGTGAGGGTTAGAGTTAGGGTGAGTGTTACTTTTAGGGTTAGGGTGAGGGTGAATGTGACGGTAAGGGTTAGTCTTAGTGTTAGGCTTAGTCCGAGCCTAAAGGTGAGGGTGAGGGTTAGGGTGAGGGTTAGGGTTACGGTGAGGGTTATGGACAGTGTGAGGGTTAGGGTCAGGTTTAGGGTTATTGTTAGGATTAGGGTTAGGATTAAAGTTACTGTGAGGGTGAGGGTTTGGGTGACGGTTAGGGTTAGAGTGAGGGTTAGGGTGAGGGATAGGGTTAGGTTTAGGGTGAGTGTTAGGGTTAGTGTGAGGTTTAGGGTTAGGGTGAGGTTGAAGGTTAATGTGAGGGTTCATGTTAGGTTTAGTCTTAGTGTTTGGGTGAGGGTAAAGGTTAGGTTGAGTGTTAGGTTTAGGGTGAGATTTAGGGTTAGTATGATGGTTAGGGCTAGGGTGAGGGTAAGGGTGAGGGTTAGGGTTAGGGTGATGTTTAGGGTGAGGGTGAGGGTTAGGGTGAGGGTGAGTGTGAAGGTTCAGTTGAGGGTTTGGGTTAGGGTTAGGGTAAGGTTGAGATTTAGGGTTAGGTTTAGGGTGATGGTTAGGGTTAGGGTTAGGGTTAGGGTAAGTGTTATCATTAGGATTAGGGTTAGAATAAGGGTGAGGGTGAGGATTAGGGTTAGGTTTATATTGAGTTTTAGGGTTAATGTTAATGATAGTGTTAGGGTTAGGGTTAGGGTGAGATTTAGGAGGAGGGTTAGGGTTTGGTTTAGGTTTAGGATTAGGGTTAGGGTGAGGGTGAGTGTGAGGTTTAGGGATAGGGTTAGGCTTAGGTTTAGGGATAGGCTGAGGGTGATTGTGAGCTTGAGGGTTAGGGTTATGTTGCGCATTAGGTTTGGGGTTAGGTTGAGGGTAAGGGTGGCGGTGAGTTTTAGGGTTTGGGTGAGGGTTAGAGTTAGGTTTCTGGTTAGGGTTAGGTTGGAGGTTAGAGTTAGGGTAAGGGTTAGTGTTAGGGGTATGGTTAGGTTGATGGTGAGTGTTAGGGTTAGGATTAGGTTTAAGGTGAGCCTGAGGGTGAGGGTGAGGGTGAGGGTTAGGGTTAGGGGGAGGGTTAGGCTAAGGGTTAGGGTGAGGGTTAGGTTAGGTTTAGGGTGATGTTTAGTTTGAGGGTGAGCGTTAGGGTTAGTGTGAGGGTGAAGGTTCAGTTGAAGGTTTGTGTTAGGGTTAGTTTGAAGGTGAGGGTGAGTGAGAGGATTAGGTTTAGGGTTAGGATTAGGTTTAGGGTGAGGGTGAGGGTGAGTGTGAGGGTTAGGGATAGGTTTATTGTTAGGCTTAGGTTTAAGCTGAGAGTGAGGGTGAGTGTGAGGTTTAGGGTTATGTTGAGTGTGAGCATTAAGGTTTGGTTTAGGGTGAGGGTGTTGTTGAGGGTTAGGGTGAGGTTTAGGGTTTGGGTTAGGGGTAGGGTTAGATGAGGGCGTGGGTTAGGGTTAGAGTGAGGGTTAGGGTTAGGGTTAGGGTGAGGGTTAGGGATAGTGTGAGGGTTAGGATTAGGCTGAGGTTTAGGGTTACTGTGACGGTTCATGTTAGGTTTAGCCTTAGAGTTAGGGTGAGTGTAAGGGTTAGGTTGAGGGTTAGGTTAGGGTGAGGTTTAGGTTAGGCCTGGGTGAGGGTATGGGTGAGGGTTAGGGTTAGGGTGATGTTTAGGGTGAGGGTGAGGTTTAGGGTGAGGTGAGGGTGAGGGTTAAGTTGAGGGTTTGGGTTAGGGTTAGGCTGAGGTTGAGACTTAGGGTTAGGGTTAGGGTGAGGGTGAGGGTTAGGGTAAGGGTTAGGGTTAGTGTTATCGTTAGGGTTAGGTTTAGAATAACGGTGAAGGTGAGGATTAGGGTTAGGGTTAGGGTGATGTTTAGGGTTAATGTTAGTGATCGTGTTAGGGTTAGTTTTAGGGTGAGAGTTAGGAGGAGGGTTAGGGGTAGGGTTAGGTTTAGGGTGAGAGTTAGGAGGAGGGTTAGGGTTATGATTAGGGTTAGGGTCAGGGTGAGTGTGAGGTTTAGGGATAGGGTTAGGATTAGGTTTATGGTTAGGCTGAGTGTGACTGTGAGCTTGAGTGTTAGGGTTATGGTGAGCATTAGGTTTGGGGTTTGGGTGAGGGTAAGGGTTGGGTTGAGTGTTAGGGTTTGTGTGAGGGTTAGCGTTAGGTTTAGGGTTAGTTTTAGGTAGGAGGTTAGGGTTAGGGTGAGGGTTAGCGTTAGGGGTATGGTTAGGTTGAGGGTGAGGGTGAGGATTAGGGTTAAGGTTAGGTTTAAGGTGAGCCTGAGTGTGAGGGTGAGGGTGAGGTTTAGGTTTAGGGTGAGGGTTAGGTTAAGGGTTAGGGTGAGTGTTAGGTATAGGGTGATGTTTAGGTTGAGGGTGAGGGTTAGGGTTAGGGTGAGGGCGAATGTTCGGTTGAGTGTTTGGGTTAGGTTTAAGTTGAGCGTGAGGGTGAGTGAGAGGATTAGTTTTAGGGTTAGGATTAGGTTTAGGGTGAGGGTGAGTGTGAGGGTTAGGGTTAGGTTTATTGTTAGGCTTAGGTTTGAGCTGAGGGTGAGGGTGAGTGTGAGGGTGAGTGTGAGAGTGAGGGTTATGTTGAGTGTGAGCATTAGGGTTAGGTTTAGGGTGAGGGTGTGGTTGACGGTTAGGGTGAGGGTTAGTGTGAGGGTTAGGGTGAGATTTAGATGAGGGTTAGGGTTAGGGTTAGGGTTAGGGTTAGGGTTAGGGTTAGGGTTAGGGATAGTGTGAGGGTTACGGTTAGGCTGAGGTTTAGGGTTACTGTGAGGGTTCATGTTAGGTTTAGCCTTAGTGTTAGGGTGAGGGTAAGCTTTAGGTGGAGCGTTAGGTTAGGGTGAGGTTTAGGGTTAGTATGAGGGTTAGGGTGAGGGTGAGGGTGAGGGTTCAGTTGTGGGTTTGGGTTAGCGATAGGGTGAGGTTGAGGGATACTATGAGGGTTAGGACTAGGGTGAGGGTAAGGGTGAGGGTTAGGGTTAGGGTGATGTTTATGGTGAGGGTGAGGGTTAGTTTGAGGGTTTGCTTTAGGTTTAGGATGAGGTTGAGGGTTAGGGTGAGTATTATGGTTAGGGTTAGGGTGAGGGTGACTCTTAGGGTTAGGGTTAGGTTTAGGCTGAAGCTGAGTTTTAGGCTGAGGGTGAGGGTTAGGATTAGGGTTACTGATAGGGTGATATTTAGATTGAGGGTTAGTGTGAGAGTTAGTGTTAGAGTTAGGCTTAGTGTTAGAGTGAGTGTAAGGGTTAGGATGAGGGTTAGGATTAGGGATATGTTGAGGGTTGGGATGAGGGTTAGGGTGAGGGTAAGGTTTAGGGTGAGGGTTATGGTGAGTGTGAGAGTTAGGGTTAGGGTTAGGGTTAGAGTGAGGGTGAGGTTTAGGGTTATGATAAGGGTTAGGGTTAGGGTAAAGATGAAGGTTTGGAAGAGGGTTAGGATGAGGGTTAGGGTGCGGGTTTGGTTTAGGGTTCGGGTTAGGGTTCGGGTGAGGTTGGGGGTGAGGTTGAGAGTGAAGGTTAGGGTTAGAGTTAGGATGAGGGTGAGGATTAGTTTAAGATTAGGGTTAGGGTTAGGTTTAGGCTGAGGATGAGTCTGAGGGTGTGGGTGAGGATTAAGGTTAGGTTGAGTGCTATGGTTAGGGTTAGGGTGAGGGTTAGGTTAGGGTTAAGTTTAGGATGAGAGTTAGTTTGAGGGGTACGGTTATGGTTAGGATGAGCGTTAGGGTTAACGTTAGGGTTAGGGATAGGGTTAGGGTTAGGGTGAGGTTTAGGATGAGAGTTAGGGTTAGGGTTAGGTTTAGGGTCAGGGTTCGGGTGAAGGTTATGGTTAGGGTTAGGGTTAGGGTGAGGGTTAGGGTTAGGGTTAGGGTTAGGGTTATTGTTAGTGTTATGGTTAAGGTTACCTTTGCAGTGAGGATGAGGCTGAGCGTGAAGGTTAGGGTTAGGATTAGGGTTAGGTTGAGGTTGAGGGTTAGGGTGAGGTTGAGGGTTAGGGTGAGGTTTAGGGTTAGGGTGAGAGTTAGGGTTAGTGTGAGGGTTAGTGTTAGGGTTATGGTTAGGGTTAGGGTGAGGGTTAGGCTTAGGGTCAGGGTTAGGTTTAGGGTCAGGGTTAGGGTTATGGTTAGTGTTAGGGTTAGGGTTAGGGTGCGGGTTAGTTTGAGGTTTAGGGTTAGGGTTAGGTTTAGGATTAGGTTTGGGTGAGGGTGAGTGTGAGGGTTAGGGTTACCCTTGGGCTTAGGCTGAGGGTGAGGGTGGGGGTGAGGATTAGTGTTTGGTGATAGTTAGGTTTAGAATTAGAGTGACGGTTAGGATGAGGTTTAGGGTTACGATTAGGGTGAGGGCTAGGGTGAGGGTGAGGGTTAGTGTTAGAGTTAGGCTTAGGCTGAGGTTTAGGCTGAGGGTGAGATTGAGGGTGAGAGTTATGGTAAGGTTGATGGTTAGGGTTACGGTTAGCTTGAAGGTTAGAATGAGGTTTAGGGATAGGGTAAGTGTTAGGGTGAGGGTGATTGTAAGGGGAAAGTTGAGGGTTAGGCTGTGGGTGAGGGTTAAGATAAGGGTGAGTGTTAGGGTTAGGGTGAGGGTTAGGGTAAGTGTGAGGGTTAGGGGTTAGGGTGAGGATGAGGGTTAGGTTTAATATGAGGTTTAGGGTGAGGATGAGGGTTAGGGTTAGGTGAGGTTAAGGGTTAGAATTAGGGTTAGGGTGTGGGCTAGGGTGAGGGTGAGGGTTAGGGTTAGGTTTAGGGTTAGGGTGAGGTTTAGGGTTAGAGTGAGTGTTAGGGTTAGTGTGAGGGTTAGTGTTAGGGTTATGGTCAGGTTTAGGGTCAGGTTTAGGGTTAGGGTCAGGGTTAGGTTTAGGGTCAGGTTTAGGGTTAGGGTTAGTGTTAGGGTTAGGGTTAGGGTGAGGGTTAGTTTGAGGTTTAGGGTTAGGGTTAGGTTTAGGATTGGGTTTGGGTGAGCGTGATTGTGAGGGTTAGTGTTACGCTTGGGCTTAAGCTGAGGGTGAGGGTGGGGGTGAGTATTAGTGTTTGGTGATAGGTTTAGAATTAGAGTGACGGTTAGGATGAGGTTTAGTGTTGGTATTAGGGTTAGCATGAGGGCTAGTGTGAGGGTGAGGGTTAGGGTTAGAATTATGGCGAGGTTTAGGTTTAGGGTTAGAGTGAGGGTTAGGGTTGGGGTTAGTGTTAGGGTGAGGGTGAGGGTTAGGATTAGGTTTAGGGTTAGGGTTATTGTTAGTGTTATGATTAAGGTTAAATTTAAGGTGAGGGTGAGGCTGAGGGTGAGGTTTAGGGTTAGGGTTATGGTGAGGTTTAGGGTTAGGGTTAAGGTTAGGTTTAGGGTGAGGGCTTGGGTTAGGGTTAGGGTTAAGGTGAGGGTGAGGGTTAGGGTTAGGGTTTGGCTTAGGGTTATTTTAGGGTTTGGGTAACGGTTAAGCTGAGGGTGAGTGTGAGGGTTAGGTTAAGGTTAGGGTGAGGTTTAGGTTTAGGGTTAGGGTTAGAGTTAGGTTTAGGGTGATAGTGAGGTTTAGGGTTAGAGTTAGGGTTAGTGTTAGGGTTAGGGTTAGTGTGAGGGTTAGGATGAGGGTTAGGGTTAGGTTTAGGGTGATGGTTAGGGTTATGTTTAGGGTGAGGTTTAGGATGAGTTTTATAGTTAGGTTTAGTTTTAGGGTTAGGATTAGGGTTAGGGTTAGGGTGAGGGTGAGGGTTAGGGTTAGGGTAAGGGTTAGGGATTGGCTTAGGCTTAGAGTTAGGGTTATTGTTAGTGTTATGGTTAGTGTTAAGTTTGCGGCGAGGGTGAGGCTCAGGGTGAGGGTTATGGTTAGTGTTAGTGTTTGGGTTAGGGTTAGTATTATTATTAGGGTTATGGTTAGAGTTAAGGTCATGGTGAGAGTGAGGGTGAGGGTTAGGGTGAGGTTTAGGGTGAGGTTTAGGGTTAAGGTTAGGGTTAGGTTTAGGGTACTGGTGAGGTTTAGGGTTAGAGTTAGGGTGAGGGGGAAGGTTAGGGTGAGGGTTAGGGTTAGGTTTAGTGTTAGTATTAGGGTGAGGGTGAGGGTTAGGTTGTGGTTTAGGGATAGGGTTAGGGTTAGGATTAGGGATAGGGTGAGGGTGAGGGTGAAGGTTATGGTTAGGTTTAGGCTTAGGGTTAAGGTGAGGGTGAGGCTGGGGGTGAGGATTAGGGTTAGGGTGATTGTTAGGGTTAGGGTTAGTGTTATTGTTAGGGTTAGGGTTAGAGTTACCATGACAGTGAGGGTGAGGGTAGGGTTAGGGTTAGGGTTAGGCTGAGGTGTAGTGTTAGGTTTAGAGATAGGTTTAGGTTGAGGGTGAGGTTTAGGGTTAATGTTAGGGTTAATTTTAGGGTTAGGCTAAGGGTTAGGATGAGGGTGATGGTGGGGTTGAGGACTAGGGTTAGGGTTAGGGTTAGAGTTAGGTTTAGCGTTAGTGTAAGGGTTAATGTTGGTGTTATGGTTAGGTTTAAGTTTGCAGTGAGAGTGAGGCTGAGGTTGAGGTTTATGGTTAGGGTTAGGGTTATGGTTAGTGTTACTCTTTGGGTTAGGGTTAGAGTTTCGGTGAGGGTGAGGGTGAGGGTTAGGTTTACGGTGAGATTTAGGGTAAGGTTTACGGTTAGAGTTAGGTTGAGGGTGAGGATTAGGTTTAGAGTTAGGGTTAGTGGGAAGGTTAGATTGAGGGTTAGGGTTAGGTTGATTTTTAGGGATAGGGTTAGGGTTAGGATTAGGGTTAGGTTGAGGTTGAGTGTGAGGGTTAGGCTAAGGCTTAGGGTTAGGCTGAGGGTGATGTTAGGGGTGAGGGTTAGTGTTACACTGAGGGTGATGATTAGGGTTAGGGTGAGGGTTAGGATGAGGGTTAGGGTTACAGTGAGGGTGAGGTTTAAAGTTAGGGTTAGGGTTTGGGTTACGATTAGGGTTAGGGTGAGGTTGAGGGTTAGGATTGGGGTTAGGGTTAGG
Organism: Dipodomys merriami; assembly: GCF_024711535.1. Lineage (NCBI taxonomy): Eukaryota > Metazoa > Chordata > Mammalia > Rodentia > Heteromyidae > Dipodomys > Dipodomys merriami. The sequence continues at coordinate 4,843,101 of NW_027206479.1, forward strand.
TTTATTGTTAGTGTTATGGTTAAGGTTACTTTTGGAGTGAGCGTGAGGCTGAGGGTGAGGGTTAGGGTTACGATTAGGGTTAGGGTTAGGATTAGGGTTAGGGTGAGGGTGAGATTGAGGGTGAGAGTTAGGGTTAGGGTGATGGTAGGTGTTATGGTTAGCTTGCAGGTTAGGATGAGGTTTAGGGATAGATTGAGTGTTAAGGTGAGGGTGAAGGTAAGGGTAAAGTTGAGGGTTAGGCTGTAGGTGAGGGTTAAGATAAGGGTGAGGGTTAGGGTTAGGGTCAGGGTTAGGGTAAGTGTGACAGTTAGGGGTTAGGGTGAGGGGGAGGGTTAGATTGAGGATTAGGGTTAGGGTTAGTGTGAGGTTTATGGTGAGGGTAAGGGTTGAGGGTTAGGTGAGGGTAAGAGTTAGAATTAGGGTTAGGGTGAGGGCTAGGTTGAGGTTGATGGTTAGGGTTAGAGTTAGGGTTAGGGTGAGGTTTAGGGTGATGGGGAGTTTTAGGGTTAGAGTGAGGGTTAGTGTTAGGGTTACGGTTAGTGTTAGGGTGATGCTTAGGGTTAGGGTGAGGGTTACAGTTAGGTTGAGGGTTAGGGTTCGTGTTAGGGTTATTTTTAATTTTAGGTTTAGGGTTACGTTGAGGGTGAGGATAAGGGTGAGGTTAGGGTTAGGGTTAGTGTGAGGTTTAGGGTTAGGATTAGAGTTCGAGTTAGGGTTAGGGGTAGGGTGAGGTTTAGGGTTAGATAGGCTTAGGGTGAGGGTTAGGTTGACGGTTAGGGTTAGGGTTAGTGTTAGGTGAGGGTTAGGATGAGAGTTAGTGTGAGGGTTAGGGTTAGAGTTAGGGTTAGGATTAGGATTAGGGTTAGGGTGAGGGTGAGTGTGTGGTTTAGGGTTAGGTTAAGGGTTAGGCTTAGGGTTAGGCTGAGGGTGAGGTTGAGGGTGAGGTTTAGGTTTAGGATGAATGTTAGAATTAGGGTTAGGGTGAGGGTTGGGGGAGGGTTAGGGTGAGGGTTAGGGTTAGGATTAGGGTTAGGCTGAGGGCTAGCTTGAGGGTGAGGTTTAGGGTTAGGGTTAGAGTGAGGTTTAGGGTTAGGGTTAGGTTGAGGGTGAGGTTTAATTTTAGAGTTAGGGTTAGAGTGAGGTTTAGGGTTAGGGTTAGTGTTAGGGTTAATGTTTTGGTTAGTGTTAGGGTTAGGGTGAGGGTATGGGTTATGGTTAGGATTAGGATTAGGGTTACTGCGAGGGTGAGTGTGAGGGTTAGGTGAGGGTTAGGGTTAGGCTTAGGGTTAGGCTGAGGGTGAGGGTGAGGTTGAGGGTTAGGGTTAGGGTGAGGGTGAGGTTTAGGGTGAGAGTTAGTGTTAGTGTGAGGGTTAGTGTGAGTGTGAGTGTTAGGTTTAGGTTGTGGGTTAGGGTTAGGATTAGGGTGATGCTTAGGGTTATGGTCAGTGTGAGGGTTAGGATGAGGGTTAGGGTAGTGTGAGGGTTAGGGTGAGGGTGACAGTTAGGGTAAAGTTGAGTGTTAGGCTGAGAATGAGGATTACAGTAAGGGTGAGGGTTAGGTTTAGGGTGAGGTTTAGGGTTAGGGTTAGGGTGTGGTTTAGATTGAGGATTCGTTTTTGGGGTTAGTGTGAGGTTTAGAGTGAGGATGAGGGTTAGGATTAGGTTGAGGTCTAGGCTGAGGATGAGGGTTAGGTTTAGGGTTAGGGTGAGTGTTAGTGTTAGGGTGATCGTTAGAATTAGTGTGAGGATTAGTGTTAGGGTTAGGGTTAGTTTTAGGGTGAAGGTAAGTGTTAGGGTGAGGGTTAGTGTTAGGGTGAGTTTTATGTTTAGAATGAGGGTTAGGGTCAGGTTTAGGGTTATTTTTAGGGTTAGGGTTCGCATGCGGGTCAGGGTTAGGATTAGGATTAGGGTGAGGGGTAGGGTGAGGGTGAGGATTAGGGTAGAGTTAGGCATAGGCTTTAGGCTGAGGCTGAGGGTGAGGTTGAGGGTTAGGGTTAGCATGATGGTTAGGTTCATGGTTAGGGTGAGGGTTAGGATGAGGATTAGGGTTAGGGTGAGGGTTAGGGTGAGGATGACAGTAATGGTCATGTTGAGGGTTAGGGTGAGGATTAGGGTTAGGGTTAGGGTGAGGGTGAGGATTAGATTGAGGATTAGTGTTAAGGTTAGAGTGAGGTTTAGGGTGAGGATGAGTGTTAGGGTTAGGTTGAGGGTTAGTGTTAGGACTAGGATTAGTTTTAGGGTGAGGGTTATGGTTAGGGTTAGGGTTAGTGTTAGGTTTGGGGTTATTGTTAGTGTTATGGTTAGTGTTAAGTTTGCAGTGAGGGTGAAGTTCAGGGTGAGGTTTATGGTTAGTGTTAGTGTTAGGGTTAGGGTTAGGGTTAGTATTTTTGTTAGGGTTAGGGTTAGAGTTACGGTCATGGTGAGAGTGAGGGTGAGGGTTTGGGTGAGTTTTAGGGTGAGGTTTAGGGTTAGGGTTAGGGTTAGGGTTAGGGTTAGGGTGCTGGTGAGGTTTAGGGTTAGAATTCGGGTGAGTTGGAGGGTGAGGGTGAGGGTTAGGGTTAGGTTTAGTGTTAGCATTAGGGTGAGGGTGAGGGTTAGGTTGAGGTTTAGGGATAGGGTTAGTGTTACGATTAGGGGTAGGGTGAGGGTGAGTGTGAGGTTTAGGCTTAGGCTTAGGGTTAAAGTTAGGCTGAGCTTGAGGCTGGGGGTGAGGATTCGGGTTAGGGTGATGATTAGGGTTAGGGTTAGTGTTATTTTTAGGGTTAGAGTTAGAATTACCATGAGGGTGAGTGTGCGGGTAGGGTTAGGGTTAGGGTTAGGCTGAGGTTTAGGGTTAGGTTTAGAGTTAGGGTTAGGGTGAGGGTGAGGTTTAGGGTTAAAGTTAGGGTTAGGGTTAGGGTTAGACTTAGGGTTAGGCTGAGGGTGAGGGTGGGGTGAGGATTATTGTTAGGGTTAGGGTTAGAGTTAGGGTTAGGGTTAGGGTTAGGGTAAGGGTTAAAATTAGTGTTAGGTTAGGTTTAAGTTTGCAGTGAGGGTGAGGCTGAGGGTGAGATTTATGGTTAGGGTTAGGGTTATGGTTAGTGTTATTTTTAGGGTTAGGGTTAGACTTACGGTGAGGGTGCGGGTGAGGGTGCAGGTTAGGCTTACGGTGAGACGGTGAGATATAGGGTGAGATTTAGGGTTAAGGTTAGGTTGAGGGTGAGGATTAGGTTTAGAGTTAGGGTTAGTGGGTGGGTTAGGGTGAGGGGTAGGGTGAGGGTTAGGGTTAGGCTTAGGGTTAGGCTGAGGGTGAGGGTGAGGGTTAGGGTTAGGGTGAGGGTGAGGTTTAGGTTTAGATTTAGGGTTGGGGGAGGGTTAGGGTGAGGGTTAGTGTTAGGGTTAGTGTTAGTGTTAGGATTAGGATTAGGGTTAGGATGAGGTTGAATGTGAGGTTTAGGGTAAGGCTTAGGCTTAGGCTTAGGCTGAGGGTGAGGTTGAGGGTTAGGTTTAGGGTGAGGTTTAGGGTTAGGATTAGGGTGAGGGATAGGATGAGGTTTAGGGTTAGGATTAGGTTTAGGATGAGGGCAAGGGTGAGTGTGAGGGTTAGGGTTAGCATTATGGCAAGTTTTAGGATTAGGGTTAGGTTTAGGGTTAGGGTGAGTGTTAGGGTTAGGGTTACGGTGAGGTTGAGGTTTAGGATTAGGGTGAAGGTTAGGGTTAGGATTAGTGTGAGGGTGATGGTTAGGATTAGGGTTAGGATTAGGGTTATCGTTAGTGTTATGGTTAAGTTTTCGGTGAGGGTGAGGCTGAGGGTGAGGGTTAGGATTAGGTTTAGGGTTAGGGTGAGGGCTTGGGTTAGGTTTAGGGTTATGCTGAGGGTGAGGGTTAAGGTTAGTGTTAGGGTTAGGGTTATTGTTAGGGGTAGTTTTAGAGTTATGGTGAGGGTGAGGGTGAGGGTCAGGTTGAGTGTTAGGTTTATTGTTAGAGTTAGGTTTAGGGGGAGAGTTAGGGTGAAGGTTAGGGTTAGGTTTAGTGTTAGGGTTAGGGTTATTGTTAGGGTTAGGTTTAGAGTTATGGTGAGGGTGAGGGTGAGGTTGAGGTTTAGGTTGAGGGTGAGGGTAAGGTTTAGGTTTAGAATTAGGGTTAGGGAGAGAGTTAGGGTGAGGGTTAGGGTTAGGTTTAGTGTTAGGGTTAGGGTGAGGGTGAGGGTTAGCTTGAGGTTTAGGGTTAGGGTTAGTCTTAGGATTAGGGTTATGGTCAGGGTGAGGGTGAGGGTTAAGGTTAAGGTTAGGCTTAGACTTAGAGTTAGGCTGTGGGTGAGAGTGGGGATGAGGATTAGGTTTTGGGTGATGGTTAGGGTTAGTGTTAGGTTTAGGGATATCATTAAGGTTAGGGTTAGGATTATGGTTAGGGTGAGGGTAGAGTGATGGTGAGGGTTAGTGTTAGGGTTAGGCTTAGGCTTTATGGTTAGGCTGATGGTGAGGTTGAGGGTCAGGGTTAGGGTTAGTTTGATGCTTAGGATTATGGTCAGCGTGAAGGTTAGGATGAGGGTTATGTTTAGGGTGAGTGATTTGGGTGAGGGTGACAGTAAGGATAAAGCTGAGGGTTAGGCTGAGAGTGAGGATTAAGGTAAGGTCTAGGGTTAGGGTGAGGGTTAGGGTTAGGGTGAGGGTGAGGTTAAGATTGATGATTAAGTTTAGGGTTAGTGTGAGGTTTAGAGTGAGGATGAGGGTTAGGCTTAGGGTGAGGGCTAGGTTGAGGGTGAGGGTTAGGGTTAGGCTTAGAGTGAGGTTTAATGTTAGGGTGATGGTTAGGGTTAGTGTGAGTGTTAGTGTTAGGGTTAGTGTTAGGGTGAGGGTAAGTGTTAGTTTGAGGGTTAGGTTTAGGGTGAGGGTTATGGTTAGAACGAGGGTTAAGGTTAGGGTTATGGTTATTGTTAGGTTAGGGTTAGTGTTACATTTATGGTGAGGGTGAGAGTTAGGGTTAGGGTTAGGGTGTGGTTTATGTTTAGGGTTAGGGTTAGAGTTAGGTTTAGGGTGAGGGTTAAGTTTAGAGTTAGAGTTAGCGTTAGTGATAGTGTTAGGGTTAGGGTGAGGGTCAGTGTGAGGGTTAGGGTTAGGCTTAAGCTTAGGGTTAGGCTTAGGCTTAGACCGAGCCTGAGTGTGAGGGTTAGGGTTAGGGTTGGGGTGAGGTTTAGGTTTAGGGTTACGGTTAGGGTTAGGGTTAGGGTTAGTGATAGTGTTAGGGGTAGGGTTAGGGTGAGGGTGACAGTAAGGGTAAAGGTGAGGGTTATGGTTAGGATCAGGTTTAGATTGAAGGTAAGTGTAAGGGGTAGGGTTAGGCTTAGGGTTAGGGTGAGAGTTAGGGTTAGGGTTAGGGTTAGTGTTGGTGTTAGGGGTAGAGTTAGGGTGAGGGTTAGGGTGAAGGTGAAGATTAGGGTTAGGATTAGGATTAGGATTAAGTTGAGGGTGAGTGTGAGGGTTAATGTTATGGTTAGGGTTAGGGTGAGCTTGAGGGTTAGGGTTAGGGTTAGGGTGAGGGTTAGGGTTAGGGTTAGTGTTAGTGTTAGGGTTAGAGTGAGGGTTAGGGTTAGGGTTAGTGTTAGGGTTAGGGTGAGGGTTAGGATGAGGGTGAGGGTTAGGGTTAGGGTTTGGATTACGATTAGGGGTAGTGTTAGGGTGAGTGCTTGGGTTAGGCTTAGGGTTAGGATTAGGCTTAGCATTAAGCTGAGGGTGAGGGTGAAGGTTAGGGTTAGGGTTCATGTTAGGGTTAGCATTTGGGTGACAGTTAGGGTTCGGGTTTAGTTTAGGGTTAGGGTGATAGTTTTGAGTTAGGTTTTTGGTTAAGGATTAGGGGGAGTGTTAGGATGAGGATTAGGTTTAGGATTAGGGTTAGGGTGATGGCTAGGGTGAGGGTGAGGTTTAGAGTTATTGTTAGGGTGAGGTTAAGGGTTAGTGTTAGGGTTAGGGTGAGGGTTAGGATGAGGGTTAGGTTTATGGTGAGGGAGAGGGTTAGGGTTAGGGTGAGAGTTAGGTTGAGGATGAGGGTTAGGGTGAGGGCGAGGGTTAGGATTAGGGTTAGGGTTAGGATTATTGTTAATGTTATAGTTCTGGTTACCTTGGCAGTGATGGTGAGGCTGAGGGTGAGGCTTAGGGGTAGGATTAGGGTTAGGTTTACATTTCATGTTAGGATTAGTGTTATTGTTAGGGTTAGGGTTAGAGTTACGGTGAAGGTGAGGGTGAGGGTAAGCGTGAGGGTTAGGGTTAGGGTTAGGGTGAGGTTTAGTGTCAGGGTTAGGATTAGGGTTAGGGTGAGGGTGAGTATGAGGGTTAGGGTTAGGGTTAGGCTTAGGCTTAGGTTTAGGCTGAGGGCGAGGGTGAGTGTGAGGGTTGGTGTTAGTTTGAGGTTTAGGGTTAGAATTACAGTGAGTGTCAGGGTTAGCATTAGTTTGAGGGTTAGGGTTAGGGTTAGGGTGAGGGTTAGATTTAGGTTTAGGTTTAGGGTTAGGGTTAGGGTTAGGATTACGGTTAGGCTGAGGGTGAGTTTGAGGGTTACTGTTTGGGTTAAGCTTAGGCTTAGGGTTAGGCTGAGGGCGAGAGTGAGTGTGAGGGTTGGTGTTAGTGATGGTGGGGATGAGGATTAGGTTTAGAGTGATCGTTCCGGTAATGGTTAGGTTGAGAGTTAGGATGAGGGTTAGGGTTAGGCTTAGGCTTAGGGTTAGGCTGAGGCTGAAGTCGAGGGTGAGGGTTAGGGTTAGGGTGATGGTTAGGGTTACGGTTAGTGTGAGGGTTAGGATGAGGGTTAGCTTTGGGGTGAGGGTTAGGATGCGGGTGACAGAGTAAAGGTGAGGGTTAGGCTGAGGGTGAGGGTTATTGTAAGTGTGAGGGTTCTGGTTAGGGTGAGGGTGAGGGTGAGGGTTAGATTGAGGATTAGTGTTAGGGTTAGTGTGAGGTTTAGGGTGAGGATGCATGTTAGGTTTATGGTGAGGGCTGGGAGAAGTTGAGGGATAGGGTTTGGATAGGGTGAGGTTTAGGTTTAGGGTGATTTTTAGCGTTAGTGTGAGGGTTAGTATTAAGGTTAGTGTAAGTGTTAGGGTGAGGGTAAGTGTTAGGGTAAGGTTTAGGTTTAGGGTGAGGTTTAGGATTAGGGTTAGGGTTAGGGTGAGGGTGAGGTTTAGGGTTAGAGTTAGGGTTAGGGTCAGGCTGAGGTTTAAGGTTAGGGTTAGTGTTAGGTTAGAGTTAGGGTGAGGTTTAGTGTGGGTGTGAGGGTTAGTGTTAGGTTTAGGATTAGGGTTAGGGTGAAGGTGAGGATGAGTGTGAGGTTTAGGGTTAAGGTTACAGTTAGGTTTAGAATTAGGGTGAGGGTGAGGGTGAGGGTTACGGTTAGGGTGAGTGTTGGGGTTAGGGTTAGAATGAGGGTTAGGTTGAGGGTTAGGCTTAGGCTTAGGGTTTGGGTATAGGCTAGCTTGAGGGTGAGGGTTAGGGTTCGTATGAGGGGAAGGGTGAGGGTTAGGGTTAGTGTTAGGGTTAGTGTTGGGGATAGGGTAAGTTTTAGTGTGGGTTTGAGGGTTAGTGTTAGTTTGGATTAGGGTTAGGGTTAAGGTGAGGGTGAGTGTGAGGGTTAGGGTTAGGGTTAGGGTTAGGTTTAGAGTTAGGGTGAGGGTGAGGGTGAGGGTTACAGTTAGGGTGAGTGTTAGCTTAGGCTTATGGTTTGGGTATGGGCTAGGGTGAAGGTGAGGGTTAGGGTTGGGGTGAGGGGTAGGTTGAGGGGTAGGGTTAGTGTTAGGGTTAGGGTTGGGGTTAGGGTTAGGCTTAATGTTAGGCGGATGGGGAGGGTGTGGGTGAGGGTTAGGGTTAGGGTGAGGGTGAGCTTTAGGGTTAGAGTTAGCGTTAAGGTAAGGGTTAGTGTGATCGTTAGGGGTAGGGTTAGTGTTACTGTTAGGGTTAGGATGAGGGTGAGTGTGAGGGTCAGGGTTAGTCTTAGAATGAGGCGGAGGCTTAGGCAGAGCGTGAGGGTGAGGGTGAGGTTTAGGGTTAGGCTTTTAGGGTTAGGGTGAGTGTTAGGATGAGGTTTAGGGTTAGCATTAGGGTTAGGGTGAGGACTAGAGTTAGGGTGAGGGTGAGGGTTAGCGTTAGGGTGAGAATTAGGGTTAGGGTTAGGGTAAAGTTTAAGGTGAGGATGAGGGTTAGGATTAGGGTTAGAGTTACGGTGAGGGTCAGGGTTTGGGTTAGGTTTAGGGTTAGTGTTATAGTTAAGGTTAGGATTAGAATTACAGTAAGGGTGAGGGTGAGGGTTAGGATCAGGGTTAGGGTGCTGTTTAGGGTTAGGATTATTGTTAGTGTGAGGGTGAGAATTAGGGTTAGAGTTAGTGTTAGGGGGAGGGTTAGGTTGAGGGTTAGGTTTAGGGTTAGTGTTAGGGTTGGGGTGAGAGTTAGGTTGAGTTTGAATGTTAGGGTTAGGGTTAGGTTTAGGATTAGGTTGATGGTGAGTGTGTGTGAGGGTTATAGTTAGAGTTTGGCTTAGGCTTAGGGTTGGGCTGAGATTATGGGTGGGGATGAGGATTAGGTTTAGAATGATGGTTAGGGTTATGGTTCGTTTAAGGGTTATGATGAGGGTTAGGGTTAGGATTAGGGTTAGGGTGAGGGCTAGGATGAGGGTGAGGGTTAGGCTTAGGGTTAGGCTTAGGCTTAGGGTTAGGCTGAGGCTGAGGGTGATGTGAGGGTTAGGGTTAGGGTGATGGTTGGGTTTGCCTTTAGGGTGAGGTTTAGGATGAGGATTTAGGTTATGGTGAGGATTAGGGTGAGGTGACCATAAGGATAAATGTGAAGGTTAGGCTGAGGGTGAGAGTTATGCTAAGGGTGAGGGTTAGGGTTAGGGTGAGGCTGAGGGTTAGATTCAGTATTAGTGTTAGGGTTAGTGTGAGGTTAAGGGTGGGGATCAGGGTTAGGGTTAGGTTGAGGGCTAGGTTGAGGGTGAGAGTTAGTGTTAGGGTGAGGTTTAGGGTTAGGGTGATGGTTAGGGTTAGTGTTACGGTTAGGGTTAATGTTACGGTGAGGGTAAGTGTTAGGGTGAGGGTTAGGGTTAGGGTGAAGGTTATGGTTAGGATGAGGGTTAAGGATAGGGTTAGGTTTATTGTTAGGGTTAGGGTTAGGGTTATGTTGAGGTTGAGGGTGAAGGTGAGGGTTAGATTAGGGTTAGGGTTAGGGTTATTGTTGGTGTTATGGTTAGGGTTAAGTTTACAGTGAGAGTGAGGCTGAGGGTGAGGATTAGGGTTAGGGTTAGGGTGAGGTTTAGGGTTAGGGTTAGGGTCATGGTGAGGGTTTGGTTTAGGGTTAGGTTTAGGCTGACGGTGAGGGTGAGGGTAGGGGTTAGGGTTTGGGTGAGGTTTAGGTTTAGGGTTAGGTTAGGGTTAGGGTGAGGGTGAGGTTTAGGGTTAGATTTAGGTTTAGGGTGATGGTTAGGGTGAGGGTTAGTGTTAGGGTTAGGGTGAGGGTTAGGATGAGGTTGAGGGTTAGGGTTTGGGTTAGGATTATGATTAGGGTTAGTGTGAGGGTGAGTGTTTGGGTTAGGCTTAGGGTTAGGGTTAGTCTATTGGTTAATCTGAGGGTGAGGTTAAGGTTGAGGTTTAGGGTTAGGGTTTGGGTTAGGGTTAGCGTTAGGGTGAGATTTTGGGCTCGGGTTTAGTTTAGGGTTGGATGAGGTTTAGAGTTCGGGTTACAGTGAGGGTGAGGGTTAGGGTTAGGTTGAGGGTTAGGGTTAGGATTAGGCTTAGGGTGAAGATTAGGGTTAGGGTTAGGGTGAGTGTTAGGATGAGGATTAGGGTTAGGATTAGGTTTAGTGTGAGGGCTAGGGTGTGGGTGAGGGTTAGGGTTATTGTTAGGGTGAGGTTTAGGTTTAGGGTTAGGGTTAGGGTGAGGGTTAGGATGAGGTTTAGGGTTATGGTGAGGGAGAGGGTTAGGGTTAGGGTGAGGGTTAGGGTGAGGATGAGGGTTAGGGTGAGTTTGAGGGTTATGGTGAGGGTTAGGTTTAGGGTTAGAATGAGGGATAGGGTTAGGATTAGGGTTAGGGTGAAGGCTAGGGTGAGGGTGAGGGTTAGGGTTATTGTTAGGGTGAGGGATAAGATGAGGTTTAGGGTTTTGGTGAGGTTAGGATTAGGGTTAGAGTGAGGGTTATGGTTAGGATTAGGGTTAGGTTGAGGGTGATTGTTTGGATTAGGGTTAGGGTTAGGATTATTGTTAGTGTTATGGTTCTGGTGACTTTTGCACTGATGGTGAGGCTGAGGGTGATTGTTATGGATAGGATTAGGGATAGGTTTAGGTTTCGAGTTAGGATTAGTGTTATTGTTAGGGTTAGGGTTAGAGTTATGGTGAGCATGAGGGTGAGGGTAAGGGTGAGGGTTAGGGCTAGGGTTAGGGTGAGATTTGGGGTCAGGTTTAGGATTAGGGTTAGGGTGAGTGTGATGTTTAGGGTTAGAATTCGGGTTAAGGCGAGGGTTAGTGTGAAGGTTAGGGTTAGGTTTAGTGTTATGGTTAGGGTTAGGGTTAGGGTGAGTGTGAGGGTCAAGGTTAGTCTTAGGCTGAGGCGGAGGCTTAGGTGGAACGTGAGGCTGAGGGTGAGTGTTAGTGTTAGGGTTTTAGAGTTAGGGTGAGATTTAGGATGATGTTTAGGGTTAGCATTAGGTTTAGGGGGAGGGCTAGAGTTAGCATGAGTGTTAGGGTTAGCGTTAGGGTGACGTTTAGGGTTAGGGTTAGGGTTATGGTGAGGGTGAGAGTTAGGGTTAGGGTTAATGTTAGGGTTAGGGTTAAGGTGAGGCTGAGGGTTAGGGTGAGGGTTTGTGTTAGGGTTATCGTTACGGTGAGGTTCAGTATTTGGGTTAGGTTTAGGATTAGTGTTATAGTTAAGGTTAGGGTTAGAGTTACAGTAAGGGTGAGGGTGAGGGTGAGGGTTAGGATCAGGGTTAGGGTGAGGTTTAGTTTTAGGATTATGGTTAGGATGAGGGTGAGGTTTAGGGTTATAGTTAGGGTTAGGGGGAGGGTTAGTTTGAGTTTTAGGGTTAGGGTTAGTGTTAGGGTTAGGGTGAGGGTTAGGTTGAGGTTTAATGTTAGGGTTAGGGTTAGGGTTAGGATGAGGTTGACTGTAGGGTGAGTGTGAGGGTTAGGTTTAGGGTTTGGCTTAGGCTTACGGTTAGGCTGAGGTTATGAGTGGGGATGAGGATTAGGTTTAGAATGATGGTTAGGGTTGTGGTAGGTTAAGGGTTAGGATGAGGGTTAGGGTTAGGATTAGGGTTAGGGTGAGGGCTAGGGTGAGGGTGAGGGTTATGATTAGGGTTAGGCTTAGGCTTAGGGTTAAGCTGAGGCTGAGGGTAAAGGTGAGGGTTAGGCTGAGTGTGAGGGTTATGGTAAGGTGAGGGTTAGGGTTAGGGTGAGGTTGAGGGTTAGATTAAGGATTAGTGTTAGGGTTAGTGTGTGGTTAAGGGTGAGGATGAGGGTTAGGGTTAGGTTGAGGGATAGGTTGACTGTGAGAGTTAGGGTTAGGGTGAGGTTTAGGGTTAGGGTGATGGTTAGGGTTAGTGTGAGTGTTAGTGTAAATGATTAGGGTTAGTGTTAGGGTGAGGGTATGTATTAGAGTGAGGATTAGGGTTAGGGTGAAGTCTGTGGTTAGGATGAGGGTTAGTGTTAGGGTTAGGGTTATTGTTTGTGTTAGGGTTAGGGTTCTGTTGAGGGTGAGGGTGAGGGTTAGGGTTAGGATGAGGTTTAGGTTTCAGGTTAGGGTTAGATTTAGGGTTATGGTGAGGGTGAGGTTTAGGGTTAGAGTTAGGGTTAGTGTTAGGGTTAGGGTTAAGGTGAGTGTAAGGGTGAGGTTTAGAGTTCGGGTAAGGTTTAGGCTTAGGTTTAGGCTCAGGGTGAGTGTGGGGATGAGGAATAGGTTTAGGGTGATGGTTAGGGTTAGGGTTAGGTTTAGGTTTAGAATTAGGGTTAGGGTTAGGATTAGGGTTAGGATTAGGGTGAGGGTTACGGTGAGGGTTAGGGTTACATTTATTTTTAGGGTGAGGGTGAGGGTTAGGGTTAGGGTTAGGGTGAGGGTGAGGGGTAGATTGAGGGTTAGGGTTATGTTGAGGGTTATGGTTAGGGTGAGGGTTAGGTTTAGTGTTAGGGTTATTGTTAGTGTTAGGCTTAGGGTTACGGTGAGGTTGAGGGTGAAGGTTAGGTTTAGGGTTAGGGTGAGGTTTAGTTTTAGGGTTAGGGTTAGAGTTAGGGTTAGGGTGATGATGATGTTTAGGGTTAGAGTTAGGGTTACTGTTAGGGTTAGGGTTAAGGTGAGGGTTAGGGTGAGGTTTAGAGTTCAGGTTAGGCTTAAGCTTAGGCTTAGGCTTAGGCCGAGAGTGAGGGTTAGAGTTAGGGTTAGGTTTAGGATGAGTGCTAGGATGAGGTTTAGGGTTAGGGTTAGGGTTAGGTTTATGTTTAGTGTTAGTGGTAGGGTTAGGGTTAGGGTTAGGGTGAGGTTTAGGGTTAGGGTTAGGTTTAGGCTTAGGCTTAGGATTAGGGTTATGTTTAGGGTTATTGTTAGTGTTATGGTTAGTGTTACGTTTGCGGTGAGGGTGAGGCACAAGGTGAGGTTTATGGTTATTGTTAGGGTTAGGCTTAGGGTTACTGTTATTGTTAGGGTTAGGGTTAGAGTTACGGGCATGGTGAGAGTGAGGGTGAGGGTGAGGATTAGGGTGAGGTTTACGGTGAGGTTTATGGTTAGGTTTAGGGTTAGTGTAAGGGTGCTGGTGAGGTTTAGGGTTACAGTTCGGGTTAGGGGGATGGTTAGGGTGATGGTTAGGGTTAGGTTTAGTTTTAGCATTAGGTGAGGGTGAGGGTTAGGTTGAGGTTTAGGGATAGGGTTAGGGTTAGGATTAGGGTTAGGGTGAGAATGAGGGTGAGGGTTAGTGTTAGGGTTAGGCTTAGGCTGAGGGTTAGGCTGAAGGTGAGGGTGGGGTTGAGGGTTAGGGTTAGGGTGATCGTTAGGGTTAGGGTTAGTGTTATTGTTAGGGTTAGGGTTAGAGTTACATTGAGGCTGAGGGTGGGAGTGAGGTTTAGGATTAGGGTCAGGGTGAGGTTGAGGGTTTGGTTTAGAGATAGGGTTATGGTGAGGGTGAGGTTTAGGGTTAGAGTAGGGGTTAGTGTTAGGGACAGGCTTAGGGTTAGGCTGAGTGTGAGAGTGGGGTTGAGGATTAGGGTTAGGGTTAGGGTTCGGATTAAGGTTAGAGTTAGGGTTAGGGTAAGGGTTAGGGTTAGGATTAGGATTAAGTTTAAGGTGAGGGTGAGTGTGAGGGTTAGAGTTAGGGTTAATGTTAGGATTAGGGTTAAGGTATGTGCTGGCATGAGGGTTAGGTTTAGATTTAGGGTTAGGGTGACGTTTAGCCTTAGTTTTAGTGTCAGAGTTAGTGTTAGGGTGAGGGTTTGGGTTAGGGTTAGAGTTACGGTGAGGGTGAGGTTTAGGGTTAGTTTTAGGATTAGGGTTATTCTTAGGGTTAGGGTTAGGGTTAAGGTTAAGGTAAGGGTGAGGGTGAGGGTGATGTTGAGGGTTAGGGTTAGGGTTAGGATGAGATTTAGTGTTAGGGTTAGGGTTAGGGTTAGGGTCAGGGTGAGGTTTAGGGTAGAGTTAGGGTTAGGGTTAGGGTTTGTGTGAGTGTTAGGGTTAGGGTTAGTGTTGCAGTTAGGGTTATGGTGAGGGCTAGTGTGAGGGTGAGGGTTAAGGTTAGCGTTAGGCTTTGGCTTTGGGTTAAGCTGAGGGTCAGGGTGAGGGTGAGGTTTAGGGTGAGGGTGACGGTGAGATTGAGGGTTAGAGTTAGTGTTAGGGTGAGAGTTAGGGTTAGGGTTAGGGTGAGGGTTATGGTTATGGTAAGGGTGAGGCTTAGGTTTAGGGTGAGGGTTAGGGTGAGGATGAGGGTTAGGGTGAGGGTGAGGATTAGGATTAGGGTTAGTGTTAGGATTATTTTAAGTGTTATTGTTCTGGCTAACTTTGCAGTCAGGCTGAGGGTTAGGGATAGGATTATTGTTAGGGTTTGGTTTAGGGTTAGGATTAGTGTTATTGTTAGGTTTATGGTTAGAGTTTCGGTGAGGGTGAGGGTGAGGGTAATGGTGAGGGTTAGGGTTAGGGTTAGGGTGAGGTTTAGGGTCAGGGTTAGGATTTGGGTTAGGGTGAGTGTGAGGTTTAGGTTTAGAGTTAGGGTTAGGGGGAGGGTTAGCGTGAGGGTTTGGGTTAGGGTTAGTGTTAGGGTTAGGGTTAGGGTGAGGTTTAGGTTGAGGTTTAGTGTTAGGGTTAGTGTTAGGATTAGGGTTAGAGTGAGGGTGAGTGTGAGGGTTAGGGTTAGGGTTTGGGTTAGGCTTAGTGTTAGGCTGAGGGTCAGATTGAGGTGAGGGTTATGGTTAGGGTGAGGGTCGGGGTTAGGTTAAGGGTGAGGGTGAAGTTTAGGTTGAGGATTAGTGTTAGGGTTAGTGTGAGGTTTAGTGTGAGGATGAGTGTTAGGGTTAGGTTGAGGGCTAGGGTGAAGGTGAGGGTTAGCTTTAGGGTTAGGGTGAGGTTTAGGTTTAAGGTGATTGTTAGCGTTAGTGTGAGGGTTAGTGTTAGGTTTAGTGTTAGTGTTAAGGTGAGGGTAAGTGTTAGGGTAAGGTTTAGGTTTAGGCTGAGGTTTAGGATTAGGGTTAAGGTTAGGGTTAGGGTGAGTGTGAGGGTTAGGGTTAGGGTTAGGGTTAGAGTTAGGGTGAGGGTGATGGTGAGGTTTACGGTTAGGGTGAGTGTTGGGGTTAGGGTTAGAGTGAAGGTTAGTGTGATGGTTAGGCTTAGGCTTAGGATTTGGGTATGGGCTAGGTTGAGGGTGAGGTTTAGGATTAGGGTTAGGGTGAGGGATGGGGTGAGGGTTAGAGTTAGTGTTAGGGTTAGAGTTGGGGATAGGGTGAGGTTTAGTGTGGGATTGGGGGTTAGTGTTAGGGTTAGGATTAGGGTTAGGCTTAAGGTAAGGGTGAGTGTGAGGGTTAGGGTTAGGGTTAGGATTAGAGTTAGAGTTAGGGTGAGGATGAGGGTTAAGTTTTAGCGTGAGTGTTGGGGTTAGAGTTAGAGTGAGGATTAGGGTGAGGGTTAGGCTTAGGCTTATCGTTTGTGTATGGGCTACAATGAGGGTGAGGGTTTGGTTTAGGGTTAGGGTGACGGGTAGGGTGAGGGTTAGGGTTAGTGTTAGGGTTAGGGTTGGGCTTAGGGTTAGACTTAATGTTAGGCAGAGGGTGAGGGTCAGGGTGAGATTTAGGTTTAGGATGAGGGTGAGGTTTAAGGTTATAGTTAGCGTTAGGGTGAGGGTTAGTGTGAGGGGTAGAGTTAGGTTTAGTGTTAGGGTTAGGGTTAGGGTGAGGGTGAGTGTGAGGGTCAGGGTTAGTAATAGGCTGAGGCGGAGGCTTAGGCAGAGCGTGAGGGTGAGGGGAAGGGTTAGTGTTAGTGTTTTAGGGTTAGGGTGAGTGTTAGGATGAGGTTTAGGTTTAGCATTAGGGTTAGGGGGAGGACTAGAGTTAGGGTGAGGTTTAGGGTTGGGGTTAGGGTTATGGTGAGGGTGAGGTTTAGGGTTAGGGTTAGGGTTAGGGTTAAGGTAAGGCTGAGGATTAGGATTAGGATTAGGGTGAGGGTTTGTTTTACGGTTAGACTTAGGGTGAGGTTCAGGGTTTGGGTTAGGTTTAGGGTTAGTTTTATAGCTAAGGTTAGGTTTAGAGTTACAGTAAGGGTGAGGGTTAGGTGAGGTTTAGGATCAGGGTTAGGGTGAGGTTTAGGGTTAGGATTATGGTTAGGGTGAGGGTGAGGTTGAGGGTTAGAGTTAAGGTTAGGGGGAGGGTTAGGTTGAGTGTTAGGGTTAGGGTTAGTGTTAGGGTTAGGGTGAGGGTTAGGTTGAGTTTTAATATTAGGTTTAGGGTTAGGTTTAGGATTACGTTGACGGTGAGGGTGAATGTGAGGGTTAGGGTTAGGGTTTGGCTTAGTCTTACGGTTAGGCTGAGGGTATGGGTGCGGATGAGGATTAGGTTTAGTATGATGGTTAGGGTTATGGTTAGGTTAAGGGTTAGGATGAGGGTTAGGGTTAGGATTAGGGTTAGGGTGAGGGCTATGGTGAGGGTGAGGGTTAGGGTTAGGCTTAGGCTTAGGCTTAGCGTTAGGCTTAGGCTGAGGGTGAACGTGAGGGTTAGGTTTAGGGTGATGGTTATGGTTGCCATTAGGGTGAGGGTTAGGATGAGGATTTATGCTATGGTGAGGGTTAGGTTGAGGGTGACCGTAAGGGTAAAGGTGAGGGTTAGGCTGAGTGTGAGGGTTACGGTATAGGTGAGGGTTAGGATTAAGGTGAGGGTGAGGGTTAGATTCAGGATTAGTGTTAGGGTTAGTGTGAGGTTAAGGGTGAGGATGAGGGTTAGCGTTAGGTTGAGGGCTAGGGTGAGGGTGAGAGTTAGGGTTAGGGTTTGGTTTAGGGCTAGGGTGATGGTTAGGGTTAGTGTGAGGGTTAGTGTTATGGTTGGGGTTAGTGTTAGGGTGAGGGTAAGTGTTAGGGTGAGGGTTAGGGTTAGGGTGAAGGTTATGGTTAGGATGAGGGTTAGGGTTAGGGTTAGGGTTATTTTTAGGGTTAGGGTTAGGGTTATGTTGAGGGTGAGGGTGAGGATGAGGGTTAGGGTTAGGTTGAGGTTTAGGTTTCAGGTTAGGGTTAGAGTTAGGGTTAGGGTGAGGGTGAGGTTTAGGGTTAGAGTTAGGGTTAGTGTTAGTGTTAGAGTTAGGGTGAGGGTGAGGGTGAGGTTGAGGGTTAGATATAGCGGTAGGGGGAGTGTTAGGGTTAGGGTTAGGGTTTGGGTTAGGGTTAGTGTTAGGATGAGGGTAAGTGTTAGGGTGAGGGTGAGGGTTTGGGTGAGGGTTAAGTTTAGGGTGAGGGTGAGGGTTAGGATTCGGGGTGGGGTTAGGATTATTGTTAGTGTTATCGTTAAGGTTAAGTTTACCGTTATGGTGAGGTTGAGGGTGAGGGTTAGGTTTAGGGTTAGGGTGAGGTTTAGGGTTCGGGTTCGGGTTAGGGTTAGGGTTAGGGTGAGGGTTTGGGTTAGGTTTAGGGTTACGGTGAAGGTGAGGGTTAGGATGAGGTTTAATGTTAGGGTGAGGGTTAGGGGGAGGGTTAGGTTGAGGGTTAGGGCTAGGGTTAGTGTTAGGGTTAGGATTAGGGTTAGGGTTAGGTTGAGGTTTAGGGTTAGGGTTATGCTTAGGTTTAGGATTAGTGATATTATGAGGATGAGTGTGAGGGTTCGGGTTAGGTTTAGGCTTAGGTTTAGGCTGAGGGTTAAGGTGAGGGTAAGGGTTACGTTTAGGGTTAGGGTTAGGGTGAGGGTTAGGGTTAGGGTTAGGGTGAGGGTGAGGGGTAGATTGAGGGTTAGGCTTATGTTGAGGGTTATGGTTAGGGTGAGGGTTATGTTTAGTGTTAGGGTTGTTAGGGTTCGGGTTCTGTTTAAGGTGAGGTTGAGGGTGAGGGTTAGGTGTAGGTTTAGGGTGAGGTTTAGTTTTAGGTTTAGGGTTAGAGTTAGGGTTAGGGTGATGGTGAGGTTTAGGGTTAGAGTTAGGGTTAGTGTTAGGGTTAGGTATAAGGTGAGGGTAAGGGTGAGGTTTAGAGTTCGGGATAGGCTTAGGCTTAGGCTTAGGCTTAGGCTGAGAGTGAGGGTGAGGGTTAGGGTTAGTGTTAGGGTGAGGATTAGGGTTTGGTTTAGGGTGAGGGTTAGGATGAGGTTTAGATATAGGGTTAGGGCTAGGGTTAGGTTTTGTGTTAGGGTTAGGGTTAGTTTTATGGTTATGGTTAGGGTTAGGGTTAGGCTTAGGCTTCGGTTTAGGGTTAGGTTTAGGGTTATTTTTAGTGTTATGGTTAGTGTTAAGTTTGCCTTGAGGATGAGGCACAGGGTGAGGATTATGGTTATTGTTAGGGTTAGGGTTACTGTTATTGTTAGGCTTAGGGTTAGAGTTACCTTCACATTGAGAGTGAGGGTGAGGGTGTCTTTAGGGTGAGGTTTACGGTGAGGTTTAGGGTTAGGGTTAGGGTTAGTGTAAGGGTGCTGGTGAAGTTTAGGGTTTGAGTTCAGGTTAGGGGGAGGGTTAGGGTGAGGGTTAGGGTTAGGTTTAGTGCTAGCATTAGGGTGAGGGTGAGGGTTAGGTTGAGGTTTAGGGATAGGGTTAGGGTTAGGATTAGGGTTAGGGTTAGAGTGAGGGTGAGGGTTAGTGTTAGGGTTAGGCTTAGGCTTAGGGTTAGGCTGAGGGTGAGGGTGGGGTGAGGATTAGGTTTAGGGTGATCGTTAGGTTTAGGGTTAGTTTTATTGTTAGGGTTAGGGTTAGAGTTACAGTGAGGCTGAGGTTGCAGGTGAAGGTTAGGGTTAGGGTCAGGGTGAGGATTAGGGTTAGGTTTAGAGATAGGGTTAGGGTGAGGGTGAGGTTTATGGTTAGAGTTAGGGTTAGTGTTAGGGACAGGCTTAGGCTTAGGCTGAGGGTGAGGGTGGGGTTGAGGATTAGGGTTAGTGTTAGTGTTAGGGTTAGGGTTATAGTTAGTTTTACAGTTAGGGTTAGGGTTAGGATTAGGATTAAGTTTAAGGTGCGGGTGAGCGTGATGGTTAGGGTTAGGATTAGGGTTAGGGTGAAGGTGAGGTTTAGGGTTAGGGTTAGGTTTAGAGTGAGCTTTAGGTTGAGGGTTAGGTTTAGGGTTAGTTTTAGGGTTAGGTTTGGGGTTAGTGTTCGGATTAGGGTTACTGTGACTGTGAGTGTGAGGGTTAGGTTTAGGGTTAGTGTTAGGCTGAGGCTGAGGGTGAAGTTGAGGGTTAGATTTAGGGTTAGGTTATGGTTTATGTTTAGAGTGAGGGTTAGAGTGAGGGTTAGGGTTAAGATTAGGGTTAGGGTATGTGCTAGGGTTAGGGTTAGAGTTAGGTATAGGGTTAGAGTGACTTTTAGCGTTAGGTTTAGTTTCAGAGTTTGGGTTAGTGTGAGGGTTTGTGTTAGGGTTAGAGTTACGGTGAGGGTGAGGTTTATGGTTAGGGTTAGGGTTAGAGTTATTCTTAGGGTTAGGGGTAAGGTTAAGGTTAAGGTAAGGGTAAGGGTGAGGGTGAGGTTGAGGTTAGGGTTAGGGATAGGATGAGGTTTAGAGTTAGGGTTAGGGTCAGGGTGAGGTTTAGGGTTACAGTTAAGGTTAGTGTTAGGGTTAGTGTGAGTGTTAGGGTTAGGGTTAGTGTTACAGTTCGGGTGAGGTTGAGGGTTAGGATGAGGGTGAGGGTGAGATTTAGGGTTAGAGTTACGGTTAGGGTGAGTATTAGGGTGAGGTTTAGTGTTAGTGTTAGGTTTAGGGTTAGGGTTAGTGTTAGTGTTAGGGTTAGGGTGAGGGTTAGGATGAGGGTGAGGGTTAGGGTTAGGGTTAGGATTAGGATTAGGCTTAGTGTTAGGGTGAGTGCTTGTGTTAGGCTTAGGGTTAGGTTTAGGCTTAGCATTAAGCTGAGGGTGAGGTTGAGGGTTAGGGTAAGTGTTCCGCTTAGGGTTAGCATTTGGGTGAGAATTATTGTTCAGGCTAAGTTTAGGGTTAGGGTGAGGGTTAAGGTTAGGGTTACAGTGAATTTGAGTGGTAGGGTTAGGTTGAAGTTTTGAGTTCGTATTAGGGTTAGGGTGAGTGTTAGGATTAAGGTTAGGGTGAGAGTTAGGATGAGGATTAGGTTTAGGATGTTGGTTAGGGTGAGAGCTGGGGTGAGGGTGAGGATTTGGGTTAGTGTAAGGGTGAGTTTTAGGGTTAGGGTGAGGGTTAGGATTAGGGTTAGGGTAATGGTGAGGGTTAGGGTAAGGGTTAGAGTGAGGGTTAGGATTAGGATTAGGGTTAGGGTGAGGGTGATTGTTAGGATTAGGGTTAGGGTTAGGATTATTGGTAGGGATATGGTCATGGTTACATTTGCAGTGAGGGTGAGGCTGAGGGTGAGGGTTAGGGATAGGTTTAGGGTTAGGGTTAGGTTTAGGGTTAGGATTAGTGTTATTGTTAGGGTTAGGGTTAGAGTTACAGTGAGGGTGAGGGTGAGGGTTATGGTTAGGGTCAGGGTTAGGATTAGGGTTAGGGTGAGGGCTAGGGTGAGGGTGAGGGTTAGGGTTAGTGTTAGGGTGAGGTTTAAGTTTAGGGTTTGGGTGAGGTTTAGGGTTCGGGTTACAGTTAGGGTGAGGGTTAGGGTTAGGGTGAGGGTTAGGTTTAGGATTAGGGTTAGGTTGAGGGTTAGGGTGAAGTTTAGAATTAGGTTTATTGTCAGAGGTTGGGTTAGTGTGAGGGTTTGGGTTAGGGTTAGAGTTACGTTGAGAGTGAGGTTTAGGGTTAGATTTAGGCTTAGGGTTATTCTTAGGGCTAGGGTTAGGGTTAAGGTTAATGTAAGGGTGAGGTTGAGGGTGATGTTGAGGGTTAAGGTTAGGGTTAGGATGAGGTTTAGAGTTAGGGTTAGGGTTAGGGTCAGGGTGAGATTTAGGGTTAGAGTTAGGGTTAGGGTTAGGGTTTGTGTGAGTGTTAGGGTTAGGGTTAATGTTACATTTAGGGTTATGGTGAGGTCTAGTGTGAGGGTGAGGTTAGGGTTAGCGTTAGGCTTTGGTTTTGGGTTAAGCTGAGGGTCAGGGTGAGGGTGAGGGTTAGGGTGAGGGTGAGGGTGAGATTTAGGGTTAGAGTTACGGTTAGGGAGAGGGTTAGGATGAGGGTTAGTGTTATTGTTAGGGTTAGGGTTAGGTTTAGGGTTAGTGTTAGGGTTAGGGTTAGGGTGAGGGTTAGGATGAGGGTGAGGGTTAGGGTTATTGTTAGGATTAGGATTAGGGTTAGTGTTAGGGTGAGTGCTTGTGTTAGGTTTAGGGTTAGGGTTAGGCTTAGCATTAAGCTGAGGGTGAGGTTGAGGGTTAGGGTAAGTGTTCCGCTTAGGGTTAGCATTTGGGTGAGAATTATTGTTCGGGTTAAGTTTAGGGTTAGGGTGAGGGTTAAGATTAGGGTTACAGTGAATTTGAGTGGTAGGGTTAGGTTGAAGTTTTGAGTTCGTATTAGGGTTAGGGTGAGGGTTAGGATTAGGGTTAGGGTGAGAGTTAGGATGAGGATTAGGTTTAGGATGGTGGTTAGGGTGAGGGCTAGGGTGAGGGTGAGGATTTGGGTTAGTGTTAGGGTGAGGTTTAGGGTTAGGGTGAGGGTTAGGATGAGGGTTAGTGTTACGGTGAGGGTTAGGGTTAGGGTTAGAGTGAGGGTTAGGTTTAGGATTAGGGTTAGGGTGAGAGTGATTGTTAGGATTAGATTTAGGGTTAGGATTATTGTTAGTGATATGGTCATGGTTACATTTGCAGTGAGGGTGAGGCTGAGGGTGAGGGTTAAGGATAGGATTAGGGTTAGGGTTAGGTTTAGGGTTAGGATTAGTGTTATTGTTAGGTTTAGGGTTAGAGTTACAGTGAGGGTGAGGGTGAGGGTTATGGTTAGGGTCAGGGTTAGGATTAGGGTTAGGGGAGGGCTAGGGTGAGGGTGAGGGTTAGGGTTAGTGTTAGGGTGAGGTTTAAGTTTAGGGTTTGTGTGAGGTTTAGGGTTTGGTTTACAGTTAGGGTGAGGGTTAGGGTTAGGGTGAGGGTTAGGGTTAGGATTTGGGTTAGGGTGAGGGTTAGTGTTAGGGTGAGGGTGAGTGTTAGGCTCAGGATTAGGGTTAGGATTAGGGTTAGAATGAGGGCTAGGGTGAGGGTGAGGGTTAGAATTAGTGTTAGGGTGAGGTTTAGAGTTACGGTTAGGGTTAGGGTTAGGGTTATGGTGAGGGTGAGGGTGAGGGTAAGGGTGAGGGTCAGGGTTAGGGTTAGGGTGAGATTTAGGGTCAAGGTTAGGATTTTGATTAGGGTGAGTGTGAGGTTTAGGGTTAGAATTATGTTTAGGGGGAGGGTTAGGATGTGGGTTAGGGTTAGGGTGAGTGTTAGGGTTAGGGTTAGGCTGAGGGTTAGGTTGAGGTTTAGGGTTAGGGTTAGGGTTAGTGCTAGGATTACTGTTAGGGTGAGGGTGAGTGTGAGGGTTAGGGTTAGGGTTTGGGCTAGGCTTAGTTTTAGGCTGAGGGTGAGGTTGAGTTGGGGATTATGGTTAGGGTGAGTGTCAGGGTAGGTTTAGGGTAAGGGTTAGAATTACGTTTAGGGTTAGCGTGTGGGTTAGTGTTAGGGTGAGGGTGAGGTTTCAGATGAGGTTTAGGGTTACAATTAGGGTTACAGTGAGGGCAAAGGTGAGGGTGAGGGTTAGTGTTCGGATTAGGGTCAGGTTTAGGGTTAGGGTTAGTGGTAGGGTTAGTGTCAGGGTTAGCGTTTGGGTTACGGTGAAGGTGTGGGTTAGTTTTGAGGTGATGGATAGGGTGAGTACTAAAGTGATTTTGAGGGTTAGGGTTAGGGTTAGGGTTAGGGTGAGGGTTAGGTTGAGGCTTAGGTTTAAGGTTAGTGTTAGGGTTAGGATTAGGGTTAGGCTGAGGGTGAATGTGAGGGTTAGGGTTAGGGTTAGGCTTAGGCTTAGGGTTAGGCTGAAGGTGAGTGTGGGGATGAGGATTAGGTTTAGAGTGATGGTTCTGGTTCTGGTTAGGTTGAGGGTTAGGATGACGGTTAGATTTAGGCTTAGGGTTAGGATGAGGGCTACGGTGAGTGTGAGGTTTAGGGTTAGGTTTAGGCTTAGGCTTAGGGTTAGGCTGAGGCTAAAGGTGAGGGTGAGGGTTAGGGTTAGGATGATGTTTAGGTTTATGGTTAAGGTGAGGGTTAGGATGAGGGTTAGGTTTAGGGTTAGAGTTAGGGTTAGGGTGATGTTAGGTTTAGGGTGATAGTTAGCGTTAGTGTGAGGGTTAGTGTTAGTATTAGTGTTACTGTTAGGTTGAGGGTAAGTGTTAGGGTAAGGTTTAGGTTTAGGGTGAGGTTTGGGATTAGGGTTAGGGTTAGGGTTAGGGTCAGAGTGAGGTTTAGGGTTAGAGTTAGTGTTAGGGTGAGGTTTTGGTTTAGGGTTAGGGTTAGGTTTAGTGTTAGGGTTAGGTTAGGGTGAGGTTTAGTAGGGGGTGAGGGTTAGTGTTAGGGTTAGGATGAGGGTTAGGGTTAGTGTGAGGGTAAGGGTGAGGGTGACAGTAAGGGTAAAGTTGAGGGTTAGGCTGAGAGTGAGGATTACGGCAAGGGTGAGTGTTAGGGTTAGGGTGAGGGTTACGGTTAGGTTTAGGGTGAGGGTGTGGTTTAGATTGAGGATTACTTTTAGGGTTTGTGTGAGGTTTAGGATCAGGGTGAAGGTGGGGGTTAGGATTAGATTTAGGCTTAGGGTTAGGCTTAGGGTAGGGTTATTGTTAGTGTTATGGTTAGCATTAATTTTGTGGTGAGGGTGAGGCTGAGGGTGAGGGTTAGAGTTAGGGTTAGGGTTAGTGTTATTTTTAGTGTTAGGGCTAGAATTACGGTGAGGTTGAGGGTGAGGATGAAGTTTAGTGTTAGGGTGAGTTTTAGGGTTAGGGTTAGGGTAAGGGTGAGGGTGAGGTTTAGGGTTAGAGTTAGGGTTAAGGATGGGGTTAGGTTGAGGGTTAGGGTTAGGGTTAGGTTTAGGGTGAGGATTAGATTGAGGATTAGGGTTAGGGTTAGGGTTAGTGTGAGGTTTAGGGTGAGGATGAAGGTTAGGGTTAGGGTGAGGGTGAGGGTAGGAATTAGGGTTGAGGTGAGGGCTAGTTTGAGGGTAGGGTTAGAGTTAGGGTAAGGTTTAGGATCAGGTTTAGAATTAGGGTGAAGGTTAGGGTTAGTGTGAGGGTTAGTGTTAGGGTTAGGGTTAGTGTTAGTGTGAGGGTAAGTGTTAGGGTGATGTTTAGGGTTAGGGTGAGGGTTATGGTTAGGGTGAGGGTTAGGGTTAGGGTCATGATTATTGTTAGGTTTATTGTTAGGGTTACGGTTACATTGAGGGTGAGGGTGAGGGTTAGGGTTAGTGTTAGGGTGAGGTTTAGTGTTAGGGTTAGTGTTAGAGTTAGGGTTAGGGTGAGGGTGAGGTTTAGGGGTAGAATTACAGTTAGGGTGAGGGTTAGGGTTAGGGTGAGTGTTAGGGTGGGGGTGACGGTAAGGGTAAAGATGAGAGTTAGGCTGAGGGTGAGCGTTACAGTAAAGATGACAGTTAGGGTTAGGGTGAGGGTTATGTTTAGGGTTAGGGTGAGGGTGAGGGTTAGATTGAGGATTAGTCTTGGGGTTAGTGAGAGGTTTAGGGTTAGGATGAGGGTTAGGGTTAGGGTGAGTGCTAGGGTGAGGTTGAGGGTTAGGGTTAGTGTTAGGGTGAGGTTTAGGGTTAGAGTGATTTTTAGGGTTAGTGTGAGCGGTAGTGTTAGCGTTAGGGTTAGTGTTAGGGTGAGGCTAAATATTAGGGTGAGGTTACGGTTAGGGTGAGGGTTATGTTTAGCATGAAGGTTAGGGTTATTGTTAGGGTTATTGTTAGTGTTATGGTTATACGGTTATGGTGAGGGTGAGGGTGTGGTTTAGGTTTAGGTTTAGGATGAGGTTTAGCTTTCGGGTGAGTGTTAGAGTTAGGGTGAGGCTGAGGGTGAGTTTTAGGGTTAGAGTTAGGGTTAGTGTTAGAGTTAGGGATAGGGAGAGCGTTAGGGTTAGGCTTAGGCTTAAGCTTAGGCATTAGGGGGAGGGTTAGGGTGAGATTTAGGGTTAGGGTTAGCGTGAGTGTTAAGATGAGGTTTAGGGTTAGGATTAGGTTTAGGATGAGGGCTAGGGTGAGTGTTAGGGTGAGGGTTAGGGTTAGGACAGGGTTAGGTTTAGGATTTGGGTTTGGGTGAGGGTGAGTGTGAGGGTTAGGTTTATGGTGAGGGTTAGGGTTAGGGTTAGGGTTAAGTTAGGATTAGGCTGAGGGTGAGGGTGGGGGTGAGGATTAGGGTTATGGTTATGGTTAGGGTTAGGGTTATTGTTAGTGTTATGGTTAGGGTTAAGTTTGCAGTGAGGGTGAGGCTGCGGGACAGGGTTATGGTTAGGGTTAGGGTTAGGGTGAGGGTGAGGGTGAAGTTTAGGTTGAGGTTTAGGGAAAGGGTTACATTTAGGACTAGGGTTAGTGTAAGGGTGAGTGTGAGGGTTAGGTTGAGTGTTAGGCTGAGGCTTAGGGTTAGGCTGAGGGTCACAGTTGGGGTGAGGATTAGGGTTAGGGTGTTGGTTTGGGTTAGCGGTAGGGTTATTGTTAGGGTTAGGGTTAGGGTTCGGGTTAGGATGAGGGTTAGGATTAGGGTTAGGATTAGGTTTAGTATGAGGGCTAGGGTGAGGATGAGGGTTAGGGTTACGGTGAGAGTGAGGGTTAGGGTAGGGTGAGGGTTAGGATTAGGATTGGGGTGAGGGTTAGGGTGAGTTTTAGGGTTACATTTAGGGTTAGGGGGAGGGTTAGGTCGAGGGTTAGGGTTAGTGTTAGGGTTAAGGTTAGGATGAGGGTTAGCTTGGGGTTTAGGGTTAGGTTTAGGATTAGGATTAGGGTGAGGGTGAGTGTGAGGGTTAGGGTTAGGGTTAGGCTTAGGCTTAGGGTTTGGCTGAGGGTGTGGGTGGGCGTGAGGATTAGGGTGAGGTTGATGGTTAGAGTTAGGTTGAGGGTTAGGATGAGGGTTAGGTTTAGGATTAGGGTTAAGGACACTGCTTGGGTGAGGGTGAGTTTGTGTGTTAGGGTTAGGTTTAGGGTTAGGCTTTGGGTTAGGCTGAGGGTGAGGTTGAGGGTGAGGGTTAAGGTTAGGGGAAGGGTTAGGATGAGGGTTAGGGTTAGGATTAGGGTTAGGGAAAGTTCGAGGGTGAGGGTGAGGTTTAGGGTTAGCGTTAGGGTGAAGTTTAGGGTTAGGGTTAGGGTAAGGGTTATGGTGAGTGTGAGGTTTAGGGTTAGAGTTAGGGCTAGGGTGAGGTGAGTTTGAGGTTTTGGGTTAGGGTTAGTGTTAGGTTTAGGGTTGGGTGAGGGTGAGGGTTAGGCTGAGGGTGAGGTTTAGGGTTAGTTTTAGTCTTAGGATTAGGGTTACGGTTAGGGTGAGTATGAGGGTTAGGGTTAGGGTTAGGCTGAGTGTTAGGGTGAGGGTGAGGATTAGGGTTAGTGTGTGGGTTGGGGTTAGGGTTATGGGGAGGGTTAGGATGAGGGTTAGTGTTAGGATTAGGGTTAGGGTGAGGCCTATGGTGAGGGTGAGGTTTACGGTTAGGGTTAGGGTGCGGTTTAGAGTTAGGGTTAAGTTTAGGGTTAGGGTGAGGGTGAAATTTACGGTTAGTTAGGGTTAAGTTGAGGCTGAGGGTGAGGGTTAGGGTTAGGATTAGTATTAGGATTAGGGTAAGGGTTAGAGTGAATGTCGGTGTTAGCGTTAGGGTTCGGGTTTGGCTTAGGGTTACACTGACGGTGAGGGTGAGGGTGAAGTTTAGGGTTAGCATTAGGGTTAGGGTGAGGGTGAATGGGTGTGTTAGGGTTACGTTTAGCGTTAGACTTAGGGTTAGGCTGATGGTGAGGTTGAGGGTGAGGGTTAGGCTTAGTGTGAGGGTTAGGTTAAGGGTTACGGGGAGGGATAGGATGAGGGTTAGGGTTAGGTTGAGGTTTAGGGTTAAGATTAGGGTTAGGGTGAGGGTGAGGGTTAGGGTTAGGTAAGGGTTACTGTGATGGTGAGGGTTAGGGTTAGGTTGATGGTTAGGTTTAGGATTTGTGTTAGGCTGAGGGCTAGGATGAGGGTGAGGGTTAGGGTAAGGGTTAGTGTGAGTTTTAGTGTTAGGGTTAGGGTTAGAATTCAGATTAGGTTGAGGATGAGGTTTAGGGGTAGAGTTAGTGTTAGGGTGAGGGTTAAGATTAGGGTGCGGGTTAGGGTGGGGGTGACAGTAAGGGTAATGTGAGGGTTAGGCTGAGGGTGAGGTTTAGGCTTAGGGTTAGGCTTAGGCTTAGGCTTAGGCCGAGCATGAGGGTTCGGGTTGGGGTTCGGGTTAGCGTGAGTTTTAGGTTTATGTTTAGTGTCAGGTTTAGGATGAGGTTTAGGGTTAGGGTTAGGGTTAGGTTGAGGGCTAGGGTGAGGGTTAGGGTTAGCGTTAGGAATAGGGTTAGGTTTAGGATTAGGGTTAGGGTGAGGGTGAGTGTGAGGCTTAGGGTTAGGGTTAGGTTTAGGCTTAGAGTTAGGGCGAGGGTTAGCGTTAGGGTTTGGGTTAGGGTGCAGGTGAGGCTGAAGATTAGGATTAGATTTAGGGTTAGGATTAGGGTTAGGGTTAGGGTTAGGGTTAGGTTTATGGTGAGGGTTAGGTTTAGGTTTAGGGTTAAGCTGAGGGTGACTGTGTGGGTGAGGATTAGAATTAGGGTTAAGGTTAGGTTTAGGGTTAGGGTTATTGTTAGTCTTATGGTTAGGGTTAAGTTTGCTGTGAGGGTGAGGCTGAGGGTGAGGGTTAGGGTTGGGGTTAGGGTTAGGGTTATTGTTAGGGTTAGAGCTAGAATTACGGTGAGGTTGAGGGTGAGGGTGAAGGTAGTGTTAGGGTGAGTTTAGGGTTAGGGTTAGTTTGAGGGTTCGTGTTGGGGTTAGGTTAGTGTTAGGGTGAGGGTAAGTGTTTGGGTCAGATTTTGGGTTAGGGTGAGTTTTATGGTTAGGTTGAAGGTTAGGATTAGGTTTAGGATTATTGTTAGGGTTAGGTTTAGGGTTAAGGTTACGGTGAGTTTGAGGTTTGGGGATAGGGTTAGGTTTAGGGTGAGGTTTAGCGTTTGCATAAGGGTTAGGGTTAGGTTTTGGGTGAGGGTGACGTTTAGGGTTAGAGTTGGGGTTAGGGTGAGGGTTAGGTTAGGGTTATGGTTAGGGTTAGTTTTAGGGTTAGGGTTATAGTGAGAATAGTAGGGTTAGGTTAGGGTTAGTGTTAGGTTTAGGATTAGGGTTAGAGTGAGGGTGAGTGTGTGTGTTAGGGTTAGTTTTATGGTTAGGCTTAGAGTTAGGCTGAGGGTGATGTTGAAGGTGAGGGTTAGGGTTAGGGTTAGGGTTAGTTTTAGAATTAAGGTTAGGGTTAAAATTAGGGTGAGGGTGAGGTTTATGGTTAGAGTTAGGATTTGGGGGAGGGTTACGGTGAGGTTTAGGATTAGGGTTAGTGTTAGGGTTAGGGTGAGGGGGAGGGTTAGGTTGAGGTTTAGGGATAGGGTTACCTTTAGGACTAGGTTTAAGGTGAGGGTGAGTGTTAGGGTTGGGTTGAGGGTTAGGCTGAGGCTTAGGGTTAGATTGAGGGTGAGGGTGGGGGTGAGTATTAGGGTTAGGGTGATGGTTAAGGTTAGGGTTAGGGTTATTGTTAGGGTTAGGGTTAGATTTATGGTGAGGGTGAGGGTGTGTGTGAGGGTTAGGATTAGGGTTAGGTTTAGGGTTAGGCTTAGGATTTGACGGAGGGTAAGGGTGCGGATGAGGGTTAGGGATAGGGTGAGGGTTAGGGTTAGGGTTATGGGGAGGGTTAGGATGAGGGTTAGGGTTAGGATTAGAGTTATGATGAGGGCTTGGGTTAGGGTGAGTTTTAGGGTTTGGGTTGGGGTGATGTTTAGGTTTAAGGTTTGGGTTAGGGATAGAGTTACTGTGAGGGTGAGGTTGCTGGTGTGGGTGAGGGTGAGGGTGAGGTTAGGGATAGGTATAGGGTTAGCGGGAGTGTTAGGATGAGGTTTAGGGTTAGGATTAGGTTTAGTGTGAGGGTTAGGGTGAGGGTTAGGGTTAGGATAGGGTTAGGTATAGGATGTGGGTTAGGGTGAGGGTGAGTGTGAGGGTTAGGGTTGGGTTAGGCTTAGGGTTAGGGTGAGGGTTAGGGTTGTGTTTTGGGTTAGGGTGAGGGTGAGGCTGAGGATTAGGTTTAGGTTTAGGGTTTGGTTTATGGTTAGGGTTTGTGTTAGGGTTAGGCTTACGTTGAGGGTTAGGGTTTGTGTTAGGTTTAGGGTTAGGGGTAGGGTTACGGTGAGGGTTAGGGTTAAGGTTAGGGTTAAGTTAGGGTTAGTCTGAGGGTGAAGGTGGGGGTGAGGATTAGGGTTATGGTTATGGTTAGGGTTAGGGTTATTGTTAGTGTTATGGTTAGGGTTAAGTTTGCAGTGATGCTGAGGCTGAGGGTGAGGGTTAGCATTAGGGTTAGGGTTACTGTCATTGTTAGGGATAGGGTTAGAGTTACAGTGAGGATGAGGTTGAGGGTGAGGGTTAGGGTTAGGGTTAATTTTAGGATTAAGTTTAGGGTTAGGGTGCGGGTGAGTTTGAGGTTTAGGGTTAGAGTTATGGTTTGGGGGAGGGTTACGGTGAGGTTTAGGGTTAGGCTTAGTGTTAATGTTAAATTGAGGTGGAGGTTAGGTTGAGGTTTAGGGATAGGGTTACCTTTAGGACTAGGGTTAAGGTGAGGGTGAGTGTGAGGGTTAGGTTGAGGGTTAGGCTGAGGCTTAGGGTTAGGTTGAGGGTGAGGGTGGGGGTGAGTATTAGGGTTAGGGTGATGGTTAGGGTTAGGTTTAGGGTTATTGTTAGGGTTAGGGTTAGATTTATGGTGAGGGTGAGGGTGAGTGTGAGGGTTAGGGTTAGGTTTAGGGTTAGGTTTAGGGTTAGGCTTAGGACTAGGCGGAGGGTAAGGGTGCGGATGAGGGTTAGGGATAGGGTGAGGGTTAGGGTTAGGGTTATGGGGAGGGTTAGGATGAGGGTTAGGGTTAGGTTTACAATTAGGGTGAGGGCTAGGGTGAGGGTGAGTTTTAGGGTTAGGGTTTGGGTTAGGGTTAGAGTTACTGTGAGGGTGAGTTTGCGGGTGAGTGTGAGGGTGAGGGTTAGGGTTAGTGTTAGGGTTAGGTTTAGGGTGAGGGCTAGGTTGAGGTTTAGGGTTAATGTTAGGGTTAGGGTTAGTGTGAGGTTTAGTGTTAAGGTTAGGGTTAGTGTTAGGTTGAGGGTAAGTGTTAGGGTGAGGGTATGTGTTTGGGTGAGGGTTATTGTTAGGGTGAGGGTTAGGATTAGGGTTAGGGTCATTGTTACGGTTAGATTTAGGGTTAATGTTACGGTGAGAGTGAGGGTGAGGGTTAGGTTTAGGGTTAGGGTGAGGTTTAGAGTTTGGGTTACGGTTAGAGTTAGGGTTAGGGTGAGGGTGAGGTTTAGGGTTAGAGTTAGGGTTAGGGTGATGGTTATGTTGAGGTTTAGTGTTAGGGGTAATGTTAGGGTTAGGGTGAGAGTTAGGGTGTGGGTTAGGGTTAGGGATAGGATTAGGGTTAGGGTGAGGGGGAGTTTGTGTGTTAGGGTTAGGTTTAGTGTTAGGCTTAGCTTTAGGCTGAAGGTGAGGTTGAGGGTCAGGCTTAGGGTTAGAGGAAGTGTTAGGATGAGGGTTAGGGTTAGGATTAGGGTTAGGATAAGGGCTAGGGTGAGGGTGACGTTTAGGCTTAGGGTTAGTGTTAGGTTTAGAGTTAGGATTAGGGTGAGGGTTAGGCAGAGGGTGAGGTTTAGGGTTAGGGTTAGGATTAGGATTAGGGTTAGGGTTAGGGTTAGGGTGAGTGTGAGAGTTAGGGTTAGGGTTGGGTTTGGGCTTAGGGTTAGGCTGAGGGTTAGGGTGAGGGTGAGGGTTAGGGTTAGTGAGAGGGTTACTGTTAGGATTAGGGTGAGGGCTAGGGTGAGGGTGAGTTTTAGGGTTAGGGTTAGGGTGAGGTTTAGGGTTAGGGTTAGGGTGAGAGTTAGGTTTCGGGTTAAGTTTAGTGTTAGGTTGAGGATTAGGGTAAGGTTTATGTTGAGGGTGAGGGTTAGGGTTAGGTTGAGGGTTAGGGTTAGTGTGATGGTGAGGGTGAGGGTTAGGTTTAGATTTAGGGTGAGGATTAGGATGAGGGTTAGGGTTAGGATTAGGGTTAGGATGAGGGCTAGGGTGAGGTTGAGGTTTAGGGTTAAGGTTAGGGTTATTGTTATGGTTAGGTTTATACGGTTACAGTGAGGGTGAGGGTGAGGGTGTGGGTTAGGTTTAGGGTTAGGGTGAGGTTAAGGTTTCGGGTTCGTGTGTGAGTTAGGGTTAGGGTGAGGGTGAGGTTTAGGGTTAGAATTAGGGTTAGTGTTATGGTTAGGGATAGGTTGAGGGTTAGGCTTAGGCTTAGGCTTAGTCTTAGGCCCAGCATGAGGGGGAGGATTAGGGTTCGGGTTAGGGTGAGGTTTAGGGTTAGGGTTAGCGTGAGTGTTAGGATGAGGTTTAGGGTTAGGATTAGGTTTAGGGTGAGGGCTAGGGTGAGGGTTAGGGTGAGGGTTAGGCTTAGGATAGGGTTATGTATAGGATTTGGGTTAGGGTGAGGGTGAGTGTGAGGGTTAGGGTTGGGTTAGGCTTAGGGTTAGGGGGAGGGTAAGGGTTATTTTTTGGGTTAGGGTGAGGGTGAGGCTGAGGAGTAGGTTTAGGTTTAGGTTTTGGTTTAAGGTTAGGGTTACGGTGAGGGTTAGGGTTAGGGTTAGGGTTTGTGTTAGGGTTAGGGTTAGGGTTAGTGTTATGGTGAGGGTTAGGGTTAGGGTTAGGGTTAGGGTTACGGTGAGGGTTATGGTTAGGGTTAGGGTTTGTTTTAGGGTTAGGGTTAGGGTTAGGGTTATGGTGAGTGTTAGCGTTAGGGTTAGGGTTAGGGCTAAGTTAGGGTTAGGCTGAGGGTGAGGGTGGGGGTGAGGATTAGGGTTATGTTTAGTGTTAGGGTTAAGGTTATTGTTAGTGTTATGGTTAGGGTTATGTTTGCAGTGAGGGTGAGGCTGAGGGTGAGGGCTATGGTTAGGGTTAGGGTGAGGGTTAGGGTTACCGTTATTGTTAGGGTTAGGGTTAGACTTACAGTGAGGTTGAGGGTGAGGGTGAGGATTAGGGTTAGGGGTAGATTCAGGATTAAGGTTAGGGTTAGGATTAGGGTGAGGGTGAGGTTTAGGCTTAGACTTAGGATTTTGGGGAGGGTTAGGGTGATGTTCAGGGTGAGGGTTAGTGTTAGGGTTAGGGTGAGGGTGAGAATTGGGTTGAGGTTTAGGGATAGGGTTACCGTTAGGACTAGGGTTACGGTGAGGGTGAGTGTGAGGGTTAGGTTCAGGGTTAGGTTGAGGCTTAGGTTTAGACTTACAGTGAGGTTGACGGTGAGGGTGAGGGTTAGGGTTAGGGTTAGATTTAGGATTAAGGTTAGGGTTAGGATGAGGGTGAGGGTGAGGTTTAGGCTTAGACTTAGGGTTTTGGGGAGGGTTAGGGTGATGTTTAGGGGATGAGGGTGAGGGTTAGGTTTAGTGTTAGAGTTAGGGTTAGGGTTAAGGATAGGATTAGGGTGAGAGTGAGGGTCAGTGTGTGTGTTAGGGTTATGTTTAGTCTTAAGCTTAGGGTTAGGCTGAGGGTGAGTTTGAGAGTGAGGTTTAGGGTTAGGGTGAGGGTTAGGGTTAGGTTTAGGGGGAGTGTGAGGATGAGGGTCAGGGTTAGGTTTAGTGTTAGGGTAAGGGCTAGGGTGTGGGTGAGGTTTAGGGTTGGGGTTAGGGTGAGGTTTAGGTTAAGGGTTTGTGTTAGGGTTAGGTTTAGTGTGAGGTTTAGGTTTAGAGTTAGGGTTAGGGTATGGCTGAGGGTGAGGTTTAGGGTTAGTGTTAGGGTTAGGGTGAGGGTGAGGTTTAGGGTTAGGGTTAAGATTAGGATTAGGGTTAGGGTTAGGGTGAGTGTGAGGGTTAGGGTTAGGGTTAGGGTTAGGGGGAGGGGGAGGTTGAGGGTTAGGGTTAGGTTGAGGGTTAGGTTTAGGTTTAGTGTGAGAGTTATCGTTCAGTTAAGTTTAGGGTTAGGTTGAGGATTGGGGTTAGGATTAGGGTTAGGGTGAGTGCTAGGGTGAGGATGAGGGTTAGGGTTAGTGTTAGGGTAAGGTTTATGGTTAGGGTTAGGGTTCGGGTAAGGGTTAGGGTTAGAATTAAGGTTAGGGTGAGGGTGAGTGTTAGGATTAGGGTTAGGTTTAGGGTTAGGGTTAGGTTTAGGGTTAGGATTAATGTTATTGTTCGAGTTAGGGTTAGAGTTATGGTGAGAGAGAGGGTGAGGGTTAGGATTAGGATTAGTGTTAGGGTTAGGGTTAGTGTGAGGTTTAGGGTTAGGGATAGGGTTAGGCTAAGTTTTAGGCTGAGGGTGATGGTGAGGGTGCGGATTATTT
This sequence comes from Dipodomys merriami, assembly GCF_024711535.1. Classification (NCBI taxonomy): domain Eukaryota; kingdom Metazoa; phylum Chordata; class Mammalia; order Rodentia; family Heteromyidae; genus Dipodomys; species Dipodomys merriami. The sequence continues at coordinate 4,876,162 of NW_027206479.1, forward strand.
TTAGGGTGAGGGTTAGTGTTATTGTTAGGGTGAGATTTAGGGTTCGGTTTAAGTTTAGGTTATAGTGAGGATTAGGGTTGAGGGTGAGGTTTAGGGTTAGGATTAGGGTGAGGTTTAGGGTTAGGGTTAGGGTGAGGCTGAGAGTTAGGGTTAGGGTGAGGCTGTGGGTTAGGTTTAGGGTTAGTGTTAGAGTTAGAGTTAGGGTTATGGTGAGTGTGAGGGAGTGGGTGAGGGTTAAGCTTAGTGTTAGGATTAGTATTAGGGTAAATTATAGGGTGAGTGTGAGGGTTAGGGTTACGGTGACCGTGAGTGTTAGGGTTAGGTTGAGGGTTAGGTTTAGGCTTATGATTAGGGTGAGGGTGAGGGTGATGGTTAGGGCTAGGGTAAGTCTTAGGGATAGGGTTAGGTTGAGAGTTAGGGTTCGAGTTAAGTTTAGTGTTAGGGTGATTTTTAGGGTTAGGATTACGGTGAGCATGAGGGTTAGGGTTAGGTTAATGGATAGAGTTAGGCTTAGGATTAGGGTGAGGGTTAGTGTTAGGGTAAAGGTGAGGTTTAGGGTGAGGTTTTCGATTAGGGTTAGGCTTAGGGTTAGAGTGAGGTTTAGGGATAGTGTTTGGGTTAGGCTTAGAGTTACTGTGAGGGTGAGGGTGCAGGTGAGTGTGAGGGTTAGGGTTAGGTTTAGGGTTAGGCTTAGGATTAGGCTGAGGGTGAGGGTGCGGATGAGGGTTAGGGATAGGGTGAGGGTTAGTTTTAGGGTTATGGAGAGGGTTAGGATGAGTGTTAGGGTTGGGATTAGAGTTAGGGTGAGGGCAAGGTGAGGGTGAGTTTTAGGGTTAGGGTTAGGGTGAGGTTCAGGGTTAGGGTTTGAGATAGGGTTAGGGTTACTGTGAGGGTGAGAGTGCGGGTGAGTATGACGGTGAGGGTGAGGTTTAGGGTTAGTTTTAGGGTGAGAGTTAGGGTTCAGGTTAAGTTTAGGGTTTGGTTGAGGATTAGGGTTAAGCTTAAGTTGAGCTTGAGAGTTCGGGTTAGGTTGAGAGTTAGGGTTAAGTTTAGGGTTAGGGTGAGTTTCAGAGTTAGGGTTAGGGTGAGGGTTAGGATGAGGTTTAGAGTTAGGATTAGGGTTAGGTTGAGGGCTAGGCTGAGGGTGAGAGTTAGGGTTAGTGTTAGGGTGAGGTTTAGGGTTAAGGTTAGGGTTAGGTTGAGGGTTAGGTTTTGGATTAGGGTTAGTGGGAGTGTGAGGTTTAGGGTTAGAGTTAGGGTTAGGGGGAGGGTTAGGTTGAGGGTTAGGGTTAGGTTTAGTGTTAGGTTAGGGTTAGGGTGAGGGTTAGGTTTAGGATTAGGGTCAGGGTAAGGGTGAGGGTTAGGTTTAGTGTTAGAGTAAGGGGTAGGATTAGGGATAGGATTAGGGTTAGGGTGAGGGTCAATGTGTGTGTTAGGGTTAGGTTTAGGCTTAAGCTTATGGTTAAGCTGAGGGTGAGTTTGAGAGTGAGGGTTAGGGTTAGGGTGAGGGTTAGGGTTAGGTTTAGGGGGAGTGTGAGGATGAGGGTCAGGGTTAGGTTTAAGGTTAGGGTAAGGGCTAGGGTGAGGGTGAGGTTTAGGGTTGGGGTTAGGGTGAGGTTTAGGTTAAGGTTTTTTGTTAGGGTTAGGTTTAGTGTGAGGTTTAGGGTTAGTGTTAGGGTTAGGGTGAGGGTTAGGGTGAGGGTGAGGTTTAGGGTTAGGGTTAGGATTAGGATTAGTTTTAGGGTTAAGGTGAGTGTGAGGGTTAGGTTTAGGGTTAGGGTTAGGAAGAGGTTGAGGGTGAGGGTTAGGGTTAGTTTGAAGGTTAGGTTTAGGTTTAGTGTGAGAGTTAGAGTTCGGTTGATTTTAGGGTTAGGGAGAGGATTAGGGTTAGGATTAGGTTTAGGGTGAGTGCTAGGGTTAGGGTGAGGGTTAGGGTTAGTGTTAGGGTAAGGTTTATGGTTAGGGTTAGTTTTCGGGTGAGGGTTAGGGTTAGGATTAGGCTTAGGGTGAGGGTGAGTGTTAGGATTAGGTTTAGGATTAGGGTTAGGGTTAGGTTTAGAGTTAGGATTAGTGTGATTGTTTGCATTAGTGTTAGTGTTACGGTGAGGAAGAGGGTGAGGGTTAGGATTAGGATTAGTGTTAGGGTTAGGGTGAGTGTGAGGTTTAGGGTTACGGTTAGGGTTAGGCTAAGTTTTAGGGTGAGGGTGATGGTGAGGATGCGTAATATTGTTAGGGTGAGGGTTAGGGTTAGGGTGAGATTTAGGGTTCGGTTTAAGTTTAGGGTTAGAGTGAGGATTAGGGTTGAGGGTGAGGGTTTGGGTTAGGTTGAGTGTTAGGGTTAGGTTAGGGTGAGGGTGAGGGTGAGGTTTAGGGTTAGTGTTAGGGTGAGGCTTCGGCTGAGGTTTAGGGTTAGTATTAGGGTTAGGGTGTGGGCCAGGGTGATTTTGAGTTTTAGGTTTAGGGTTAGGGTGATGTTTAGGGTTAGGGTTAGGGTAAGTGTGAGGTTTAGGGTTAGAATTAGGGTTAGGGTGAGGCTGAGGATGAGGGTTAGGTTTAGGGTTAGTGTTAGGTTTACTGTTAGGTTTAAGTTTATGGTGAGGTTTAGCTTGAGGATTAGGGTTAGGGTTAGGGTTAGGGTTAGGGTTAGGATTAGGGTTAGGGTGAGGGTTAGGGTGAGTTCTAGGGTTAGGGTTAGGGTTAGGCTTAGGCTTAGGTTTAGGCTGAGGGTGAGGGTTATGTTTAGGGTGAGGGTTAGAGGTAGCGTTAGGGTGAAAGTTAGGGTTCAGGCTAAGTTTAGGGTTAGGGTGAGTGTTAGGGTTAGGGTTACTGTGAGGTTTAGATTGAGAATTAGGGTTTGGATTAGGTTTAGGGTGAGGGCTTGGGTGAGGGTGAGGGTTGGCGTTAGTGTTTGTTTGAGGTTTAGGGTTAGTTTTAGGGTTACATTTAGGGTTATGGGGAGGGTTAGGTCGAGGGTTAGAGTTAGGGTTAGTGTTAGGGTTAATGTTAGGGTGACTGTTTGCTTGAGGTTTAGGATTAGGTTTAGGGTTAGGTTTAGGATTAAGGTTAGGTTGGGGGTGAGTGTGAGGGTTAAGGTTAGGGTGAGTGTTAGCTTGAGGTTTAGGGTTAAGCTGAGGATCAGGGTAGGGGTGAGGATTAGGGTTAGGGTGAGGATGAGTGTGAGGGTTAGGGTTAGGGTTAGGCTTAGGCTTAGGGTTAGGCTGAGGGTGAGGGTGGGTGTGAGGATCAGGGTTAGTGTGATGGTTAGGGTTAGGGTTACAGTGAGGGTTAGGGTGAGGATTAGGTTTAGGATTAGTGTTAGGAAGAGGGCTAGGGTGAGGTTTAGGGTAAGGGTTAGGATTAGGCTTATTGTTCCACTGAGCGTGAGGTTGAGGGTGAGTGTTAGGGTTAGGGTGATTGGTAGGTTTACAGTTAGGGTGAGGGTTTGTATTAGGTTTAGGGTTAGGGTGAGGTTGATGGTAAGGGGAAAGGTGCGGTTTATGTTGAGGTTGAGGGTTAAGATAAAGGTGAGGGTTAGTTTTAGGTTTAGGGTTAGGGTTTGAGTGAGGGTTAGATTGAGTATTAGGGTTAGTGTTAGGGTTAGTTTGAGGTTTAGGGTAAGGGTGAGGGTGAGGCTTCGAGTTAGGGTTAGGCTGAGGGCTAGGGTGAGGGTTGGATTTAGAGTTAGGGTTAGGGTTAGGGTGAGGTTTAGGATTATGTTGAGTGGTTAGGATTCGTGTGAGGGTTAGTGTTAGGGTTAGGGTTAGTGTTAGGGTGAGGTTAAGTGTTAGTTTGAGGGTTAGGGTTAGGGTGAGGGTAATGGTTAGGTTGAGGGTTAGGTTTAGGGTTAGGGTTATTGTTAGGGTTAGGGTTAGGGTTACGGTTACGGTGAGGGTGAGTGTGAGAGTTAGGGTTAGTGTTAGGGTGAGGTTTAGTGTTAGGGTTACGGTTAGAGTTAGGGTTAGGGTAAGTGTGAGGTTTAGGGGAAGAATTAGGGTAGGGTGAGAGTTAGGGTGAGGGTTAGGGTTAGGGTTAGGTTAATTTTTAGGGTTAGGGTTACGGTTACGGTGAGGGTGAGGGTTAGGGTTAGTGTTAGGGTGAAGTTTAGTGTTAGGGTTAGGGTTAGAGTTAGGGTTAGGGTGAGGTTGAGGTTTAGGGGTAGGATTAGGGATAAAGTGAGGGTTAGGGTGAGGGTTAGGGTTAGGGTGAGTCTTAGGGTGGGGGTGACAGTAGGGGTAAAGATGAGTGTTGGGCTGAGGGTGAGCGTTACGGTAAAGGTGAGGGTTAGGGTTAGGGTGAGTTTTAGGTTTAGGGTTAGGGTGGTGCTGAGGGTTAGATTGAGATTTATTGTTCGGGTTAGTGTGAGGTTTAGGGTGAGGATGAGGGTTAGGGTTAGGGTGAGTGCTAGGGTGAGGTTGAGGTTTAAGGTTAGTGTTAGGGTGGGGTTTAGGGGTAGGGTGATTTTTAGGGTTAGTGTGAGCGTTAGTGTTAGCGTTAGGGTTGGTGTTAGCGTGAGGGTAAGTATTAGGGTGAGGGCTAGGGTTAGGGTGAGGGTTATGGTTAGGGTGAGGGTTAGGGTTAGGGTTAGGGTTAGGGTTATTGTTAGGGTTAGGGTTAGATTTATATGGTTACGGTGAGGGAGGGTGTGAGTTATTGTTAGGGTTCGATGAGGTTTAGGATTCGGGTTAGGGTTAGTGTTAGGGTTAGGGTGAGGGTGAGGTTTAGGGTTAGAGTTAGGGTTAGTGTTAGGGTGAGGGATACGGTGAGGGTTAGGGTTAGGCTTAGGCTTAGGCTTAGGCTTGGACCGAGCATGAGGAGGAGGGTTAGGGTTCGGATTACGGTGAGGTTTAGTGTTAGGGTTAGGGTGAGGGTTATAATGAGGTTTAGGGTTAGGATTAGGTTTAGGGTGAGGGCTAGGGTGAGGGATAGAGTGAGGGTTAGGGATAGGATAGGGTTAGGTTTAGGATTTGGGTTAGGGTGTGGGTGAGTGTGAGGGTTAGGTTTGGGTTAGGCTTAGGGTTAAGGTGAGGGTTAGGTTTAGGATTTGGTTTAGGGTTAGGGTTTGTGTTAGGTTTAGGGTTAGGGTTAGGGTTACGGTGAGGGTTAGGGTTAGTGTTAGTGTTATGTTAGCGTTAGGCTGAGGGTGACGGTGGGGGTGAGGAATAGGGTTATGGTTAGGGTTAGGGTTATTGTTAGTGTTATGTTTAGGGTTAAGTTTGCAGTGAGGGTGACGCTGAGGGTGAGGGTTATTGTCAGGGTTAGGGTTAGGGATAGGGTTACGGTTATTGTTAGGGTTAGAGTAAGAATTACAGTGATGTTGAGGGTGAGGGTGAGGGTTAGGGTTAGGGTGAGGTTTAGGATTCGGGTTAGGTTTAGGTTTAGGGTGAGGGTGAGGTTTAGGGTTAGAATTAGGGTTTGGGGAGGGTTAGGGAGAGGTTTAGGGTTAGGGTTAGTGTTAGGGTTAGGGTGAGTGTGAGGGTTAGGTTGAGGATTAGGGATAGGGTTACGTTTAGGTTTAGCTTTAGGGTGAGTGTGAATGTGAGGGTTAGGTTTAGGCTTAGGGTTAGGCTGAGGGTGAGGGTGGGGGTGAGGATTAGGGTTAGGGTGATGGTTAGGGTTACGGTTAGTGTTATTGTTAGGGTAAGGGTTAGAGTTAAGGTGAGGGTGAGGGTGCAGGTTAGAGTTAGGGTTAGGGTTAGGGTGGAGTTTAGTGTTAGGTTTAGGGTTAGGGTGAGGGTGAGGTTTAGGGTTAGTGTTAAGGTTAAAGTTAGAATGAGGTTTAGGGTTAGGGTTAGGGTTAGGGTTAGAGTTACTGTGAGGGTGAGGGTGCGGGTGAATGTGAGGGTTAGGGTTAGGTTTAGGCTTAGGGTCAGGGTTAGGGTGAGGGCTGGCGTGAGGGTGAGGTTTAGGTTTAGGGTTAGGGTGAGGTTTAGGGTTAGGGTTAGGGTTAGGGTTAGAGTGAATGTGAGGTTTAGGGTTAAAGTTAGGGTTAGGGTGAGGCTGAGGTTGAGGGTTAGGGTTAGGGTTAGTGTTAGGGTTAGGATTATGGTTAGGGTGAGGTTTAGGGTGAGTGTGAGGTTTAGGGTTAGGTTCAGGATTAGGATTAGGGTTAGGGTTATGGTGAGTGTGAGGTTTAGTGTTAGGGTTAGTGTTAGGCTTAGGGTTAGGCTGGTGGTGAGGGTGAGGGTGATTTAGGGTTAGGGTGAGAGTTAGCAGTCGGGTTAGGGTGAGAGTTAGGTTTCAGTTAAGTTTAGGGTTAGGGTGAGGATTAGGGTTAGGATTAGGGATAGGCTGTGGGCTATGGTGAGGTTGAGGGTTAGGGTTAGTGTTAGGGTAAGGTTTAGGGTTAGGGTGAGGGTCCGGGTGAGGGTTAGGATAGGGTTAAGGTTACAGAGAGGGTGAGCATTATCGTTAGATTGAGGATTAGGCTTAGGGTGAGGGTGATTGTTACGATTAGGGTTAGGATTAGGATTAGGATTAGGGTTACTGTTCTGGTTAAGGTTAGGGTGAGGGTTAGGTTTAGGTTTAGGTTTAGGTTTAGGGTGAGGGTGAGTGTGAGGGTTAAGGTTAGGGTGAGTGTTAGCTTGAGGTATAGGGTTAGGCTGAGTGTGAGGGTGGGGTTAGGGTTAGGGTTAGGGTTAGGGTGAGGGTCAGTGTTAGGGTGAGGGTTTGTGTTAGGGTGAGGGTTCTGGTTAGGGTGAGGGTTAGGGTTAGGTTTATTGTTAGGGTTACGGTTAGGGTTAAGGTTACATTGAGGGTGAGGATTAGGGTTGGGGTTAGGATGAGTTTTAGGTTTAGGGTTAGTGTTAGAATTAGTGTCAGGGTGAGAGTGAGGTTCAGGATTAGAGTTAGGGTTAGTATTAGGCTTAGGGTGAGGGTTAGGGTGAGGGTTAGGGTTAGGGTTAGGCTGAGGGTTAGGATGAGGTTTAGGGTTAGGATTAGGGTTAAGGTTAGGGCTAGGGTAAGGGTTAGGGTTAGGGTTAGGGATAGTGTTAGGTTTAGGATTAGGATTAGGGTGAGGGTGAGTGTGAGAGTTAGGGTTAGGTTTAGGGTTAGGATTAGGCTTAGGGTTAGGGTGAGGGTTAGGTTTAGGGTTTGGGTTAAGGTGATGGTGAGGCTGAGGATTAGGGTTTGGTTTAGGGTTGGGGTTAGGGTTAGTTTTAAGGTTAGGTTTAGGGTTAGGGTTAAGTTTAGAGTTAGGGTTAGGCTGAGGTTGAAGGTGGTGAGGATTAGGGTTAGGGTTACAGTTGTGGTTATTGTTAATGTTATGGTTAGGGTTAATTTTGCGGTGAGGTTGAGTTTGAGGATGCGTGTTATGGTTAGACATTGGGTTATGGTTAGGGTTAGAGTTATTGTTAGGGTTAGGTTTAGAGTTACGGTGAGCTTGAGGGTGAGGGTGAGAGTTAGGGTTAGGATGAGGTTTAGGGTGAGATTTGGGGTTAGGTTTAGGGTTAGGGTTAGGTTGAGTGTGAGGTTTAGGGTTAGAGTTAGTTTTAGGGGGAGGGTTAGGCTGAAGTTTATGGTTAGGTTTAGTGTTAGGGTTAGGGAGAGCGGGAGGGTTAGGATGTGGTTTAGGGATAGGTTTAGGGTTAGGATTAGGGTTAGGATTAGTGTGTGGTTGAGTGTAAGGGTTAGGGTGAGGGTTAGGCTTAGGCTTAGGGTTAGGCTGAGAGTGAGAATGAGGGTGAGATTTAGGGTTAAATTAGGGTGGGTTTTAGGGTTAGGGTTAGGTTTAGGGTTTGGGTGAGGGTGAAGTACAAGTTTAGATATAGGGTTGTGGGGTGGTTAGGGCGAGGGTTATGGTTAGGGTTAGTGTTAGGGTTAGGGTTTGGGTGAGTGTTAGGTTGCGGGTTCGGGTTTGGGTTAGTGTTATGGTTAGGGTTACGGTGAGAGTTAAGGGGAGGGTTAGGGTTAGGTTTAGGGTTAGGATTAGGTTTAGGGTGAGGGTGAGGGTGTGTGTTAGGGTTAGGTTTCGGGTTAGGCTTAGGATTAGGCTGAGGGTGAGGTTGAGGGTGAGGGTTAGGGTTAGGGTTCGGGTTAGGGTTCGGGTTAAGTATAGGGTTAGGGTGAGGGTTGGGGTAAGGTTTATGGTGAGGTTGAGGGTTAGGGTTAGGTTGAGTGTTAGGTTTAGGGTTAGGGTGAGGGTGAGGGTTAGGATGAGTGTTAGGCTTAGAGTTAGATTTAGGGTGAGTCTGAGGGTGAGGGGTAGGGTGAGGGTTAGTGTTAGATTTAGGGTTAGGGTGAGGGTGAGGGTGAGGGTGAGGGTTAGGGTTAGATTTAGGGTGAGGTTTAGGGTTAGTGTTATGATTTGGGTTAGGGTGAGGATTAGGTTTAGGCATAGATTTAGGGTTAGGGTGAGCGTTAGCGTGAGGGTTAGGGTTAGGGTGAGGGTTAGGGAGGGGGTGATGTTGAGGGAAAATGTGAGGGTTAGGCTGAGGGTGAGGTTTACCGTAAGGGTGAGGGTTAGGGTGAGGATGAGGTTTAAGTTTAGCGTGAGGGTTAGGGTGAGGTTGAAGGTTAAGGTTAGTTGGAGGGTTAGGTCGAGGGTTAGGGTTAGGGTTAGTTTTAGGGTTAAGGTTAGAGTGAGGGTTATGTTGAGGTTTAGGGTTAGTGTTAGAGTTAGGATTAGGATTAGGGTAAGGGTTAGGGTGAGTGTGAGGTTTAGGGTTAGGGTTAGGCTTCGGCTTAGGTTTAGGCTGAGGGTGAGGGTGAGGGTGAGGGTTAGGGTTAGGGTGAGGGTTAGGTTTAGGTTTAGCGTGAAAGATAGTGTTTGGGTTAAGTTTAGGGTTAGGGTGAGGGTTAGGGTTAGTTTGAGATTCAGGGTTAGGGTTAGGGTTCGGGTGCGGGATAGGGTTAGGATGACGGTTAGGATGAGGATTAGGGTTATGATTAGTGTTAGGGTGTGGTCTAGGGTGATGGTGAGGTTTAGGGTTAGTGTTTGGGTGAGGTTTAGTGTTAGGGTTAGGGTTAGGGTGAGTGTTAGTATGAGAGTTAGTGTTACCGTGACGTTACGTTAGGGTGAGGGTGAGGGTGGGGGTTAGAATGAGGGGTAGGGTGAGGGTGAGTGGTCGGATTAGGGTTATTGTTAATTTAGGTTGAGGATTAGTGTTATTGTTAGGGTTAGGTTTAGACTTACAGTGAGGGTGAAGGTGAGGGTTAGGGTTAGGGTTATGGTGAGGTTTAGGGTTAGGGTTATCATTAGGGTTAGGGTGAGGTTGAGGTTTATGGGTAGAGTTAGGGTTAGGGTTAAGGATAGGGTGAGGGTTAGGGTTAGGGTGAGGGTTGGGCGCAGTGACTGTAAGGGTAAATGTGAGGGTTTGGCTGTGGGTGAGGATTACGGTAAGGGTGAGGGTTAGGGTGAGGATGAGGGTTAAGGTTAGCGTGAGGGCTAGGGTGAGGGTGAGGGTTAGGGTTAGTTGGAGAGGTAGGTCAAGGGTTAGGGTTAGTTTTAGGGTTAAGGTTCGGGTGAGGGTAAGGTTGAAGTTTAGGGTTAGTGTTAGAGTTAGGGTTAGGATTAGTGTTATGGTGAGGGTGCGTGTGAGGTTTAGGGTGAGACTTAGGGTTCAGCTTAGGGTTAGGCTGAGGTTTAGGTTGAGGGTAGGTTTGAGGATTAGATTTAGGGTGATTGTTTTGGTTAGGTTTAGGTTGAGGGTTAGGATGAGGGTTAGGGTTAGGATTAAGGTTAGGGTGAGGATGAGGGTTAGTGTGATTATTAGTGTGATGGTTAGTGTTAGGGTTATGGTTAGGCGTAGGTTTAGGCTGAGCGTTTGGTTGAGGGTGAGGGTTAGGGTTAGAGTTAGGGTGAGGTTTGGTGTTAGGGTTAGGGTTAGAGTTAGGTTTCGGGTGAGGGTGAGGTTTAGGGGTTGAGTTAGGTTTAGGGTGAGGGTTAGGGTTAGGGTGAGGGTTAGGGTGGGGGTGATGGTAAGGTTAAAGGTGAGGGTTAGGCTGAGGGTGAGGGTTACGGTAAGGGTGAGGATTAGGCTTAGGGTGAGGGTTAGGGTTAGGGTTAGGGTGAGGTTGAGGGTTAGATTGAGGATAAGTGTTAGGGTTAGTGTGAGGTTTAGGGTGAGGATGAGGGTTAGGGTTAGGGTGAGGGCTAAGGTGAGGTTGAGGTTTAGGGATAGGGTGATGGTTAAGGTTAGTGTGAGGGTTAGCGTTAGGGTTAGGGTTAGGCTTAGGCTTAGGCTTAGGGTTAGGCTGAGGTTGACTCTGGGGGTAAGTATTAGGGTTAGGGGTAGGGTTAGGATTATTTTTACTGTTATAGTTAGGGTTAAGTATGCGATGAGGGTGAGGCTTAGCGTGAGGGTTATGGTTATTATTAAGATTAGGGTTAGTGTTATTGTTAGGCTTAGGGTTAGAGTTACGGTTAGCTTTAGGGTGAGGGTGAGGTTTTGGGTGAGGGTGAGGTTTAGGTTTAGGGGGAGGGTCAGCGTGAGGTTTAGTTTTAGGGTTAGTGTTATGGTAAGGTTTACGGTTAGGGTTAGGTTTATGGTTAGGTTTAGTGTTATTGTTAAGGTTAGGGTTAGAGTTACGGTTAGGTTGAGGGGGAGGGAGAGGGTTAGGTTTAGGCTAAGGTTTAGGGTGCGCTTTAGCGTTAGGTTTAGGGTTAGGGTTAGGGTGAGGGTGAGGTTTAGGGTTAGAATTAGGTTTAGGGGGAGGGTTAGGGTGAGGTTTAGGGTTAGGGTTAGTGTTAGTGTTAGGGTGAGGGTGAGGGTTAGGTTGAGGTTTAGGGATAGGGTTAGGTTTAGGAATAGGATTAGGGTGAGGGTGAGTTTGAGGGTTAGGCTGAGGGTTAGGCTTAGGCTTAAGTTTAGGCTGAGGGTGAGGTTGAGTGTGAGGGTTAGGGGTACGATTAGGGTTAGGTTGAGGGCTAAGGTGAGTGTTAGCATTAGGGTTAATGTTAGGGTAAGTTTTAATGTTAGGCTTAGGTTTGGGGTGAGGGTTAGCATGAGGGTTAGGGTTAGGGTGAGGGTGTCGGTGATGGTTAGGGTGAAGGTTAGGGTTAGGATTAGGGTTAGGGTGAGGGTGAGTTTTATCATTAGTGTTAAGTTTAGTGTTAGGATTAGTGTTATTGTTAGGGTTAGGGTTAGAGTTATGGTGAAGGTGAGGGTGAGGGTTAGGTTTAGGGTTAGGGTGAGGTTTAGGTTTAGGGTTAGGATTAGGGTTAGGGGAAGGGTGAGTTTTAGGGTTAGGTTTAGGGTTAGTTGGAGGGTTAGGTCGAGGGTTAGGATTAGGGTTAGTTTTAGGGTTAAGGTTAGGGTGAGCGTAAGGTTGAGGTTTAGGGTTAGTGTTAGATTTAGTGTTAGGATTCGGGTTAGGGAGAGGTTGAGTGTGAGGGTTCGGGTTAGGCTTAGGCTTAGGCTTAGGGTTAGGCTGAGGGTGAGGGTGGGGGTGAAGATTAGTGTTAGGTTGATTGTTAGGGTTAGGGTTAGGGTGAGGGTTAGGATGAGGGTTAGGGTTCAGATTAGGGTTAGGGTGAGGGAAGGGGTTTGTGTGGGGGTTAGTGTTAGGGTTAGGGTTAGTGTTAGGGTTAGGCTTAGGGTTAGGCTGAGCATATGGTTGAGGGTGAGGGTTAGGGTTAGGGTTAGGGTGATGTTTAGTGTTAGGCTTAGGGTTAGAGTTAGGGTTAGGGTGAGGGTGAGGTTTATGCGTAGAGCTAGGGTTAGGGTGAGGGTTAGGGTTAGGGTGAGGGTTAGGGTGGGGGTGATGGTAAGGGTAAAGGTGAGGGTTATACTGAGGGTGAGGGTTACGGTAAGGGTGAGGGTTAAGGTTAGGGTGAGGGTTAGGGTTAGGGTTAGGGTGAGGGTGAGGGTTAGATTGGGGATAAGTGTTAGTGTTAGTGTGAGGTTTAGGTTGAGGATTAGGGTTAGCGTTAGGGTGAGCTCTAAGTTGAGGGTGAGGTTTAGGGTTAGTGTTAGGGTGAGGTTTAGGGTTCGGGTGATGGTTAGGGTTAGTGTGATGGTTAGTGTTAGGGTGAGGGTAAGTGTTAGGGTGAGGGTTATTGTTATGTTGAGGGTTATGGTTAGGTTGAGGGTTAGGGTTAGGGTTAGGGTTATTTTTAGCGTTAGGGTTAGGGTTATGGTTACGGTGAGGGTGAGGGTGAGGTTTAGGTTTAGGGTTAGGTTTAGGGTTAGGGTTAGTGTTAGGGTGAGGGTAAGTGTTAGGATGAGGGTTAGGGTTAGGTTGTGGGTTATGGTTAGGGTGAGGGTTAGGGTTAGGTTTAGGGTTACGTTGAGCATAAGGTTTAGGGTTAGGTTGAGGTTTAGGGGTAGGGTAAGGTTAGGGTTAGGGTTAGTGTGAGGGTTAGTGTTATGGTTAGGGTTAGTGTTAGGGTGAGGGTAATTGTTAGGGTCACGGTTTGGGTTAGGTTGAGGGCTATGGTTAGGTTGAGGGTTAGGATTAGTGTTAGGGTTATTGTTAGGGTAAGGTTTAGTGTTAAGGTTACTGTGAGGATGAGTGTGAGGGTTAGGCTTAGGGTTAGGTTGAGCTTTAGGATTTGCGTTAGGGTTAGAGTTAAATTTTGAGTGAGGGTGAAGTTTAGGATTAGAATTAGGGTTAGGGTGTGGATTAGGTAGAGGGTTAGTGTTAGGGTTAATGTTAGGGTTAGGGTTAGGGTGAGAGTTACTATGAGGGTTAGGTTTAGGGTTAGGGTAGAGTTAGGATTAGGGTTAGGGTGAGGGTGAGTGTGTGTGTTAAGGGTTAGGTTTAGGGTTAATCTTAGGGTTAGGCTGATGGTGAGTTTGAGGGTGAGGTTTAGGGTTAGGTTGAGGGTTATGTTAAGGTTCAGGGAGAGGGTTAGGATGAGTGTTATGGTTAGGATTAGGGTTAGGGTGAGGGCTAGGGTGAGGTTGTGGTTTAGGGTTAGGGTTAGGGTGAGGTTTAGGGTTAGGGTTAGGGTGAGAGTTTGGGTTCGGTTTAAGTTTACGGTTTGTTTGAGGGTTAGGTTAAGGGTTATATTGAGGATGAGGGTTAGGGTTAGATTGAGGGTTAGGGTTACCATAAGGGTTAGGGTGAGGGTGAGGGTGAGGGTTAAGGTTAGTGTTAGGGTGAGGATTAGGATAAGGGTTAGGGTTAGGATTAGGATTAGGGTGAGGACCAGGGTGTGGTTGAGTTTTAGGGATAGGGTTAGGGTGAGGTTTAGGGTTAGGGTTAGGGTTAGGGTTAGGCTGAGTGTGTGGTTTACGGTTAGAGTTAGGGTTAGGGTGAGGCTTAGGGCGAGGGTTAGGGTTTGGGTTAGTGTTAGATTTAGGGGTAGGGTGAGGGTTAGGTCGAGTGTTTTAACGTTAGGTTTAGAGTTAGGTTAAGTTTGGGGTGAGGGTAAGCTTGAGGTTTAGGGTTAGGGTCAGGTTTAAGGTTAGGATTAGGGTTTGTGTTAGGGTTAGGGTTAGGCTGAGTGTGAGGTTTAGGGTCAGAGTTAGGGTTAGGGTGAGGCTGAGGTTGAGGGTTATTGTTAGGGTTAGTGTTAGATTTAGGGTTAGGGTGAGGTTTAGGTCGAGTGTTAGCGTTAGGGTTAGAGTTAAGGTTCAGTTTAGGGTGAGGGTTAGCTTGAGGTTTAGGGTTAGGGTTAGGCTTAGGGTTAGGGTGAGTTTTAGGGTTAGGGTTAGTGTTAGGGGTAGGGTTATGGTGAGGGTTAGGATGAGGTTTAGGGTTAGGATTAGGTTTAGGGTGTGGGCTAGGGCGAGGGTGAAGGTTAGGGTTAGTGTTTGGTTGAGGTTTAGGTTTAGGGTTAGGGTGACGATGAGAGTAAGAGTTACGGTGATGTTGAGGGTTAGGGTTAGGGTGAGGGTTAGGGTTAGGATTTGGCTTAGGGTTAGGGTGAGATTTAGGCTTACATTTAAGGTTAGGGGGAGTCTTAGGTTAAATGTTTGGGTTAGGGTTAGTATTAGGGTTAAGGTTAGGTTGAGAGTTAGCTTGAGGTTTAGGGTTAGGTTTAGGGTTAGATTTAGGATTAGGGTTAGGGTGAGGGTGTGTGTGAGGTTTAAGTTAGGGTGAGTGTTAGCTTGAGGTTTAGGGATAAGCTGAGAATGAGGGTGGGGGTGAGGATTAGGGTTAGTGTGAGGGTGAGTGTGAGGGTTAGGTTTAGGCTTAGGCTTAGTGTTAGGCTGAGTGTGAGGTTGGGGGTGAGGATTAGGGATAGGGTGATGGTTATGGTTAGGGATAGGGTGAGGGTTAGGATGAGGTTTAGGGTTAGTTTGAAGAAGATGGTAAGGGTAAAGGTGAGGTTTAGGTGAGGGTGAGGGTTAAGATAAAGGTGAGGGTTAGGGTTAGGTTTAGGTTTAGGGTTAGGGTTAGTGTGAGGGTTATATTGAGGATTAGGGTTAGGGTTAGTGTGAGGTTTCGGGTGAGGATGAGGGTTAGGGTTAGGGTGAGGGTAAGGGATAGCCTTAGGGTTAGGGTGAGGGCTAGGATGAGGTTTAGGGTTAGTGTTTGGCTTAGGGTTAGGGTGCGGTTTAGGATTAGGGTGAGGGTTAGGTTTAGTGTGAGGGTTAGTGTTACGGTTAGGGTTAGTGTTAGGGTGAGGTTAAGTGTTAGGGTGAGGGTTCGGTTTAGGGTGAGGGTTATGGATAGGGTGAGGGTTAGGGTTATGGATAGGGTTATTGTAAGGTTTAGGGTTAGGGTTAGGGTTACGATGAGGGTGAGGGTTAGGGTTAGTGTTAGTGTGAGGATTAGTGTTAGGGTTAGGGTTAGAGTTAGGGTTAGGGAGTGGGTGAGGTTTAGGGGTAGAATTAGGGTTGGGTGAGGGTTAGGGTGAGGTACAGTGTTAGGGTGATTGTTAGGGTGGGGGTGACGGTAAGGGTAAAGGTGAGGATTAGGCTGAAGGTGAGAGTTATGGTAAAGGTGAGGATTAGGATTAGGGTGAGGTTAGGTTTAGGGTTAGGATGAATGTAAGGGTGAGATTGAGGATTAATGTTGGGGTTAGTGTGAGGTTTTAGGGTGAGGATGAGGGTTAGGGTTAGGGTGAGTGCTAGGGTGAGGTTGAGGGTTAGGGTTAGTGTTAGTGTGAGGGTAAATGTTAAGGTGAGGTTTAGGGTTAGGGTGATGGTTATGGTTAGGGTGAAGGTTAGGGTTAGGGTTATTGTTAGTGTTCGGGTTAGGGTTATATGTTTAAGGTGAGGGTGAGGGTGTGGGTTAGAGTTAGGGTTAGGATGAGGTTTAGGTTTCTGGTTATGGTTAGAGTTAGGGTTAGGGTGAGGGTGAGGTTTAGCGTTAGAGTTAGGGTTAGTGTTAGGGTTAGGGATAGGGTGAGGGTTAGGGTTAAGCTTACACTTAGGCTTAGGCTTAGGCCGAGCATGAGGGGGAGGGTTAGGGTTCGGGTTAGGGTGAGTTTTAGGGTTAGGTTTAGGCTGAGGGTTAGGATGAGGTTTAGGGTTAGGATTAGGTTTAGGTTGAGGGCTAGGGTGAGGGTTAGGGTTAGGGTTAGGGTTACGATAGGGATAGGTTTAGGATTTGGGTTAGGGTGAGGGTGAGTGTGAGGGTTAGGGTTGGGTTAGGCTTAGGGTTATGGTGAGGTTTAGGGTTAGAGTTTGGGTTAGGGTGAGGGTGAGGCTGAGGATTAGATTTAGATTTAGTGTTTGGTTTAGGGTGAGGGTTGGTGTTACGTTTAGGGTTAGGTTAGTGTTAAGGTGAGGTTTAGGGTAAACTTTAGGGTTAGGGTTAAGTTAGGGTTAGGCTGAGGGTGAGGGTGGGGGTGAGGATTAGGGTTATGTTTAGGGTTAGGATTAGGGTTAGGGTTATTGTTAGTGTTATGGTTAGGGTTAAGTTTGTAGTGAGGATGAGGCTGAGGGTGAGGGTTATGGTTAGGGATAGGGTTACTGTTATTGTTAGTATTAGGGTTAGAATTACAATGAGGTTGAGGGTGAGGGTGAGGGTTAGGGTTAGTGTTAGAGTTAGGGTGAGAGTGAGGCTTAGGTTGAGGTTTAGGGATAGGGTTACGTTTAGGTTTAGGTTTAGGGTGAGCGTGAGTGTGAGGGTTAGGTTGAGGGTTAGGCTTAGGCTTATGGTTAGGCTGAGGGTGAGGGTAGGGGTGAGGATTAGGGTTAGGGTGATGGTTAAGGTTAGATTTACTGTTATTGTTAGGGTTAGGGTTAGAGTTTCGGTGAGGTTGAGCGTGGGGTTGAGGGTTAGGGTTAGGGTTAGAGTGAGGTTTAGGATTAGGGTTAGGGTTACGGTGAGGGTGCGGTTTAGGGTTAGATATAGATTAAGGGGAAGCGTTAGGGTGAGGGTTAGGTTTAGGGTTAGTGTTAGGGTTAGGTTTAGTGTTAGGGTTAGGGTTAGTGTTAGGGTGAGGGTTTTTGTGAGGGTGAGGTATAAGGTTAGGGTTAGGATTAGGATTAGGGTTAGGGTGAGGGTTTTTGTTAGGGTTAGGGTTTGGTTTAGGCTTAGGGTTAGGCTGAGGGTGAGGGTGAGGGTGAGGGTTAGGATTTGGGTGAGGGTTAGCCTTAGGGTTGCTGTGACAGTTAGGGTTTGGTTAATTTTAGTGTTAGGGTGATGATTAAGTTTAGGATTAGGGTTAGGGTGAAGGCTAGGGCAAGGGTGAGGGTTTGGGTTAGTGTTAGGGTAAGGTTTAGGGTTAGGGTTAGGGTTCGGGTGAGGGTTAGGATGAGGGTTATGGTTACGGTAAGGGTGAAGGTGAGGGTTAGGTTTAGGGTAGGGTGAGGTTAAGTGTTAGGGTACGGTTCGAGTTAGGTTTAGGGTGAGGGTGAGGTTTAGGGGTAGAGTTAGGGTTAGGGTGAGGGTTAGGGTTAGCGTGAGGGTTAGGTTGGGGGTGATGTTAAGGGTAAAGTTGAGGGATAGGCTGAGTATGAGGGTTAAGGTAAGGGTGAGGGTTAGGATTAGTGTTAGGTTGAGGGTGAGATTTAGATTGAGTATTAGTGTTAGGGTTAGTGTGAGGTTTAGGGTGAGGATGAGGGTTAGGGCTCGTGTGAGGGCTAGGATAAGGGTGAGGGTTAGGGTTAGTGTTAGTGTGAGATTTAGGGTGAGGGTAATATTTGGGTTACTGTGAGCGTTAGTGTTGGCGTTTCATTAGTGTTAGGATGAGGGTAAGAGTTAGGGTGAGAGTTAGGGTTAGTGTGAGGTTTATGTTTAGGGTGAGGTTGAGTGTTAGGGTTAGGTTTAGGAAGAGATTAAGTTTAGGGTTAGGGTTAGAGTTAGGGTTATGGTGAGGGTGAGGTTTAGGGTTATAGTAAGGGGTAGTGTTAGGGTTTGGGTGAGGGTGAGGGTTAGGGTTAGGGTTAGGCTGAGGTTTAGGCTTCGACCGAGCATTAGGGTAAGGGTTCAGGTTCGGGTTAGGCTTCGGGTTTTGGTTCGGGTTAGGGTGAGGATTAGGATGAGGTTTAGGGTTAGGATTAGGATTAGGGTGAGGGCTAGGGTGAGGGTTAGGGTGAGGTTTAGTGTTAATGATATTGTTAGGTTTAGGATTTGGGTTAGGGTGAGGGTGATTTGAGGGATAGGGTTAGGGTTAGGGTTATGGTAAGGGTTAGGGTTATTGTTAGTGTTCTGGTTACGGTTAAGTTTACAGTGAGGGTGTGGCTGAGGGTGAGGGTTATGGTTAGGGTTACTGTTAGGGATAGTGTTAGGGTTATTGTTATTGTTATGGTTAGGGTTAGAGCTAAGCTGAGGTTGAGGGTGAGGGTGAGGTTTAGGGTTAGGGTGAGGTTTAGGGTTAGGGTTAGGGTTAGGGTGAGGGTGAGGTTTAGGGTTAGAGTTAGAGTTAGGGGGGAGGGTTAGGGTGAGTTTGAGGGTTAGGGTTAGTGTTAAAGTTAGGGTGAGGGTGAGGGTTAGGTTGAGGTTTAGGGATTGGGTTAGGTTTAGGATTAGGTTTATGGTGAGGGTGAGTGTGAGGGTTAGGGTGAGGGTTAGGCTTCGGCTTAGGTTTAGGCTGAGGGTAAGGGTGGGAGTAAGTATTAATGTTAGGGTGATGATTAGGATTAGGGTTAGTGTTATGGTTAGGGTTAGGGTTAGAGTTACAATTAGGGTGAGGGTGCGGGTGAGGGTTAGCTTTAGGGTTAGGGTGGGGTTTAGGGTTAGGGTTAGGGTTAGGCTGAGGGTGAGGTTTAGGTTTAGATATAGGGTTAGGGGAGGGTTAGGGTGATTGTTAGGGTTAGGGTTAGTGTTAAGGTTAGGGTGAGGGTGAGGTTTAGGTTTAGGTTTAGTGTTAGGCTTTGGTTTAGGCTGAGGGTGATGGTGAGGGTTAGGGTTAGGGTGAGGGTTAGGGTTGGGGTTATGAGGAGCGTCATGATGAGGGTTAGGTTCAGGATTAGGTTTAGGGTGAGGGTTACGCTTACAGAAGGGTGAGGGTTAGGGTTAGGGTTAGGATTAGGGTTAGGGTTAGGGTTAGTGTTATTGTTAGGGTTAGGGTTAGGGTTATGGTTACGGTGAGGGTGAGGGTTAGGGTTAAGGTTAGGGTGAGGTTTTTAGTGTTAGGGTTAGGGATAGAGTTAGGGTTAGGGTGAGGGTGAGGTTTAGGGGTAGAGTTAGGGTTAAGGTGAGGGTCAGAATGAGGGTTAGGGTTACGGTGAGGCTTAAGGTGGGGGTGATGTTAAGGGTAAAGATGAGGATTAGGCCTAGGGTGAGGGTTACGGTTAGGGTGAGGGTGAGGGTTAGGGTTAGGGTGAGAGTTAGTGTTCAGGTTAAGTTTAGGGTTAGGGTGAGTTTTAGGGTGAGGATGAGAGTTAGGGTTAGGCTGAGTGCTAGGGTGAGTGTGAGGACTAGGTTTAGTTTAGGGTGAGGTTAGGGTTAGTGAGGGTTATGTTTAGGGTTAGGGTTAGGGTTAGGTTTAGGTTTAGTGTTAGGGTTAGGTGTAGGGTTAGGGTAGGTTTAAGATTAGGGTTAGTGTTATTGTTAGGGTTAGGGTTAGGATGAGGTTTACGTTTAGGGTTCAGGTTAGAGTTTGGGTTAGGGTAAGGGAGAGGTTTAGGGTTAGAGTTAGGGTTAGTGTTAGGGTTAGGTTTAGCGTGAGGTTTAGGGTTAGGGTTAGGCTTAGGCTTTGGTTTAGGCTTAGGCCCAGCATGTGTGTGAGGGTTAGGTTTAGGGTTAGGGTGAGGGTTATCGTTACGGAAGGGTGTGGGTTTGGGTTAGGGTGAGGGTTAGGGTTAGAATTAGGGTTAGGGTGAGGGTGAGGGTTAGGATTAGGGTTAGAGTTAGGGTTATTGTTAGGGTTAGGGTTAGGGTTACGGTGAGGGTGACGGTTAGGGATAAGTTTAGGGTGAGGTTTTTAGTGTTAGGCTTAGTGTTAGGGTTAGTGTTAGGGTTATGGTGAGGTTTAGGGGTACAGTTAGGGTTAGGGTGATGGTTAGGTTTAGGGTGATGGTTAGGGTGAGGGTTAAGTTGGTGTGACTGTAAGGGTAAAGATGAGGGTTAGGCCTAGGATGAGGGTTATGGTAAGGGTGAGGGTTAGGATTAGGGTTAGGATTAGGGTGAGAGTTAGTGTTCAGGTTAAGTTTAGGTTTAGGGTGAGGTTTAGGATGAGGATGAGGGTTAGGGTTAGGGTGAGGGCTAGGGTGAGAGGGAGTATTAGGGTTAGTGTTAGGGTGAGGTTAGGGTTAGGGTGAGGGTTATGGTTAGGGTTAGGATTAGGTTTAGAGTTAGGGTTAGGTTTAGTGTTAGGGTTAGGGGTAGTGTTAGGGTAGGGTTAAGGTTAGTGTTAGGGTTAGAGTTAGGATGAGGTTTAGGTTTAGAGTTAGGGTTAGTGTTAGGGTTAGGGTAAGGGTGAGGTTTAGGGTTAGAGTTAGGGTTTGTGTTAGGGTTAGGGTTAGGGTGAGGTTTCGGGTTAGGGTTAGGCTTCGGCTTTGGTTTAGGCTTAGGCCCAGCATGTGGGTGAGGGTTTGGGTTAGGTTTAGGGTGAGGGTTAAGGTTAGGGTTCGGGTGAGGTTTAGGATGATTTTTAGAGTTAGGATTAGAGTTAGGGTGAGGGTTAGGATGATTATTCGGGTTAGGGATTGGGTTAGATTTAGGGTTAGGTTGAGGGTTAGTGTGAGGGTTAGGGTTAGCATTAGGGTTAGGCTTAGGGTTATGGTGAGGGTTAGGGTTAGGGTTTGGTTAGGGTGAGGGTGAGGCTGAGGAGTAGGGTTAGGTTGAGATTTAGGTTTAGCGTTAGGTTTAGGGTTAGGTTTAGTGTTATGGTTAGTGTTAAGGTTAAGTAGAGGGTTAGGATTAGTGTTATTGTTAGGGTTAGATTTACAGTTACAGTGAGGTTGAGGGTGAGGGTGAGGATTAGGTTTAGGGTGAAGTTTAGGGTTAGTGTTATGGTTAGGGTTAGGGTGAGGGTGAGGTTTAGGGTTAGAGTTAGGTTGAGAGGGGAGGGTTAGGGTGAAATTGAGGGCTAGGTTTAGTGTTAGGTTTAGGGTGAGGGTGAGGTATAGGTTGAGGTTTAAGGATAGGGGTAGGTTTAGGATTAATGTTAGGGTGAGGGTGAGTGTGAGGGTTAGGGTGAGGGGTAGGCTTTGGCTTAGGTTTAGGCTGAGGGTGAGGGTGGGGATAAGGATTAAAGTTAGGGTGATGATTAGGGTTAGGATTAGTGCTATTGTTAGGGTAAGGGTTAGAGTTACAGTGAGGTTGAGGGTGCGAGTGAGGGTTACCTTTAAGGTTAGGGTGGGGTTTAGGGTTAGGCTTAGTGTTAGGGTTAGGGTTAGGTTTAGGGTTAGATATAGGGTTAGCGGGAGGGTTAGGGTGATGGTTAGGGTTAGAGTTAGTGTTAGGGTTAGGGTGAGGGTGAGGGTTAGCTTTAGGTTTAGGGTTAGGCTTAGGGTTAGGCTGAGGGTGATGGTGAGGGTGAGGGTTAGTGTTAGGGTGAGGGTTAGGGTAAGGGTTATGGGGAGGGTTATGATGAGGGTTAGGATTAGGATTAGGGTTAGGGTGAGGGTTAGGATTACGGAAGGGTGAGGGTTAGGTTTAGGGTGAGGGTTAGGGTTAGGATTAGGGTTAGGGTGTAGGTGAGGTTTAGGATTATGGTTAGGGTTAGGGTTATTGTTAGGGTTAGGTTTACGGTTATGGTTACGGTGAGGGTGAGGGTTAGGGTTAAGGTTAGGGTGAGGTTTAGGGGTAGAGTTAGGGTTAGGGTGAGGGTGAGGTTTAGGGGTAGAGTTAGGGTTAGGGTGAGGGTTAGGGTGAGGTTTAGGGTTAGGGTGAGGGTTAAGGTGGGGGTGACGGTAAGGGTAAAGATGAGGGTTAGGCCTAGGTTGAGGGTTATGGTATGGGAGAGGCTTAGGGTTAGGGTGAGGTTTAGGGTTAGGGTTAGGGTGAGAGTTAGTGTTCAGGTTAAGTTTAGGGTTAGGATGAGGTTTAGGTTGAGGGTGAGAGTTAGCGTTAGGGTGAGGGCTAGTGTGAGTGTGAGGATTAGGGTTAGTTTGAGGGTGAGTTTAGGGTTAGGGTGAGGGTTATGGTTATGGTTATGGTTAGCGTTAGGTTTAGGTTTGGTGTTAGGGTTAGGGGTAGGGTTAGGGTAGGGTTAAGGTTAGGGTTAGCATTATTGTTAGGGTTAGGGTTAGGATGATGTTTAGGTTTAGGTTTAGGGTTAGAGTTAGGGTTAGGGTAAGGGTGAGTTTTAGGGTTAGAGTTAGGGTTAGTGTTAGGGTTAGGTTTAGGGTGAGGGTTAGGGTGAGGGTTAGGCTTAGGCTTTGGTTTAGGTTTAGGCCCAGCATGTGGGTGAGGGTTAGGGTTAGGGTTAGGGTGAGGGTTAGTGTTATTGGTAGGTTTATTGTTAGAGTTACGGTGAGGTTGAGGCTGAGGTTTAGGGTTAAGGTTAGGGTGAGGATTTTAATGTTATGGTTATTGTTAGAGTTAAGGTTAGGGTGAGGGTGAGGTTTAGGGGTAGAGTTAGTGTTAGGGTGAGGTATAGGGTGAGAGTTAGGGTTAGGGTGAGTGCTAGGGTTAGAGTGATGGGTAGATTGAGGATTAGTGTTCGGTTAGTGTGAGGATTAGGTTGAGGATGAGGGTTAGGGTTAGGGTGAGGTTAGGGTTAGGATTAGGGTGAGGTCTAGGGTTAGGTTGATGTTTAGTGTGAGTGTGAGTGTTTGTGTTATGATTAGGGTTAGTGTTAGGGTCAGGGTAAGTGTTAGGGTGAGGGTTTGGGTTAGGATGAGTGTTAGGGTGAGGATTAGGGTTAGGGTATGGATGAGGTTTAGGTTTCTAGTTAGGGTTAGGGGGAGTGTTAGGGTGAGGTTTAAGGTTTGGGTTAGTGTTAAGGTTAGGGTGAGGTTGAGATTTAGGTTGAGGTTTAGGGATAGGATTAGGTTTACGGTTAGGGTTAGGGTGAGGGTTAGTGTGAGGGTTAGGGTGAGTGTTAGGCTTAGACTTAGGGTTAGGCTGAGGGTGAGGGTTGGGGTGAGGATAGGGACTAGGTTGATGGTTAGGGTTATTGTTAGACTTATTTTTAGGGTTAGGGTTAGTGTTATGGTGAAGGTGAGGGTGCGGGTGAGGTTTAGGGTTAGGGTTAGGGTGGGCTTTAGGGTTAGGGTTAGGGTGAAGTTGAAGTTTAGGGTTAGATATAGGGTTAGAGGGAGTGTTAGGGTGAGGTTTAGGGTTAGGGTTAGTGTTAGGGTTAGGGTGAGGTTGAGGGTTAGGTTGAGGTTTAGGGTTAGTGTGAGAGTTATGGTTATTGTGAGGGTGAGTGTGAGGGATAGGGTTAGGGTTAGTGTGAAGGTTAGTGTTAGGGTTAGGGTTAGTGTTAGGCTGTGGGTAAGTGTTAGGTTGAGGGTTAGGGTTAGGGTGAGGATATTGTTAGTGTTAGGGTGAGGGTTACGTTTACTGTTTGGGTGAGTGTGAGGGTTAGGTTTAGGGTGAGCTTTAGTGTTAGGGTTATAGTTAGAATTAGGGTTAGTGCGAGAGTGAAGTTTAGAGGTAGAGTTATGTTTAGGGTTAGGGTGAAATTTAGGGTGGGGGTGATGATAAGGGTAAAGGTGAGCGTTAGGCCGAGGGTGAGGGTTAAGATAAGGGTGAGGGTTAGGGTTAGGGTGAATGTTAGGGTAAGGGTTAGGGTGAGGGTGAGGGTTAGATCGAGGATTAGTGTTAGGGTTAGTGTGAGGTTTAGGGTGAGGATGAGGATTAGGGTTTGGGTGAGGGCTAGGGTGAGGGTGAGAGTTAGGGTTACTGTTAGGGTGAGGTTTACGGTTAGGGTTAGTGTGAGGGTTAGTGTTAGAGTTAGGGTGAGTGTTGGGTTAGGGTTAGGGTTACTATTAGGGTTAGGGTTAGGGTTACGGTTATGGTTAGGGTAAGGGTGAGGGTTAGGTTTGGGGTTAGGATGAGTTTTAGGTTTAGGGTTTCGGTTAGAGTTAGGGTTAGGGTTAGGGTGAGGGTGAGGTTTAGGGTTAGAGTTAGGGTTAGTGTTAGGGTTAGGGTTAGGGTGAGGCTTAGGGTTAGTCTTAGGGAGAGAGTTAGGATGAGGTTTAGGGTTAGGATTAGGGTTAGGGTGAGGGCTAGGGTAAGTATTAGGGTGAGGGTTAGGGTTAAGGATAGAGTTAGGTTTAGGATTAGGGTTAGCGTGAGGGTGAGTGTGAGCGTTATGTTTAAGGTTAGGGTTAGGCTTAGGGTTAGGGTAAGGGTTAGGGTTTGGTTTTGTGTTAGGGTGAGGTTGTGGCTGATTATTAGGGTTAGGTTTAGGATTAGGGTTAGGGTTAGGGTTACGGTGAGGGTTAGGGTTAGGCCTAGGTTAGGCTTAGGGTTATGCTGAGGGTGAGGTTGGGGGTGAGGAATAGGGTTAGGCCTAGGTTTAAAATTCGGGTTATTGTTAGTGTTTTGGTTTGGGTTTAGTTTGCGGTGAGGGTGAGGCTGAGGGTGAGGGTTAGGGTTAGGTTTAGGATTAGGCTTAGGTTTAGGCTGAGAATGAGGTTGGGGGTGGGGAATAATTTTTGGGTGATGGTTTGGTTTAGGGTTAGGGTGAGGGTTAGGATGAGGGATCGGGTTAGGATTAGGTTTAGGGTGAGGGCTAGGGTGAGGGTGAGGGTTAGGCTTAGGGTTAGGCTTAGGCTTAGGGTTAGGTTGAGTGTGAGGGTGAGGGTGAGGGTTTGGGTTAGGGTGATAGACAGGGTTAGCATTAGGGTGAGTGTTAGGATGAAGGTTAGGGTTAGGATGAGGATTCGGGTGAGCGTGATGGTAAGAGTAAAGGTGAGGCTTAGGCTGACAGTGTGTTTCCCCTAAGGGTGAGGGTTAGGTTAGGGTGAGGGTTAGGGTAAGGGTTAGGGTGAGGGTTAGGATGAGTGTGAGGGTTAGATTGAGGATTAGGGTTAGGGTTAGTTTGAGTTTTAGGGTGAGGATTAGGGTTAGGTTTAGGTGGAAGGTTAGGGTTAGAATTAGGATTAGGGTGAGGGCTAGGGTGAGGCTGAGGTTTAGGGTTAGGTTTAGGGTGAGGTTTAGGGTTAGGGTGAGATTTAGGGTTACTGTGAGGGTTAGTGTTAGAGTTAGGGTTATTGTTAGGGTGAGGGTAAATGTTAGGGTGAGGGTTAGGGTTAGGTTGAGGGTTTTGGTTAGGGTGAGGGTTATGGTTAGGGTGAGGGTTAGGGTTATGGTGAGGGTGAGGATGAGGGTTAGGGTTAGTGTGAGGTTTAGGGTTAGGGTTTGGGTTAGAGTTAGGGTTAGGTTGAGGGTGAGGTTTAGGGTTAGAGTTAGGGTTCGGTTGAAGGATAGGATGAGGGTTAGGGTTAGGGTTAGTTTTAGGTTTAGCGTTAAGTTGAGGTTTATGATTAGGGTTATGGTTAGGATTAGGGTTAGGGTGAGGGTGAGTGTGTGGGTTAGGGTTAGGTTTAGCGTTAGGCTTAGGGTTAGGCTGAGGATTAGGTTGAGAGTGAGGTTTAGGGTTAGGGTGAGGGTTAGGGTTAGGGTTAGGGAGAGTTTAAGGTTTAGGGTTAGGTTGAGAGTTAGGTTTTGGGTTAAGTTGAGGGTTAGTCTGAGGGTGAGGGTTACGGTAAGTTTGAGGGATAGGGTTAGGGTGATGTTTAGAGTGAGGATGAGGGTTACGTTTAGAGTGAGGGTTAGGGTTAGAGTTAGGGTTAGGTTTAGGGTTAGGGTTAAATTTAGGGTGAGGTTTAGGGTCATGTTGAGGTTTAGCATTAGTGTGAGGGTTAGTGTTAGGGTGAGGGTAAGTGTTATGGTGAGGTTTAGGGTTAGGGTGTGGGTTATGGTTAGGGTGAGGTTTAGGGTTGGGTTTAGGGTTATTGTTATTGTAAGGGTTATGGTTAGTGTGAGATTTAGGGTGAGGATAAGGGTTAAGATTAGGGTGATGGTTAGGGTTAGAATTAGGGTTAGGTTGAGGGCTAGGGTGAGGGTGAGGGTTAGGGTTAGGATGAGGTTTAGGGTTAGGGTGAGAGTTAGGGTTACTCTGAGGGTTAGTGTTAGAGTTAGGGTTATTGTTACGGTGAGGGTAAATGTTAGGGTGAGGGTTAGGGTGAGATTTAGGGTTACTGTCAGGGGTAGTGTTAGAGTTAGGGTTAGGGTAAGGGTGAGGGTATGTGTTAGGGTGAGTGTTAGGTTTAGGGTGAGGGTTATGGTTAGGGTGAGGGTTAGGGTTAGGTTTAGGGTTATTTTTAGGTTTAGAGTTAGGATTATAATGAGGGTGAGGGTGAGGGTTGGGGTTAGGGTGAGGTTTAGGTTTAGGGTTAGGGTTTGAAATAGGTTTAGGGTGAGTGTGAGGTTTAGCGTTAGAGTTAGGGTTAGGGTGAGTGTTAGGATGAGGGTTAGGGTTGGGGTTAATTTTAGGTTTATGTTTAGGGTGAGGTTTAGGGTGAAGTTTAGGGTTAGGTTTATGGTTAGGATTAGTGTTAGGGTGAGGGTGAGTGTGTGGGTTAGGGTTAGATTTAGGGTTACGCTTAGGGTTAGACTGAGGGTTAGGTTGAGAGTGAGGGTTATTGTTAGAATGAGGATTAGGGTTAGGGTTATAGTTACGGTTTGGGTGAGGGTGAGGGCGAGAGTTAGGATTAGGGTTAGGGTGAGGTTTAGGTTTAACGTTAGGATTAGGGATAGGGTGAGGGTGAGGTTTAGAGTTAGAGTTAGGTTGAGGGGGAGGGTTAGGGTGAGGGTTATAGTTAGGGTTAGTGTTAGGGTTAGTGCTAGGTTTAGGGCGAGGGTTAGGTTGAGGTTTAGGGTTAGGATTAGGGTTAGGATTAGGTTTAGGGTGAGGGTGAGTGTGAGGGTTAGGGTTCGGATTAGGCTTAGACTTAGGGTTAGGCTGAGGGTGACTGTGGGGGAGACGATTAGATTTAGGGTGAGGGTTAGGGTTAGGGTTAGGTTTAGGATTAGGGTTAGGGTGAGGATTAAGGTGAGGGTCAGAGATAGGGTTAGGGTTAGGCTTAGGCATAGGTTTAGGATGAGGGTAATGGTTAGGTTGGGGTTAGAGTTATGGTGATGGATAGGGATAGGGTTAGGGTTCGGGTTATTATGAAGGTTCGTGTTAGGGTGAGGGTTAGGATGAGCATGATGGTAAGAGTAACGGTGAGGGTTAGGCTGAGGTTGAGGTTTAGGTTCAGGTTTAGTGTTAGGGTTAGATTGAGATTTTTGGTTAGGGTTAGTGTGAGGTTTAGGGTGAGGATGAGTGTTAGGGTTAGAATTAGGGTTAGGGTTAGGACTAGCGTGAGGGTGAAGGTTAGGGTTAGGGTTAAGTTTAGGGTGAGGGTTAGGGTGAGGGGTAGGGTTACGTTTAGGGTGTGTGTTAGGTTTAGTGTGAGAGTTACCGTTAGGGTGAGGGTTAGTGTGAGGTTAAGGGTTATGGTGAGGGTTAGGGTGAGGGTGAGGGTTAGGGTTAGGATTAGGGATAGGGTTAGGGTTAGGCTGAGGGTGAGGGTGAGGGTGAGTGTAAGGTTTAGGGTTAGGGTTAGGGTTATGGTTAGGGTGAGCACTAGGGTGAGGGTGAGGGTTAGGGTGAAGTTTAGTGATAGGCTGAGGGTCTTCGTTATGTAATGTTTAGGGTTAGGGTGAGGATTAGGTGAAGTTTAGGGTGAGGGTGAGCTTGATGGTTTGGGTGTGGGTGTGGGATATGGTTAGGGTGATGGTGAGGGTTAGGGTGATGTTGAAGGTTAGGGTTAGGGTTAGGTGAGGGTTAGGTTTAGGGTTAGGGTTAGAGTGAGGGTGAGGGTTAGTATTCGTTTTAGGGTTAGGGTGAGGTTTAGGGTGAGGGTGAGGTTTAAGGTTAAGGTTATGTTTGTGGTGTGGGTAAGTGATAGCATGAGGGTTAGGGTGAGTGTTAGAGTTAGCATTAGGGTTAGGGTGAGGGTTAGGGTGAGGGTGCGGGTGAGAGTGAGTGTTAGGGTGAGGATTACAGTGAGTTTTAAGGTTAGGGTGAGGGTTAGGTTTAGGGTGAGTGTTAGGGTGAGGGTTAGGTTTATGGTTATGCTTAAGGTTAAGGTGAGGGTTAGGCTGAGGGTTAGGCTTTGGATTAGGGTGAGGGTTATGGTGAGGGTGAGGGTTAGGGTTATTATTACTGTTAGAGTAAGGTTTAGGGTGACAGTGAGGTTTAGGGTGAGGGTTGGGGTGAGGGTTAGTGTTAGGGTTAAGGTGAGGGTTAGAATAAGGGTTAGGGTTACCGTTAGGGTGAGGGTTAGGTTTAGTGTGAGAGTTAGGTTAGGGTTAGGGCTAGTATTAGTGTGAGGGTAAGAATTAGGGTGATGGTTATGGTGAGGGTGAGGTTTAGGTTTAGGAATAGTGATAGGGTTAGTGTTACGCTGCGGGTGAGGGTGAGTGTGAGGGTTAGGGTTAGGGTTAGGGTGAGGGGTAGGGTGAGGGTTAGGGTTAGGGTGAGGGTAAGGGTGAGGGTGATGGTAAGGGTAAAGGTGAGGGTTAGGCTGAGGGTGAGCTTGAAGATAAGTGTGAGGTTTAGGGTTAGGGTGAGGGTTAGGTTAAGGGTTCCGGTTAGGGTTAGGGTTAGGGTTAGATTGAGGTTTAGGGTTAGGGTTAATGTGAGGTTTAGGGTGAGGATGAGGTTTAGGGTTAGGGTTAGGGTTAGGGTGAGGTTTAGGGTTAGGGTGAGGGTGAGGTTAAGGTTCAGGGTGAGGTTTAGGCTGCGGGTGAGTGTTAGGGTTAGGGTTAGGGTGAGGGTAAGGGTGAGGGTTAGGGTGAGTGTTAGGGTAATGGTGAGGGTGAGTGTTAGGGTTGGGGTTAGGGTTAGGTTGAGGCTTAGGATTAGGGTTAGGGTGAGGATTAGGCATAGTGTGAGTGTTAGGGTTAGAGTGAGTTTAAGGGTTAGGGTGACGGTTAGGGTTATGGTGAGGGTTAGTGTTAGGGTTAGGGCGAGGGTTAGTGTTAGGTTGGAGGTTAGGGTTATGTTGAGGGTTAGGTTGAGTGGTAGGGTTAGGGTGAGTGATAGGATTAGGGTTAGGGTCAGCGTTATGGTTAGGGTGATGTGTAGAATGAGAGTGAGGGTTAGGGTGAGGATGAGAGTGAGGGTTAGGTTATGGATGAGGGTTAAGTTTAGGGTGAGGGTTAAGGTAACGTTGAGGGTTAAGGTGAGGGTGAGGTTAAGTTTTAGGATTCGGGTGAGGGTTAAGGTTAGATTTAGGGTTATAGGTAGGGTGAGGGGTAGGTTGAGGAGTAGGGTTAGAGTTAAGGTTATAGTTAGTGTGAGGGTTAGGGTTAGGGTGAGGATAAGGTAAGGGTGAGGGTTGGGGTGAGGGTGAGCTTTACGGTTACACTTAGTGTGAGGGTTAGGGTTGGGGTTATGGTGAGGGTTAGGGTTAGGGTTATGTTTAGGGTGAGGGTGAGTGTTAGAGTGAAGATAAGGGTTCTGGAGAGTGTGAGGGTTAGGGTTTCAGTGACGGTTAGGGTTAGGGTGAGTGTTAGGGTGACGGTGAGGGTGAGGTTTAGGGTTGAGGTTAGTTTTAGAGTGAGGGGTAGGATTATGTTTAGGGTGAGGGTTAGGGTTACTGTGAGGGTTAGGATGAGGTTTAGGGTTACTGTGAGGGTTCAAGTTAGGGTTAGGCTTAGTGTTAGGGTGAGGTAAGGGTTAGGTTGAGAGTTAGGGTTAGGGTGAGGGTTAGAGTTAATGTGAGGCCTAGGGTTAGGGTGAGGGTTAGGGTGAGTGTTAGGGTTAGGATGATGTTTAGGGTGAGGATAAGGGTTAGGGTGAGGGTGAGGGTGAAGTTTCGGTTGAGTGTTTGGGATAGGGTTAGGCTGAGGTTGAGAGTGAGGGTGAGGCTTAGGGTTATTTTTATGGTAATGGTGAGTGTGAGGGTGAGGGATAGTGTTAGGGTTAGGCTGAGGGTGAGGGTGAGGGTGAGGGTTAGGGTTAGGGTGAGGGTTAGCTTTAGGGTTATGGTGAGGGTTACGGTTAGGTTGGAGGTTACGGTTAGGGTTAAGGATAGGTTTAAGTTGAGGGTGAGGGTGAGGTTTAGTGTTAGGATTAGGATTAGGGTTATGTTGAGCCTGAGGGTGAGGGTGAGGGTGAAGATTAGGGTTAGGTTGAGGGTTAGGCTAAGGGTTAGGGTGAGGGTTAGGTTTAGGTTGAAGTTTAGGTTGAGTGTGAGGGTTAGTTTGAGTTTGAGGGTGAGGGTTCGTTTGGGAGTTAGGGTTAGGGTTAGGGTGAGGGTGAGGATGAGGGTTAGCTTTTGGGTTAGGGTTAAGCTTAGGTTGAGGGTGATTGTGAGGGTTAGGGTTAGGGATATTGTTAGGCTTAGGTTTAAGCTGAGGGTGCGGTTGAGTGTGAGGGTTAGTGTTAGGGTGAGTGTGAGCGTTAGGGTTAGGGTTAGGGATAGGCTGAGGGTTAGATGAGGGTGAGGGTTAGGGTTAGGATGAGTGTTATGCTTAGGGTTAGGGTGAGGGTGAGCGTGAGAGTGACTGTTAGATTGCAGGTGAGTTTTAGGGTTAGGTTCAGGGTCAGGGTGAGGGTTTAGTTAGGGTTAAGTTGATGGTTAGGATGAGGGGCAGGGTTAGAGTTAGGGTGAACTTCAGGGTTAGTTTAAGGGTTATGGTTAGGGATTGGGTTAGGGATTGGGTTAGGGTTAGGTTTAGAGTTAGGGTGAGGGTTAGGGTGAGGGTGAGGGTTAGGGTTAGGTTGTGGGTTCGGTTTAGGGTGAGGGTTAGGGTTAGGATTAGGGTTAGTGTGAGGGGTAGTGTTAG
The DNA here is from genome assembly GCF_024711535.1 of Dipodomys merriami. Taxonomy (NCBI): domain Eukaryota; kingdom Metazoa; phylum Chordata; class Mammalia; order Rodentia; family Heteromyidae; genus Dipodomys; species Dipodomys merriami. The sequence goes on from NW_027206479.1 coordinate 4,906,192, forward strand.
GGAGAGGGTTAGGGTTAGGGTTAATGTGAGGGTTAGGGTTATGGTGAGGTTAAGAGTTAGTGTGAGCCTTAGTGTTAGGGTTAGGCCTAGTGTTAAGGTGAGGGTAAGGGTTAGGTTAAGTGTTAGGGTTTGGTTGAGGGTTACAGTTAGTGTGAGGGTTAGGGTTGTGTTGAGGATTAAAGTGAGGGTTAGGGTTAGGCTGATGTTTAGGGTGAGGGTGAGGGTTAGTGTGAGTGTCAGCATAAGGGTTGGTTTGAGGGTTTGGGTTAGGGTTAGGGTGAGGGTGAGGGTGAGGGTTATGGTAAAGGTTAGGGTTAGTGTTATTTTTAGGTTTATGGTTACGTTGAGGGTGAGAGTTAGGGTTAGGGTGAGGTTTAGGTTTAGGTTTAGGTTTAGGGTTAGGGTTAGGATGAGGTTTAGGGTGAGTGTTAGGGTTAAGGTTAGGGTGAGGGTTAGGGTTATTGTGAAGGTTAGGGTTAGGGTTAGGGTGAGGTTTAGGGTGAGGGTAAGGTAAAGGTAAGGGTGAGGTTTTTGTTGAGGTGAGGGTTACAGTAAGGGTGAGGGTTAGTGTTAGAGTGAGGGTTAGGGTTAGCAATAGGGTTAGTGTGAGGGCTAAGATGAGTGTGAGGGTTAGGGTTAGGGTTAGGTTTCGGGTGAGGTTTGGGCTTAGGCTGAGGGTTAGTGTTAGTGGGAGGGTTGGTGTTAGGGTTAGGCTTAGTGTTAGGGTGAGGGCAAGGGTTAGGGTGAGAATTAGGTTTAGGGTGAGAGTCAGGATTAGGGTTACGGTTAGGCTGAGGGTTAGGTGAGTGTTAGGGTTAAGTTGAGGTTTAGGTTTAGGGTTAAGGTTAGGGATAGGGTGAGGGTTTGGGTTAAGTTAAGGGTTAGGATGAGGATTAGGCTGAGGGTTAGGGTTAGGGTTATGGTGAGGGTTAGGGTTAGTGTGAGGGTTAGGTTTAGGGTTAGGGTGAGGGTTAGTGTTAGGGTTAGGTTTAGGGTGAGGGTTAGGGTTAGGCTTAGGCTTAGTATTAGGCTGAGGGTTAGGGTGAGGGTTAGGGTTAGGTTTAATGATAGGGTGATGTTTAGGATGAGGGTTATTGTGAGAGTTAGTGTTAGGTTTAGGCTTACTGTTATGGTGAGGATAAGGTTTAGGTTGAATGTTAGGGTAAGGGGAGGGTTAGGGTTAGGGTTAGGGTTAGGATGAGGGTGAAGGTTAGGGTAAACATTAGGGTAAGTGTTATTTTTAGGTTTATGTTTAGGTTTATGGTTACGTTGAGGGTGAGGGTTAGGGTTAGGGTGAGTTTTAGGGTTAGGGTTAGGTTTAGGGTTAGGATTAGGATGAGGTTTAGGGTGAGTGTTAGGGTTAAGGTTAGGGTGAGGTTTAGGGTTATTGTGATGGTTAGGGTTAGGGTAAGGTTTAGGGTGAGGGTAAGGTAAAGGTAAGGGTGAGGTTTTTGGTGAGGTGAGGGTTATGGTAAGGGTGAGGGTTAGTGTTGGAGTGAGGGTTAGGGTTAGCAAAGGGCTAAGGTGAGTGTGAGGGTTAGGGTTAGGGTTAGGTTTAGGGTGAGGGTTAGGCTTAGGCTGAGGTTTAGGGTTAGTGGTAGGGTTGGTGTTAGGGATAAGCTTAGTATTAGGGCGAGGGCAAGGGTTAGGGTTAGGGTGAGGGTTAGGGTTAGGGTGAGGGTCAGGATTAGGGTTGCGGTTAGGCTGAGGGTTAGGTGAGGGTTAGGGTTAGGGTTAGGGTAAAGGTTAGCGCTAGGTTGGGGGTTAGCGTTAAGATTAGTGTTAGAGTTAGGGTTAGAGTTAGGGTGAGGGTTTCAGATTAGTGTTAGGGTTAGGGTTAGGTTGAGGGTTACGGTGAGGGTGAGGGTTAGAGTTAGGTTTAGGTTTATCGTGTGGGTAAGTGATAGCATGAGTGTTAGTATGAGTGTTAGAGTTAGCATTAGGGTTAGAGTGAAGGTTAGGGTGAGGGTTAGGGTTAGGGTTTAGGTGAGTTTTAGGATTAGGGTGAGGGTTAGTGTTAGTGTTAACGTGATGGTAAGGGTGAGGGTGATGGTTAGGGTTAGAGTTAGGGTGAGGGTTGGGTATAGTGTGAGGTTTAGGGTGAGGATGAGGTTAAGGCTTGGGGTGAGGTTTAGGGTAAGGGTGAGGGTTAGGGTTAGGGTTAGGGTTAGGGTGAGGGTTAGGGTGAGTGTTAGGGTTAGGGATTAGATTAGGTGTAGGGTGAGGGTTAGGGTAAGGGGTAGGGTTATGGTTAGGGTGAGGGTTAGTTTTAATGTGAGTGTTAGGGTTAGGGTTAGGGTTAGGATTAGTGTGAAGGTAAGAATTAGGGTGACGGTTAGAGTGAGGGTGAGGTTTAGGGTTAGGATTAGGGTTATGATTAGTGTTACACTGAGGGTGATGGTGAGGGTGAGGGTGAGTGTGAGTTTTAGGGTTAGGGTTAGGGTGAGGGTTAGGGTGAGGGTTAGGGTTAGGGTGAGGTTAAGGTTAGGGTGAGGGTTAGGGTTAGGCTTAGTTTCAGGGTGGTATGAGGTTGAGATTTAGGGTGAGGGAAAGGGTTAGGGTGAGGGCTAGGGTGAATATGAGGGTTAGGGTTAGGATGAGGGTTTGAGTTAGGTTTAGTGTGAGGGTAAGGGAGAGGGGTAGGGTTAGGTTTAGGGTGAGGGTTAGGTTTAGGGTGAGGGTTACGGTTAGGGATAGGGTGAGGGTAAGGGTAAGAGTTATGGAGAGGGTGAGGGTGAGTGTGAGGGTTAGGGTTAGGATTAGGGATAGGGTTGGGTTAGGCAGAGGGTGAGGATGAGGGTGGGGGTGAGGTTTAGGGTTAGGGTTACGGTTAGGGTGAGGGCTGGGCTGTGGGTGAGGGTAAGGGTGAAGGTGAGTGTGAGGGTGAGGGTATTGGTTAGGTAATGTTAGGGTTAGGGTGAGGTTGAGGGTGAGGGTTAGTGTGAGGGTGCAGGTTCGGGTTAGGGTTAGGTGAGGTTTAGGGTTAGGGTTAAAGTAAGGTTGAGGGTTAGGGGTAGGGGTAGGGTTACGGTTAGGGTGAGTATTAGTGTTAATGTGAGGGTTAGGGTTAGGGTGAGGATAAAGTAAGGGTGAGGGTTAGGGTGAGGCTGAGGTTTAGGGTTACTGTTAGAGTGAGGTTTAGGGTTAGGATTAGTGTTAAGGTGAGGGTGAGGGTGAGGGTTAGGGTTAGGCTTAGGTTGAAGGAGAGGGTGAGTGTGAGCATGAGGGTTAGGGTTAGGGTGAACATTAGGGTTAGGGTGGAGGTTAGGATTAGGGTTAGGGTGAGGTTTAGGTTTAGGGTTAGGGTTGGGGTTAGGATTAGGGTGTGGGTTAGGCTGAGGATTATGGTTAGGATTAGGGTGAGGTTTAGGGCGAGGGTTAGGGTGAGGGTGAGGGTTAAGTTTAGGGTGAGGGTTAGGGTTAGGATTAGGGTTAGGGTCAGGTTTAGGGTGACTTTGAGGTTTAGGGTGAGGGTTAGGGTTAGGGTTAGGGTCAGGTTTAGGGTAAGTGTTTTGGTTACAGTTATGGAGATGGTTAGGTTTAGTGTGAGAGTTAGGGTTAGGGTTAGGTTTAGGATTAGTGTGAGGGTAAGAATTAGGGTAAGGGTGAGGTTTAGGTTTAGGTTTAGGAATATGGATAGGATTAGTGTTACGCTGAGAGTGAGGATGAGGGTGAGGATGATGGGTTAGGTTTAGGCTTAGGGTGAGGGCTAGCCTGAGGATTAGGGTTAGGGTGAGGGTTAGGGTTAAGTTTAATTTGAGGCTGGTGTGAGGGTGAGGTTTAGGGTTAGGCTTTGGGTTAGGGTGAGGGCTAGGTTGAGGGTGAACTGTAGGTTTATGATGAGGGTTAGGGTTATGTTTAGGGTGAGGGTTAAGGTGAGGTTTAGGTTTAGTGTGAGGTTTACGGTTAAGGTTAGGGTGTGGGTGAGGGTAAGGATTATGGTGAGTGTTAGGGTGATGGTGAGGGTTAAGTTTATGATTAGAGATAGGGTTAGATTTAGGCTGAGGTTGAGGGTGAGGGTGCTGGTGAGGTTTAGGGTTAGGGTTAGGGTTAGGGTGAGGGTTTCCGTTAGTTTTAGTGTTAGGGTGAGAGTGAGGGTTAAGATTAGGGTTAGGGTTAGTGTTATTGTTAGGGTTAGAGTGAGGGTTACAGTTCAGTTTAGGGTGAGGATGAACGTGAGGGTTATGGTTAGGATGAGGTTTAGGGTGAGCCTGAGGGTGAGGGTGAGGGTGAGGGTTAGGGTTAGGTGAGGGTTAGGCTAACTGTTAGGATGAGGGTTAGGTTTAGGGTGATGTTTATGTTGAGGGAGAGAGTTAGTGTGAGGGTGCGGGTGAGGGTTCGTTTGAGGTTAGGTTTCGGGTTAGGATTAGGGTGATGGTAAGGTTGAATGAGAAGGCTAGGTTTAGGGTTAGGATTAGTTTTGGGGAGAGGGTGAGTGTGAGGGTTAGGGTTATTGTTAGGCTTAGGTTTAAGCTGAGGGTGAGGGTGAGTGTGAGGGTTAGGGTTAAGTTGAGTGTGAGCATTAGGGTTAGGGTTGGGGTGAGGGTTAGGGTTAGGATTAATTTTAGGTTTAGGCTGAGGGTGAGGTTGAGGGTGAGGGTTATGTTTAGGGTGAGTGTTAGGCTTAGGGTTAGGGTGAGGTTTAGGGATAGGGTGATGGTTAGGGTGAGGGTGAGGCTTAGGGTGAGGGTGAAGGTGATGGTGAGTGTTAGGGTGCGGATGAGGTTTAGGGTTAGGTTTAGGGTTAGGGTTAGGGTTAGGGTTAGGGTTAGGATGATGGGTAGGATGAGGGGTAGGGTTAGGGTTAGGGTGAGGTTCAAGTTTAGTTTGAGGGTTACCATTAGGGTTGGGGTTAGGTTGAGGGTTAAGATGAGGGTTAGGGTTAGGTTTAGGGTTATGGTGAGGGTTAGGGTTTGGGATATTTTTAGGGTGAGGGTGAGTGTGAGGGTTAGGGTTTGGGTTAATGTAAGGCTTAGGTTTAGGGTGAGGGTGAGGGTTAAGGTTAGGGTTAGGGTTAGGCTGACGGTGAGGGTGAGGTTGAGGGTGAGGTTTAGGGTTAGGGTGAGGGTTAGGCTTAGGGAGAGGGTGAGGGTTAGGGATAGGGTGATGGTTAGGGTGAGGGTGAGTGTTAGGGTGAGGGTTAGGGTGAGTGTTATGGTGCCGGTGAGGTTAAGGGTTAGGTTTAGGGTGAGGTTGAGGTTTAGGTTTAAGGTTAGGATGATGGTTAGGATGAGGGGTAGGGTTAGGGTTAGGGTGAGGGGTAGGGGGAGGGTGTGGGTTAGGGTGAAGTTTAGGGTTAGGATTAGGGTTAGGGTTAGGCTGAGGGTGATAGTGAGGGTGAAGTTTAGGGTTAGGGTGAGGGTTAGGCTTAGGGTTAGGGTGAGGGCTAGGGATAGGGTGATGGTTAGGTGAGGGTGAGCGTGAGTGTTAGGGTGCGGGTGAGGTTTAGAGTTAGGTTTCGGGCTGGGTGAGGGTTACGGTTAGGGTTAAGATGATGGTTAGGATGAGGGGTAGGTTTAGGGTGAGGGTTAGAGTTAGCGTTAGTGTTAGGTTTAGGGTTAGGGTGAGGGTTAGGGTTAGGGTGAGTTTTAGGTTTAGGACTGGGATTAGGTTTAGGGTTAGGGTGAGGGTGAGTGTGAGGGTTAGTGTTAGGGTTAGGGTTAGGCTTATGTTTCAGGTGAGGTTGAAGGTGAGGTTTAGTGTTAGGGTGAGGGTGAGGTTTAGGGTTAGACTTAGGGTTAGGGTGAGGGCTAGTGTGAGGGTTAGTGTTAGGATTAGTGTTAAGGTTAGGGTTAGGGTGAGGGTTAGGTTTAGGAACAGGATTACATTTAGGATTATGGTTAGGGTGAGGGTGAGGGTGAGGGTTAAGTTTAGGGTTAGGCTTAGGCTTAGGTTTAGGCTGAGGGTTAGGGGAGGGTTAGGGTTAGGGTGAGTGTTAGGATTAGGGTTAGGGTTAGGGTTCAGATGAGGTATAGGGTTAGGATTCGGGTTAGGTTTAGGGCTAGGGTGAGGGTTAAGGTTAGGGTTAGGTTTAGTGTAAGGTTTAGGGTTCGGGTTAGGTTTAGGGTTAGGGTGAGTGTTAGGGTTAGGGTTACTGTATGGGTGTGTGTTAGGGTTAGGTTGAGGGTTAGGGTTAGGGTTAGTGTGAGGTTTAGGTTTAAGGTTTAGGGTGAAGGTAGAGATGAGGGTTATGGTTTGGATTAGGGTTAGGGTGTGGTCTAGGGTGATGGTGAGGGTTAGGGTTAGGCTTAGTCTTAAGCTTAGGATTAGGCTGAGGGTTAGGCTGGGGTGAGGAATAGGTTTTGGGTGATGGTTAGCATTAGGGTTTGGGTGAGGATTAGGATGAGGGTTATTGTTAGGATTAGGTTTAGGGTGAGAGCTAGGGTGAGGGTTAGGGTTAGGCTTAGGATTAGGCTTAGGCTCAGGGTTAGGCTGAGGGTGAGGGTGAGGGTGAGGGTTAGTGTTAGGTTGATGGATAGGGTTAGGGTTAGGGTGAGTGTTAGGATGAGGGTTAGGTTTAGGGTGAGGGATAGGGTGAGGGTGATGGTAAGAGTAAAGTTGAGGGTTAGTCTGAGGGTGTGTTCCCCTAAGGGTGATGGTTAGGGTTAGGGTGAGGGTTAGGATAAGGGTTGGGGTGAGGGTTAGGGTGAGGGTGAGGGTTAGATTGAGGATTAGGGTTAGGGTTAGTGGGAGGTTTAGGGTGAGGATGAGGGTTAAGATTAGGGTGAGGGTTAGGATTAGAATTAGGGTTCGGTTGAGGGCTAGGGTGAGGGTGAGGTTAGGTTTAGGGTGAGGTTTAGGATTAGGGTGAGATTTAGGGTTACTGTCAGAGTTAGTGTTAGAGTTAGGGTTAGGGTAAGGGTGAGGGCAAGTGTTAGGGTGAGTGTTAGGTTTAGGGTGAGGGTTATGGTTAGGGTGAGGGTTAGGGTTAGGTTTAGGGTTATTTTTAGGTTTAACGTTAGGGTTACAGTGAGGGTGAGTGTGATGGTTAGTGTTAGGGTGAGGTTTAGGGTTAGGGTTACGGTTTGAATTATGGTTAGGGTGAGTGTGAGGTTTAGGGTTAGAGTTAGGATTAGTGTGAGGGTTAGGATGAGGGTTAGGGTTAGGGTTAATTTTAGGTTTATGGTTAGGGTGAGGGTTAGGGTGCAGGTTAGGGTTAGGTTTATTGTTAGGATTAGTGTTAGGGTGAGGGTGAGTGTTTGGGTTAGAGTTAGGTTTAGGGTTAGGGTTAGGGTTAGGCTGAGGGTTAGGTTGAGGGTGAGGGTTATTGTTAGAATGAGGATTAGGGTAGGGTTACGGTGAGGGTTAGCGTTAGTTTTAGGACTAGGGTTAGGGTGAGGGCTAGGGTGAGGTTGAGATTTAGAGTTAGGGTTAGGGTGAGGTTTACGGTTAGGGTTAGGGATAGGGTCAGGGTGAGTTTGAGGGTTAGGTTTAGAGATAGGTTTAGGGTGAGGGTTGGGCTTAATGTTAGTGTTAGTTTTAGGTTTAGGCTGTGGGTTAGGGTGAGGGTGTGTGTTAGGGTTAGGTTTAGAATTAGGATTAGGGTTAGGGAGAAGGTGAGTGTGAGGTGTAGGGTTAGGTTTAGGTTTAGGTTTAGGCTTAGGGTTAGGCTGAGGTTGTCGGTGAGGATGAGGGTTAGGGTTAAGTTGAGGGTTAGTATTAGGGTGAGGGTTAGGGTAAGGGTTAGGGTTAGGTTTAGTGTGAGGGTGAGGGTTAGATTAAGGATTAGTTTTAGGGTTAGTTTGAGGTGTAGGTTGAGGATCAGGGTTAGGGTTAGGGTGAGGGTTAGGGTTACAATTAGGGTTATGGTGAGCGTTAGGGTTAGGGCTAGGGTTAGGATGAGGTTTAGGGTTATGGTGAGGGTTAGGGTTAGTGGGAGGGTTAGTGTTATGGTGCGGGTAACTTCTAGGGTGAGGGTTAGAGTTAGGGTGAGGGATATCGTTAGTGTGAGGTTTAGTGTTAGGGTTAGTGTTATTGTTAGGTTTTGGGTTAGGGTTAAGTTTATTGTGAGGGTGAGGTTCAGGGTGAAGGTCAGGGTTAGGGTTAGGGTATGATTTAGGGTTAGGGTTAGCGTTAGAGTTAAGGTTAGGGTGGCGGTGAGGTTTAGGGTTAGTGTTAGGGTTAGGGTGACTGTTAGGGTGAGGGTTAGGGTTAGGGTTATTGTTAGTGTTAGGGTCAGGTTTAGGATGACGGTGAGGTTTAGGGTAAGGGTTGGGGTGAGGGTTAGTGTTAAGGTTAAGGTGAGGGTTAGAATAAGGGGTAGGGTTACGGTTAGGGTGAGGGTTAGGTTTAGTGTGAGAGTTAGGGTTAGGATTAGTGGGAGGGTAAGAATTAGGGTGATGGTTATGGTGAGGGTGAGGTTTAGGTTTAGGAATAGTGATAGGGTTAGTGTTATGCTGCAGATGAGGGTGAAGGTGAGGGTTAGGGTTAGGGTGAGGGTGAGGGTGAGGGTGATGGTAAGGGTAAAGGTAAAGGTGAGGTTGCGGTTGAAGATAAGAGTGAGGGTTTGAGTTAGGGTGAGGGTTAGGTTAAGTGTTCCTGTTAGGGTTAGTGTGATGATTAGATTGCGGATTAGGGTTAGGGTTAATATGAGGTTTAGGGTGAGGATGAGGGTTAGGGTTAGGTTGAGGGTGAGGGTTAGAATTAGGGTAAGGGTGAGGGCTAGGGTGAAGTTTAGGGTTAGGGTTAGGGTTAGGGTGAGGTTTAGGGTTAGGGTGAGGGTGAGGTTAAGGTTCAGGGTGAGGGTTACGCTGAGGGTGAGGGTTAGGGTTAGGGTTACAGTTAGGGTGAGGGTAAGGGTGAGGGTTAGGGTGAGTGTTAGTGTGATGGTGAGGGTGAGTGTTAGGGTTGGGGTTAGGGTTAGGGTTGGGGTTAGGGTTAGGGTTAGCGTTAGAGTGAGGGTTAGGTTTAGGTTTAGGTTTAGGTTTTGGGTGAGAGGTAGCATTAGGTTTAGGGTGAGGGTTAGGTTTAGTGTGAGGGTTACGGTTAGGGGTAGGGTGAGGGTGAGGACAAGGGTTATGGTGAGGGTTATGACGAGGTTGAGGGTTAGGTTTAGGATTAGGGGTAGTGTTGGGGTAAGACTGAGCATGAGGGTGAGGGTGCGGGTGAGGTTTAGGGTTACGGTTACGTTTAGGGTGAGGGCTAGGGTGAGGGTGAGGGTTAGGGTGAAGGTTAGGGTGAGGGTGAGGGTCTTTGTTAGATAATGGTTAAGGTTAGGGTGAGGATTAGGTGAGGGTTAGGGTGATGGTGAGCTTTAGGGTTAGGGTGTGGGTGAGTGTTAGGTTTAGGGTGAGGGTTCGGGTGATGGTGAGGGTTAGGGTAACGTTGAGAGTTAGGGTTAGGTTTAGGTGAGGGTTAGGTTTAGGGTTAGGGTTAGAGTTAGGGTGAGGGTTCGGGTGAGGTGTACTGTTAAGTTTAGGGTGATCATTAGGGTTAATGTGAGGGTTACAGATAGGGTGAGGATGAATTAAGGGTGACGGTGAGGGTGAGGTTGAGGGTTAGCATGAGGGTTAGGGTTAGGGTGAGGGTTAGGTTTAGGATTAGGGTTAGGGTTATTGTTAGGGTTAGGTTTAGGGTGAGGGTGAGGATGAGGGTGAGGGTGAGGGTGTGGGTTAGGGTTAGGGTTAGGTTTAGGGTGAGGGTGAGATTTAGGGTTAGGGTTAGTGTTAGGCTTAGGGGGAATGTTAGGGTTAGTGGGAGGCTTAGTGTTAGGGTTAGGGTTAGTGTTAGGGTGATTGTAACTTTTAAGGTGAGTTTTAGGGTTAGGGTAAGGGTTCGGTTTAGGTTGAGGTTTAGGATTAGGGTTCGGGTTAAGGTGAGAGTGAGGGTGATTCTTAGGGTTAGGGTTATGTTGAGGGATAGGGTGAGGGTTAGGTTTAGGGTGAGGGTTAGGGTTAGGGTGAGAGTTAGCCTTAGTGTTAGTTTGAGGGTGGGGTGAGGTTGAGTTTTAGGGTGTGGGTTAGGGTTAGAGTGATGGCTCGATGAGGGTGATGATTAGGGTTAGGGTGAGGATTTGGGTTAGGTTTAGGGAGAGGGATATGGTGAGGGTTAGGGTTAGGTTTAGGGTGAGGGTTAGGTTTAGTGTGAGGGTTACGGTTAGGGTTAGGGTGAGTATGAGGGTAAGTGTTAAGGGTGAGGGTTAGGGTGATGGTGAGGGTTATGGTTAGGATTAGCTTTAGGGTTAGGGTTAGCCTGAGGGTGAGGTTGAGGGTGAGTGTGAGGTTTAGGATTAGGGTTATGGTTAGGGTGAGCGGTAGAGTGAGGGTGAGTGTTAGGGTGAAGGTGAGGGCCAGGTTGAGGGTCAGGGTCTCGGTTAGGTAGGGGTTAGGGGTTAGGGTGAGAATTAGGTGAGGGTTAGGGTGAGGGAGAGGGTTATGGTTAGGTTTAGAGAGACGGTTAGGTTAGGGGTTAAGGTTAGAATTAGGGTGAGGGTTAGGGTGAGGGGTAGGGTTAGAGTTAGGGTGAGCCTTATGGTTAATGTGAGGGTTAGGGTTAGGTTGAGGATAAAGTAAGGGTGAGGGTTAGATTTACTGTTAGATTGAGTTTTAGGTTTAGGTTTAGTGTTAAGGTGAGTGTTAGGGTGAGGGTTAGGGTTAGGCTTAGGGTTAAGATGAGGGTGAGGGTGAGGGAAAGTCTTAGCGTGAGTGTTAGGGTTCGGGTGAGGGTTAGTACAGGGTTAGGGTTAGGGTTATTGGTAGGCTTATGGTTAGGGTGAGGGTGAGGATAAGGTTGAGTGTGAGGGTTAGGGTTAGGATTGGGGTTAGGGTGAGCCTGAGAGTGAGGGTGAGGGTGAGGGTTAGGGTGAGGGTTAGGCTAAGGGTTAGGGTTCGGTTGAGTGTTAGGGTTAGGTTTAGGGTGAGGGTGAATGTGAGGGTTAGGGTTAGGGTTAAGGTTAGGCTTAGGTTTAGGCTGAGGGTGAGGGTGAGTGTGAGGTTTAGGGTTAGGGTGAGAGAGGGTTAGGTTTAGGGTGAGGGTGTGGGTTAAGGTGAGGGTTAGGGTTAGGAATAGGCTTAGGGTTAGGCTGAGGGTGAGGGTGAGGGTGAAGTTTTGGGTTAGGGCGAGGGTTAGGCTTAGGGTGAGGGTGAGTGTTAGGGATAGGGTGAAGGTTAGGGTGAGGGTGAGTGTTAGGGTGAGGGCTAGGGTGAGTGTTATGGTGCGGGTGAGGGTAAGGGTTAGGTTTAGTGTGAGGGTGAGGGTTAGGTTTATGGTTAGGATGATGCTTAGGATGAGGGGTAGGGTTAGGGTTAGGTTGAGGATTAGGGGTAGGGTGAGCGTTAGAGTGAATTTTAGGGTTAGGATTAGGGTTAGGGTTATGCTGAGGGTGATAGTGAGGGTGAAGTTTAGGGCTCGGTGAGGGTTAGGCTTAGGGTTAGAGTGAGGGCTAGGGATAGGGTAATGGTTAGGGTGAGGGTGAGCGTGAGTGTTAGGGTGCGTGTGAGGTTTAGGGTTAGGTTTAGGCCTGGGTGAGGGTTAGGGTTAGGTTTAGGATGATGGTTAGGATGAGGAGTAGGGTTAGGGTTAGGATTTGGGTTAGGGTTAGTTTGAGGGTTAGCATTAGGTTTAGGGTTAGGATGATGTTTAAGGTGAGGGTTAGGTTTAGGTTGAGAATTTGGATGAGGGTTAGGCTGAGGGTAAGTTTTAGGGTGAGGGTTAGGATTAGGGTTAGGGTTAGGGTGAGGGGTAGGGTTAGGATTAGGGTTAGGGTGAATTATAGGGTGTCGGTGAGGGTTTGGGTTAGGGTGAAAGTGAGGGTTAGGTTTAGCGTTAACCTGAGGGTTTGGGTGAGGTTTAGGGTTAGGAGGACTGTTAGGTTTAGTGTTAGGCTGATGGTGAGGGTGAGGGTGACTGATAGGGTTAGGGTTAGGGTGAGGGTTAGGATGAGGATGAGGGTGAGTGTTAGAGTGAGGGTGAGGGTAAGGAAGAGTATGAGGTGTGGGGTTTGGGTGAGATTTAGGTTTGGGTGAGTGTTAGGGTGATGGTGAGGGTGAGGGTTAGGGTTGGGTTTAGGGTTAGAGTGAGGGTTAGGGTGAGTGGTAGGGTTAGGGTTAGGGTTAGGGTGAGGGTTAGGGTTATTGTGAGGGTTAGGTTTAGGGTAAAGTTTAGGGTTACTGTGAGGGTTCATGTTAGGTTTAGGCTTACTGTTAGGGTGAGGTAAGGGTTAGGTTGAGGGTTAGGTTTAGGTTGAGGTTTAGGGTTAGTATGAGGGTTAGGGCTAGGGTGAGGGTAAGGGTGAGGGTTAGGTTTAGGGTGATGTTTAGGGTGAGGGTGAGGGTTAGGGTGAGGCTGAGGGTGAGGGTTCAGTTGAGGGTTGGGTTAGGGTTAGGTTGAGTTTGAGGGTGAGGGTGAGACAGGGTTAGGTTTAGGGTGAGAGTGAGTGTGTGGGTTAGGGATAGGGTTAGGTTTAGGGTTAGGGTTAGGCTGAGGGTGACTGTGAGCATGTTGGTTAGGGTTAGGGTGAGGGTTAGCATTAGTGTTAGGGTGAGGGTTAGGTTAAGGTTGGAGGTTAGGGTTAGGGTGAGGGTTAGCGTTAGTGTTAGGGTGAAGGTTAGGTTAAGGTTGGAGGTTAGGGTTAGGGTGAGGGTTAGCGTTAGGGGTAGGGTTAGGTTAAGGCTGAGGGTGAGGGTTAGGGTTAGGGTTAGGTTTAGGGAGAACCTGAGGGTGAGGGTGAAGGTGAGGGTTAGGGTAAGGGTTAGGCTAAGGGTTAGGTTGATGGTTAGGTTTACCGTGATGTTTAGGTAGAGGTTTAGGGTGAGGGTGAGGGTTCGGGTTCGGTTGAGGGTATGGGTTAGGGTTAGGGTGAGGGTGAGGGTGAGCGTGAGTTAGAGGGTTAAGTTTAGTGTTAGGATTAGGTTTAGTGTGAGGGTGAGTATGAGGGTTAGGGTTAGGGTTATTGTTAGGCTTAGGTTTAAGCTGAGGGTGAGGGTGAGTGTGAGGGTTTTGGTTATGTTGAGTGTGAGCATTATGGTTAGGGTTATGGTGAGGGTGAGGGTTAGGTTAGGGTTAGGATTGGGGTTAGGTTTAGGCTAAGGGTGAGGGTGAAGGTGAGGGTTATGATTAGGGGGAGTGTTAGGCTTAGAGTTAGATTGAGGGTTAGGGATAGGGTGATGGTTAGGGTGAGTCTTAGGTTGAGGGTGTGGGTGAGTGTGAGTGTTAGGGTGCAGGTGAGGTTTAGGGTTAGGTTTAGGATTAGGGTGAGGGTTAGGGTTAGAGTTAGGATGATGGTTAGGGTGAGGGGTAGGGTTAGGTTTAGGGTGAGGTTCAGGGTTAGTTTGAGGGTTACCGTTACTGTTGGGTTTAGGGTAAGGCTAAAGGTGAAGTTTAGGGTTAGGTTTAGGGTTAGAGTGAGGGTTAGGGTGAGGGTAAGTTTTAGGGTGAGTATTAGGGTGAGTGTGAAGGTTAGGATTAGGGTGAGGATTAGGGTTATGGAGAGGGTTAGTGTTAGGGTTAGGGTGAAGGTGAGGGTGAGTGTGTGGGTTAGGGTAAGGATTAGGTTTAGGGTTAGGGTTATTGTTAGGATTAGGGTTACGGTTAAGGTGAGGTTGCGGGTTAGGTGAGGTTTAGCGTTAGGGTTAGCGTTAGGGTGAGGGTTAGCGTGAGGGTAAGTGTTGGTGTGAGGGTTAGGTTTAGGGTGAGGCTTAGGGTGAGGTTGAGGGTTAGTGTTAGAGTTAGGGTTAGGGTGAGGTTAAGGGTTCGGTTGAGGATTAGGGTGAGGGTAAGGTTTAGGGTTAACATTAGGGTTAGGGTGAGGTTTAGGGTGAATGTTAGGGTTAGGAAGGGTGAGGGTTAGGGTGAGGGTTAGGGTTAGGGTTAGGGTGAGGGTTGGATGAGGGTTAGGGTTAGGGTTAGGTTGAGGGTTAGGTTTAGGGTGAGGGTAGAGGTTAGGATTAGGGTTAGTGTGAGGGCTAGGGTAAGGGTGAGGGTTAGGTTGAGGGTTAGTTTTAGGGCTAGGGTGAGGATAAGGTTGAGGTTGAGGTTTAGGGTTGGTGTGAGGGTTAGTGTTAGGGTTAGGCTTAGTGTTAGGTTGAGGATAAGGGCTAGGTTGAGGGTTAGGTTTAGGGTCAGAGTTAGGGTTAGGGTGAGGGTTAGTGTTAGGTGAGGATTAGGGTGAGGTTTAGGGTTAGGGTTATGTTTGGGGTGAGGGTTAGGGTGAGGTTGAGGGTGAGGGTTGGTTTGAGGGTTTGGGTTAGGGTTAGGGTGAGGTTGAGGGTGAGGGTGACGATTAGGGTTATGGTTAGGGTGAGGGTGACTGTGAGGGTTAGGGTTAGGGTTAGGCTTAGGCTTAGGGTTAGGCTGAGGGTGAGGGTGAGGATGAGGGTTAGGGTTAAGATTAGGGATAGGTTGATATTTAGGGTGAGTGTTAGTGTGAGAGTTAGTGTTAGGGTTACGCTTAGTGTTAGTGTGAGTGTAAGGGTTAGGTTGAGGGTTAGGGTTAGGGTGAGCGTTAGGGTTAGGGTGAGGGTTAGGGTTACGGTAAGGGTTAGGGTGAGGTTTCGGGTGACGGTGAGGCTTAGGGTTAGGGTTAGGGTGAGGGTGAGTGTGAGGGTTAGGTTTAGGGTTAGGCTTAGGCTTAGGGTTAGGCTGAAGGTGAGGGTGAGGGTGAGACTGAGGGGTAGGGTGTGGGTAAGGGTTAGGTTTAATGAAAGGTTAAGGGTTATAGTGAGTGTTAGGGTGCAAGTGAATGGTTAGGGTTACGGTTAGGGTTAGAGTCAGGGTTAGGTTTAGGGTATGGTTGAGATTCAGGATGAGGGTTAGGGTGAGCATTAGGGTTAGTTTGAGGGTTAATGTTAGGGAAAGAGTGAGGGTTAGGATGAGGGTTAGGGTGAGGGTAAGATTCAGGGTGAGGGTAAGTGTGAGTGTGAGAGTAAGGGTTAGGGTAGGGTTAGGGTAAGGGTGAGGTTCAGGGTTACGGTTAGGGTTAGAGTTAGGGTTTGCATGAGGGTTAGGGAGAGAGTTAGGATTAAGGTTAAGGTTAGGGTTAGGGTGAGGGTTAGGGTTAGGGTGAGGGTGAGGGTGTGGTTGAGTGTTAGGTTTAGGGTTAGGGTGAGAGTTAGGATGAGGGTGAGGGTTAGCGTTAAGATTAGGGTTAGGGTTAGGCTGAGGATTAGGGTGAGGGTGAGGGTGAAGTTTAGGGTTAGGGTGAGTGTTAGGGTTAGGGTTAGGGTGAGGTTTTGGGATAGGGTTAAGTTTAGGATGTGTTAGGTTGAGGAGTACGGTTCATATTAGGGTGAGCGTTTTGGTTAAGGATAGTTTTAGGGTTAGGGTGAGGTTTAGGATGAGGGTTAGGGTTAGGGTTAGTGTTAGGGTGAGGTTTAGAGTGAAGGTTAAGGTTAGGGTTAGGGTCTGGGTTAGGGTTAGTGTGAGGGTTAGTGTTTAGTTAGGGTTTGGGTGAGGGTTATGGTGAGGTTTATGGATAGGGTTAGGGTTAGGGTTATGGTTAGGCTGAGGTTGTGGGTCAGGATGTGGGTGAAGATTAGGTTCAGGGTGAGCTTTAGGGTTAGGGATAGCATTAGGATATGGGTTTGGGTTAGTTTTAGGTTTAGTAAGAGGGTTAGGGTGAGGGTTAAGTTTAGAGTGAGAGTAAGGGTTAGGGTGAGGGTTAGGATGAGGGTTAGGTTTAGGAATAGTTTTAGGGCTAGGGTGAGGTTTAGGGTGAGCGTTAGTGTTAGGGTTAAGGTGAGGTGTAGGGTGACGCTAAGGGTTAGGGTGAGGGTGAGGGTTAGGTTTTGGGTGACGTTTAGGGTTAGGTTTAGAGTGAGGGTGAAGGTAAGGGTTAGTGTGAGGGTTAGGGTGAGGGTAAGGGTTAGAATTAACATTAGGGTTAGGGTGAGGTTTAGGGTGAAATTTAGGGTTAGGGTGAGGGTGAGGTTTAGGGTTAGGGTGATGGTTAAGTTTAGGGTCAGGGTTAATGTTAGGGTTAGGGTTAGCGTGAGGGTGAGGGTGATGATGAGATTTAGAGTTAGGGTGAGGTTTAGGGCTAGGGTTAGGGTGAGAGTTACGGTTAGGCTTAGGGTGAGGTTTAGGGTTAGGTTTATGGTGAGGCTGAGGGTGAGGGGTAGGGTTAGGGTTGAGAGAGTGTGAGGGCTAGGGTGAGTGTGAGGGTTAGGGTTAGGGTTGGGGTGAGGATTATGGTGTGGGTGAGGGTTAGTGTTAGGGTGAAGGTTAGGGTTAGGTTTAGGGTGAGGTTTAGGGTTAGGGTTAGTGTGAGGGCTAGGGTGAGGGTGAGGGTTTGTGTTAGGGATAGGTGACGATTAGGGTTAGAGTTACGGTTAGGGTCAAGTTGAGGGTGAGGTTGAGTGTAGGTTTAGCATTAGGGTTAGGGTGAGGGTGAGGGTTAGGGTTAGGGTTAGGGTGATAGCTAGGGTGAGGTGAGGCTTAGGTTTAGGGTCAGGGATAGAGTGAGGATTAGGGGTAGGGTTAGAGTTAGGGTGAGGGTTAGGTTGAGGGTGAGGTTTAGCGTTAGCATTAGGGTTAGGGTTAGTATTAGGTTGAGGGTTAGTGATAGGTTTAGGTTTAACTTGAGGGTGAAGGTGAGGTTGAGCCTTAGAGGTAGAGTGAGGGTTAGGTTTAGGATGAGGGTTAGGGTCAGTGTTAGGGTGAGTGTGATGGTGAGGGTTAGGGTTAGGGTGAGAGTGAGTGTGAGGGTGAGTGTTAGGGTTATCATTAAGGTTAGGGTGAGGTTGAGGTTTAGTGTTAGGGTTAGGATGAGGTTTAGGTTTACGGTGATGGTTAGGGTTAGTGTGAGGGTTAGTTTAAGGGTTAGGGTTAGTGTTAGTGTGAGGGTAAGTGTTAGTGTGAGGTTTAGGATTAGGGTGAGGTTTAGGGTTAGGGTTAAGTTTAGGATTAGAATGAATGAGGGTGATGTTTAGGGTTAGAGTTAAGATTAGGGTGAGGGTTAGAGTAAGGGTTAGTGTTAGGGTTAAGGTTATGGTGAGGTTTAGGTTGGTGGTTAATGTTAGGGTTAGGGTTAGGATTAGGATTAGGGATAAGGTGAGGGTGAGTGTGAGGGTTAGGGTTAGGGTTAGGGTTAGGATAAGAGTTATGGTGAGGGTGAGGGTGAGGGTTAGGCTTAGGGTGAGGGTTGGAGTTAGTGTTAGAGTCAGGGTTAGGGTTAGGGTTAGGATTAGGCTTAGGGTTAGGGCATGGGCTAGGGTGAGGGTGAGGTTTAGGGTCATGGTTAGTGTGAGGTTTAGTGTGAGGGTTAGTGTGAGGGTTAGGTTTAGGGTTAGTGTTAGGGTTAGGGTTGGGGTTAGGGATAGGCTTAGTGTTAGGCGGAGGGTTTGGGTGAGGGTGAGGTTTAGGGTTAGGGTGAGGATGAGGTTTGGGGTTAGAGTTAGCATTAGGGTGAGGGTTAGTGTTAGGGTTAGGGTTAGTGTTACAGTTAGGGTTAGAGTGAGTGTTAGGGTTAGGGTTAGACAGGGTGAGGGTGAGGGTTAGTGTTAGCGTTACTGTGAGGTTTAGGTTGAGTGTGAGGGTTACAGTTAGTCTTAGGCTTAGGCTTAGTTTTAGGCCGCGCATGAGTGTGAGGGAGAGGGTTAGGGTTAGGATGAGGGTTAGGGTTTTAGGGTTATGGTGAGGTTTAGGATGAGGTGTAGGGTTAGAATTAGGGTTAGGGTGAGGGCTAGAGTCAGGGAGAGGGTTAGGGTTAGCATTAGGGTAAGGTTTAGGGTTAGGGTCAGGGTTACGTTGAGGGTGAGGGTTTGGGTTAGGGTGAGGGTTAGGGTTAGTGTTAGGGTGAGGGTGAGGGTTAGGATTAGGTTTAGGGTTAGGGTTATTGTTAGTTTTATGGTTAGGGTTAAGTTTACAGTGAGGGTGAGGGGGAGGTTGAGGGTTAGGTTTAGGGTTAGGGTTAGGGTGAGGGTGAGGGTTAGATCAGGGTGAGGGTTAGGGTGAGGGTTAGGGTTACGGTGAGTGTGAGGGTTAGGGTTAGGGTTAGGCTGAGGTTTAGGTTTAGGGTTAGGGTTAGGGTGAGGGTGAAGTTTAGGGTTAGAGTTATGCTTAGGGGAAGGGTTAGGTTGAGGTTTAGGGTTAGGGTTAGGGTTAGGTTTAGAATTAGGGTTACAGTCAGGGTGAGGGTGTGGATTAGGGTTAGGGTTAGGCTTAGGCTTAGGATTAGGCTGAGGGTGATAGTGGGGATGAGGATTAGTTTTGAGTGATGGTTAGGGTTATGGTTAGGTTGAGGGTTAGGATGAGGGTTAGGGTTAGGATTAGTGTTAGGGTGAGGGCTAGGATGAGGGTGATGTTTAGGGTTAAGGGTAGGCTTAGTCTTAGGGCTAGGCTGAGGCTGAAGGTGAGGGTGAGGTTTAGGGTTAGGGTGATGTTTAGTGTTACAGTTAGGGTGAGGGTTAGGATGAGGAGTAGGGTTAGGGTGAGGGTTAGTTTGAAGGGGACAGTAAGGGTAAAGTTGAGGGTTAGGCTGAGGGTGAGTGTTATGGTAATGGTGAAGGTTTGGGTTAGGGTGAGGTTTAGGGCGAGGGTTAGGGTTAGGGTTAGGGGGAGGGTGAGGGTTAGATTGAGTATTAGTGTTAGGGTTAGTGTGAGATTTAGGGTGAGGATGAGGGTTAGGGTTAGGATGAGGGCTAGGGTGAGGGTGAGGTTTAGGGTTAGGGTTAGGGTGAAGTTTAGGGTTAGTTTGATGATTAGGGTCAGTGTGAGGTATAGTTTTAGGTTTAGGCTTAGTGTTATGTTGAGGGTTAGTGTTAGGGGGATGGTTAAGGTTAGGGTGAGGGTTATGTTTAGGGTGAGTGTTAGGGTTAGGGTTAGGGTTATTGTTAGGATTAAGGTTAGGGTTACATTTTCGGTGAGTGTGAGGGTGAGGTTTAGGGTTAGAGTTAAGGTGCGGTTTAGGGTTACGCTTAGGATTAGAGTTAGAGTTAGGGTGAGGTTGAGGTTTAGGATTATAGTTACGGTTAGTGTTAGGTTTATGGTTAGGGTGTGGGTTAGGGTTACGGTTATGGTTAGGCTTAGGCTTAGGCTTAGGCCGAGCTTGAGGGTTAGGGTTAGGGTGAGGGTTAGGGTTAGGGTTAGGGTTAGGGGTAGGATGAGATTTAGGGTTAGGGTTACGCTTAGGGTTATGTTTAGGGTTAGGATTAGGGTTAGGGTTATGTTTAGGGTTATAGTTAGGGTTAGGGTGAGGGTTAGGGTTAGGGTTTAGGTTAGGGTGAGCGTGAGGGTAAGGATTAGCATTAGGGTTAGGGTTAGGGTTAGGTTAAGGGTTAGGGTTATGAGTAGGGTTAGTGTTAGGGTTAGGTTTAGGTTTATGGTGAGGGTTAGAGTTAGGGTTAGGGTTGTTGTTAGTGTTATGTTTAGGGTTTAGATTGCGGTGAGGGTGAGGCTTAGGGTGAGGGTTATGGTTATGGTTAGGGTTAGGGTGAGTGTGAGGGTTAGCGTTAGTATTAGGCTTATGCTTAGGCCTAAGCCCAGCTTGGGGGTGAAGGTGAGGGTTAGGGTTAGGGTGACGGTTAGGGTTAGGATAATGGTTAGGGTTATGGCGAGGTTGAGGGTTAGAGTTAGGGTGAGTTTTAAGTTTAGGGTGTAGTTTTAGGTTAGTGTGAGGGTTGGGTTAGGGTTAAGGTTAGTTTTATGGTGAAGGTAAGTGTTAGGGTGAGGTTTAGGGTTAGGGTGAGGTTTAGGGTTAGAGTTAGGGTTAGGGTGAGGGTTAGGTTTAGGGTTAGTGTTAGTGTTAGGGTTAGGGTTAGGTTTAGGGTGGGTGTGAGTGTTAGGGTTAGGGTTAGGATTAGGGTAACATGAGGGTGAGTGTGAGGGTTAGGGATAGGGTTAGGATTAGGATAAGAGTTATGGTGAGGGTGCGGGAGAGGGTTAGGGTTAGGGTGAGGGTTGGGGTTAGGGTTAGAGTGAGGGTTAGGCTGAGGGTTATGATTAGGCCTAGGGTTAGGGTATGGGCTAGGGTGAGGGTGAGGGTTAGGGTCAGGGTTAGAGTGAGGGTTAGAGTGAGGGTTAGGTTTAGGGTTAGTGTTAGGCTTAGGGTTGGGGTTAGGCCTAGGCTTAGTGTTAGGCGGAGGGTAAGGTTGGGGGTGGGGTTTAGGGTTAGTGTGCAGGTTAGGTTTAGGGTTAGTGTTAGTGTTAGGGTGAGGGTTAGTGTGAGGGTTCGGTTAGGGTGAGTGTTACTTTTAGGGTTAGGGTGAGGGTGAGTGTGAGAGTAAGGGTTAGTCTTAGTCTAAGGCTTAGGCTTAGTCTGAGCCTAAGGGTGAAGGTGAGGGTGAGGGTTAGGGTGATGGTTAGGGTTAAGGTGAGGGTTATGGACAGGGTGAGGGTTAGGGTTATTGTTAGGATTAGGGTTAGGTTTAAAGTTACTGTGAGGGTGAGGGTTAGGGTTAGGGTTAGGGTGAGGTTTAAATTTAAGGATAGGGTTAGAGTTAGCATTAGGGTAAGGGTGAGGTTTAGGGTTACAGTTAGAGTTAGTGTTAGGGTTAGGGTGAGTGTTAGGGTGAGGGTTAGGGTTATGGTTAGGCTTAGGCTCAGGCTTAGGCCGAGCATGAGGGTGAGGGTTAGGGTTAAGGTTAGTGTGAGGGTTAGTGTTAGGGTTAGGTTGAGGGTTAGGATGAGGTTTAGGGTTAGGTTTAGGTTTAGGTTCATGGTTAGGGTTAGGGTTAGGGTTAGGGTTAGGGTTAGGGCGCGGGTTAGGGTTAGGGTGTGGGTTAGGGTGAGGTTGAGGGTGATGATTAGTGTTAGTGTTAGTGTTAGGGTTAGGGTTTTAGTGTTATGTTTAGGGTTAGGTTTAGGGTTACAGTGAGGGTTATGGTTAGGTTTAGGGTTAGGATTATTGTTAGTGTTATGTTTAGGGTTAAAGTTGCGGTGAGGTTGAGGCTGAGGGTGAGGTTTCTGGTTAGTTTTAGGGTTAGGCTTAGTGTTAGGGTTAGGGTTAGGCTTAGTGTTATGGTTAGGGTTAGGGTGAGGTTTAGGGTTAAGGTTAGAATTAGGATTAGGGTTAAAGTGAAGGTGAGTTTGAGGATTAGGATTAGGTTTACGCTTAGGATTATTGTTAGGGTGAGGGTGAGGGTGAGGATTAGGGTTAGGGTGAGGGTTGGGATTAGGGTTAGAGTGAGGGTTAGGGTGAGGGTTAGGCTTAGGCTTAGGGTTAGGGTATGGGCTAGGGTGAGGGTGAGGTTTAGGGTTAGGGTTAGGGTGAGGTTAGGGTGAGGGTTAGGGTTAGGGTTAGGGTTAGTTTTAGGGTTCGGGTTGGGGTTAGGTTTTGGCTTAATATTAGGCAAAGGGTTAGTGTGAAGTTGAAGGTTAGGGTTAGTGTGAGGTAGAGGTTTAGGGTTAGAGTTAGGGGGAGTGGGAGCGTTAGGCTTAGGATTAGGGTTAGGTTGATGGTGAGGGTGTGGTTTAAGGTAAGTTTTAAGGTTAGGCTTAGGGTTAGGCTGAGGTTGAGGTTGAGGGTGAGGGTTAGGGTTAGGGTGAGGCTGAGGGTAAGGGTTAGGGTTAGGGTTAGAATTAGGGGTAGGGTAAGGGTTAGGGTGAGGGTGAGGGTTAACCTTAGGTTTAGGATTAGGGTTAGGGTGAGTGTGAGGTTTAGGTTTAGGGTTAGGGTTAGAGTTAGGATAAGGGTTAGGGTGAGGGTGAGTGTGAGGGTTAGGTTTAGGGTTAGCCTTAGACTTAGGGTTAGGCTGTGGGTGAGGTTGGGTGTGAGGATTAGGGTTAGGATGATGGTTAGGGTTACAGTTAGGGTGAGGTTTAGGATGTGGTTTAGGGTTAGGGTGAGGATGATGGTAAGGGTAAAGGTGTGGTTTAGGCTGAGGGTGAGGGTTAAGATAAAGTTGAGAGATAGGGTTAGGTTTAGGGTTAGTGTAAGGGTTAGGGTTAGTTTTAGGTTGCGGTTGAGGGTGAGGGTTAGGTTGACATTTAGGGTTAGGGTTAGGGTTATGGTGAGGGTTACAGTGAGGGTTAGGTTTAGGGGTAGGGTAGGGGTTAGGGGGAGGGTGAGGGGTAGGATTAGGGCTAGGGTTAGGGTTATGGTGGTGGTTAGAGTTAGGGATAGGTTTAGGGTTAGAGTTACAGTTAGAGTGGAGGTTAGTGTGAGGGTGAGGAATAGGGTTAGGTTTAGGGTTAGGGAGAGCTTAAGGGTTACTGTGAGAGTTAGGGTTACGGTTAGCGTTATGGTTAGGGATAGGGTGAGGGTGAGGGTGAGGTTTCTGTTGAGAATTAGTGATAGGGTTAGGCTAGGGGTTAGGGTGAGGGTTAGTGTAATGTTTAGGCTTAGCCTTAGGGTGAGGGTGAGGGTTAGGATTAGGGTTACGGTTAGGGTTTGGGTTAGGGTTATTGTTAGGGTTAGGGTTAGGGTTAGGGTGATGGTGAGGGTGAAGGTGAGGGTTACAGTTAGGGTTAGGTTTAGGATGAGTGCTAGGTTGACGGTTACGGTTAGGTTTAGGGTGAGGGTTAGGGTTAGTTTGAGTGTTAGGGTTAGGGTTAGGTGAGGGGAGGGTAAGGGTTATGGTGAAGGTTACGGTGAGGTGAGAGTGAGGATTAGGGTAAGGGTTAGGGTTATGGTCAGGGTTAGGATGAGGGTTAGGTTTTGGTTGAGGGTTAGGATGAGGCTGAGGTTTATGGGGTGGGTTAGAGTTAGGGTTAGTGTTAGTGTGAGGGTAAGGGTTAGGGTGAGTGTTTCGGTTAGGGTGAGGGTTAGGGTTAGGATTAGGGTTATGATGAGGGTGAGTGTGAGGGTTAGGGTTAGGCTTAGGCTTAGGCTTACAGATAGGCTGAGGGTGAGGGTGGGAGTGAGGATTAGGGTTAGGATGATGGTTAGGGTTTCGGTTAGGGTGAGGTTTAGGATGAGGTTTAGGGTTAGGGTGAGGATGATGGTAAGTGTAAAGGTGTCGTTTAGGCTGAGGGTGAGGGATAAGATAAGGTTGAGGGTTAGGGTTAGGGTTAGGGTTAGTGTAAGGGTTAGGGTTAGGTTTTGGGTGCGGTTGAGGTTGAGGTTTAGGTTATCATTTAGGGTTAGGATTAGGGTTATGTTGAGGGTTATAGTGAGGGTTAGGTTTAGGGGTAGGGTAGGGGTTATGGTTAGGGTGAGGGGTAGGGTTAGGGTTAGGGTTAGGGTGATGGTTAGAGTTAGAGATAATGTTAGGGTTAGAGTTACGGTTAGAGTGAAGGTTAGTGTGAGGGTAAGGAATAGGGTTAGGTTTAGGGTTAGGGTGAGCTTAACGGTTAGTGTGAGGGTTAGGGTTAGCGTTAGCGTTATGGTTAGGGATAGGGTGAGGGTGAGGGTGAGGTTTATGGTGAGAGTTAGTGATAGGGTTAGGCTAGGGGTTAGGGTTCGGGTTAGGGCTAGGGTGAGGGTTAGGGTGAGGGTTAGGATGAGAGTGATGGTTAGGGTAATCGTGAGTGTTAGGGTGATGGTTAGAGTGAGGGTTAGGGTAAGGGTTAGGCTTAGGGTGAAGTTGAGGGTTAGGTTTTGGGTGAGGGTGAGTGTTAGTGTTATGTTTAGGATTAGCCTTACGGTGAGGGTGAGGGTTAGGATTAGGGTTAGGGTTAGGGTTTAGGTTAGGATTATTGTTAGGTTTAGGGTTAGGGTTAGGGTGAGGGTGAGGGTGAAGATGAGGGTTATGGTTAGGGTTAGGTTTAGGATGAGTGCTATGTTGAGGGTTACGGTTAGGTTTAGGGTGAGGGTTAGGGTTAGTGTGAGTGTTAGGGTTAGGGTTAGGGTGAGGGTAAGGGTTATGTTGAGGGTTACAGTGAGGGTGAGGATTAGAGTAAGGATTAGGGTTATGGTGACGGTTAGGTTGAGGGTTAGGTTTTGGTTGAGGGTTAGGATGAGTCTGAGGTTTATGGGGTGGGTTACGGTTAGGGTTAGTGTTAGCATGAGAGTTAGTGTGAGGGTAAGGGTAGGGTGAGTGTTAGGGTTAGGTTGAGGGTGAGGGTTAGGGTTAGGATTAGGGTGAGGTTAAGGGTTATTGTGAGTAATAGGGTTAGGTTGAGGGTTAGGGTGAGGGTGAGCTTTAGGGTTAGGGTTAGGCTGAGGTTGAGGGTGAGGGTTAGGGTTAGGATTTGGGTTAGGGTTAGGATGAGGGTTAGGGATAGGAATATTGTTAGGGTTAGGGTGAAGGTGAGGGTTATGTTTATCTTTAGGGTTAGGGCTATGGTTAGGCTGAGGTGAGCGTGAGGGTTAGTATTTGTGTGAGGGTTAGGGTTAAAATTAAGGTTAAGGAGAGGGTTAGGTTTAAAGTTAGGGAAAGTATGAGGTTTAGGGTAAAGGGTAAGGTTGGGTTTAGGGTTAGGGTTAGGGTTAGTGTCAGGGTTAGGTTCAGGGTTAGGTTTAGAGTTAGGTTGTGGTTAAGGGTTAGGGTGAGAGTTAGGGTGAGGGTAAGGGTTAGGTTTAGGGTTAGGGTTAGGGTGAGGGTTAGGGTGAGGGTTATAGTGTTAGGGTTAGGATTAGGGTGAGTGTTAGGGTGAGGGATAGGGTGAGGGTTAAGTTGAGGGTAAGAGTTCAGGTGAGGATTAAAGTGAGGGTGAGACTTAGGGTTAGGGTTAGGGTGAGGGGTAGGGTGAGTTGTAGGATTAGTGTTAGGGTTAGGGTAAGATTTAGGCTGCGGGTTTTGCTTAGTGGTATGTTTAGGTTTAGGGTCAGGATTAGGTTGAGGTTGAGGGTTTGGGTTAGGGTAAGTGTAAGGATTAGGTTGAGGGTTGGGGTTAGGTTGAGGGTTATGGTGAGGGCTAAGGTGAGGGTGAGGGTTAGGGTTAGGGTTAGGGATAAGGTGATGATTAGGGTTAGGTTTAGGTTTAGGGTTAGGGTAAGGGTTAAGGTGAGGTTTAGTGTTAGGGGAATGGAGAATGTTAGGTTTAGTGTTAGGGTGAGATGTAGGTTTAGTGTGAGGGGTAGGGTTAGGTATAGGGTTAGAGTTAAGGTGAGGGTAAGTGTTCGGGTGAGGGTTAGGATGATGGTGAGGGTTAGTTTGAGCATTAGGGTTAGGGTCACGCTTAGGTTTAGCTTTAGGTTTAGGGTGAGTATTAGGGTTAGTGTGAGGGCTAGGGTGAGGTTCAGGGTAAGGGTTAAGGTGAGGGTTAGGTTGAGGTTGAGGGTTACGGTATGGGTGAGCTTTAGGGTCAGGGTTAGGGTTAGGATTAGGTTGAGTGATAGGCAGAAGGTTAGAGTTAATATTAGGATTAGGGTGAGGATGAGGGTGAGGGTTAATATTAGGGTGAAGTTAAGGGTTATTGTGAATATCAGGATTAGGTTGAGGGTTAGGGTGAGTGTGAGGGTTAGGGTTAGGCTGAAGGTGAAGATGAGGTTTAGGGTTAGGGTTTGGGTTAGGGTTAGGATGAGGGTTAGGGTGAGGAGTACGGTTAGGGTTAGGGTGAGGGTGAGGGTTAGGTTTAGCTTTAGGGTTAGCGTTAGGGATAGGCTGAGGGTGTGGTTGAGGGTTAGGGTTAGGGTTAGGTTGAGGGTTAGGGTTACGGTTAGGGTGAGGGTGAGGGTGAGGTTTAGGGTTAGGGTTTTTGTTAGGCTGGGGGTGAGGGTGAGGGTGAGTGTTAGGGTTGGGGTTAGGTTGAGGGTTAAGGTTAGGGTGATTGTTAGGGTGAGGGTGACTATAACGGTTAGGGTGATGATTAGGGTGAAGTGAGGGTTAGATTTAGGGATATGGTTAGGGTGAGGGTTTGTTTTAGGGTGAGGGTTAGGTTGCATGTGAGGGTTAGGGTTAGGGTTAGGTTTAGGATGAGGGTTAGGGTTGGTGAGAGGGTTAGGGTGAGGGTGAGGGTTAGGGTTAGCATTAGGGTTAGGATGAGGGTGAGGGATAGGGTTAGGTTAGGCTGAGGGTGAGGGTGAGTGTGAGAGTGAAGGTTAGGGTTGGTGTTAGTTTTAGTGTTAGGGTTAGGGTGAGGGTTAGGGTGAGGGTTAGGTTGTGGGTAAGTTTTAGAGTGAGGGTTAGAATGACGGTGAGGGTTAGGGTTAGGGTGAGTGTAAGGGTTAGTGTGAGGGTTAGGGTGAGTTTGATGGTTAGGGTTAGCATTAGGGTTAGGGTGAGCGATAGGGATAGGTTTAGGGTTAGTGTTAGGGTGAGGGTGAGGGTTAGGGTGAGGCTGAGTGTGAGGTTGAGGGTTAGGATTATGGTTAGGGTGAGGGTGAGGGTGTAGGTGAGGGTTAAGGTTAGGATTAGTGTTAGCATTAGGGTTAAGCTGAGGGTGAGGGTGAGGGTTTGGTTTAGGTTTAAGGTGAGGGTTAGGGTTAGTGTGAGGGTTAGGGTGAGTGGGAGGGTTAATGTTACGGTTAGGGTGAGTGTTAGTGTGAGGGTTAGGGTTAGGGTTAGGATTATTGTTAGGTTTAGGGTTAGGGTTAAGGATAGGGTTAGGGTTAGGTTGTGGATAAGTGTTAGAGTGATGGTTAGGATGAGGGTTAGTGTTAGTTTGAGGGTTAGAGTTAGGGTTAGGGTTAGGGTGAGGGTTAGGGTTAGTGTGAGCGTTAGAGTTAGGGTTAGGGCTAGGATGAGGGTAAGGCTTAGGTTAGGTTTAGGGTGAAGATAAGGGTTAGTGTGAGGGTTATTGTTTGGTTTAGGGTAAGGTTTATGGTGAGGTCTATTGTGAGGTTGAGGGTTAGGGTGAGGCTGAGCGTGAGGGTGAGCGTTTCGGTTAGGTAAGGGTTATGATTAAGGTTAGGGTGAGGATTAGGGTGAGGGTCAGGGATAGGATGAAGTTTAGGGTTAGAGTGATGGTTAGGGTTAGTGTGAGGTTTAGGGTTAGGGTTAGGGTTAGGGTGAGGTTTAGGGTTCGGTTTTGCATTAGGGTTAGTGTGAGGGTTAAGGTGTTTTTGAGGGTTAGGGGTAGGGTTAGGGTTAGTGTTAGGGTGAGGGTGAGGGTTAGTGTTAGGGTTAGGATGAGGGTTAGGATAAGGGGTAGGGTTAGGATTAGGGTGAATGTTAGGATTAGGGTGACGGTTAGGTTAATGGTAAGGGTTAGGGTTAGGGTGATGTTAAGGATTAGGGTGAGGCTTAGGGTTAGTGTTAGTTTTAGGGTGATGGTTAGGTTTAAGGTTGAGGGTGAGGGTGAGGATGAATGTTAGGGTTAGGGTAATGATTAGTGTTAGGGTTAGTTTGAGGATTAGGGTGAGGTTTTGGGTTAGGGTGACTGTTAGGGTTAGGCTGAGTTTTAGGTTTAGGGTTAGGGTGAGGGTTAGGATTAGTGTGATGTTTAGGGTGAGGGTTAGGGTGAAGTTGAAGTTTAGGGTGAGCATGAGAGTTAGGGTTAGGGTTAGGGTGAGGTTTAGGTTTAAGGTTAGTGTTAGGTGAGGATTACAGGGAGGGATAGGGTTAGGGTTAGGGTGAGAGTTAGTATTAATGTGTGGGTTAGGGTTATGGTTAGGGTGAGGGTAAGGTTAGGGTTAGGTTTAGGGTGAGGTTGAGGATTAGGGTTAGGGTTATGGTGAGGGTTAGGGTGAGGGTTAGGGTTAGGTTCAGAGTTATGTTTAGGGTGAGGGTTTCAGTGAGGGTTAGGGTTAGGGCTAGGGTGAGGGTAAGGTTTAAAGTGAGGGTTAGAGTGAGGGTGAGGGTTAGGGTTAGGTTTAGGGTGAGGGGTAGGGTGAGGGTTAGGGTTAGGGTGATTGAGAGGCTTAGGGTGACGCTTTTGGTTAGTGTTAGGGTTAGTGTTAGGGTTAGGGTGAGGATGATGGTGAGGGTTATTGTTAGTGTTAGGGTGAGGTCTAGGGTGAGGGTGAGTGTTAAGGTTAGGGTTAGAGTTAGGGATAAGGAGAGGATTGGTGAGGGTAAAGGTTAGGGTGAGGGTTTGGGTGAGGGTGAATGTTAGGGTTAGCATTAGGGATAGGGTGAGGGTTAGAGTGTGGGTAAGGGTTTGGGTAAGTGTTTGGGTGAGCGTGAGGGTGAGGTTTAGGGTTAGGGTTTTTGTTAGGCTGAGGGTGAGGGTGAGGGTGAGTGTTAGGGTTGGGGTTAGGGTGAGGGTTACGGTTAGTGTGATTGTTAGGGTGAGGGTGACTGTTAGGGTTAGGGTGATGGTTAGGGTGAAGTGAGGTTTAGGGTTAGAGATAGGGTTAGGGTGAAGGTTTGTGTTAGGGTGAGGGTTAGGTTGCATGTGAGGGTTAGGGTTAAGGTTCGGTTTAGGATGAGGGTTAGGGTTGGTGAGGTGTTTTGGGTTACGGTGAGGGATAGGGTTAGCCTTAGGGTAAGGATGAGGTTGAGGTTTAGGGTTAGGTTAGGCTGAGGGTGAGGGTGAGGGTGAGGGTTAGGGTTGGTGTTAGTGTTAGAGTTAGGGTTAGGGTGAGGGATAGGGTGAGGGTTAGGTTGTGGGTAAGTGTTAGAGTGAGGGTTAGAATGAGGGTGAGGTTTAGGGTTAGGGTGAGGGTAAGGGTTCGGTTGAGGTTTAGGTTGAAGCTGAGGGTTAGGGTTAGCATTAGGGATAGGTTGAGCGATAGGAATAGTGTTATGGTTAGGGTTAGTGTAAGGGTGAGGTTTAGGGTGAGGCTGAGGTTGAGGTTGAGGGTTAGGAATAGGGTTAGGGTGAGGGTGAGGGTTTGGGTGAGGATAGGGTTAGGATTAGTGTTAGCGTTAGGGTTAGGCTGAGAGTGAGCTTGAGGGTGAGGGTGAGGGTTAGGTTTAGGTTTAAGGAGAGGGTTAGGGTTAGTGTGATGGTTAGGGCGGTAGAGGGTGAGGGTTACGGTTAGGGTGAGTGTTTGTATGAGGGTTAGGGTTAGGATTAGGTTTAGGTGAGGGTTAGGGTGAGGGTCAAGGTTAATGGTAGGGTTAGGTTGAGGGTGAGGTTTAGGGTGAGGGGTAGGGTTAGGGTTAGGATGAGGGTAAGGATTAGGGTGAGGTTTAGGGTGAGGGTGAGGGTTAGGGTTAGGATGAGGGTAACGGTTAGTGTGAGGGTTAGAGTTAGGGTTAGGTTTAGGGTGAGTGTAAGGCTTAGGGTTAGGTTTATGGTGAAGGTGATTGTTAGTGTGAGGGTTATTGTTAGGTTTAGGGTAAGGTTTATGGTGAGGTCTAATGTGAGGTTGAGGGATAGGGTGAGGGTGAGGGTGAGCGTTTCGGTTAGGTAAGGGTTAAGAGGGTTAGGGTGAAGATTAGGGTGAGGGTCAGGGATAGGATGAAGTTAATGGTTAAAGTGATGGATAGGGTTATGGTGAGGTTTAGGGTTTGGGTTTGCATTAGGGTTAGGGTGAGGGTTAGGGTGTTTTGAGGGTTAGTGGTAGGGTTAGGGTTAGTGTTAGGGTGAGGGTTAGGGTTAGGGTTTGGGTTAGGATGAGGGTTAGGGTAAGGGGTAGGGTTAGGGTTAGGGTGAATGTTAGGATTTGGGTGAAGGTTAGGTTAAGGGTAAGGATTAGGGTTAGGGTGAGATTAAGGATTAGGGTGTGGGTGAGGGTTAGTGTTAGGTTTAGGGTGATGGTGAGGGTGAGGGTTAGGGCTAGGTTTAGGCTTAGTTTGAGGGTTAGGATGAGGGTTTTGTTTAGTGTTCGTGTTAGGGTTAGCATGAGGTTTAGGGTTAGTGTGAGTGTTAGGGTGAGGGTGAAGGTGAGGGTAAGTGTTATGGTGAGGGTGATGGTGAGGGTTAAAGTTCGGGCTAGGGCTAGGGTGATGGTTAGGGTTAATGTTATGTTTAGGGTGAGGGCGAGGGTGAGGGTGAGTATTAGGGTGAAAATGAGGGGTAGGGTGAGGGTTTTGGTTAGGAAGAATTAGGGTTAGGGTTAGGGTGAGGATTAGGGTGATGGTTAGGGTTAGGATGAATGTTAGGGTTAGGGTGAGCATTAGGGTTAGGGTTAGGGATAGGGTGAGGCTTAGGGTGAGGGTGAGGGTTAGGGTGAGAGTGAGCGTGAGGGTTCGGGTAAGGTTCAGGGTTCGAGTTTGGGCTAGTGTTAAGTTTAGGGTGAGGGTTAGGGTGACGGTGAGGGTTAGGATTAGGGTTAGGTTGAGGGTTAGGGTCAGGTGTAGGTTTAGGTTTAGGGAGAGGGTTAGGGTTAGGGTGAAGGTTAGCGTTAGTTTGAGGGTTAGGGTGAAGGTGAGTTTGAGGTTGAGGGTTAGGGTGAGGGTGATGGTGATGGTGAGGGATAGGGTTAGGTTTCGGGTTAGGTTTATGGTGAGGGTTAGGGTTAGGGTGAGGGTGAGTGTGAGGGTTAGGGTTAGCGTTAGGGTGAGGGTGAGGGTTAGGTTGTGGGGTAGGGTTAGGGAGAGCATAAGGTTTAGGGTTAGGGTGAGTGTTAGGGTTAGGTTAGGGTTAGGGTGAGGGTGAGGGTGAGGGTTAGGGTTAGGGTTAGGGTTAGGGTGAGTGTGATGCTGAGGATTAACGTTAGGGTTAGTGTGAGGTTAAGTGTTAGGGTGAGGATTAGGGTGAGGGTTAGGGTTCGCACAAGGTTTAGAGTGAGGTTTAGGGTTAGGGTTAGTGTTACGGTAAGAGTTAGGGTTAGGGTAAGAGTTAGGGTTAGGCTTAGAGTTAGGGTTAGGGTTAGGCTTAGGGTTAGGGTTAGGGTAAGGGTTAGGTTTAAGGTTAGTTTAAGTTTAGGGTTAGCGTGAGGTTTAGGGTTAGGGTGATGTTTAGGGTGACGGTGAGGGTTACGGTGAGGGTGAGGTTGAGTGGGAGGGTGACGGTGAGGGTTAGGGTTAGGGTTAGGTTTAGTGTGAGGATTAGGCTGAGGGTGAGGGTGAGGGTTAGGCGTAGGTTGAGGATTAGGGTTAGGGTTAGGTTTAAGGTGAAGGTTAGGGTGAGAGGTAGCGTTTGGGTTAGGATGAGGGTTAGGCTCACTGTGAGGTTTACGGTTAGGGTTTGGGTTAGTGTGAGGACAAGGTTTAGGGTGAGGGTTAGGTTGAGACTGAGGGTTAGGGTTAGCTTTAGGGTAGGGTGAAGATTAGGTTGGGGGTAGGGTGAGGGTTGGTGTTCGGGTTAGGGTTGGGTGAGTGTTAGGGTGACCGTAAGGGTTAGGGTGAGGGTTAGGTTGAGGGTGAGGGATAGGGTTATGGTGAGGGTAAGGGTTAGGTTTAGGGTGAGAGTGAGGGTTAGGGTAAGGGTAAGGGTTAGGGTCAGGGTTAGGTTGAGGGTGAGGGTTAGGGTTAGCATTAGGGTTAGGGTTATGGTTAGGTTGAGTGTTAGGGTTAGGGTTAGGGTTAGGGTGCAGGTTAGGGTGAGGCTGAGGGTGAGGGTGAGGGTGAGGGTTAAGGTTAGGGTTAGGTTTAGGGTGAGGGCAAGGGTGAGGGTGATGTTTTTGTTTAGGAAAGGTTTAGGGTTAGGTTTAGTGTGAGGATTAGTGTGGGGGTGAGGTTTAAGGTGAGGGTTAGGGTTAGGGTTAGGGTGAGGGTTAAGGTTAGGGTGATGTTTAGTGTGAGGGTGAATGTGAGAGTGAGGGCTTTGGTGAGGGTTTGGGTTAGGGTGAGGGTTAGGGTTAGGGTTACGGTTTGGGTTAGTGTGAGGGTAAGTGTTATATTGACAGTTAGCTTGAGGGTGAGTGTTAGGGTTAGGTTTAGGCTTAGGGTGAGGGTTCGGGTTAGGGTTAGGATGAGGTTTAAGGTGTGGGCTAGGGTGATGTTTAGGGTTAGGGTTAGGGTTTCGGTTAGGGTGAGGAGAAGGGGTAGGGTGAGGGTTAGGGAGAGGGTGAGGGATAGGATTATGGTGAGGGTAAGTGTTAGGCTGAGTCTTAGGTTGAGAATGAGCATTTGTCTTAGCACAGGGTTGGGTTGAGGGTGAGGGTTAGGGTTAGGCTGATGGGTAGTTTTAGGGTTAGGGTTAGGTTTAGGGTGAGGTTAAGGGTTAGGGTGTGGGTGAGCTTGAGGGTTAGGGTTAGGGTGAGGCTTAGGGTTAGGGTTAGGGATAGGGTTAGGGTGAGGTTTCGGTGAGTGCTAGGGTGAGTGTGAGGGTTAGGTTTAGGGTTAGGGATAGGGTGAGGATTAGGTTTAAGGTTAGGGTTAGGGTTTGGGGTAGGGTTATGGTGAGGGTTAGGGTGAGTGTGAGGGTTAGGGATAGGTTTAGGGATAATGTGAGGATTAGGGTTAGGGTTCTGGTTAGGGTGAGGCTTAGGCTGATGGGTAGGGTTATAGTTAGGTTGAGGGTTAGTTTTAGTGGAAGTGTTAGGGTTGGGTTTAGGGTTAGGGTTAGTGTGAGGACTAGGTTTAGGGTTAGGGGTACTGTTAGGGTTAGGGTTAGGGTGAGGGTAAGGTAAGATTTAGGGTGATTGTGAGGGTAAGGGTTAGGGTTAGTGTTAAGGTTAGGGTGAGGTTTCAGTTTAGTATGAGGTTTAGGGTTAGGGTTAGGGTTAGGTGAATGTGAGGGTAAGGGTTAGGGTGAGGGTTAGGGTGAGGGTGAGGGTTATGATTAGAGTTAGGGTTAGGATTAGGGTTAGGGTGATGTTGAGGTTTAGTGTTAGGGTGAGGGTTAGGCTTATTGTTATGGTTAGGATTCGGTTGAGGGTGAGGGTGAGGGTGAGGGTTAGGGTTAGGTTAGGGTTAGGCTTAGGCTGAAGGTGAGGGTGAGGGTGAGGTTGATGAATAGTGTTAGGGTTAGGGTGAGTGTGACGGCTAGTGTGAGGGTGAGGGCTAGGGTGAGGGTGAGGTTGAGGGTTTCGTTTACTTCAGGGTTAGGATTAAGCTGAGGTTAGGGTTAGAGTGCTGGTTAGGGTTAGGGTGTGGGTGTGGGTTAAGGTTAGGGTGATGTTAAGGGTGAGGGTAAGGGTGAGAGTGAGGGTGAGGTTTAGGGTTAGTGTTAGGATTAGGGTTAATGTGAGGGTGAGGTTTACGGTTAGAGTTAGGGTTGTGGGGAATGTTAAATTGAGGGTCAGGTTTAGGGTTAGTGTTAGGGTTAGGGTTAGCATGAGGGTTAGGTTGAGGTTTAGGGTTAGGGTTAGGGTTAGGGTTAGGATGAGCGTTAGGCTGAGGGTTAGGGTTAGGGTTAGTGTGTGGGTTAGGGTTAGGTTATAGTTAGGGTTAGGGTTCGGTTAGGGTGAAGGTTAGTTTTAGGTTTAGGGTTAGGATAAGGCTTAGGGTGAGGGTTAGGGTTAGGGTTCGTGTGAGGGTTAGGTTTAGGGTTAGGGTTAGGGTGTGGACTATGGTGAGGGTGAGGGTTAGGGTGAGGGTTAGGGTTAGGGTTAGGGTCAGGGGTAGGTTGAGGGTTAGGATTAGGGTAAGGAGTAGGGTTATGCTGAGGGTGAGGGTGAGGTTGTGGGTGAGTGTTAGTGTTAGAGTGAGAATTAGAGTGAGGGTGAGGGGGAGGGGGAGAGTTTGGTTTAGGGTTAGAGTTAGTATGAGGGTGAGGGTTAGGTTTAGGCTGAGGGTGAGGGTGAGGTTGAGGTTGAAGTTTAGCTTTAGGGTGAGGGTTAGGTTTAGGGATATGTTTAGGGTGAGAGTTAGCATTAGGCTTAGGGTTAGGTTTAAGAGTAGTGTCAGGGTTAGTGTGAGGGTTGGGTTTAGGGTTAGGGTTAGGGTTAGGGTGTGGGCTAGGGTTTAGGGTGAGGGTGAGGGTGAGGGTTTAGTTTAGGTAAGGTTTAAGGTAAGGTTAGGATGAGGATTAGGGTGAGGTTGAGGTTTAAGGTGAGGTTTGGAGTTAGGGTGAGTGTTAGGGTTACTGCGAGGTTTAGGCTTACGCTTAGGGTGAGGGTAAGTGTTAGGGTGAGGGTTATGGTGAGGGTGAGGGTTAGGATTAGAGTTAGGGTTAGGGTTAGGGTTAGGGTGAGGGTTAGTGTTAGGGTGAGGGTTAGGGTTGGGGTGAGGGTTAGGTTTAGGTTTAGGGTTGGGATGAGGGTGAGGGTGAGGGTTAGGTTTATGGTTAGGGTTAGGGTTAGTTTTAGGCTGAGGTTGAGAGTGAGGGTGAGGGTGAGTTTGAGTGTTAGAGTTAGGGTTAGGGTGAGGGTGAGGACTAGGGTGAGGGTGAGGGTAAGTCTGAGGGTGAGAGTGAGGGTTTCCTTTATGTCAGGGTTAGGGTTAAGTTGAGGTTAGGGTTAGGGTAAGGGTTATGGTTAGGTTTAGGCTGAGGTTTGGGTGATGTTTAGGGTGAGGGTGAAGGTTGGGGTGAGGGTGAAGGTTAGGGTGAGGGTGAGAGTTAGGGTAAGGGTGAGGGTGAGGGTTAGGATTGGGAATAAGGTTAGGGTTAGGGTTAGGCTGAAGGTGAGGGTGAGGCTGAAGTTTAGGGTTAGGGTTAGGGTTATGGTTAGGGTGAGGGTTATGGTTACTCTGAGGGTTATGATTATGGTTAGGGTTAGTGTGAGGCTGAGGGTAAGGGTTAGAGTGAGGTTTCGGGTGAGGGTGTGGATTAGGGTTAGGGTTAGGATTAGGGTGAGTGGTAGGGTGAGGGTGAGGGTTAGTGTGAGTTGAAGGTTGAGGGTTTCTTTTAGCCAAGGGTTAGGGTTATGGTGAGGAATCGGGTGAGGTTGAGGATTAGGTTTTGGGTTCGGGTTACGGTGTGGGTTAAGACTAGGGTTAGGGTGAAGGTTAGGGTTTGGGTGATGTTTAGTGTGAGGGTTAGGGTTAAGGTGAGGGTGAGTGTTAGGGTGTGGTTGAGGATTAGGGTTAGTTTGAGTGTTAGTGTTAGGTTTAGGATTAGTGTGAGGGTGAAGGTTAGGGGTAGTGTTAGGGTTAGATTGAGGGTTTAGATTAGGGTTAGGGTTAGAGTGAGGGTTAGCGGGAAGGGTAGGGTTAGGGTTAGGGTGCGGGTTAGGGTGAGGGTGAGGGTTAGGGTGAGGGTGTGGGTGAGGCTTAGGGTTAGGTGTAGGGTTAGTTTGAGTTTAAGGGTGAGGCTTAGGTTTAGGAATAGTCTTAGGGTTAGGGTTAGGGTGAGTGTTAGTGTGTGGGTGAGGGTTCCGGTGAGGGTCAGGTTTAGGGTGTGGGTGAGGGTCAAGTTTAGGGTGAGGATGAGTGTTAGAGTTAGGTTTATGGTGAGGGTAAGTTTTAGGGTGAGGTTTAGTGTGAGGCTTAGGGTTAGGGTTAGGGCTAGGGTGACGATTAGGGTTAGGTTTATGGTTAGAGTTAGGGTGAGGGTGAGGGTTAGGGTTAGTATTAGAGTTAGTTAACATGAGCGTGAGGGTTAGGGTTAGGGTTACTTTTTTGGGTAGGGTTACGGTTAGGGTGAGGGTTAGGTTTAGGGTTAGGGTTAGGATGAGTGTTAGGCTGAGGGTTAGGGTTAGGGTCAGGGTAAAGGTTAGGTTGAGGGTTATTGTGAGGGTAAGGGTAAAGGTAAAGGGCGAGGGAGAGGGTTAGGGTTAGGGTGAGGGTTAGGGTTAAAGTAAGGGTTAAGGTGAGGGTTATGGTTAGTTTTAGGGTTAGTGTGAGTGTCAGGGTGAGGGTTAGGTTTAGGTTGAGGGTTAGGTTTAGGGTGAGGGTTAGGTTTAGGGTGAGGGTTTAGGGTTAGGATGAGCACTAGGGAGATGGTGAGGGTTAGAGTCAGGGTGAGGGTTAGGGTGAGGGTGAGGGTTAGGTTGAGAGTTAGGGTTAGGGTGAGTGTTAGGGTTAGGGTGAAGGGTGAGCTGTCGGGATACGGTTAGGGTGAGGGTTAGGGTTAGTGTGAAAGTTAGGGTTAGGGTTAGTGTGAGGATAATGTTTAGGGTGAGGGTTAGTTTGAGGGTGAGGGTTAGGGTGAGCTTTATGGTTAGGTTCAATGTGAGGGTTAGGGTTAAGGTGATTTTTAGGGTGAGGTTGAGGGTTAGTGTGAGGGTGAGGGTGAGGTTGAGGGTTAGGGTTGGGGTGAGGGTGAGGGTGAGGTTAGTTTATGATTATTGTTAGAGTTAGGGTGAGGCTGAGGGTGAGGGGGAAAGTGAGGGTGAGGGTTAGGTTTTGGGCTAGGGTGGGGGTTAGTTTGATAGTGAGGGTTAGTGTGATGCTGAAGGTCAGCGTGATGATGAGGGTTAGAATGAGGGTGAGGGTGAGGTTGAGGGTTAGGGTTAGGATTAGGGTTAGGGTGAGTTTAAGGTTCAGGGTTAGGGTTAGAGTTATTGTTAGGGTTACTGTTAGGGTTAGGATGTGGGTGAGGGTTATTTTAGGGTTAGGGTTAGGGTTAGGATAAGGGTGGGGTTGAGGGTTAGGGTTAGGATTAGGGTTATGGTTAGGGTAAGGCTGAGGGGTAGGGGAGGTTGAGGTTGAGGCTTATGGTTAAGTTTAGTGTTAGGGTGAGGGCTTGGGTGAGGGTGAGGGTTAGGCTGAGGTTGAGGGTGAGGGTTTTGGTTAGGTAAAGATTAGGGTTAGGGTGAGCATTAGGGTGAGGGTGAGGATTAAGCTGAGGTTAGGTTCATGGTGAGGGTTATTGTTAGGGTGGGAGTGAGGGTTAATTTTTGGGTAAGGGTTAGGGTAAGGGTGATGTTTAGGGTGTGGGTTAGGTTTAGGGTGAGGGTTAGGGTTAGGATTAGGAATAGGATGAGGCTTAGGGTTAAGCTGAGGGTGACCATCAGGGTGAGGGTGAAGGTTTGTGTCAGGTTTAGGGTTAGGGTTAGAGTGAGTGTTACAGTTAGTGTGAGGTTTATGGCTACGGTTAGGGTGAAGGTAAGTTTTATGGTGAGGGTAAGGGTTAGGGTGAGGTTTAGGGTGAGTGTGAGGGTTTGTAATAGGTTTGTGTTAGGTTTAGGGTGAGGGTTAAGTTTTGGGTGATGATTAGAATGAGGGTGAGAGTTAGGGTGAGGATTAGGGTTAGGGTGAGGGTTAGTGTTAGGGGTAGGGTTAGGGATAGGTTGAGGGTTAGGGTTAGCGTTAGGGTTAGGGTGAGGGGTAGGGAGAGGGGAAGGGTTAGGTTTAGGATGAAGTTTAGGGTGAGTGTAAAGGTTAGGTTGAGAGTGAGGGTAGGGTTAGGGTTAGGGTTTGGGTTAGAGTTAGCGTGAGTTTGAGGGTGAGGGTTAGGTTTAGGATTAGGGTGAGGGTTAAGGTTAAGTTGAGGGTTAGGGATAGTGTTAGGTTAGGGTAAGGGTTAGAGTGAGTGTTAGGGTTAGGTTTAGGGTTAGAGTTAGGGTGAGGGTGAGCAGAAGGATTAGGTTAGGATTAGGGTTAGGCTGAGGGTGATGGGGAGGGTGAGGGTGAGGGTTAGGTTTAGGGTGAGGTTTAGGTTAGTGTTAGGGTTAGGGTTAGGGTGAGGTTTAAGATTAGGGTAAGGGTTAGGATGAGGGTTAGGCTGAGGGTTAGGGTTAGGGTTAGGGTGAGGTTTAGGGCTAGGTTTAGGGTTAGAATAAGTGTTAGGCTGAGGGTTAGGGTTAGGGTTAGTGTGAGGGTTCGGTTTAGGTTTAGGGTGAGGGTAAATTTTAGGGTGACAGTTAGGGTGAGTGTGAGGGTTAGGGTTAGGGTGACGGTTAGGGTGAAGTTCAGGTTTAGGGTTCAGCTTAGGGTGAAGGTTAAGGTGTGGGTAAGTGTTAGGGTGAGGATTAGGTTTAGGGTTAGGTTTAGGGTGAGTGTTAGGCGGAAGGGTAGCCTTAGGGTTAGGGTGAGGTTTAGGTTTAGTGTGAGGGTTAGGGTTAGGGTTAGAGTGACGATAACGGTTAGGATGAGGTTTAGGGTGAGTGTGAGGATAGGGTTACCATTAGGTTTAGCCTTAGGTTGAGGATGAGTGTTAGGGTTAGGTTTAGGGTTAGGGTGAAGGTGAGGGTGAAGGTTAGTATTAGGGTGAGGTTTAGGGTTAGGGTTAGGGTGAGGGTGAGGTTTAGGTTGAGCGTAAGTGTTACGGTGAGGGTTAGGATGAGGCTGAGGTTTAGGGTTAGCATTAGGGTGAGGGTGAGGGTGAGGGTTAGGGTGAAGTTTTGGTTTAAGGTTAAGGATAGGGTGAGGATTAGGATTAGGGTTAGGTTGAGGGTGAGGGTTAGGGTGAGGGGTAACATTAGAATTTGGGTGAGGGTTAGGTTTAGTGTGAGGGTTAGGGTTAAGGTTAGGATTAGAGTTAGGGTGAGGGTAAGGCTTAGGGTGAGGGTTAGGGTGAGGTTGAGGGTTAGGGTTAGGGTGAGGGTGAGGGTAAGTGTTATTGTGAGGACTAGGGTTAGGGTTAGGGTTAGGGTGAGTGTTAGGCTAATGGTGAGGGTGAGGGTTAGGGTTAGGTTCAGTATTAGGGTTAGGGTTAATGTGAGGGTTAGTGATAGGGTTATGGTTATTGTGAGGGTTAGAGTTAGGGTTAAGGTAAGGGTTAGTCTGAGAGGTAGGGTTAGGGTTAGGGTGAGGGTTAGGCTTAGTGTGAGGATTATGGTTAAGGAGAGCGTTAGGGTTAGGTTCAGGGTTAGGGTGAGGGTGAGTGTGAGGGGGAGGGCTAGGTTGAGTGTTTGGGTACGGGTGAGGGTGAGGTTTTCGGTTAGGTAAGGTTTAGGGTTAGGTTTAGGGTGAGGATTATGGTGAGTTTGTGGGTTAGGGTTAGGGTGAGGGTGAGGGTGAGGGTTAGTGTTAGGATGAGGGTTAGGGTTAGGGCGAGGGTGAGGGTGAGGGTTAGGCATAGGGTTAATGTGAGTGTTAGAGTTACGGTGAGGGTTATGGTTAGGGTTAGGGTTAGGATTAGGTTTATGGTGAGGATTAGGTTTAGGGTGATGTTTAGTGTGAGGGTGAGGGTTAGGGTGAGGGTGAGTGTTTGGGTGAGAGTTAGGGTTAGGGTTAGCATTAGGGATAGGGTTAGGGTGAGGGTAAGGTTTAGAGTGAGAGTTAGGGTGAGGGTGAGAGTTAGGTTGAGGGTGAGGTTTAGGGTTAGCGAGAGGGTTAGGGTTAGGTTTAGGTTTAGGGTAGTGTGAGGGTTCAGGTTAGGGTGAGGGTTAGGGTTAGGTTTAGGGTTAGTATAAAGGATAGGGTGATGGTTAGGGTTACGGTTAGTGTGATTGTTAGGTTTATGGTTAGCATTTGGGTTAGGTTGAGGGTAAATGTTAGGGTGAGGTTTAGGGTGAGGCTGAGGGTTAGGGTTAGGGTGAGGGTTAGGTTCAGGGTTAGGATTAGGGTTACGGTTAGGGTAAGGCTGAGGGGGAAGTTGAGGTTGAGGGTGAAAGTTAGGGTTAAAGTTAGGGATAGGGTGAGGATATGGGTTACAGTTAGATTTAGGTTTAGGGTTAGGCTGAAGGGTAGGGTTAGGGTTAGGGTTGAGTGTTAGGTTTAGTGTGAGGTTTAGGGTTAGGGTTAGGGTGAGGGTAAGGGTTAGGGTGAGGGTGAGGTTTAGGGTTAGCATTACGTATAAGGTTAGGGATAGGATGAGGTTTAGGGTTATGGAGAGGGTGAGGGTGAGGTTTAGGTTTAGGATGAGGGTTAGGGTTAGTGTGAGGGTGAGGGTTAGGTTTAGGGTGAGGGTGAGGGTTAGGGTAAGGGTTAGGCTCAGGGTGAGGTTGAGGGTGAGGGCGAGGGTTAGTGTTAATGTGAGGGTTAGGGTTAGGGTTAGAGTTAAGGTTAGGGTGAGGGTTGGGGTTAGGTTTAGGTTTAGGATGAGGGTTTGGCTGAGGGTGAGGGTTAGGGTTCGTGTGAGGGTAAGTGTTAGGGTGAGGGTGAGGGTTAGGGTGAGGGTGTAGGTGAGTGTTAGTGTTAGGGTGAGGGTTAGGGTGAAGGTTAGTGTTAAGGTTAGGGTGAGGGTTAGGGTGAGGAGAAGTGTTAGGGTGACTGTTAGTGTGTGGGTGAGGGATAGGTTAAGGTGAGTGTAAGGGTTAGGGCGAGGTTTAGTGTGAGGTTGAGGATTAATGTTAGCATTTGGGTTACGGTGATGGAGAGGTTTAGTGTGAGTGTTAGTGTTAGGGTGAAGGTTAGGGTTAGGGTTAGAGTGACGGTTAGGGTTAGGGTTAGGGTTAGGGTTAGGTTTAGGCTTAGGCTTAGGGTTAGGCTTATGGTGAGGGTGGGGATGAGGATAAGGTTTAGAATGATGGATAGGGTTATGGTTACATTGAGTGTTAAGATGAGGGTTTGTGTTAGGATTAGGGTTAAGGTGACTGCTAAGGTGAGGGTGAGGTTTAGGGTTAGGGTTAGGTTTAGGATTAGGGTTAGGCTGAGGCTGAGGCTGAGGGTGAGGGTTAGGTTTAGAGTGATGGTTAGGGTTAACTTTAGGGTGAGGACTAGGATCAAGATTAGGGTTAGGGTGAGGGTTTGGCTGAGTGTTAGGATTAGGGTTAGGGTGAGTGTTAGGGTTAGGGTTAGGGTGAGGGTGAGGGTTAGATTGAGGGTTAGGGTTATGTTGAGTGTTATATTTAGGGTAAGGGTTAGGTTTAGGTTTAGGGTTATTGTTAGCATTAGGGTTAGGGTTACGGTTAAGGTGAGGGTGAGGGTGAGGGTTATGGTGAGGGTTAGGGTGAAGTTTAGGTTTAGGGTTAGGGTTAGAGTTAGGGTTAGGGTGAGGGTGAGGTTTAGGCTTAGAGTTAGGGTTAGGGTTAGGGTGAGGGTTAGGGTGAGGGTTAGAGTTCAGGTTAGGCTTAGGCTTAGGCCGAGCATGAGGGTGAGGGTTAGGGTTAGGTTTAGGGTTACATTTAGGGTGAGGGTTAGGATGAGGTTTAGGGTTAGGTTTAGGGTTAGTGTTAGGGTTAGGTTTAGGTTTAGGGTTAGGTTTAGGATTAGGGTTAGCGATAGGGTGAGGGTTAGGGTTAGGGTTTGGGTTAGGGTGAGAGTGAGGGTGAGGATTATGGTTAGGGTCAGTGTTGGGGTTAGGGTTAGATTTAGGGTTAGTGTTAGGGTTAGGGTTACAGTGAGGGTTAGGGTTAGGTTTAGGGTTATTTTTAGTGTTATGGTTAGGGTTAAGCTTGGGGTGAGGGTGAAGCTCAGGTTGAGGGTTATGGTTAGTGTTAGTGTTAGGGTTAGGGTTTGGTTTAGCATTATTGTTGGGTTAGGATTAGAGTTACGGTCAGGGTGAGAGTGAGGGTGAGGTTTAGGGTTAGTGTGAGGATTAGCGTGAGGTTTATGGTTAGGGTTAAGGTTAGTGTGCTGGTGAGGTTTAGGTTTAGAGTTAGGGATAGGGGGAGGGTTAGGGAAAGAGTTAGGGTTAGGTTTAGTGTTAGCACTAGGGCGAGGGTGAGGGTTAGGTTGAGGTTTAGGGATAGGGTTAAGGTTAGGATTAGGGTTAGTTTGAGAGTGAGGGTGAGGCTTAGTGTTAGGGTTAGGGTTGGGTTTAGGGTTCGGCTTAGTGTTAGGTGGAGGGTGAGGGTGAGGGTGAGGGTTAGGGTTAGGGGTAGGGTTAGGGTGAGTGTTAGGGTTCAGGTTACGGTGAAGGTGTGGGTTAGTTTTGAGCTGAGGGTTAGGGTGAGGACTAAAGTGAGGGTGAGGGTTAGGGTTAGGGTGAGGGTTAGGTTGGGGTTTAGGTATAAATTTAGGGTTAGGGTTAGGATTAGGGTTAGGGAGAGGGCTAGGGTGAGTGTGAGGTTTAGGGTTAGGTTTAGGTTTAGGCTTAAGGTTAGCCTGAGGCTGAAGTTCAGGGTGAGAGTTAGGGTTAGGGTGATGGTTAGGGTTACGTTTAGGGTGAGGGTTAGGATGAGGGTTGGATTTAAGCTGAGGGTTAGGATGAGGGTGACAGTAATAGTAAAGATGAGGGTTAGGGTGAGGGTGAGGGTTATTGTAAGCGTGAGGGTTCGGGTTAGGGTTAGGGTTCGGGTAAGGGTTAGATTGAGGATTAGTGTTAGCATTAGTGTGAGGTTTAGGGTGAGGATGAGTGTTAGGTTTAGGTGGGGCTAGGGTGAAGTTGAGGGTTAGGGTTAGGATTAGGGTGAGGTTTAGGTTTAGGGTGATGGTTAGCATTAGTGTGAGCGCTAGTGTTAGGGTTATTGTTAGTGTTAGGGTGAGGGTAAATGTTAGGGTAAGGTTTAGGTTTAGGTTGAGGTTTAGGATTAGGGTAAATGTTAGGGTTAGGGTGAGTGTGAGGTTTAGGGTTAGAGTTAGGGTTAGGGTGGGGTTTCGGGTTAGGGTTAGGGTTAGGTTTATTGTTAGCATTAGGGTTAGGCTGTGGTTTAGTGTAGGGGTGAGGGTTAGTGTTAGGTTTAGGATTAGTGTTAGGGTTAAGGTGAGGGTGAGTATGAGGGTTACAGTTAGGGTTAGGGTTAGGATTAGAGTTAGCGTGAGGGTGAGTGTGAGGGTTACGATTAGGGTGAGTGTTGGGGTTAGGGTTAGAGTGAGGGTTAAGGTGAGTGTTAGGCTTAGGCTTAGGGTTTGGGTATGGGCTAGGGTGAGGGTGAGGGTGAGGGTTAGGGTTAGGGTGAGGGGTAGGGTGAGGGTTAGGGTTAGTGTTAGTGTTAGGGTTGGGGTTAGGGTAAGGCTTAATGTTAGGCGGAGGGTGAGGCTGAGTGTGAGGGTTAGGGTTAGGGTGAGAGTGAGGTTTAGTGTTAGATTTTGCATTAGGGTGAGGGTTAGTCTGAGGGTTAGGGTTAGGGTTAGTGTTATGGTTCGGGTTAAGGTGAGGGTGAGTGTGAGGGTCAGGGTTAATCTTAGGCTTAGGCTTAGGCTTAGGCTGAGTGTAAGTGTGAGGGTGGGGGTTAAGGTTAGGGTTTTAGGGTTAGAGTGATTGTTAGGATAAGGTTTAGGTTTAGCATTAGGGTGAGGGTGAGGGTTAGAGTTAGGGTGAGGGTTAGGGTTAGCGTTAGGGTGAGGTTTATGGTTAGGGTTAAGGTTACAGTGAGGGTGAGGGTTAGGGTGAGGTTGAGGGTTAGGTTTAGGGGTAGGGTGAGGGTTTGGGTTAGCGTTAGAGTTACGGTGAGGGTCAGGGTTTGGGTTAGGTTTAGGGTTAGTGTTAC
Organism: Dipodomys merriami; assembly: GCF_024711535.1. Lineage (NCBI taxonomy): Eukaryota > Metazoa > Chordata > Mammalia > Rodentia > Heteromyidae > Dipodomys > Dipodomys merriami. The sequence goes on from NW_027206479.1 coordinate 4,948,748, forward strand.
AGTTAGGGTTAGGGTTAGAGTAACAGTGAGGGTGACGGTGAGGGTGAGGTTTAGGATCAGGGTTAGGGTTAGGTTTAGGATTAGGGTTATGTTTAGGGTGAGGGTGAGGTTTAGGGTTAGAGTTAGGGTTAGGGGGAGGGTTTGGCGGATGGTTAGGGTTAGGGTTAGAGTTAGAATTAGAGTGAGGTTTAGGTTGAGGTTTAATATTAGGGTTAGGGTTAGGTTTAGGATTAGGTTTGCATTGAGGGTGAGTGTGAGGGTTAGGGTTAGGGTTTGGCTTAGGCTTAGGGTTAGGCTTAGGGTATGGGTGGGGATGAGGATTAGGTTTAGAATGATGGTTAGGTTTAGGTTGAGGGCTAGGTTGAGGGTGAGGGTTAGGGTTAGGGTGAGGTTTAGGGTTAGGGTTATGGTTAGGGTTAGTGTGAGGGTGGGTGTTAGGGTGAGGGTTAGGTTTAGGGTGAAGGTTATGGTTAGGATGAGGGTTTTTGTTAGGGTTAGGGTTAGGGTTATGGTGAGGGTGAGGGTGAAGGTTAGGTTTAGGCTTAGGTTCAGGTTTCTGGTTAAGGTTAGAGTTAGGGTTAGGGTGAGTGTGAGGTTTAGGGTTAGAATTACGGTTAGTGTTAGTATTAGGGTTAGGGTGAGGGTTAGTGTTAGGGTTAGGCTTATGCTTATGCTTAGGCTTAGGCTGAACATGAGGATGAGTGCTAGGGTTAGGGTTAGGGTGGAGTTTAGGGTTAGGGTTAGGGTGAGGGTGAGGGTCAGGTTGAGGGTTAGATATAGGGTTAGGAGGAGGGTTAGGGTGAAGGTTAGTTTTGGGGTTAGAGTTAGTGTTAGGGTGAGAGTAAGTGTTAGGGTGAGGGTTTGGTTTTGGGTGAGGGTTATGGTTAGTGTGAGGGTTAGGAAAAGGGTTAGGGTTATTGTTAGGGGTAGGTTTAGGGTTACGGTTAGGGTGAGGGTGAGGGTAAGGATGCGGTTTAGGTTTAGGTTTAGGTTGAGGTTTAGGGTTTGGGTTAGGGTTAGAGTTACGGTTAGGGTGAGGGTGAGATTTAGGGTTAGAGTAGGGTTAGGATGAGGGTTAGGTTGAGGGTTAGGGTTAGTGACAGCATTAGGGTTAGGGTGAGAGTTAGGGGGAGGGTTAGGGTTAGGGTTAGCATTAGGATTAGGGTTAGGGTGAGGGTGAGTGTGTGTATTAGGGTTAGGTTTAGGGTTCGGTTTAGGGTTAGGCTGAGGGTGAGGTTGAAGGTGAGGGTTAGGGTTAGGGTTAGTGTTAGGGTTAGGGTTAGTGTGAGGGTTAGGGTTAGGGTTAGGATTAGGCTTAGGGTAAGGCTGAGGGTGAGAGTGAGGGTGAGGGTTAGGGTTAGTTTGAGGGTTAGTGTTAGGGTTAGGGTGAAGTTTAGTGTTAGGGTTAGGGTTAGAGTTAGGGTTAGGGTGAGGGTGATGTTTATGGGTAGAGTTAGGGATAGGCTGAGGATTAGGGGTAGGGTGAGGTTTAGATTGAGTATTAGTGTTAGGATTAGGGTGAGGTTTAGGGTGAGGATGAGGGTTAGGGTTTAAGGTGAGGGCTTGGGTGAGGGTGAGGGTTAGTGTTAGGGTTAGGGTGAGTTTTAGGGTTAGGGTGATGGTTAGGGTTAGTTTGAGAGTTAGTGTGAGGGTTAGGATTAGTGTTATGGTGAGGGTTATGGTTAGGGTGAGGGTTACGGTTAGGGTGAGGGGTACTGTTAGTGGTAGGGTTAGGGTTATGGTTCAGGTTAGGTTGAGGGTGAGGGTTAGGATGAGGTTTAGGGTTAAGGTTAGAGTTAGGGTTAGCGTGAGAGTGAGGTTTAGGGTTAGAGTTCGGGTTAGTGGTAGCTTTAGGGTTCTGGTGAGGTTTAGGTTTAGGGTTAGGCTTAGGCCGAGCAAGAGGTTGAGGGTTAGGGCTAGGGTTAGGATGAGAGTTAAGATGAGGTTTAGGGTTAGGATTAGGGTTAGGGTGAGGGCTAGGGTGAGGGTTACAGTGAGGGTTAGGTTTAGGGATAAGGTTAGGTTTAGGATTAGGGTTAGGGTAGAGTTTGTTTGAAGGTTAGGATTAGGGTTAGCGTTAGGCTTAGGGTTAGGGTAAGGGTTCGGATTAGGGTTTGCATTAGGGTGAGGGTGAAGCTGAGGATTAGGGTTAGGTTTAGGGTCTGGGTTAGGTTTAGTGTTAAGGTTAGGGTTATGGTGAGGGTTAGGGTTAGGGTTAGGCTGAGGATGAGGCTGAGGGTGAGGTTTATGGTTACCCTTAGGTTTACTGTTACGGTTAGGGTTAGTGTTACTGTTAGGGTTAGTGTTATTGTTAGGATTAGGGTTAGAGTTACGTTGATGTGGAGGGTGAGGGTGAGGGTTAGTGTTAGAGTGAGTTTTAGGGTGAGGTTTAGGGTTAGGGTGAGGGTGAGGTTTAGGGTTAGAGTTAGTGTTAGGGGGAGGGTTAGGGTTAGGGGGAGGGTTAAGATTAGGCTTAGGGTTAGGCTGAGGGTGAGGGTGGGGGTGAGGATTAGGGTTAGGGTGATGGTTAGGGTTAGGGTTAATGCTATTTTATGGTTAGGGTTAGAGTTACAGTGAGCAAGAGAGTGCGGGTGAGGGTTAGGGTTAGGGTTAGGGTGGGGTTTAGGGTTAGGTTTAGAGTGAGGGTGAGGGTGAGGTTTACAGTTAGATATAGTGTTAGGGGGAGGGGGAGGGGGAGCTTTAGGGATAGGGTTAGTGTTAGGTTTAGGGTGAGGGTGAGGGTTACGTTCTAGTTTAGGTTTAGGGTTAGGGTTAGAGTTAGTGTGAGGGTTAGTTTTAGGGTTAGGGTTAGTGTTAGTGTGAGTGTAAGTGTTAGGGTGAGGGTTTGGGTTAGGGTGATGGTTATGGTTAGGGTGAGGGTTAGGATTAGGGTTAGGGTTATTGTTAGGGTTAGGTTTAGGGTTTGGGTTAGGGTTAGAGTTAGGTTTAGGGTGAGGGTGAAGATTAGGGTTACAGTTAGCGTTAAGGTGAGGGTCAGGGTTAGGGTTAGTGTTCGGGTTAAGGTTAGTATTAGGGTGAGAGTTAGGGGGAGGGTTAAGGTAAGGGTTAGGTTTAGGGTTATGATTAGGGTAAGGGTGAAGGTGAGTGCGAAGTTTAGGGTTAGGTTTAGGGATAGGGTTATTGTTAGTGTTAGGGTTAGAGTGAAGTTGAGTGTAAGGGTGAGGGTGAGGATTAGGTTTAGGGTGAGGGTTAGGGTTAGGGTTAGGGTTAGGGTGAGGGTTAGAATGAGGATTAGGGTTAGGATTCGGGTTAGGTTGACAGCTAGGGTGAGTGTGAGGTTTAGGGTTAGGATGAGGGTGAGTGTTTGGATTAGGGTTAGGTTTAGGGTTAGGGCTAGGATTAGTGTTTTTGTTAGGCTTAGGGTTAGAGTTACTGTGAGGGTGAAGGTGAGGGTGAGGGTGAGGGTTAGGGTTAGCTTTAGGGTGAGGTTTAGGGCTAGGGTTAGGATTAGGGTAATGGTGAGGGTGAGGTTTAGGATTAGATTTAGGGTTAGGGGGAGGGTTAGGTCGAGGTTTAGGGTTATTGATAGTGTTAGTGTTAAGGTTAGGGTGAGGTTTAGGATGAGGTTTAGGGTTAGAGTTATGGTTATGGTTAGGATTAGGGTTAGGGTGAGCGTGAGTTTGAGGTTTAGGGTTAGGGTAAGGCTTAGGCTTAGGGTTAGGCTGAGGGTGATTGTGGGGGTGAGGATTAGATTTATGGTTAGGGTTAGGCTTAGGGTTAGGGTTATTGTTAGTGTTATGGTTAGGTTTAAGTTTGTGGTGAGGGTGAGGCTGAGGGTGAGGGTGAGGGTTAGGGTTAGGGTTAGGGTTAGTGTTATTGTTAGGGTTAGGGCTAGAGTTAGGTTGAGGTTGTGTGTGAGGGTGAAGGTTAGGGATAGTTGAGTTTTAGGGTTAGGGTTAGTGTTAGGGTGAGGGTGAGGTTTACGGTTAGAGTTAGGGTTATCATTAGGGTTAGGATGAGGTTTCGCGTTAGGGTTAGAGTTGGGGTTATGGTGAGGGTGAGGTTTAGGGTTAGAGTTAGGGTTAGGATGAGGCTGAAGGTGAGGATTAGCGTTAAGTTTAGTGTTAGTTTTAGGGTTAGGGTTAGGGTGAGGGTTAGGGTGAGGGTGTGGGTAAGGGTTAAAGTTAGGATTAGGGTTAAGGTTAGGGTGACTGTGAGGGTTAGGGTTAGGGTTAGGCTTAGGCTTAGGATTAGGCTGAGGGAGAGGGTGAGTGTGAGGGTTAGCTTTAGGTTGAGGGTTAGGTTAACGTTAGCTTGAGAGTTCAGTTTAAGTTTAGGTTTAGGGTGATGGTTAGGATAAGGGTTACGGTGAGCGTGAGGGTTAGGGTTAGGTTGAGTGTTAGGGTTAGGTTTAGGGTGAGGGTTACAATTAGGGTTAGGTTGAGGACTAGAGTGAGGGTGAGGATTATGGTTAGTGTTAGGGTAAGGTTTAAGGTTAGGGTTAGGTTTAGGGTGACAGTTATTATGAGGGTTAGGGTTACTGTGAGGGTGAGTGTTAGGGTTAGGAATAGGGTTAGGGTGAGGGTGAGTGTTAGCTTTAGGGTTAGGGTTAGGGTTAGGTTTAGCGTTAGGATTAGTGTTATTGTCAGTGTTAGGGTTAGAGTTATGGTGAGAGTGAGGGTGAGGGTGAGGGTTAGGTTTAGGGTTAGGGTGAGGTTTAGTTTTTGGGTTAGGATTAGGGTGAGTCTGAGGGTGAGGTTTACGGTTAGGTTTAGGGTTAGTTTGAGGGTTAGGTTGAGGGTTAGGGTTAGGGTTAGATTTAGGGTTAAGGTTAGAGTGAGGGTTAGGTTGAGGTTTAGGGTTAGTGTTAGAGTTAGGGCGAGGATTAGGGTTAGGGTTAGTGCGAGTGTGAGGGTTAGGGTTAGGCTTAGGGTTAGGCTGAAGGTGAGGGTGGGGTTGAGGATTAGAGATAGGGTGATGGTTATGGTTAGGGTTAGGATGAGGATTAGGATGAGGGTTAGGGTTAGGATTAGGGTTAGGGTGAGGGCTAGGTTAAGGGTGTGGGTTAGTGTAAGTCTTAGGCTTAGGCTTAGGGTTAGGCTGAGCATTTGGTTGAGGATAAGTTTTAGGGTTAGGGTGAGGGTGAGGGTGAGGGTTAGGGTTAGGGTTAGGGTTGGAGTTAGGGTTAGGGTGAGAGTGAGGGTGAGGATAAGTGTTAGGATGAGGGTTAGGGTTAGTGTGAGGGTTATGGTTATGGTTAGGGTTACATTGAGCGTGAGGGTTAGGGTTAGGTTGAGGTTTAGTTTTAGGGTTAGGGTTAGGGTGAGGTTAGGTTTAGGGTTAGTGTGAGGGTTGGTGTTGGGGTTAGTTTTAGTGTTAGGGTTAGGATATGTGTTAGGGTCTGGGTTTGGGTTAGAGTGAGGATTATGGTTAGGTTGAGGGTTAAGATTAATGTTAGGGTTAGGTTTAGGGTTAAGGTTATGGTGAGGGTGAGTGTGAGGGTTAAGGTGAGGGTTAGGGTGAGGTTTAGTGTTTGCATTAGGGTTATAGTTAGGTTTTGGGTGAGGGTGAGGTTTAGCATTAGTTAGGGTTAGGGTGAGGGTTAAGTTGAGGGTTAGATTTAGGGTTAAGTTTAGGTTTAGGATTACGGTTAGGGTGAGGGTGAGTGTGTGTGTTAGGGTTAGGTTTAGGCTTAGGCTTAGGGTTAGGCTGAGGGTGAGCTTGAGGGTGAGGGTTTGCGTTAGGGTGAGGGTTAGGGTAAGGGTAAGGGGGAGGGTTAGGATGAGTGTTAGGGTTAGGATTAAGGTTAGGGTGAGGGCTAGGGCGAGGGTGAGTTTTAGGGTTAGGGTTAGGGTGAGAGTTAGGTTTAGGGTTAGGGTGAGAGTTAGAGTTCGATTTAAGTTTAGTGTTAGGTTGAGGGTTAGGTTAAGGATTATGTTGAGGGTGAGGGTTAGGGTTAGGTTGAGGGTTAGGGTTAGGGGAAGGGTTAGGGTGACGGTGAGGGTGAGGGTGAGGGTTAGGGTTAGTGTTACGTTGAGGATTAGGATGAGGGTTCCGGTTAGGATTAGGGTTAGGGTGAGGGCCAGTGTGAGGTTGAGGTTTAGAGTTAGGGTTAGGGTTAGGATTCGGGTTAGGGTTAATGTTAGAGTGAGTGTGAGGGTTAGGGTTAGGGTTAGGGTTAGGCTAAGGTTTATTCTGAAGGTGATAGTGAGGGTTACGGTTAGGGTTAGGGTAAGTGTTAGGGAGAGGGTTAGGGTAAAAGTTAGGGTTCAAGTTATGTTTAGGGTTAGGTTGAGGGTTATGGTTATGGTTACGTTGAGTGTGAGGGTTATGGTTAGGTTGAGGGTTAGGCTTAGGCTTAGGTTTAGGATTAGGGTGAGGGTTAGCGTTAGGGTGAGGATTAGGATGAGGATTAGGGTTAGGGTTAGGATTAGGTTTAGGGTGAGGACTAGACTGAGGGTGAGGTTTAGGGTTAGTTTTTGGGTGAGGATAACGGTTCGCGTTAGGGTTAGGATGAGGGTTAGGGTTACGGTGAGGGTGAGGTTTAGTGTTAGGGTGAGGGTTAGGGTTAGGATTTGGGTTAGGGTTAGGGTGAGTTTTAGGGTTACATTTAGGGTTAGGGGGAGGGTTAGGTCGAGGTTTAGATTTAGGGTTAGTGTTAGGGTTAAGGTTAGGGTGAGGGTTAGCTTGAGGTTTAGGGTTAGTTTTAGGATTAGGGTTAGCATGAGGGTGAGTGTGAGGGTTAGAGTTAGGATTAGGCTTAGGCTTAAGGTTAGGCTGAGGGTGAGGGTGGGGGTGAGGATTAGGGTTAGGGTGATGGTTAGGTTTAGGGTTTGGGTGAGTGTTAGGATTAGGATTAGGGTTAGGATGAGGGCTAAGGTGAGGGTGTGGTTTAGGATTAGGGTTAGGGTGAGGGTTAGGCTGAGTGTGAGTTTGAGGGTGAGAGTTAGGGTTAGGGTGATGGTTAGGTTTAAGGTTAGGGTGAGGGATAGGATGAGTTTTAGTGCTAGGGTGAGGATGATGGTAAGGGTAAAGGTGAGGTTTAGGCTGAGGGTGAGGGTTAAGATAAAGGTGAGTGCTAGGGTTAGGTTTAGGGTTAGGTTTAGGGTTAGGGTAAGGGTTAGATTGAGGATTAGTGTTAGGGTTAGGGTTAGTGTGAGATTTAGGGTGAGGATGAGGGTTAGGGTTAGGGTGAGCGTGAGGGTTAGACTTAGTGTTAGGTTTAGGGTGAGGTTTAGGATTAGGCTGAGGGTTAGGGTTAGTGTGAGTGTTATTGTTAGGGTTAGGGTTAGTGTGAGGGTGAGGGTAAGTGTTAGGGTGAGGGTTTTGGTTAGGGTGAGGGTTAGGGTTAGCGTTATTGTTAGGGTTAGGTTTAGGGTTAAGGTTACGGTGAGGGTGAATGTGAGGTTTAGGTTTCGTGTTAGAGTGAGTTTTACTGTTAGGGTTAGTGTTAGAGTTAGGGTCAGGGTGAGGGTGAGGTTTAGGGTTAGAGTAAAGGTTAGGGTGAGGGTTAGGTTGAGGGTTAGGTTAGGGTTATTGTTAGGGTTAAGTTTAGGGTGAGAGATAGGGTGTGGGTTAGGGTTAGGGATAGGATTAGGTTTAGGGTGAGGGTTAGGTTATGTTTTAGGGTTAGGTTTAGATTTAGGCTTAGGGTTAGGCTGAGGGTGAGGTTGAGGGTGAGGGTTAGGTTTAGGGGAAGGGTTAGGATGAGGGTTAGGGTTAGGATTAGGTTTAGGTTAAGGGCTAGCGTGAGATTTAGGGTTAGCGTTAGGGTGAAGTTTAGGGTTAGTTTAGGGTTAGGGGTAGGGTGAGGGTGAGGTTTAGGGTTAGAGTTAGGGTTAGGGTGAGGCTGAGGGTGAGGGTTAGGGTTAGGGTTAGTGTTAGGTTTAGGGTTAGGGTTAGGGTGAGGGTTAGGCTGTGGGTGAGGGTAGGGTTCGGGTTAGGATTAGGATTACGTTAGGGTTAGGGTGAGTGTGAGGGTTAGGGTTAGGCTTAGGCTTAGGCTTAGGGTTAGGCTGAGGGTTAGGGTGAGGGTGAGGGTTAGGGTTAGGTCAGGGATAGTGTTAGGGTTATGCGGAGGGTTAGGGTGAGGATTAGGGTTAGGATTAGAGTTATGGTGAGGGCTAGGGGGCGGGTGAGGTTTAGGTTTAGGGTGAGGTTTAGGGTTAGGGTTAGGTTTAGGGGTAGGGTGAGGGTGAGGTTTAGGGTTAGAGTTAGGGTTAAGGTGAGGCTGAGGGTGAGGGTTAGGGTTAGTGTTAGGAATAGGATTAGGGTCAGGTTTAGGGGGAGTCTTAGGATGAGGGTTAGGGTTAGGATTAGGATTATGGTGAGCATGAGAGTGAGGGTAAGGGTTAGATTGAGGATTAGTGTTAGGGTTAGTGTTAGGTTTACCGGGAGGATGAGTGTTAGGGTTAGGGTTAGGGCTAGGGTTAGGTTGAGGTTTAGGGTTAGTGTTAGAGTGAGGTTTAGGGTTAGGGTGATGGATAGGGTTAGTTTGAGGCTTAGTGTTCGGGTTATGGTTATTGTTAAGGTGAGGGTAAGTGTTAGGGTGAGGATTAGGTTTAGGGTTAGGGTAATGTTTAGTTTGAGGGTTAGGGTTAGGTTTAGTGTTTTTGTTAAGTTTAGGGTTAGGGTTACAATTACTGTGAGGGTGAGGGTTAGGTTTAGGGTTAGGATTAGGATTAGGGTTAGTGTTAGGGTGAGTGTGTTAGGGTGAGGGTTAGGGTTATGGTGAGGGTTATGGTTAGGTTGAAGGTCAGGTTTAGGGTTAGGGTTATGTTGAGCATGAGGGTTAGGCTTAGGTTGAGGGTTAGGCTTAGGGTTCGGGTTAAGGTGAGGTTAGGGTTAGGGTTAATGTGAGGGTTAGTGTTAGGGTTAGGGTTAGTGTTAGGGTGAGGTTAAGTTTTAGGGTGAGGTTTAGGGTTAGGGTGAGGATTATGGTTAGGGTGAGGGTTAGAGTTATTGTTAGGGTTAGGTTTAGGTTTAGAGTTAGGTTTAGGGTTATTTTGAGATTTAGGGTTAGTGTTACATTTAGTGTTAGGGTTAGTGTTAGGGTGAGGGTTAGGGTTAGGCTTAGGCTTAGGCTTAGGCTTAGGCGGAACATGAGGATGAGGGTTAGGGTTCGGGTTAGGGTGAGGGTTAGGGTTATGGTTATGGTGAGGGTGATATTTAGGGTTTGGTTGAGAGTTTGCATTAGGGTTAGGGTGAGGGTGTGGGTTAGGGTAAATGTTTGGCTTAGGCTTAGGTTTAGGCTGAGGATTTGGTTGAGGATAAGGTTAGGATTAGGGTTAGGGTGAGTTTTAGTGTTATTGTTAGTGTTCGAGTTAGGGTTAGAGTGAGGGTGAGGTTTAGGGGTAGATTTAGGGTTAGGGTGAGTGTTAGGGTTAGGGTCAGGGTTAGGGTGGAGGTTACAGTAAGGGTAAAGGTGAGGGTTAGACTGAGGGTGAGGGTTAATGTAAGGTTGAGGGTTAGGGTCAGGGTGAGGGTTAGGGTTAGGGTTAGAGTGAGGGTGATGGTTTGATTGAGGATAAGTGTTAGGGTTAGTGTTAGGGTGAGCTTAGGGTTAGGGTGAGGGTTATGGTTAGGGTGAGGGTGAGGGTTAGGGTTATTGTTAGCGTTAGGGTTAGGGTTATGGTGAGGGTAAGTGTTAGGATGAGGGTTAGGGTTAGGGTGAGGATTATGGTTAGGGTTAGGGTTAGGGTTATTGCTAGGGTTAGAATTACAGTTAGAGTTAGGATTAGGGTGAGGGTGAGGGTGAGATTTAGGGTTAGAGTTAATATTAGTGTTAGGGAAGGGTTAGGGTTCGGGTTAGGGTGCGGGTTAGGGTTATGATTAGTGTCAGGTTTAGGATGAAGTTTAGGGTTAGGGTTAGGTTGAGGGTGAGGGTAGGGTTAGGGTAAGTGTTAGGGTTAGGGATAGGGTTAGGTTTAGGTTTAGGGTTATGGTGAGGATGAGTGTGAGGCTTAGGGTTAGGGTTAGGGTTAGGCTTAGAGTTAGGGTGAGGGTTAGGTTTTGGTTTAGGGTGCAGGTGAGGTTGAGGATTAGGGTTAGGTTTAGGGTTAGATTCAGGGTTAGGTTTAGGGTTGGGGTTAGTGTTAGTGTTAGTGTTAGGGTTAGGGTTATGGTTAGGCTGAGGGTGATTGTGGGGGTGAGGATTAGAGTTAGGGTTAGGTTTAGGTTTATGGTTAGTGTTAATTTTATTGTTATGTTTAGGGTTAAGTTTGCGGTGAGGGTGAGGGTGAGGGTGAGGGTTAGGGTTTGGGATAGGGTTAGTATTATTGTTACGGTTAGGGCAAGAATTACAGTGAGGTTGAGGGTGAGGGTGAAGTTTAGGGTTAGGGTAAGTTTTAGGGTTAGGGTTAGGGTTAGGGTGAGGGTGAGGTTTAGGGTTAGAGTTAGGGTTAGGGTCAGGTTTAGGGTGAGGTTTCATGTTAGGGTTAAGTTTGGGGTTATGGTGAGGGTGAGGTTTAGGGTTAGAGTTAGGTTTAGGGTGAGGCTGAGGGTGAGGGTTAGGGTTAGGGTTAGTGTTAGGTTTAGGGTTAGGGTTAGGGTGAGGGTTAGGGTGAGGGTGAGGGTTAGGGTTATGGTTAGGATTAGGATTAGGGATAGGGTTAGGTTGAGTGTGAGGGTTAGGGTTAGGTTGAGTATTAGGGTTAGGCTTAGGGTTTGGCTGAGGTTGAGGTTGAGTGTGAGGATAAGGGTTAGCGTGAGGGTTAGGTTTAGGATTATGGGGAGGGTTAGGATGATTGTTAGAGTTAGGATTAGGGTTAGGGTGAAGGCTAGGATGAGGGTGAGTTTTAGGGTTTGGTTTAGGGTAAGGGTGAGGGTGAGTTTTAGGTTTAGAGTTAGGCTTAAGGTGAGGCTGATGTTGAGGGTGAGGGTTAGGGTTAGGATTAGGATTAGGGTAAGGGATAGGGTGAGTGTGAGTGTTAGGGTTAGGGTTAGGATTAGGCTTAGGGTTACACTGAGGGTGAGGGTGAGGGTGAGGGTAAGTGTTAGGTTTAGGGTTTGGGTGAGGGTGAGGATTATGGTAAGGGTTAGGGGGAGGGTTAGGATGAGGGTTAGGGTTAGGATTAGGGTTAGGGTGAGGTCTAGGGTGAGGGTGAGGTTTAGGGTTAGGGTTAGGGTGAGGGTTAGGTTTAGGGTTAGGGTTAGGGTGATAGTTAGGGTTCAGGTTAAGTTTATGTTTGGGGTGAGAGTTAGGTAAGGGTTACGGTGAGGGTGAGGGTGAGGGTTAGGGTTAGGTTGAGGGTTAGGGTTAGGTGTAGGGTTTGGGTGAGGGGTATGGTGAGGGGTAGGGTTATTGTTACGGTGAGGGTTAGGATGAGGGTTAGGATTAGGCTTAGGGTGAGGGCTAGGCTGAGGGTGAGGTTTAGGGTTAAGGTTAGGGTGAGGTTTAGGATTAGGGTTAGGGTGAGGGTGAGGTTTAGGTTTAGAGTTAGGGTAAGGGAGAGGCTGAGGTTGAGGGTTAGGTTTAGGGTTAGTGTTAGAGTTAGTTTTAGGGTGAGGGTTAAGGAGAGTGTGAGGGTTAGGCTTAGGGTTATGTTTAGGATTAGGGTAATGTTTAGGGTGAGTGTGAGGTTTAGGGTTAGGGTTAGGCTTAGGCTCAGGGCTAGGCTGAGGGATAGGGTGAGGGTTAGCTTTAGGTTGACGGTTAGGGTTAGTGTTAGCTTGAGAGTTAGGTTTCAGGTTAAGTTTAGGGTTAGGGTGAGGGTTAGGTTTAGGGTTATGGTGAGGGTGATAATTAGGGTTAGGTTGAGAGTTTGCATTAGGGTTAGGGTGAGGGTTAGGTTTAGGGTTAGGGTGAGGGTTAGGATGAGGATTAGGTTTACGATTAGGGTTAGGTTGAGGGCTAGGGTGAGGGTGAGGCTTAGGGTTAGAGTTAGGTTTAAGATTAGGGGTAGGTTTAGGGTGAGGGTTAGGATGAGTGTTTGGGTTACGGTGAGGGTGAGGGTGAGGGTTAGGGTTAGGATTAGGCTTAGGGTGAGGGTGAGTTTTAGCATTAGGGTTAGTGTTAGGGTTAGGTTTAGGTTTAGGGTTAGTGTTATTGTTAGGGTTAGAGTTTGAGTTATGGTGAGGGTGGGGGTGAGGGTGAGGGTGAGTGTTAGGTTTAGGGTTAGGGTGAGGTTTAGGTTTAGTGTTAGGATTAGGATTAGGGTGAGCGTGAGGTTTAGGGTTAGGTTTAGGGTTAGTTGGAGGCTTAGGTCGAGAGTTAGGGTTAGGGTTAGTTTTAGGGTTATTTTAGGGTGAGGGTTAGGTTGAAGTTTAGGGTTACTGTTAGAGTTAGGGTTAGGATTAGGGTTAGGCTGAGGGTGAGGGTGGGGGTGAGGATTAGCATTAGGGTGATTGTTAGGGTTAGGGTTAGTTTGAGAATTAGGATGAGGGTTAGGGTTAGGATTAGGGTTAGGGTGAGGGCTAGGGTGAGGGTGTGGGTTAGGGTAAGTTTTAGGCTTAGGCTACGGTTAGGCTGAGCATTTGTTTGAGGATAAGGGTTAGGGTTAGGTTAGGGTGAGGTTTAGTGTTAGGGTTAGAGTGAGGATGAGGTTTAGGGGTAGAGTTAGGGTTAGGGTGAGGGTTAGGGTTAGGGTTAGGCTTAGGCTTAGGGTTAGGATGCGGGAGAGGGTGAGTTTTAGCTTTAGGTTGACAGTTGGGGTTAGGGTTAGCTTGACAGGGTTCAGGTTAAGTTTAGGGTTAGGGTGAGGGTTAGGGTTCGGTTTACGGTGAGGGTGCTGTTTAGGGTTAGGTTGAGGGTTAGGATTAGGGTTAGGGTTAGGGTTAGGATTAGGGTTATGGTGAGGGTTAGGATGAAGATTAGGGTTAAGATAAAGGTTAGGTTGAGGGCTAGGGTGAAGGTGAGGATTAGGGTTAGTGTTAGGGTAAGGTATAAGGTTACGGTTAGGTTTAGGGTGAGGGTTAGTATGAGGGTTAGGGTTATGGTGAGGGTGAGGGTTAGGGTTAGGGTGAGGGTGAGTGTTAGCATTAGGGTTAGGGTTAGGGTTAGGTTTAGGGTTAGGATTAGTGTTATTTTTAGGGTTAGGGTTAGATTTATGGTGAGGGTGAGGGTGAGGGTGAGGGTGAGGGTTAGGTTTAGGGTTCGGTGAGGTTTAGGTTTAGGGTTAGGATTAGGGTTAGGGTGAGGGTGAGGTTTAGGTTTAGGTTTAGGGTTAGTTGGAGGGTTAGGTCGAGGGTAAGGCTTAGGGTTAATTTTAGGGTTAAGGTTAGGGTGAGGGTTAGGTTGAGGTTTAGGGTTAGTGTTAGAATTAGTGTTAGGATTAGGGTTAGGGTGAGGGTGAGGTTGAGGGTTAGGCTTAAGCTTAGGTTTAGGCTTAGGGTTAGGCTGAAGTTGAGGGTGGGGCTGAGGATTAGATTTAGGGTGATGGTTAGGGTTAGGGTTAGGGTGAGGGTTAGGATTAGGATTAGGGTTAGGTTGAGGGCTAGGGTGAGGGTCTGTGTTAGGGTAAGTGTTAGGCTAAGGCTTAGGTTTAGGCTGAGAGTTTGGTTGAGGATAAGGTTTAGGGTTAGGGTTAGGGTGAGGTTTAGTGTTAGGGTTAGGGTTAGAGTGAGGGTGAGGTTTAGGTGTAGAGTTAGGGTTAGGGTGAGGGTTAGGGTTAGGGTCAGGATTAGGGTGGGGGTTACGGTAATGGTAAAGGTGAAGGTTAGACTGAGGTTGAGGGTTATGGTAAGGGTGAAGGTTAGGGTTAGGGTTAGAGTGAGGGTGAGGGTTAGATTGAGGATAAGTGTTAGGGTTAGTGTGAGGTTTAGGGTGAGGATGAGGGTTAGGGTTAGGGTGAGGGCTAAGGTGAGTGTTAGGTTTAGGGTTAGTGTTAGGGTGAGGTTTAGGGTTAGGGGGATGGTTAGGGTTAGTTTGAGGGTTAGTGTTAGGGTTAGGGTTAGTGTTAGGGTGAGGGTAAGTGTTAGACTGAGGGTTAGTTTTAGGTTGAGGCTTGTGGTTAGGGTGAGGCTTAGGGTTAGGTTTAGGCTTATTGTTTGCCTTATTGTTACGGTTATGATTACGGTGTGGGTGAGGGTGAGGTTGAGGTTGAGGGTTAGTGTTAGGGGAAGTGTTAGGATGAGGGTTAGGGTTAGGTTTAGAGTTAGGTAAAGGCTAGGGTTAGGGTGAGCTTTAGGGTTAGCGTTAGGGTGAAGTTTAGGGTTAGGGTTAGATTTAGGTTGAGAGTGAGGTTTAGAGTTAGAGTTAGGTTTAGGGTGAGGTTTAGGGTTAGAGTTAGTGTTAGGTTTAGGGTTAGGGTTAGGGTGAGGTTTAGGCTGAGGGTGAGGGTTATGGTTAGGATTAGGATTAGGATTAGGGGTAGGGTTAGTGTGAATGTGAGGGTTAAGGGAAGGGTTAGGGTTAGGCTTAGCATTAGGATGAGGGTTAGGTTGAGGGTGAGGGTTAGGTTTAGGGTGAGGGTTAGGTTTATGGTTATGGGGAGGGTTAGGATGAGGGTTAGGGTTAGTATTAGGGTTAGGGTGAGGGCTAGGGTGAGGGTCAGTTTTAGGGTTAGGGTAAGGGTGAGGTTTCGGGTTAGGGTTAGGTTTAGGGTTAGGGTGAGGGTGAGGTTAGGGTTAGAGTTAGGGTTAAGGTGAGGCTGAGGTTGAGGGTTAGGGTTATGGTTAGGATTAGGATTAAGGTGAGGTTTAGGGTGATTGTGAGCCTTAGGGTTAGGGTTCTGGTTTGGCTTAGGGTTACACTGATGGTGAGGGTGAGGTTTAGGGTTAGGATTAGGGTTCAGGTGAGGGTGAGTGTGTGTTTTAGGGTTAGGTTTAGTGTTAGGTTCAGGGTTAGTCTGATGGTGAGGTTGAGGTTGATGTTTAGGGTTAGTTTAAGGGATAAGTTAAGGGTTAGGGGGAGGTTTAGGATGAGGGTTAGGGTTAGGATTAGGGTTAGGGTGATGGCTAGGGTTAGGTTGAGGTGAGAGTTAGGGTTAGGGTTAGTGTGAGGTTTAGTGTTAGTTTTAGGGTTACAGTTAGGATTAGGGTGAGGATGAGGTTTAGGGGTAGAGTTAGTGTTAGGGTGAGGGTTAGGGTTAGGGTGGGGTTTTCAGTAAGGGTAAAGTGAGGGTTAGGCTGAGGGTGAGGGTTACGATAAGGGTGAGGTTTAGTTTTAGAGTGAGGGTTGGGGTTAGTTTTAGGGTGAGGGTGTGGGTTAGATTGAGGATTAGTGTTAGGGTTAGTGTGAGGTTTACCGTGAGGATGAGTGTTACGGTTACGGTTAGGGCTAGGGTTAGGTTGAGGTTTAGGGATAGTGTTAGGGTGAGGTTTAGGGTTAGGGTGAAGGTTAGGGTTAGTGTGAGGCTTAGTGTTCGGGTTACGGTTAGTGTTAAGGTGAGGGTAATTGTTAGGGTGAGGGTTAGGTTTAGGGTGAGGGTAATGTTTAGGGTGAGGGTTAGGGTTAAGGTTAGGGTTTTTGTTAGGATTATGGTTTGGGTTACTGTTACTATGAGGGTGAGTGTTAGCGATAGGTTTAGGATTAGTATTAGGGTTAGTGTTAGGGTGAGGGTAAGTGTTAGGGTGAGGGTTAAGGTGAGGGTGAGGGTTATGGTTAGGGTGAGGGTCAGGGTTAGGGTTAGGGTTACATTGAGCATGAGGGTTAGGGTTAAGTTGAGGGTTAGGTTGAGGGTTAGCGTTAGGGTGTGTTTAGGGTTAGGCTTAGTGTGAGGGTTAGTGTTAGGGTTAGGGTTAGTGGTAGGTGAGGGTAAGTGTTAGTGTGAGGTTTAGGGTTAGGGTGAGGATTAGGGTTAGGGTGAGGGTTAGGGTTATTGTTAGGGTTAGGATTAGGGTTAGAGTTAGGGTTAGGGTGAGGATAAGATTTAGGGTTAGAGTTAGGATTAGGGTGAGTGTTAGGGTTAGGGTTAGGCTTAGGCTTAGGCTTAGTCCAAGCATGTGGGTGAGGGTTAGGGTGCGGGTTAGGGTGAGGGTTAGGGTTATGGTTAGTGTCAGTTTAAGGATGAGGTTTCGGCTTAAGGTTAGGGTTAGGATGAGGGCTAGGGTTAGGGTTAGGGTGAGGGTTAGGGTTAGGGATAGGGTTAGGTTTAGGATTAGGGTTAGAGTGAGTGTGAGTGTGAGGCTTAGGGTTAGGGTTAAGATTAGGCTTAGAGTTAGGGTGAGGGTTAGGGTTAGAGTTTGTGTTAGGGTGCAGGTGAGGCTGAGGATTAGGTTTAGGTTTAGGTTTAGATTTAGGGTTAGGTTTAGGGTTAGGTTTAGTGTTAGATTTAGGGTTACGGTGAGGGGTAGGGTAAGGGTGAGTGTTAGTGGTAGGGTTAGGATTACTACTAGGGTTAGTGTTAGGATGAGGGTAAGTGTTAGGATAAGGGTTAGGTTGAAGCTGAGGGTTATGGTTAGGGTGAGGGTCAGGGTTAGCGATATGGTTACATTGAGCCTGAGGGTTAGGGTTAGGTTGAGGGTTAGGTTTAGTTTTAGGGTTAGGGTGAGTTTAGGGTTAGGCTTAGTGTGAGGGTTAGTGTTAGGGTAAGGGCTAGTGGTAGGTGTGGGTAAGTGTTAGTGTGAGGTTTAGGGTTAGGGTGAGGATTATGGTTAGGGTGAGGTTTAGGGTTATTGTTAAGGTTAGGTTTAGGGTTAGAATTAGGGTTAGGGTGAGGATAAGACTTAGGTTTAGAGTTAGGGTTAGGGTTAGGCTTAGGCTTAGGCTTAGGCTTAGGCTTAGGCCAAGCATGTGGGTGAGGGTTAGGGTGCGGGTTAGGGTGAGGGTTAGGGTTATGGTTAGTGTCAGTTTAAGGATGAGGTTTCGGCTTAGGGTTAGGGTTAGGGTGAGGGCTAGTGTTAGGGTTAGGGTGAGGGTTAAGGTTAGGGATAGGGTTAGGTTTAGGTTTAGGGTTAGGGTGAGGGTGAGTGTGAGGCTTAGGGTTAGGGTTAAGATTAGGATTAGAGTTAGGGTGAGGGTTAGGGTTAGAGTTTGGGTTATGGTGCAGGTGAGGCTGAGGATTAGGTTTAGGTTTAGGGTTAGATTTAGGGTCAAGTTTAGCGTTAGGTTTAGTGTTAGGTTTTGGATTAAGGTGAGGGTTAGGGTGAGGGTTAGGGTTAGGGATAGTGTTAGGTTTAGGATTAGGGTTAGGGTTAAGGTTAGGGTGAGTGTGAGGGGTAGGGTTAGGGTGAGCATTAGGGTTAGGCTTAGGGTTTGGCTGAGGGTGAGGGTGAGTGTGAGGATTAGGGTTAGGGTAAGGGTTAGGGTTAGGATTATGGGGAGGGTTAGGATGATTGTTAGATTTAGGATTAGGGTTAGGGTGAGGGCTATATTGAAGGTGAGGTTTAGGGTTAGGGTTGGGGTTAGGGTGAGGGTGAGTTTTAGGTTTAGAGTTAGGCTTAAGGTGAGGCTGATGTTGAGGGTGAGGGTTAGGGTTAGGATTAGGATTAGGGTAAGGGTTAGGATGAATTTGAGTGTTAGGGTTAGGGTTAGGATTAGGCTTAGGGTTACACTGAGGGTGAGGGTGAGGGTGAGAGTAAGGGTTAGGTTTAGGGTTAGGTTGAGGGTGAATGTGTGTGTTAGGGTTAGGTTTAGGTTTAGGCTTAGGCTTAGGGTGAGGGCTACGCTGAAGGTGAGGTTGAGAGTTAGGGTAAGGGTGAGGCTGAGGTTGAGGGTTAGGGTTAGGGTTAGTGTTAGAGTTAGGGTTAGGGTTAGGGTTAAGGTGAGGGTGAGGGTTAGGCTTAGGTTTAGGTTTAGGATTGGGGTAATGGTTAAGATGAGTGTGAGGTTTAGGGTTAGGGTTAGGCTTAGGCTTAGGTTTAGGCTGAGGGAAAGGGTGAGGGTTAGTTTAGGTTTACAGTTAGTGTTAGGGTTAGCTTGAGAGTTAGTGTTCAGGTTACGTTTAGGTTTAGGGTGATGGTTAGGGTTAGGGTGAGGGTTAGGGTTTGGATTAGGTTTAGGGTGAGGGTGAGTTTTAGCATTAGGTTTAGGCTTAGGGTTAGATTTAGGGTTAAGATTAGTGTTATTGTTACGGTTAGAGTTAGAGTTATGTTGAGGGTGAGGCTGAGGGTGAGGGTTAGGTTTAGGGTTAGGGTGAGGTTTAGGTTTAGGGTTTGGATTAGGATTAGGGTGAGGGTGAGGTTTAGGTTTAGGTTTAGGGTTAGTTGTAGGCTTAGGTCGAGGGGTAGGGTTAGGGTTAGTTTTAGGGTTAAGGTTAGGGTGAGGGTGAGTGTGAGGGTTAGGGTTAGGCTTAGGCTTATGCTTAGGGTTAGGCTGAGGGTGAGGGTGGGGGTGAGGATTACAGTTAGGGTGATGGTTAGGGTTAGGGATTGGATGAGGATTAGGATGAGGGTTAGGGTTAGGATTAGGGTTAGGGTGAGGGCTAGTGTGAGGGTCTGGCTTAGGGTAAGTGTTAGGCTTAGGCTTAGGGTTAGGGTGAGCATTTGGTTGAGGATAACGGTTAGGATTAGGGTTAGGTTGAGGTTTAGTGTTAGGGTTAGTGTTAGGGTTAGAGTGAGGGTGAGGTTTAGGGGTAGAGTTAGTTTTAGGGTGAGGGTTAGGGTTAGGCTTAGGCTTAGGCTTAGGGTTAGGATGAGGGAGAGGGTGAGGGTTAGCTTTAGGTTGTCGGTTAGGGTTAGGGTTAGCATGACAGTTAGGGTTCAAGTTAAGTTTAGGGTTAGGGTGAGGGTTAGGGTTAGGTTACGGTGTGGGTGATGTTAAGGGTTAGGTTGAGGGTTAGGGTTTGGGTTACAGTGAGGGTTAGGATTAGGGTTAGGGTTAGGGTTAGGATGAGGATTACCGTTATGATTAGGGTTAGGTTGAGGGCTAGGGTGAAGGTGAGGATTAGGGTTAGTGTTAGGGTAAGGTTTAAGGTTAGGGTTAGGTTTAGGGTGAGGGTTAGTATGAGGGTTAGGGTTACAGTGAGGGTGAGGTTTAGGTTTAGGGTGAGGGTTAGGGTTAGGATTAGGGTTAGGGTGAGCGTGAGTGTTAGCATTTGGGTTAGGGTTAGGTTTAGGTTTAGGATTAGTGTTATTTTTAGGGTTAGGGTTACAGTTATGGTGAGGATGAGGGTGAGGGTGAGGGTGATGGTTAGATTTAGGCTTAGGGTGAGGTTTAGGTTTAGGGTTAGGATTAGGGTTAGGGTGAGGGTGAGGTTTAGGGTTAGGTTTAGGGTTAGTTGGAGGGTTAGGTCGAGGGTTAGGCTTAGGGTTAATTTTAGGTTTAAGGTTAGGGTGAGGGTTAGGTTGAGGTTTAGGGTTAGTGTTAGAATTAGTGTTAGGATTAGGGTTAGGGTGAGAGTGAGTATGAGGGTTAGGGTTAGCCTAGGCTTAGGCTTCGGGTTAGGCTGAAAGTGAGAGTGGGGCTCAGGATTAGATTTAGGGTGATGGTTAGGGTTAGGGTTAGGGTGAGGGTTAGGATTAGGATTAGGGTTAGGGTGAGGGCTAGGGTGAGGGTGTGTGTTAGGGTAAGTGTTAGGCTTAGGCTTAGGGTTAGGCTGAGAGTTTGGTCAAGGATAAGGTTTAGGGTTAGGGTTAGGGTGAGGTTTAGTGTTAGGGTTAGGATTAGAGTGAGGGTGAGTTTTAGGGGTAGAGTTAGGGTTAGGGTGAGGGTTAGGGTTAGGGTCAGGATTAGGGTGGGGATTACGGTAAGGGTAAAGGTGAAGTTTAGACTGAGGGTGAGGTTTATGGTAAGGGTGAGGGTTAGGGTTAGAGTGAGGGTGAGATTTAGGAGTAGAATTAGGTTTAGGGTGAGGGTTAGGGTTAGGGTCAGGGTTTGGGTGGGTGTTACGGTAAGGGTAAAGGTGTAGTTTAAACTGAGGGTGAGGGTTATGGTAAGGGCGAGGGTTAGGGTTAGGGTGAGGGGTAGGGTTAGTGTTAGAGTGAGGGTGAGGTTTAGATTGAGGATAAGTGTTAGGGTTAGTGTGAGGTTTAAGGTGAGGACGAGGGTTAGTGTTAGGGTGAGGGCTAAGGTGAGGGTTAGGTTTAGGGTTAGTGTTAGGGTGAGGTTTAGGGTTAGGGTGATGGTTAGTGTTAGTGTGAGGGTTAGTGTTAGGGTTAGGGTTAGTGTTAGGGCGAGGGTAAGTGTTAAGGTGAGGGTTAGTTTTAGGGTGAGGTTTATGGTCTGGGTGTGGGTCATTGTTAGGGTTAGGGTTACATTGATCGTGAGGGTTAGGGTTAGGTTGAGGGTTATGTTTAGGGTTAGGGTTAGGGTGATTTTAGGGTTAGGCTTAGTGTGAGGGTTAGTGTTAGGGTTAGGGTTAGTGGTAGGTGAGGGTAAGTGTTAGTGTGAGGTTTAGGGTTAGGGTGAGGATTATGGTTAGGGTGAGGGTTAGGGTTATTATTTGGGTTAGGCTTAGGTTTAGAGTTAGGGTTAGGGTGAGGATAAGATTTAGGGTTAGAGTTAGGGTTACTGTTAGGGTTAGGGTGAGGGTTAGGGTTACGTTTAGGCTTAGACTTAGGCTTAGGCCGACCATGAGGGTGAGGGTTAGGGTTATGGTTAGTGTCAGGTTTAGGATGAGGTTTCGGTTTAGGGTTAGGGTTAGGGTGAGGGCTAGGGTTAGTGTTAGGTTGAGGATTAGGGTTAGAGATAGGGTTAGGTTTAAGATTAGGTTTAGGGTGAGGGTGAGTGTGAGGCTTAGGGTTAGGGTTAGGATTAGACTAGGGTTAGGGTGAGGGTTAGGGTTAGAGTTTGGGTTAGGGTGCAGGTGAGACTGAGGATTAGGGTTAGGTTTAGGGTTAGATTTAGGGTTAGGTTTAGGGTTAGGGTTAGTGTTAGTTTTAGGGTTATGGTGAGGGTTAGGGTTAGGGATAGGATTAGGTTTAGGATTAGGGTTAGGGTGAGGGTGTGTGTGAGGCTTAGGGTTAGGGATAGGCTTAGAGTTAGGGTGAGGGTTAGGGTTAGGGTTTGGTTTAGGGTGCAGGTGAGGTTGAGTATTAGGGTTAGGTTTAGGGTTAGATTCAGGGTTAGGTTTAGGGTTAGGTTTAGTGTTAGGGTTAGGCTTAGGGTTAGGGTTAGGATTAGGCTGAGGGTGATTTTTTGGGGTGAGGATTAGAGTTAGAGTTAGGTTTAGGTTTAGGGTTAGGGTTAATGTTAGTGTTATGTTTAGGGTTAAGTTTGTGGTGAGGGTGAGGCTGAGGGTGTGGGTTAGGGTTAGGGTTAGGGTTAGTATTATTGTTAGGGTTAGGGCTATAATTACGGTGAGGTTGAGTGTGAGGGTGAAGTTTAGGGTTCGGTGAGTTTTAGGGTTAGGGTTAGGGTGAGGGTGAGGTTTAGGGTTAGAATTAGGGTTAGGGTTAGGATTAGGGTGAGGTTTCGAGTTAGGATTAGGGTTGGGGTTATGGTGAGGGTTAGGTTTATGTTTAGAGTTAGGGTGAGGCTGAGGGTGAGGGTTAGGGTTAGTGTTAGATTTAGGGTTAGGGTTAGGGTGAGGGTTAGGGTGAGTGTTAGGGTGAGGGTGAGTGTTAGGGTTAAGGTTAGGATTAGGATTAGGTTTAGGGTTAGGGTGAGTGTAAGGCGTAGGGTTAAGGTGAGTGTTAGTGTTAGGCTTAGGGTTTGGCTGAGGGTGAGGGTGAGTGTGAGGATTAGGGTTAGGTTGAGGGTTAGGTTTAGGATTATGTGGAGGGTTAGGATGATTGTTAGAGTTAGGATAAGGGTTAGGGCGAGGTTGAGGTTTACGTTTAGGGTTAGGGTTAGGGTGAGGGTGAGTTTTAGGGTTAGAGTTAGGCTTAAGGTGAGGCTGATGGTGAAGGTGATTTTTAGTGTTAGGATTAGGATTAAGGTAAGGGTTAGGGTGAGTGTGAGTTTTAGGGTTAGGGTTAGGATTAGGCTTAGGGTTACACTGAGGGTGAGGGTGAGGGTGAGGTTAAGGGTTAGGTTTAGGGTTAGGTTGAGGGTGAGTGTGTGTTTTAGGGTTAGGTTTAGGGTTAGGCTTGGGTTTAGGGTGAGGGTGAGGTTGAGGGTGATGGTTAGGGTTAGGGTGAGGGTTAGGGCAAGGGTTAGCTGGAGGGTTAGGATGAGGGTGAGGGTTAGGCTGAGGGTGAGGGTTAGGGTTAGGTTTAGGATTAGGATTAGGGGTAGGGATAGGGTGTTTGTGAGGGTTAGGGTTAGGGTTAGGGTTAGGCTTAGCGTTAGGTTGAGGGTTAGGGTGAGGGTGAGGGTTAGGGTTAGGGTGAGGGTTAGGTTTATGGTTATGGGGAGGGTTAGGATGAGGGTTAGGGTTAGTATTAGGGTTAGTGTGAGGGCTAGGGTGAGGGTCAGGTTTAGGGTTAGGGTTAGGGTGAGGTTTAGAGTTAGAGTTAGGGTTAAGGTGAGGCTGAGGGTGAGGGTTAGTGTTAGAGTTAGGATTAGGATTAAGGTGAGGTTTAGGGTGATTTTGAGGCTTAGGGTTAGGGTTCGGGTTTGGCTTATGTTTACACTGAGGGTGAGGGTGAGGTTTAGGGTTAGGATTAAGGTTCAAGTGAGGGTGAGTGTTTGTTTTAGGGTTAGGTTCAGGGTTAGGTTCAGGGTTAGGCTGATGGTGAGGTTGAGGGTGATGTTTAGGTTTAGTTTAAAGCTTAGGTTAAGGGTTCCGGGGAGGTTTAGGATGAGGGTTAGTGTTATGATTAGGGTTAGGGTGAGGGCTAGGGTGAGGTTGAGGTTTAATGTTAGGGTTAGTGTGAGAGTTATGGTTAGGGTTACTGTGAGAGTACGATTCGGGTTAAGTTTAGGGTTAGGGTGAGTGTTAGGGTAAGGGTTACGGTGAGGTTGAGGGTTAGGGTTAGGTTGAGGTTTAGGGTTAAGATTAAGTTTAGGGTGAGGGTTAGGGTTAGGGTAAGAATTACGGTGAGGGTGAGGGTTAGGGTTAGGTGGAGGGTTAGGGTTGGATTTGTGTTAGGGTGAGGGATAGGGTGAGGGTGATGGTTAGAGTAAGGGTTTGACTTAGGGTTAAGCTGAGCATGAGGTTGAGGGTGAGGGTTAGGGTTTGGATTAGTGTGAGGTTTAGTGTTAGTTTTAGGGTTACAGTTAGGATTAGGGTGAGGGTGAGGTTTAGGGTTAGAGTTAGTGTTAGGTTGAAGGTTAGGGTTAGGGTGAGGGTTAGGGTGGGGGTGACAGTAAGGGTTAGGCTGAGGGTGAGGGTTATGGTAAGGGTGAGGTTTAGGTTTAGGGTGAGGGTTAGGGTTAGGTTGAGGGTGAGGGTGTGGGTTAGAATGAGGATTATTGTTAGGGTTAGTGTGAGGTTTACCGTGAGGATGAGTGTTAGGGTTAGGGTTAGGGCTAGGGTTTAGTTGAGGTTTAGGGTTAGTGTTAGGATGAGATTTAGGGTTAGGGTGATGGTTAGGGTTAGTGTGAGGCTTAGTGTTCAGGTTAAGTTTAGTGTTAAGGTGAGGGTAAGTGTTAGGGTGAGGGTTTGGTTTAGAGTGAGGTTAAGGGTTAGGGTGAGGGTTAGGGTTAAGGTTAGGGTTTTTGTTAAGATTATGGTTAGGATTACTGTTACTGTGAGGGTGAGTGTTAGGGATAGGGTTAGGATTAGTTTAGGGTTAGTGTTAGGTTGAGGGTAAGTGTTAGGGTGAGGGTTAGGGTTAGGGTGAGGTTTATGGTTAGGGTGAAGGTCAGGGTGAGGGTTAGGGTTACATTGAACGTGAGGGTTAGGGTTAGGTTGAGGGTTAGGTTTAGGGTTAGGGTGAGTTTAGGGTTAGGGTTAGTGTGAGGGTTAGTGTTAGGGTTAGTGTTACTGGTAGGATGAAGGTAAGTGTTAGTGTGATGTTTAATGTTAGGGTGAGGATTATGGTTAGGGTCAGGGTTAAGGTTATTGTTAGGGTTAGGGTTAGGGTTAGAGTTAGGGTTAGGGTGAGTGTGAGATTTACGGTTAGATTTAGGGTGAGGTTTAGGGTTAGGGTGAGGGTTAGGGTTAGGGTTAGGGTTAGGCTTAGGCTTAGCCTTAGGCCGAGCATGAGGGTGAGGATTAGGTTGTGGGTTAGGGTGAGGGTTAGGTTTATGGTTAGTGTCAGGTTTAGGATGAGGTTTAGGGTTAGGGTGAAGGTTAGGGTGAGGGTTAGGGTGAGGGTTAAGGTTAGGGATAGGGTTAGGTTTAGGATTAGGTTTAGGGTGAGGGTGAGTGTGAGGCTTAGGTTTAGGGTTAGGATTAGGCTTAGAGTTAGGGTGAGGGTTAGGGTTAGAGTTTGGGTTAGGGTGCAGGTGAGGCTGATTATTAGGGTTAGGTTTAGGGTTAGATTTAGCGTTAGGGTTAGTGTTAGGTTTAGGGTTACGGTGAGGGTTAGGGTAAGGGTTAGGGTTAGGCTTAGGGTTAGGCTGAGGGTGTCTGTGGGGGTGAGAATATGAGTTAGGGTTAGGTTTAGGCTTAGGGTTAGGTTTATTGTTAGTGCTATGGTTAGGGTTAAGTTTGCAGTGAGGGTGAGGTTGAGGGGAAGGGTGAGGTTTAGGGTTAGGGTTAGTGTTATTGTTAGGGTTAGGGCTAGAGTTATGGTGAGGTTGAGGGTTAGGGTGAAGGATAGGGTTAGGGTGCGTTTTAGGGTTAGGGATAGGGTTAGGGTAAGGGTGAGTTTTAGGGTGAGGGTGAGGTTTAATGTTAGTGTTAGGGTGAGAGTTAGGATTAGGGTTAGGGTGAGAGTAGGATTCAGGTTAAGTTTAGGGTTAGAGTGTGGGTTAGTGTAAGGGTTACGGTGAGGTTGAGGGTTAGGGTTAGGTTGAGGTTGAGGGATAAGATTAGGTTTATGGTGGGTGAGGGTTAGGGTTAGGGTAAGGTTTACGGTGAGGGAGAGGGTTAGGATTAGGTTTAGAGTTAGGATTTGTGTTAGGGTGAGGGCTAGGGTGAGGGTGAGGGTTAGGGTATGGGTTTGGCTTAGGCTTAGGTTTAAGCTGAGCGTGAGGTTGAGGGTGAGGGTTAGGGTTAGTGTGAGGTTTAGTGTTAGGGTTAGGGTTAGAGTTAGGATTATGGTGAGGTTTAGGGGAAGAGTTAGTGTTAGGGTGAATTTAGGCTTAAGGTGAGGGTTAGGTTGTGGGTGACTGTAAGGGTAAGTTGAGGGTTAGGCTGAGGGTGAGGGTCACGGTAAGGGTGAGAGTTAGGGTTAGGTCGAGGGTTAGGGTTAGGGTTAGGGTTAGGGTGAGGGTGAGGGTTAGATTGATGATTAGTGTTAGGGTTAGTGTGAAGTTTAACATGAGGATATTAGGGTTAGGGCTAGGGTTAGGTTGAGGTATAGGGTTAGTGTTAGGGTGAGGTTCAGGGTTAGGGTGATTGTTAGGGTTAGTGTGAGGCTTAGTGTTCGGGTTAAGCTTAATGTTAAGGTGAGGGTAAGTGTTAGCGTGAGGGTTAGGTTTAGGGTGAGGGTTAGGGTTAGGGTTAGGGTTTTTGTTAGGTTTAGGGTTAGGGTTGTTGTTAGTGTTAGGGTTCCGGTTAAGGTGAGGGTGTGGGTTATTGTTAGGGTTAGGATTAGGGTTAGTGTTAGGGTGAGGGTAAGTGTTAGCGTGAGTGTTAGGGTTAGGGTGAGGGTTATGGTTAGGATGAGGGTCAAGGTTAGGGTTAGGGTTACGGTTAGGGTGAGGTTAGGGTTAGGGTTATTGTGAGGGTTAGTGTTAGGGTTAAGGTTAGGGGTAGGGTGAGGGTAAGTGTTAGGGTGAGGTTTAGGGTTAGGGTGAGGATTACGGTTAGGGTGAGGTTTAGGGTTATTGTTAGGGTTATGGTTAGGTTTAGATTTAGGGTTAGGGTGAGGGTGAGATTTAGGGTTAGAGTTAGGGTTATTGTTAGGGTTATTGTTAGGGTGAGGGTTAGGGTTAAGTTTTGGCTTAGGCTTAGGCTTAGGCCGAGCATGAGGGTGAGGGTTAGGGTGAGGGTTAGGGTTATGGTTAGTGTCAGGTTTAGGATGAGGTTTAGGGTTAAGGTTAGGGTTAGGGTGAGGGCTAGGCTGAGGGTTAGGGTTAGGGATTGGGTTAGGTTTAGGATTATTGTTAGGGTGAGGGTGAGTGTGAAGCTTAGGGTTAGGGTTAGGGTTAGGCTTAGAGTTAGGGTGAGGGTTATGGTTATGGTTTGGTTTAGGGTTAGGGTTAGGCTTATGGTGAGGGTTAGGTTTAGGGTTAGGGTTAGGCTTAGGGTTAGGCTTATTGTTAGTGTTATGGTTAGGATTAGTGTTATTGTTAGGTTTAGGTTTAGAGTTATGGTGAGGGTGAGGTTGAGGGTGAGGGTGAGGATTAGTGTTAGGGTTAGGGTTAGGATTAGGACAAGGGTGAGGGCGAGGTTTAGTTTTAGATATAGGGTTGGGGGAGGGTTACTTTGAGGGTTAGGATTAGGGTTACTGTTACGGTTAAGTTAAGGTTGAGGTTTAGGGTAAGGGTGAGTGTTAGGGTTAGAGTTAGGCTTAGGCTTAGGGTTAGGCTGAGGGTGAGGTTGGGGTGAGGATTAGGGTTAGGGTGATGGTTAGGGTAGGTTAGGGTGAGGTTTAGGAGGAGGTTTAGGGTTAGGATTAGGGTGAGGCTGAGGGTGAGGATGAGGTTATTTTTACGGTGAGGGATAAGGTTAGGGTTTGGTTTATTGTTATTGTTAGTGTAATGGTTAGGGTGAAGTTTGCGGTGAGGGTGAGGCTGTGGGTGAGGGTCATGGTTATGGTTATGGTTAGGGTTAGGGTTAGAGTTAGAGTTAAGGTTAGGTTGTGGGTGAGGGTGAGTGTTAGGGTTA
Source organism: Dipodomys merriami (assembly GCF_024711535.1). Classification (NCBI taxonomy): domain Eukaryota; kingdom Metazoa; phylum Chordata; class Mammalia; order Rodentia; family Heteromyidae; genus Dipodomys; species Dipodomys merriami. The sequence goes on from NW_027206479.1 coordinate 4,975,294, forward strand.
GGGTGAGTTTTAGGGAGAGGTTTACTGTTAGGGTTTGGGTTAGGTTTAGGGTGAGGGTGAGGTTTAGGGTTAGAGTTAGGATTGAGGGGAGGGTTAGGGTGAGGTTTAGGGTTAGGGTTAGGATGAGGGTGAGGGTTAGGTTGAGGTTTAGGGATAGGGTTAGGTTTAGGATTAGGGTTAGGGTGAGGGTGAGTGTGAGGGTTAGGGTGAGGGTTAGGCTTAGGCTTAGGGTTTGTCTGCGGGTGATGGTGGGGGTGAGGATTAAGGTTAGGGTGATGGTAAGGGTTAGGGTTAGTGTTATTGTTAGGATTAGTTTTAGGGTTAGGATTAGGGTGAGGGTGAGGTTTAGGTGTAGATATAGGGTTAGGGTGAGTGTTAGGCTTAGGGTGAGTGTTAGAGTGTTAGGTAAGGGTAAAGGTGAGGTTTAGGCTGAGGGTGAGGTTTACGGTAAGGGTTAGGGTTAGGGTCAGGGGGAGGGATAGGGTTAGGGTTAGGGTGAGGGTGAGGGTTAGGGTTAGATTGGGGATTAGTGTTAGGGTTAGTGTGAGGTTTATGGTGAGGATGCGGTTTAGGGTTAGGGTGAGGTCTAGGGTGAGGATGAGGGTTAGGGTTAGTGTTAGGGTGAGGTTTAGTGTTAGGGTTAGGGTTAGGATTAATGTGACGGTTAAGCTTAAGGTGAGGGTTAGGGTGAGGGTGAGGTTTAGGGTTAGGGTTTGGATTAGGAATAGGGTTAGGGTTAGGGTGAGTGTGAGGTTTAGGTTTAGCGTTAGTGTTAGGCTTAGGGTTAGGCTGAGGGTGAGGGTGAGGGTGAGGGTTATTGTTAGAGTGAGGGTTAGGGTTAGGGTTAGGGTGAGAGTTAGGGTTCGGGTTAAGTTTAGGGTTAGAGTGAGGATTAGGGTAAGGGTTACAGTAAGGGTGAGGGTTAGTTTTAGGTTGAGGGTTAGGGTTAGTTTTAGGGTGAGGGTTAGGATGAGGGTTAGGGTTTGGATTAGGTTTAGGTTGAGGGCTAGGGTGAGGGAGAGGTTTAGGGTTAGGGATAGGGTGAGGTTTAGGTTTAGGGTTACGGATAGGGTGAGGGTGAGGTTTAGGGTTAGAGTTAGGGTTAGGTTGAGGCTGACGGTGAGGGTTAGGGTTAGGATTAGTGTTAGAGTTAGGTTTACAGTGAGGGTTAGGGTTAGAGTGACGGTTAGGCTTAGTGTTAGTATTAGGATTAGGGTACGTGTTAGCATGAGGGTGAGGGTGAGGGTGAGGGTTAGGGATTGGGTAAGGTTTAGGGATAGGGTTAGTTTGAGATTTAGGGTTCGGGTTAAGTTTAGGGTTAGGGCGATGGTTAGGGTTAGGGTTACGGTGAACGTGAGGGTTAGGGTTAGGTTGAGGGTTAGGGTTAGATTTAGGATTAGGGTGAGGGTTAGGTTTAGGTTTTGGGTGAGGTTTAGGGTGAGGTTTTGGGTTAGAGTTAGGTTTAGGGGCAGGGTTAGGGTGAGGTTTAGGGTTAGGGTTGGTGTTAAGGTTAGGGTGATTGTTAGGGTTAGGGTTAGGATTAGGGTTATTGTTAGTGTTATGGTTAAGGTGAAGTTTGCGGTGAGGGTGAGGCTGAGGGTGAGGGTTATGTTTATGGTTATGGTTAGGGTTAGGGTTAGTGTTATCGTTAGGGTTTGGTTTAGAATTAAAGTTAGATTGAGGGTGAGGGTGAGGCTGAGTGTTATGGTTAGAGTGAGTTGTACGGTGAGGTTTTGGTTTAGGGTTAGGGTTAGGGTGAGGGTGAGATTTAGGGTTAGAGTTAAGGTTGAGGGAGGGTTAGGGTTAGGTTTAGGGTTTGGGTTAGGATGAGGGTGAGGGTTAGGTTGAGGTTTAGGCATAGTGTTAAGTTTAGGATTAGGGTTAGGGTGAGGGTGAGTATGAGGGTTAGGGTGAGGCTTAGGGTTAGGCTGAGGGTGATGTTGCGGGTGAGGATTAATGTTAGGGTGATGGTAAGGGTTAGGGTTAGTCTTATTGTTAGGGTTAGGGTTAGAGTTAGGATTAGGGTGAGGGTGAGGTTTAGCGGTAGATATAGGGTTAGGGTGAGTGTTAGGCTTAGGGTGAGGGTTAGGGTGGGTGTGAGGGTAAGTGTAAAGGTGAGGGTTAGGCTGAGGTTGAGGGTTACAGTAAGGGTTAGTGTTAGGTTTAGAGGGAGGGATATTGTTAGGGTTAGGGTGAGGGTGAGGGTTAGATTGAGGATTAGTGTTAGGGTTAGTGTGAGGTTTAGGGTGAGGATGCGGGTTAGGATTAGGTGAGGTCTAGGGTGAGGATGAGGTTTAGGGTTAGTGTTAGGGTGAGGTTTAGGGTTAGAGTGATGGTTAGGTTTAGTGTTATGGTGAGGTTTAGTGTTAGGGTTAGGGTTAGCATTAATGTTAGGGTTAGGCTTAAGGTGAGGGTTAGGGTGAAGGTGAGGTTTAGGTTGAGGGTTAGGATGAGGGTTAAGGTTAGAATTAGGGTTAGTGTGAGGGCTAGGGTGAGGGTGAGGTTTAGGGTTAGGGTTAGGGTGATGTTTAGGGTTAGGGTTAGGGTTACTGATAGGGTGACGGTGAGGTTAAGGGTTATTGTTAGGGTTAGGGTGAGGCTGAGGTTGAGTGTTACGTTTAGTGTTAGTGTTAGAGATAGGGTTACAGTGAGGATAAGTGTGAGGGTGAGGGTTATGCTTAGTGTTAGGATTAGGTTTAGGGTAAGGGTTAGCGTGAGTGTGAGGGTTAGGGTTACAGTGAGCGTGATTGTTGAGGGTGAGGGTTAGGCTTAGGATTAGGGTGAGGGTGAGGGTGAGGATTAGGGTTATGGTAAAGGATAGGGGTAGGGTTAGGGTGAGAGTTAGGTTTCAGGTTAAATTTAGGGTTCGGGTGAGGATTAGGTTTAGGATTAGGGTGAGCCTGAGGGTTAAGTTTAGGTTGAGGTTAGGGTTAGGCTTAGGATTATTGTGAGGGTTAGGGTTAGGGTTAGGGTGAGGTTTAAGGTGAGATTTTGGATTAGGGTTAGGGTTAGGTTTAGGGTGAGGGTGAGGTTTAGTGTTAGCGTTAGGTTTAGGGGCAGGGTTAGGGTGAGGTTTAGGTTTAGGATTACGGTGAACGTGGGGTTTAGGGTTAGTTTGAGTGTTAGGGTGAGGCTTAGGATTAAGGTGAGGGTTAGGTTTAGGGTTAGGGTGAGATTTAGGGTGAGGTTTTGGATTAGGGTTAGGGTTAGGGTGAGGGTGAGTGTGAGATTTAGGGATAGAGTTAGGTTTAGGGGCAGGTTTAGGGTGAGGTTTAGGGTTAGGGTTAGTGTTAGGTTTAGGGTGAGGTTTAGGGTTAGGGTTATTTTTTGGGTTAGGGTTATTGTTAGTGGTATGGTTAGGGTTAAGTTTGTGGTGAGGGTGAGGCTGAGGGTGAGGTTTATGGTTAGGGTTAGGGTTAGGGTTAGTGTTATTTTTAGGGTTAGGGTTAGAGTTAAGGGTAGGTTGAGGGTTAGGGTGAGGGGAGGGTTAGGGTGAGGTTTAGATTGAGGTTTAGGGTTAGGGTTAGGATTAGGGTTAGCGTGAGGGTGAGGTTTAGGGGTAGAGTTAGTGTTAGGGGAGGGTTAGCGAGAGGTTTAGGTTTAGGGTTAGGTTGAGGATGAGGGTTCCCATGAGGTTTAGGGATAGGGTTAGGTTGAGGATGAGGGTTCAGGTGAGGGTGAGTGTGAAGGTAAGGGTGAGGTTTAGGCTTAGGCTGAGGTTTAGGCTGAGGATGAGGGTGGGGGTGAGGATTAGGGTTAGGGGGATGGTAAGGGTTAGTGTTATTGTTATTTTTAGGGTTAGTGTTAGAGTTAGTCTTAGTGTGAGCGTGGGGGTGAGGGTTAGTGTTAGGGTTAGTGTGAGGTTTAGGTTTAGGGTTTTTTTAGGGTTATTGTGAGGGTGAGGTTTAGCGTTAGTTATAGGGTTAGAGGGAGGGTTAGGGTGAGGGTGATGGTTAGGGTTAGTGTTAGGGTTATGGGGAGGTTGAGGGTTATGTTGAGGTTTAGGGTTAGAGTTCAGGTTAGGGTTAGTGTGAGGGTTAGTGTTCGGATTAGGGTTAGTTTTAGGGTGAGGTTTTGGGTTAGGGTGAGGGTTATGGTTAGGGTGAGGGTTAGGGTTAGGATTATTGTTAGGGTTAGGTTTAGGGTTATTCTGAGGGTGAGGGTGAGGATGAGGGTTAGGGTTAGGGTGAGGTTTATGGTTATGGTTAGGGTTAGGTTTAGTGTTAGTGTTATTGTTAGGGTTATGGTTAGAATTAAGTTTAGGTTGAGGGTGAGTGTGAGTGTTAGGGTTAGGGTGATTTTTAGGGTGAGGTTTAGGGTTAGGGTTAGGGTTAGGGTTAGGGTGAGTGTGAGGTTTAGGGTTAGAATTAGGGTTGAAGAGAGGGTTAGGGTGAGATTTAGGGTTAGGGTTAGGATGAGGGTGAGGGTTAGGTTGAGGTTTAGGGATAGGGTTAGGTTTAGGATTAGGGTTAGGGTGAGGGTGAGTGTGAGGGTTAGGGTGAGGGTTAGGCTTAGGCTTAGGGTTAGGCTGAGGTTGATGGTGGGTGTACGGATTAAGGTTAGGGTGATGGTAAGGGTTAGGGTGGGTGGGACGGTAAGGGTAAAGGTGAGGTTTAGCCTGAGGATGAGGGTTACACTATGGGTTAGGGTTTGGGTTAGGGGGAGGGATAGGGTTTGGGTTAGGGTGAGGGTGAGGGTTAGATTGAGGATTAGTTTTAGGGTTAGTGTGAGGTTTAGGTTGAGGATGAGGATTAGGATTAGGGTGAGGCCTACGGTGAGGATGAGAGTTAGGGTTAGTGTTAGGGTGAGGCTTAGGGTTAGGGTGATGGTTAGGGTTAGTGTTAGTGTTAGGGTTAGGGTTAGGATTAATTTGAGGGTTAAGCTTTAGGTGAGGGTTAGGGTGAGGGTGAGGTTTAGGGTTAGGTTTAGGATTAGGAATAGGGTTAGGGTTAGGGTAAGTGTGACGTTTAGGGTTAGCGTTAGTGTTAGGCTTAGGGTTAGGCTGAGGGTGAGGGTGAGGGTGAGGGTTATTGTCGCTACCGCCTCGACCAGCAAGGAAGACGCGACACCGGACTCTTCTCTCTGCAGTTTATTCAGGACCTTTTTGTAATCTTCTGACCCCAACCCCGGGGAGAATTCCCCACAGCTTTAAGTACCCACTGGGTAGCCAACCCTGATATGCCACGTGGGAACCACCAATAGGTTCAGGTGCGCGGAAGCAAGCCAGATTCTTTGCCTTAGCCATATCAGGAGTTGTTTACCATGAGAGCACTCGCCATCGGGAAGGCGGAGGGCGGAAGCCGGCACCATCTTCCAGGTGCGGCCTCTCGCAGCTCTCTACAGTTCCCCCGTTTTTGTTTAAAGAACACAGATGAGAACAGAGGTCTGATCCCTGTTGTGCAATGCAAGGACTGCATACAAGCCTTCTCCCAGAGTGCGCCTTCTCTAGGGATGACTCAGCCTGTCCATTGATTCGTTTTTCCCAAGGACGGGAAAAGGCGAATCGAACCCGTGTGCAATCAAACATGCTCTCCTCGAGGGCAAAACTCATGCCTCTCGACTGCAGTACTTTGGCTTTGCAATCTGTGTTCATTGTTTTAGGGTGGCAAGCCACGCTTAGGGGGACTGACCTGCTCCAATGACTGTAAAGGCTTGGATAATCATGGCTGCACTGCGACGCTGAGAACCTCTAATTTGGCAAATGCACCACAGACATACCAAGGAGGCTAACACCAGAAGGCCTATCAGGACTCCCAAACCCGCCCCCTCCTTGAGATGAATCATAGCAGCGGAGATCCATGAAGATAACCCCTCCGCCAATCCGGCATCCACTCGGGTAGAGTTCACCATGACGATGGCAACCCTGAGCTGTTCCATCAGGCTGTCGAACTCCCCAGTTCAATTACCTAAAAGATAACTAGACAACTGTTTAGACAAATTTGCAGCATTTTTTGAATAGGTTTTTTCCTGGGCCTGAACTCTGGGCCTGGGCGCTGTCTCTCAGCTCTTCAGCTCAAGGCCAGCACTCTAACACTTAAGCTACAGCGCCACTTCCGGCTTTTTTCTCTTCTTGCTTATGTGGTGCTGAGGAATCGAACCCAGGGCCTCAGGCATGCAAAGCAACCGCTCTACCACTGAGCCACCTTCCCAGCCCCTTTCTTCTGGGTTAATTGCACCACAGCAGCAGCTAATCCAGCATTAGTTAGTGGTCCGCCCAGCTCTCTGTAAACTCTCATCCATGCTTCTAGTCCCCTATTCTTATATGGGGTTATGGCGGTTCTGCATTCCTTAGTGCACTGCTCGTAAACAAGCTGTTTAATTAATGGCATGGCTGCGTCTGGGTCACCAAAAATTCTGCCAGCGGCCTCGACCATACGGGCAACAAAGTCCGAAAATGGCTCCATAGAGCCCTGCAGGATTTTGGTGAGATTGCCACTCACCTCACCTTTATTTGGTAAGGCCTTCCATGCCTTTATGCCAATTTTATTGATTTGTTCATAAACTTGAACCCGGTAGCCTATCTGCTGATTGGCGAATCTCCCCTGTCCAAGCAGCATATCTCTGTCCCAAGCTGGGTTTCCCCCAGCCTGATTGGCCGCAGCCTCTTCACTAGCAAATTCAATCAAAAAGGCCTTCCAATCTAAATACTGACCTGGGCTCAAACAAGCTCGTGCGAGCCCACTCCAATCACCGGGTGTCATGTAATGTCTGTTTAGGGCCTCCACCTGGGCTACAGTAAAGGAGGCTGTGATTCCGTATGTCCACACAGACTCAGCTAAAGATTTTATCACCTTAAAATCTAAGGGTTCATGATACCGCTGTCCCTGTGGATCCTGAAATATTGGACAGGCTAGATGTAACTCGGTTATGACCGCTTTCCACACGCCTGGGCTGAAAGAACAGCCGGGGCTGCCACTTCCAGGTCCTCCGCATAGAGCGGAGGGGCCGAAGGTGTGGGGCGGTGCACGGAGGGCGTGCATTCGTCTTTATCTGGGTCCTCTCTCTCCTTCCCTTTCCTCCTCTTTCTTATCTTTGTTTTTTCTATTTGTTCTATGAGTGATTGTAGTTCCTCTAAGTCTGTAGACTCAGAGGTCTCTAGTTCGGCAAAATCGGGGTATAACCCCCCCCCCCTGCTCTCCTCCTTTTCGCTGTCTGCCCTTTCCGATCTTTCTTCCTGCAGCATTTCTAGGGCGGCCTGACCATTCTCTACCGCCTCACTGCAACGCTGGTCCTCGAGACAGCCTCTTATCTGTTTCCATATTGGTCTCACTCCGCTCTTAAGCGTTCCTTGTTCAGAGGCAAAATCTAGGTCCCTCCCTAGTTTCTCCCAAGAGGCCACCGTGAGGCTTCCGGAGACAGCGAACCACGGGGCAACGATGTCACATTCATTCAAAAATCTCTCTAAAGTACTCTTTTTTATTTTTAACTTTTTTGAGTGCAGTAGCTCATTGAGAGCCAAAAAAATTGGGTGCGAAGAAGAAGCGCCCATGTTTTAAACATTTAAAGCTGGTAAACAAACTTTTACTTTCACTTTTGGCTACTCTATTGACTAGCCTCAGGTTCTTGCTCTCTCTTTATCTACCGAGAAGAGCAAAAATCCCCCCCTGCTCTTGTGGAGGATTCCCCTTTTACCTGGGAACTTACTCCCCGCTCTTGTGGCGGATTCCCCTTTTACCTGGGGACTTACCCCCGCTTTTGTCGCGGATTCCCCTTTTACCTGGGGACTTACAGGTGCACCACCCTGACCGCAGAGAGTTCTGAGTCCTCGTTGGGGTTATGGCTGAGTCCCCCGTACGGGCCGCCACGTGTCGCTACCGCCTCGACCAGCTAGGAGACTCGACACCGGACTCTTCTCTCTGCCATTTATTCAGGACCTTTTTTTAATCTTGTGACCCCAACTCCGGGGAGAATTCCCCACAGCCTTAAGTACCCGCTGGGTAGCCAACCCTGATACGCCACGTGGGAACCACCAATAGGTTCAGGTGCGCGGAAGCAAGCCAGATTCTTTGCCTTAGCCATATCAGGAGTTGTTTACCACGAGAGCACTCGCCATCGGGAAGGCGGAGGGCGGAAGCCGGCACCATCTTCCAGGTGCGGCCTCTCGCAGCTCTCTACAGGTTATTGTTAGGGTGAGGGTTAGGGTGAGAGTTAGGGTTCGGGTTAAGTTTAGGGTTAGAGTGAGGATTAGGGTAAGGGTTACAGTGAGGGTCAGGGTTAGGGTTAGGTTGAGGGTTAGGGTTAGGGTGATTGTTAGGGTGAGGGTGAGAGTGAGGGTTAGGGTTAGTGTTAGGGTGAGGGTTAGGATGAGGGTTAGGGTTCGGATTAGGGTTAGGGCGAAGGCTAGGGTGACGGTGAGGTTTAGGTTTAGGGTTAGGGTGAGGTTTAGGTTTAGGTTTAGTGTTAGGGATAGGGTGAGGGTGAGGTTTAGGGTTAGAGTTAGGGTTAGGTTGAGGCTGAGGGTGGGGATTAGGGTTAGGGTTAGTGTTAGAGTTAGTGTTAGAGTTAGGGATATGGTGAGGTTTAGGGTCAAAGTGAAGTTTAGGCTTAATGTTAGGATTAGGATTAGGGTAAGGGTTAGGGTGAGGGTGAGGGTTAGGGTTAGGGTTAGGGTAAAGGTTAGGGGTAGGGTTAGGGTGAGATTTAGGGTTCTGGTTAAGTTTAGGGATAGGGTGAGTGTTAGGGTTAGGGTTACGGTGAGCGTGAGGGTTAGGGTTAGGTTGAGGGTTAGGGTTAGCCTTAGGATTTGGGTTAGTGTTAGGATTAGGGTTAGGGTGAGGTTTAGGGTGAGGTTTTGGGTTAGAGTTAGGTTTAGGGGCAGGGTTAGGGTGATGTTTATTGTTACGGTTAGTGTTAAGGTTAGGGTGAGCGTTACTGTTAGGGTTAGGTTTATGGTTACTGTTAGTGTTATGGTTAGGGTGAAATTTGCGGTGAGGGTGAGGGTTATGGTTATGGTTATGGTTATAGTTAGTGTTAGTGTTATTGTTTGGGTTAGGGTTAGAGTTAAGGTTAGGTTGAGGTTGAGGTTGAGTGTTAAGGTTAGGGTGAATTGTAGGGTGAGTTTTAGGGTTAGGGTTAGGGTGAGGGTGAGGTTTAGGGTTAGAGTTAAGGTTGAGGGGAGGGTTAGGGTTAGGTTTAAGGTTAGGGTTAGGATGAGGGTGAGGGTTAGGTTGAGGTTTAGGGATAGGGTTAGGTTTAGGATTAGGGTTAGGGTGAGGGTGAGTATGAGGGTTAGCGTGAGGGTTAGGGTGAGGCTTAGGGTTAGGCTGAGGGTGATGTTGGGGGTGAGGATTAAGGTTAGGGTGATGGTAAGTGTTAGGGTTAGTGTTATTGTTAGGGTTAGGGTTAGAGTTAGGATTAGGGTGAGGGTGAGGTTTAGGGGTAGAGATAGGGTTAGGGTGAGTGATAGGCTTAGGGTGAGGGTTAGGGTGGGTGTGAGGGTAAGGTTAAAGGTGAGGGTTAGGCTGATGGTGAGGGTTACGGTAAGGGTTAGGGTTAGGGTTATGATTAGGTTTAGGGTGATTGTGAGTGTGAGGGTTAGGGTGAGGGTTACCCTTAGGCTTAGGTTTAGGCTGAGGCTGAGGTTGAGGGTGAGGGTTAGCATTAGGGTGAGGGTTAGGGTAAGGTTTAGAGGGAGGGTTAGGATGAGAGTTAGGGGTAGGATTAGGGTTAGGCTGAGGGCTAGGGTTAGGGTGAGGTTTAGGGTTAGGGTTTATGTTAGGATTAATGTTAGGGTTAGGCTTAAGGTGAGGGTAAGGGTTATGGTTAGAGTTATGGTGAGGGTGAGTGTTACCTTTAGGGTTAGGGTGAGGTTTAAGTTTAGGGTTAGGATTAGGGTTAGGGTGAGGGTTAGGTTTAGGATTAGTAGGAAGGTTAGTTCGAGGGTTAGGGTTAGGGTTAGTTTTAGGTTTAAGGTTAGGGTGATGGTTAGGTTGAGGTTTAGGGTTATTGTTAGAGTTAGGGTTAGGATTAGGGTTAGGGTGAGGGTGAGTGTGAGGGTTAGGGTTAGGCATAGGCTTAGGCTTAGGGTTAAGCTGAGGGTGAGGGTGGGAGTGAGGATTAGAGTTAGGGTGATTGTTAGTGTTAGTGTTAGGGTGAGGGTTAGGATGAGGGTTAGCGTTAGGATTAGGGTTAGGGTGAGGGTGAGGGTTACTGTGAGAGTTAGTGTGAGGGTTAGGGTTACTTTTACTGTTAGGCTTAGTGTTAGGCTGAGGGTTTGGTTGACGATGAGGATTAGGGTTAGGTTAGGGTGAGCTTTAGTGTTAGGGTTAGGTTATATTTACGGTTAGGGTGAGTGTGAGGTTTAGGGGTAGAATTAGGGTTAGGGTGAGGGTTAAGTTTAAGGTGAGGTTTAGTGTAAGGGTAAAGGTGAGGTTTAGGATGAGAGTGAGAGTTATGATAAGGGTGTTAGGGTGAGGGTTAGTGTTAGGGTGAGTGTAAGGGTTAGATTGAGGATAAGTGTTAGGGTTAGTGTGAGGTTTAGGGTGAGGATGAGGGTTAGGGTTAAGGTGAGGGTAAGTGTTAGGGTGGGGGTTAGGGTTAGGGGGAGGGTTATGGTTAGGGTGAGGGTTAGGGTTAGGATTAGGGTTATTGTTAGCATTTCGGTTAGGGTTACAGTTACGGTGAGAGTGAGGGTGAGGGTTAGGATTAGGTTTAGGGTTAGTGTTAGGCTGAGGGTAAGTTTTAGGATGAGGGTTAGGGTTAGTGTGAGGGTTATTGTTAGGGTGAGGTTTAGGGTTAGGGTTATGGTTACGTTGAGCATAATGGTTAGGGTTAGGTTGAAGGTTAGCTTTAGTGTTAGGGTGAGGTTAGGGTTAGTGTGAGGGTTAGAGTTGGGGTTAGGGTTAGTGTTACGGTGAGGGTAAGTGTTAGGGTCACGGTTTGGGTTAGGGTGAGGGTAATGGTTAGGTTAGGGTTAGGATTAGGGTTAGGGTTATTGTTAGGGTTCGGTTTAGGTTTAAGGTTACAGTGAGGGTGAGGGTTAGGGTTAGGGTTAGGGTGAGGTTTAGGGTTAAAATTAGGGTTAAGGTGAGGGTTAGGTTGAGGGTTAGGGTTAGGGTTAGTGTTAGGGTTAGGGTTAGGGTGAGAGTTAGTAGGAGGGTTAGGGTTAGGGTTAGGATTAGGGTTAGGGTTAAGTTGAGGGTCTGTGTTAGGGTTAGGTTTAGGCTTAGGCTTAGGTTTAGGATGAGGGTGAAGTTGACGGTGAGGGGTAGGGTTAGGGTGAGGTTAAGGGTAAGGGTTAGTTGGAGGCTTAGGATGAGTGTTAAGGTTAGGATTAGGGTTAGGGTGAGGGCTAGGGTGAGGGTGAGGTTTAGGGTTAGGGTTAGGGTGAGGTTTAGGGTTAGGGTTAGGGTGAGAGTTAGGGTTCGGGTTAAGTTTACGTTTAGGTTGAGGGTTAGGGTAAGGGTTATTTTCAGGGTAAGGGTTAGGTTTAGGTTGAGGGTTAGGGTTAGGATTAGGGTTAGGGTGAGGGTGAGGGTGAGGGTTAGGGTTAGTGTTAGGGTGAGGATTAGGATGAGAGTTAGGGTTAGGATTAGGGTTAGGGTGAGGGCCAGGGTGAGGTTGAGTTTTCGGGTTAGGGTTAAGGTGAGATTTAGGGTTAGGGTTAGGTTGAGTGTGAGATTTAAGGTTAGAGTTAGGGTTAGGGTGAGGCTGAGCGTGAGGGTTAGGGTTAGGGTTAGTGTTAGAGTTAGGTTTAGGGTGAGGGTTAGGTCGAGGTTTAGGGTTAGGGTTAGTGTTATGTTTAAGGTTAAGGTGAGGGTTAGGTTGAGGTTTAGGTTTAAGGTTAGGGTTAGGGTTAAGATTAGGGTTAGGGTGAAGGTTAGGGTGAGTATGAGGGTTAGGGTTAGGGTTAGGGTTAGACTTAGGTTTAGGCTGAGGGTGAGGGTGAGGGTTAGGGTTAGGGTGAGGGTTACGTGTATGGTTAGAGTGAAATTTAGGGTTCAGGTTAAGTTTAGGGATAGGGTGAGGATTAGGGTTAGGGTTATGGTGAGGGTTAGGATGAGGATTAGGGTTAGGATTAGGCTTAGTGTGAGGGCTAGGGTGAGGGTGAGGCCTAGGGTTAGCGTTTCGGTGAGGTTTAGGTTTAGGTTTAGGAGTAGGATGAGGGTTAGGGTTACGGTTTGGTTGAGGTTTAGGGTTAGGCCGAGGGTTAGGGGTAGGTTTTGGGTTAGGGTTAGGGTGAGTTTTAGGGTTACAGTTAGGGTTAGGGGGAGTGTTAGGTAGAGGATTAGGGATAGGTGTAATGTTAGGGTTAAGGTTAGGTTTAGCGTTAGGGTCAGGGTTAGGGTCAGAATAAGGGTTAGGGTTAGGGTGAGGATTAGGTTGAGGTCTAGGCTTAGGGTTAGGTTTTGCTTTATGGTTAAGGTGAGTGTGAGGGTTAGGGTTAGGGTTACGCTTAGGCTTAGGGTTAGGCTGAGGGTGAGGATTAGGGTTAGGGTGATGGTTAGGTTTAGGGTTAGCGTGAGGGTTAGGATGAGGATTAGGGTTAGGGTGAGCATTAGGTTGAGGGTGATAGTAAGTGTAAAGGTGAGGGTTAGGCTGAGGGTGAGGGTTAAGATAAGGGTGAGGGTTAGGATTCGGGTGAGGGTTTGGGTAAGGGTTCGGTTTAGGTTTAGGGTGAGGGTTAAATTGAGGAATAGGGTTAGGGTTAGTGTGAGATTTAGGGTGAGGATGAGGAATAGTGTTAGCGTGAGGGTGAGGGTTAGAATTAGGGTTAGTGTGAGGGATACCGTGAGGGTGAGGGTTAGGGTTGGGGTTAGGGTTAGGGTGAGGTTTAGGATTAGAGTGAGAGTTAGGGTTAGTGTAGGGTTAGTGTGAGGGTTAGGGTTAGTATTAGGGGAGGGTAATTATTAGGTTGAGGGTTAGGTTTAGGGTTAGGTTTATGGTTAGCGTTAGGTTTGGGGTTACATTTACGTTGAGGGTGAATGTGAGGGTTAGGGGTAGGCTTAGGTTTAGTGTTAGGGTTAGGGTTAGATTTAGGGTTAGGGTGAGGGTGAGGTTTAGGGGTAGAATTAGAATTAGGGTGGGGGTTAGGGTGAAGGTTAGGGTTAGGGTGAGGGTTAGGGTGGGGTTGACGGTAATGGTAAAAGTGAGGGTTAGGCCGAGGATGAGGGTTAGGGTTACGGTCATGGCTAAGGTGAGGGTGAGGGTTAGGGTTAGTTTTAGGGAGGGTTTTAGGGTTAGGGTGATGTTTAGGGTTGGTGTGAGGGTTAATGTTAGGGTTAGGTTAATGTTAGGGTGATGGTTACTCTTAGGGTGAGGGTTATGTTTAGGGTGAGGGTCAGGGTTAGTGTTAGGGTTAGAGTTAGGGATAGTGTGAGGGTTAGGGTTATGGTGAGGGTAAGGTTAAGGCTTAGGGTTGGAGTTAGGATGAGGTTTAGGTTTAGGTTTAGGGTTAGAGTTAGGTTTAGGGTGAGGGTGATTTTTAGGGTTAGAATTAGGGTAAGTGTTAGGGTTAAGGTTAGGGTGAGGGATAGGGTTAGGGTTAGGCTTAGGCCTAGGCTTAGGCTTAGCCTGAGCATGAGGGTTAGGGTTAGTGTTAGGGTGAGTGTTATTGTTAGGGTGAGGGTTAGGGTTAGGGTTAGGTTTAGAGTTAGGTTTAGTGTTAGCGTTAAGGTTACGGTGAGGGTAAGTGTGAGGCTTACGGTTGGGGTTAGGATGAGGTTTAGGATTAGGTTCATGGTTAGAGTTAGGTTTAGGGTGAGTGTAAGGTTTAGGGTTAGAGTTAGGGTTAGGGTTAGTGTTAGGGTTGGGGTTAGGATGAGTGTTAAGTTTAGGATGAGGTTTAGGGTGAGGGCTATTTTGAGGGTGAGGTTTAGGGTTAGGGTTAGGGTGAGGTTTAGGGTTAGGTTTAGGGTTAGGGTGAGGGTTAGGTTTAGGGTTAGAGTTAGGGTTAGAGTGAGGCTGAGGCTGAGGGTTAAGTTTAGTGTTAGTGTTAGATTTAGGGTTAGGGTGAGGGTTAGGTTGAGGTTGAGGGTTAGGCTTAGAGTTAGGATTAGGATTATGGTAAGTGTTAGGGTGAGTGTGAGGGTTAGGGTTAGGTTTAGGGTTAGGCTTAGGGTTAGGATGAGGGTGAGGGTGAGCGTGAGGGTTAGGGTGAGGGTTAGGGTTAGGGTTAGGGTGAGGGCTAGGATTAGAGTTAGGGTTACGGTGACGTGAGGGTTAGGGTTAGGGTGAGGGTTAGGTTTAGAATTAGGGTTAGGGTGAGCGTGAGTGTTAGGATTAGGTTTAGGTTTAGGGTTAGGGTTAGGTTTAGGGTTAGGATTAGTGTCATTGTTAGAGTTAGGGTTAGAGTTACAGTGAGGGTGAGGGTGAGGGTGAGGGTTAGGGTGAGGTTTAGGGTTAAGGTAAGGATTAGGGTTAGGGTGAGGTTGAGGTTTAGGGTTAGATTTACAGTTTGGGGAGGGTTAGGTAGAGGGATTGGGTTAGGGTTGGTGTTAGGGTTAATGTTAGGGTGAGGGTTAGGTTGAGGTTTAGGGTTAGGGTTAAGTTTAGGATTAGGGTTAGGCTGAGGGTGAGGGTGCACGTTACAGTTAGGCTTAGGCTTAGGGTTAGGCTGAGGGTGAGGGTGGGTGTGAGGATTAGGGTTCTGGTGATGGTCAGGTTTAGGGTTAGGTGAGGGGTAGGGTGAGGGTGAGGGTTAGGGTAAGGCATAGACTTAGGCTTAAGTTTAGGTTGATCTTGAGGTTGACAGTGAAGGTTAGGCTTAGGGTGATGGTTAGGTTTACGATTAGGGTGAGGGTTAGGAAGAGGTTTAAGCTTAGGGTGCGGGTCAGGGTGTGGATGATGGTAAGGGTAAAGGTGACCTTTACGCTGAGGGTGAGGGTTAAGATAAGGGTGATGGTTAGGGTTAGGTTTAGGGTTAGTGTAAGGGTTAGGGTTAGGGTTAGGGTGAGGGTTAGATTGAGGATTAGGGTTAGGGTTAGTGTGAGGTTTACGGTGATGCTGAGGGTCAGGGTTAGGTTGAGGGTGAGGGTTAGAATTAGGGTTAGTGTGAGAGCTAGTGTGAGCATGAGAGTTAGTATTAGGGTTAGGGTTAGGGTGAGGTTTTGGGTGAGGTTTAGGGTTAGGGATATGGTTAGGTTTAGGATTAGGGTTAGGGTGAGGGTGAGTGTGAGGGTTAAGGTTAGGGTTAGGCTTAGGGTTTGAGTGAGGGTTAGGGTTAGGGTTTGGGTAAGGGTGAGGGTGAGGCTAAATATTAGTGTTAGGTTTAGGGTTAGGGTTATTTTTAGGTTTAGGCTAAGGGTTAGGATTATGGTGAGGGTTAGGTTTAGGTTTTAGGGTAGGGTGAGGGTTAGGCTGAGGGTAAGTTTTAAGGTGAGGTTTCAGGTGAGGTTGAGTATTAGGCTTAGCATTAATCTTAGGGTGAGGATTAGGGTTAGGTATAGCCTTAGGGTTAGGGTGAGGTTTAGGATTAGGGTTATGGTGAGAGTGAGGTTTAGGGTTAACATTAGGTTTAAGGTTAGGGTTATAGTGAGGGTGAGGGTGAGGGTTAGGATTAGGTTAAGGGTTAGGGTGAGGCTGAGGTTGAGAATGAGGTTGAGGGTGAGGTTTAGGGTTAGGGTTAGGTTTAGCGTGAGGTCTACGCTGAAGGTGAGCTTTAGGGTGAGGGTTAGGGTGAGGGTGATGTTGAAGGTGAGGTTTAGGCTTAAGGTGAGGGTTAGGGTTAAGGTTAGGCTTGAGGGTTAGAGTTAGGGTGATGTTTAGGGTGAGGGTGAGGGTGAGGGTATAGGTGAGCGTTAGGTTCAAGGTGAGGGCAAGGGTGACGGTGAGGGTTAGGTTGAGGGTGTGGAAAAAGGTTAGGGTTAGTTTCAGGGTGAGGGTGAGGGTTAGGGTTAGCATAAGTTTTAGGGTGAGGGTTAGGGTTAGGGTTAGGCTTAGGATAAGGGTTAGGGTTAGGGTAAGGGTCAGGGTTAGGCTTAGGGTTAGGTTTAGTGTTAGAGTGAGGGATAGGCTTAGGGTTAGATTTAGGGTGAGGGTTAGGGTTAGGGTGATGTTTAGGGTGACGGTGAGGGTTAGGGTGAGGGTGAGGTTGAGCGTGAGGGTTAGTGTGAGCGTGAGCGTGAGTGGGAGGGTGACGGTGATGGTTAGGGTTAGGGTTAGGTTTAGGGTGAGGGTATGATTTAGGGTTACTATTAGGGTTAGGGTAAGGGTTAGGCTGAGGGTTAGGGTGACGGTGAGGTTCAGGGTGTGCGTTTCTGTTAGGTAAGGGTTAGAGTTATGTTTAGGGTGACGATTAGGTTGAGTGTGAGGCATAGGGTAGGTTGAGTGTTAGGCTTAGTGTGAGGGTTACGGTTAGGGTTAGGTTTAGTGTGAGGATAAGGCTTAGGCTGCGGGTAAGGTTGAGACTCAGGGTTAGGGTTAGAGTTAGGCTTAGGGTGAAGTTCAGGGTGGGGGTTAGGGTGAGGGTTAGGGTTAGGGTTAGGGTTGGGTTAGGGTTAGGTTGAGTGTTAGGTTTATGGTTAGGGTTAGGTTTAGGGTGCATGTTAGGGTTAGGGTTAGAGTGAGGGTGAAGGTCAGGGTTAATGTTAGGATTAGGTTTAGGGTTAGGGTGGGGCTGAGGGTGAGGCTGAGGGTGAGGGTGAGGGTGAGGATGAGGGTTAATATGAGGGTTAGTTTTAGGGTGAGGGCTATTGTGAGGGTGAAGTTTAAGGTGAGGTTTAGGGTTAGGGTGAGTGTTAGGGTTAGGGTTAGGGTGAGGGTTAGGGTTAGGGGGATGTTTAGGGTGAGGGTGAAGGTGAGAGTGAGGGTTCAGGTAAGGGTTAGGGTTAGGGTGAGGGTTAGGATTAGGGTTAGGGTTAGGGTGAGGGTAAGGGTTCGGATGACATTTACGGTGAGGGTGAGGGTTAGGGTTAGGTTTAGGGTTAGGGTGAGGGTTAAGGTGAGGGTTAGGGTGAGGGTTAGGGTGAAGCTTAGGATGAAGGTTAGGGTTAGGGTTAGGGTTTGGGTTAGGGTGAGGGTTAAGTTGAGGTATAGGGGTAGGGTGAGGTTTAAGGAGAGGGTGAGGGATAGGGTTATGGTGAGAATAAGTGTTAGGCTGAGGCTTAGGTTGAGAATGAGCATTTGTGTTAGCATCAGGTTTGGGCTGATGGTGAGGGTTAGGGATAGGCTGAGGGGTAGTTTTAGGGTTAGGCTGAGGGTTAGGGTTAAGGTTCGGGTGAGGGGTAGTTTTAGGGTTAGGCTGAGGGTTAGGGTTAAGGTTAGGGTGAGGTTAAGGTTTAGGGTGAGGGTGAGGGTGAGGGTTAGGGTTGAGCTTAGGGTGAGGGTGAGGGTTAGGGTTAGGGTGAGTGTGAGTGTGAGGGTTAGGTTTAGGATTAGGGTTAGGGTTAGGGTTAGGCAGAGGTTGAGGTTATGACTGAGGGTGAGGGCTAGGGTTAGGGGTAGATGTAGGGTTAGGGTTAGGTTTAGGTTTAGTATTAGTGTTAGGGTTAGGATTAAGCTGAGGGTGAGGGTGAGGGTGAGGGTGAAGTTGAGTTTTAGGGTGAGGGTTAGGTTTAGAGTTAGGGTTATGTTGAGCGCTAGGATGAGGGTGAGAGTTAGGGTTAGCGTTAGGGTTAGCGTTAGGGTTAGGGTGAGGCTTAGGGTGAGGGTTGAGTGTTAGGGTTAGTGTTAGTGTGAGGGTGAGGTTTAGGATTAGAGTGAGGGTGAGGTTTTGGTTTAGGGTGGGGTTTAGAGTTACAGTGAGGGTGAGGGTGAAGGTTAGGATTAGGGTTAGGTTTAGGGATAGAGTCAGGGTGAGGTCTCCGGTGAGGATGAGGGTTAGGGTGAGTGTGAGCGTGAGGGTGAGGGTTTTAATTAGGTAAGGGTTAGGGTTACGGTTAGGGTGAGGATTAGGTTGAGGGTGAGGCTTAGGTTGAGGGTTACGGGTAGGGTGAGAGTTAGGGTGAAGCTGAGGGTTAGGGTGAGGGTGAGGGTTCAGGGTAGGGTGAGGGTTCGGGTGACGGTGAAGTTTAGGCTGTGGGTTAGGGTTATGTTTAGGGTGAGGTTTAGTGTGACATTGAGTGTTAGGATGAGGGTGAGGGTTAGGATTAGGGTTAGGGTGAGGGTTAGGATTAGGGTGAGGGTTAGGGTGAGGGTTAGGGTTAGGGTTAGGGGAGGGTGAGGTTTCAGGTGAGGGTGAAGTTTAGGGTGTGGGTTAGGGTTATGTTTAGGGTGAGGTTTAGTGTGACATTGAGGGTTAGGATGAGGGTGAGGGTTAGGATTAGGGTTAGGGTGAGGGTTAGGTTTAGGGTGAGGGTTAGGGTGAGGGGTAGGGTTAGGGTTAGGGTAAGGGTTAGGGTTCGGGTGACTGTTAGGGTTAGTTTGAGGGTTAGCCTGAAAGTGAGTTTGAGGTTGAGGGTTAGGGTGAGGGTGATGGTGACGGTGAGGGTTAGGGTTAGGATTCGGGTTAGGGTTAGGGTGAGGGTGAGGGTGAGGTTTAGGGATAGTTTTAGGGTTAGATTTAGGGTAAGGGTTAGGGTTAGTGTGAAGGTTAGGTTTAGGGTTAGGGTGAGGGTTAGGGTTTGGGTTATGTTTAGGGTGAGGGTTAGGGTTAGGATTAACGTGAGGGTGAGGGTTAGGCTGAGGGGTAGGGTTAGGGATAGGGTAAGGGTTAGGGTTAGGGTGAGGGTGAGGGTAAGATTTAGGGTTAGGGATAGGTTTAGGGTGAGGGTTAGTTTTAGGTTTAGGTTTAGGGTTAGGGTTAGCATAAGGTTTAGGGTCAGTGTTAGGGTTAGGGTTAGGTTTACAGTAAGGGTTAGGTTTAGGGTAAGGGTTAGCCTTAAGCTTAGTGTTATGGTTAGGGTTAGGGTTATGGTGAAGGTTAGAATGGGCGTTGGGGTGAAGTTTAGGGTTCGGGTTAGGGTTGGATGAGGGTTAGGGTGAGGGTAATGGTTAGGGTGAGGGTTAGGTTGAGGGTGAGGGTTAGGGTTATGGTGAGGTTAAAGGATAGGGTTAGGTTGAGAGTGAGGGTGAGGGTAAGGGTAAGCGTTAGGGTCAGGTTTAGGGTGAGGGTGAGGGTTAGGGTTAGCATTAGGGTTAGTGTTATGGTAAGGTTGAGTGTTAGGGTTAGGGTTAGTGTGCAGATTAGGGTTAGGTTTACAGTGAGGGTGTGGGTCAGGGTTCGGTTTAGGATTAGGTTTAGGGTACGGGTGAGGCTTAGGGTGAGGCTGAGGGTGAGGGTGAGGGTGAGGGTGAGGGTTAAGGTTAGGTTTAGGTTTAGGGTGAGGGCTAAGTTGAGGTTGATATTTTTGGTTAGGAAAGTTTTAGGGTTAGGTTTAGGATTAGGATTAGGGTGAGGGTTAGGTTTAAGGTGAGGGTTAGGGTTAGGGTTAGGGTGATGTTTAGGGTGAGGGTGAGGATGAGAGTGAGGGTTCGGGTGAGGGTTAGGGTTAGGGTGAGGGTTAGGGTAGGGTTAGGGTTAGGTTGAGGGTAAGGGTTAGGATGACAGTTAGGGTGAGGGTGAGGGTTAGGGTTAGGTTTATGGTTAGGGTGAGGTTTAGGTTTAGGTTTAGAGTGAGGGTTAGGGTGAAGGTTAGGGTTAGGGTTTGGGTTAAGGTGAGGGTTAGGGTGAGGGGAAGGTTTAGGGGGAGGGTTAGGGAGAGGGTGAGGGTTAGGGTTATGGTGAGGGTAAGGGTTAGGCTGAGGGTTAGGTTGAGAGTGAGTGTGAGGGTTAGGTTTAGGATTAGGGTTAGGGTTAGGCTGAGGTTGAGGGTATGATTGAGGCTCACCCTAGCCCTCATGGCTAGGGTTAGGGTGAGTGGTAGGTTTAGGGTTAGATTTAGGGTGAGATTTAGGTTTAATGAGAGGTTTAGGGTGATTGTAAGTGTTAGAGTGAGGGTTAGGGTGAGAGTGAGGTTTAGGGTGATGTTTAAGCTGAAGGTGAAAGTTAGGGAGTGTGAGAGGTTTTGGGTGAGAATGAGGGTTATGGTTTGGTTGAGGGTGAGGGTTAGGGTGAGAGTAAGGGTTAGGGTGATGTTTAGGGTGAGGGTGAGGTTTAGGGTGAGAGTTAGAGTTCAGGGAATGAGTAGGGTTAGGGTGTAGGTGAGGGTTAGTGTAAGGGTGAGGCTTAGGGTGACCATGAGGGTTAGGGTTCAGCGGAGGATTAGGGTTAGGGTTAGGGTTCGGGTTCAGGTTAGGGTGAGTGTTAGGGTTAGGTTTAGGATGAGGGTTAGGCTTTTTGTGAGGGTTAAGGTTAGGGTTCGGGTTAGGGTTAATGTGAGGATAAGGGTTAGGGTAAGGGTTAGGGTGAGACTGAGGGTTAGGGTTAGCCTTAGGGTTAGGGTTAAGGTTAGGGTGGGGGTTAGGGTGAGAGTTAGTATGAGGGTTAGGGTTGGGTGAGGGTTAGGGTGATTTTAAGGTTTAGGGTGAGGGTTAGGTTGAGGTTGAGGAATAGGGTTTTTGTGAGGGTAAGGTTTAGGTTTAGGGTTAGCTTGAGGGTTAGGGTTAGCATTAGTGTTAGGGTGATGGTGAGAGTTAGGGTGAGGGTGAGGGGTAGACTGAGGGTTAGGGTTATGGTTAGTGTTAGGGTGTGGGTTAGAGTTAGGGTTAGGGTGAGGGTGAGGGTTAGGGTAAAGGTTAGTGTCACTGTTAGGGTGAGGGTGAGGGATAGGGTTAGCATTACGGTTAGGGTTAAGTTTAGGTTGAGTGTTACGTTTAGGGTGAGGTTGAAGGTTAGGGTTAGCATTAAGGTAAGGGTTAGGGTTAGGGTGCAGGTTAGGGTTAGGGTTACAGTGAGGGTGAGGGTCAGGATTAGGGTTAGGATTAGGTGTAGGTTTAGGGTGAGGTTGAAGGTGAGGGTGAGCATTAGGTTGAGAGTGAAGGTGAGGGTTAAGTTTACGGTTATGTTTAGGGTGAGGTCTACAGTGAGGGTGAGGGCTATGGTGAGGGTGAGGGTGAAGGTGAGGTTTTCGGTTTGGAAAGGGTTAGGGTTAGGTTTAGGGTGAAGATTAGGGTGAGGGTGAGGTTTAAGGTGAGGGTTAGGGTTAGGGTGAGGGTCAGGGTTAGGGTTAGGGTGAGGGTTAGGGTTAGGGTGATGTTTAGGCTGAGGGTGAGCGTGAGAGTGAGGGTTCGGGTGAGGGTGTGGGTTACGGTGTTGCTGAAGGTTAGGGTGAGAGTGAGGGTTCGGGTGAGCGTGAGGGTTAGGGTGTTGGTGAGGTTTCGGATTAGGGTTAGTTTTAGGGTTAGGGTGAGGTTTAGGGTGAGGGTGAGGGTTAGGGTTAGGGTTAGGATTAGGGTTAGGGTTAGGGTGAGGGTTAGACTGAGGGTTATGGTTAGGTTGAGGATTAGGGTAAGGGTTAGGGTTAGGGTTAGGGTGAGTGTGAGTGTTAAAGTTAGGGTTAGGGTGAGGGTTATGGTTGGGGTTAGGGTGAAGGTGAGGATGAGGGTGAGGGTTAATGTGAGTGTTAGGGTGTGGGTTACGGTTAGGTTTAGGGTGAGGGTTAAGGTGACGGTGAGTGTTAAGGTGAGGGTGAGGGTTAGGGTTAGGGTGAGTGATAGGGTGAGGTTTAGGGTCAGATTGAGTGTGAGGTTTACGGTTAGGGTTACCCTTAGGGTTATGGTGAGGGTATCAGTAAGGGTGAGATTTAGGGTGAGGGTGAGTGTTTGGGTTAGCGTTAGGGTTAAGTTGAGATTAGGGTGAGGGTTAGAGTTAGGGTGAGGATTAGGGTTAGGTTTAGGGTGACGTTTAGGGTTAGGGTGTGGGTTAGGGATAGGTTTATGGATAGCGTGAGAGTTAGGTTTATGGTTAGGGTTCAAGTTAGAGTGAGTGTGAGTGTGAGCGTTAGGTTTAGGATTAGGCTTTGTGTTAGTGTTAGGCTGAGGGTGTGGGTTAGGGTGACAGTGAGGGTTAGGTTTAGGTTAATGTTTAGGTTATGGATAGGTTGAGGGTTAGGGTTAGGGTTAGGATGAGGGTTAGGGTGAGGATTATGGTTAGGGTTAGGGTGAGGGTTAGGTTTAGTTTGATTTTTAGGGTTAGTGTGAGGGTAAACGTTAGGGTGAGGGATAGGGTGAGGGTGAGGGATAGGTTTAGTGTTAGTGTTAGGGTGAGCATTTGGGTGAGGATTAGGATTAGGTTTAGGGTTAGGGTTAGGGTTAGGGTTGAGTTTCGGGTTAGGTTTAGGGTGAGGTTTAGTGTTAGGTTTAGGGAGAGGATTAGAGTTAGTGTGAGGTTTAGGGTTACGTTTAGGGTTAGTGTGAGGATAAGGGTTAGGTGAGGGTTAGGGTGCGGGTGAGGGATAGGGTTAGTGTAAGGGTAGGGTGACTGTTTGGTGAAGGTTCGGTTTAGGTTTAGGGTTAGGGTGAGGGGTAGGCTGAGGGTAAGTGTTAGGGTGAGGTTTCAGGTGAGGTTGAGTATTAGGCTTAGAATTAGTCTTAGGGTGAGGGTTAGGGTTAGGTATAGCATTAGGGTTAGGGTTAGGGTGAGGGTGAGGGTTAGGATTAGGGTAAAGTTGAGGGTGAGGTTTAGGGTTAGCATTAGGTTTAAGGTTAGTGTTAGACTGAGGGTTAGGGTGAGGATTAGGGTTAGGATTAGGTTTAGGGTTAGGGTGAGGCTGAGGTTGAGGATGAGCTTGAGGGTGAGGTTTTGGGTTAGGGTTAGGTTTAGGGTGAGGGCTAGGGTGAGGGTGAGATTTAGGGTGATGGTTAGGGTGAGGGTGAGTTTGAAGGTGAGGGTTAGCGTTAAGGTGAGGTTTAGGTTTAGGGTTAGGCTGAGGGTTAGGGTTAGGGTGAAGTTTAGGGTGAGGGTGAGGGTGAGGTTGAGGGTGAGTTTTAGGGTATAAGTGAGGGTTAGTTTTAGGGTGAGGGTTAGGGTGACGGTGAGGGTTAGGGTGAGGTTGTGGAAAAGGGTTAGGGTTAGGTTCAGGGTGAGGGTTAAGTTTAGGGTTAGGGTTAGGGTGAGGGTTCGGGTTAGTGTGAGGGTTTGTGTTTGGGTTAGTGTGAGGAAAAGGTTTAGGGTGAGGATTAGGATGAAAGTAAGAGTTAAGGTTAGGTTTAGTGTTAGGGTTAGGGTGAGGTTTAGGGTTAGGATTAGGGTTAGGGTTAGGTTGAGGTTGAGGGTTAGAATTAGGGTTAGGTTGAGGGTTAGATTTGGGGTGAGTGTTAGGGTTTCGGTTAGGGTGAGGGTGAGGTTGAGGTTTCGGTTTCGGGTTAGGGTTAGTGTGTGGGTGATGGTTAGTGTTTGGGTGAAGTTTAAGGTGACGGTGAGGGTTAGGATGAGGTTTAGGATTAAGGTGAGAATTAGAGATAGGGATAGGGTTAGGGTTAGGGTTTGAGTTAGGGTGAGTATGAGGGTAAGAGTTAGGGTTAGGATTAGGGTTACGGTTAGTGTTAGGCAGAGGGTGAGGGTGAGGGTGAGGGTTAGGGTTAGGGTGACATTTAGGGTTAAGGTTAGGGTGAAAGTTAGGGTTAGGATTAGGGAGATTGTTAGGGTTAGGGTGAGGGTTTGGGTTAGTTTGAGGGTTAGGGTGAAGGTAAGTTTGAGATTGAGGGTTAGGGTGAGGGTGATGGTGACGGTGAGGGTTAGAGTTAGGATTCTGTTTACGGTTAGGGTGAGGGTTAGGGTTAGGTTTAGGGTTAGGGTGAGGGCAAGGTCGAGGGTTAGGTTTACGTTTAGGGTGAGGGTTAGGGTTAGGGTTAGGTTTAGGGTGAGGGTTAGTGTTAGTTTTAGGGTGAGGGTGAGGGTTAGGTTGAGGGGTAGGGATAGGGATAGGGTAAAGGTTAGGGTTAGGGTGAGGGTGAGGGTGAGGTTTAAGTTTAGGGTGAGGGTTAGGGTGAGGGTTAGTGTGAGGTTTAGGTTTAGGGTAAGGGTAAGGGTTAGGTTCAGGGTGAGTGTTAGTTTTAGTTTTAAGTTTAGGGTTAGGGTGATGCTGAGGTTTAGGGTTAGGGTTAGTGTGAGGATGAGGGTTATGGTGAGGATTAGGGTGAGGATGAGAGTTAGGCTTAGCATAAGGTTTAGGGCGAGGGTTAGGGTTAGGGTTAGGGTTAGGGTTAGGTTAGGGTAAGGTTTAGGGTTAGCATGAGGGTTAGGGGTAGGGTGATGTTTAGGGTGACGGTGAGGGTTAGGGTGAGGTTGAGGTTGAGCGTGAGGGTTAGGGTGAGGGTGAGCATGAGTGGGAGGGTGACCATGAGGGTTAGGATTAAGGTTAGATTTATGGTGAGGATAAGAGTTAGGGTACTATTAGGGTTAGGGTAAGGGTTTGGCTGAGGGTGAGGGTGAGGGTGAGGGTTAGGGTTTCGGTTAGGTAAGGGTTAGGGTTATGTTTAGGGTGAGGATTATGGTGAGGGTGAGGGTTAGGGTTAAGTTGAGGGTTAGGCTTAGTGTGAGGGTTACGGTTAGGTTTAGGGTTAATGTGAGGATAAGGGTTAGGATGAGCGTTAGGTTGAGAGTGAGGGTTAGGGTTAGCGTTAGGGTTAGGGTGAAGGTTAGTGTGGGGGTTAGGGTGTGGTTTAGGTTTCGGGTTAGTGTTGGGTGAGGGTTAGGGTGAGCGTAAGGTTTAGAGTGAGGATTAGGTTGAGAGTGAGGGATAGGGTTATGGTGAGGGTAAGGGTTAGGGTTAGGGTGAGAGTGAGGGTGATGGTAAGGGTAAGGGTTAGGGTCTAGGTTACTGTGAGGGTTAGGGTTAGCATTAGGGTTAGGGTTTGGTTTAGGTTGAGTGTTAGGGTTAGGGTTAGGGTTAGGTTTAGGGTGATGGTAAGGGTTAGGATCAAAGTTAGGGTGAGGGTGAGGGTTAAGTTTAGGTTTAGGTTTAGGGTGAATTTGAGGGTGAGGGTTAGGGTTAGGGTTAGGGTGAGTGTTAGGGTGAGGCTTAGGGTGAAGGTTAGGATTAGTGTTAGGCATTGGGTTAGGGTGATGTTTAGGGTGAGGGGAGGGGGTAGGGTGAGTGTTAGGGAGAGGGGAGGGATAGGGTTATGGTGAGGGTAAGTGTTAGGCTGAGGCTTAGGTTGAGAGTGAACATTTGAGTTAGCATCAGGTTTGGGTTGAGGTTGAGGGTTAGACTTAGGCTGAGGGGTAGTTTAAGGGTTTGGGTTAGGGTTAGGTTTCGGGGGAGGTTAAGGGTTAGGGTGAGGGTGAGGTTTAGGGTTAGACTAAGGGTGAGGGTGAGGATTAGGTTTAGTGTAAGGGTGAGTGTGAGTGTGAGGGTAAGGTTTAGGATTACGTTTAGGGTCAGGCTGAGGTTGAGGGTATGAGTGAGGGTGAGGGCTAAGGTTAGTGGTAGAGGTAGGGTTAGGGTTAGGTTTAGAGTTAGTATTAGGGTTAGGGTTAGGATTAGGCTGAGGGTGAGGATGAGGCTGAGGGTGAAGATGAGTTTTAGGGTTAGGGTTAGGATTAGAGTTAGGGTTATGTTGAGCGCTAGGATGAGGGTGAGGGTTAGGGTTAGAGTTAGGGTTAGGGTTATGCTTAGGTTGAGGTTGACGGTTAGGATTAGGGATAGGGATAGGTTTAGGCTGAGGTTGAGGATGAGGGTGAGGTTTAGGGTTAGGGTTACGGTTAGGGTGAGGGCTAGGGTGAGGGTGAGTGTTAGGGTGAAGTTGAGTGTGAGGGTGAGGGTCTTGGTTAGGTAATGTTAGGGTTAGGGTGAGGATTAGGTGAGTGTTAGGGTGAGGGTGTGGGTTCGGTTGATGGTGAGGGTTCGGGTTAGCATTAGTTTTAGGGTTATGGTTAGGTTGAGTGTTAGGGTTAGGGTTAGGGTTAGGGTGAGGGTATGTGTTAGGGTGAGGGTTATGGTGAGGGTGAGGGATAAGGTTAGTGTTAGGGTTAGGGTGAGCATTTGGATGAGGGTTAGGTTTAGGGTTAGGCTGAGGGTATGTGTTAGGGTTGAGTTAAGGTTTAGCGTTAGTGTGAGGTGTAGGGTTAGGGTTCGGGTTAGTGTGAGGATAAGGGATATGGTGAGGGTGAAGGATAGGGTTACTGTAAGGGTTAGGGTGAGTGTTTGGATGAGGATTAGGTTCAGGTTTAGGGTTAAGGTGAGGGTTAGGATGAGGGTAAGTGTTAGGGTGATGTTTAGGTTGTGGTTGAGAATTAGGGTTGCATTAGTCTTAGTGTGAGGGTTAGGGTTAGTTATGGCATTAGGCTTAGGGTTAGGGTTAGGGTGAGGGTTAGGATTAGGGTTAAGGTGAGGGTGAGGTTTAGGGTTAGCATTAGGTTTACTGTTATGTTTACAGTGAGGGTTTGGGTGAGGGTTAGGTTTCGGATTAGGTTTAGGGTTAGGGTGAGGCTGAGGTTGAGGATGAGGTTGAAGTTGAGGGTTAGGGTTAGGGTTAGGCTTAAGGTGAGGGCTAGGGTGAGGGCGAAGGTTAGAATGAGGGTTAGGGTGAGGGTGCGGTTTTCGGTTAGGAAATGGTTAGGATTAGGTTTAGGGTGAGGATTAGGCTGAGGGTGAGGTTGAAGGTGAGGGTTAGGGTTAAGGTGAGTGTTAGGGTTAGGGTTAGGGTGAGGATTAGGGTTAGGGTGATTTTTAGGGTGAGGGTGAGGGTGAGGGTTAGGGTGTAGGTGAGGGTTAGGGTTAGGGTGAGGGTTAGGGTGACAGTGAGGGTTAGGTTGAGGGTTAGGGCTAGTGTGAGGGTTAGGATTAGGGTTAGTGTGAGGAAAAGGGTTAGGGTGAGGATTAGGATGAGACTAAGATTTAGGGTTAGGTTTAGCATTAAGGGTAGTGTGAGGTATAGGGTTAGAGTTCGGGTGTTGGTTAGGTTGAGGGTGAGAGTTAGAGTTAGTGTTATGGTGAGGGTTAGGGTTGGGGTGAGTGTTAGAGTTACGGTTAGGGTGAGGGTTTGGTTTCGGGTGAGGGTTAGGGTGTGGGTTAGGGTTGAGGTTGTGGTGAGGGTAAGGGTTAGGGTGAGATTTAGGGTGAGGGTTAGGGTTAGG
Source organism: Dipodomys merriami (assembly GCF_024711535.1). Lineage (NCBI taxonomy): Eukaryota > Metazoa > Chordata > Mammalia > Rodentia > Heteromyidae > Dipodomys > Dipodomys merriami. The sequence continues at coordinate 5,002,130 of NW_027206479.1, forward strand.
TTGATGGTTAGGGTGACGTTGAGGTTTAGGGTGACAGTGAGGGTTAGGGTCAGGGTTAGGCTTAGTGTGAGGGTTAAAGTGAGGGTTAGGGTTAGGGTTGGGGTTAGTTTTAAGTTTATAGTGAGGGTAAGGGTTAAGGTGAGGTTTAGGCTGATGGGTAGGTTTAGGGTAAGGGTGAGGGAGAGGGTGAGGGTAAGGATTAGAGTGAGGAGTAGCGTGAGGTTGAGGGTTAGGGTTAGCGTTAGGGTTAGGGTTTGGGTTAGGGTGAGGGGTAGGGTTAGGGTTAGGGTGAGGATGAAGTTTAGGGTTAGCATTAGGTTTAGGGTTAGGTTGAGAGTGAGGGTTAGGGTTAGGTTTAGGGCGAGTGTTAGGTTCAGGTTTAGGGTCAGGGGTAGAGTGAGGGTTAAGGTTAGGGTATGGGTGAGGGTTAGGGTTTGAATTAGATATAGGGTTAGGGTGAAGGTGAGGGTGAGGGTTAGGGTTAGAGTTAGGGTTTGAGTGAGGGTGAAGGTGAGGGTGAGGGTTAGGTTTAGGGTTAGGATTAGTGTAAGGTTGAGGGCTAGATGAGGGTGAGGGTTAGGGTTTGGGTTAGGGTGAAGATAAGTATTAGGGTGACGGGAAGTGTTAGGGTTGGGATGAGGTTGAAGGTTAGGTTTAGTGTGAGGGTGTGGGTTATTGTTAGGGTAAGGTTAAGGTTTAGAGTGAGGGTTCGGGTGAGAGTGAGTGTTAGGGTTAGCGTGAGTGTGAGGGTGAGGGTTAGGGTGATGTTTAGGGTGAGAGTGATGGTTAGGATGATGGTTAGGTTTAGGTTTAGTGTTAGCGTTACAGTGAGGGTTAGGGTCAGGGTTAGGATTAAGGTGAGGGTTAAAGTGAGGGTGAGGGTTAGGTTTAGGTTTAAGGTGTGGGTTATGGTTAGGGTTAGGATTAGGGTGAGGTTTAGGGTGAGGGTTGTGTCAGGGTTAGTGTGACGTTTAGGGTTAGTGTGAGGTTTTGGGTTAGGTTTAGGGTAAGTGTGAGGATAAGGGTTAGAGTGAGGGATAGGATTATTTTTTGGGTTAGGGTGAGGTGAGGGTGAGGGTTTGGGTTCGGTTAGAGTGAGGGTTAGGGTGAGGGTAAGGCATAGGGTTGGGGTTAGGGTAAGGGTGCGTGTGAGGGTGATGGTTAGTGTTAGGTTTATGGTGAAGGTGAGGGATTGGTTTAGGATTAGGGTTAGGGTTAGTTTTAGGGTGAGGGTGAGGGTTAGGTTTAGGATTAGGGTTAGGGTTAGGCTTAAGGGGAGGGTGAGGGTGAGGGTGAGGGTTAGGGAGAGGATTAGGGTTAGGTTTAGGGTTAGGGTGAGAGTGAGGGTTAGGTTGAGGTGAGGGTTCGGTTTTGGGTGAGGGTGAGGGTTATGGTTAGATTTAGGGTGAGGTTAGGGTTAATGTGAGGGGTAGGGTTAGGGTTAGGGTAAGGTTGAGGTTTAGGTTTAGTGTGAGTGTTAGGGTTAGTATTAGGGTTATGGTAAGGTTAAGGGTTAGGGTGTGGTTTAGGGTAAGAGTGAGGGTTAGGGTTAGCGTGAGTTGGAGGGTGAGGGTTAGGGTTAGCGTGAAGGTTAGGGTAAGGGAGAGGCTTATGTTTAGGGTTAAGGTGAGGGTTAGGATGAGGGTGAGGTTTAGGGTGACGTTGAAGGTTAGAGTGAGGGTGAGGTTTAGGGTTAGGGTTAGGTTTAGGGTGTGGGTTAGGTTTAGGGTTAGGGTTAGGCTGATGGTTAGGTTTGGGGTTAGGGTAAGGGTGAGGGTGACGGTGAGGATTAGGGCTAGGTTTAGGGTGAGTGTGAGGGTTAGGTTTAAGATTAGTGTTAGTTTGATTGTGAGGGTGAAGTTTACAGTTAGTGTTAGCTTTGGGGCGAGGGTGAGCCTGAGGGTGAGGTTTAGGGTGTGGGTGACAGTTAGGTTTAGGGTGAGGGTTAGGGTGATGGTGAGGGTTAGGTGAGGGTGAGATGTAGGTTTAATCTTAGAGTTAGGCTGAGGGTTAAGTTCAGGGTCAGGATTAAGGTGAAGGTTAAGGTGAGGTTTAGGGTTAGGGTTAGGTTTAGGGATAGTGTGAGGATTAGGTTTAGGGTGAGGGTAAGCTTTAGGGTGAGGGTTAGACTGAGGGTGAGGGATAGGTTTTGTGTTAGTGTTAGGGTGAGCATTTGGGTGAGGGTTAGGTTCAGGGTTAGGGTTAGGGTGAGTGTTAAGGTGAGGGCAAGTGTTAGGGTTAGGTTTAGGTGGACGGTGAGGGATAGGGTTATGGTGAGGTGAGGGTGAGGGTGAAGGTGAGGGTTAGGGTTAGCGTTAGGTTGAGGGGAAGGTATAGGTTGAGGGTAGGTACTAGAGTTAGGCTGAGGGTGAGGGTGATGTTGAGGTTTAGGGTTAGGGTAAGGGTTAGGGTTAGTGTGAGGGTTAGTGTTAGTGTTAGGGTTAGGGTTAGTGTGAGGGTAAATGTTAGGGTGAGGGTTTGGGTTAGGGTGAGTGTTATGGTTAGGGTGAGGGTTAGTGTCAGGTTTATTTTTAGGGTTAGTGTTATGGTAACGGTGAGGGTGAAGGTGAGGGTTAATGTTAGGGTTAGGATGAGATTTAGGTTTAGGGTTAGGATGAGCGTTAGGCTGAGGGTTAGGTTTAGGGTTAAATGTGAGGGTTAGGGTTAAGGTTAGGGTGAGGGGGAGGATTCGGGTTAGGGTTAGCTTGAGGTTAGGGTTAGAGTTAGGGTGAGCGTGAGGGTTAGGGTGAGGCATAGGTTTAGGGTTAGGGTGAGGGTGAGGGTTAGGTTTAGGGTGAGGGTTAGGGTTAGGGTTAGGGTGAGGGTCAGGGTTAGGTTTAGGGTGAGGGTTAAGGTTAGGGTTAGGGTGAGGGTGACGGTTATGGTTAGAGTAAGGGTAAGGGTGAGGATGAGGGTGATTATTAGGGTTAGGTTTAGGGTGAGCGTGAGCGTTAGATTTAGGATGAGGGTTAGGGTGAGGGTGAGGGTGAGGGTTACAGTTAGGATTAGGTTTAGGGTGAGGGTTGGGATTAGGTTTAGGATTAGGGTTAGGGTTAGGCTTAGGTTGAGGGTCAGGGTGAGGGTGAGGTTGACGGTGAGGGTTAGGGTAAGGGTTAGGGTTACGGTAAGGGTGAGGGTGAGGGTTAGGGTTAAGGTGAGTGTGAGGTTTAGGGTTAGAGTTAGGGTTAGCGTGAGGGTTTTGATTAGGGTTAGGGTTAGGGTAATGGTGAGGGTTAGGGTGAGTGCGAGGTTGAGGTTGAGGGTGAGGGTGAGGGTTAGGGTGTGGGTTAGGGTTAGGGTTAAGGTGAGTGTTAGGGTTAAGGTGAGTGTGAGGGTTAGGTTTAGAGTTAGGGTTAGCATGAGGGTTATGGTTAGGGTTAGGTTTAGGGTAATGGTGAGGTTGAGGTTGAGGGTGAGGACGAGGGTTAGGGTGAGGGTGAGCATTAGTGTGAGAGTGTGGGTTCCGGTGAGAGTGAGGGGGAGCCTTATGGTTAGTGTTCGGTTTAGAGTTAGGTTGAGGGTGTGGTTGAGGGTTAGGTTTAGGATTAGGGTTAGGTTTAGGGTTAGGCTGAGGGTGAGTGTGAAGGTGAGGTTAGGGTTCGTGTTAGGGGGAAGGTTAGGTTAATGTTAGCGTTAGGGTTAGGGTGAGGGATAGGGTTAGGGTTAGGGTTAGGTTTAGGATGAGGGTTAGGCTGTGGGGTAGGTATAGGGTTAGGGTGAGGGTTAGGTTTAGTGTGAGTTTTAGGGTTAAGGTTAGGTTCAGGTTTAGGTTTATGGTGAGGAGAAGGGTTAGGGTGATGGTTAGGATGAGTGTGAGGTTTAGGTTTTGGGATAGGGTTAAGGTATGTTTAGGGTGAGGGCTAGGGTGGGTGTGAGTGTTAGGGTTAGGGTTAGGGATAGGGTGAGAATTAGGTTTAGGGTTAGGGTTAGGGTTCGGGTGAGTCTTAGGCTGAGGGGTAGGGTTAGGGATAGGGTGAGGGTTAGGTTTAGTGTGAGGGTTAGCGTTTGGGGTAGGGTTAGGGTTAGGGTTAGGGTGAGGTTTAAGCTGATGGCTAGGGTTACAGTTAGGGTGAGGGTTAGGTTTAGTGGGAGTGTTAGGGTTAGGTTTAGGGTTAGGGTTAGGGTGAGGGTTCGCGTGAGGGTTCGGATTAAAGTGTGGGTTAGGGTTAGTGTGAGGACTAGGTTTAGGGTTAGGGTTACTGTTAGGGTTAGGGTTAGAGTGAGGGTAAGGGTTACGGTTAGGGTGATTGTGAGGGTAAGGGGTAGGTTTAGTGTTACGGTTAGGGTGAGTGTTCGGGTTAGTGTGAGGGTTAGGGTTAGGGTGAGGGTTAGGTTGAGGTTTAGTATTAGAGTTAGGGTTAGGATTAGGGTTAGGGAGAGGTTGATGTTTAGTGTTAGTGTTAGGGTTAGGGTGTGGGTGAGGGTGAGGGTGAGGGTGAGGTTAAGGGTTAGGGTAGGTTTTGGATTAGCCAGAGGGTGAGGGTGAGGTTGATGGTTAGTGTTAGGATTAGGGTGAGGGTGAGTGCTAGGGTGAAGGTGAGGTTTAGGGTGTGGGTGAGGGTTAGGTTTAGGGTGAGGGTTAGGGTGATGGTGAGGATTAGGTGAGGGTGAGATTTAGGTTTAGTGTTAGAGTTAGGCTGAGGGTTAAGATCAGGGTCAGGATTAAGGTGAGGGTTAAGGTGAGGGTTAGTGTGAAGTTGAGGGTTAGGGTTTCCTTTACGTCAGGGTTAGGGGTAGGGTAGGGATTAGGGTGACGTTGAGGGTGAGGGTTTAGTTTACATCAGGGTTAGGGTTAAGCTGAGGTTAGGGTTAGGGTGAGGTTTAGGGTTAGTGTTAGGATTAGGGTTAGGGTGAGGGTGATGTTTAGGGTGAGGGTGAGGGTTAAGGGGAGGGTTAGATTGAGGGTCAGCGTTAGGGTTAGTGTTAGGGTTATGGTGAGGGTGATGTTTAGGGTGGGGTGAGGGTTAAGGGGAGGGTTAGATTGTGGGTCAGGGTTAGGGTTAGGGTTAGGATGAGGGTTAGGTTGACGTTTAGGGTTAGGGTTATTGTTAGAGTTAGGGTGAGGGTTAGGCTTAGGTTTATGGTTAGGTTGAGGGTTAGGGTTAGGGTTAGGATTATGGTAAGGGTTAGGGTTAACGTGAGAGTTAGGTTTAGGGTGATGTTAAGGGTGACTTTGAGGGTTACGGTTAGGGTGAGGTAGAGCGTGAGGATTAGGGTGCGGGTGAGGGTGAGTGAGAGGGTGATGGTGAGGATTAGGGTTAAGGTTAGGTTTAGGTTGAGGGTAAGAGTTAGGGTTTGGCTTAGGGTTAGTGTAAGCGTTAAGCTGAGGGTGAGGGCGAGGGTATGGTTAAGGGTGAGGCTTTCGGTTTGGTAAGGGTAAGGGTTAGGTTGAGGGTGAGGATTAGGGTGAGGGTGAGGGTTAGGGTTAGGTTGAGCGTTAAGGTTAGGGATAGGGTTAGGGTGAGGGTTTGGGTGAGAGGTAGGGTTAGGGTTAGGATGAGGGTTAGGCTTTGTGTGACCGTTACGGTAAGGGTTAGGGTTATTGTGAGGATAAGGTTTAGGGTGAGGGTTAGGTTGAGACTGAGGGTTAGGGTTAGCGTTAGGGTTATGGTAAAACGTTGGGTGGGGTTTAGGGTGAGGGTTAGGGTTTGGGTTAGGGTTTGGTGAGGGTTACGGTGAGCATAAGAGTTAGGGTCTGGGTTAGGTTGAGGGTCAGGGATAGGGTTATGGTGAGGGTTAGGGTTAGGGTGAGAGTAAGGGTGAGGTTTAGGGTGAGGCTTAGGGTGAGGGTGAGGGTTAAGTTTAGGGTTAGGTTTATGGTGAGGGCTAGGGTGAGGATGATATTTTTGGTTAGGAAAGGTTTAGGGTTAGGTTTAGTGTGAGGTTTAGGGTGAGGGTGAAGTTTAAGGTGAATGTTAGGTTTAGGGTGAGGGTTAGGGTTAGGGTTAGGGTGAGGTTAAGGGTTCGGATGACAGGGTGAGGGTGAGGGTTAGGCTAAGGTTTAGTGTTAGGGTGAGGGTTAGGGTTAGGGTTAGGGTGAGGGTTAGGTGGAAGTTTAGGGTTAGGGTTAGGGTTCGGGTTAGGGTGAGGGATAGGGTGAGGGGAAGGGGTAGGGTGAGGGCTAGGTAGAGGGTGAGGGATAGGGTTATGGTGAGGGTAAGGGTTAGCCTGAGGCTTAGGTTGAAAGTGAACATTTGTGTTAGCATCAGTGTTGGGTTTAGGGTGAGCGTTAGGGTTAGGCTGAGGGGTAGTTTTAGGGTTAGTGTGAGGGTTAGGGTTAGGGTTAAGTTTAGTGTTAGGGTGAGGTTAAGGGTTAGGGTGAGGGTGAGGGTGAGGGTTGGTTAGGGTTAGCCTTAGTGTGAGGATGAGGGTTAGGGTTAGGTTTAGGGTGAGTGCGAGTCTGAGGGTTAGGTTTAGGATTAGGGTTAGGGTTAGGGTTAGGCTGAGGTTGAGGGTATGAGTGAGGCTCACGCTAGCCCTCATGGCTAGGGTTAGGGTGAGGGGTAGATTTAGGGTTAGAGTTAGGGTAAGGCTTTTGTTTAGTGTGAGGGTTAGGGTTTGGGTAAGGGTTAGGGTGATGGTAAGTGTTAGGGTGAGAGTGAAGGTTAAGTTTAGCCTAAGTGTCACGTTGTGTGTTAGGGTAAGGGTTAGGGTTAGGGTTAGGTTGAGGTTTAGTATTAGAGTTAGGGTTAGGATTAGGGTTAGGGAGAGGTTGATGTTTAGTGTTAGTGTTAGGGTTAGGGTGTGGGTGAGGGTGAGGGTGAGGGTGAGGTTAAGGGTTAGGGTAGGTTTTGGATTAGCCAGAGGGTGAGGGTGAGGTTGATGGTTAGTGTTAGGATTAGGGTGAGGGTGAGTGCTAGGGTGAAGGTGAGGTTTAGGGTGTGGGTGAGGGTTAGGTTTAGGGTGAGGGTTAGGGTGATGGTGAGGATTAGGTGAGGGTGAGATTTAGGTTTAGTGTTAGAGTTAGGCTGAGGGTTAAGATCAGGGTCAGGATTAAGGTGAGGGTTAAGGTGAGGGTTAGTGTGAAGTTGAGGGTTAGGGTTTCCTTTACGTCAGGGTTAGGGGTAGGGTAGGGATTAGGGTGACGTTGAGGGTGAGGGTTTAGTTTACATCAGGGTTAGGGTTAAGCTGAGGTTAGGGTTAGGGTGAGGTTTAGGGTTAGTGTTAGGATTAGGGTTAGGGTGAGGGTGATGTTTAGGGTGAGGGTGAGGGTTAAGGGGAGGGTTAGATTGAGGGTCAGCGTTAGGGTTAGTGTTAGGGTTATGGTGAGGGTGATGTTTAGGGTGGGGTGAGGGTTAAGGGGAGGGTTAGATTGTGGGTCAGGGTTAGGGTTAGGGTTAGGATGAGGGTTAGGTTGACGTTTAGGGTTAGGGTTATTGTTAGAGTTAGGGTGAGGGTTAGGCTTAGGTTTATGGTTAGGTTGAGGGTTAGGGTTAGGGTTAGGATTATGGTAAGGGTTAGGGTTAACGTGAGAGTTAGGTTTAGGGTGATGTTAAGGGTGACTTTGAGGGTTACGGTTAGGGTGAGGTAGAGCGTGAGGATTAGGGTGCGGGTGAGGGTGAGTGAGAGGGTGATGGTGAGGATTAGGGTTAAGGTTAGGTTTAGGTTGAGGGTAAGAGTTAGGGTTTGGCTTAGGGTTAGTGTAAGCGTTAAGCTGAGGGTGAGGGCGAGGGTATGGTTAAGGGTGAGGCTTTCGGTTTGGTAAGGGTAAGGGTTAGGTTGAGGGTGAGGATTAGGGTGAGGGTGAGGGTTAGGGTTAGGTTGAGCGTTAAGGTTAGGGATAGGGTTAGGGTGAGGGTTTGGGTGAGAGGTAGGGTTAGGGTTAGGATGAGGGTTAGGCTTTGTGTGACCGTTACGGTAAGGGTTAGGGTTATTGTGAGGATAAGGTTTAGGGTGAGGGTTAGGTTGAGACTGAGGGTTAGGGTTAGCGTTAGGGTTATGGTAAAACGTTGGGTGGGGTTTAGGGTGAGGGTTAGGGTTTGGGTTAGGGTTTGGTGAGGGTTACGGTGAGCATAAGAGTTAGGGTCTGGGTTAGGTTGAGGGTCAGGGATAGGGTTATGGTGAGGGTTAGGGTTAGGGTGAGAGTAAGGGTGAGGTTTAGGGTGAGGCTTAGGGTGAGGGTGAGGGTTAAGTTTAGGGTTAGGTTTATGGTGAGGGCTAGGGTGAGGATGATATTTTTGGTTAGGAAAGGTTTAGGGTTAGGTTTAGTGTGAGGTTTAGGGTGAGGGTGAAGTTTAAGGTGAATGTTAGGTTTAGGGTGAGGGTTAGGGTTAGGGTTAGGGTGAGGTTAAGGGTTCGGATGACAGGGTGAGGGTGAGGGTTAGGCTAAGGTTTAGTGTTAGGGTGAGGGTTAGGGTTAGGGTTAGGGTGAGGGTTAGGTGGAAGTTTAGGGTTAGGGTTAGGGTTCGGGTTAGGGTGAGGGATAGGGTGAGGGGAAGGGGTAGGGTGAGGGCTAGGTAGAGGGTGAGGGATAGGGTTATGGTGAGGGTAAGGGTTAGCCTGAGGCTTAGGTTGAAAGTGAACATTTGTGTTAGCATCAGTGTTGGGTTTAGGGTGAGCGTTAGGGTTAGGCTGAGGGGTAGTTTTAGGGTTAGTGTGAGGGTTAGGGTTAGGGTTAAGTTTAGTGTTAGGGTGAGGTTAAGGGTTAGGGTGAGGGTGAGGGTGAGGGTTGGTTAGGGTTAGCCTTAGTGTGAGGATGAGGGTTAGGGTTAGGTTTAGGGTGAGTGCGAGTCTGAGGGTTAGGTTTAGGATTAGGGTTAGGGTTAGGGTTAGGCTGAGGTTGAGGGTATGAGTGAGGCTCACGCTAGCCCTCATGGCTAGGGTTAGGGTGAGGGGTAGATTTAGGGTTAGAGTTAGGGTAAGGCTTTTGTTTAGTGTGAGGGTTAGGGTTTGGGTAAGGGTTAGGGTGATGGTAAGTGTTAGGGTGAGAGTGAAGGTTAAGTTTAGCCTAAGTGTCACGTTGTGTGTTAGGGTAAGGGTTAGGGTTAGGGTTAGGGTTAGGGTGAGGTTGAGGGTTATGGTTAGGGTTAGGGTGAGTGTTAGGTTTAGGGTGATGTTTAAGGTGAAAATGAAAATTAGGGAGAGAGGGTTCGGTTGAGGGTGAGGGTTAGGTTGTGGGTGAGATTGAGGGTTTGGGTTTGGGTGAGGGTGAGGGTTAGGGTGATGTTTAGGTTGATGTATGGTTTAGGGTGAGAGTTAAGCTTCAGGGAATAGAAAGGGATAGGGTGTACGTGAGGGTGAGGCTTAGGGTAACCATGAGTTTTAGGGTTCGAGGGAGGATTAGGGTTAATGTTAGGGTTCGGGTTAGGGTTAAGGTTAGGGTTAGGGTGAGTATTAGGGTGAGAGGTAGGGTTAGGTTTAGGATGAGGTTTAGGCTTAGTGTGAGGGTTACGGTGAGTTTTAGGGTTAGAGTTAGTGTGAGAATAAGAGTTAGGGTGAGGGTTAGGGTGAGACTGATGTGTAGGGTTAGCCTTAGGGTTAGGGTGAATATTAGGGTGGCGGTTAGGGTGAGGTTTAGGGTTAGGTTTAGGGTTGGGTGAGGGTTAGGGTGAGTGTAAGGGTTAGGGTGAGGGTTAGGTTGAGGTTGAGGGATAGGGTTATGGTGAGGGTAAGGGTTAGGACAACAGTTAGGGTGAGGTTGATGTTTAGGCTTATCATTAATGGTAGGGAGATGGTGAAGGTTAGGGTGAGGATGAGGGTTAAGCTGAGGGGTAGGATTAAGTTTAGGGTTAGAGTTAGGGTTAGGGTGAGTGTTAGGGTTACGGATAGGGTGAGGGTGAGGGTTTGGGAAAGGGTTAGGGTCAGGGTTAGGATGAGGGAGAGGGTTAGGGTTACTATTAGGGTTAGGGTTATGTTTAGGTTGAGTGTTAGGTTTAGTGTTAGGGTGAGGTTGAGGGTTAGGGTTCGCATTACTGTTAGGGTTAGGCTTATGTTGCAGGTTAGGGTTAGGTTTAGAGTGAGGGTGAGGGTCAGGGTTAGGGTTAGGATTAGGTTGAGGGTTAGAGTGACGCTGAGGGTGAGGGTGAGGGTGAGCGTGAGGGTGAGGGTTAAGTTTAGCGTTAGGTTTAGGGTGAGGGCTAGGGTGAGGGTCAGGGCTAAGGTGAGGGTTAGGGTGAAGGTGAGGTTTTCGGTTAGGAAAGGTTTAGATTTAGGTTTAGGGTGAGTATTAGGGTGAGGGTGAGGTTTAAGTTTAGGGTTAGGGTTAGGGGGAGGGTTAGGGTTAGGGTTAAGTTGAGGGTTAGGGTTAGGGTGATGTTTAGGGTGAGGGTGAGGGTGAGAGTGAGGATTCGTTTGAGGGTGTGGCTAAGGGTGTTGGTGAAGGTTAGGGTGAGAATGAGGGTTCGGGTGAGGATGAGAGTTAGGGTGTTGTTGAGGGGTAGGGTTAGGGTGAGGGTTAGGGTGAAGGTGAGGGTTACTGTCAGGTTGAGGGTTAGGATAAGGGTAAGAGTGAGGGTTAGGTTTAGGGTGAGGGGTAGGGTGAGGGGTAGGGTTAGGGTTAGGGAGAGGGTTAGGTTTAGGGTTAGGATTAGGGTGAGTGTTATGGTTAGAGTTAGGGTGAGGGTTGGGGTGAGGGTTATGTTTAGGTTTAGGGTGAGGATTAGGTTTAGTGTGAGGGTTAGTGTTAGGGTTAGTGTAAGGATCAGGGTTAGGTTGAGGATTAGGGTGAGAGTGAGGGTGAGGGTTAGATTAAGGTTTAGGGTGAGGGTTAAAGTTAGGGTTAGCGTGAGGGTTAGGGTTGGGGTGAGGATTAGGGTTAGGATGAGGCTGAGGGTTAAGGTGAGGGTGAGGTCTAGGGTGAGGGTGAGGGTTAGGGTTAGGGTGAGCGATAGGGTGAAGGTTAGGTTTAGGGTGAGTGTGAGAATTAGGGTTAGGGTTACTCTTAGGGCTATGATGAGGGTTTGGGTTAGGGTGAGGTTTAGGGTGAGGGTGAAGTTTAGGGTTAGCGTTAGGGTTAAGGTGAGAGTAAGGGTGAGAGTTATGTTTAGGGTGAGGTTAAGGGTTAGGGTTAGGGTTAGCTTTAGGGTAATGTTTAGGGTTAGGGTGTGCATTAGGGATAGGTTTATGGTTAGGGTGAGGGTTAGGTTTACGGTTAGGATTCAAGTTAAGGTGAGTGTGAGGGTGAGGGTTAGGGTTAGGATTAGGGTTCGGGTTAGTGTTAGGCTGAGGGTGAGTGTGAGAGTTAGGATTAGGGTAATGTTTTGTTTTAGGGTTAGTTTGAGGGTTAGGTTTAGGGTTAGGATAAGGTTTAGGGTGAAGATTATGGTTAGGGTTAGGGTGAGGGTTAGGTTTAGTGTGAGGGTTATGGTTAGGTTTAGGGTGAGGGTGTGGGTAAAGGTTAGCGTGAGGGTCAGGGTGAGGGTGAGGTTTAGGGTAAAGTTTAGGGTGAGTGTTTGGGTGAGTTTTAGCTTTAGGGTTAGGGTTAGGGTGAGGGTTAGGATGAGGGTAAGGGTTTGGGTGAGGTTTAGGTTGTGGTTGAGTATTAGGGTTAGCATTAGTCTTAGGGTGAGGGTTAGGGTTGGGTATAGCATTAGGGTTAGGTTTAGGGTTAGGGTGAGGGTTAGAATTAGGGTTAATGTGAGGGTGAAGGTTAGGGTTAGCATTAGGTTTACAGTTAGGGTTAGAGTGAGGGTGAAGCTGAGGTTTAGGGTTAGGAATATGTTTAGGGTTAGGGTGAGGCTGAGGTTGAGGATGAGGTTGAGTTTGAGGGTTAGGGTTAGGGTTTGGCTTAGTGTGAGGGCTAGTGTGAGGGCGAAGGTTAGGGTGCGGGTTAGGGTGAGGGTGCGGTTTTTGGTTAGGAAAGGGTTAGGTTTAAGTTTAGGGTGAGGATTAGGCTGAGGGTGTGGTTGAAGGTGAGGGTTAGGGTTAAGGTAAGGTTTAGGGTTAGGGTTAGGCTGAGGGTTAGGGTTAAGGTGATGTTTAGGGTGAGCGTGAGGTTGGGGGTGAGGGAGAGGGTTAGGGTGTAGGTGAGGGTTAGGGTTAGGTTGATGCTGAGGGTTAGGTTGAGGGTTAGGGTTAGTGTGAGGGTTAGGATTAGGGTTAGTGTGAGGAAAGGGTTAGGGTGAGGATTAGGATGAGAGTAAGAGTTAGGGTTAGGTTTAGCCTTAGGGTTAGGGTGAGGTATAGGGTTAGAGTTCGGGTTAGGCTTAGGTTGAGGGTGAGGGTTAGACTTAGGTTTAGGGTGAGGGTTAGTGTTGGGGTGAGTCTTAGGCTTACAGTTAGGGTGAGGGTGAGGGTGACGGTGAGGATTCTGGTGAGGTTTAGGCTGTGGGTTAGGGTTAAGTTTATGGTTAGGGTAAGGGTTAGGGTGAGGTTTAGGGTGAGTGTTAGAGTTAGGGTGAAATTGAGGGTTAGAGTGACAGTGGGGGTTAGGGTGAGGTTGAGGTTTAGGTTTAGTGTTAGTGTTACAGTGAGGGTGAGGGTCAGGTTTAGGATTAGGGTGAGGGTTAAAGTGAGGGTTAGGGTTAGGCTTAGGTTTAGGGATAGTGTGAGGATTAGGGTTAGTGTTAGGTTTATAGTGAGGGTAAGGGTTAAGGTGAGGGTTAGGCTCATGTGTATGTTTAAGGTAAGGTATAGGGAGAGGGTGAGGGTAAGGGTTAGGGTGAGGATTAGGGTGAGGGTGAGGGTTAGGTTTAGCATTAGGGTTAGGTTTTGGGTTAGGATAAGGGGTAGGGTTAATGTTAGGGTGAGGATGAGGGTTAGGGTTAGCATTAGGTTTAGGTTTAGGGTGAGGGTGAGGGTTAGGGTTAGGGTTAGGGTGAGTGTGAGGTTGAGGGTTAGGGTTAGGGGTAGGGTGAGGGTTAAGGTTAAGGTGTGGGTTCCGGTTAGGGTGAGGGTGAGGCTAAGGATTAGGGTGAGGTTTAGGGTCTGGGTGAGTGTTAGGGTTTGAATTAGCGTTAGGGTTAGGGTTAGGGTGAGGGTGAGGGTGAGGGTTAGGGTTAGGGTTAGGTTTAGGGTTAGGGTGAGGGTCAAGGTGAGGGTTAGGGTGAGGGTTAGTTTTAGGGTTAGGGTTAGGGTTAGGATTAGTGTTAGGGTGAGGGCTAGGTTGAGGGTGAGGTTTAGGGTTTGTGTTAGGGTGAGGGTAAGTGTTAGGGTGAGGGATAGTGTGAGGGGTAGTGTTAGGGTTAGGGTTAGGGTGAGGGTTAGGTTTAGCGTGAGTGTGAGGGTCAGGGTTAGGGTGAGGGTTCGTGTTAGGTTTAGGATTAGGGTTGGGTTGAGGGTGAGGGTTATGTTTAGGGTTAGGGTGAGGGTTAGGTTTAGGGTGATGTTTAGGGTGAGGTTGAGGGTTAGGGTGACAGTGATGGTGAGGGTGAGGGTGAGGATTAGGGTGTGGATGAGGGTTAGGGTGAAGGTGAGGGTTAGGGTTAGATTTAGGGTGTGGGTTAGGGTTAGGGTTAGGATTAGGGTGAGGGGTATGGTCAGGATTAGGGTGAGTTTTGGGGTTAGTGTGATGTTTAGGCTAAGTGTGAGGATAAGGGTTAGGGTGAGGGATAGGGTTATTGTTAGGGATAGGGAGAGGATTAAGGTTAGGTTTAGGGTTAGGGTGAGAGTGAGGGTTAGGTTGAGGTGAGGGTTCGGGTTTGGGTGAGGTTTAGGGTGATGGTGAGGGTTAGCATAAAGGTGAGGGTGAGGATCAGAGTAATGGTTAGTGTTAGGTTTAGGGTCAGGGTGATGTTTAGGTTTAGGATTAGGGTTAGGCTTAGTGTGAGGGTGAGGGTGAGGATGAGGGTGAGGGTTAGGATTAGGGTGAGGGTTAGGGTTATGGTTAGGATTAGGGTGAGGATTATGGGTAAGGTTAGGGTTAGGATTAGCGTTATGCTGAGGGTTAGGGTTAGGGTTAGTGTGCAGGTTAGGTTTAGGGTTAAGGTTAGGGAGAGGGTGAGGGTTTAGATTAGGTAAATTTAGGGTAAGATTAGGGTGACGTTTAGGATGAGGTTGAGGGTTAAGGTGAGGGTTTCGGTTAGGGTGAGCGTTAGGGTTAGGATTAGGGTGAGGGTTATTGTTAGGATGATGTTTATGGTGAGGGTGAGGGTGAAGGTTTGGGTGAGGGGGAGGGTTAGGGTTAGGGTTAGCGTGAGGGTTATGGTTATGGTTAGGGTGATGGTGAGAGTTAGGTTGAGTGTGAGGTTGAGGGTGAGGGTTAGGATGAGGGTTAGGGTGAGGGTTAGAGTGAGGGTGAGCGTTAGGGTGAGAGTGAGGTTTCGGGGGAGGGTTCGAAGGAGGGGGAGGGTTATGGTTAGGGTTCTGTTTAGAGTTAGGGTGAGGGTGTGGGTGAGGGTTAGGTTTAGGATTAGGGTTAGGGTTATGGTAAGGCTGAGGGTGAGTTTGAGGGTGAGGGTGAGTGTGAGGGTTAGGGTGAGGGTTAGGGTTAGGGTTAGGGTTAGGTTGAGGGATAGGGTTAGGGTTAGGGTTAGGATGAGGGTTAGGCTGTGGGGTAGGGTTAGGTTTAGAATAAGGGTTAGGTTTAGTGTGAGTTTTAGGGTAAAGGTTAGGGTCGAGTTAGGATTAGTGTGAGGAGAAGGGTTAGGGTGAGGGTTAGGATGAGGGTGAGGTTTAGGGTTAGTAATATGGTTAGGGTGAGGTTAGGTTGAGGGCTAGGGTGAGTGTGAGGGTTAGGGTTAGGGTTAGGGATAGGGTGAGGTTTAGGTTTAGGGTTAGGGTTAGGGTTACGATGAGTCATAGCCTGAGTTGTAGGGTTAGGGATAGGGTGAGGGTTATGTTTAGTGTGAGGTTTAGGGTTTGGGGTAGGGTTAGGGTGAGGGCTAGGGTGAGTGTGAGGGTTAGGGTTAGGTTTAGGGATAGGGTGAGGTTTAGATTTAGGGTTAGGCTTCGGGTGAGGTTTAGGCTGATGGGTAGGGTTACAGTTAGGGTGAGTGTTAGGTTTAGTGGGAGTGTTAGGGTTAATTTTAGCGTTAGGGTTCGGGTTCGGGTGAGGGTTTGGGTTAAGGTGTGGATGAGGGTTAGGGTTAGTGTGAGGACTAGTTTTAGGGTTAGGGTTACTGTTAGGGTTAGGTTTAGGGTGAGGGTAAGGGTTAGAGTTATTGTGATTGTGAGGGTAAGGGTTAGGATTAGTGTTACCGTTAGGGTGATGTTTCAGGTTAGTGTGAGGGTTAGGGTTAGGGTTAGGTGAAGGTGAGGGTAAGGGTTAGGGTGAGGGTTATGGTGAGGTTGAGGGTTAGGATTAGAGTTAGGGTTAGGATTAGGGTGAGGGTGAGGGTGAGAGTTAGTGTTAGGGTGAGGTTTAGTGTTGGGGTGAGGGTTAGGGTTGGTGTGAGGGTGAGGGTGAGGTTTAGGGTTAGGGTTAGGATTAGGTTTAGGCTGAAGTTGAGGGTGAGGTTGAGGGTTATAGTTAGGTTTAGGGTGAGGGTGATGGCTCGGGTGAAGGTGAGCGTTAGGGTGAAGGTGAGGATAAAGGTTAGAGTGAGGGTTAAGGCGAGGCTGAGGGTTAGGTTTAGGGTGAGGGTTATTGTGAGGGTTAGGGTGAGGGTAAGTGTTAGGGTGATGGTAAGATTGAGTTTGAGGGATAGCATTATGTTGTGGGTAAGGGTAGGGTGAGGGTTAGGGTGAGGGTTTGGGTTAGAGTGGGGGTTAGGGTTAGGATTAGGTTGAGGGTTAGGGTTTAGGTGATGTTTAGTGTGAGAGTATGGTTTAGGGTGAGGGTGAGTGCTCGGGTGAGCATGAGGTTTAGGATGAGGGTGAGCGTTAGGGTTATAGTTAGGGTTAGGGAGAGGGGTAGGGTGAGGATTAGGGTTAGGATTAGGGTTAGGATTAGGGTTAGAGTGAGGATTAGTGTGAGAGTTAGTGTGTGGGTAAGTGTTATGGTTAGGGTTAGTGTTAGGGCTAGGGTGAGGGTGAGTGTTAGTGTGTGGGTGAGGGTTTTGTTTAAGTTAGGGTTAGGGATAGGGTGAGGATAAGGTTGAGGGTGAGGGTTAAGCTGAGGTTAGGTTTAGGGTGAGGGTTAGGGTTAGGGTGATATTTAGGGTGAGGGTGAGTGTTCCGTGAGGTTGAGGGTGAGGGTTAGTGTTAGGGTTAGGTTTAGGTTGAGGGTGATTGTGAGGGTTAGGATTAGGAATAGGGTTAGGGTTTGGGTGAGAGTCAGTGTGAGGGTGAAGCTTAGGGTTAGGGTTAGGGTTATGGTTATTGTGAAGGTTACGGTTAGTGTGAGGGTTATGATAAGGGTTAGGTTTAGGGTTACAGTAAGGGTAAGGGTTAGGGTGAAGGTTAGGGTGAAGGTGAGGGTTAGGGTTGGGTTAGGGTTAGGGTGAGGGCTAGGGTGAGGGTGAGGGTTAGTGTGAGGGTTTCTTTTAGGTCATAGTTAGGGTTATGGTGAGGATTAGCATGAGGGTGAGGGTTAGGTTTAGGGTAAGGTTTAGGGTTAGGGTTAGGGTGAGAGTTAAGGTTTGGGTGATGTTTAGGGTGAGGGTGAAGGGTAGGGTGTGGTTGAGGATTAGGGTTAGAGTTAGGGTTAGGGTTATGTTGAGGGTGCGGTATAGGGTGAGGTTTATTGTGAGGGTTAGTGTTAGTGTTTGGGTTAGGGTGAGGTTTAGGGTGAGGGTTAAGCTGAGGGGTAGGGTTAAGTATAGAGTGACTGTTAGGTTTAGTGTGAGGATTAGGGTTTAGTGTGAGGTTTAGGTTTAGGGTTAGGGTTAGGATGAGTGTTAGGGTTAGGTTGAGGGTGAGGGTGAGGGTGAGGGCTAGGGTTAGAGTTAGTGTGAGATTTAGTGTTAGGGTGAGCCTTAGATTTTGCGTGAGGGTTAGGGTTAAAGTAAGGGTTAGGGTGAGGTTTAGAGTTAGGGTTAGGGTTAGGGTGAGGGTCAGGGTGAGGGTTAGGTTTAGGGTGAGGGTTAGGTTTAGGGTGAGGGTTAGGGTTAGGGTGAGCGTTAGGGTGATGGTGAGGGTTAGGGTGAGGGTGAGGGTTAGGTTTAGAGTTAGGGTTAAGGTGATGTTTGGGGTGAGGTTGAGGGTTAGTGTGAGGGTGAGGGTTAGGGTGAGGGTTAGGTATAGGATTAGGGTTAGGGTGAGTTTTAGGGTTCGGGTTAGGGTTAGAGTTATTTTTAGGGTTAGGGTTAGGATGAAGGTGAGGGTAATTGTTAGGGTTAGGGTTAGGGTGAGGGTGAGGGTGATGTTCAGGTTTAGTGTTAGGATTAGGGTATTGGTTAAGGTAAGGCTGAGGGGGAAGGGGAGTTTCAGGGTGTGGGTTAGGGTTAAGGTTAGGGTAAAGGTGAGGGCTTGAGTTAGGGTGAGGGTTAGGCTGAGGGTGAGGGTGAGGGTTTATGTAAGTTAAAGGTTAGGGTTATGGTCAGGATTAGGGTGAGGATTAAGTTGAGGTTAGGTTCAGGGTTCGGGTTCGGTTTAGGGTTCGGGTTCGGGTTAGGGTTAGGGTGATGTTTAGGCTGGGGGTGAGGGTTAGGGTGAGCGTGAGGGCTAGGATTAGGGTTAGGGTTAAGCTTAGTGTGAGGATCAGGGTGAGGGTGAACGTTAGGGTCAGGTTTAGGGTTAGGGTTAGAGTGAGGGTTACGGTTATTGTGAGTGTTATGGTTAGGGTTAGGGTCAGGGTAAGGGTTAGGGTGAGGGTAAGGTTTAGGGTGAGGGTTAGGGTGAGTGTGAGGGTTTGGACTAGGGTTTGTGTTAGGGATGGGTTGAGGGTTAGTGTTTGAGTGATGTTTTGAGTGAGGGTGAGGGTTAAGGTGAGGATGAGGGTTTGGGTGAGGATGAGGGCTCGGTTGACTGTGAGGGTTAGGGTGTGGGTGAGGATTAGGCTTAGGGTGAGGGTAAGCGTTAGGGGTAGGGTTAGGGTTAGGTTTAGGGTTAGGGTAAGAGTTAGGGTGAGGTTAAAGGTAAGGGTGAGAATCAGGGGAAGGGTGAGGTTTAGGGTTAGGGTGAGGGTTAGGATAAGGGTGTGGGTAAGTGTTAGGGTAAGGTTTAGGGTGACGGTGAGGGTTAGCATCAAGGTTAGGTTTAGGGTTAGGGTTAGGGTGAGGGTTAGGTTTTGGTTAAGTGTTAGGGTGAGGTTTAGGGTGAGGGTGAGGGTTAGGGTGAGGGTGAGGGTAAATGTTAGGGTTAGGGTTAGGGTGAGTCTTAGTGTTAGGGTTAGCTTTAGGGTGAGGGTGAGGGTGAGAGTTAGGGTTAGGATTAGAGTTAGGGTGAGGGCAAGGCTTAGGGTGAGGGTTAGGGTGAGGTTGAGGGTTATGATTAGGGTGAGGGTGAGGGTTAAGTGTTAGGGTGAGGACTACGGTTAGGGTTAGGATTAGGATGAGTGTTAGGGTTAGGGTGAGGGTGTAGGTAAGTGTTAGGGTGAGGGTAAGGGTTAGATTGAGGGTTATCTTGAGGGTGAGGGTTAGGGTTAGCATTAGGGTTAGGGTGAGGTTGAGGGTTAGGGTGAGGGTTAGGGTTAAGTTTAGGGATAGGGTAAGGATTAGGGTTAGGGTGTGGTTTAGTTTTAGTGTGAGGTTTAGGTTTAGGGTTAGGCTTAGGATGAGTGTTAGTGTTAGGTTGAGGGTGAGGGTGAGGGTGAGGGCTAGGGTTAGTGTTAGTTTGAGGGTTAGTGTTAGGGTGAGTGTTATGTTTAAGGTGAGAGTTAGGGTTAAAGTAAAGTTTAGGTTGAGGATTAGCGTTAGGATTAGGGTTAGGGTGAGGATCAGGGTGAGGGTTAGGTTTAGGTTGAGGGTTAGGTTTAGGGTGAGGGTTAGGGTTAGGGTGAGCGTTAGGGTGATGGTGAGGGTTAGGGTGAGTGTTAGGGTTAGGGTTAGGTTTAGGGTGAGTGTTAGGGTGAGGTGTCGGGATACGGTTAGGTTGAGGGTTAGGGTTAGTGTGAAAGTTAGGGTTAGGGTTAGTGTGAGGATAATGTTTAGGGTTAGGGTTAGTTTTAGGGTGAGAGTTAGATTGAACGTTAGGGTTAGGTTAAGGTGATGTTTAGGGTTAGGTTGAGGGTTAGTGTGAGGGTGACAGTGAGGTTGAGGTTCAGGGTTAGGATGAGGGTTAGGGTGAGTTTTAAGGTTAGGATTAGGGGTAGAGTTATTGTTAGGGTTAGGGTTTGGGTTAGGATGAGGGTGAGGGTTATTGCTAGGGTTAGGGTTAGGGTGAGGGTGGGGTTGAGGGTTAGTGTTAGGATTAGGGTTATTGTTAGGGTAAGGCTGAGGGGGAAGGGGAATTTGAATGTGAGTGTTAGGGTTAAGGTTAGGGTTAGGGTGAGGGCTTGGGTGAGGGTGAGGGTTAGGCTGAGGGTGATGGTGAGGGTTTCGGTTAGTTAAAGGTTAGGGTTATGGTGAGGATTAGGGTGAGGGTGAGGATTAAGCTTAGGTTAGGTTCAGGGTGAGGGTTCGGGTTAGGGTTAGGGTGAGGGTTAGGGTTAGGATGATGTTTAGGGTGAAGGTGAAGGTTAGAGTGAGGGTGAGGGTTAGGGTTAGGGTTAGGTTTAATGTGAGGCTGAGGGTTAGGAAGAGGAATAGGATTAGGGTTAGGGTTCAGCTGAGGGTGAGGATCAGGGTGTGGGTGAAGGTCAGGGTCAGGGTTACGTTTAGGGCTAGAGTGAGGGTTACGGTTATTTTGAGGGTTAGGGTTAGGGTTAGGGTGAGGGTAAGGGTTAGGGTGAGGGTAAGGGTTAGGGTGAGGGTTAGGGCGAGTGTGAGGGTTTGGAATAGGGTTTGGGTTAGGGTTAGGGTGAGGGTTAGGTTTTGGGTGATGTTTAGAGTGAGGGTGATGGTTAGGGTGAGGATGAGGGTTTGGTTGTGGGTGAGGGTTCGGTTGAGGGTGAGGGTTAGGGTGTGGGTGAAGATTAGGGTTAGGGTGAGGGTACGGTTGAGAGTGAGGGTGAGGGTTAGGGTTAGGGTTTGGGTTAGAGATAGTGTGAGTTTGAGAGTGAGGGTTAGGTTTAGGATTAGGGTGAGGGTTAGAGTTAGGTTGAGGATTAGGTATATTGTTAGGGTTAAGGTAAGGGTGAGGGTGGGTGTTATGGTTAGATTTAGGGTTAGAGTTAGGGTGAGGGTGAGGGTGAGGGTTATGATTAGGTTAGGATTAGGGTTAGGCTGAAGGTGAAGGAGAGGGTGAGGGTGAGTGTTAGGTTTAGGGTGAGGTTTAGGTTTACGGTTAGGGTTAGGGTGTGGGTAAAGATTAGGGTTATGGTTAGGATGAGGGTTAGGCTGAGGGTTAGGGTTAGGATTAGGGTGAGGTTTAGGGCTAGGTTTAGGGTTAGGATAAGGGTTAGACTGAGGGTTAGGGTTAGGGTTAGTGTGAGGGATAGGCTTAGGTTTAGGGTAAGAGTTAGGGTGAGGGTAAAGGTTAGGGTGAGAGTTAGAGTGAGGGTGAGGTTTAGGGTTAGGGTGAGGGTTAGGGTAAAATTTAGGTTTAGGGTTAGGGTTAGGGTGAGGGTAAGGATGTCAGTAAGTGTTAGGGTGAGGTTTAGGGTGAGGATGAGGGTTAGTGTCAAGTTTAGGTTTAGGGTGATGGTTAGGGTTTGGGTAAGTGTTAGGGTGAGGTTTAAGGTGAGGGTGAGGGTTAGGGTTAGGGTGAGGGTAAGTGTTAGCGTGCGGGTTAGTGTGAGTCTGAGCCTTAGGGTTAGCATTAGGGTGAAGGTGAGGGTTAGGGTTAGGATTAGAGTTAGGGTGAGAGTAAAGCTTAGGGTGAGGGTTAGGGTGAGGTTGAGGGTTAGTGTTAGGGTGAGTGGGAGGGTAAGTTTTAGTTTGAGGACTAATTTTAGGGTTCAGATTAGGGTGAGTGTTAGGGTTATTGTGAGAGTGAGGGTGAGGGTTAGGTTCAGTATTAGGTTTAGGGTTAGTGTGAGGGTTAGTGATAGGGTTAGGGTTAGGGTGAGGGTCATAGTTAGGGTTAAGGTGAGGGTTAGTCTGAGAGGTAGGGTTAGGGTTAGGGTGAGGATTAGGCTTAGTGTGAGGGTTAGGGTTAGGTTTAGTGTTAGGGTGAGGGTGAGTTTGAAGGTGAGGGTTTGGGTTAGGGTGAGGGTTAGTGTTAGGGGGAGGGCTAGGTTGGGGGTTAGGGTTTGGGTGAGGGTGAGTTTTTCGGTTAGGTAAGATTTAGGGTTAGGGTTAGGGTGAGGATTAAGGTGAGGTTGTGGGTTAGGTTTAGGGTGAGGGTGATGGTCAGGCTTAGTGTTAGGATGAGGGTTAGCTTTAGGCTTAGGTTTAGGGTGAGGTTTAGGGTGACGGTGAGTGTTAGGGTGAGGGTGAGGTTGAGGGTGAGGGTTAGGGTTTGGTTTAGGGATAGGATTAGGGTTAGGTTTAGGGTAAGGGTTAGGGTTAGGTTGAGGGTTAGTTTTAGGGTTAGGGTGAGCGTTAGGGTTTGGTTTAGGTTTAGGGTAAGGTTTAGGGTTAGGATTAGGGTGAGCCTGAGGGTTAGGTTGAGGGGTAGGTTTAGGGATAGGGTAAGGGTTAGGGTTAGGGTGAGGGTTAGGTTTAGGGTTGGGGTTAAGATGAGGGTGACGGTGAGTCTTAGGGTTAGGGCTAGGGTTAGGGTGAGGGATACTGTGAGGGTTAGGTTTAGGTTTAGGGTAAGGATTAGGTTTATGGTGAGGTTTAGTTTCAGGTTTAGGGTTAGGGTGAGGTTGATGCTGAGGGATAGGGTTCGAGTTAGTGTGAGGATAAGGGTTAGGGTGAGGATTAAGGTGAGGGTGAGTTTTAGGTTTAGCATAAGGTCTAGGGTGAGGGTTAGGGTTAGGCTTAGGGTTAGGGTAAGGGTTAAGGTTAGGGTAAGGGTTAGGGTTAGGCTTATGGTTACGGTTAGTGTTAGGGTTAGGGTGAGGGTTAGGCTTAGGGTTAGGTTTAGGGTGAGGGTTAGGCTGAGGGGTAGGGTTAGGGATAGAGTGAATCTTAGGTTTAGTGTGAGGATTAGGGTTAGGGTGAGGTTTAGGTTGAGGGTGAGGGTGAGGGTGAGGGCTATTGTTAGGGTTAGTTTGAGCGTTAGTGTTAGGGTGAGCGTTAGGTTTAAGGTGAGTGTTAAGGTTAAAGTAAGGTTTAGGGTGCGGGTTAGCGTTAGGGTTAGGGTTAGGGTGAGGGTCAGGGAGAGGGTTATGTTTAGGTTGAGGGTTAGGTTTAGGGTGAGGGTTAGGGTTAGGGTGAATATTAGGATGATGGTGAGGCTTAGGTTTAGGGTGAGAGTAAGTATTAGGGTTAGGGTTAGGATGAGGGTTAGGCTGAGGCTTAGGGTTAGGGTTAGGGTGAGGTTTAGGGTTAGGATAAGGGTTGGGCTGAGGGTTAGGGTTAGGGTTATTGTGAGGGTTAGGTTTAGAGTTAGGGTAAGTGTTAGGGTGAGGGTAAATGTCAGGGTGAGAGTTAGGGTGAGGGTGAGGTTTAGTGTTAGGGTGAGGGTTAGGGTCAATTTCAGGTTTAGGGTTAGGGTTAGCGTGAGTGTAAAGTTGTTGGTAAGTGTTAGGTTGAAGTTTAACATGAGGGTGAGGGTTAGTGTCAAGGTTGGGTTTAGGGTTAGGGTTAGGGTGAGGGTTAGTGTTTGGGAAAGTGTTAGGGTGAGGTTTAGTTGAGGGTGAGGGTTAGGGTTAGGGTGAGGGTAAGTGTTAGTGTGAGGGATAGGGTGAGTCTGAGGCTTATGGTTAGCATTAGGGTGAGGGTGAGGGTGAGGGTTAGGGTTAGGATTAGAGTTAGGGTGAGGGTATAGCTTAGGGTGAGTGTTAGGGTGAGGTTGAGGGTGAGGGTAAGTGTTAGGGTGAGCACTACGGATAGGGTTTGGATTAGGGTGAGTGTTAGGGTTATGGTGAGGGTGAGGTTTAGGTTCAGTATTAGGTTTAGGGTTAGTGTGAGGGTTAGTGATAGGGTTAGGGTTAGGGTGAGGGTTAGTCTGAGAGGTAGGGTTAGGGTTAGCATTAGGGTTAAGGTTAGGTTTAGGGTTAGGGTGAGGGTGAGTGTGAGGGTGAGGGTTAGGGTTAGGGTGAGGGTTAGTGTTAGGGGGGCTAGGTTGAGGGTTAGGGTTTGGGTGAGGGTGAGGTTTTCGATTAGGTAAGGTTTAGGGTTAGGGTTAGTGTGAGGTTTTTGGTTAGGGTTAGGGTGAGGGTGAGGGTGAGGGTTAGTGTTAGGATGAGGGTTAGGTTTAGGGTTAGGGTGAGGGTGAGGGTGAGGGTGAGTGTGAGGGTTAGGGTGTGGTTTAACGTTCGGTTTAGGGTGAGGGTTAAGGTGACGGTGATGGTTAGGGTGAGGGTGAGGATTAGGATAAGTTTTAGGATGAGGGTTAGGGTTAGGGTGAGGGTTAGGGCGAGGAGTAGGGTTAAGGTTAGGGAGAGGGTTAGGGATTGTGTGAAGGTTAGGGTTAGGGTTAGAGTTAGGTTTAGTATGAGAATAAAGGTTAGGGTGAGGGTTAGGTTGAGGGTTAGGCTTAGTGTGAGGGTTAGGGTTAGGGTTAGGTTTAGGGTAAGTGTTAGAGTTAGGGTGAGGGTTAGGTTTAGGGTTAGCGTTAGGGTTCAAGTTAGGGTTAGGTTTAGGGCGAGGGTCAGGGTTAGGGTTTGGGTGAGTGTGAGGTTTAGGTTGAGGGGTAGGGTTAGGGTTAGGCTAAGGGACAGGGTTAGGGTGAGGGTTATGTTTAGGGTTAGGTTTAGGGTGAGGCTGAGGGTTAGGGTTAGGGTTACGGTTAGGGTGAGGGTTAAGGTTAGGTTCAGGCTTAGAGTAAGGGTTAGGGTTAGAGTGAGGGTTATGTTTATGGTTAGGGTTAGAGTGAGGGTGAGGCCGAGGTTTAGGGTTAGGGTTAGTTTGAGGATAAGGATTAGGGTGAGGTTTAGGGTGAGGTTGAGGGTTAGGGTTAGCATTAGGGTTAGGGTGATTTTTAGGGTGATGGTGAGGGTTAGGGTGAGATTGAGCATGTGGGTTAGGGTGAGTGTGAGGGTGACGGTTACGGTTAGGTTTAGGGTGAGGATAAGGGTTAGGGTTAGGATTAGGGTAACTGTAAGGGTTACGCTGAGGTTGAGGGTGAGGGTTAGGGTGAGGGCTATGGTGAGAATGAGGGTTAGGGAGAGGATGAGGGTGAGGTTGATTGTTTCGGTTAGGTAAGATTTAGGGTTATGGTTAGCATGAGGATTAGGGTGGGGTATGAGGTTTAGGCTGAGGGTTAGGGTTAGGGTGAGGGTTAGGGTGAGGCTGAGGTTTAGCGTGAGGGTTAGGGTTACAGTGAGGGTTAGGGTTAGGGTTAGGTTGAGGATGAGGTTTAGGTATAGGTTAAGGGTTCGGGTTATGGTGAGGGTTAGGGTTAGGGCAAGTGTTAGGGTGAGGATGAGCGTTAGGTTTAGGGTTAGGGTGAGGTTTAGGGTTAGGCTTAGGGTTTGTGTAAGAGTTAGAGTTAGGGTAAAGGTTAGGGTTAGGGTTAGGATTAGGGTTAGGGTTAGGGTTAGGGTGAGGGTTAGTGTTAGGGTTAAGCTTGGGGTTAGGTTGAGGGTACGTGTTAGGGTGAGGGTTAATGTTAGGGTGAGGGTTATTGTTAGGGTGAGGGTTAGGATTACGGTTATTGTTAGGGTGAGAGTTTGGTTTAGGGTTACGGTTAGGGTAGGGGTTAGGGATAGCGTGAGGGTTAGGTTTAGAGTGATGTTTAGGGTGACGGTGAGCATTAGGGTGATGGTGAGGGTGAAGGTGAGGGTTAGGGTGAGGGTTAGGGTTAGGGTTAGGGTTAGGGTTACGGTTAGGATTAGGGTTAGTGTTAGGGTTAGGGTAAGGTTTAGGCTGAGGGTGAGGGAGAGGATGAGGTTGCGGGTGAGGGTTTCAGTTAGATAAGGGTTATGTTTAGGTTTAGGGTGAGGATTATGGTGCGGGGCAGGGTTAGCTTGTGGGTGAGGTTGAGTTTTAGGTTGAGGGTAAGTGTTAGGGTGATGTTTAGGGTGAGGGTGAGTTTTAGGGTGAGAGTTAGGGTTCAGGGAAGGGGAAGGGTTAGGGTGTAGGTGAGGGTTCGGGTTCGGGGGCAAATTAGGGTTAGGGTTAGAGTTCAGGTTAGGGTTCAGTTTAGGGTTAGGGTGAGTGTTAGTGTGAGAGGTAGCGTTAGGGTTAGGATGAGGGTTAGTCTTAGTGTGAGGGTTACAGTTAGGGTTATTGTTAGGGTTAGTGTGAGGATAAGAGTTAAGGTGAGGGTTAGGGTGAGACTGAGGGTTAGGGTTAGCCTTAGGGTTAGGGTGAAGGTTAGGGTGGGGGTTAGGGTGAGGGTTTGTGTTAGGGTTAGGGTTGGGTGAGGGTTAGGGTGAGTGTAAGGGTTAGGGTGAGGGTTAGGTTGAGGTTGAGTGATAGGGTTATGGTGAGGGTAAGGTTTAGGGTGATGGTTAGGGTGAGGTTGATATTTAGGGTTAGCATTAATGTTAGGAAGAGGGTGAGGGTTAGGGGAAGGGTAAGGGTTAGGCTGAGGGGTAGGATTAGGGTTAGAATTAGAGTTAGGTTTAGGGTGAGTGTTAGTGTTATAGATAGGGTGAGGGTGAGGGTTAGGATAAGGGTTAGGTTCAGGGTTAGAGTTAGGTTGAGGGTTAGGGTTAACATTAGGGTTAGGGTTAGGTTTAGGTTGAGTGTTAGGGTTAGGTTTAGGGTGAGGTTGAGGGTTAGGGTTAGCATTAGGGTTAGTGTTATGCTTATGGTGCAGGTTAGGATTAGGTTTAGAGTGAGGGTGAGGGTCAGGTTTACGGATAGGATTAGGTTTAGTGTTAGGGCTAGAGTTTGGTTTAGGGTTAGGGTGAGGGTGAGGTTTAGGGTGAGTGTTAGTGTTAGGGTGAGGGTTAGGTATATGGTTAGGGTGAGTTTCAGGGTTAGGTTTAGAGTTAGGGTGAGGGTGAGTGTTAGGATTAGGGTTAGGGTTAAGGTTAAGGATAGGGTGAGGATTAGGGCTAGGGTTAGGTTTACGGTGAGTGTTAGGCTGAGGGGCAGGGTTAGGGATAGTGTGACTGTTAGGTTTAGTGTGAGGATTAGGGTTAGGTTGAAGTTTAAGTTTAGTGTGAGGTTTTGGTTTAGGGTTAGGGTTAGGATGAGTTAGGGTTAGGTTGAGGGTGAGGGTGAGGTTGAGGGCTAGGGTTAGGGTTAGTGTGAGGGTTATTGTTAGGGTGAGCATTAGGTTTAGGGTGAGGGTTAGGGTTAAAGTAAGGGTTAGGATGAGCGTTAGCGTTAGGGTTAGGGTTAGGGCGAGGATCAGGGTGAGGGTTATGTTTAGGTTGAGGGTTAGGTTTAGGGTGAGGGTGAGGGTTAGTGTAAGCATTAGGGTGATGGTGAGGGTTAGGGTGAGGGTGAGGGTTAGGTTTAGAGTTAGGGTTAGGGTGAGTGTTAGGGTTAGGGTTAGGGTTAGGGTGAGAGTTGGGTGAGGTGTCGGGATACGGTTAGCTTGAGGGTTAGGGTTAGTGTGAAGGTTAGGGTTAGGGTTTGGTTTAGTGTGAGGATAATGTTTAGGGTTAGGGTTAGTTTGTGGGTGAGAGTTAGGGTAAGCGTTAGGGTTAGGTTCATTGTGAATATTAGGGTTAATGTGATATTTAGGGTGAGGTTGAGGGTGAGTGTGAGGGTGAGTGTGAGGTTGAGGGTTAGGGTTAGGATTAGGGTTAGGATGAGTTTTAGGGTTAGGGTTAGGGTTAGAGTTATTGTTAGGGTTAGGGTTAGGGTTAGGATGAGGGTGAGGGTTATTGTTAGGGTTAGGGTTAGGGTTAGGGTGAGGTTGGGGTTGAGCGTTAGTGTTACGATTAGGGTTATGCTTAGGGTAAGGCTGAGGGTGTAGGGGAGTTTGAGGGTGAGGGTTAGGGTTAAGTTTAGGGTTAGGGTGAGGTCTAAGGTGAGGGTGAGGGGTAGGCTAAGGGTGAGGATGAGGGTTTCGGTTCGGTAAAGAATAGGGTTAGGTTGAGGATTATGCTGAGTTTAGGTTCAGGGTGAAGGTTCGGGTTAGGGTTAGGGTGAGGGTTAGGGTTAGGGTGATGTTTAGCGTGAGGGTTAGGGTTAGGGTGAGGATGAGGATGAGGTTTAGGGTTAGGGTTAGTGTTAGGGTTTAGGGTTAGGGTTAGGTGTAGGGTTAGGGTTAAGCTGAGTGTGATGATCAGGGTGTGGATGAAGGTTAGGGTGAGGGTTAGGGTTAGGGTTAGAGTGAGTGTTACGGGTATTGTGAGGGTTATGGTTAGGGTTAGGGTGAGGTAAGGGTTAGGGTGAGGGTACAGGTGAGGGTGAGGGTTTGGATTAGGGTGTGGGTTAGGGTTAGGTTGAGGGTTAGTGTTTGGGTGACATTTAGAGTGAGTGTGAGGGTTAGGGTGAGGATGAGTGTTTGGGTGAGGGTGAGGGTTTGGGTGAGGGTGAGGGTTTGGTTGAGGGTGAGGGTTAGGTTGTGGGTGAGGATTAGGTTAGGGTGAAGATTAGCGTTAGGGGTAGGGTTAGGGTTAGGTTGAGGGTTAGGGTTAGCATTAGGGTTAGGGTGAGGGGTAGGGAGAGGGGTGGGCTTAGGGTAAGGGTGAGGGTGAGTGTTAGGGTTAGGTTTAGGGTTAGAGTTAGGGTGAGGGTGAGGGTGAGGGTTAGGTTTAGGATTAGGACGAGCGTTAGTGTTAGGTTGAGGGTTAGGGATAGTGTTAGGATTAGGGTAAGGGTGAGGGTGAGTGTTACGGTTAGGTTTAGGGTTAGAGTTAGGGTGATGGTGAGGGTGAAACTTATGATTAGGTTAGGATTAGGGTTAGGCTGAGGGTGATGGTTAGGGTGAGGGTGAGGTTTAGGGTTAGGGTGAGGTTTAGGTTTACGGTTAGGTTTAGGATGACGGTTAGGATTAGGGTTAGGGTTAGGATGAGTGTTAGGCTGAGGGTTAGGGTTAGGGTTAAGGTGAGGTTTAGGGCTAGGTTTAGTGTTAGGATAAGTGTTAGGTTGAGGGTTAGGGTAGGGTTAGTGTGAGGGTTAGGTTTAGGGTTAGGGTAAGAGTTAGGGAGAGGGTAAACATTAGGGTGAGAGTTAGGGTGAGGGTTAGGGTCAAGTTTAGGTTTAGGGTTAGGTTTAGGGTGAGGGTAAGGTGTGGGTAAGTGTTAGGGTGAGGTTTAGGGTGAGGGTGAGGGTTAGCGTCAAGATTAGGTTTAAGGTTAAGGTTAGGGTGAGTGTTAGGGTTTGGGTAAGTGTTAGGGTGAGGTTTAGGTTGAGATTGAGGGTTAGGGTTAGGGTGAGGGTAAGTGTTAGGGTGAGGGTTATGGTGAGTCTGCTGGTTAGGGTTAGCATTAGGGTGAGGGTGAGGGTTAGGGTTAGGATTAGAGTTAGGGTGAGGGTAAGGCTTAGGGTGAGTGTTAGGCTGAGGTTGAGGGTTAGGGTTAGGGTGAGTTTGAGGGTAAGTGTTAGCGTGAGGACTATGGTTAGGGTTAGGATTAGGGTGAGTGTTAGTGTTATGGTAAGGGTGAGGGTGAGGGTTAGGTTCAGTGTTAGGGTTAGGGTTAGTGTGAGGGTTAGTGATATGCTTAGGCTTACGGTGAGGGTTAGAGGTAGGGTTAAGGTGAGGGTTAGTCTGAGAGGTAGGGTTAGGGTTAGGGTAAGGGTTAGGCTTAGTGTGAGGGTTAGGGTTAAGGTGAGAGGGTTAGGTTTAGGGTTAGGGTGAGGGTGAGTGTGAGGGTTAGGGTTAGGGTGAGCATTAGTGTTAGAGGGAGGGCTAAGTAGAGGATTAGGATTAGGGTGAAGGTTACTGTTAGGTTTAGGCTTAGTATATGGGTTAGGCTGAGGGTAAGGCTTAGGGTTAGTTTGAGTGTTAGGTTTAGGGTTAGGGTTTGGCTTTTGTTGAGGGTAAAGGTTAGGGTGAGGGTTAGGGAAAGGGTGAGGATTAGATTTATGGTGAGGGTTCGGGTTATGGTTAGGATTAGGGTTATTTTTAGGGTTAGCGTGAGGGTAAGGGGAAGGTTAGGTTTATTTATAGGGTTAGGGTGATGGTTAGGGTGTCAGTAAGTGTTAGAGTGAGGGTTAGGGTGAGGTTAGCGTTAGGGGGAGGGGGAGGGTTAGTGTTAGCATTAGGATTAGGGTGAGGGTGAGGGTTAGGTTGAGGATTAGGGTTGAGTTTAGGGATAGGGTGTGGATTAGGGTTAGGGTTATATATAGGGTGAGGGTTAGGATGATGGTTAGGGTTAGGGTTAGGTTTAGTGTGAGGCTTAGGGTTAGGGTTATGGTGAGGGTAAGGGTTAGGTTGAGGTTTAGGGTGAGCGTGAGGTTTAGGGTCAGCATTAGGTTTAGGTTTAAGGTTAGGATGAGGGTTAGGTTTAGGGTGAGGCTGGGTGTTAGAGTTACAGTGAGGGTGAGGGTGAGGGTGAAACTTAGGATTAGGGTTAGGGTTAGGGATAGGATCAGGTTGAGGATGAGGATTAGGGTGTTTTTGAGGGTTAGGGTTAGGGTGAGGGTGAGGGTTAGGGTTATGGTTAGGATGAGTGTTAGGGAAAGGGGTAGGGTTAGGTTTAGGCTGAATGTTAGGATTAGGGTGAGGGTTAGGGGCAAGGTAAGGGTTAGGGTTAGGGTGAGGTTAAGGATTAGTGTGAGGGTGAGGGTTAGGGTTAGGGTTAGGGTTAGGGTGAGGGTTATGTTGAGGGTGAGGGTGAGGGTGAGGGTGAGGGTGATGGTGAGGGTTAGGGTGTTGCTTAGGGTTCAGTTTAGGGTGAGGGTTAGGGTGACGGTGAGCATTAGGGTGAGGGTGAGGGTTAGGATAAGGGTTAGGGTGAGGGTTAGAGTGAGGGGTAGGGTTAAGTTTAGGGAGAGAGTTAGGGTTTGTGTGAGGTTACGTTAGGGTTAGAGTTAGGGTGACTATGAGGATAAAGTTTAGGATGAGGGTTAGTGTGAGGGTTAGGGTTCGGATTAACGTTTGGGTTAGGGTTAGGGTTACGTTTAGGGTAAGTGTTAGGGTTACGGTGAGGGTTAGTTTTAGGGTTAGCATTAGGGTTAGGGTTAGGTTTAGGGTGAGGGTCAGGGTAAGGTTTTGGGTGAGGGTGATGTTTAGGTTGAGGGGTAGGTTTAGGGTTACGGTAAGTGTTAGGGTTAGGGTGAGGGTTATATTTAGGCTTAGGTTTAAGGTGAGGGTGAGGGTGATGGTTAGTGTTAGGGTTACGGTTAGGGTGAGGATTAGGGTTAGGTTTGGGTTAGGGTAAGGGTTAGGGTTAGAGTAAGGTTTAGGTTTAGGGTTAGGGTTAGGGTGAGGGTGAGGCTGAGGGTGAGGTTTAGGGTTAGTGTGAGGATAAGGTTTACGGTGAGGTTTAGGTTGAGGTGGAGGGTTAGAGTTAGAATTAGGGTTAGGGTGAGAGTTAGGGTTAGGGTTATGGTAAGTGTTAGGGTTATGGTTAGGGTAAGGGTTAGGGATAGGGTGAGGGTTAGGGTTAGGGTGATTTTTAGGGTGACGATGAGGGTTAGGGTGCGGGTAAAGTTGAGCGTGAGGGTTAGGGTGAGGGTGAGTTTGAGTGTGAGTTTGACGGTTAGGGTTTGGTTTAGGGTGAGGATAAGAATTAGGGTTAGGTGAGGGTGAGGGTGATGGTTAGGGTTAGACTTAGTTTTATTGTTAATATTAGGTTTAGGGTGAGAGTGAGGTTGAGGGTTAACATGTGGGTTAGGTTTAGGGTTATGGTTAGAGTGAGGGTGAGGGTGAGGGTTAGGGTTAGGATTAGAGTTAGGGATAGGTTTAGGATGAGGGTTAGACTGAGTGTTAGAGTTAGGGTTAGTGTGAGGCTTAGGGTTAGGTTTACAGTTAGGTTGAGGGCAAGGGTTAGGGTAAGGGTTAGGGTGGGTTTGAGGGTTAGGGTTAGGGTGAGGTTTATGGTGAAGGTTTGGGTGAGGGTTAGAGTTAGGGTGAGAGTTAGGGTTAGCGTTAGTGTTAAGATGAGAGTTAGGTTGAGAGTTACGGTTAGGGTGAGGGTGAGGGTTAGGGTTAGGGTTAGGGTGATGTTTAGGGTTAGGGTGTAGGTTAGGGATAGGTTTATGGTTAGGGTGATGGTTAGGGTTAGAATTAGCGTGAGTGTGAGGGTGAGTGTTAGGTTTAGGATTAGGGTTAGGCTTAGTGTTAGGCTGAGGTTGAGGGTGAGGGTGAGGGTGGGGGTTAGGTTTTGTGTAATGTTTAGGTTTAGGTTTAAGTTGAGGGTTATGTTTAGGGTTAGGATGAGGGATACAGTGAGGATTATGGTTATGCTTCGGGTGAGGGTTAGATTTAGTGTGAGGGTTAGAGTTAGGGTGAGGGAAAGTGTTAGGGTGAGGTTTAGAGTGAGGGTGAGCGATAGGGTGATTGTTAAGGTTAGGTTGAGCGTATGGATGAGGGCTAGGGTGAGGGTGAGGATTAGGGTTTGGGTTAGGGTTAGGGTAAGTGTTATTGTGAGGGGTAGGGTTAGGGTAATGGTTAGGGTGAAGGTTAGGATGAGAGTGAGGGTTAGGGTTCGTGTGAGTGTGAGGGTGAGGGTTACGGTGAGGGTTCGTGTTAGAGTTAGGATTAGGGTTGGGGTGAGGGTGAGGGTTATGTTTAGGGTTAGGGTGCGGGTTAGGGTTAGGGTGATTTTCAGGGTGAGGTGAGTGTTAGGGTGACTGTGAGGGTTCGGGTTTGGGTTCAGATTAGGGTGTAGATGAGGGTTAGGGTGAGGGTGAGGGTTAGGGTTAGGTTTAGGGTGAGGTTTAGGGTGAGGTTTAGGGTGAGGGGTAGGTTCAGGGTTAGGGTGAGGTTTAGGGTTAGTGTGAGGTTTAGGGTTAGGTTTAGGGTAAGTGTGAGGATAATGGTTAGGGTGAGGGATAGGGTTATTGTTAGGGTTAGGGTGAGAATGAGGGTGAGGGTTATGGTTAGGGTGAGGGTTAGGGTTAGGGTAAGGCTTAAGGTTAGGGTTAGGGTAAGGGTGCGTGTGAGGGTGATGGTTACTGTTAGGTTATGGTGAAGGTGAGGGTTTGGTTTAGGATTAGGGTTAGGGTTAGGTTTATGGTGAGGGTGAGGTTTAGGATTAGGATTAGGTTTAGGGTTAGTCTTTAGGTGAGGTGAGGGTGAGGGTGAGGGTTAGGGAGAGGATTAGGGTTAGGTTTATGGTTAGGGTGAGAGTGAAGGTTAGGTTGAGGTGAGGGTTCAGGTTTGAGTGAGGGTTAGGGTGACGGTGACGGTTAGGGTGAGGGTGAGGTTTAGGTTTAGTGTTAGCTTTAGGGTGATGGTTAGGATCAGGGTTAGGATTAGGGGGAGGGTTAAGATGAGGGTTAGGGTTAGGGTTAGGGTGAGGGTGAGGGTTAGGTTTATGGTTAGGGTTAGGGTAAGTGTTAGGATTAGGGTAAGGGTGAGGGCTAGGGTGAAAGTGAGGGTTAGGGTTAGGGTTAGCATGAGGGTTAGGGTTAGGCTGAGGTTTAGGGTGAGAGGTAGGGTTAGGGTTAGTGTGAGGTTGAGGGTTAGGTTTAGTGTGAGGGTCATGGTTAGTGTTAGGGTTATGGTAAGTTTAAGGGTTAGGGTGAGGTTTAAGGTAAGAGTGAGGTTTAGGGTTAGCATGAGTATGAGGGGGAGGCTTAGGGTTAGGGTTAGTGTTTGGGTGAAGGTGAGAGTTATGTTTAGGGTTAGGGTGAGAGGTAGGGTTAGGGTGATGTTTAGGGTGAGGGTGAGGGTTAGGATGAGGGTGAGGTTTCGTGTGAGGGTGAAGGTTAGGGTGAGGGTGAGGTTTAGGGTAGGGTTAGGGTTAGGGTTAGGTTTAGGGGGAGGTTTAGGGTGAGGGTTAGGGTTATCATTAGGGTTAGGGTGAGGGGGAGTTTGAGGGTTAGGGTGAGGGTTAGGGTTAGGCTGAGGGTTAGGTTTGGGTTTAGGGTAAGGGTGAGGGTGAGGGTGAGGGTGAGGTTTAGCGTGTGGGTGAGGGTTAGGTTTAGGGTGAGGGTTAGGGTGACGGTGAGGGTTAGGTGTGGGTGAGGTTTAGGTTTAGTGTTAGAGTTAGTTTGACATTTAGGGTCAGGGTTAATATTAAGGTGAGGGTTAAGTTGAGGGTTAGGGTTAGGGTTAGGTTTAGGGTTAGTGTGAGGATTAGTTTTAGTGTGAGGGTAAGCGTTAGTGTGAGGGTTAGACTGAGGGTGAGGGTTAGGTTTAGTGTTAGGGTTAGGGTGAGCATTTGGGTGACTGTTAGGTTCATGGTTAGTGTTAGGGTGAGGGCAAGTGTTAGGGTCAGGTTTAGATTGAGGGTGATGGATAGAGTTATGGTGAGGTGAGGGTGAGGGTTGTTACTTTGAGGGTGAGGTACAGGGTGAGGGTTAGGACAAGGATAAGGCTGAGTGTGAGGGTGAGGTTTAGGGTGAGATTTAGGGTTAGGGTGAGGGTTAGGGTGAGTGGGAGTCAGAGGGTGAGGGTTAGGTTTAGGGTTAGAGTAAGGGTTAGGTTGAGGGTTAGGATTAGGTTAGGACTAGGTTTAGGCTGAGGGTGAGGTTGAGGTTGAGGTTGAGGGTTAGGATTAGGGTGAGGTTTAGGGTTAGGGTTAGGGTTAGGGTTTGTTTAGGGTGAAGGTTAGTTTTAGGTTTAGGGTTATGATAAGGTTTAGGCTGACGGTTAGGGTTAGGGTTAGTGTGAGGGTTATGTTTAGCTTTAGGTTAAGGGTGTGGGCTAGTGTGAGGGTGAAGGTTAGGTTGAGGGTTTAGTTTAGGTAAGGTAAAGGTTATGTTAGGGTGAGGATTAGCGTGAGGTTGAGGGTTAAGGTGAGGGTTAGGGTTAGGGTGAGTGTTAGGGTTATGATTAGGGTTAGGTTTAGTGTTAGGGTGCTGTTTAGGGTGAGGGTGAGTGTGAAGGTTTGGGTGAGAGGGAGGGTTAGGGTTAGGGTTAGAGTTAGGGTGAGCGTGAGGGTTACGGTGAGGGGTAGGTTTAGGGTTAGGGTGAGGATGAGGGTTAGGTTTAGTGTTTGGGTTAGGGTTAGGGTGAGGGTGAGGGTGAGGGTTAGTGTGAGCATTAGGGTTAGGGTGAGCATGCGTGTGAGATTGAGGGTGATGTTTAGGGTTAGGTTTAGGGTGAGGGTGAGCATTAGGGTGAGAGTGAGGGTTCAGTTGAGGGTGAGGGGTAGGGGGAGGGTTATGGTTTGGGTTTGGGTTAGAGTTAGGGTGAGGGTGTGGATGAGGGTTAGGTTTAGGATTAGTGTTAGGGTTAGGGTTAGGCTGAGGGTGAGTGTGAGGGTGAGGGTGAGGATTAGGGTTAGGTTGAGGGTTATGGTTAATGTCAGGGTTAGGGTTAAGTTGAGGGATAGGGTAAGGGTTAGGTTTAGGATGAGGGTTAGGCTGTGGGGTAGGGTTAGGGTTAGGGTGTGGGGTTAGGTTTAGTGTGAGTTTTAGTGTTAAGGTTTAGGTCAGGGTTAGGATTAGGGTGTAGGTAAGGGTTAGCTTGAGGGTTACATTGAGGGTGAGGTTTAGGGTTCGGGGTAGGGTTAGGGTGAGGTTAAGGTGAGAGCTAGGGTGAGGGTGAGGGTTAGGGTTAGGGTTAGGGATAGGGCTAGGATTAGGTTTAGGGTTAGGGTTAGGGTTAGGGTGAGTCTTAGGCTGAGGGGTAGGGTTAGGTATAGGGTTAGGGTTAGGTTTAGGGTTTGGTGTAGGGTTAGGGTGAGGGCTAGGGTGAGTGTGAGGGTTAGGGTTAGGTTTAGGGATAGGGTGAGGATTATGGTTAGGTTTAGGGTTAGGGTGAGGTTTAGGCTGATGGGTAGGGATACAGTTAGTGTGAGGGATAGGTTTAGTGGGAGGTTTAGGGTTAGGTATAGGGTTAGTATTAGGGTGAGGGTTCTGGTGAGGGTTCGGGTTAAGGTGTGGTTGAGGATTAGGGTTATTGTGAGGACTAGTTTTAGAGTTAGGGTTACTGTTAGGGTTAGGGTTAGGCTGAGGGTAAGGGTTAGGATTAGGGTGATTGTGAGGGTAAGGTTTATGGTTAGTGTTACGGTTAGGGTGAGGGTTCGGGTTAGTGTGAGAGTTAGGGTTAGGGTTAGGTGAAGGTGATTTAAGGGTTAGGCTTAGTGTTAGGGTGAGGGTGAGGGTTAGGATTAGAATTAGGGTTAGGATTAGCGTTAGGGTGAGGTTGAGGTTTAGTGTTAGGGTGAGGGTTAGGGTTATTGTTAGGGTTAGGGTGTGAGTGAGGGTGCGGGTGCGGGTGAGGGTTAGGGTTAGGGTGGGTTAGGTTTAGGCTGAGGGTGAGGTTGATGGATAGTGTTCGGGTAAGAGTGAGGGCTAGGGTGAGGGTGAGGGTTAATGTGATGGTGAGGGTGAGGGTTTCGTTTATGTCAGGTTTCGGGTTAAGGTGAGGATTAGGATGAGGGTGAGGGTTTCGTTTACATCAGGTTAGGGTTAAGCTGAGGTTAGGGTTACAGTGAGGGTTAGGGTTAGGGTTAAGGTGTGGGTTAAGGTTAGGGTGATGTTTAGGGTGAGGGTGAGGGTTAGGGTGAGAGTTAGGGTGAGGTTTAGGGTTAGTGTTAGGATTAGGGTTTGGGTGAGTGTGAGGTTTAGGGTTAGAGTTAGGGTTATGGGGAGGGTTAAATTGAGGGTCAGGGTTAGGGTAGTGTTAGGGTTAGGGTTAGGATGAGGGTTAGGTTGAGGTTTAGGGTTAGGGTTAGGTTTAGGGTTAGGATGAGCGTTAGGCTGAGGGTTAGGTTTAAGGTTAGTGTGAGGTTTAGGTTTAGGTTAGGGTTAGGGTTAGGGTTTGGTTAGGGTGAAGGTTAGTTTTAGGTTTAGGGTTAGCATTAGGTTTAGGCTGAGGGTTAGGGTAAGGTTTAGTGTGAGGGATAGGTTTAGGGTTAGGTTTAGGGTGTGGACTATGGTGAGGGTGAGGGTGAGGGTTAGGGTTAGTGTTAGGGTTAGGGTTAGGTTCAGGGGTAGGTTAAGGGTTAGGATTAGGTTAAGGACTAGGGGTTAGGCTGAGGGTGAGGGTGAGGTTGAGGGTGAGGGTTAGGGTTAGAGTGAGGGTTAGATTAAGGGTGAGAAAGAGGGGGAGATTTTGCTTTAGGGTTAGAGTTAGGTTGAGGGTAAGGGTTAGGATTAGGGTTAGCACTAGGTTTAGGCGGAGGGTGAGGGTGAGGCTGAGGGTGAGGTTTAGGGTTAGGGTGAGGGTTAGGGTTAGGGTTAGTTTTAGGGTGAGGGTTAGGGTTAGGGTTAGGGAGTGGTTAGGGTGAAGGTTAATTTTAGGTTTAGGCTTAGATTAAGGTTTAGGCTGAGGGTTAGGGTTAGGGTTAGTGTGAGGGTTAGTTTTAGGGTTAGAGTTAGGGTGTGGGCTAGGCTGACGGTGAGGGTTAGGGTGAGGATGAGGGTGAAGGGTTAGTTTAGGTAAGTGTTAAGGTTAGGTTAGGGTGAGGATTATGGTGAGGTTGAGGTTTAAGGTGAGGGTTAGGGTTAGGGTGCGGGGTAGAGTTACTGTGAGGGTTAGGATTAGGGTTAGGGTGAGGGTGAGGGTAAGGGTTAGTGTGAGGGTTAGGGTGAGGGTGTGGTTTAGGATTAGAGTTACGGTTAGGATTAGGGTGAGGGTGAGGATTAGGATAAGTGTTAGGGTGAGGGTTAGGGTTGGGGTGAAGTTTAGGGTTAGGGTTTGTGTTAGGGTGATGGTGAGGGTTAGGGTTAGGTTTAGTGTTAGGAATAGGCTGAGGGTGAGGGTTAGGGTGACGTTGAGCATTAGGGTTATTGTTAGAGTGATGGTGAGGGATAGGGTGAGGGCGATGGTTATTGTGAGGGTGAGGGTGAGGTTTTCGTTTACGTCAAGGATAGGGTTAATCTGAGGTTAGTTTTAGGGTGAGGGTTAGGTTTAGAGGTAAGGTGAGGTTTAGTGTTAGGTGATGTTTAGGGTGAGGGTGAGTGTTAGGGTGAGGGTGAGGATTACGGTATGGGCGAGGGTGAGGGTTAAGATTGGGAATATGGTTAGGGTTAGGGTTAGACTGGAGTTGATGGTGAGGGTGAGGGTGAGGGTTTGGATTAGATTAGGTTTAGGGTTAGGGTGAGGGTTACGGTTTCTGTGAGGGTTATGGTTAGTGTTAAGGTTAGGGTTAGGGTGAGGGGAAGGTTTCGAGTGAGGTTTAGGTTGAGGGTGAGGTGTTTAGGGTTAGGGTTAGATTTAGGGTGAGGGCTTGTGGGAGCGTGAGGGTTAGTGTGAAGGTAAGGGTGAGGGGTTCTTTTAGCCAGGGTTTAGTGTTATGGTGAGGATTAGGGTGAGGGTGAGGGTTAGGTTGAGGGTTAGGTTTAGGGTGAGGGTTAGGGCAAGGGTTAGAGTGAGGGTTATGGTTTGGATGATGTTTAGCATGAGGGTGAGGGTTATGGTGAGGATGAGTTTTCGGGTGAGGGTCAGGGTTCGAGTGAGGGTAAGAGTTAGGGTTTGGTTGAGGATTAGTATTAGGTTGAGTATTAGCATTAGATTTAATGTTAGTGTGAGGGTGAGGGTTAGGGCTAGGGTTAGGTTTAGGTTGACGGTTAGGATTAGGGTTCGGTTTAGTAGGATTGTTAGGGTGAAGGGTAGGGTTAGGGTTAGGGTTAGGAAGAGTGTTACGGTGTCAGTGAGTGTTGGGGTGAGGGTCAGGGTAAGGGTATGGGTGAGTGTTAGGTTTAGGGTGAGGATTAGGGTTAGAGTTAGGTTAATGGTGAGGGTAAGGGTTAGGGTGAGGTTTAGTGTGAGGCTTAGGGTTAGGGTTAGGGTGAGGGTGAGGGTGAGGTATAGGGTTTGGGTTAGGGTGAGGGTGAGGGTTAGCGATAGGTTTACGGTTAGGGTGAGAGTGAGGGTGAGGGTTAGGTTAAGGTTTAGGGTTAGAGTTAGGGTGAGGGTGAGGGTTAGTATTAGGGTTAATATTTGAGTTAGCCTGAGGGTTAGGGTGAGGGTTAGGTTTAGGGTAAGTGTTAGGGTTAGGGGTACGTTTAGGGTGAGGGTGAGGGTTAGGGTTAGGGTTAGGATGAGCGTTAGGCTGAGGTTTAGGGTTAGGGTTAGTGTGAGGGTTAAGAATTAGGGTTAGGGTTAGGTTTAGGGTGAGGGTTGGGGTTAGGTTTAGGATTAGGATAAGGGTTAGGTTGAGGGTTAGGCTTAGTGTTAATGTGAGGGTTAGGTTTAGGGTTAGAGTTAGGTTTAGGGTGAGGGTTGGGGTGAGGGTGAGGGTTAGGGTTAGGGTGAGGGTTAGGGTGAGGGTGAGGGGGAGTGTGAGGGTTTGGTTTAGTGTTAGAGTTAGGGTGAGTGTGAGGGTTAGTAGTAGGGTTAGCTCTAGGTTTAGGCTGAGGGTGAGGGTGAGATTGAGTGTGAGGTTTAGGGTTAGGGTGAGGGTTAGGGTTAGGATTAGGTTTAAGGTGAGGGTTAGTGTTAGGGTTAGGGTTAGGATGAGCGTTAGGCTGAGGGTTTGGGTTAGGGTTAGTGTGAGGGTTAGGATTAGGGTTAGGGTTAGGATTAGGGTTTAGTTAGGGTGAAGTTCTGTTTTAGGTTTAGGGTTAGGATAAGTTTTATCCTGAGTCTTATGGTTAGGATTATTGTGAGGGTTAGGTTTAGGGTTAGGGTTAGGGTGTGGGCTAGGTTGAGGGTGAGGGTGAGGGTTTAGTTTATGTAAGGGTTAAGGTAAGGTTAGGTTGAGGATTCGAGTGAGGTTGCGGGTTAAGGTGAGGGTAAGGGTTAGGGTTAGGATTAGGTTTACTGTGAGATTTAGGGTTACGCTAAGCATGAGGGTGAGGGTAAGGGTTAGCGTGAGGGTTACGGTGAGGGTGAGGGTTAGGATTAGAGTTAGGGTTAAGATTAAGGTGAGGTGGAGGGTGAGGGTTAGTGTTAGGGTGAAGGTTAGGGTTGGGGTGAGTCATAGGGTTAGGGTTAGGGTTGGGGTGAGGGTGAGGTTGAGGGTGAGCGTGAGGTTTTTGTTTACGTGAGGGTTAGGGTTAAGATGACGTTAGGGTTAGGGTAAGGGTTAGGGTTATGTTTAAGGTGAGGTTTACGGTTAGTGTGATGTTTAGGGTGAGGGTGAAGTTTAGGGTGAGGGTGAGGGTTAGGGTAAGTGTCAGGGTGAGGGTTTGGATTGGGAATAGGTTAGGGTTAGGGTTGGGCTGAAAGTGAGGGTGAGGGTGAGAGTGAGGCTGAGGGTTAGGGTTAGGGTTAATGTTAGGTTTAGGGTTAGGGTGAAGGTAATGGTTACTGTGAGGGTTATGGTTAGGGTTAGGGTTAGGGTTAGGGAAAGGGTAAGGATTAGAGTGAGGTTTAGGGTGAGGGTGAGGTTTAGGGTTAGGGTTAGGATTAAGGTGAAGGCTAAGGTGAGGGTGAGTGTTAGTGTGAGTTTTAGGTTGAGGGTTTATTTTAACCATGGATTTGGGTTATCGTGAGGAATAGGGTGAGGTTGAGAATTAGGTTTTGGGTTAGGGTTAGGATGAGGGTTAGGGCTAAGGTTAGGGTGAGGGTTAGGGTTTGGGTGATATTTAGCGTGAGGGTGAGGGTTAAGTGAGGGTGAGGGTCAGGGGGTGGGTGAGGATTGGGGTTAGGTTGAGTGTTAGTGTTAGGTTTAGGTTTAGTGTGAGGGTGAGGGTTATGGGTAGCATTAGGGTTAGGTTGAGGGTTTGGATTAGGGTTAGGGTTAGTCTGAGGGTGTGGGTGAATGGTAGGGTTAGGGTTTGGGTGAGGTTTAGGGTGAGGGTGAGTGTTAGGGTGAGGGTGTGGGTGAGGGTTACTGTTAGGTGTAGGGTTAGGGTAAGTTTAAGGTTAAGGTTTAGGTTTAGAAATAGGGTTAGGGTTAGGGTGCGGGTGAATGTTAGGTTTAGGGTGAAGATTAGGGTTAGAGTTAGGTTTATGTTGAGGGTAAGGGTTAGGGTGAGGTTTAGTGTGAGGGTTATGGTTAGGGTTAGGGTGAGGGTGAGGTATAGGTTTTGGGTTACGGTTAGGGTGAGGGTTAGGTATAGGTTGAGGGTTAGTTTGAGGGTGAGGGTGAGGGTTAGGGTTAGGTTTAGGGTTAGAATTAGGTTGAGGGTGAGGGTTAGGCTTAGTATTAGAGTTAGCCTGAGGGTGAGGGTGAGGGTTAGGGTTAGTGTGTGGGTTAGGGTTAGGGTTAGGGAGAGGGTTAGGTTTAAGTTTAGGGTTAGGATCAGGGTTAGGTTGAGGGTTAGGTTTAGGGTAAGTGTGAGGGTTAAGTTAAGGGTTAGGGTAGGGTTAGGGTCAGGGTAACGTTAGGGTGAGGTTTAGGGTGAGGGTGAGGGTAAAGGTTAGTGTGAGGGTTAGGGCGAGGGTGAGGGTTAGGGTTAGGGTGAGGGTTAGGGTGAGGGTTAGGATAAGGGTTAGGGTGAGGGTAAGGGTTAGGGTGACAGTAAGGTTGAGGGTGAGGGATAGGATTATGTTGTGGGTAAGGGTTAGGGTTAAGGTTAGCGTGAGGTTTAGGGTTAGGGTGGGGGTTAGGGTTAGGGTTAGATTGAGGGTTAGGGTTAGGGTGATGTTTATTGTGAGATTATCCTTTAGGGTGAGGGTGAGTTTTCGGGTGAGCATGAGGGTTAGGATGAGGGTGAGGGTTAGGGTTACAGTTAGGATTAGGGAGAGGGGTAGGGTGAGCATTAGGGTTAGGATTAAGGTTAGAGTGAGGATGAGGGTGAGCGATAGGGTGTGGGTAAGTGTTATGGTTAGGGTTAGGGATAGGGCTAGGTTGAGGGTGAGGGTTAGTGTGAGGGTTAGTGTGAGGGTGAGGGTTTCCTTTACATTAGTGTTACGGTTAGGGTGAGGATTAGGTTGAGGTTGAGGGTTAAACTGAGGTTAGGATTAGTGTGATGGTTAGGGTTAGGGTGATGTTTTGTGTGAGGGTGAGTGTTCGGTGAGGGTGAGGGTGAGGGTGAGGGTTAGGATTAGGAATAGGATTAGGGTTAGGGTTAAGCTGATGCTGAGTGTCAAGGTGAGGGTGAAGGTTAGGGTCAGGTTTAGGATTATGGTTAGAGTGAGGGTTACGGTTAGATTGAGGGTAATGGTTAGGGTTAGGGTGAGGGTAAGGATTAGGGTGAAAGTAAAGGTTAGGGTGAGGGTTAGGGTGAGTGTGAGGGTTTGGATTAGGGTTTGTTTTAGAGTTAGGGTGAGGGTTAGGATTTGGGTGATGTTTAGAGTGAGAGTGAGGTTTAGGGTGAGGATGAGGGTTCGGGTGAGGGTGAGGGTTCGGTTGAGGGTGAGGGTTAGGGTGTGGGTGAGGATTAGTTTTAGGGTGAGGGTTAGCGTTAGGGGCAGGTTTAGGGTTAGGTTGAGGGTTAGGGTTAGGGTTAGGGTGAGGGGTAGGGACAGGGTTAGGGTCTGGTTTAGGGTGAGGTTTAGGGTGAGTGTGAGGGTTAGGTTGAGGGTGAGGGTGAGGGTTAGGTTTAGGGTTTGCGTTAGACTTAGGGTGGGTTTGAGGGTGAGGGTTAGGTTTAATATTAGAGTGAGGGTTAGGGTTAGGTTGAGGGTTAGGGATAGTGTTAGGGTTAGGGTAAGGGTGAGGGTGAGTGTTAGGTTTAGGTTTAGGGTTAGAGTTAGGGTGAGGGTGAGGGTTAGGCTTAGGATTAGGTTAGATTTAGCGTTAGGCTGAGGGTGATCGAGAGGATGAGGTTGAGGGTTAGGGTTAGGGTGATGTGTAGGTTTCCGGTTAGGATTAGGGTGAGGGATAGGATTAGGGTTATGGTTAGGATGAGGGTTAGGCTAAGGGTTAGGGTTAAGGTTAGGGTGAGGTTTAGGTCTAGGTTTAGGGTTAGGATAAGGATTAGGCTGAGGATTAGGGTTCGGGTTAATGTTAGGGTTAGGTTTAGTGTTAGGGTAAGAGTTAGGGTGAGGGTAAAGTTTAGGGTGAGGGTTAGGGTGAGGGTGAGGTTTAGGGTTAGGTTGAGGGTTAGGGTCAATTTTAGGTTTAGGGTTAGGGTTAGAGTGAGGGTAAGGGTGTGGGTAAGTGTTAGGGTGAGGTTTAGATTGAGGGTGAGGGTTAGCGTCAAGGTTAAGATTAGGATTAGGGTTAAGGTGAGGGTTAGGGTTTGGGTGAGTGCTAGGGTGAGTTTTGGGGTGAGGGTGAGGGTTAGGGTGAGGGTAAAGTGTTAGGGAGAAGGTTACGGTGAGGCTGAGAGTTATGGTTAGCATTAGTGTGAGGGTGAGGGTTAGGGTGTAGTTTTGGGTTAAGGTTAAGGATAGGGTGAGGATTAGGGTTAGGGTTAGGTTAAGGGTAAGGGTTAGGGTGAGGGGTAACATTAGAGTTTGGGTGAGGGTTAGGTTTAGTGTGAGGGTTAGGGTTGGTTTAGGGTGACGGTAAGGGTTAGGGTGACGGTTAGGTTGAGTGTGAGGTAGGATGAGGGTTAGGGTTAGGGTGAGGTTTAGGGATAGGTTTAGGGTTAGAGTGAGGGTTAGGGTTAGGGTTAGGATTAGAGTTAGGGTGACAGTAAGGCTTCGGGTGAGGGTTAGGGTGAGGATGAGAGTTAGGGTTAGGGTGAGGGTGAGGGTAAGTTTTAGCATGAGGACTAGTGTTAGGTTTAGGATTAGGGTGAGTGTTAGGGTTATGGTGAGGGTGAGGGTGAGGGTTAGGTTCAGTATTAAGGTTAGGGTTAGTGTGAGGGTTAGTGATAGTGTTAGGGTTAGGGTGAGGGTTAGAGTTAGGGTAAAGGTGAGGGTTAATCTGAGAGGTAGGGTTAGGTTTAGGGTGAGAGTTAGGCTCAGTGTGAGGTTTAGGGTTAGGGTGAGGGTTAGGGTTAGGTTTAGGGTGAGGGTGAGGGTGAGGGTGAGGGTGAGTGTGAGGGTGAGGTTTAAGGTTATGGTGAGGGGTAGTTTTAGGGGGAGGGCTTGGTTGAGTGTTAGGTTGAGGGTGAGAGTGAGTGTGAGGTTTTCGGTTAGGTAAGTTTTAGGGTTAGGGTTAGGGTGAGGATTAGGGTGAAGTTGTGGGTTAGGGTTAGGGTGAGGGTGAGGGTGAGGGTGAGGGTTAGTGTTAGGATGAGGGTTAGGGATAGGGTTAAGGTGAGGGTGCGGGTGAGGGTGAGGGTTAGGCTTAGTGTTAATGTGAGGTTTAGGGTTACGGTTAGGGTGAGGGTTAGGGTTAGGATTAGGTTGAGGGTTAGTGTTAGGTTGATGTTTAGTGTGAGGGTGAGGGTTAGGGTGTGGGTGAGTGTTCGGGTAGAGATAGGGTTAGGGTTGGGGTTAGGGATAGGGTTAGGGTTTGGTTAAAGTTTAAGGTGAGGGTGATGATTAAGGTTAGCGTGAGGGTTAGGGTTAGGTTTAGGGTTAAGAAGAGGTTTAGGCTGAGGTTTAGGATTAGGTTTAGGGTTAGTGTGAGGGTTCAGGTTAGGGTGAGGGTTGGATTTAGGTTTAGGGTTAGTATAAGGATAGGGTGAGGGTTAGTGTTACGGTTAATATGAGTGTTAGGTTTAGGGTTAGGGTTTTGGTTAGGTTGAGGGTAATGGTTAGGGTGAGGGTTAGGGTGAGGCTGAGGGATAGGTTTAGGGTGAGGGTTAGGTTGAGTGTTAGGATTATGGTTATGGTTAGGGTAAGGCTCAGGGGGAAGGAGAGGTTGAGGGTGAGCGTTAGGGTTAAGGTTACTGATAGGGTGAGGATTTCGGTTAAGGTTAGATTTAGGGTGAGGGTTAGTCTCAGGGGTAGGGTTAGGGTTAGGTTGAGGGTTAGGTTTAGTGTGAGGTTTAGGGTTAGGGTTAGAGTGAGGGTTAGGTTTAGTGTGTTGGTTAGGGTTAGGGTTAGGTTGAGGGTAAGGATTAGGGTGAGGGTTAGGGTGAGGCTGAGGTTTAGGGTTAGCATTAGTTTTGAGGTTAGGGTTAGGATGAGGGTTAGGGGGAGGGAGAGGGTGAGGGTGAGGGTAAGGGTTAGGATGAGGGTTAGGTTTAGTGTGAGGGTGAGGGTTAGGTTTAGTGTGAGGGTGAAGTTTAGGTTTAGGGTGAGTATTAGGGTTAGGGTAAGGGTGAGGGTTAGGGTTAGGGTTAGGTTTAGGGTGAGGGTCAGGGTGAGGGATAGGTTTAGGTTGAGGATTAGATTTAGGGTGAGGTTTAGGGTTTTGGTTAGGGTGAGATTTAGGGTTAGGGTGATGTTTATTGTGAGTGTGAGTGTTAGGGCGAGTGTGAGTGTTCGGGTGAGGGTGAGTGTTTGTGTGAGGGTGAGTATTAGGGTGTGGTTGAGGGTTAGGGTTAGTATGAGAGTCAGGGTGAAGTGTAGGGATAGGGTTAGAGTGAGGGTTAGGGTTAGTGTGAAGGTTAGAGTTAGGGTTAGGGTTATCATTAGTGTGAGGATAAGAGTTAGGGTGTGGGTTAGTGTGAGGGTGAGGGTTAGGGTTAGCGTTAGGGTTAGGCTGAGCGTTATGGTGAGGTTTAGGGGTAAGGTGAGGGTTAGGATTAGGGTTAGTGTGAGGGTTAGTGTTGAGGTGATGTTTAGGGTGAAGTTGAGGGATAGTGTGAGGGTGAGAGTGAGGGTGAGGGTTAGTATGAGGGTGCGGATGC
Source organism: Dipodomys merriami (assembly GCF_024711535.1). Taxonomy (NCBI): domain Eukaryota; kingdom Metazoa; phylum Chordata; class Mammalia; order Rodentia; family Heteromyidae; genus Dipodomys; species Dipodomys merriami. The sequence goes on from NW_027206479.1 coordinate 5,046,361, forward strand.
AGGTGAGGGTGAGGGTGAGGGTTAGGGTTAGGTTTAGGGTAAGGGTGAGGGTTAGGGTTAGGATTAGTGTTAGGTTTAGGCTGAGGGTGAGGATGAAAGTGAGGGTGAGGGTTAGGGTGAGGATTCGAGGTAGTGTGGGCGTTAGTGTGATGGTGAGGGTCAGGGTGAGGGTGAGTGTTAGAATGAGGGTGAGGGTGAGGGTTAGGGTTAAGATTAGGTTAAGGGGAGTTTTAGGGTGAGGGTTAGGGTTAGGTTTATTGTTAGGGTGAGGGTTTGGGTTAGGTGTGGGTGAGGGTGAGGTTTTGCGTTAGGGTTAGGGTTAGGGTTAGGGTGAGGGTGGGGTTCACGGTTAGGGTTAGGATTATGTAAAGGGTAAGGCTGAGGGGGAAGTGGAGGTTGAGTGTGAGGTTTTGGGTTAGGGTTACGGTTAGGGTGAGGGTTACTGTTAGGTTTAGGTTTAGTCTAAGGGCCAGGCTGAGGGTAAGGGTTAGATTTAGTGTGAGTGTTAGGTTTAGGGATAGGGTTTGGGTTAGGTTGAGGGTAAAGTTTAGAGTGAGGGTTATGGAGAGGATGAGGGTTAGGGTTACCGTGAGAGTTCGGGTGAGGGTTAGGATTAGGGTTATGGTTAGGGGTAACGTGAGGGTTAGGGTGAAGGTTAGGTTTAGGGTTAGGGTTCGTTTGTGGGTTAGGGTGTGGGTAAGTGTTAGAGTGAGAGTTAGGGTGAGGGTGAGGGTTAGGAGGAGGGTGATGGTTAGTGTTAGCATTAGGGTTAGGGTAAGGGTGAGGGTTAGGTTTAGGGTGAGGGTTAAGGTGAGGGTTATGTTAAGTGTGAGGATTAGGGTTAGGTTTAGGGTGAAGTTTAGGTTTAGTGTGGGGGTTAGGGTTAGTTTTAGGGTGAGGGTAAGGGTTAGGGTGAGGTTTAGGGTGAGGGTGAGGTTTAGGGTTAGTGTTAGGTTTAGGTTTAAGGTTAGGATGAGGGTTAGGGTTAGGGTGAGGGTGAGAGTGAGGGTGAGGCTTATGTTTAGGATGAGGGTTAGGGTTAAGGTGAGGGTTCGGGTTAGGTTTAGGGTGAGGGTTAGGGTCAGGGTAAGTGTTAGTGTGAGGGTTAGGGTTATGGTTAGGTTTAGTGTGAGGGTCAGGGTGAGGGTTAGGGTTAGGTTGAGGGTTAGGGTTAGGGTTAGGGTGAGGTTGAGGGTTATGGTCAGGGATAGGTGGAGGATTATGGTGAGGTTTAGGGTTAGGATAAGTGTTAGGGTTAGGGTTAGGCTGAGGGTGAGGGTGAAAGTGAGTGTGAGGGTTAGGGTTAGGGTTAGGGTGAGGGTTAGTGTGAGGGGTAGTGTTAGGTTTAAGGTGAGGGTTAGGGTTAGGGTGATGTTTAGGGTGAGGGTGAGGGTTAGGGTGAGGGTGAGGGTGAGGGTGAGGGTAAGGGTTAGGGTTTTGTTTTGGGTGAGGCAGAGGGTTAGTGCTAGGAATAGGATTAGGGTTAGGGTTAAGCAGAGCCTGAGGGTAAAGGTGAGGGTGAAGGTTAGGGTCAGGGTTAGGATTAGGGTTAGAGTGAGGGTTATGGTTAATGTGAGTGTTATGGTTAGGGTTAGGGTGAGGGTAAGGGTTAGGGTGAGAGTAAAGGTTAGGGTGAGGGTTAGAGTGAGTGTGAGTGTTTGGATTAGGGTTTGTGTTAGGGTTAGGGTGAGGGTTAGGATTTGGTTGATATTTAGAGTGAGAGTGAGGGTTAGGGTGTAGGTGAGGATTAGGTTTAAGGTGCGGGTTAGCGTTAGGGGTAGGTTGAGGGTTAGGGTTAGGGTTAGGGTGAGGAGTAGGGACAGGGTTAGGGTCAGGTTTAGGGTGAGGTTTAGGGTGAGTGTGAGGGTTAGGTTGAGGGTGAGGGTGAGGGTGAGGGTTAATGTTAGAGTTTGCATTAGACTTAGGGTGAGTTTGAGGGTGAGGGTTAGGTTTAGGATTAGGGTGAGGGTTAGGGTTAGTTTGAGGGTTAGGGATAGTGTTAGGGTTAGGGTAAGGGTGAGGGTGAGTGTTAGGTTTAGGTTTAGGGTTAGAGTTAGGGTGAGGGTGAGGGTGAGGTTTAGGATTAGGTCATTATTAGGGTTAGGCTGAGGGTATTGGAGAGGGTGAGGTTGAGGGTTAGGGTTAGGGTGAGTTTGAGGGTGAGGGTTAGGTTTAGGATTAGGATTAGGTTTAGGGTTAGGGTGAGTGTTACGGTGAGGGTGAGGGTGAGGGTGAGGGTTAGTGTGTGGGTGAGGTTTAGGGTTAGGGTGAGGATTAGGTTTAGGCTTAGGGTTAAGGTTATGGTGAGGGTAAAGTTTAGGGTTAGGTTTAGTGTGAGGATGAGGTTTAGGGTTAGTTTTAGGGTTAAGGTGAGGGTTACGGTTAGGGTTACGGTTAGGGTTAGGGTGAGGCTGAGGTATAGGTTGAGGGTTAGGGTTAGGATGAAGGTTAGGGTTAGTGTTAGGTTAGGGTGAGGGTGAGGGTGAGTGTTAGGTTTAGGTTTAGAGTTAGGGTGAGGGTGAGGGTGAGGGTTAGGATTAGGGTTAGGGTTATGGTTAGGATGAGGGTTAAGCTGAGGGTTAGGGTTAGGGTTAGTGTCACCGTTAGGGTTAGGGTTAGGTTTAGGGTTAGTGTGAGGGTTAGTGTTAGATTTAGTGTTAGCATAAGGTTTAGGCTGAGGGTTAGGGTTAGGGTTAGTGTGAGGGTTAGGTTTAGGGTTAGGGTAAGGATTAGTTTGAGGGTAAAGTTTAGGTTGAGGGTTACGTTGAGGGTGAAGGTTAGGGTTAGTGTGAGAGTTATGGTGAAGGTTAGGTTTAGGGTTAGGGTGAGGGTGAGGGTGTGGGTAAGTGTTAGGGAGAGTGTAAGGGTTAGGGTGAGTGTACTGGTGAGGCTGAAGATTAGGTTTAGCGTTAGGGTTAGGGTTAGGGTGAGGGTTAGTGTGAGGTTTTGCCTTAAGCTTAAGGATATGTTGAGGATTAGGGTTAGGGTTAGGTTTATGGTGAGGTTTAGGCTGAGGGGAAGGCTTAGGGTTAGGGTGAGGATGAGGTTTAGTGTTAGGTTTAGGGTTAGGGTTAGGGTGACGGTAAGTGTTAGGGTGAAGTTTAGGGTGATTGTGTGGTTTATGGTTTGCATTAGGTTTAGAGTTAGGGTTAGGATGAATGTTAGGGTTATGTTTAGGGTTAGGGTTAAGGTGATGGTGAGGGTTAGGGTTAGGTTTAGTGTTAGGGTTAGTTTTAGGGTGAGGGCAAGGGTGAGGGTGAGTTTTAGGGTGAGGGTGATGTTGAGGGTGAGGTTTTCATTTAAGTAAGTGTTAGGGTTAGGGTTAGGGTTAGGTGTAGGGTGAGGGTGTGGGTTGGGGTTAGGGTTAGGGTTAGGGTGAGGCTGAGGGTGAAGGTTAGTGTTAGGATGAGGATTAGGGTTAGGGTGAGGGTGAGGGTGAGGGTAAGTGTTAGGGTTAGGATTAGTGTGAGAGTTAGGGTTACGGTGAGGGTTAGGGTTAGGGTGAGGAGTAGGGTTAGGGTTACGGTGAGGGTTAGGGTTGGGTGATGTTTAGTGTGAGGGTGACGGTTAGGGTGAGGGTGAGTGTTCTGTTGAGAATTAGTGTTAGGGTTAGGGATTGGGTTAGTGTGAGGGTAAGTGTTACGGTGAGGGTTAGGGTGAGGGTGAGGTTTAGGGTTAGGGTGAGTGTTAGTTATAGGGTTATGATGAGGGTTAGTGTTAGGGTGAGCCGTAGGTTTAGGTTTAGGGTTAGTTTGCGGGTTAGGGTGAGGGTAAGCGTTAGGGTGAGGTTAAGGGTGAGGGTGAGTTTTAGGGTTAGGGTGAATGTAAGGTTTAGGGTGAGGGTTAGGGTGAGTGTTAGGGTTAGGGTTAGTGATAGGGTAAGGATTAGTGTTAGTGTGAGAGTTAGGGTGAGGGTTAGGATTAGTGTTAGTGTGAGGATAAGTGTTAGGGTGAGGGTTAGGGTGAGGGTGAGGGTTAAGGTTAGGGTGATGGTTCGGGGTTAGGTTTATGCTTAAGGTGAGGGTTAAGGTGAGCCGTAGGTTTACGGTTAGGGTTATTTTGCGGGTTAGGGCGAGGGTAAGGATTAGGGTGAATTTTAGGGTTAGAGTGAGGGTTATGGTTAGGGTGACGGTAAGGGTTAGGGTGAAGGTTAGGGTGAGGTTTTGGGTTAGGGTTAGGGATAGGGTGAGGATTAGGGTTAGTGTGAGGGTTAGGATTAAATTTATTGTGAGGATAAGGGTTAGGGTGAGGGTTAGAGTAAGGGTGTGGTGTTGGGTTAGTGTTAGGTATAGGGTGAGCGTAAGGGTGAGGGTTAGGTTTAGGGTGAGGGTTATGTTTAGGTTTAGGGTGAGGGTGAGGGTGAGGTTCAGCATTAGGGTTAGGTTTAGGGTTAGGGTGAGGGTCGGTTGAGGGTTAGGGTTAGGATTAGTGTTAGGGTTAGGGTGAGGGCTAGGGTGAATGTGAGGTTTGGGTGAGGGTGAGTGTTTCAATTATGTAAGTGTTAGGGTTAGTGTGAGGATTAGGGTGAGGGTGAGGGTTAACCTGAGGTTAGGTTTAGCCTGATGGTTAGGGTTAGGTTTAGGGTGAGGGTTAGGGTTAGGGTGATGGTTAGGGTGAGGGTGAGGCTGAGAGTTAGGATTAGGAATAGGGTTAGTGTTAGGGTCAGACTGAGGTGAGGGTCAGGGTGAGGGTGAAGGTTCGGGTTAGGGTTAGAGTTAGGGTGAGGGTTAAGCTTAGTGTGTGGGTTAGGGTTAGGTTTATGTTTAGGGTGTGGTTTAGGATTATATTTAGGGTTAGCATAAGGGTTAGGCTGAGGTTTAAGGTTAGGGTTAGTCTGAGGGTTAGGTGTAGGGTTAGGGTAAGTCTAAAGTTTAGGGTGAGGGTTAGGATGAGTGTGAGGGTTAGGGTTAGGGTGAGGGTTAGGGTGAAGGTTAGGTTTACGGTTAGGGTTAGGGTGAAGTTTAGGGTGTGGGTTAGGGTAAGTGTGAGGGTTAGGGTGAGGGTTAGGATTAGGGTTAGCATTAAGTTTAGGGTGAGGATGAGGGTTAGGGTGAGGGTTTGGTTTAAGGTTAAAGATAGGGTGAGGATTAGCTTTAGGGTTAGGTTTAGGTTGAGGGTTAGGAGGAGGGGTAGGCTTAGGGTTAGGGTGAAGGTTAGGTTTAGTGTGAGAGTTAGGGTTAGTGTTAGGGTGATGGTAAGGTTTAGTGTGAGGGTTAGGGTGAGTGTGAGGTTTAGGGTTAGCATTACGTTTAGCGTTAGGTTTAGGATGAGTGTTATGGTTAGGTTTAGGGTTAGGATGAGGGTGAGGGTGAAAGTTAGAGTTAGGATGAGGGTAGGGGTTAGGGGTAGGGTTAGGGTTAGGTTTAGGGTTACTGTGAGGGTTAGGATTATGGTGAGGTTTAGGGTGAAGGTGAGGGTTAGGTTTAGCATTAGGGTAAGGGTTAGCTTTAGGGTGATGTTTAGTGTCCAGGTGAGGGTTAGGATGAGGGTGAGTGTTCTGCTGAGAGTTAGGATTAGGGTTAGGGTCAGGGATAAGTTTAGTGTGAGGATAAGGGTTACGGTGAGTGTTAGGGTGAGGGTCAAGTTTAGGGTTAGGGTGAGCATTGGGGTTAGCGTTAGGGATATGTTTAGGGTGAGGGTTAGGGTGAGCGGTAGGTTTAGGTTTAGGGTTAGTTTGCGGGTTATGGTGAGGGTAAGGGTTAGGGTGAGGTTTAGGTTGAGGAAGAGGGTTAGGGTTAGGGTAAGGGTAAGGGTTAGGTTGAGAGTGAGTGTGAAGGTGAGGGTTAGGGTTAGCATTAGAGTTAGGGTGAGGGTGAGGGTTAAGGTGAGGTTTAGTTTGAGGATGAGGATTAGGGTTAGTGTGAGGGTTAGGGTGAGTGTTAGGGTTAGGGTTAGGGTTAGGGTTTGGGTTAGGGTGAGGGTGAGGTATAGGGTGAGGGTTAGTGTTAGGGTGAGGGTTAGGGATAGGGTTAGAGTTAGGGTGAGGATGAGGGTGAGTGTTAGGGTTAGGTTTAGGGTGAGTGTGAGGGTGAGAGTTAGGATTAGCAATAGGGTTAGGATTATGGTTAGGCTGAGAGTGAGGGTCAGGGTTAGGGTGAGGGTTAGGGTTTGGGTGATGTTTAGGGTGAGGATGAGGGTTAGGGTGAGGATGAGGGTTTGGGTGAGGGTGAGGGATCGGGTTAGGGTGTGGGTGGGATTAGGGTTATGGTGAGGGTTAGCATTAGGTTTAGGGTTAGTGTGACAGTGACGGTGATGGGTATGGGTAGGGTTAGGTTGAGTGTTAGGGTTAGGGTTAGGGTGATGGTTAGGGAGAGGGGTAATATTAGGGTTAGGGTGAGGTTTAGGATGAGTGTGAAGGTTAGGGTTAGGTTGAGGGTTAGGTTTAGGGTTAGGTTTAGGGTGAGGGTTAGGGTTAGATTTAGGGGTAAGGTGAGTTTGAGGGTGAGGGTTAGGTTTACGTTTAGGCTTAGGGTTAAGGTTATGGTGAAGGTAAGTTTAGGGTAAGGTTTAGTGTGTGGATGAGGGTTAGTGTTATTATTAGGGCTAGGGTGAGGATTAGGGTGAGGGTTAGGGTTAGGGTTAGCGTTAGGGTGAGGGTGAGGTATAGGATGAGGTTTAGGGTTAGTGTGAGGGTTAGGGATAGTGTTAGGTTAGGGTGAGGGTGAGGGTGAGTGTTAGGTTTAGGTTTAGGTTTACAGTTAGTGTGAGGGTGAATGTGAGGGTTAGGATGAGGTTTAGGCTGAGGGTTAGGATGAGGGTTAGGCTGAGGGTTAGGGTTAGGGTTAGCGTAATGTTTAGGCTGAGGGTTAGGGTTAGGCTGTGGGATAGGGTTAGCGTGAGGGTTAGGCTGACGGTAAATGTTAGGGTGAGGTTTAGGGTGAGGTTTCCTATTAGGCTTAGCATCATTTTTAGGGTCAGGTTTAGGTTTAGGTATAGCGTTAGGGTTAGGGTTAGGGTGAGGGTTAGGATTAGGGCTAAGGTGAGGCTGAGGTTTAGTGTTAGCGTTAGGTTTAGGGTTAGTGTGAGGGTTTGGGTTACGGTGAGGGTTACCTTTCATGTGAGGGTTAGGTTTAGGATGAGGATTAGGGTTGGTGAGAGGGTTAGGGTGAGGGTGAGGGTTAGGGTTAGCGTCAGCGTTAGGGTGAGGTTGAGGGTTAGGGTTAGGTTAGGCTGAGGGTGAGGGTGAGGGTGAGGGTTAGGGTTGGTGTTAGTGTTAGTGTTAAAGTTAGGGTTAGGGTTAGGGTTAGGGTGAGGGTTAGAGTGAGGGTTAGAATGAGGGGGATGGTTAGGGTAAGGGTGAGGGTAAGGGTTAGTGTGAGGGTTAAGGTGAGGGTGAGGGATAGGGTTAGCATTAGGGTTAGGATTAGGGTTAGGCTGAGCGATCCGGATAGGGTTAGGGTTAGGGTTAGGGTGAGGGTGAGGGTTGGGTGAGGCTGAGGGTGAGGTTGAGGGTTAGGGATAGGGTTAGGGTGAGGGTGAGAGTGTGGGTGAGGGTTAGGGTTAGGATTAGTGTTAGGGTTAGGGTTAAACTGAGGGTGAGCTTGAGGGTGAGGGATAGGGTTAAGTTTAGGTTTAGGGTGAGGGTTAGGGTTAGTGTGAGTGTTAGGATTAGGGTGAGGGTTAGGTTTACGGTTAGGGTGCTTGTTAGTGTGAGGTTTAGGGTTAGGGTTAGGTTTAGGTGAGGGTTAAGGTGAGGGTTAGGGTTAATTTTAGGGTTAGGTTGAGGGTGAGGGTTAGGGTGATGGTGAGAGTTAGGGTTAGGTTTTAGAGTTAGGGTTAGTTATAGGGTGAGGGGTAGGGTTAGGCTTAGGAAGAGGGTTAGGGTTAGTGTGAGGGTTAGAGTTAGGGTTAGGGTTAGGGTGAGGGTATGGATTAGGGTGAGGTTTAGTGTGAGGGTGAGGGTTAGTTTGAGGGTTTTTGTTAGGTTTAGTGTAAGGTTTATGGTGAGTTCTAATATGAGGTTGCGGGTTAGGGAGAGGGAGAGGGTGAGGGAGAGCGTGTCAGTTAGGTAAAGGTTAGGATTCGGGTCAGGGTGAGGATTAGGGTGAGGGTTAGGGATAGGATGAATTTTAGGGTTAGGTTGATGGTTAGGGTTAGTGTGAGGTTTAGGGTTAGGGTTAGGGTTAGAGTGAGGTTTAGGGTTCGGGTTTGCATTAAGGTTAGGGTGAGGGTTAGGGTGTATTTGAGGGTTAGGGATAGGGTTAGGGTTAGTGTTAGGGTGAGGGTTAGGGTTAGGATTAGGTTTAGGATGAGGGTTAGGGTAAGGGGTAGGGTTAGGTTTAGGGTGAATGTTAGGATTAGGGAGAGGGTTAGGGTAAGGGTAAGGGTTAGGGTTAGGGTGAGGTTAAGGATTAGGTTGAGGGTGAGGGTTAGTGTTAGGTTTAGGGTGATGTTGAGGGTGAGGGTTAGTGTGAGGGATAGGATGAGGGTTTTGTTTAGTGATAGTGTTAGGGTTAGGGTGAGGTTTAATATTAGTTGTGAGGGTTAGGGTGAGGGTGAGGGTTAATGTTATGTTTAGGGTGAGGTTTAGGGTTAGGGTTAGGGTTAGGGTGAGGATTAGGGTGAGGGTGAGGGTTAGAATGAAGGTTAGGGTTAGAGTGAGTATTAGGGTTAGGTTTAGGGTTAGATTAAGGTTTAGGGTGAGGGTTAGGGTAAGGATTAGGGTTAGGGTAAGGGTGAGGATGAGGGTTAAAGTTAGGGTTAGGGTGAGGGTTAGGGTTGGGGTGAAGGTTAGGGTTTGGGTTAGGGTGAGGCTTAGGGTGAGGTTTCGGATGAGTGTGAGTGTTAGGGTGTGGGTGACGGTTAGGGTTAGGGTGAGGGTTAAGGTGACATTGAGGGTTAGGGTGAGGGTGAGGGTAAGGGTTAGGGTGAGTGTGAGGATTTGGGTTAGGGTTTCCCCTAGGGTTATGTTGAGGGCATGGGTTAGGGTGAGGTTTAGGGTGAGGGTGAGTGTTAGGGTTAGTGTTATCCTTAGGGTTATGGTGAGGGTATGGGTTAGTGTGAGGTTTAGGGTGAGAGTGAGGGTTAGGGTTAGCGTTAGGGTTAAGGTGAGGGTTAGGGTTAGGGTTAGGCCGAGGGTTAGGGTTAGGTTGATGTTTAGGGTGAGGGTAACTGTGAGGGTGAGGGTGAGGGTTAGGGAATAGGTGAGGGTTAGGTTTAGGGTGAGGGTTAGGGTGACGGTGAGTGTTAGGGTGAGGGTGTGGAAAAGGGTTAGGTTAGGTTCAGGGTGAGGGTTAGGGTTAGGTTTAGGGTGAGGGTTTGAGTTAGTGTACGGTTTAGGGTTAGGGTTAGTGTGAGGAAAAGGGTTACGGTGAGGATTAGGATGAGAGTAAGATTTAGGGTTAAGTTTAGCTTTAGGGTTAGGGTGAGTTTTAGGGTTTGGGTTCGGGTTAGGGTTAAGTTGAGGGTGAGGGTTAGAGTTAGGGTTCGGGTGAGGGTTAGGTTTGGGGTGAGTGTTAGGGTTATGGTTAGGGTGAGGGTGAGGCTGAGTTTTGGGTTTCGGGTGACGGTTAGGGTGTGGGTGACGGTTAGTGTTAGGGTTTATAATTAGTGTATTAGGTTTAGGGTTAGGGTTAATGTTATGGAGAGGGTAAGGCTCAGGGTGAGGTTTAGAGTGAGGGTGAGAGTTAGGGTTAGCGTTAGGGTTACAGTGAGGGATAGGGTTAGGGTTAGGATTAGGGTGAAGTTGAGGGTTAGGATTAGGGTTAGGATGAGGTTTAGGGTTAGGGTGAGGGTTAGGGATAGGGTTAGGTTTATGGTGAGGGTTAGGGTTAGGTTTACGTTTTGAGTTGAGTTAGTATGAGGGTGAGCTTTATGGTTAGGATTAGGGTTAGGGTTAGTGTTAGGCAGAGGGTGAGGGTGAGGGTGAGGGTTAGGGTTAGGGTCAAGTTTAAGGTTAGGGTTAGGTTGAGGGGTAGGGTTAGGGTTAGGGAGAGGGATAGGGTTAGGGTGAGGGATAGGGTGACGGTTAGGGTCACGGGTAGGTTTAGGGTTAGGTTGAGGATTAGGGTTAGTGTGAGGGTTAGGGTTAGTGTTAGGGTGAGGGTAAGTGTTACTGTGAGGTTTAGGGTGAGGTTGACAGTTAGGGTTAGCTTTAGGTGTAGGGTGAGGTGAGGTTTCGGGTTTGCATTAGAGTTAGGGTGAGGGTTATGGTGAGGATTAGGGTTAGGGTTAGGGTGAGGGTGAGGGTGAGGGTTAGGATTAGCATGAGGGTGAGAGTGAGGGTGAGGTTTAGGTTTAGGTTTAGGTTTAGGGTTAGGGTTAGATTTAGGGTGAGGGTGAGGGTGAGAGTTAGGATTAGGGTGAGGGTGAGAGTGAGGTTTAGGGTTAGGGTTAGTATCAGTTTGAGGGTTAGGGTTAATTCGAGGTTTAGGGTGAGGGTGAGGGTAAGGGTTAGTGTGATTGTTAGGGTGAGGGTTAAGTTTAGGATGAGGGCTAGAGGTAGGGTTAGGGTTAGGTTTAGCGTTAGGATTAGGCTGAGGGTGAGGGTGAGGGTGAGGGTGAGAGTTAGGTTTAGGGTTATGGTGAGTGTTAGGTTTAGGTTGAGTCTTAGGGTTAGGGTCAGGTTTAGGGTGAGGGTGAGGGTGAGGGTTAGGGTGGGGGTAAGGTTGAGGGTGAGGGTGAGGGTTAGGGTTAGGTTTAGGGTGAGGGTGAGGTTGAAGGTTAGGGTTAGGGTGAGGGTGAGGGTTAGGGTTAGGATTAGTGTTAGTTTGAGGGTTAGGGTTAATGTGAGGTTTAGGGTGAGGGTCTGGGTAAGGGTTAGTGTGAGGGTTAGGGTGAGGGTGAGAGTTAGGGTTAGGATCATCGTTAGCGTTAGGGTTCGTTTGAGGATTAGGGTGAGGTTTTGGGTTAGGGTGGCCGTTAGGTATAGGCTGAGTGTTAGGTTTAGGGTTAGGGTGAGGGTTAGGGTTAGTGTGATATTTAGGCTGAGGATGAGGCTGAGGTTGAGAGTTCGGGTTCTCTGACGGTTAGCTTTTGGGTGACGGTAAGGGTTAGGGTTAGGGTTAGGGTGAGGTTGAAGGTTAGGATGAGGGTGAGGGGTAGGGTTAGGGTTAGGGTTATTTTTAGGTTTAGGGTTAGTGTTAGGTGAGGGTGAGGGTGAGGGTGAGGGTTAGGGTTAGGGTTAGGTTTAGTGTTAAGTTTAGGGTGAGGGTTACGGTGAGGTTTAGGGTTAGGGTTATGGTGAGTGTAAGGTTTAGAATGAGGGTTAGATTGAGGGTGAGGGTTAGGTTAGGGTTTGGGTGAGGGAAAGGGTGAGGGTTAGGGTTAGGTTGGTGGTGAGGGTTAGGGTGAGAATTTTGGTTAGTGTTAGGGTTAGGGTTAGTGTTAGTGTGAGGGTGATGGTTATGGTTAGGGTTAGTCTTAGGGTGAGGTCTAGGGTGATGGTGAGGGTTAGTGTTAATGTTAGGGTTAGGTATAGGGTGAGTATTAGTGTTATGGTTAGTGGTAGGGTTAGGGTTAGGTTTAGTGTGAGGATTCGGATTAGGTTTAGGATTAAGGTGAGGTTTAGGGTAAGGGATAGCGTTAGGGTGAGGGTTAGGTTTAGGGTTACGGTGAGGGTTAGGGTTAGGTTTAGGTTTAGGGTGAGGGTTAGTGTTAGGATAACGATGAGGATGAGGGTTAGGTTGAGGGGCAGGTTTAGGGATAGGGTAAAGGTTAGGGTTAGAATGAGGATTAGGGTAAAGTTTAGGGTTAGGGTGAGGGTGAGGGTGAGGGTTAGGGAGAGGGATAATGTTAGGGTTCGGGTGAGGTTTAGGGTGAGTGTGAGGGTTAGGGTTAGGTTGAGGGTTAGGTTTAGGGTGAGGGTTAGGGCTAGGGTGAGGGTTAGGGTTAGAGTTAGGGGTGGGTTGAGTTTGAGGGTGAGGGTTAGGTTTAGGATTAGGATTAGGGTTAGGGTCAGGGTTAGCTTTAGTGTGTGGGTGAGGGTTAGGTTTAGGGTTAGGATTAGGTTTAGGCTTAGGGTTAAGGTTATGTTGAGGGTAAGTGTTAGGGTGAGGTTTAGTGTGTGGATGAGTGTTAGGGTTATTGTTAGGGTTAGGGTGAGGGTTAGAGTTAGGGTTAGCGTTAGGGTGAGTGTGAGGTATAGGGTGAGTTTTAAGGTTAGGGTGAGGGTTAGGGATAGTTTGAGGTTAGGGTGAGGGTGAGGGTGAGTGTTAGGTTTAGGTTTAGATTTAGAGTTAGGGTGAGGGTGAGGGTTAGGGTTAGGATTAGGGTTAGGGTTAGGGTTAGGATGAGGGTTAGGATTAGGGTTAGGATGAGGTTTAGGGTTACGGTGAGGGTTAGGGATAGGGTTAGGGTTATTGTGAGGGTTAGGGTTAGGGTTACGGTTTGAGTTAGGGTGAGTATGAGGGTGAGCTTTAGGGTTAGGATTAGGGTTATGGTTAGTGGTAGGCAGATGGTGAGTGTGAGGGTTAGGGTTAGGGTGAGGTTTAGGGTTAGGTTTAGGGTGAGGGTTAGGGTTAGGGTTAGGGAGAGGGATAGGGTTAGGGTGAGGAATAGGGTGAGGGTTAGGGTCACAGTTAGGTTTAGGGTTAGGTTGAGGGTTAGGGTTAGTGTGAGGGTTAGGGTTAGAGTTAGGATGAGGGTAAGGGTTACTGTGAGGTTTAGGGTGAGGGTGACAGTTAGGGTTAGCTTTTGGTTTAGGGTGAGGTGCGGTTTCGGGTTTGCATTAGGGTTAGGGTGAGGGTTATGGTGAGGGTTAAGGTTAGGGTTAGGGTGAGGCTGAGGGTGAGGGTTAGGTTTAGGGTTATGTTGAGTGTTAGGTTTAGGGTGAGGGTTAGGGTTAGGGTTAGGATTAGGGTCAGGGTGAGGGTGAGGGTGAGGGTGAGGGTTAGGGTTAGGGTGAGGGTGCGGGTGAGGGTTAGGGTTAGGTTTAGGGTGAGGTTGAGAGTGAGGATTAGGTTTAGGTTAAGTTTACGGTTAGGGTAAGGTTTAGGGTTAGGTTTATCGTGAGGGTGAGGGTGATGGTTAGGGTTAGGGTGAGGGTGAGGGTGAGGGTTAGGGTTAGGGTTAGTGTTAGTTTTTGTGTTAGGATTAATGTGAGGTTTAGGGTGAGGGTGAGGCTAAGGATTAGTTTGAGGGTTAGGGTGAGAGTTAGGGTTAGGGTGAGGGATAGAGGTAGGGTTAGGGTTAGGTTTAGGGTTAGGATTAGGCTTAGGGTGAGGGTGAGGGTGAGGGTGAAGGTGAGGTTTAGAGTTAGGGTCAGGGTGAGGGTGAGGGTGAGGGTTAGGTTTAGGGTTATGGTGAGTGTTAGGTTTAGGTTGAGGTTTAGGGTTAGGGGTAGGTTTAGGGTGAGGGTGAGGGCGAGGGTGAGGGTGAGGATCAGGGTTAGGTTTAGGGTGAGGGTGAGGGTGAAGTTTAGGGTTAGGGTGAGGGTGAGGGTGAGGGTTAGGGTTAGGGTTAGGGTTAGGGTTAGTTTGAGTATTAGGGTGAAGTTTTGGGTTAGGGTGACCTTAGGTATAGGTTGAGTGTTAGGTTTAGGGTTAGGGTGAGGGTTAGGGTTAGTGTGATGTTTAGGGTGAGGGTGAGGCTAAGGGTGAGGGTTCCGTTTGTCATGAGGGTTAACGTTTGTGTGACGGTTAGGGTTAGGGTGCGGGTTAGGGTGAGGTTGAAGGTTAGGGTGAGGGTGAGGTGTAGGGTTAATTTGAGGTTTAGGTTTAGGGTTAGTGTTAGGTGAGGGTTATAGGGAGTGTTAGGGTTAGGGTTAGGGTTAAGTTTAGGGTGAGGGTTATGGTGAAGGTTAGGGTTAGTGTTAGGGTGAGGGTAAGGTTTAGAGTGAGGCTTAGAGTGAGGGTGAGGGTTAGTGTTAGGGTTTGGGTGAGGGAAAGGGTGACGGTTAAGGTTAGGGTGAGGGTGAGGGTTAGGGTGAGAGTTTTGGTTAGTCTTAGTGTTAGTGTGAGTGTTAGTGTGAGGGTGATGGTTAGGGTTAGGGTTAGTATTAGGGTGAGGTCTAGGGTGATGGTGAGTGTTAGGGTTAGGGTTAGGGATAGGGTTAGGATTAGTGTTAGGATTTGGGTGAGAGTTAGGCTGAGCGGTAGTGTTAGGGTTAGGTTTAGTGTGAGGATTCGGGTTAGGCTTAGGGTTAGGGTTAAGTTGAGGGTAAGCGTTAGGGTTAGATTTAGCATTAGGGATAGGGTGAGGGTTAGGGTGTGGGTAAGGGTCTGCGTAAGGTTTAGGGTGAGAGTGGGGGTAGAGTTAGGGTTAGGAAGAAGTTTAGTGTTAGGGTGAGGTTTTGCGTTAGTTTGAGGGTTAGGGTGAAGGTGAGTTTGAGGTTGAGAGTTAGGGTGAGAGTGATGGTGACGGTGAGGTTTAGGGATAGCATATGGGTTAGGGTGAGGGTTAGGGTTAGGGTTAGGGTTAGAGTGAGGGTGAGGGTGAGGGTGAGGCTTAAGGTTAGGGTTAGGTTTAGGATTAGAGTTAGGTTTAGGGTAAGGGTTAGGGTTAGGGTGAGGTTTAGCTTTAGGGTTAGGGTTAGGGTTAGGTTTAAGGTGAGGGTTAGTGTTAGGATTAGCGTGAGGATGAGTGTTAGTTTGAGGGGCAGGGTTAGAGAGAAGGTAAGGGTTAGGGTTAGGGTGAGTATGAGGGATAATTTTAGGGTGAGGGTTAGTGTGAGGTTTAGGTTTAGGGTTAGGGTAAGGGTTAGGTTTAGGGTGAGCGACAGTTTTACGTTTAGGAATAGGTTGAAGTTAATGCTGAGGGTTATGGTTAGGTTTAGTGTGAGGATAAGGGTTAGGGTGAGGATTAGGGTGAGGATGAGGGTTAGGGTTAGCATAAGGTTTAGTGTGAGAGTTAGGGTTAGGGTTAAGTTTAGGGTAAGGGTTAGGGTTAGGGTAAGGATTAGGGTTCGGCAGGTTAGGGTTAGGGTTAGGATTAGGGTGATGTTTATGCTTAGGCTTAGAGTTAGGTTGAGGGTTAGGGTTAAGTTTAGGGTTAGGGTAAGGTTTAGGGTTAGTGTGAGTTTTAGGGTTAGGGTGATGTTTAGGGTGATGGTGAGGGTTAGGGTGAGTGTGAATTTGAGAGTGAGGGTTAGGGTGAGGTTGAGGGTGAGAGGGATGGTGACGGTGAGGATTAGGGTTAGGTTTAGGTTTAGAGTGAGGGTAAGAGTTAGGGTTAGGATTAGGGTTAGGGTAAGGGTTAGGCTGAGGGTGAGGGAGAGGGTGCGGTTGAGGGTGAGGGTTTTGGATAGGTAAGCGTTAGGATTAGGTTTAGGGTGAGGATTAGGGTGACGTGAGGGTTAGGGTTAGGTTGAGTGTTAGGGTTAGGGTGAGGGTTAGGGTGTGAAGTAGGGTTAGGGTTAGGATGAGGATTATGTTGAGGGTGAGGAATAGGGTTTTGGTGAGTGTAAGGGTTAGGGTTATGGTAAGAGTGAGGGTGAGGGTAAGGGTAAGGGTTAGGGTCAGGGTTAGGGTGAGGGTGAGGGTTAGGGTTAGCATAAGAGTTAGGGTTAGGGTAAGGTTGAGTGTTAGGATTAGGGTTAGGGTTAGGGTTAGGGTGCAGGTTAGGGTTAGGGTTACACTGAGAGTGAGGTTCAGATTTAGGGATAGGATTAGGTTTAGGGTTAGGGTGAGGCTGAGGGTGAGGGTTAGAGTGAGGATTAAGTTTAGGTTTAGGTTTAGGGTGAGGGCTAGGATGAGGGTGATATTTTTGGTTAGGAAAGTTTTAGGGTTAGGTTTAGGGTGAGGATTAGGGTGAGGGTGAGGTTTAAGGTGAAGTTTAGTGTTAGGGTTAGGGATAGGGTGAGGGTTACAGTGAGGGTTGGGTTGTGGGTAAGTGTTAGCGTGAGGGTTAGAATGAGGGTGAGGGTTAGGGTTAGGGTGAGGGTAAAGGTTATTGTGAGGGTTAGGGTGAGGGTGAGGTTTATGGTTAGCATTTGGGTTAGGGTGAGGGTTAGGATGAGCGATAGGGACAGGGTTAGGGTTAGGGTTAGGCTGAAAGTGAGGGTTAGGGTGAGGATGAGGGTGAGTTTGAGGGTTAGGTTTAGGGTTAGGGAGAGGGGGAGAGTGTGGATGAGGCTTAGCGTTAGGATTAGTGTTAGGGTTAGGGTTTGGCTGAGGATGAGCTTGAGGGTGAGGGTGAGTGTTAGGTTTAGGTTTAGGGTGAGGGTTAGTGTTAGTGTGAAGGTTAGGGTTACGGTTAGGGTTAGTGTTAGTGTGAGGTTTAGGATTAGGGTTAGGTTTAGGTGAGGGTTAATGGTAATTTTAATATTAGGTTGAGGGTGAGGGTTAAGGTGACAATGAGAGTTAGGTTTGGGTTTAGGTTAGGGTTAGTTATAGGGTGAGGCTTTGGATGAGGGGTAGGGTTACTGTTAGGATGAGGGTTAGGGTCAGTATGAGGGTTAGAGTTAGGGTTAGGGTTAGGGTGAGGGTAAGGATTAGTGTGAGGTTTAGGTTGAGGGTGAGGGTTAGGGTTAGCTTTCGGATTAAGGTGAGGGTGAGGTTTAGGGTTTCCATTAGGGTTAGGTTGAGGGTTAGGGTGAGGTTTAGGTTTGGGTATAGTGTGAGGGTGCGGGTGATGGTTAGGGTTAGGGTTATGGTGAGGTTTAAGATTAGGGTGAGGGTTAGGTTTAGGGTTAGGTGGAGAGTGAGGGTGAGGGTGAGGTTTAGGTTGATGGTGAGGGTGAGGTTGAGGCTTAGGGTTAGGTTTAGTGTGAGGGTGAGGGTTAGTGTGAGGGTTATTGTTAAGTTTAGTGTAAGGTTTATGTTGAGGTCTAATGTGAGGTTGCGGGTTAGGGAGATGGAGAGGGTGAGGGAGAGCGTTTCATTTAGGTAAGGGTTAGGATTAGGGTTAGGGTGAGGGTCAGGGTTATGATGAAGTTTATGGTTGGGGTGATGGTTACAGTTAGTGTGAGGTTTAGGTTTAGGGTTAGGGTTAGGTTGAGGTTTAGGGTTCGGGTTTGCATTAGGGTTAGGGTGAGGGTTAGGGTGTATTTGAGGGATAGGGATAGGGTTAGGGTTAGTGTTAGGGTGAGGGTTAGGGTTAGGGTTAGGGTTCGGGTGAGGGTTAGGATAAGGGGTAGGGTTAGGGTTAGGGTGAATGTTAGGATTAGGGTGAGGGTTCGGGTAAGTGTAAGTTTTAGGGTTAGGGTGAGGTTAAGGATTAGGGTGAGGGTGAGGTTCAATGTTAGGTTTGGGGTGATGGTGAGGGTGAGGGTTAGGGTAAGGTTTAGCCTTAGTTTGAGGGATAGGATGAGGGTTTTGTTTAGTGTTAGTGTTAGGGTTATGGTGAGGTTTAGGTTTAGTGTGAGGGTTAAGGTGAGGGTGAGGGTGAGTGTATGGGTTTTGGTGAGGGTTAGGCTGAGGGTTAAAGTTCGGGTTAGGGCAAGGGTGAGGGTTATGTTGAGGGTTAAAGTTAATGTTATGTTTAGGGAGAGGGTTAGGTTTAGGGTTATGGTGAGGGCGATGGTGAGGGTGAGCGTTAGGGTGAGGATGAGTGTGAGGATGAGGGTTTCGGTTAGGTAAGGATTAGGGTTAGGGTTAGGGTGACGGCAAGGGTTAGGATGAAGTTTAGGGTTAGGGTGAGTATTAGGGTTAGGGTTAGGGATAAGGTGAGCCTTAGGGTGAAGGGTAGGTTTAGGGTTAGGGTGAGGGTTATGGTTAGTGTGAGGGTTAGGGTTAGAGTTAGGGTGAGGGTAAGGGTTAGGGTGAGCTTTAGGGTGAGGGTGACTGTTAGGGTTAGCTTTAGGTTTAGGGTAAGGGTGAGGATTTGGTTTTCATTACGGTTAGGGTGAGGGTTATGGAGAGGGTTAGGGTTAGGTTTAGCGTAAGGGTGAGGGTGAGGGTGATGTTTAGGCTGAGGCTGAGGGTTAGGGTGATAGCTAGGGTGAGGTTTAGGGTTAGTGTTAGGATTAGGGTTAGGGTGAGGGTGAGGGTTAGGGTTAAGGTGAGCGGTAGGGTGATGGTTAGGGTTAGGGTGAGTGTGAGGATTAGGTTTAGGGTTACCCTTAGGGTTATGGTGAGGGTATGGGTTAGAGTGAGGTTTAGCGTGAGGGTGAGGTTTAGGGTTAGCGTTAGGGTTAAGGTAAGAGTTAGGGTGAGGGTTACGGTTAGGGTGAGGATGAGGGTTAGGGTAAGGGTTAGGGTGATGTTTAGGATTAGGGTGTGGGTTAGGTTTACGATTAGGGTTCGAGTTAGGGTGAGTGTGAGGGTGAGTGTTAGGGTTAGGATTAGGGTTAGGGTTTTTGTTAGGCTGAGGGTGAGGATGAGGGTTAGTGTTAATGTAATGTTTAGGGTTAGGGTTTGGTTGAGGGTTAGGGTTAGGGTTAGGAGGAGGGTTAAGGTGAGGATTATGGTTAGGTTTAGGGTGAGGGTTAGGTTTAGTGTAAAGGTTAGGTTTAGTGTGAGAGTAAGCGTTAGGGTGAAGGTTAGGGTGAGGGTGAGGGTGAGTGGGAGCGTGACGGTGAGCGTTAGGGTTAGGGTTAGGTTTAGGTTGAGGGTAAGAGTTAGGGTTAGGATTAGTGTTAGGGTCAGGGTTAGGCTGAGGGTGAGGGAGAGGGTGAGGTTAATTGTGAGGGTTTCGGTTAGGTAAGGGTTAGGGTTAGGTTTAGGGTGAGGATTAGGGTGAGGGTGAAGGTTAGGGTTAGGTTGAGCATTAGGGTTAGGGTTAGGGTTAGGGTGAGAGGCAGGGTTAGGGTTAGGATGAGGGTTATGCTTTTTGTGAGGTTTATGGTTAGGGTTAGGGTTAGTGTGAGGAAAAGGGTTAGGGTGAGGGTTAGGTTGAGACTGAGGGTTAGGGTTAACGTTGGGGTTAGGGTGAAGGTTAGGCTAGGGGTTAGGGTGAGTGTTAGGGTTCCGTTTAGGGTTGGGTGAGGGTTAGGGTGAGAGTGAGGGTGAGGGTAAGGGTAAGTGTTAGGGTCAGGTCAGGGTTAGGGTGAGGGTGAGGGTTAGGGTTAGGATTAGGTTTAGGGTTAGGGTAAGGTTGAGTGTTAGGGTTAGGTTTAGGGTTAGGGTGCAGGTTAGGGTTAGGGTTACAGTGAGGGTGAGGGTCAGGGTTAGGGTTAGGATTAGGTTTAGTGTTATTGTGAGGCTGAGGGTGAGGGTGAGTGTGAGGGTTAAGGTTAGGGTTAGGTTTAGGGTGAGGGCAAGGTTGAGGGTGATATTTTTGGTTAGGGTTAGGATTAGGGTGAGGATTAGGGTGAGCGTGAGGTTTAAGGTGAGGGAAAGTTTTAGGGTGAGGGTTAGGGTTAGGTTTAGGGTGAGGGTTAGGGTTACGGTGATGTTTAGGGTGAGGGTGCAGGTGAGAGTGAGGGTTCGGGTGAGAGTTAGGGTTAGGGTGAGGGTTAGGGTTTGGGTTAGTGTTAGGGTGAGAGTAAGGGTTAGGATGACAGTTGGGGTGAGGGTGAAGGTTAGGGTTAGGTTTAGGCTGAGGATGAGGGTTAAGGTGAGGGTTAAGATTAGGGTCAGGGTGAGTGTTAGGGTGAGGTTTAGGGTTAGGTTTAGGGTTCGGGTTAGGGTAAAAGTTAGGGTTAGGGTGAGTGTTAGGGTGAGTGGTAAGCTTAGGGTTAGGATGAGGGTTAGGCCTATTGTGAAGGTTATGGTTACGGTTAGGTTTAGTGTGAGGATAAGGGTTAGGGTGATGGTTAGGGTGAGACTGAGGGTTAGGGTTAGCCTTAGGGTTATGGTGAAGGTTAGGGTGGGGTTTAGGGTGAAGGTTAGGGTTAAGGTTAGGGTTGGATGAGGGTTAGGCTGAGTGTAAGGTTTAGGGTGAGGGTTAGGTTGAGGTTGAGGGATAGGGTTATGGTGAAGGTAAGGGTTAGAGCGACTGTTGGGTTGAGGTTGATGGTTAGGGTTAGCGTTAATGTTAGTGAGAGGGTGAGGATTAGGGTGAGGGTGAGGGTTTGGCTGAGGGATAGGATTAGGGTTAGGGTTAGATTTAGGGTTAGGTTGAGTGTTAGGGTTAGGGATAGAGTGAGGGTGAGGGTTAGGGTAAGGGTTATGGTCAGGGTTATGGTGAGGGTGAGGGTTAGGGTTAGCATTAGGATTAGGATTAGGTTTAGGTTGAGTGTTATGGTTAGGGTTAGGGTGAGGTTGAGGGTTAGGGTAAGCATTAGGGTTAGGGTTAGGCTTAGGGTGCAGGTTAGGGTTAGGTTTAGAGTGAGCGTGAGGGTCAGGGTTAGGGATAGGATTAGGTTTATGGTTAGGGTGAGACTGATAGTGAGGGTGAGGGTGAGGGTGAGCATGAGGGTGAGGGTTAAGTTTAGCGTTAGGTTTAGGGTGAGGGCTAGGGTGAGGGTGAGGGATAGGGTAAGGTTTAGGGTGAAGGTGAGGTTTTCGGTTAGGAATGGTTTAGGATTAGGTTTAGGGTGAGGGTGAGGTTTAAGTTGAGGGTTAGGTTTAGGGTGCGGGTTAGGGTTAGGGTTAAGTTGAGGGTTTGGGTTAGGGTGATGTTTAGGGTGAGGGTGAGGGTGAGAGTGAGGATTCGGTTGAGGGTGTGGCTTAGGTTGTTGGTGAGGGTTAGGGTGAGAGTGAAAGTTAGGGTGAGGGTTAGAGTTAGGGTGTTGGTGAGGGTTAGGGTTAGGGTGAGAGTTAGGTTGAAGGTGAGGGTTAGGGTGAGGGTGAGGGTTAGGTTTAGGGTTTGGATTAGGGTGAGGGTTAGGGTTAGGGTGAGGGTGAGGGTTATGGTTAGGGTTAGGGTGAGGATTTGGTTTAGTGTGAGGGTTAGGGTTAGGGTTAGTGTAAGGATTAAGGGTTAGTTTGTGGATTAGGGTGAGAGTGAGGGTTAAGGTTAGATTAATGGTTAGGGTGAGGGTTAGGGTAAGGGGTAGGGTTAGGGTTAGGGTGAGTGTGAGGTTTAAAGTTAGGGTTAGGGTGAGGTTTAGTGTCAGTGTGAGGGTTAGGGTTAGGGTTACGGTGAGGCTGAGGGTGAGGGTTCGGGTGAGTGTGTGTGTTAGGGTGTGGGTCACGGTTAGGTTTAGGGTGAGTGATAAGGTGACGGTGAGGGTAAGGGTTAGGGTGAGTGTTATGGTTAGGGTGAGGGTGAGGGTTAGGGTTAGGTTTAGGGTGATGTTTAGGGTTAGGGTGTGGGTTATGGATAGGTTTATGGTTAGGTTGAGGGTTAGGTTTACGCTTAGGGTTCCAGTTAAGGTGAGTGTGAGGGTGAGTGTTAGGGTTAGGATTAGTTTTAGGGGTAGTGTTAGGCTTAGGGTGCGGGTAAAGGGTTCGGGTTAGGGTGAGGGTGAGGGATACGGTTAGTTTTGGGGTTAGGGTGAGCATTTGGATGAGGGTTTGGTTTAGGGTTAGGGTGAGGTTTAGGGTTAGGGTTGAGTTTAGGGTTAGGGTGAGGTTTAGGGTTAGGGTTGAGTTTAGGGTTAGAATTAGGATGAGGTGTAGGGTAAGGGTTAGGGTTAGTGTGAGGAAAAGGGATATGGTGAGGGTTAGGGTGAGGGTGAGGAATAGGGTTAGTGTAAGGGTTAGGGTGAATATTTGGGTGAGCGTTAGGTTTAGGTTTAGGGTTAGGGTTAGAGTTAGGATGAGGCTAAGTGTTAGGGTGAGATTTAGGTTGTGGTTGAGTATTAAGGTCAGCATTAGTCTTAGGGTGAGGATTAGTTTTAGGTATAGCATTAGGGTTAGGGTTAGGGTAGGGTGTGGGTTAGGATTAGTGTTAAGGTGAGGGTGAGTTTTAGGGTTAGCATTAGGTTTAGGGTTAGGATTAGCGTGAGGGTGAGGGTGAGGGTTAGGGTTAGGATTAGGTGTAGGGTTAGGGTGAGGCTGCGGTTTAGGATGAGTTTGAAGGTGAGGGTTAGGTTTTGGCTTAGGCTTAGGGTGAGGGTCAGGGCTAGGGTGAGGGCGAGGGTTAGGGTGAGGGTGCGGTTTTCTGTTAGGAAAGGGTTAGGGTTAGGTTTAGGGTGAGGATTAGGCTGAGGGTGAGGTTGAAGGTGAGGTTTAGGGTTAAGGTGAGGTTTAGGGTTAGCGATAGGCTGAGCGTTAGGGTTTGGGTGAGGTTTAGGGTGATGTTTAGGGTGAGGGTGAGGGTGAAGGTGATGGTTAGGGTGAGGGTGAGGGTTAGGGTGATGGTGAGGGTTAGGTTTAGGGTTAGTGTGAGGAAAAGGCTTAGGGTGAGGATTAGAATGAGAGTAAGTGTTAGGGTTAGGGTTAGAGTTAGGGTTAGGGTGAGGTATAGGGTTAGAGTTCGTGTTAGGGTTCAGTTGAGGGTGAGGGTTAGAGTTAGGGTTAGGGTTAGGGTTGGGTGAGGGTTAGGGTTACGGTTAGCGTGAGGGTGAGGGTTCAGGTGAGGGTTAGGGTGTGGGTTAGGGTTAAGGTTATGGTGAGAGTAAGTATTAGGGTGAGGTTTAGGGTTAGGGTTAGGTTTAGTGGTAGGGTTAGGATGAGTGTAAGGCTGAGGGTTCGGTTTAGGGTTAGTGTGAGGGTTAGGGTTAAGGTTAATGTTAGGGTTAGGATTTGGTTAGGGTGAAGGTTAGTTTTAGGTTTAGGATAAGGTTTAGGCTGATGGTTAGGTTTAGGGTTAGTGTGGGGGTTATGTTTAGCGTTAGGTTAGGGTGTGGGCTAGGGTGAGGGTGAGGGTTAGGTTGAGGGTTTAGTTTAGGTAAGGGTTAAGGTTAGGTTAGGGTGAGGATTAGGGTGAAATTGATGGTTAAGTTGAGGGTTATGGTTAGGTTGAGCCTTAGGGTTACAATTAGGGTGAGGGTTAATGTTAGGGTGATGTTTAGGGTGAGGGTGAGAGTGAAGGTTCGGGTGAGGGTGAGGGTTAGGATTAGGGTTAGTGTGAGGGTTAGGGTTAGGTTTAGGGTTAGAGTTAGGGTGAACGTGAGGGTTAGGGTGAGGGGTAGGGTTAGGGTAACGGTGAGGGTGAGGGTTAGGTTTAGTGTGCGGGTTATGGTTAGGGTTAGGGTGAGGGTGAGGTTTAGGTTGAGGGTTAGGGTTAGGTTAAGGGTGAGGATGAGGATGAAGGTGATGGTTAGGGCTACGTTTAGGGTTAGGGTGAGGCTTAGGTTTAGGATGAGGGTTAGGATCAGGGTGAGGGTGAGGGTTACGGTTAGGATTAATTTTAGGGTGAGGGTGAGGGTTAGGTTTAGGATTAGGCTTAGGGTGAGGGTGAGGGTGAGGGTGAGGGTTAGGGATAGGGTGAGGGTTAGGGTTATGGTTAGGGTTAGGGTGAGGGTTAGGGTTAGGGTTAGGGTTAGGTTTAGGATGAACGTTAGGCTGAGGATTAGGGTTAGCGTTAGTATGAGGTTAGTTTTAGCGTTGGGTTAGGGTGAGGGTGAGGGTTTACTTTAGGTTAGGGTTAGGGTAAGTTTAGGGTGAGGATTAGGATGAGGTTGAGGGCTGAGGTAAGGGTTAGGGTTAGGGTGAGTGTTAGGGTTGGGATTAAGGTGAGGGTTATTGTTAGGGTGAGGGTGAGGGTGAAGTTTCAGGTGAGGGGAGGGGTTAGGTTTAGGGTTAGCGTGAGGTTTATGGTTAGGGTTAGGTTTAGGGTGATGATGAGGGTTAGGGTGAGTGTGAGGTTGATGGTATGTGTGAGGTTTAAGTTTAGGGTGAGGGTTAGGGATAGGGTTAAGGTTAGGGTGAGGGTGAGTATTAGGGTGAGAGTGAGAGTTCGGGTGAGGGGGAAGGGGAGGGGGAGTGTTATGGTTAGTGTTCGGGATAGAGTTAGGGTGAGTGTGTGGGTGAGGGTTAGGTTTTGGATTAGGGTTAGGGTGAGGGTTAGGCTTAATATTAGGGTTAGGGTTAGGGTGAGGGATAGGGTTAGGATTAGTTTTAGGATGAGGGTTAGGCTGTGGGGTAGGGTTAGTGTTAGGGTGAGGGTTAGGGTTAGTGTGAGATTTAGGGTTAAGATTAGGGTCAGGGTTAGTATTAGGGTGAGGGTAAGGGTTAGTGTGAGGGTTAGGATGAGGGTGAGGTTTAGGGTTAGGGATAGGGTTAGGCTGAGGTTAGGGTGAGGGCTAGGGTTAGTGTGAGGGTTGGGATTAGGGTTAGGGATAGGGTGAGGGTTATGTTTAGGTTTAGGTTTAGGGTTAGTGTGAGTCTTAGGCTTAGGGGTAAGGTTAGTGTTACGGTTAGGGCGAGGGTTCGGGTTAGTGTGAGGGTTAGTGTTAGGTTTAGGTGAAGGTGAGGGTAAGGGTTAGGGTGAGGGTTAGGGTGAGTATGAGGGTTAGGATTAGAGTTAGGGTTAGGATTAGGGTTAGGGTGAGGTTGAGGTTTAGTATTAGGGTGAGGGTTAGGGTTATTGTTAGGGTTAGGGTGCGGGTAAGGTTGAGGGTTAGGGTTAGGTTAGGGTTAGGTTTAGGCTGAGGGTGAGGGTGAGGGTGAGGTTGATGGTTAGTGTTAGGGTGAGGGTGAGGGTGAGGGCTAGGGTGAGGGTGCGGGTTAGTGTGAGGGTTAGGGTGAGGGTTTCTTTTACATCAGGGTTAGGGTTAGGGTGAAGATTAGGGTGAGAGTGAGGTTGAGGATTTCGTTTACATCTGGGTTAGGGTTAAGCTGTGGTTAGGGTGAGGGTGAGGGTTAGGGTTAGAGTTAGGGTGTGGGTTAAGCTTAGGGTGATGTTTAGGGTGAGGCTGAGGGTTATTGTGAGAGTTAGGGTGAGGTTTAGGTTCAGTGTTAGGATTAGGGTTAGGGTGAGGGTGAGGTTTAGGGTTAGACTTAGGGTTATGTGGAGGATTAAATTGAGGATCAGGGTTAGGGTTAGCGCTAGGGTTAGGGTTAGGATTCAAGTTAGGTTGAGGTTTAGGGGTAGGGTTAGAGTGAGGTTTAGAGTGAGGGTGAGGGGAAGGGGGAGAGTTTGGTTTAGGGTTAGAGTTAGGTTGAGGGTGAGGGTTAGGATTAGGGTTAGCACTAGGTTTGTGCTTAGGGTGAGTGTGAGGTTGAGGGAGAGGTTTAGGGTTAGGTTGAGGGTTAGGGTTAGGTTTAGGGTGAAGGTTAGGATTATGGTTAGGGTTAGGATGAGCATTAGGCTGAGGGTTAGATTTAGGGTTAGTGTGAGGGTTTGGGTTAGGGTTTGATTAGGTTGAAGGTTAGTTTTAGCTTTAGGGTTAGGATAAAGTTCAGACAGAGGGTTAGGGTTAGGGTTACTGTGAGGGTTATGTTTAGGGTTAGGGTTAGGGGGTGGGCTAGGGTGAGGGTGGGGTTAAGGGTGAGGGTTTAGTTTAGGTAAGGGTTAAGGTTAGGTTAGGGTGAGGATTAGGGTGAGGTTGAGGGTTAAGGTGAGGATTAGGGTTAGGGTGAGGGTTAGGATTACTGTGAGGGTTAGGGTTAGGGTTAGGGTGAGGGTGAGGGTAAGTGTTAGGGTGAGGTTTAGGGTGAGGGTGAGGGTTAGGATTAGAGTTACGGTTAGGATTAGGGTGATGGTAAGGATGAATGGTTAGTGTTAGGGTGAGGATTAGGGTTGGGTTGAGGGTGAGGGTGAGGGTTAGGGTTAGGTTTAGGGTTAGGTTTAGGCTGAGGGTGAGGGTGAGGTTGAGGTTGATGTTTAGGATTAAGGTTAGGGTGAAGGTGATGGTTAGGGTGAGGGTGCGGGTAAGTGTTAGGGTGAGGTTTAGGGTGAGGGTGAGGGTTAGGATTAGAGTTACAGTTAGGATTAGGGTGATGGTAAGGATGAATGGTTAGTGTTAGGGTGAGGATTAGGGTTGGGTTGAGGGTGAGGGTGAGGGTTAGGGTTAGGTTTAGGTTTAGGTTTAGGCTGAGGGTGAGGGTGAGGTTGAGGTTGATGTTTAGGATTAAGGTTAGGGTGAAGGTGTTGGTTAGGGTGAGGGTAGGGTTAGTATGAGGTTTACGGTGAGGGTTTTATTTACCTCAGGGTTAGGTTTAACCTGAGGTTAGGTTTAGGGTTAGGGTTAGGGTTAGGGTTAGGGTGAAGTTTAGGGTTAGGGTGATGTTTAGGGTGAGGGTGATGGTTAGGGTGAGGGTGAGGGTTAGGGTAAGGGTGAGGGTGAGGTTTAGGTTTGGGAACAGGGTTACGGTTAGGGTTAGGCTGAAGGTGAGGGTGAGGGTGTGGCTGAGGGTGAGGGTGAGAGTTTGGGTTAGGGTTAGCGTTAGGGTTAAGGTGAGAGTTACGGGTACTGTGAGGCTAATTGTTAGGGTTAGGGTTAGGGTGAGGGGAAGGGTTAGAGTGAGGTTTAGTGTGAGTGTGAGGTTTAGGGTTAGGGTTAAGATTAGGGTGAGGGCTAGGGTGAGGGTGAGGGTTAGTATGAGGGTTAGGGTGAGGGTTTCTTTTAGCCAAGGTTTAGTGTTATGTTGAGGATTAACGTGAGGGTGAGGGTTAGGTTGAGGTTTAGGGTTAGGGTGAGGGTTAGAGCAAGGGTTAGGGTGAGGGTTAGGGTTTGGGTGATGTTTAGCGTGACGGTGAGGATTAGAGCGAGGATGAGGGTTCAGGTGAGGGTAAGGGTTCGAGTGAGGGTGAGAGTTAGGGTGTGGGTGAGCATTAGTGTTAGGTTGAGTGTTAGCATTAGGTTTAGGGTTAGTGTGAGGGTGAGGGTAAGGGCTAGGGTTAGGATTAGGTTGACGGTTAAGATTAGGGTTAGGGTTAGTATGAGGGTTAGGGTGAAGGGTAGGGTTAGGGTTAGGATGAGGGTTAGGGTGAGGGTGAGAGTGAAGGTTTAGTTTAGGTAAGGGTTAAGGAAATGTTAGGTTGAGGATTAGGGTGAGGTTGAGGGTTAAGGTTAGGGTTAGGATTAGGTTGAGTGTTAGGGCTACTGTGAGGTTTAGGGTTACACTTAGGGTGAGGGTGAGGGTATGGTTTAGGATGAGGGTTATGGTGAGAGTGAGGGTTAGGATTAGAGTTATGGTTAGGATTAGGGTGAGGGTGAGAGTGAGGGTTAGTGTTAGGGTGAGGGTTAGGTTTGGGGTGACTGTTAGGGTTAGGGTTAGGGTTGGGGTGAGGGTGAGGGTGAGGGTTAGGCTTAGGCTTAGGGTTAGGTTTAGGTTGAGGGTGAGGTTGAGGGTGAGGTTGAGGGTTATAGTTAGGGTTAGGGTGAGGGTGAGGGCTAGGGTAGGGTGAGGGTTAGTGTGAGGTTGAGGGTGAGGGTTTCGTTTACGTCAGGGTTAGGGTTAAGATGAGGTTAGGGTTAGGGTAAGGTTTAGCGTTAGGGTTAGGGTGAGGTTTATTATTAGGGTGATGTTTAGGGTGAGGGTGAAAGTTAGGGTGAGGGTGAGGGTTAGGGTAAGTTTTAGGGAGAGTGTTAGGATTGGGAATAGGGTTAGGGTTAGGGTTAGGCTAAAGGTGAGGGTGATGGTGAGGGTGAGGCTGAGTTTTAGGTTTAGGGTTAGTGTTAGGCTTAGGGAAAGGGTGAGGTTAAGGGTTAGAGTGAGGTTTAGGGTGAGGGTGAGGTTTAGGGTTAGGGTTAGGATTTGGCTGATGGTTAGGGTGAGGGTGAGGGTTAGTGTGAGTTTCAGATTGAGAGTTTCTTTTAGCCAAGCGTTAGGGTTATGTTGAGGAATAGGGTGAGGTTTATGATTAGGCTTTGGATTAGGGTTAGGTGAAGGTTAGGGCTAGGGTTAGGGTGAGTGTTAGGGTTTGGGTGATGTTTAGAGTTAGGGTGAGGGTTAAGGTGAGGGTGAGGTTTAGGGTGTGGGTGAGAATTAGGGTTAGATTGCGTGTTAGTGTTAGGTTTAGGTTTAGTGTGAAGTTGAGGGTTAGGGGTAGCTTTAGGGTTAGGGTGAGGGTTTGGATTAGAGTTAGGGTTAGTGTGAGGTTTAGGGTGAAGGGTAGGGTTATGGTTAGGGTGAGGGTTAGGGTGAGGGTGAGGGTTAGGGTGAGGGTGTGGGTGAGGGTTAGGCGTAGGTGTAGGGTTACGGTGAGTTTAAGGGTTAGGTTTAGGTTGAGGAATAATGTTAGGGTTAGGGTTAGAGTGAGTGTTAGGGTGTGGGTTAGGGTTCCGCTGAGGGTGAGGGTTAGGTTGTTGGTGAGGGTTAGGTTTAGGGTGAGGATTAGGGTTATAGTGAGGTTTATGGTGAGGGTAAGTGTTAGGGTGAGGTTTAGTGTGAGGGTTAGGGTGAGGGTTAGGGTGAGGGTGAGGTATAGTTTTTGGGTTAGGGTTAGGGTGAGGGTTAGGGATAGGTTTAGGGATATGGTGAGGGTGAGGGTTAGGGTTAGGTTTAGGTTTAGAGTTAGGTTGAGGGTGAGGGTTAGAGTTAGTATTAGAGTTAGCCTGAGGGTAAGGGTGAGGGTTAGGTTTAGTGTGAGTTTTATGGGTAGGTTTTGGGTTAGGGTGAAGGTTATGGTTATGGTTAGGGTTAGGCTGAGCATTAGTCTGAGGGTTAGAGTTAGGGTTAGGTTGAGGGATAGGGTTAACCTGATATTTATTGTGAGAGTATCGTTTAGGTTGAGGGTGAGTGTTCGGGTGAGCGTGATGGTTAGGATGAGGGTGAGGGTTAGGGATACAGTTAAGGTTAGGGAGAGGGGTAGGGTGAGCATGAGGGTTAGGATTAGGGTTAGGATTAGGAATAGAGTGAGGATGAGGGTGAGGGTTTGGTGTGGGTATGTGTTATGGTTAGGGTTAGGTTTAAGGCTAGGGTGAGGGTTTGTGTGAGGATGAGGGATTCGTTCACGTTAGTCTTAGGGTTAGGGTGAGCATTAGGTTAAGGGTGAGGGTTAATCTGAGGTTAGGTTAGGGTGTGGGTTATGGTTAGGGTGATGTTTATGGTGAGGGTGAGTGTTCAGTGAGGGTGAGGGTGAGGGTGAGGGTTAATGTTAGAGTTAGGTTTAGGTTGAGGGTTAGGAATAGGAATAGGGTTAGGGTTAGGGTTAGGGTTAGGGTTCGGGTTAGGTTTAGGGTGAGGGCTAGGGTGAGGGTGAGGGTTAGTGTGAGGGTTAGGGTGAGGGTTCCTTTTAGGTCAGGGTTAGGTTTATGGTGAGGATTAGTGTGAGAGTGAGGGTTAGGTTTAGGGTGAGGGTTAAGGTTAGGGTTACCATGAGGGTGAGGGTTTGGGTGATGTTTAGGGTGAAGGTGAGGGTTAAGGTGAGGGTGAAGGTTAGGGTGTGGTTGAGGATTAGGTTTAGGGTTTGGGTTAGGGTAATGGTGAGGGTAAGGTATAGGGTGAGGTTTATTGTGAGGATGACGGTTAGGTTTACTGTTAGGGTTAGGGTGAGGTTTAGGGTGAGCGTTAGGTTTTGGTTTAGGGTTAGGGGGAGGGTGTGGTATAGGGTGAGTGTTAGTGTTCGGGTGAGGGATAGGTATATGGTTAGGGTGAGGTTGAGGGTTAGGGTTAGAGTTAGGGTGAGGGTTAGGGTTAGGATTAGGGTAAGGATTAGGTTTTGGCTGAGTTTGAGGGTGAATGTAAG
Organism: Dipodomys merriami; assembly: GCF_024711535.1. Classification (NCBI taxonomy): domain Eukaryota; kingdom Metazoa; phylum Chordata; class Mammalia; order Rodentia; family Heteromyidae; genus Dipodomys; species Dipodomys merriami. Next base: position 5,075,587 of record NW_027206479.1, read on the forward strand.
AGTGAGGGTTAGGTTTAGGGTGAGGGTTAGGGCTAGGGTTAGGGTTAGGTTAAGGGTGAGGGTTAGGGTTAGGGTGAGGGTATGGGTAAATGTTAGGGTGAGGATTAGGGCGAGAGTGATGGTTAGTGTTAGGGTCAGGGTGAGGGTTAGGGTGAGGGTAAGGGTTAAGTTGAGGGTTAGGGTGAGGGTGAGGCTTAGGGTTAGCATTAGGGTTAGGGTGAGGGTGAGGGTTAGGGTGAGGGTTAGGGTTAAGGTTAGGGATAGGGTGAGGATTAGGGTTAGGGTTAGGTTTAGGGTGAGGTTTAGGATGAGGGGTAGGGTTAGGGATAGAGTGATTGTTAGGTTTAGTTTGAGGATTAGGGTTAGGGTGAGGTTTAGTTTTACTGTGAGGTTTAGGTTTAGGGTTAGGGTTAAGATGAGTGTTAGGGTTATGTTGAGGGTGAGGGTGAGGGTAAGGGCTAGGTTTAGGGTTAGTGTGAGTGTTATTGTTAGGGTGAGGGTTAGGTTTAGGGTGAGGGTTAGGGTTAAAGTAAGGGTTAGGGTGAGGGTTAGGGTTAGGGTTAGGGTGAACGTTAGGGTGATGGTGAGGTTTAGGGTGAGGGTGAGGGTTAGGTTTAGAGTTAGGGTTAGGCTGAGTGTTAGGGTTAGTGTTAGGGTTAAGGTGGAGTTAGGGTGAGGTGTCGGGATACGGTTAGACTGACGGTTAGAGTTAGTGTGAAGGTTAGGGGTAGGGTTAGGGTTAGTGTTAGGATAATGTTTAGGGTGAGGGTTAGTTTGAGGGTGAGGGTTAGAGTGAGCATTACGGTTAGGTTCAGTTTGAGGTTTAGGGTTAAGGTGATGTTTAGGGTGATGTTGAGTGTTAGTGTGAGGGTGAGGGTGAGGGTGAGGCTGAGGGGGAGGGTTAGGGTGAGGGTGAGGTTAGTTTAGGATTAGGGTTAGAGTTAGGGTTATGCTGAGGGTGAGGGGGAAAGTGAGGGTTAGGGTTAGGGTTAGGGCTAGGGTGAGGGTTAGGGTTAGTGTGTGGGTTAGTGTGATGGTGAGGGTCAGCGTGAAGGTGAGGGTTAGAATGATGGTGAGGGTGAGGTTGAAGGTTAGGGTTAGGATTAGGGTTAGGGTGAGTTTTAGGGTTAGGGCTAGGGTTAGAGTTATTGTTAGGGTTAAGGTTAGGATGAGGTTGAGGGTTATTGTTAGGGTTAGGGTTAGGGTGAGGGTGAGGGTGGGGTTGAGGGTTAGGGTTAGGCTTAGGGTTATGGTTAGGGTAAGGCTGATGGGGAAGAGGAGGTTGAGGGTGCGTTTTAGGGTTAAGTTTAGGGTTAAGGTGAGGGCTTGGGTGAGGGTGAGGGTTAGGCTGAGGGTGAGGGTGAGGGTTTTGGTTAGGTAAAGGTTAGGGTTAGGGTGAGGATTTGGGTGAGGATGAGGATTAAGCTGAGGTTAGGTTCAGGGTGAGGGTTAGTCTTAGGGTTAGGGTGAGGGTTGGGGTTAGGGAGATGTTTAGGCTGAGGTTGAGGGTTAGGGTGTGGGTTAGGGTGAGGGTGAGGGTTAGGGTTAGCATTAGGGTTAGGTTTAGGATTAGGTTGAGTGTTAAGGTTAGGGTTAGGGTTAAGGTTAGGGCTAGGGTGTAGGTTAGGGTTACGGTTAGAGTGAGGGTGAGGATCAGGGTTAGGGTTAGGATTAGGTTTAGGGTTAGGGTGAGGCTGAGGCTGAGGCTGAGGGTGAGGGTGAAGGTGAGGATGAGGGTGAGGATTAAGGTTAGGGTTAGGTTTAGGGTGAGGACTAATGTGAGGGTGATGTTTTTGTTTAGGAAAAGTTTAGGGTTAAGTTTAGGGTGAGGATTAGGGTGAGGGTGAGGTTTAAGATGAGGGTTAGGGTTAGGGTCAGTGTTAGGGTTAGGGTTAGGGTGAGGGTGAGGGTTAGGTTGATGTTTAGGGTGACAGTGAACGTGAGACTGAGGGTTCGAGTGAGGATTAGGGTTAGTGTGAGGGTTAGGTTTAGGATTAGGTTTAGGTTTAGGGTGAGGGTAAGGCTTATGATGACAGTTAGAGTGAGGGTGAGGGTTAGGGTTAGGGTGAGGGTTAGGGTGAGGGATAGGGTTATGGTGAGGGTAAGGGTTAATCTAAAGGTTAGGTTGAGAGTGAGCATTTGTGTTAGCATCAGGGTTGGGTTGAGGGTTAGGATTAGGGTTAGGCTGAGGGGTAGTTTTAGGGTTATGGTGAGGGTTAGGGTTAGGGTTAGGGTGAGGGTAAGAGTTAGGGTGACAGCTAGGGTGAGGGTCAGGGTTAGGGTTAGGTTTAGGGTGAGGGTGAGGGTTAGGGTGAGAGTTAGGGTTAGGGTTAGAGTGAGGGTTAGGGTGAAGTTTAGGGTTAGGGTTAGGGTTTGGGGTAGGATGAGGTTTAGGGGGAGGGGAAGGGGTAGGGTGAGGGTTAAGGAGAGGGTGAGGGATAGGGTTATGTTGAGGGTAAAGTTTAATCTAAGGGTTAGTTTGAGAATGAGCATTTGTGTTAGCATCATGGGTGGGTTGAGGGTTAGGGTTAGGGTTAGTTTGAGGGGTAGTTTTAGGGTTAGGGTGAGGGTTTTGGTTAGCGTTAAGGTGAGGTAAAGGGTTTGGCTGAGGGTGAGGGTGAGGGATAAGGTTAGCCTTAGGGTGAGGGTGAATGTTAGGGTTAGGGATAGGGTGAGTGTGAGTGTGAGGATTAGGTTTAGGATTAGGGTTAGGGTTAGGGTTAGGGTTAGGCTGAGGTTTAGGCTGATGGGTAGGGTTACAGTTAGGGTGAAGGTTAGGTTTAGTGGGAGTGTTAGGGTTAGGTTTATGGTTAGGGTTAGGGTGAGGGTTCGGGTGAAGGTTTGGGTTAAAGTGTGGGTGAGGGTTAGGGTTCGTGTGAGGACTAGCTTTAGGGTTAGGGTTACTGTTAGGGTTAGGATTAGGGTTCGGGTAAGGTTTCGGGTTAGTTTTATGGTTAGGGTGAGGGTTCGGGTTAGTGTGCGGGTTAGGGTTAGGGTTAGGTGAAGGATCGGGTAAGGGTTAGTGTGAGGGTTGGGTAAGGGTGAGTATTATGATTAGGTTAAGGACTAGGGTTAGGCTGAGGGTGAGGGTGAGTTTGAGGTTTATGATTAGGGTTAGGGTGAGGGTTAGGTTTAGGGTGATGTTTAGGGTGAGGGTGAGGGTTAGGGTGAGGGTGAGGGTTCGGGTGAGGGTTCGGATTAGGGTGTGGATGAGGGTTAGCATCAGGGTGAGGGTTACAGTTAGGTTTAGGGTGTTGGTTAGGGTTAGGGTTTGGATTAGGGTGAGGTTTAGGGTGAGGGGTAGGGTCAGGGTTGGGGTGAGGTTTAGGGTTAGTGTGAGGTTTAGGGTTAGGTTTAGGGTAAGTGTGAGGATAAGGGTTAGTGTGAGGGATAGGGTTATTGTTAGGGTTTGGGTGAGGGTTATGGTTAGGGTTAGGGTGAGGGTTAGGGTTAGGCTAAGGTTTAGGGTTGGGGATAGGGTAAGGGTGAGTGTGACGGTGATGTTTAGAGGTAGATTTAGGGTGAAGTTGAGGGTTCGGTTTAGGATTAGGGTTAGGTTTAGGGTTAGGGTGAGGGTGAGGGTTAGGTTTAGGATTAGGGTTAGGGTTAGGCTTAAGGTGAGGGTGAGGTTGAGTGTTAGGGAGAGGATTAGGGTTAGGTTTAAGTTTAGGGTAAGGGTGAGGGTTAGGTTGAGGTGAGGGTTCGTGTTTGGGTTAGGGTTAGGTTGATGGTGAGGGTTAGGGTGAGGGTGAGGTTTAGTTTTAGTGTTAGCTTTAGGGTGAGGGTTAGGATCAGGGTTAGGATTAGGGTGAGGGTTAAGGTGAGGGTTAGGGTGAGGGTGAGGGTGAGTGTGAGGGGTAAGGTTAGGTTTAGAGTTAGGGTGATGGTGAGGGTGAGGGTGAGGGTTAGGTTTTGGGTGAGGGTTAGTGTTAATGTTAGGGTTAGGGTTAGGGTGAGGGATAGGGTTAGGGTTAGGGTTACGATGAGGGTTAGGCTGTGGGGTAGGGTTAGGGTTAGGGGGAGGGTTAGGGTTAGTGTGAGTTTTAGGGTTAAGTTTAGGGTCAGGGTTAGGATTAGGTTAGGGGTGAGGGCTAGGTTGAGGGTGAGGGGTAGGGTGAGGGGTAGGGTTAATGTTAGGGTGAGGGTGAGGGTTAGGTTTAGTGTGAGGGTTAGGGTTAGTGTGAGTTTGAGGGTTAGGGTTAGGGTGAGGGTTAGGGTTAGGGTTAGGGATAGGGTGAGGGTGAGCGTTACGTTTAGGTTGAGGGTTAGGGTGAGAGTAGGGTTAGGGTAAGGGTGAGGGTGAGGCTTAGGTTTAGTGTGAGGGTTAGGGTTAGTGTAAGGTTAAGGGTTAGGGTGAGGTTTAGGGTAACAGTGAGGCTTAGGGTTAGGGTGAGTTTGAGGGTGAGGGTGAGGTTTAGGGTTAGGTTTAGGGTTAAGGTGAGGGTGAGCCGTAGGGTGAGTGTGAGGGTTCGGGTGAGGGTTTGGGTGAAGGGGGAGGTTTATGGTTAGGGTTCGGGTTAGAGTTAGGGTGAGGCTGTGGGTGAGGGTTAGGTTTAGGATTAGGGCTAGTGTTAGGATTAGGCTGAGGCTGAGTGTGAGTGTGAGGGTCAGGGTTAGGTTTTGGGTGAGGGTTCAGGTTAACGTTAGGGTTAGGCTTAGGTTGAGGGATAGGATTAGGGTTAGGGTTAGGATGAGGGATACGCTGTGGGGTAGGGTTAGGATTAGGGTGAGGGTTAGGTTTAGTGTGAGTTTTAGGGTTAAGGTTAGGGTCAGTGATAGGATTAGGTTAGGGGTAAGGGTTAGGGTGAGGGTTAGGATGAGGGTGAGGTTTAAGTTTAGGGATAGGGTTAGGATGAGGTTAGGGTGAGGGCTAGGGTGAGTGTGTGGGTTAGGGTTAGGGTTAGGGATAGGGTGAGGATTAGGTTTAGGTTTAGGGTTAGGGTTAGGGTGAGTCTTAGGCTGAGGGGAAGGTTTAGTGATAGGGTGAGGGTTAGGTTTAGTGTGAGGGTTAGGGTTTGGGGTAGGGTTAGGGTGAGGGCTAGGATGAGTGTGAGGGTTAGGGTTTTATTTAGGGATAGGGTAAGGATTAGCGTTAGGGTTAGTGTTAGGTTGAGGTTTAGGCTGATGTGTAGGGTTACAGTTAGGGTGAGGGTTAGGTTTAGTGGGAGTGTTAGGGTTAGGTTTAGGGTTAGGGTTAGGGTGAGGGTTCGGGTGAGCGTTCGGGTTAATGTGTGGGTGAGGTTTAGGGTTTGTGTGAGGACTAAGTTTAGGTTTAGGGTTACTGTTAGGGTTATGTTTAGGGTGAGGGTAAGGGTTAGGTTTAGTGGTATGGTTAGGGTGAGGGTTCGGGTTAGTATGAGGGTTAGGATTAGGTTTAGGAGAAGTTGAGGGTAAGGGTTAGGGTGAGGTTTAGGGTGAGGTTGAGGGTTAGGATTAGAGTTAGGGTTAGGATTAGGGTTAGGGTGAGGGTGAGGTTGAGGTTCAGTGTTAGGGTGAGGGTTAGGGTTATTGTTAGGGTTAGGTTGTGGGTGAGGGTGAGGGTGAGAGTGAGGGTTAGGTTTAGGGTAGGGTTAGGTTTGGCTGAGGGTGAGGGTGAGAGTGAGGGTGAGGGTTAAGTTTAGGGTTAGGTTTAGGGTGAGGGCTAGGGTGAGGGTGATATTTTTGGTTAGGAAAGGTTTATTGTTAGGTTTAGGGTGAGGATTTGGGTGAGGGTGACGTTTAAGGTGAGGGTTAGGGTTAGGGTGAGGGTTAGGGTTAGGGTTAGCGTGAGGTTTAGGGTTAGGGTGATGTTTACGGTGAGGGTGAAGGTGAGAGTGAGGGTTCAGGTGAGGGTTAGGGTTAGGGTGAGGTTTAGGGTTAGGGTTAGGGTTAGGTTTAGGGTGAGGATAAGGGTTAGGATGACAGGGTGAGGGTGAGGGGTAGGTTTAGGTTTGGGTTAGGGTGATGTTAATGGTGAGGGTGAGGGTAAGAGTGAGGATTCGGTTGAGGGTGTAGCTTAGGGTGTTGGTGAGGGTTAGGGTGAGAGTTAGGGTTCGATTGAGGGTGAGAGTTAGTGTGTTGGTGAGGGTTAGGGTGAGTGTGAGTGTTAGGGTTAAGTTTAGGATTAGGATGAGGGTTAGGGTTAGGGTTAGGGTGAGGGTTAGGGTGAGGGTTATGGTTAGGGATAGGGTCAGGATTAGGGTTAGTGTGAGGGTTATGGTTAGGGTTGGTGTAAGGATAAGGGTTAGGTTGAGGATTAGGGTGAGAGTGAGGGTAAGGGTTAGATTAAGGGTTAGGGTGAGGGTTAGGCTAAGGGTTAGGTTTAGGGTTAGGGTGAGTGTGAGGGTTAAAGTTAGGGTTAGTGTGAGGGTTAGGGTTGGGGTGAGGGTTAGGGTTAGGGTTAGGGTGAGGATTTAGGTGAGTGTGAGTTTTAGGGTGTGGGTGACGGTTAGGGTTAGGTTGAGGGATAAGGTGACGGTGAGGGTTAGGGTGAGGGTGAGGGTTAGGGTTAGGGTGAGTGATAGGGTGAGGGTTAGGGTTAGAGTGAGTGTGAGGATAAGGGTTAGGGTTACCCTTAGGGTTATGGTCAGGGCATGGGTTAGGGTGAGGTTTAGGTTGAGGTTGAGGGTTAGGGTTAGCGTTAGGGTTAAGGTGAGAGTTAGGGTGAGGGTTAGGGTTAGGGTGAGGGTGAGGGTTAGGTTTAGGGTTAGGGTGATATTTATGGTTAGAGTGTGGGTTAGGGATAGGTTTATGATTAGGGGGAGGCTTAGGTTTATGGTTAGGGTTCCAGTTAGTGTGAGTGTGAGGGTGAGTGTTAGGGTTAGGAGTAGGGTTAGGGTTAGTGTTAGGCTGAGGGTGAGGGTGAGGGTGAGGGTTAGGGTTAGGGTTAGGGTAATGTTTAGGGTTAGGTTTAGGTTGAGGGTTAGGGTTAGGGTTAGGATTAGGATTAGGGTGAGGATTATGGTTAGGGTTAGGGTGTGGGTTAGGGAAAGGTTTATGGTTAGGTTTAGCATTAGGTTTACCATTAGGGTTAGAGTGAGGGTGAGGTTGAGGATTAGGGTTAGGATTAGGTTTAGGGTTAGGGTGAGGATGAGGTTGAGGATATGTTTGAGGGTGAGGGTGAGGGTTAGCTTTAGGCTTAGGGTGAGGGCTAGGGTGAGGGCGAGGGTTAGGTTGAGGGTTAGTGTGAGGGTGCAGCTTTCGGTTAGGAAAGGGTTAGGGTTAGGTTTAGGGTGAGGATTAGGCTGAGGGTGAGGTTGAAGGTGAGGGTTAGGGTTAAGGTGAGGGTTAGGGTTAGGGTTAGGGTTAGGGTGATGTTTAGGGTGAGGGTGAGGGTGAGGGTAAGGGTTGTGGTTAGGGTAATGTTTAGGGTTAGGGTTAGGTTGGGGGTTAGGTTTAGGGTTAGGATGAGGGTTAGGGTGAGTATTATGGCTAGGGTTAGTGTGTGGGTTAGGTTTAGTGTGACCGTTAGTGTTAGGGTGAGGGTAAGCGTTAGGGTGAGGGTTAGGATGAGGGTGCGGGATAGGGTTAGTATTAGGGTTAGGGTGAGCGTTTGGATGAGGGTTAGGTGTAGGGTAAAGGTGTGGGTTAGTGTTAGGGTTCAGTTCAGTGTTAGCGTTAGGGTGAGGTGTAGGGTTAGGGTTAGGGTTAGTGTGAGGTTAAGGGAATGTTGAGGGTTAGGGTGAGGGATAGGGTTAGTGTAAGGTTTAGGGTGAGTGTTTGTGTGAGGGTTAGGTTTAGTTTTAGGGTTACGTGAGGGTTAGCATGAGGGTAAGGTTTAGGGTGAGGTTTAGTGTGAGGTTGAGTATTAGGGTTAGCATTAGTGTTAGGGTGAGGGTTAGGGTTAGGTATAGCATTAGGGTTAGGGTGAGGTTTAGGATTACGGTAAAAGTGAGGGAGAGGTTTAGGGTTAGCATTAGGTTTACGGTTAGGTTTACAGTGAGGGTGAGGGTGAGGAATAGGGTTAGGATTAGGTTTAGTTTTAGGGTGAGGCTGAGGTTTAGGGTGAGGGTGAGTGTTAGGGTTAGGCTTAGGGTGAGGGCTACGGTGAGGGCTAGGGTGAGGGCGAGGGTTAGGGTGAGAGTTAGGGTTGGGGTGAATATTAGGATTACGGTTAGGGTGAGGGTGAGGGTGATGGTGAAGGTGAGGGTTAGGGTGTGGGTTAGGGTTAAGGTTATGGTGAGGGTAAGGGTTAGGGTGAGGTTTAGTTTGAGGGTTAGGGTTAGGGTGAGGATTATGGTGAAGTTGAGTGTTAAGGTGACAGTGAGGGTTAGGGTGAGGGTGAGTTTTAGGTTTAGTGTTAGCATTAGGGTGAGGGTTAGGGTCAGGGTTAGGATTAGGATGAGGGTTAAAGTGAGGGTTAGTGTTCGGGTTAGGTTTAGGGTTGGTATGAGGATTAGGGTTAGTGTTAGGTTTATAGTGAAGGTAAGGGTTAATGTGAGGGTTAGGCTGAAAGGGTAGGTTTAAGGTAAGGGTGAGGGAGAGGGTGAGGGTAAGGGTTAGGGTGAGGGTTAGGGTGTGGGTGAGGCTTATGGTTAGCATTAGTGTTAGGGTTAGGTTTAGAGTGAGTGTGAGGTTTAGGGTTAGGGTTAGGGTGAGGGTGAGGTTTAGGGTGAGGGTGAGGTTTAGGTTTAGGTTTAGGGTTATGGTTAGGATTAGTGTAAGGGTGTGGGCTAATGTGAGGGTGAGGGTTAGGGTTTGGGTTAGGGTGAGGGTAAGGGTTAGGGTGAGGGGTAGGGTGAGGTGTAGTTTTAGGGTTAGGGTGAGGGTTAGGGTTAGCCTGATGTTTATGGTGAGGGTTAGGGCTAGGGTTAGGGTGTGGGTTAAGGTTAGGGTGATGTTTAGGCTGAGGCTGAGGGTTAGGGTGATAGCTAGGGTGAGGTTTAGGGTTAGTGTTAGGATTAGGGTTAGGGTGAGGGTGAGAGTTAGGGTTAGAATTAGGGTTAGGAGAGTGTTAAATTGAGGGTCAGGTTTAGGGTTAACGTTAAGGTTAGGGTTAGAATGAGTGTTAGGTTGAGGTTTAGGGTTAGGGTTAGGGTTAGGTTTAGGATGAGCGTTAGGCTGAGGGTTAGGGTTAGGCTCAGGGTTAGGGTTAGGGTTAGTGTGAGGGTTAGGTTTAGGGTTAGGGTTAGGTTGTGGACTGTGGTGAGGGTGAGGGTTAGGGTGATGGTTAGGATTACGGTTAGGGTTAGGGTCAGGTATAGGTTGAGGGTTAGGATTAGAGTAAGGACTTGGGTTGGGCTGAGGGTGAGGGTGATGTTGAGGGTGAGGGTTAGGGTTAGAGTGAAGGTTAGAGGAGTGTGAGGGGGAGGGGGAGAGCTTGGTTTGGGGTTAGAATTATGTTGAGGGTGAGGGTTTGGGTTAGGGTTAGCAATAGCTTTAGGCTGAGGGTGAGGGTGAGTTTAGGGTTAGGGTGAAGGTTAGGGTTAGGGTTAGGTTTAGGTTGAGGGTTAGGGTTAGGGTTAGGATGAGCATTAGGCTCAGGGTTAAGTTTTAGGTTAGTGTGAGGGTTAGGGTTAGGGTTAGGGTCAGGGTTTAGTTAGGGTGAAGGTTAGTTTTAGGTTTACTGTTAGGATAAGGTTTAGGCTGAGTGTTAGGTTTAGGGTTAGTGTGAGTGTTAGGTTTAGCTTTAGGGTTAGGGTGTGGGCTAGGGTGAGGGTGAGGGTTAGGGTGAGGGTGAGGGTGAGGGTTTAGCTTAGGTAAGGGTTAAGGCTAGGTTAGGGTTAGGATTAGGATGAGGTTGAGGGTTAACGTGAGGGTTAGGATGAGGGTTAGGGTTACTGTGAGGGTTAGGGTTAGGGTTAGGGTGAGAGTCAGGGTAAGGGTTAGGGTGAGGGTGAGGGTTAGAATTAGCGTTAGGGTTAGGATTAAGGTGAGGGTGAGGATGAGGGTTAGTGTTAGGGTGAGGGTTAGGGTTGGGGTTGGGGTGAGGGTTAGGGTTAGGGTTTGGGTTAGGGTGAGGGTGAGCGTTAGGGTTAGAGTTAGGTTTAGGCTGAGGGTGAGGGTGAGGGTGACATTGATGGTTAGGGTTATGGTTAGGGGGATGGTGAGGGTTAGGGTGAGGGTGAGGGTTAGAGTGAGGGTGAGGGTGAGGGTTTCCTTTACGTCAGGGTTAGGGTTACGCTGAGGTTAGGGTTAGGGTTAGGGTTAGGGTTAGGTTTAGTGTTAGGGCAAAGGTTAATTTGCGGGTTAGGGTTTGGGTGATGTTTAGTGTGAGCGAGATGTTGAGAGTTCAAGTGTGGGTGAGATGTAGGGTGTGGGTGAAGATTAGTGTTAGGTTGAGTGTTAGCCTTAGGTTTAGGTTTAGTGTGAGGGTGAGGGTTAGGGCTAGGTTTAGGGTTAGGTTGAAGGTTAGTATTAGGGTTAGGGTTAGTATGAGTGTTATGGTGAAGGGTAGGGTTAGGGTTAGGGTTAGGGTGAAGATTAGGGTGAGGTTGTAGGTGAGGGTTAGGGTTAGGTGCAGGGTTAGGGTGACTTTGAGGGTTAGGCTTAGGTTTAGGATTAGGGTTAGGGTTAGGAAGAGTGTTAGGGTGTCGGTGAGGGTTCGGGTCAGGTTCAGGTTTAGAATGTAGTTGAGGGTTATGTTTAGGGTGAGTATTAGGTTTAGATTTAGGTTTATGGTGAGGGTAAGGGTTAGGGTGAGGTTTAGTGTGAGGGATAGGCTTAGGGTTAGGTTTAGGTGAGGGTTAGAGATAGGTTTAGGGTTAGGTTGAGGGTAAGTGTGAGATTTCGGTTTGTTTAGGGTTAGAGTTAGGGTTAGGGTGAGGGTTAGTATTAGGGTTAGTATTAAAGTTAGCCTGATGGTGAGGGTGAGGGTTAGGTTTAGGGTGAGTGTTAGAGTTAGGGGTACGGTTAGGGTGAGTGTTAGAGTTAGGGTTAGGTTTAGGATGAGCGTTAGGCTTAGGGTTAGGATTGGGTTAGTGTGAAGGTTAGGGTTAGGGTTAGTGTTAGTGTGAGGGTTAATTTTAGGTTTAGGATAACGGTTAGGTTGAGGGTTAGGTTTAGGGTTAGTGCGAGGGTTAGGTTTAGGGTTAGGGTTAGGGTTAGAGGCAGGGTAAAGGTTAGGGTGAAAGTTAGGGTGAGGGTGAGGGTAAAGGTTAGGGTGAGGGTTAGGGTTAGGTTGAGGGTTAGGGTGAGGGTCAGGGTGAGTGTGAGGGTTTGGTTTAGGGTTAGAGTTAGGGTGAGGGTTAGGATTAGGGTTAGCACTAGGTTTAGGCTGTGAGTGAGGTTGAGGATGAGGGTGAGGTTTACAGTTAGGTTGAGGGTTTGGGTTAGGATTAGGTTTAGGGTGAGGGTTAGGGTTAGGGTTAGGCTGAGGGTTAGTGTTAGGGTTAGTGTTAGGTTTAGTTTGCGGTTAGGTTTAGGGTTAGGGTTAGGTTTAGGGTTTGGTTAGGGTGAAGTTTTGTTTTATGTTTAGGGTTAGGATAAGGTTTTACTGAGGGTTATGGTTAGGGTTAGTGTGAAGATTAGGTTTAGTGTTAAGGTTAGGGTGTGGGCTAGTGTGAGGGTGAGTGTTAGGGTGAGAGTGAGGGTAAGGGTTTAGTTTAGGTAAGGGTTAAGTTAAGGTTAGTTTGAGGATTAGGGTGAGGTTGAGGTTTAAAGTGAGGGTTAGGGTTAGGTTTAGGGTTAGAGTTAGGGTGAGGGTGAGGGTTAGGTTTAGTATTAGAGTTAGCCTCAGGGTGAGGGTGAGGGTTAGGGTTAGCGCGAGTTTTATGGGTAGGGTTACGGTTAGGGTGAGGGTTAGGGTTAGTGTTAGGGTTGGGATGAGCGTTAGGCTGAGGGTTAAGGTTAGGGTTAGTGTGAGGGTTAGGGTTAGGGTTAGGGTGAGGGTGAGGGTTAGGTTTAGGTTTAGGATAAGAGTTAGTTTGAGGATTAGGTTTAGGGTTAGTGTTAGGGTTAGGGTCAGGGTAAAGGTTAGGGTGAGGGTTAGGGTGAGGGTGAGGGTAAAGGTTAGGGTGAGCGTTAGGGCGAGGGTGAGGTTGAGGGTTAGTGTGAGGGTTGGGTGAGGATTAGGGTGAGAGTTAGGGTGAGGGTAAGGGTTAGGGTGATGGTATGGTTGAGGGTGTGCGATAGGATTATGTTGTGGGTAAGGGTTAGGGTAAGGGTTAGGGTAAAGGTTAGGGTTAGGATGGGGGTTAATGTTAGGGTTAGGTTGAGGGTTAGGGGTAGGGTGATGATTGTTGTGAGAGTATGGTTTAGGATGAGGGTGAGTGTTCAGGTGAGCTTGAGGGTTAGGATGAGGGTGAGGGTTAGGGTTACATTTAGGGTTAGGGAGAGGGGTAGGGTGAGCATTAGGGTTAGGATTAGGGTTAGAGTGAGGATGAGGGTGAGGGTTAGGTTGTCGGTAAGTGTTATGGTTAGGGTTAGGGTTAGGGCTAGGATGAAGGTGAGGGTTAGTGTGAGGGTGAGGGTTTCGTTTACCTTAGGATTAGGGTTAGGGTGAGGATTAGGTTGAGGGTGAGGGTTAAGCTGAGGTTAGGGTTAGGGTGAGGGTTAGGTTTAGGGTGATGACTGTTGTGAAAGTATGGTTTAGGGTGAGGGTAAGTGTTCAGGTGAGCTTGAGGGTTAGGATGAGGATGAGGGTTAGGGTTACATTTAGGGTTAGGGAGAGGTGTAGGGTGAGCATTATGGTTAGGATTAGGGTTAGAGTGAGGATGAGGATGAGGGTTAGGGTTAGGGTTAGGGTTTGGTTAGGGTGAAGTTTTGTTTTAGGTTTAGGGTTAGGATAAGTTTTATCCTGAGGGTTATGGTTAGGTTAGTGTGAAGGTTAGGTTTAGGGTTTGGGTTAGGTTGTGGGCTAGGGTGAGGGTGAGGGTTAGGGTGAGGGTGTGGGTAAGGGTTTAGTTTAGGTAAGGGTTAAGGTAAGGTTAGGTTGAGGATTTGGGTGAGGTTGAGGGTTAAGTTGAGGGTTAGGGTTAGGTTTAGGGTTAGAGTTAGGGTGAGGGTGAGGGTTAGGTTTAGTATTAGAGTTAGCCTGAGGGTGAGGGTGAGGGTTAGGGATAGGGTTAGTGTGATGGTTAGGGTTAAGGTTAGGGTGAATGTTAGGGTCAGGTTTAGGGATAGGATAAGGTTTAGGTTGAGGGTTAGGTTTAGGGTTAGGGTGAGGGTTAGGTTTAGGGTTAGGGTTAGGTTTAGGGTCAGGGTAAAGGTTAGGGTGAAGGTTAGGGTGAGGGTGAGGGTAAAGTTTAGGGTGAGCATTAGGGCGAGGGTGAGGGTTAGGGTTAGTGTGAGGGTTAGGTTGAGGGTTAGGGTGAGGGTTAGGGTGAGGGTAAAAGGGTTAGGGTGATGGTAAGGTTGAGGGTGAGTGTTAGGATTATGTTGTGGGTAAGGGTTAGGGTGAGTGTTAGGGTACTGGTTAGGGTTAGGGTGGGGGTTAGGGTTAGGGTTAGGTTGAGGGTTAGCGTTAGGGTGATGACTGTTGTGAGAATATGGTTTAGGGTGAGGGTGAGTGTTCCGGTGAGCTTGAGGGTTAGGATGAGGTTGAGGGTTAGGGTTACATTTAGGGTTAGGGAGAGGGGTAGGGTGAATATTAGGGTTAGGATTAGGGTTAGAGTGAGGATGAGGGTGAGGGTTAGGGTGTGGGTAAGTGTTATGGTTAGGGTTAGGGTTAGGGCTAGGGTGAGGGTGAGGGTTAGTGTGAGGGTGAGGGTTTCGTTTATCTTAGGATTAGGGTTAGGGTAAGGATTAGGTTGAGGGTGAGGGTTAAGCTGAGGTTAGGGTTAGGGTGAGGGTTAGGGTTATGGTGGTGTTTAGGGTGAGGGTGACTGTTCGGTGAGGGTGAGGGTGAGGGTGAAGATTCAGGTTAGGTTTAGGTTTAGGTTGAGTGTGATTGTGAGGGTTAGGATTAGGAATAGGGTTAGGGTTAGGGTGAGGGTGAGGGTCAGTGTGAGGGTGATAGTTAGGGATAGGGTTAGGGTTAGGGTTAGGGTGAGGGTAAGGGATAGTGTGAAGGTTATGATTAGGGTTAGGGTTAGGTTGAGGGAAAGGGTTATGTTGAGGGTTAGGGTGAAGTTGAGGGTTAGGGTTCGGCTTAGGGTTAGGGTGAGGGCTAGGGTGAGGGTTTCATTTAGGTCAGGGTTAGGTTTATGGTGAGGATTAGCGTGAGAGTGAGGGTTAAGGTTAGGGTGAGTGTTAGGGTTAGGGTCAGGGTTAGGGTTTGTGTGATGTTTAGGGTGAGGGAGAGGGTTAGGGTGAGGATGAGGATGAGGGTGAGGGTGACGGTTGGGGTGAGGGTGATGGTTAGGGTGTGGTTGAGGAGTAGGGTTAGGGTTAGGGTTAGGGTTATGGTGAGGGTAAGGTATAGGGTGAGGTTTATTGTGAGGATGAATGTTAGGGTTAGTGTTAGGGTTACGGTGAGGTTTAGGGTGAGGGTTAGGGTTTGGTTTAGGGTTAGTTTGAGTGTGAGTTATAGGATGAGTTTTAGTGTTAGGGTGAGGGTTAGGGATATGGTTTGGCTGAGGGTCAGGGTGACTGTAAGTGTGAGGGTTAGGGTGAGGGTTAGGGTTAGGGTGAGGGTGAGGGTGAGGATTAGGGTGAGAGTATGGGTTAGGTTGAGGATTAGTGTGAGGGTGAGGGTTACGGTTAGCCTTAGGGTTAGGGTGAGGGTTAGGGTTAAGGTTAGGGATAGGATGAGGATTAGGGTTAGGGTTAGGTTTAGGGTGAGGGTTAGGCTGAGGGATAGGGTTAGGGATAGAGTGACTGTTATGTTTACTGTGAGGATTAGGGTTAGGGTGAGGTATAGGTTTAGTGTGAGGTTTAGGTTTAGGGTTAGGGTTAGGATGAGTGTTAGGGTTAGGTTGAGGGTGAGGGGGAGGGGGAGGGCTAGGGTTAGGGTTAGTGTGAGGGTTAGTGTTAGGATGAGGGTTAGGTTTAGGGTACAGGTTAGTGTTAAATAAGGGTTAGGGTGAGGGCTAGCGTTAGGGTTAGGGTGAGGGTCAGGGTGAGGATTAGGTTTAGGTTGAGGTTTAGGTTTAGGGTGAGGGTTAGGTTTAGGGTGAGCGTTAGGGTGATGGTGAGGATCAGGGTGAGGGTGAGGGTTAGGTTTAGATTTAGGGTTAGGGTGAGTGTTAGGGTTAGGGTTAGGTTTAGGATGAGAGTTAGGATCAGGTGTCGTGATACGGTTAGAGTGAGGTTTAGGGTTAGTGTGAAGTTTAGGGTTAGGGTTAGTGTGAGGGTAATGTTTAGGGTGAGGGTTAGTTTGAGGGTGAGGGTTAGGGTGAGCGTTAGGGTTAGGTTCAGTGTAAGGGTTAGGGTTAAGGTGATGTTTAGGGTGAGGTTGAGGGTTAGTGTGACGGTGAGGGTGAGGTTGAGGGTGAGGGGTAGGATGAGGGTGAGGGTGAGGTTAGTTTAGGATTAAGGTTAGAGTTAGGATTAGGCTGAGGGTGAGGGGGAAAGTGAGGGTGAGGGTTAGGGTTAGGGCTAGGGTGAGGGTTAGGGTTTTTGTGAGGGTTAGTGTGATGGTGAGGGTCAGCGTGAGGGTGAGGGTTAGAAGGAGGGTGAGGGTATGGTTGAGGGTAAGTTTTAGGATTAGGGTTAGGGTGAGTTTTAGGGTTAGGGTTAGAGTTATTGTTAGGGTTAGGATTAGAATTAGGATGAGGGTGAGGGTTATTGTTAGAGTTAGGGTTAGTGTTAGGGTGAGGGTGGGGTTGATGGTTAGGGTTAGGATTAGGGTTATGGTTAGGTTAAGGCTGAGGAAGTGGAGGTTGAGGGTGAAGTTTAGAGTTAAAGTTAGGATGAGGTTGAGGGCTTGTGTGAGGGTGAGGGTTACGCTGAGGGTGAGGGTGAGGGTTTCGGTTAAGTAAAGTTAAGGGTTAGGGTGAGGATTAGGGTGAGGATGAGGATTAAGCTGAGGTTAGGTGCAGGGTCAGGGTTAGGGTTAGAGTGAGGCTTAGGGTTAGGGTGATGTTTAGGGTGAGGGTGAGGGTGACGGTTAGGGTGAGGGTGAGGGTGAGGGGGAGGGTTAGGGTTAGAGTTAGGTTTAGGGTGAGTGTGAAGTTTAGGATTAGGAATAGGATTAGGATTAGGGTTAAGCTGAGGGTGAGGGTCAGATTGAGGGTGAAGGTTAGGGTCAGAGTTAGGGTTAGGATTAGAGTGAGGGTTACGGTTAGTGTGAGGGTTTTGGTTAGGGTTAGGTTGAGGGTTAGTGTTAGGGTGAGAATAAGGGTTTGGGTGTGGGTTAGGGTGAGTGTGAGTGTATGGATAGGGTTTGTGTTAGGGTTAGGGTGAGGGTTAGGGTTTGGGTGATGTTTAGAGTGAGGGTGAGGGTTAGGGTGAGGATGACGGTTCAGTTGAGGGTGAGAGTTCCTTTGAGAGTGAGGGTTAGGGTGTGGGTGAGGATTAGGGTTAGCGTGAGGTTTAGCATTAGGGGTAGGATTAGGGTTAGGTTGAGGGTTAGGGTTAGCGTTAGGGTTAGGATGAGGGGTAGGGAGAGGGTAGGGTTAGATTTAGGGTAGTTTTAGAGTGAGGGTTAGGTTGAGGCTGAGGGTGAGGGTTAGGGTTAGGTTTAGGATGAGGGTTAGGCTGACGGTTAGGTTTAGGCTTAGGGTTAGGGTAAGGTTTAGGGTGACGGTGAGGGTTAGCTTTAGGATTAGGGTTAGGGTTAGTGTGATCGTTAGGGTTAGGGTTAGGGTGAGGGTTAAGGTGAGGATTAGGGTTAGTGTTGGGGTGAGGGTTAGGGTGAGGGTTAGGTTTAGAGTTACGGTTAGTGTGAGGATAAGGGTTAGGCAGAGGGTAAGGGTGAGGGGGAGGATGATGGTGAGGGTTAGGGTGAGGGTGATGGTTACGGTTAGGTTTAGATTCAGGGTGAGAGTGAGGTTAAGGGTTAGGTTTTGGATTAGGGTTAGGCTTAGGCTGAGGGTGAGGCTGAGGGTCAGGGTGAGGGTTAAGGCTAGGGTGAGTGTTAGGGTTAGGGTTAGGGTTAAGGTTAGGGTGAGGGTTAGGGTTAGGGTTAGGATTAGGATGAGGGTTAAGCTGAGGGTTAGGTTTAGGTTTAGGGTGAGGGTAAGGTTTAGGGTGAGGTTTATGGTGAGGGTGAGGGTTAGGATTAGTCTTAGGTTTAGGTTTAGGGCTGAGTGAGGGTTAGGGTGAGGGAAAGGGTTAGGGTGAGAGTTAGGGTAAGGGTGCGGATAGGGTTATGGTGAGGGTAAGGTTTAGGGCAAGTTTTCGGGTGAGGTTGAGGGTTAATGTTAGCATTAGGGTTACGGTGAGCATGAGGGTTATGGTTAGGTTGAGGGCTAGTGTGAGGTGAGGGTTAGGGTGAGGGTGAGGGTTCTGTTGAGAATTAGAGTTAGGGTGAGGGTTAGGGATAGGGTTAGTGTGAGCGTAAGTGTTAGGGGCAGGGTTATGGTGAGGGTGAAGGTTAGGGTTAGGGTGAGGGTTAAGGTTAGGGTTTTGGTTTGGGGGAAGGCTAGGGTGAGCTGTAGGTTTAGGGTTAGGTTTAGTTTGCAGGTTAGAGTGAGGGTAAGGGTTAGGGTGAGGTTTAGGGTGAGGGTGAGGTTTAGGGTTAGGGTGAGGTTAGGGTGAGGGTTAGGGTTAGGGTTAGGGATAGGGTGATGATAAGGGTTAGTGTGATGGTTAAGGTAAGGTTGAGGATTAGGGTTAGTGTGAGGATAAAGGTTAGGTTGAGGGTTAGGGTGAGAGTGAGGGTTAGGTTTAGGTTGAGGTTATGGGTTAGGGTTATGGTTAGGGTGAGGTTTACAGTGCGCCGTAGGTTTAGGGTTAGGGTTAGTTGGCAGGTTTGGGTGAAGGTAAGGTTTAGGGTGAGGTTTAGCGTGAGGGTAAGAGTTAAGGTTGGAGTGAGGTTAAGGATTAGGGTGAGGGTTAGGGTTAGGGTTAGTGATATGGTGAGGATTAGGGTTAGTGTGAGGGTTAGGGTGAGGTTTAGGATTAGGTTCATTGTGAGGAGAAGTGTTAGGGTGAGGGTTAGGGTGAGGGTGAGGTGTTGGGTTAGCATTAGGGATAGGGTGAGCGTTAGGGTGAGGGTTAGGTTTAGGGTGAGGGTAGGGTTAGGTTAAGGCTGAGGGTTAGTGTTAGGTTGATATTTATGGTGAAGGTGAGTGTTAGGGTGAGGGTGGGGGTGAAGGTTAGGTTAAGGGTTAGGGTTAGGGTGAGGGTGAGGGTGAGGATGAGGGTTAGGTTTAGGATTAGGGTTAGGGTTTTGCTTAGTGTTAACGTTAGTGTGTTGATGTGGGTTCAGGTGATGGTGAGGGTTAGGGTGTGTGCGAGGGTTAGGGTTAGGCTGAGGATTAGGGTTAGGGTTAAGATTATGGTGAGGTTAAGAGTTAGGGTGAGGTTTACGGTGAAGGTGATGGTTAGGGTTAGCATTAGAGTTAGGATGATGGTTAGGGTGAGGGTGAGGTTTAGGGTTAGGGTTAGGGTGAGTTTGAAGGTGAGGGTGAGATTTAGTGTTAGCATTAGTGTTAGGGTTATGGTTAGAGTGAGGTTGAGAGTTTTGGTTAGGGTGAGGGTTAGGGTGAGGGTTAGGGTTATGTTGAGGGTTAGGGTTAGGGTGAAGTTTAGCGTTAGGGTGATGTTTATTGTGAGGGTGACTGTTAGGGTGAGGGTGAGTTTCAGGGTCAGGGTGAGGGTTTGGTTGATCGTGAGGGTTAAGCTGTGGTTGAGAGTTAGGGTTAGAGTGAGGTAGGGTGACGGTGAGTGTTAGGGTACAGGTTAGATTTAGTGTTAGGGTTAATGTGATGTGAGGGTGAGCGTGAGGTTGAAGGTTAGGGTGAGGGTGATTGTGAGGGTTAGGTTTAGGATTAGGGTTAGGGTGAATTTTAGGGTTAGGGTTAGGTTTAGTGTGAGGATAAGGGTTAGGGTGAGACTGAAGGTTAGGTTTAGCGTTACGGTTAAGGTGAGATTTAGGGTGAGGGTTAGGGTCAGGGTTAGGGTTAGGGTTCGGGTGAGGGTTCGGGTGAGGGTGTGTGTTACAGCGTGGGTGAAGTTTAGGGTTAGGGTGATCGTTAAGGTGATGTTGTGTGTTAGGGTGAGAGTGAGTGTTAGGGTTACGGAGAGCGTTAGGGTTAGGGTTAGGGTTAGGCGAAATGTGAGGATTAGGGTTAGAGTTAGGGTTATGGTGAGGGTACGGGTTAGGGTGAGGTTTGTGGTGAGGGTGAGGGTTAGGGTTAGCGTTAGGGTTAGGGTGAGGTTTAGGGTGGGGGTTAGGGTTAGGGTGAGGGTGCCTGTTAGGGTTAAGGTTAGGGTGAGGTTTAAGGTTAGGGTGAGGGCTAGGGATATGGTTAGGGTTTGGGTGAGGGTCAGAGTTAACGGTAGGGTTAGAGTTAGGGAGAGGGTGAGGGTTAGAGTTAGGGTTAGGATTAGGTATACGGTTAGGCTGAGGGTGAGGCTTAGGTTTAACGTGAGGGTTAGGGTTAGGGTTAGGGTTAGGTTTAGGTTGAGGGTTAGGGTTAGGTTTAGGATGAGGGTTTGGCTGAGGGTTAGGTTTAGGGTTAGGGTGAGGGTTAGTGTTAGTGTGATGGTTAAGGTTAGGGTTTTGTTTACGGTGAGAGTGAGGGTTAGGGTTAGGTTTAGGGTGAAGTGAGCGATAGGTTGAGGGTTTGGGTTAGGTTTAGTATTAGGGTGATAGTTAGGTTGAAGGTTAGTGTTGGGTTTAGGGTTTGGGTGAGGGTTAGGGTTAGGGTTAGAGTTCGGATGAGGGTGAGGTTGAGGGTTAGCGTTTGAATTAGGGTTAGGTTTAGGGTTATGCTGAAGGTGAGGTTGAAGGTGAGGGTGAGTTTTAGGGTTTGGGTGAGGGTTAGGGTTATGGTTAGGGTTAATGTGAGGGTGCGGGTTAGGTTTAGGGTTAAGCTTAGGATGAGGTGTAGGCTGAGTGTTAGGTTTAGGCTTAGGGTGAGGGTAAGGGTTAGGGTGATGGTGAGGGATAGGTTTAAGATTCAGGTTAGGGTTTGGGTGATGGTTAGGGTTAGGGTTAGGCTTAGGGTGAAGGTTAAGGTGAGGGGTAGGGTTAGGGTTAGTGTTAGGGTGAGGATTAGGGTTAGGGTGAGGGTAAGGGTGAGGGGTAGGTTTAGGTTTAGGGTTAGTGGGAGGGTAAGGGTTAGGGAGAAGGTTAAGGTGAGGGTGAGGATGAGGGTGAGGGTTAGTGTGAGGGTGAAGATAGGGTTAGGTTTAGAGTTAAGATGAGAGTGAGGGTGAGGATTAGGTTTTGGATTAGGGTTAGGTTTAGGTTTACTCTGAGGGTGAGGTTAAGGGTAAGGGTGAGTTTCAGGGTTAGGTTGAGAGTTAGGGTTAGGGTTAGGGTTAATGTTAGGGTGTGGGATAGGGTTAGGGTTAGGGTTTGGATCAGGATTAGGCTGAGGGTTAGGATTAGTGTTAGGGTGAGGATAAGGGTTAGGGTGAGGGTTATGGTGAGGGTGAGGGTTAGGGTTAGCTTAGGGTTAGGTTGAGGGTTAGGGTGAGTTTTAGGGTGAGGGTTAGGGTGAGGGTAAGTGTTAGGGTTAGGGATAGGGTTGGGTGAGGGAAAGTGTTAGGGTGAGGGTTAGTGTGGGGATGAAATATATGGTTATGGTGAGGGTAAGGGTTAGGGCGAGGTTTAGGGTGAAGTTGAGGGTTAATTTTAGCATTAGGGTTATGGTGAGCATGAGGTTTAGCGTGAGGGTTATGGTTAGAGTTAGGGTTAGGGTGAGGGTTAGGCTGAGGGGTAGGGTTAGGGTTAGGGTTATGGTGAGGCTTACTGTGAAGGGTAGGGTTAGGGTGAGGGTGAGGGTTAGTGTTAGGGTTAAGGTGAGGTTGAGGGTGAGGGTAAGTGTTAGGTTGAGGGTTAGGTTTAGGGTGAGGGTTAGGTTTAGGTTTGAGGTGAGGTTTAGGGTGACGTTGAGAGTTAGGATGAGGTTGAGGGTTAGGATTATGGTTAGGGTGAGGGTTAGGTTTAGGGTGAGGGTTAGGGTGAGGGTTAGGGTTAAGGTTAGGGAGAGGGTTAGGTTTAGGGTGAGGGTTAGGGTTAGTTTGAGGGTTCGGGTGAAGTTGAGTTTGAGGTTGAGGCTTAGGGTGAGGGTGATGGTGACGGTGAGGGTTAGTGTTAGGATTCGGGTTAGGGTTAGGGTGATAGTTAAGGTTAGGTTTAGGGTTAGGGTGAGGTTGATGGTGAGGATGAGGGTTAGGTATAGGATTAGGGTGAGATTTAGGGGAAGGGTTAGGGTTAAGGTGAGGGTTAGATTTAGGGTTAGGGTGAGGGTTAGGGTTAGGGTTAGGTTTAGGGTGAGTTTAAGTGTTAGGGTGAGTGTGAGTGTGAGTGTGAGGGTTAGGTTTAGAATTAGGGTTAGGTTTAGGGTTAGGCTCAGGTTGAAAGTATGAGTGAGGCTCACCCTAGCACTCACGGCTAGGGTTAGGTTGAGGGTTAGGATGCTGGGTAGATTTAGGGTTAGAATTAGGGTGAGGGTTAGGTTTAGTGTGAGGGTTAGGGTTAGGGTTAGGGTTAGGGTTAGGGTTAGGGTTAGGGTGATGGTAAGTGTTAGAGTGTGGGTTAGGGTGAGAGTGAGGGTTAGGCTGATGTTTAAGGTGAAGGTCGAAGTTAGAGAGAGTGAGAGGTTTCGGGTGAGGGTGAGGGTTAGGGTGTTGGTGAGCGTGAGGATTAGGGTGAGGGTAAGGGTTAGGGTGATGTTTAGGGTGAGTGTGAGGTTTAGGGTGAGAGTTAGGGTTCAGGGAAGGGGAATTGTTAGGGTGTAGATGAGGGTTAGGCTAAGGGTGAGGCTTAGGGTGACCGGGATGGTTAAGGTTCAGGGGAGGATTAGGGTTCGGGTTAGTCTTTGGGTTCGGGTTCGGGTTAGGGTTAGGGTGAGTGTTAGGGTGAGCGGTAGGATTAGTGTTAGGATGAGATTTAGACTTAGGGTGAGGGTTACGTTTAGGGATAGGGTTAGGGTTAGAGTGAGGATAAGGTTTAGGGTGAGGGTTAGTGTGAGACTGAGGGTTAGGGCTAGGCTTAGGATTAGGGTGAGGGTTAGGGTTAGGGTTAGGTTTTGGTGAGGGTTAGGGTGAGTGAAAGGGTTAGGGTGAGGGTTAGGTTGAGGTTGAGGGATAAGGTTATGGTGAGGGTAAGGGTTAGGGCGACGGTTAGGGTGAGGTTGAGGGTTAGGGTTAGCATTAGTGTTAGGGTGAGGGTGAGCGTTAGGGTGACGGTGAGGGGTAGGCTGAGGGGTAGGCTTAAGGTTAGGGTTAGGGTGATGGTTACATTTAGGGTTAGGGTGAGGGTGAGTGTTAGGGTAATGGTTAGGGTCAGGGTTAGGGTGAGAGTGAGGGTTAGGGTTAGCATAAGTGTTAGGATCAGATTGAGTGTTAGGGTTTGGGTTAGGTTGAGGTTGAGGGTTAGGGTTAGCATTAGGGTTACGGTTAGGTTTAGGGTGCAGGTTAGGTTTAGGTTTAGAGTGAGTGTGAGGGTCATGGATAGGGTTAGGATTAGGTTTAGGGTTAGGGTGAAGCTGAGGGTGAGGTTGAGGGTGAGGGTGAGCGTGAAGGTGAGGGTTAAGTTTAGCCTTAAGTTTAGGGTGAGGTCTAGGGTGAGGGTGAGGGCTAGGGTGAGGGTTAGTGTGAGGGTTATGGTTAGTGTTAGGTGAGGGTTAGGGTTAGGGTTAATGTAAAGATAAGGGTTAGGTTGAGGATTAGGGTGAGAGTGAGTGTTAGGGTTAGATTAAGGGTTAATGTAAGGGTTAGGGTTAGGAATAGAGTGAGGGTGAGAGTTAAAGTTAGGTTTAGTGTGAGGGTTAGGGTTGGGGTGAGGGTTAGAGTTAGGGTTAGAGGTAGAGTTAGGGTTAGGTTGAGCGGTAGGATGATGGTGAGGGTTAGGGTTAGCGTTAGTTTTAGGGTGAGGTTTAGGGTGAGAGTTGAGTGTTAGGGTTAGGGTTAGGGTGAGAGTGTGGGTTAGGGTTAGTTTGAGGGTGAGGGTCTGTGTTAGGGTTAGGGTTAGGCTTAGATTTAGGATGAGGGTGATGGAGAGGGTTAGAATTAGGATTAGGGTTAGGGTTAGAGTTAGGTGAGAGTGAGGATGAGGGTTAGGGTTTGGGTTAGAATTAGGGTGAGGGTGAGCATGAGGGTTAGGGTTAGGATTAGGGTTAGAATTATGGTTAGGGTTAGGGTGAGAGTGAGGCTTAGGGTTAGGTTTAAGGTTAGGGTTAGTGTGAGGATCAGGGTTAGTGTGAGAATTAGGATGAGGGTGAGAAGGAGGGTGAGGGTTAGGGTGAGCTTTAAGGTTAGGGTTAGGGTGAGGGTTAGGGTGAATTTTAGGGTTACGGTGAGGGTTAGGGTTAGAGTTAGGTTGAGGCTAAGGTTTAGGCTGAGGGTTAGGCTAGGTTTAGTGTGAGGTTTAGGTTTTGGGTGAGGGCTATGGTGAGGGTGAGTGTTAGGGTGAGTGTGAGGGTGAGATTGAGGGTTTTGGTTAGGTAAGGGTTAGGGTTAGGGTTAGGGTGAGGATCAGGTTTAGGTTGAGTGTTAGGTTGAGGGTGAGGGTTAGGATGAGGGTGAGGGTGAGGGTGAGGGAGAGCATGAGGGTTCGGGTGAGCGTGAGAGTTCGGGTGAGGTTGAGGGTTCGGGTGTGGGTCAGGTTAAGTTTAGGGTGAGGGTTAGGGTGAGGGTGAGGTTTAGGATTGGGGTTAGGGTGAGGGTTAGGTTTAGGGTGAGTGTTAGGATGAGGGGTAGGGTTTGGTTTAGGCAGAGTGTTAGGGTTAGGGTGAATATTAGGGTTAGTTTCAGGGTTAGGGTGAAGGTGAGTTTGAGGTTGAGGGTTAGGGTGAGGGTGATGGTGACGGTGAGGGTTAGGGTTAGGATTCGGGTTAGGGTTAGGTTGAGAGTTAGGGTTAGGGTTAGGTTTAGGATGAGGGTGAGGGTGAGGGTGAGGGTTAGGGTTAGGGTTAGGTTTAGGATTAGGGTGAGGGTTAGGTTTAGGGTTATGTTTAGAGTGAGGGTTAGGGTTAGGATTAGGGAGAGGGTGAGGGTTAGGTTGAGGGGTAGGGTTAGGGATAGGGTAAGGGTTAGGGTTAGTGTGAGGGTTAGGTTTAGGATTAGGATTAGGGTGAGGGTGAGGGTGAGGGTTAGGGTTAGGGTTAGGGTAAGGGTTAGGTTTAGGGTGAGGGTTAGTTTTAGGTTTAGGTTTAGGGTGAGGGTGATGCTGAGGGTTAGGTTTAGGGTTAGGATTAGGGTGAGAGTGAGGGTGAGGGTTAGGGTTAGGGTTAGGGTCAGGGTTAGGTTTAGGGTGAGGGTTAGTTTTAGGTTTAGGTTTAGGGTGAGGGTGATGCTGAGGGTTAGGGTTAGGGTTAGTGTGAGGATAAAGTTTAGGGTGAGGATTAGGGTGAGGGTGAGGGTTAGGGTTAGCATAAGTTTTAGGGTGAGGGTTAGGGTTAGTGTTAGGGTTAGGTTAAGGGTTAGGGTTAGGGTAAGGGTTAGTGTTAGGCTTAGGGTTAGGGTCATGGTTAGGGTTAGGGGCAGGGTAAGGCTTAGGGTTAGGTTTAGGGTTAGGGTTAGGGTTAAGTTTAGGGTTAGTATAAGGTTAGGTTAGCGTTAGGGTTAGGGTTAGGGTGATGTTTAGGATGATGTTGAGCGTTAGGGTGTGGGTGAGGTTGAGCGTGAGAGTTTGGTGAGTGGGAGGGTGATGGTGAGGGTTAGGGTTAGGGTTAAGTTTAGGGTGAGAATAAGTGTTATTTTTAGGATTAGGATTAGGGGAAGGGTTAGGCTGAGGGTAGGGTGAGGGTGAGGTTTTCGGTTAGGGAAGGGTTAGGGTTAGGTTTAGGGTGAGGATTAGGGTGAGGGTGAGGGTTAGGGTTAGAGTTAAGGTTAGGGTGAGGGTTAAGCTTAGGGTTAGGATGAGGGTTAGGCTTAGTGTGAGAGTTACAGTTAGGGTTAGGGTTAGTGTGAGGATAAGTGTTATGGTGAGTGTTAGGTTGAGACTGAGGGTTAGGGTTAGAGTTAGGGTTAGGGTGACGTTTAAGTTGGGTGTTAGGGTTCTGGTTATGGTTGGGTGAGGGTTAGTGTGAGCCTAAGGGTTAGTATGAGGTTTAGGTTGAGGGTGACGGATAGGGTTATGGTGAGGGTAAGGGTTAGGGTTAGGGTGAGAGTGAACGTGAGGGTAAGGGAAGGGTTAGGGTCAGGGTTAGGGTTAGGCTGAGGCTTAGGTTGAGAATGAGCATTTGTGTTAGCATCAGTGCTGGGTTGATGGTGAGGGTTAGGGTTAGGCTGAGGGGTAGTTTTTGGTTTGGGTGAGGGTTAGTGTTAGGGTTAGGGTTAGGGTGAGGGTTAGGATGTGGGTGAGGGTTAGGGTGACGGTTAGGGTTAGGTTTAGGATTAGGAATAGGGTTAGTGTTAGGGTGAGTGTTTGGGTTAGGCTTAGGGTTAGGGTTAGGCTTAGCGTTAAGCTGAGGGTGACAGTGAGGGTGAGGGTTAGGGTTAGTGTTTGGGTGAGAGTTAGGGTTACGGTGAGAGTTAGGGTTAGGTTTAGGGTGAGAGTTAGGATGAGGATTAGGATTAGGATTAGTGTTAGGGTTAGGTTTAGGGTGAGGGTTAGGATGAGGGTGATGTTTAGGGTTAGGGTTAGGGTGAGGGTGAGGGTGAGTTTAGTATTAGAGTTAGGGTTAGGGTGAGGGATAGGGTGAGGTTTAGGGTTAGTGTTAATGTTAGGGTTAGGGTTAGGGTGAGGGTTAGTGTTAGGGTGAGGGTTAGGTTTAGGGTTAGGATTAGTATTAGGGTTAGTGTGAGGGTGAGTATGAGGGTTAGGGTTAGGGTTAGGTTTAGGCTAAGGGATAGGCTGAGGGTGAGGGTGAGGATTAGGGTTAGGGTGAGGGTGAGTTTTAGGGTTAGAGTTAGTGTTAAGTTGAGATTTACTGTGAGGGTTACTGTTAGGTTTAGTGTTAGGGTTTGGGTTAGGGTGAGGGTTAGGGTGAGGATTAGGGTTACAGATAGGGTTAGGTTTAGGATTAGGTTTTGGGTGAGGTTGAGTGTGAGGGTTATGGTTAGGGTTATGAATAGGCTTAGGGTTAGGCTCAGGGTGAGGGTGAGTTTTAGGTTTAGGGTGAGGTTTAAGTTTAGCATTAGGGTGAGGGTTAGGATGATGGTTAGGTTTAGGATTAGGATTAGGGTGAGGGCTAGCATGAGGGTGAGGTTTAGGGTTAGGTTTAGGGTGAGGTTTAGGGTTAGGATTATTTTTAGGCATAGGGTGGGTGTTAAGGTTAAGGTTATGATGAAGGTGAGGGTTAGGGTAAGGTTGAGGGTTAGGATTAGGTCCAGGTTTAGGGTGAGGGTTAGGGTGAGGGCTAGGGTGAGGGTGAGCTTTAGGGTTAGGGTGAGGTTTAGAGTTAGGGTGATGGTTAGTGTTAGTCTGAGGATTATTGTTAGGGTTAGGGTTATTGTTAGGGTGAGGGTAAGTGTTAGGGTGAGGGTAAATGTTAGGGTGAGGGTTAGGGTTATGGTGACGGTTATGGTTACAATGAGGGTTAGGTTTAGGTTTAATGTTATTGTTAGGGTTAGGGTTAGGGTTACGGTTACTGTGAGGGTGAGGTTTAGGGTTCGGTTTAGGGTCAGGTTTATATTAATGGTTAGGGTTAGGGTGAGGGTGAGGTTTAGGGTTAGAGTTAGCCTTAGTGTTAGTGTTAGAGTTAGGGTGAGGGTTAGTGTGAGGGTTAGGGTTAGGCTTAAGCTTAGGTTTTGGCTTAGGCTTAGGCCGAGAGTAAAGGTGAGGGTTAGGGTTAGGGTAAGGTTAAGGGTTAGGGTTAGCGTTCGGGTGAGTGTTAGGATGAGGTGTAGGTTTAGGATTAGGGTTGGGGTGAGCGCTAGGGTGATGGTTAATGTGAGGGTTAGGGTTAGGGATAGGGTTACGTTTAGGATTAAGTTTAGATTGTGGGTAAGTGTGAGGGTTAGGGGTAGGCTTAGGGTTAGAGTCAGTGTTAGGGTTAGGGTTTGGTTTAGGGTGAGGTTGAGGGTTAGGGTTAGGGTTAGGGTGAGGGTGAGGGTTAGGATTAGGGTTAGTGTGAAATTTAGGGTTATCGTGAGGGTTATGGTTAGGGTGAGGGTTAGGGTTATGGTTAGGGTTAGGGTGAGGGCTAGGGTGAGAGTGAGGTTTAGGGTTAGGGTTAGGGCAAGGTTTAGGGTGAGGTTGAGTTTTAGGGTTAGTGTGAGTGTGAGTGTCAGGGTTAGGGTGAGGGTTAGTGTTATTGATAGGGTTAGGGTTAGAGTTACTGCGAAGATTATGGTGACTCTGAAGGTTAGGGTTAGGGTGAGTTTTAGGGTTAGGGTTAGGTTTAGGGTGAGGGTGAGTGTGAGGTTTAGGGTTAGTTTTAGGGTTAGGGTGAGGGTTAGGGTGAGGTTTAGGATTAGGGTTAGAGTTAGGGTTTGGGTTAGTGTGAGGGTTAGGATGAGGGTGAGGGTTTAAGGTGAGGTTTAGGCTTAGGGTTAGGATTAGGATAAAGGTTAGTGTTAGGGTGAGTGTTTGGATTAGGTTTAGGTTAAGGTTAGGCTTAGCGTTAAGCTGAGGGTGAGGGTGAGGTTGAGGGTTAGGGTTAGGGTTTGGGTTAGGGTTAGCGTTTGGGTGAGAGTTAGGGTTAGGGTTAGGGTGAGAGTTAGAATGAGGATTAGGGTTAGGATTAGTGTTAAGGTTAGTGTTAGGGTGAGGGTTAGGATGAGGGTGATGTTTAGGGTTAGGGTTAGGATGAGGGTGAGGTTGAGGTTTAGGGTTAGAGTTATGGTTAGTGTAAGGGATAGGGTGAGGTTTAGGTTCAGGGTTAGTGTTAGTGTTAGGGGTAGGGTGAGGGTTAGTGTTAGGGTGAGGGTTAGGTTTAGGGTTAGGATTAGGATTAGGGTTAGTGTGAGGGTGAGTATGAGGGTTAGGGTTAGGGTTAGGTTTAGGCTTAGGGATAGGCTGAGGGTGAGGGTGAGGGTTAGGGTTAGGGTGAGGGTGAGTTTTAGGTTTAGAGTTAGTGTTCAGTTGAGATTTACTGTGAGAGTTAGTGTTAGGTTTAGTGTTAGGGTTAGGGTGAGGGTGAGGGTTTGGGTTAGGGATAGGGTTAGGTTTAGGATTAGGTTTTGGGTGAGGTTGAGTGTGAGGGTTATGGTTAGGGGTATGATTAGGCTTAGGGTTAGGCTGAGCGTGAGGGTGAGATTTAGGTTTAGGGTGAGGTTTAGGTTTAGGGTTAGGGTGAGCGTTAGGATGAGGGTTAGGTTTATTTTTATGGTTAGGGTGTGGGTTATCATGAGGGTGAGGGTTAGGGTTACAGTTAGGGTGAGGTTTAGGGTTAGGATTAGCTTTAGGCATAGGGTGCGGATTACAGTTAAGGTTATGATGAGGGTGAGGGTTAGGGTAAGGTTGCGGGTTATGATTAGGTCTAGGTTTAGGGTGAGGTTTAGGGTTAGGGTGATGGTTAGGGTTAGTGTGAGAATTAGTGTTAGGGTTAGGGTTAGTGTTAATGTGAGGAGAAGTATTTTGGTGAGGGTTAGGTTTATGGTGACGCTTAGGGTTACAATGAGGGTTAGGGTTAGGTTTAGTGTTATTGTTAGAGTTAGGGTTAGGGTTACGGTTACTGTGAGGGTGAGGGTTAGGGTTCGGTTTAGGGTGAGGTTTATATTAAGGGTTAAGGTTAGAATTAGGGTGAGGGTGAGGTTTAGGGTTTGAGTTAGCGTTAGTGTTACTGTTAGTGTTAGGGTGAGGGTTAGTGTGAGGGTTAGTCTGAGGGTTAGGGTTAGGCTTAAGCTTAGGTTTAGGTTTAGGCTTAGGCCGAGATTGAGGGTTAGGGTTAGGGTTAGGGTGAGGGCTAGGGTGAGAGTGAGGTTTAGGGTTAGGTTTAGGGTGAGGTTTAGGGTGAGGGTGAGGTTTAGGGTTAGGGTTAGGGTTAGGGTGAGTTTTAGGGTTATGTTTATGGTTACGGTTAAGGTGAGGGTGAGGGTTAGGATTAGAACTAGGTTTAGGGTGAGGTTTAGTGTGAGGATTAGTGTTAGTGTTAGTGTTAGGGGTAGGGTTAGGCTGAGAGTTAGGGTGAGGGTGAGGGTTAGGGTAAGGTTTAGAATTAGGATTAGGGTTAAGGTGAGGGTGAGTGTGAGGTTAGTGTGAGGATTAGTGTTAGTGTTAGTGTTAGGGGTAGGGTTAGGCTGAGAGTTAGGGTGAGGGTGAGGGTTAGGGTAAGGTTTAGAATTAGGATTAGGGTTAAGGTGAGGGTGAGTGTGAGGTTAGTGTTAGTGTTAGGGTTAGGGTTAGCATTAGGGTTAGGGTGAGGGTGAGGGTTAGCATTAGGGTTAGGTTTAGAGTGAGGGTAAGGTTGAGGCTTATGGTGAGGGTTAGGGATAGGATTAGTGTTAGGTTATGTGCTAGGATGAGCAATAGGGTTAGGGTTAGCTTTAGAGTGAGGGTTAGGGTGAGGGTTAGGTTTATGTTTAGTAATAGGTTTAGGGTTGGTGTTAGGGTTAGGAGTAGGGTTACGGTGACTGTGAGTGTGACAGTTAGGTTTAGGGTTAGTGTTAGGCTTAGGTTTAGGCTGAGGCTAAGGGTGAAGGTGAGGGTTAGATTTAGGGTGAGGGTTTGGTTTAGGGTTAGAGTGAGGGTTAGGGTGAGGGTTAGGTTTAGATTAGGGTTAGGGTATGTCCTAAGGTGAGGATTACGGTTAGTGTTAGGTTTAGGTTGAGGTTTAGCGTTAGGGTTAGGGTCAGGTTTAGGGTTAGGGTGAGGGTGAAGTTTAAGTTTAGGTTTAGGGTCATGGTTATTCTTAGGGTTAGGGTTAAGGTTATGATGAGGGTGAGGGTTAGGGTAAGGTAGGGGGTTAAGATTAGGTCTAGGTTTAGGGTGAGGGTTAGGGTTAGGGTGAGGACTAGGGTGACGGTGAGGTTTAGGGTTAGGGTGAGTTTTAGGGTTAGGGTGATGGTTAGTGTTAGTGTGAGGATTAGTGTTAGGTTTGGGGTTAGTGTTAAGGTGAGGGTAAGTGTTAGGGTGAGGGTGAGGGTTATGGTGACGGTTATCTTTACAATGAGGGTTAGGTTTAGGTTTAGTGTTATTGTTAGGGTTAGAGTTAGGGTTACCATTACTATGAGGGTTCGGGTTAGGGTTCGGTTTAGGGTGAGGTTTATATTAAGGGTTAGGGTTAGAGTTAGGGTTAGGGTGAGGGTGAGGTTTAGGGTTAGAGTTAGCGTTAGTGTTACTGTTAGGGTTAGGGTGAGGGTTAGTGTGAGGGTTAGGGTTAGGCTTAAGCTTAGGGTTAAGCTTAGGCTTAGGCCGAGAGTGAGGGTGATTGTTAGGGTTAGGGTTAGGGTAAGGGTTAGGGTTAGGGTTAGGGTGAGTGTTAGGATGAGGTGAAGTGTTAGGATTAGGGTTAGGGTGAGCACTAGGGTGATGGTTAATGTGAGGGTTAGGCTTAGTTATAGGGTTAGGTTTAGGATTAAGTTTAGATTGAGGGTGAGTGTGAGGGTTAGGGTTAGTGTTAAGCTTAGGGTTAGAGTCAGTGTTAGAGTTAGGGTTTGGTTTAGGGTGAGGGTGAGGTTTAGGTTAGGGTTAGGGTGAGGGTGAGCGTGAGCGTTAGGGTTAGGTTTAGTGTGAAAGTTAGGGTTATGGTCAGGGTTATGGTTAGGGTGAGGGTTAGGGTTAGGTTTGGGTTAGGGTGAGGGCTAGGGTGAGAGTGAGGTTTAGGATTAGGGTTAGGGTGAGGTTTAGGTTGAGGGTGAGGTTTAGGGTTAGTGTTAGCGTGAGGTTTAGGGTTATGGTTAGGGTTACGGTTAAGGCGAGGGTGAGGGTTAGGGTTAGAATTAGGTTTAGGGTGAGGGTTAGGTTGAGGGTTTGTGTTAGTGTCAATGATAGGGGTTGGGTTAGGATGAAGGTTAGGGTGCGGGTGAGGATTATGGTAAGGGTTAGGATTAGGATTAGGTTTAAGGTGAGGGTGAGTGTGAGCATTAGGGTTAGGGTTAGGGTTTGCATATGGGTTAGGGTGAGGGTGAGGTTTAGCTTTAGGTTTAGGTTTAGAGTGAGGGTCAGGGTGAGGGTTATGGTGAGGGTTAGGGATAGGATTAGCGTTAGGGTATGTTCTAGGATGAGCAATAGGCTTAGGGTTAGGATTAGAGTGAAGGTTAGGGTGAGGGTTAGGTTTAGGGTTAGTGCTAGGCTTAGGGTTAGGCTGAGTTTGAGTGTGAGGGTTAGAGTTAGGTTTTGGGTTAGGGTTAGGCTTAGTGTTAGGCAGAGGGTGAGGGTGAGGGTGAGGGTTAGGTTTAGGGTGAGGGTGAGGTTTAGGGTTAGGGTTAGTGTTAGGGTGCGGGTTAGTGTGAGGGTTAGGGTTAGGGTTACTGTTACGGTTACGGTGAGTGTGAGGGTGAGTGTGAGGGTTAGGGTTCGCCTTAGAGTTAGGCTTATGCTTAGGCCGAGCTTGAGGGTGAAGGTGAGGGTTAGGGTTAGGGTGATTGTTAGGGTTTTAGGGTTAGGGTGAGTGTTAGGGTTAGGCTTAGGGTGAGGTTTAGGTTTAAGATTAGGGCTTGGGTTAGTGCTAGGGTGAGGGTGTGTTAGGGTTAGAGTTAGGGTGAGGTTTAGTGTTAGGGTTAGGTTCACGGTTAGGGTGAGTGTTACGTTGAGGGTGAGGGTTAGGATTAGGGTGAGGTTTAGAGTTAGGGTGAGGTTTAGGTTATGGTTAGGGTAAGGGTTAGGGTGAGGGTTTGTGTTAGGGTTAGGGTTACGGTGAGGGTGAGTGTTAGGGTTAACGTGAGGGTTCGTGTTATTGTTAGGGTTAGGGTTAGAGTTACAGTGAAGGTGAGGGTGAGTGTGAGGGTTAGGGTTAGGGTGAGTTTTAGGGTTAGGGTTAGGTTTAGGTTGAGGGTGAGGGTGAGGGTGAGGTTTAGGGTTAGATGTAGGGTTAGGGATAGTGTTAAGGTGAGGTTTAGGGTTAGGGTAAGTGTTAGGGTTAGGGTGATGTTTAGAATGAAGGTTAGGGTTAGGGTTAGGGTTAGGGTTAGGATTAGGATCAGGGTTAGTGTTAGGGTGAGTGTTTGGGTTAGGCTTAGGGTTAGGGTTAGGCTTAACATTAAGCTGTAGGTGAGGGTGAGGGTGAGGGTTAGGGTTAGGGTTTGGGTTAGGGTTAGCGTTTGTGTGAGAGTTAGGGTTACGGTTAGGGTGAGAGTTAGGATGAGGAATAGGTTTAGGATTAGTTTTAGGGTTAGGGTGAGGGTTAGGATGAGGGTGATGTTTAGGTTTAGGTTTAGGGTGAGGGTGAGGGTGAGGTTTAGGGTTAGAGTTAGGGTTAGGGTGAGGGATAGGGTGAAGTTTAGGGTTAGGGTTAGTGTTAGAGTTAGGGTGAGGGTTAGTGTTAGGGTGAGGGTTAGATTTAGGTTAGGATTAGGATTAGGGTTAGTGTGAGGGTAAGTATGAGGGTTAGGGTTAGGGTTAGGTTTAGGCTTAGGGATAGGCTGAGGGTGAGTGTGAGGGTGAGGGTTAGGATTAGAGTTAGTGTTAAGTTGAGGTTTAGTGTGAGGGTTAGTGTTAGGGTTAGTGTTAGGGTTAGGGTTAGTGTGAGGGTTAGGGTGAGTGTTAGGGTTAGGGATAGGGTTACGTTTAGGATTAGGTTTTGGGTGAGGTTGAGTGTGAGGGTTATGGTTAGGGTTAGGATTAGGCTTACGGTTGGGCGTAGGGTGAGGGTGAGGTTTAGGGTTAGGGTGAGGTTTAACATGAGGGTTAGGCTTAGGATTAGGATTAGGGTGAGGGCTAACATGAGGGTTCAGGTTAGGGTTGGGATTAGGGTGAGGATTAGGGTTAGGATTAGGTTTAGGCATAGGGTGGGGCTTAGGGTTAAGGTTATGATGAAGTTGAGGGTTAGGGTAAGGTTGAGGGTTAGGATTAGGTCTAGGTTTAGGGTGAGGGTTAGGGTTAGGGTGAGGGCTAGGTTGACGGTGAGGTTTAGGGTTAGGGTGAGGTTTATTGTTAGGGTGATTGTTAGATGTTAGTGTCAGGATTAGTGTTAGGGTTAGGGTTAGTGTTAGGGTGAGGGTAATTGTTAGGGTGAGGGTTAGGGTTATGGTGACAGTTATGGTTACAATGAGGGATAGGGCTAGGTTTAGCGTTATTGTTAGGGTTAGGGTTAGGGTTACGGTTACTGTTAGGGTGAGGGTTAGGTTTCGGTTTAGGGTGAGGTTTATATTAGGGGTTAGGGTTAGATTTAGGGTTAGGGTGTGGGTGTGGTTTAGGGTTAGAGTTAGCGTTAGTGTTAGTGTTAGGGTTAGGGTGAGGGTTAGTGTGAGGGTTAGGGTTAGGCTTGAGCTTAGGGTTAGGCTTAGGCTTAGGCCGAGAGTGAGGGTAATGGTTAGGGTTAGGGTGAGGGTGAGGTTTCGGGTTCGGGTTAGGGTTAGTGTAAGTGTTAGGATGAGGTGTAGGGTTAGGATTAAGGTTAGGGTGAGCGCTAGAGTGATGGATAATGTGAGGGTTAGGGTTAGGGTTAGGGTTATATTTAGGATTAGCTTTAGATTGAGGGAGAGTGTGAGTGTTAAAGTTAGGGTTTGTTTTAGGGTGAGGGTGAGGGTAAGGGTTAGGGTTAGTGTGAAAGTTAGGGTTATGGTGAGGGTTAGGGGTAGGGTGAGCGTTAGGGTTAGGGTTAGGCTTAGGGTGAGTGCTAGGGTGAGATTGAGGTTTAGGGTTAGGTTTAGGGTGAGTTTTAGGGTGAGGGTGAGGTTGAGGGTTAGGGTTGGGGTGAATTTTAGGGTTATGGTTATGGTTAGGGTTAAGGCGAGGGTGAGTGTTACAGTAAGGGTGAGGGTTAGGATGAGGGTTAGGATTAGGGCGAGGGTTAGGATGAGGGTGAAAGTAAGAGTAAAGGTGAGGGTTAGGCTGAGGGTTAGGGTTATGGTAAGGGTGACGGTGAGGGTTAGGGTTAGGGTGAGTGTGAGGGTTAGATTGAGGGTTATTGTTAGGGTTTGTATGAGGTTTAGGGTGAGGATGATGGTTAGGGTTAGGGTGAGGGATAGGGTGAAGTTGAGGGTTAGGGTTAGGGTTTGGGTGAGGTTTAGGTTTAAGGTGATGGTTAGCGGTAGTGTGAGGGATAGTGTTAGGGTTAGTGTTAGTTTTAGGGTTATCGTAAGTGTTAGGGTAAGGTATAGTTTTAGGGTGAGGTTTAGGATTAGGGTTAGGGTTTGGGTTATGGTGAGGGTGAGGTTTAGGGTTAGAGTTAAGTTTAGGGTGAGGGCTAGGGTTAGGGTTAGGGTTAGTTTACCGTTAGGTTAGGGATAAGGTGAGGTTAATTGTGGGGGTGAGAGTTAGCGTTAGGGTTAGGATTAGGATTAGGGTTAAGGTGAGGGTGAGTGTGAGTGTTAGGGTTAGGGTTAGGATTAGGATTAGAGTTAGGGTGAGGGTGAATGTTATGGTTAGGGTGAGTGTTGGGGTTAGGTTTAGTGTGAGGGTTAGGGTGAGTTTTAATCTTAGACTTAGGATTTGTGTGTGGGCTAGGGTGAGGGTGAGGGTTAGGGTTAGGGTTGGGGTGAGAGTTAGGGTGAGGGTTAGTTTCGTGTTAGGTTTAGGGTTGGGATTAGGGTTAGGCGAAATGTTAGGCTGAGGGTGAGGTTGAGGGTGAGGGTTATGGTGAGGGTGAGGGTTAGGTTTAGGGTTAGGGTGAAATTTAGTGTTAGGGTTAGGGTTAGTGTTAATCTTAGGGTTAAGTTGAGAGTTACGGGGAGGTTTAGGGTTAGGGTGAGACAGGTTTAGCATTAGGGTTAGGGTGAGGTTGAGGTTTAGTGATAAATTAGGGTTAGGGTGAAGCTGAGGGTGAGGGTTGATGTTAGGGTTAAGGTTAGGGTTATGGTTAGGGTGAGGGTTAGGGTGAGGGTGAGGATTAGGGTTAGGGTTAGGATTAGGATTAGTGTTAGGGTTAGTGTGAGAGTTAGGGTTAGGGTTAGCCTTACGTTTAGGCTGAATGTGAGGGTGAGGGTTAGGGTTAGGTTTAGGTTGAGGGTTAGGTTTAGGGTTAGGGTGAGATTTAGTGTTAGGGTTAGGGTTAGAATTAGGGTTAGGGTGAGGGTGAAGTTTAAAGGTAGAGTAAGGGATAGGGTGAGGGTTAGGGTGAAGTTTAGGGTTAGGGTGAGGTTTAGGGTTTGGGTGACGGTAAGGGTAAACATGAGGGTTAGGCTGAGGGTGAGAGTTACTGTAAGGGTGAGGGTTAGGTTTAGGATGAGGTTTAGGATGAGGATGAGTGTAAGGGTTAGGGTGAGTGCTAGGGTGAGGGTGAGGGTTAGGGTTAGGGTTAGGGTGAGGGTAAGTGTTAGGTTGAGGGTTGCGGTAAGGTTGAGTGTTATGGTTTGGGTGAGGGATAGGATTAGGGTTAGGGTTATTGTTATGTTTAGTGTTGGTTTTCGTTACGGTGAGGGTGAGTGTGAAGGTTAGGGTTAGGCTTAGGTTTAGGCTTAGGGTTAGGGTGAGGTTTAGGGTTACAGTTATGGGGAGGGTTAGGATGAAGGTTAGGGTTAGGATTAGGGTTAGAGTGAGGGCTAGAGTGAGGGTGAGGTTTAGGGTTAGGGTTATGGTGAGGTGTAGGGTTAGGTTTAGAGTTAGGGTTAGGGTGAGGTTGAGATTTTGGGGTTAGAGTTATGGTTAGGTTGAGACTGAGGGTGAGGGTTAGGGTTAGGGTTAGTGTTAGGGTGAGGATTAGGTTGAGGGTTAGTGTGAGGGTGAAGGTTAGGGTTAGGTTTAGGATTAGGATTAGGGTTAGTGTCAGGGTTAGGGTTAGGATTAGGTTTAGGGTGAGTTTGAGTGTTACGATTATGGTTAGGTTTAGGGTTAGGGTTAGGTTTAGGGTTAGGATTAGTGTTATTGTTAGGGTTAAGTTTAGGGTTAGGCTGACCGTTAGGCTGAGTGTGAGGTTTAGGGTGAGGATGAGCGTTAGGGTTAGGGTGAGGGCTAGGTTGAGGGTGAGGGTTAGGGTTAGTGTTAGGATGAGTTTTAGGATTAGGGTGATGGTTAGGGTTAGTGTGAGGGTTAGTGTTAGGGTTAGGGTTAGTGTTAGGTTGAGGGTTAGGGTTAGGGTGAGTGTTATGGTTATGGTTAGTGTGAGTGTTAGGATTAAGGTTAGGGTTATTGTTAGTGTTAGGGTTAGGGTTATGTTTAAGGTGATGGTAAGGGTGTGAGTTAGGTTTGGGGATAGGATGAGGTTTAGGTTTAAGCGTAGAGTTAGAATTAGGGTTAGGGTGAGGGTGAAGTTTAGGGTTAGAGTTAGGTTTAGTGTTAGGGTTAGGGTTAGGGTTAGGGTTAGGCTTAGACTTAAGCTTAGGCTTAGGCCAGCATGAGGGTGAGGGTTAGAGTTAGGGTTAGGATGAGGGTTAGGGTTAGGGTTAGGATAAGGTTTACGTTTAGGATTAGGGTTGGGGTGAGGGCTAGGGTGAGGCTTAGCGTGAGGGTTAGGGTTAGGGATAGGGTTAGTTTTAGGATTAGGTTTAGGTTGAGGGTGAGTGTGAGCGTTAGGGTTAGGGTTAGGCTTAGGCTTAGGGTTAGGGCTTGGGTTAGGGTGAGGGTGCGGCTGAGGGTTATGGTTAGGTTTAGGGTTAGGTTTAGGGTTAGGGTTTGTGTTAGGTTGAGGGTTACAATGAGGATTAGGGTTATGCCTAGGGTTAGGCTTAGGGTTAGGCTGAGGGTGGGGGTGGGGGTTAGGATTAGGGTTAGGGTTCGGGTTAAAATTAGTGTTATTGTCAGTGTTATGGTTTTGGTTAAGTTTGCGGTGAGGGTGAGGCTGAGGGTGAGGGTTATGGTTAAGTTTAGGCTTAGGCTTAGGGTTAGGCTGAGGGTGAGGTTGGGGGTGAGGAATAGGTTTTGGGTGATGGTTAGGTTTCGGTTTAGGGTGAGGGTTAGGATGAGGGTAAGGGTTAGGATTAGGTTTAGGGTGAGGGCTAGGGTGAGGTTGAGTGTTAGGGTTAGGGTTAGGCTTAGGCTTAGGTTTAGGCTGAGGGTGAGGGTGCAGGTGGGGTTTAGGGTTAGGTTGATGGATAGGGTTAGGGTTAGAGTGAGTGTTAGAATGAGGGTTAGGGTTAGGGTGACTGTTAGGGTGAGCGTGATGGTCAGAGTAAAGATGAGTGTTAGGCTGAGGGTGAATGTTCCCCTAAGGGTGAGGGTTAGGATTAGGGTGATTGTTAGGGTAAGGATTAGGGTGAGGGTGAGGGATAGATTGAGGATTAGGGTTATGGTTAGTGTGAGGTTTAGGGTGAGGATGAGGGTTAGTGTTAGGGTGAGGGTTAGGGTTAGAATTAAGGTTAGGGTGGGGGCTAGGGTGACGCTGAGGGTTAGGGTTAGGTTGAGGTTTAGGGTTAGGGTGACAGTTAGGGTTACTGTGAGGGTTAGTGTGAGAGTTAGGGTTAGTGTTAGGGTGAAGGTAAGTGTTAGGGTGAGGGTTAAGGTTAGGTTAAGGCTTAGGTTTAGGGTGAGGGTTAGGGTTAGGTTTTGGGTTAGGGTGTGGGTGAGGCTGAGGATTAGGGTTAGGTTTAGGGTTAGGGTTAGGGTTGGGTTTAGGGTTAAGGTTAGGATTATGCTGAGGGTTAGGGTTAGGGTTAGGCTTAGGCGAAGGGTTAGGCTGAGGGTGAGGGTGAGGTTGGGGGTGTGGATTAGGTTTAGGGTTACGGTTAGGTTTAGGTTTATTGTTAGTGTTATGGTTCGGGTTAAGTTTGCGGTTAGGGTGAGGCTGAGGGTGAGGGTTATGGTTATGGTTAGGGTCAGGGTTAGGGTTAGGGTTAGGGTTAGTGTTATTGTTAGGGTTAGGGTTAGAGTTACGGTGAGGTTGAGGGTGAGAGTGAGGGTTTTGTTTAGGGTGAGGGTGAAGTTTAGGGTTAGAGTTAGGGTGAGGGGGAGGGTTAGGGTGAGGGTTAGGGTTAGGTTTAGTGTTAGGGTTAGGGGGAGGGGGAGGGTTAGGTTGATGTTTAGGGATAGGGTTAGGTTTAGGATTAGGGTTAGGGTGAGGGTGAGTATGAGGGTTAGTGTGAGGGTTATGCTTAGGCTTAGGGTTAGGCTGGGGGTGAGGTTGGGTGTGAGGATTAGGGTTAGGGTGATGGTTCAGGTTTGGGTTAGTGTTATTGTTAGGGTTAGGGTTACAGTTACGGTGAGGGTGTGGGTGCGGGTGAGGATTAGGGTTACGGTTTGGGTGAGGGTTAGGATGAGGATTAGGGTTAGGATTAGGGTTAGGGTGAGTGCTAGGGTTTGGTTGAGGGTTAGGGTTAGTGTTAGGGTGAAGTTTAGGGTTAGGATTAGGGTTAGGGTGAAGGTGACTGTTAGGATTAGGGTTGGGTTTAGGGTTAGGTTTAGGTTTAGGGTTAGGATTAGTGTTATTGTTAGGGTTAGGGTTAGAGTTATGGTGATGATGACGGTACGGGTGAGGGATTGGTTTAGGGTTATGGTGGGGTTTAAGGTTAGGGTTAGGGTTAGCGTTAAGGTGAGGGTGAAGTTTAGGGTTAGATAGAGTTTTAGTGGGAGGGTTAGGGTGAGGGTTAAGTTTAGGGTTAGTGTTAGGGTTAGTGTGAGGGTGAGAGTTAGGTTGAGGTTTAGGGTTGGGATTAAGTTTAGTGTGAGGGTTAGTGTTAAGGTTAAGGTTAGTGTTAGGTTGAGGGTATTTGTTAGAGTGAGGGTTTGGTTTAGGGTGAGGGTTATGGTTCGGGTGAGGGTTCGGGTTAGGGTTAGGGTTATTGTTAGGGTTAGGGTTAGATTTACAGTTACGGTGATGGTGAGAGTGAGTGTTATATTTTGGGTTAGGATGAGGTTTAGGTTTAGGGTTAGGGTTAGGGTTAGGGTTAGAGTGAGTGTGAGGTTTAGGGTTAGAGTTAGCCTTAGTGTTACAGTTAGGGTTACGGTGAGGGTTAGGGTTAGGATTAGGTTTAGGCTTAGGCTTAGGCCGAGCATGAAGTTGAGGGTTAAGGTTAGGGTTAGGGTGAGGGTTAGGGTTAGGGTTAGGGTGAGGGTGAGGGAGAGGTTTAGGGTTAGAGTTAGGGTTAGGGGGAGGTTTAGGATGAGGGTTAGGGTTAGGATTAGGGTTAGGGTAAGGGCTAGGGTGAGGGTGAGATTTAGGGTTAGGGTTAGGTTGAGGTTTAGGTTAGGGTTAGGGTTAGGGTTAGCCTGAGGCTGCGTGTGATGATTAGGGTTAGGGTGAGTGTTAGGGTTAGAGTTAGTTTGAGGGTTTAGCTGAGGGTGAGGGTTAGGGTTAGGGTTAGGATAAGGATTAGGGTTAGGGTATCAGTGAGTGTGAGGGTTAGGGATAGTATTAGGTTGAGGGTTAGGTTTAGGGTGAGGGTTATGTTTAGGGCTAGGATTACGGTTATGATGAGGGTGAGTGTGAGGTTTAGGGTTAGGGTGAGGTTTAGTGTTAGGGTTAGGGTTAGAGTGAGGCTTAGGATGAGGGTGAGGTTTTTGGGTAGAGTTAGGGTTAGGGAGGGGGGTTAAGGTGAGGGTTATGGTTAGCGTGCGGGTTAGGGTGGGGGTGACGGTAAGGCTAAAAATGGGGGTTATGCTGAGTGTGAGGGTTATGGTAAGGGTGAGGGTTAAGTTTAGGGTGAGTGTTAGGGTTAGGGTTCAGGTGAAGGTGAGGGTTAGATTGAGGATTAGTGTTATGGTTAGTGTGAGGTTTAGGGTGAGGATGAGAGTTAGGGTTAGGGTGAGGGCTAGGGTGAGGGTGAGGGTTAGGGTTAGTGTTATGGTGAGGTTTAGGGTTAGGGTGATGGTTAGGGTTAGTGTGAGGGTTAGGGTTAGGGTTAGCGTTAGTGTTAGGTTGAGGGTTAGGTTTAGGGTGAGGGTTATGGTTATGGTTATGGTTAGGGTGAGGGTTAGGGTTAGGGTTAGGGTTATTTTTAGTGTTAGGGTTAGGGTTATGTTTACCGTGAGGGTAAGGGTGTGGGTTAGGGTTGGGGTTAGAATGAGGTTAGGTTTAGGATTAGGTTTAGAGTTACTGTTAGGGTGAGGGTGAGGTTTAGGGTTAGAGTTAAGGTTAGTGTTAGGGTTAGGGTTAGGGTGAGGGTTAGTTTTAGGATTAGTGTGAGGGTTAGGGTTAAGTTTCGGCTTCAGCTTAGGCTTAAGCTTAGGCTTAGGCTTAGCATGAGTGTGAGAGTTAGGGTTAGGGTTAGGGTGATGGTTAGGTTTAGGGTTAGGATGAGGTTTTGGTTTAGACTTACGGTTAGGGTGAGGGCTAGGGTGAGGGTTAGTGTGAGGGTTAGGGTTAGTGATAGGTTTAGGTTTCAGATTAGGGTTAGGGTGAGGTTTAGTGTGAACGTTAGGGTTAGGGTAGGTTTAGGTTTAGGGTAAGGGTGAGGGTGAGGCTGAGGACTAGGGTTAGGTTTAGGGTTAGGTTTAGGGCTAGGGTTACGGTGAGGGTTAGGTTTAGGCCTAGGGTTATGCTTAGGTTTAGGCTGCGGGTGAGGGTGGGTGTGAGGATTAGGGTTAGAGTTAGGGTTTAAATTAGGGTTATTGTTAGTGTTATGGTTTGCTATAAATTTGCAGTGAGGGTGAGGTTGAGGGTGAGGGTTATGGCTAGGGTTAGGCTTAGGCTTAGGATTAGGCTGAGGGTGATCTTGGGTGTGAGGAATAGGTTTTGGGTGATGGTTAGGATTATGGTTATGGTGAGGTTTATGATGAGCATTAGGGTTAGAATTAGGTTTAGGGTGAGGGCTAGGGTGAGTGTGAATGTTAGGGTTAGGGTTAGGCTTAGGCTTAGGTTTAGGCTGAGGGTGAAGGTGAGGGTGAGGTTTAGGGTTAGGGTGATGGATAGTGTTAGGGTTAGGG
Organism: Dipodomys merriami; assembly: GCF_024711535.1. Taxonomy (NCBI): domain Eukaryota; kingdom Metazoa; phylum Chordata; class Mammalia; order Rodentia; family Heteromyidae; genus Dipodomys; species Dipodomys merriami. The sequence goes on from NW_027206479.1 coordinate 5,116,229, forward strand.
TGAGTGTTTGGATGACGGTTAGGGTTATGGTGAGTGTTAGAGTGAGGGTGAGGGATAGATTGAGGATTAGGGTTAGGGTTAGTGTGAGGATTAGTGTGAAGATGAGGGTTAGGGTTAGGGTGAGTGTTAGGGTTAGAATTAAGTTTAGGGTGGGGGCTAGGGTGAGGCTGAGGGTTAGGGTTAGGATGAGGGTGAGGTTTAGGGTTAGGATGAGAGTTAGGGTTACTGTGAGGGTTAGTGTTAGAGTTAGGGTTAGTGATAGGATGAGGGTAAGTTTTAGGGTGAGGTTTAGGGTTAGTTTTAGGGTTATTGTGAGGTTTAGGGTTAGGGGTACGGTGAGGGTGAGGATGAGGGTAAGAGTTAGGGGATGTATAGGGTTAGGTTTAGGGTTAGAGTTAGGGTTAGGGTGAGTGTTAGGTTTAGGGTTAGAGTTAAGGTTCAGGTGAGGGTTAGGATGAGGTTTAGGGTTAGTGTTAGTTTTAGGTTTAGGGTTAGGGTGAGGTTAAGTGTTAGGGTTATGGTTAAAATTAGGGTTAGGGAGAGGGTGAGTGTGTGGGTTAGGGTTAGGTTTAGTTTAGGCTTAGGGTTAGGCTGAGGGTTAGGTTGAGGGGGAGGTTTAGGGTTCGGGTCCGGGTTAGGGTTAGGGTTAGTGTGAGGGTTAGGATGAAGGTTAGGTTTAGGATTAGGGTTAGGGTGAGGGCTACGGTGAAGGTGAGGTTTAGGGTTAGGGTTAGGGTGAGGTTTAGTGTTTGGGTTAGGGTCAGTGTGAGTTTGAGGTTTACGGTTAGAGATAGGGTTAGGGTGAGTGTTAGGGTGAGGATTTGGCTTAGTGTTAGTCTTATAGTTAGCGTTAGGGTGAGGGTTATGGTGAGGGTGTGTGTTAGGGTTAGGGTTAGGATTAGGATTAGGGTTAGGGAGAGGGGGAGTGTGAGGGTTAGAGTTAGCCTTATGTTTAGGCTGAGGGTGAGGGTGAGGGTGAGTGTTCGTGTTAGTTTGAGGGTTAGGTTTAGGGTGTGGTTTAGTGTTATGGTTAGTCTTAGAGATAGGGTTTGCTGAGTTTTAGGTTGAGTGTTAGGGTTAGGGTGAGGTTTAGGGTGGGGGTGAAGGTAAGGGTAAACGTGAGGTTAGGCTAAGGGTGAGGGTTAGGGTTAGGTTTATGGTTAGGGTGAGATTTAGGGTTCGGGTTAAGTTAGGGTTAGGGTGAGGGTTAGGGTAAGGGTTAGGGTGAGGGTGGGAGTTAGGGTTAGGTTGAGGGTTAGGGTTAAGATTAGGGTTAGGGTAAGGGTGAGGGTTAGGGTTAGTGTTAGGGTGAGGGTTAGAATGAGGGTTAGGGTTAGTATTAGGGTTAGGGTGAGGGCTAGGGTGAGGGTGAGAGTTAGGGTTAGTGTTAGGTTGAGGTTTAGGATTAGGGTGATGGTTAGGGTTAGTGTGAGGGTTAGTGTTAGGGTTAGGGATAGTGTTAGGTTGAGGGTTAGGGTTAGGGTGAGTGTTATGTTTATGGTTAGGGTAAGTGTTAGGGTTAGGGTTAGGGTTATTGTTAATATTAGGGTTAGGGTTATGTTTAAGGTGAGGGTAAGGGTGTGGTTTAGGGTTGGCGATAGGATGAGGTTTAGGTTTAAGATTAGGGTTAGAGTTAGGGTTAGGGCGAAGGTGAGGGTGAGGTTTAGGGTTAGAGTTAGCTTTAGTGTTAGGGTTAAGGTTAGGGTGAGGGTTAGGGTTAGGGTTAGGCTTAGGCTTAAGCTTAGGCTTAGGCCGAGCATGAGGGTGAGGTTTAGAGTTAGGGTTAGGGTGAGGGTTAGGGTTATGGTTAGGATGAGGTTTAGGTTTAGGATTAGGGTTAGGGTGAGGACTAGGGTGAGGCTTACGGTGAGGTTAAGGTTAGGGATAGGGTTAGGTTTAGGATTAAGTTTAGGGTGAGGGTGAGTGTGAGCGTTAGGGTTAGGGTTAGGGTTAGGCTTAGGGTTAGCTTGAGGGATAGGGTTAGGATTTCGGTTAGGGTGAGGGTGCGGCTGAGGATTAGGGTTAGGTTTAGGTTTAGGTTTAGAGTTAGGGTTAAGGTTAGATTTAGGGTTACAGTAAGGATTAGGCTTAGGCTGAGGGTGAGGGTGGGGTGAGGATTAGGGTTAGTGTTAGTGTTAACATTAGGGTTATTGTCAGTGTTATGGTTTGGGTTAAGTTTGCGGTGAGGGTGAGGCTGAGGGTGAGGGTTAGGGTTAGGCTTAGGCTTAGGCTTAGGCTTAGGCTGAGGATTAGGCTGAGGGTGAGGTTGGGGGTGTGGAATAGGTTTTGTGTGATTGCTAGGATTCGGGTTAGGATGAGGGTTAGGATGAGGATTAGGGTTAGGATTAGGTTTAGGGTGAGGGCTAGTGTGAGGATGAGTGATAGGGTTAGGGTTAAGCTTAGACTTAGGTTTAGGTTGAGGGTAAGGGTGAGGCTGAGGTTTAGGGTTAGGGTGATGGATAGGGATAGGGTTAGGGTGAGTGTGCGAATGAGGGTTAGGTTTAGGGTGACTGTTAGGGGGGCGTGACAATAAGAGTTAAGGAGAGGGTTAGGCTGACGGTGAATGTTCCCCTAAGGGTGAGGGTTAGGATTAGGGTGATTGTTAGGGTAAGGGTTAGGGTGAGGTTTAGTGTGAGGGTGAGGGATAGATTGAGGATTAGGGTTAGGCTTAGTGTGAGGTTTAGGGTGAGGATGAGGGTTAAGGTTAGGGTGAGGGTTGGGGTTAGAACTAAGTTTAGGGTGGGGGCTAGGGTGAGGCTGAGGGTTAGGTTTAGGGTTAGGGTGAGGTTTAGGGATAGGGTGAGAGTTAGGGTTACTGTGAGGGTTAGTGTGAGAGTTAGGGGTAGTGTTAGGGTGAGGGTAATTGTTAGGGTGAAGGTTAGGATTAGGTTAAGTCTTAGGGTTAGGGTAAGGGTTAGGGTTAGGGTTTGGGTTAGGGTGTGGTTGAGGCTGAGGATTAGGGTCAGGTTTAGGGTTAGTGTTAGGGTTAGGTTTAGGGTTAAGGTTAGGATTATGGTGAGGGTTAGGTTTAGGGTTAGGCTTAGGCTTAGGCTTAGGCTGAGGGTGAGGGTGAGGGTGGGGGTGCGGATTAGGTTTAGCATTAGGGTTAGGTTTAGGTTTATTGTTAGTGTTATGATTAGGGTTAAGTTTGCAGTGAGGGTGAGCCTGAGGGTGAGGGTTATGGTTAGGGTCAGGGTTAGGGTTAGGGTTAAGGTTAGTGTTATTGTTAGGGTTAGGGTTAGAGTTACGGTGAGGTTGAGGGTGAGGGTGAGGGTTAGGGTGAGGTTTAGAGTGAGTTTTAGGGTTAGGGTTAGTGTTAGGGTGAGGGTGAGGTTTAGCGTTGGAGTTAGGGTGAGGGTGAGGGTTAGGGTGAGCGTTAGGGTTAGGTTTAGTGTTAGGGTTAGGGGGAGGGTGAGGGTTAGGTTGAGGTTTATGGATAGGGTTAGGTTGAGGATTAGGGTTAGGGTGAGGGTGAGTATGAGGGTTAGTGTGAGGGTTATGCTTAGGCTTAGGGTTAGGCTGAGGTTGAGGTTCGGTGTGAGGATTAGGATTAGGGTGATGTTTCGGTTTGGGATAGTGTTATTGTTAGGGTTAGGGTTAGAGTTACGGTGAGGGTGAGGGTGGGGGTGAGGGTTAGGCTTAGGTTTAGGTTGAGGGTTAGAATGAGGATTAGGGTTAGGATTAGGGTTAGGGTGAGTGCTAGGGTTTGGGTGAGGGTTAGGGTTAGTGTTAGCTTGAGGTTTAGGGTTAGGATTAGGGTTAGGGTGAGGGGGAGTTTTAGAATTAGGGTTGGGCTTTCCGTTAGGGTTAGGTTTAGGGTTAGGGGTAGTGTTATTGTTGGGGTTAGGGTTAGAGTTGTGGTGAGGGTGACGGTACTGGTGAGGGTTTGGGTTACTGTTATGGTGTGGTTTAGGGTTAGGGTTAGGGTTAAGGTGAGGGTGAGGTTTAAGGTTATATAGAGTTTTAGTGGGAGGGTTAGGGTAAGGGTGAAGTTTAGGGTTAGTGTTAGGTTTAGTGTGAGGGTGAGGGTTACGTTGAGGTTTAGGGTTAGGATTAGGTTTAGTGTGAGGGTTAGTGTTAGGGTTAGGGTTAAGGTTAGGCTTAGTGTGAGGTTTAGGATGAGGATTTGGGTTAGGATTAGGGTTAGGGTGAGGGCTAGGGTGAGGGTGAGGGTGAGGGTGTGGGTTAGGGTGAGGGTTAGGGTGAGGTTTAAGGTTAGGGTTAGGATTAGTGTTAGGGTGAGGGTGAGGTTTAGGGTTAAATTTAGGGTTAGGGGGAGTGTTAGGTCGATGGTTAGGGTTAGGGTTAGTGTTAGGGTTAAGGTTAGGGTGAGGGTTAGGTTGAGGTTTAGGTTTAGGGTTATGGTCAGTGTTAGGATTAGGGTGTGGGTGAGGGTGAGTGTGAGGTTTAGGGTTAGGTTTCAGCTTAGGCTTAGGTTTAGGCTGAGGGTGAGGGTGGGGGTGAGGATTAGGGTTAGGGTGATGGTTAGGATTAGGGTAAGGGTGAGGGCTCGGGTGAGGGTGAGGGTTAGGGTAAGGCTTAGGCTTAGGTTTAGGCTGAGGGTGAGGTTGAGGGTGAGTGTTATGGTTAGCGTGATGGTTAGGTTTACGGTTACGGTGAGGTTTGGGATAAGGTTTAGGGTTAGGGTGAGGTTAGGGTGAGATTATGGTAAGGGTAAAGGTGAGGTTTACACTGAAGGTGAGGGTTAAGATAAGGGTGAGGGTTAGGGTTAGTTTTAGGGTTAGTGTAAGGATTAGGGTTAGGGATAGGATGAGGGTTAGATTGAGGATTAGTGTTAGGTTTAGTGTGAGGTTTAGGGTGAGGATGAGGGTCAGGTTTAGGGTGAGGGTGAGGGTTAGAATTAGGGTTAGGGTGAGCGCTAGGGTGAGGGTGAGGTTTAGGGTTAGTGTGAGGGTTAGTGTTAGGGTTAGGGTTAGTGTTAGGGTGAGGGTTATGTTTAGCATGAGGGTTAGGGTTAGGGTGAGGGTTATGGTTAGGGTGAGGGTTAGGGTTTGGGTGAGGGTGAGTGTGAGTGTGAGGGTTGGGCTTAAGTTTAGGTTTAGGGTTAGGGTTAGGGTTAGGGTTAGGGTTTGGGTTAGGGTGAGGGTGAGGCTGAGGATTAGTTTTAGGTTTAGGGTTAGGGTTAGGATTATGGTGAGGTTTAGGGTAAGGGTTAGGCTTAGGCTTACGTTTAGGCTGAGTTTGAGGCTGAGGGTGAGGGTTATGTTTAGGGTTACGGTGAGGGTTACGGTTAGGGTAAGTGTTATTGTTAGGGTTAGGGTTAGAGTTATGATGAGTTTGAGGATGAGGGTGAGGGTGAGGGTGAGGTTTAGGTTTAGGGTTAGGGTTAGATTTAGGGTTAGGGTGAGCGGGTCGGAAAGGTTAAAGGTGAGGGTTAGGCTGAGGATGAGGGTTACGGTAAGGGTGAGGGTTAGGTTTAGTGTTATGGTTAGTGTTAGGATTGGAATGAGAGTTAGGATTTGGGTTAAGTTTAGGGTTAGGTTGAGGATTTGGTAAGGGTTACGGTGAGTGTGAGGTTTAGGGTTAGGTTGAGGGTTAGTGTTAGGATTCGAGTTAGGGTGAGGGTGAAGGTTAGTGTTAGTGTTAGGGTCAGGGTTAGGATGAATGTTAGGGTTAGGATTAGGGTTAGGGTGAGGGCTAGTTTGAGGTTGCGGTTTAGGGTTAGCATTAGGGTGAGGTTTAGGCTTTGGGTTAGGGTTAGAGTTAGGGTTACGGTGAGTGTGAGGTTTAGGTTTAGAGTTAGGGTTAGGGTGAGGGTTAGGTTGAGGTTGAGGGTTAGGGTTAGTGTTAGGGTTATTGTTAGGGTGAAAGTTAGGGGGAGGATTAGGGTTAGGGTTAGGTTTAGCCTTCAGTTTAGGGTGAGGTTGAGGTTTAGGATTAGATTGAGGCTAAGGGAGAGGGTAGGTGTTAGGTTTAGGTTTGGGTTAGGGTGAGTTTGAGGGTGAGCGTGAGGGTTAGGGTGAGGGTGAAGTTGAGGGTGAGAGTGAGGGTTAGGGTGAGGGTGAATTTGAGGGTGAGGGTGAGGGTTAGCGTTAGTGTTAGGTTGAGGTTTAGGCTTAGTGTGAGGGTTGGGTTACTGTGAGGTTAAGGGATAGGGTGAGGGTTAAGGTGAGGGTGAGAGTTAGGTTTAGGGTTAGGGTTAGGGTGAGGGATCGTGTGAAGGGTAGGGTTAGGTTTAGGGTTAGTGTGAGGATTAGGGTTAGGGTTAGGGTGACAGTTAGGGTTAGTGTTAGGGGTAGGGTGAATGTGAGGGTAAGGGTTAGGGTGAGGCTGAGGGTTAGGTTGATTGTTAGTATTAGGGTCAGGTTTAGGTTTAGGTTTAGGTTTATGGTGTGGGTTAAGATGAGGGTTGGGTTTAGGGTTGGGTTTATGGTTAGGATGAGTTTTAGGGATAGGGTGAGGGTGAAGGTCAGGGTGAGGGTTAGGGATAGGGTTAGGGATAGGTGTAGGGATATGATGAGGGCTAGTGTGAGGGTGAGGATTAGGGTTAGGGTGAGGGTTCAGGTGAGGGGTAGGTTTAGGGTAAGGGTTAGGGTGAGGGTAAAGTTTCGGGTGAGGTTTAGGGTGTGGGTGAGGTTTAGGGAGAGGCTGCGGTTAGGGTGAGGGATAGCGTTCGGATTAGGGTGAGGGTATGTGTTAGAGTGAGGGTTAGGGTTAAGGTTAGGATGAGGGTTAGGTATAGGCTTAGGGTTATGGTTGGGATGATGATGAGGGTAGGGTTAGTTTTAGGGTTAGGTTCAGGGTGAGGGTGAGGTTCAGTGTTAGGATTAGTGTTATGGTTAGGGTTAGGCTGAGGGTGAGGGTAAGACTGAGGGTTAGGGTTAGGGTGAGGGTGAGGGTTAGGGTTAGGTTTAGGGTGAGGGTTAGAGTTAGTGTGAGGATTAGGGATAGGTTTAGGGTGAGAGTAAGGGTTATGGTGAGGTTTAGGTTTAAGGTTAGCGTTAGGGTTAGCATGAGGGTGAGGGAGAGGTTTAGGTTTAGAATTAGAGTTAGGTATACGGTTAGGCTTAGGGTGCGGGTCATGGTGAGGGTGAGGGTCAGGGTGAGAGTCAGGGTTAGTGTGTGGGTTAGGGTTAGGTTGACGGTAAGGGTTAGGATGAGGGTGAGGGTGAGGGTGAGGGTTTGCATTAGTGTGAGGGTTAGTGTTAGGGTTAGAGTGAGGGTGAGGTTTAGGATGAGGGTTAGGGTTAGGGTTAGGGTTAGTGTGAGGATTAAGGTTAGGGTTAGGGTTAGTTTGAGGGTAAGGTTTAGGGTTAGGGTTACCGTAAGGTTTAGTGTGAGTGTTAGGGTGAGAGTGTGGGTTAGGTTTAGTGTGAGTGTTAGGGTGAGTGTTAGGGTGAGGGTTAGGTTTAGTGTTATGGTTAGGGTGAGGGTGAGGGTTAGGGTTAGGGTGAGGGTGAGGGTTAGGGATAGGTTTAGGGTTAGGGTTAGGGTTATTGTTAGGGTTAGGGTTAGGTTTAGGGTTAGGGTGAGGGTGAGTGTTAGGGTTAGGGATAGCATTAGGGTTAGCATGAGAGTGAAGGAGAGAGTTAGGTTTAGGCTTAGGGATAGGGTGATGGTTAGGGTGAGGCTTCAGGTCAGGGTTAGGGTTAGGGTTAGGGTGAGGGTTAGTGTTAGGGTGAGATTCAGGGAAAGTGTGAGGATTAAGGTGAGGGTGAGGGTTAGGGTAATTGTGAGCATTAGGGTTTGGGTGAGGGTTAGGTGATTGTGAGGGTTAGGGTGAGGGTGAGGGTTAGGGTTAGCATTAGGGTGAGCGTTAGGGTTAGGGTTATATTGAGGGTGAGTTTTAGGATTAGGGTTATGGTGAGGGTGAGGGTTAGGGTGAGGGTTAGGGTTAGGTTTAGCTTTAGGGTTAGCGTGAGGGTGAGGGAGAGGGTTAGGTTTAGGATTAGGGTTAGGTTTGGGATTACGCTTAGGGTGAGGGTGATGGTGAGGATGAGGCTAAGGGTCAGGGTTAGGTTTAGTGTTAGGGTGAGGGTTAGTGTAAGGGTGATATTTAGGGAAAGGGTGAGGGTTAGGGTGACGGTGAGGGTTAGAGTGAGGGTGAGGTTTAGGGTTATGGTTAACATTAGGATGAGTGTTAGGTTTAGGGTTAGTGTGAGGTTTAGGCTTAAGGTTATGGTTAGTGTGAGGGTAAGGTTTAGGGTGAGGTTTAGATTGAGAGTGAGGTTTAAGGAGAGGGTTAGGTTTAAGGTGAGGGTTAGTTTTAGGGTTAGTGTTAGGATTAGGTTGAGGGTCTGTGTTAGGGTGAAGTTAAAGTTAGGGTGAGGGTTAGGGATACGATTAAGGTTAGGGTTAGGGTGAAGGTGAGGGTGAGTGTTAGTTTTAATGTTAGGTTCAGCGTAAGGGTGAGGTTCATGGTTAGAATTAGGGTTAGGGTTAGGGTTAGGCTAGGGTGAGGGTGAGGGTGAGGGTTAGGGTTGGGGTGATCTGTAGGGTTAGGGAGAGGTTTAGGATTAGGTTTAGGATGAGGATTAGGCTGAGGGGTGGGGTAAGGATAAGGGTTAGGGTTAGGGTTAGGGTTATTGTTAGGGTTAGGCTTAGGTTAGAGTTAGGGATAGGGTGAGGGTGAGGATGAGTGTTAGGATTAGGCTTAGGAATAGGGTTTTTGTTAGGGTTAGGGTGAGCGTTAGGGTGAGGGTGAGGGTTAGGTTTAGGATTAGCGTTAGGATTATTGTTAGGGTTAGGGTGAGGGTGAGGGTTAGGTTTAGTGTGAGGGTTAGGTTTAGGGTTAGGTTTAGGGTGAGGTTAAGTTTTAGGGTGAGGGTTAGGGTAAGGTTGAACTTTAGGGTTAGCATTAGGGTTAGGGTTAGGGTGAGGGTTAGGGTTGGGGTTAGGGTGAGCGTGAGGGTGAGGGTTAGGGTGAGGGTGAGGTTGAGGGTGTGGGTTAGATTTAGGTAAGGGAGAGGGTGAAGATAAGGTTTAGGGTTAGGATTAGGGTTAGGGTTAGGGTGAAGTTGAGGGTTAGGGTAACGGTTAGGTTGAGGTTTAGGGTTAGTTTGAGGGTTGGGTGAGCTTGAAGGTAAGGGTTAGGGAGAGGGTTATTGTGAGGGTGAGACTTAATGTTAAGGTTAATGTTAGGGTGAGGGTTAGTGTGAGGGTAAGGGTTAGTGTTTGGTTTAGGGTTAGTGTGAGGATGAGGGTTAGGTTTAGGGTTAGGGGGAGGGTTAGGGTTAGTGTGAGGGGTAGGGTGAAGGTGAGGGTAATGGTTAGGGTGAGGGTTAGGGTTAGGTTTAGGGTTATGGTTGGGGTGAGGGTGAGGTTTGGGGTTAGGTTTAGCGTTATGTTTAGGATGAGGGTTATGGTGAGGGTGAGGGTTAAGGTGAGGGTGAGGGTTAGTGTGAGGGTGAGGATTAGGTTTAGGTGAGTTTTAGGGTTAGGATTAGGGTTAGGATGAGGGCTATGGTGAGGGTGAGGGTTAGTGTTAGGGTTAGGGTTAGGTTGAGGGTTAGGGTTAGGGTGAGGGATCGGGTGAGGGGTACGTTTAGGGTTAGGTTTAGGGTGAGGGTAAAAGTTAGGATGAGTTTTAGGGTGAGGATGAGTTTTAGGGAAAGGAATAGGGTTAGGTTGATGGTTAGGGTTAGGATTAGGGTGAGGGTATGTTTTAGGGTGAGGGTTAGGGTGAGGGTGAGGGTTAGGGATATGGTTAGGATTATGGTTAGAGTGACAGTGAGAGTGAGGGTTAGTTTTAAGGTTAGGGTTAGGATTAGGGTTAGGGTTAGGGATACGGCTAGGTTTAGGGTTAGGGTGACAGTGAGAGTTAGGGTTAGGGTTAGGGTTATGGTGAGGGTAAGGTCTAGGGTGAGGTTTAGTGTGAGGGTGAGGTTTAGGGTGAAGGTTAGGTTGAGGGTTAAGGTGAGGGTGAGTTTATGTGTTAGATTGAGGGTTAGGTTGAGGGTTAGGGTTAGGGTGAGGTTTAGTGATAGATTTACGGTTAGGGTTAGGGTGAGGGTGAGTGTGAGGGTTAGGGTTAGGGTTAGGTTCAGGGTGAGGGTGAGGTTCAGGGTTAGGATTAGGGTTAGGTTTAGGGTTAGGCTGAAGGTGAGGGTGTGAGTGAGAGTTAGGGTTCGGGTGAGGGTGAGGATTAGGGTGAGTTTTAGTGTGTGGGTTAGTGTTAGGGTTAGTGTGAGGATTAGGGTTAGGGTTATGGTGAGGGTAAGGGTTAGGTTTAGGTTTAGGGTAAGGTTTAATGTTAGGGTTATGGTGAGAGTGAGGGTTATGTTTAGTGTGAGTGTTAGGGTGAGGGTTAGGTTTAGCGTTAGCTTTAGGGTGAGAGTGAGGGTTAGGTTGAGTATGAGGGTTAGGGTTTGGGTGAGGGTTAGGGTGAAGGTGAAGGTTAGGGTGAGGGTGAGACTTAGAGTTAGGGTTAGGGTTAGGGTGAGGGTTAGAGTGAGGATAAGGGTTAGGGTTAGGTTTAGGTTTAGTGTGAGGATTAGGTTTAGGGTGAGAGTTAGAGTTATGGTGAGGGTGAGGGTTAAGTTTAAAGTTGTGTGAGGATTAGGGTAAGAGTCAGTGTTAGGGTTAGGTTTTGGGTTAGGGTGAGGGGGAGGGGGAGGGTGAAGTTGAGGGCGATGGTGAGGGTTAGGGTTAGGGTTAGGTTGAGGTTTAGGCTTAGTGTGAAGGTTGGGTGAGAGTTAAGTTGAGGGTGACAGTTAATGTTAGGGTTAGGGTTAGGTTGAGGGTTCGTGTGAGGGTTAGGGTTAGGGTTAGGTTTAGGGTTAGTGTGAGGTTTAGGGTTATGGTGATGGTAAGTGTTAGGGTGAGGGTTAGGATTAGGGTGAGGGTTATGGTTAGGGTGAGGGTTTGGGTTAGGGTTATTGTTAGGGTTAGGTTTAGGGTTACAGTTTAGATGAGTGTGAGGGTGAGAGTTAGGGTTAGGTTTAGGGTGAAGTTTAGTGTTAGGGTTAAGATTAGAGTTAGGGTTAAGGTGAGGGTGAGGTTTAGGGGTAGATTTAGGATTAGGGTGAGGATTAGGGTGAGGGTTAGTGTTAGGTTGCGGGTTAGGGTGGGGTTGAAGGTAAGGGTAAATTTCAGGGTTAGGCTGAGGGTGAGGGTTACAGTAAGGTTGAGGGTTAGGGTTAGGGTGAGCGTTAGTGTTAGCATTAGGATTTATGTTAGGGTGAGGGTAAGTGTTAGGGTGAGGGTTAGGGTTAGGGTGAGGGTTATGGTTAGGGTGAGTGTGAGGGTTACAGTTATATTATTGTTAGGGTTAGGGTTAGGGTTAGGGTTATGCTTAGGGTTAGGGTTAGGATGAAGTTTAGTTTTAGGGTTAGGATTAGAGTTAAGGTTAGAGTGAGGGTGAGATTTAGGGTTAGAGTTAGGGTTAGTGTTAGTGTTAGGGTGAGGGTTAGGTTTAAGCTTAGGCTTAGGCTTAGGCTTAGGCTGAGCATGAGGATGAGTTTTAGGGTTCGGGTTAAGGTTCGGTTTAGCCCGAAGGTTAGATTGAGGTTTAAGGTTAGGATTAGGGTAAGGGTGAGGGCTAGGGTTAAGGTTAGGGTGAGGGCTAGGATTAGGGATAGCGTTAGGTTTAGGATTAGGGTGAGGGTGAGGGTGAGTGTGAGGTTTAGTGTTAGGGTTAGGCTTAGAGTTAGGGTGAGGGTTAGGGTTAGGGTTTGGGTTCGTGTGAGGGTGAGGCTGAGGATTAGGGTTAGGTTTAGCGTTAGGGTTAGTGTTAGTGTTAGGGTTAGGTTTAGGGTTAGGATTAGGGTGAGGGTATGATTTAGGGTGAGGTTTAGGGTGAGGGTTAGGGATACGGTTAGGGTTATGTTTAGAGTGACGATGAGAGTGAGTGTTAGTTTTAAGTTTAGGGTTAGGGTTAGGGCTAGGGTTAAGGATACGTTTAGGGTTAGGGTTAGGGTGATGGTGAGGTTTAGGATGAGGTTCAGGGTGAGGGTGAGGTTTAGGGTGAGGTTTAAGGTGAGGGTTAGGGTGAGGGTGAGGGTATGTGTTAGATTGAGGTCTAGGTTGAGGGTTAGGGTTTGGGTGAGGTTAGTGATAGGTTTACGGTTAGGGTTAGGGTGAGGGTGAGGGTGAGGTTTAGGGTTAGGGTTAGGTTCAGAGTGAGGGTGAGGTTCAGGGTTAGGATTAGGTTTAGAGTTATGGTTCGGCTGAAGGTGAGGGTGTGGGTGAGGGTTAGGGTTAGGGTGAGGGTGAGGGTTAGGGTGAGTTTTACTGTGTGGGTTAGTGTTAGGGTTAGTGTGAGGATTAGGGTTAGGGTTATGGTGAGGGTAAGGTTTAGGTTAAAGTTTAGGGTAAGGTTTAGTGTTAGGGTTATGGTGAGAGTGAGGGTTAGGTTTAGTGTGAGTGTTAGGGTGAGGTTTAGGTTTAGTGTTAGCTTTAGGGTGAGGGTGATGTTTAGGGTGAGTGTGAGGGTTAGGGTTTGGGTGAGGGTTAGGCTGAAGGTGAAGGCTAGGGTGAGGGTGAGACTTAGAGTTAGGGTTAGGGTTAGGGTGAGGGTTAGTGTGAGGATAAGTTTTAGGGTTAGGTTTAGGGTTAGTGTGAGGATTAGGGTTAGGGTGAGGGTTAGAGTTAGGGTGAGGGTGAGGGTTAAGTTTAAGGTTGTGTGAGGGTAAGGGTTAGGCTGAGGGTTAGGGTTAGGTTTTGGTTTAGGGTGAGGGTGAGGGTGAGGTGGAGGGTTAGGGTGAGGTTGAAGTTGAGTGTGATGGTGAGGGTTAGGGTTAGGGTTAGGTTTAGTTTTAGGTTTAGTGTGAGTTTTGGGTGAGCATGAGGTTAAGGGATAGTGTGATGGTTAGGGTTAGGGTGAGGGTTATGGTTAGGGTGAGTGTGAGTTTTAGGGTTATTGTTAGGGTTAGGGTTAGTGTTTGGGTTATGGTTATGGTTAGGGTTACGGTTACGGTTAGAATGAAGTTTAGTTTTAGGGTTTGGGTTAGAGTTAAGGTTAGGGTGAGGGTGAGATTTAGGGTTAGAGTGAGGGTTAGTGCTAGTGTTAGGGTTAGGGTTAGGCTTAGGCTTAGGCTTAGGCTTAGGCCGAGCATGAGGGTGAGTGGTAGGGTTCTGGTTAGGGTTCGGGTTAGGGTGAAGGTTAGATTGAGTTTTAGGGTTAGGGTTAGGGTGAGGGCTAGGGTTAGGGATAGGTTTAGGTTTAGGATTAGGGTTAGGGTGAGGGTGAGTGTGAGGTTTAGGCTTAGAATTAGGGTGAGGGTTAGGGTTAGGTTTTGGGTTAGTGTGAGGGTGAGGCTGAGGATTAGGCTTATTTTTAGGGTTACGTTTATTGTTAGGGTTAGTGTGGGGTTAGGGTTAGGGTTATGGTGAGAGTTAGGGTTAGAGTTAGGATTAGGCTTAGGGTTAGGATGAGGGTGAGGGTGTGTTTGAGGATTAGAGTTAGGGTTAAGTTTAAGCATAGGGTTAGGCTTATTGTTTGTGTTATGCTTAGGGTTAAGTTTGCGGTGAGCATGACGCTGAAGGTGAGGGTTATGCTTATGGTTAGGGTTAGGGTTAGTGTTATTCTTAGGGTTAGGGTTAGAGATACGGTGAGCATGAGGTTGAGGGTGAGGGTTAGGGTTAGGGTGCGGTTTTGGGATAGGTTTAGAATAAGGGTTAGGGTGAGGGTGAGGTTTAGAATTAGAGTTATTGTTAGGGGGAGGGTTAGGGTTAGGGTTTGGGTAAGCGTGAGGGTGGGGGTGAGGATTAGGGTTAGGTTTAGGGTTAGGGTTAGGGTTAGGTTTTTAAGATAGGGTTAGGGTTACGGTGAGGGTTAGGGTTAGGGTTAGGCTTAGGGTTAGGCTGAGGATGAGAGTGGGTGTGAGGATTAGGTTTAGTGTTAGTGTTAGTGTTAGGGTTGTTGTTAGTGTTATGGTTAGGGTTAAGTTTGCTGTGAGGGTGAGTCTGAGGGCGAGCGTTTTGGGTATGGTTATAGTTAGGGTTAGGGTTAGATGTATTGTTAGGGTTAGGGTTAGAGTTACCGTGAGGGTGAGGGTGAGGGTGAGGTTTAGGGTTCAGATTAGGGTTCGGGTTAGAGTGAAGGTTAGATTGAGGTTTAGGGTTAGAATTAGGGTAAGTGTGAGGGCTAGGGTTAGGGTTAGGGTGAGGGCTAGGGTTAGGGATAGGGTTTTGTTTTGGATTAGGGTTAGGGTGAGGGTGAGTGTGAGGTTTAGGGTTAGGGTTAGGCTTAGAGTTAGGGTGAGGGTTAGCGTTAGGGTTTGGGTTAGTGTGAGGGTGAGGCTGAGGATTAGGGTTAGGTTTAGGGTTAGGTTTAGGGTTAGGGTTAGTGTTAAGTTTAGGGTTAGGATTAGGGTTATGGTGAGGTTTAGGGTTAGAGTTAGGTTTAGGCTTAGGGTTAGGATGAGGGTGAGGGTGGGTTTGAGGATTAGAGTTAGGGTTAGGGTTAGTCTTAGTGTTAGGCTTATTTTTAGTGTTATGCTTAGGGTTAAGTGAACATGAGGTGAGCATGAGGCTGAAGCTGAGGGTTATGGTAAGGGTTATGGTTAGGGTTAGGGTTAGTGTTATTCTTAGGGTTAGGGTTAGAGATATGGTGAGGATAAGGTTGAGGGTGAGGGTTAGGGTTAGGGTGCGGTTTAGGGTAAGGGTTAGGGTGAGGGTGAGGTTTAGAATTAGAGTTATTTTTAGGGGGAGGGTTAGGGTTAGGGTTTGGGTTAGGGTGAGGTTGGGCTGAGGATTAGGGTTAGGTTTAGGGTTAGGGTTAGGGTTAGGTTTTTAGGTTAGGGTTAGGGTTAGGGTTACGGTGAGGGTTAGGGTTAGGCTTAGGCTTAGGTTTAGGATGAGGGTGAGGGTGGGTGTGAGGATTAGGGTTAGCGTAAGGGTTAGTGTTAGGGTTATTGTTAGTGTTATGGTTAGGGTTAAGTTTGCTGTGAGGGTGAGTCTGAGGTTGAGGGTTATGGTTATGGTTAGGGTTATTGTTAGAGTTATTGTTAGGGTTACGGTTAGAGTTATGGTGAGGGTGAGGGTGAGGTTGAGGGTTAGCTTTCGGGTTACGGTGAAAGTTAACTTGCGGTTTAGGGTTAGGATTAGGGTAAGGGTGAGGGCTAGGGTTAGGGTTAGATTTAGGGTTATGGGGAGGGATAGGGTTAGGTTTAGGGTTAGGGTTAGGATTACGGTGAGGGTTAGGGTTAGGATTAGACTTAGGCTTACAGTTAGGCTGAGGTTGAGGCTGAGGGTGAGGGTTATGGTTATGGTTAGGGTTAGGATTAGGGTTAGGGTATGTGTTATTGTTAGGTTTAGGGTTAGAGTTATTGTGAGGTTCAGGGTTAGGGTTAGGTTGAGGTTTAGGGTTAGGTTTAGTGTTAGGGATAGTGTTAGGTTGAGGGTATCGGTAAGGTTAAAGTTGAGTGTTAGGCTGAGCATGAGGGTTACGGTAAGGGTGAGGGTTAGGCTTAGGGTGAGGGTTAGGGTTAGGGTTGGGGTGAGAGTTAGGGTTCGGGTTCAATTTAGGGTTAGGTTGAGGGTTAGGGTAAGGGTTACGGTGACGGTGAGGGTTAGGGTTAGGTTGAGGGTTAGTGTTAGGATTAGGGTTAGTGTGAGGTGAAGGTTAAGGTTAGTGTTAGGGTGAGGGTTAGGATGAGGGTTAGGGATAGGATTAGGGTTAGGGTGAGGGGTAGTTTGAGGTTGAGGTTTAGGGTTAGCATTAGGGTGAGGTTTAGGGTTAGGGTTAGGGTTCGGGTTAGGGTGAGGGTGAGGTTTACGGTTAGAGTTATGGTTAGGGTGAGACTGAAATTGAGGGTTAGTGTTAGAGTTAGGGTTAGGGTGAGGGTTAGGTTGAGGGTGAGGGTTAGGCTAAAGGTTAGGATTATGATTAGCATAAGGGTTAGGGTGAGTGTGAGGGTTAGGGTTAGGGTTAGGCTTAGGGTTAGGCTGAGGGTGAGGTTGAGAGTGAGGGTTTGGGTTAGGTTTACTGTGAGAGTTAGGGTTCGGGTAAATTTAGGGTTAGGGTGAGGGTTAGGGTTAGGTTTATGGTGAGCTTGAGTTTTAGGGTAAGGTTGAGGCTTAGGGTTAGGATTATGGTTATGGAAAGGGTTAAGGTTAGGGTTAGGGTGAGGTTAAGAATGAAGATTAGGAATAGGGTGAGGGCTAGGTTGAGGGTGAGCTTTAGGGTTAGTGTTAGATTAAGGTTTAGGGTTAGAGTTAGGGTTAGGGTGAGGGTTAGGTTGAGGGTTAGATTTACGGTGAGGGTGAGGGTTAGGGTTAGGGTGAGGGTTAGGGTGAGGATGATGGTAAGGGTAAAGGTGAGGTTTAGGCTGAGTTTGAGTGTTAGGGTGAAGGTTAGGGTTAGGTTTAGGGTTAGGGTAAGGGATAGGGTTAGGTTCAGGGTGAGTGTTAGATTGAGGATTAGGGTTACTGTTAGTGTGAGGTTTAGGGTGAGGATGTGGGTTAGGGTTAGGGTGAAGGTGAGGGTTAAAATTAGGGTTATGTAGAGGGCTAGGGTGAGGGTGAGTGTTAGGGTTAGGGTTAGGGTTATGGTGAGGTTTAGGATTAGGTTGAGGGTTAGCGTTAGTGTGAGGGTTACTGTTCGGGTTAGGGTCAGTGTTAGGGTGAGGATAAGTGTTAGGGTGAGGGTTAGGTTTAGGGTGAGTGTTATGGTTATGGTGAGGGTTAGGGTTAGGGTTATTGTTAGGGTTAGGGTTAGGGATACGGTTAAGGTGAGTGTGAGGGTGAGAGTTAGGGTTAGGTTTAAGGTGAAGTTTAGTGTTAGGGTTAGGGTTAAGGTGAGGGTGAGGTTTAGGGGTAGAGTTAGGTTTAGGGTGAGGGGTAGGGTCAAGGTTAGGGTTATGGTGCGGATTAGGGTGGGGTTGAAGGTAAGGGTAAATTTGAGGGTTAGGCGGTGAGGGTTACAGTAATGGTGAGGGTTAGGGTTAGGGTGAGGGTTAGTGTTAGGGTTAGAATGAGGGTGAGGTTTAGATTGAGGATTAGTGTTATGGTTAGTGTGAGGTTTAGGGTGAGCTTGAGGGTTAGGGTTAGTGTTAGGATGAGGTTTATGGTTAGGGTGATGCTTAGGGTTAGTGTGAGCATTGGTGTTAGCGTTAGGGTTTATGTTACGGTGAGGGTAAGTGTTAGGGTGAGGGTTAGGTTTAGGGTGAGAGTTATGGTTAGGGTGAGTGTGAGGGTTAGGGTTAGGGTTATTGTTAGGGTTATGGTTATGGTTATGCTTAGTGTTAGGGTTAGGGTTAGGGTTAGGGTTAGGGTTAGGATGAGGTTTAGTTTTAGTCTTAGGATTAGATTTAAGGTTAGGGTGAGAGTGAGATTTAGGGTTAGAGATAGGTTTAGTGCTAGTGTTAGTGTTAGGGTGAGGGTTAGGGTTAGGTTTAGGCTTAGGCTTAGGCTTGGGCTTAGGCCGAGCCTGAGGGTGAGGGTTAGGGTTCGGGTTAGGCTTCGGGTTAGTGCGAAGTTTAGATTGATGTTTAGGGTTAAGATTAGGGTAAGGGTGAGGGCTAGGGTTAGGGTTAGGGTATGGGCTAGGGTTAGGGATAGGGTTAGGTTTAGTATTAGGGTTAGGGTGAGGATGAGTGTGAAGTTTAGGGTTAGAGTTAGGCTTAGAATTAGGGTGAGGGTTAGGGTTAGGGTTTGGGTTAGTGTGAGGGTGAGGCTGAGGATTAGGGTTAGTTTTAGGGTTAGGTTTAGTGTTAGAGTTAGGGTTAGGCTTAGGCTTAGGATGAGGGTGAGGGTGGGGTTGAGGATTAGAGTTAGGGTTTCGGTTAGGCTTAGGGTTAGGTTTATTGTTAGTGTTATGATTAGTGTTAAGTTTGCGGTGAGCATGAGGCTGAAGGTGAGGGTTATGGGTAGGGTTAGGGTTAGGGGGTGGGATAGGGTGAGGTTTAGGGTTAGGGTTAGTGTTAGGGTAAGTGTGAGGGTGAGGGTTAGGTTGAGCTTTAGGGATAGGGTTAGGTTTAGGATTAGGGTTAGGGTGAGACTGAGTGTGAGGTTTAGGGTGAGGATTAGGCTTAGGCTTATGGTTAGGCTAAGAGTGAGGGTGGGGGTGAGGATTAGGGTTAGGGCTAGGCTATGGCTTATGCTGAGGGTGAGGATGGATGTGAGGATTAGGGTTAGTGTGATCGTTAGGATTAGGGTAAGGGTGAGGGCTCGGGTGAGGGTAAATGTTAGGGTCAGGCTTTGGCTTAGTCTTCCAGTTAGACTGAGGGTGAGTTTGAGGGTGAGGTTTAGGGTTAGCGTGAGGTTAGGTTTATTGTTAGGGTGAGGGTTAGAATGAGGTTTAGGGTTTGGTGAGGTTAGGGTGAGGATGATGGTAAGGGTAAAGGTGAGATTTACGCTGAGGGTAAGGGTTAAGATGAGGGTGAGGGTTAAGGTAAGGGTGAGGGTTAGGGTTAGGGTGAGGCTGAGTGTGAGGTTTAGGGTGAGGATTAGGCTTAGGTTTACAGTTAGGCTAAGGGTGAGGGTGGGGGTGAGGATTAGGGTTATGGTGATGGTTAGGTTTAGGGTTAGTGTTATTGTTATGGTTAGGGTTAGAGTTACATTGAGTGTGAGGGTGCGGGTGAGGGTTAGGGTTAGGGTTAGGGTGGGGTTTAGGGTTGGGTTAGGATTATGGTTAGGGTGAGGGTGAGGTTTAGGTTTAGATATAGTGTTATGGGTAGGGTTAGGGTGAGGGTCAGGGATAGGGTTATTGTTACTGTAAGTGTGAGTGTGAGGGTTAGGTTGAGGTTTAGGGTTATGGTTACGATTAGGGTTAGTGTGAGGGTTAATGTTATGGTTAGGGTTAGTTTTAGGGTGAGGGTTGTTGTTTAGGTTTGGGTTATTTTGAGGGTTATCGTTGGGATGAGGGTTAGGATAAGGGTTAGGTTTATTGTTAGGGTTAAGTTTAGTGTTTCGGTTACGGTGAGGGTGAGGGTTAGGGTTAGGTTTAGGGCGAGGTTTAGGGTTTGGTTTAGTGTTAGAGTGAGGGTTAGGGTGAGTGTGAGGATTAGGGTTAGAGTTAGGTTTAGGGTGAAGGTTAAGTTGACCTTTAGGGTTAGGGTTAGTGTTAGGGTTAGGGTTAGGCTGAGAGTTAGGGGGAGGGTTAGGATTACAGTTAGGTTAAGGTTTATGGTTAGGGTTATCCTTAGTGATAGGGTGAGGGTGAGTTTTAGAGTTAGAATTAGGGTTAGGGTGAGGCTGAGGCTGAGGGTGAGGGTTAGGATTAGGGTTAGCATTAGGATTAGGGTTTGGGTTAGGGTGAGTGTGAGGGTTAGGGTTAGGGTTAGGGTTAGCCTTAGGTTTTGGCTGAGGGTGAGGGTTAGGGTTAGTTTAAGGGTTAGGGTTAGGGTGAGGTTTAGTGTTAGGGTTAGTGTTAGAGTTAGGGTTAGAGTGAGGGTGAGGTTTAGGGGTAAAGTTAGGGTTAGGGTGAAGGTTAGGTTGAGAGTTAGGGTTAGGGTGAAGGTTAGGATGGGGGTGAAGGTAAGGGTAAACGTGACAGTTAGGCTGAGTGTGAGGGTTATGGCAAGGGTGAGGATTAGGGTTAGGGTGAGAGTTAGGGTTAGGGTTAGTGTGAGAGTTAGGGTTCGGGTTAAGTTTAGGGTTAGGGTTAGGGTTAGGCTAAGAGTTTCGGTGAGGGTGAGGGTTAGTGTCAGTTTGAGAGTTAAGGTTAGGATTATGGATAGGGTGAGGGTTAGTGTTAGGGTTAGTGTTACGGTGAGGGTTAGGATGAGGGTTAGGGTTAGGATTAGGTTTAGGGTGAGGGCTAGTGGCAGGTGAGGTTTACGGTTAGTGTTAGGGTGAGGTTTAGGTTAGGGTTAGGGTTAAGGTTAGGGTGAAGTTGAGTTTCGGGTTAGAGTTAGAGTTAGGGTGAAACTGAGGTTGAGGGTTAGGGTTAGGGTGAGGTTTAGTGTTAGGATTAGTGTTAGAGTTAGGGTTAGAGCAAGGGTTAGGTTGGGGGTGGGGGTTAGGCTTAGTGTTAGGATTAATTTTAGGCTGAGGGTGAGGGTGAGTTTGAGGGTTATGGTTAGGTTGAGGGTTCGGCTTAGGTTGAGGGTTAGGTTTCGGATTAGGGTTAGGGTGAGGGTTAAGTTTAGGGTTAGGGTGAGGGTAAGAATGAGGATTAGGGTTAGGATTAGGGTTATGGTGAGGGCTAGGGTGAGCGTGAGGGTTAGGGTTAGTGTTAGATTAAGGTTTAGGGTTAGGGATAGCTTTAGGGTGAGGGTTCGGTTGAGGTTAGGGTTACAGTGAGTGTGATGGTTAGTGTTAGGGTGAGGGTTAGGGTTAGGATTAGGGTTAGGTGAGAGTAAATGTTAGGATTAGGGTTAGGTTTAGGGTTAGGGTTAGGTTTAGGGTTAGGGGGAGGGTTAGGGTTAGGATGATGGTAAGGGTAAAGGTGAGGTTTAGGGTGAGGCTGAGGGTTAAGATAAGGGTGAGGGTTAGGTTGAGGCTTAGGTTTAGAGTAAGGGGTAGGATTAGGGTCAGGGTGATTGTTAGATTGAGGATTAGTGTTAGGGTTAGTGTGAACTTTAGAGTGAGGATGAGGTTTAGGGTTGGGGTGAGGGTGAGGGTTAGAATTAGGTTTAGGGTGAGGGCTAGGTTGAGGGTGAGGGTTAGGGTAAGGTTTAGGCTTAGGCTTAGGATTAGGCTGAGCGTGAGATTGAGGGTGAGGGTTAGGGTTAGTGTGATGGTTAAGTTTAAAGTTAGGGTTAGGGTTAAAATGAGGTTTAGGGTTAGGGTGAGGGTTAGGATGAGGTTTAGTGTTAGGGTTAAGGTTAGACTTAGGGTTATGGTGAGGGTGAGGTTCTGGGGTACAGTTAGGGTTAGGATGAGGGTTACGGTTAGGTTGCAGGTTAGCCTGAGGGTGACGGTTAGGGTAAAGGTGAGGGTTAGGCTGAGGGTGAGGGTTCAGGTAAGGGTGAAGGTTAGGGTTAGGGTGAGGGTTAGTGTTAACATTAGGGTGAGGGTGAGGTTTAGATTGAGGATTAGTGTTAGGGTTAGTGTGAGGTTTAGGGTGAGGATGAGGGTTAGGGTTAGGGTGAAGGCTAGGGGAGTGTGAGGGTTCGGGTTAGGGTTAGGGTGAGGGTAAGTGTTAGGGTGAGGGTTAAGGTTAGAGTGAGGGTTATGGTTAGGGTGAGGGTTAGGGTTAGGGTTAGGTTTATTGTTAGGTTTAGGGGTAGGTTTACTGTTACTGTGAGGGTGAGCGTGAGGATTATGGTTAGGGTTAGGATGAGGTTTAGGTTTAGGGTTAGGGTTAGAGTCAGGGTTATGGTGAGGGTTAGGCTTAGGCTTAGGCTTAGGCTTAGGCTTTGGCCGAGCATGAGGTTGAAGGTTCAGGTTGGAGTTCGGGTTTGGTTTAGAGTTAGGTTTAGGGTTAGTTTGAGAATTAGGTTGAGGTTTAGGGTTAGGATAAGTTTAAGGGTGAGGGCTAGGCTGAGGTTTAGGGTGAGGGTTAGGGTTTGGGATAGGGTTATGTTTAGGATTAGGGTTTGGGTGAGGATGAGTGTGAGGGTTAGGATTAGGGTTAGGATTAGGGTTAGGGTTAGGCTTAGAGTTAGGATGAGTGTTAGGGTTAGGGTTTGGGTTAGGGTGAGGTTGAGGCTGAGGATTAGGGTTAGGTTTAGGCTTATTTTTAGTGTTAGGGTTAGGTTTAGGGTGAGGGTGAGGTTTAGATGTAGGGTTAGGGGGTGGGTTAAGGTGAGGGTTGGGGTTAGGGGTAGTGTTTGGTTTAGGTTGAGGGTGAGTGTTAGATTGAGTTTTAGTGTTAGGGTTAGGGTTAGGGTCAGTGTGAGGGTTAGTGTTAGTGTTAGGGTTAGTGTTAGGGTGAGGGTAAGTGTTCGGGTGAGGTTATGGGTTAGAGTGACGGTTATGGATAGGGTGAGGTTTAGAGTTAGGGTTAAAGTTATAGTTAGGTTTAGGTTTAGGGTTACGGTTACGGTGAGGGTGAGTGTGAGGGTTAGGGTTAGTGTTAGGTTGAGGTTTAGGGTTTGGGTTAGGGTTAGAGTTAGGGTTAGGGTGAGGGTGAGGTTTAGTGTAAGAGTTAAGGTTAGGGTGACGGTTAGGGTTAAGTTAGGGTGAGAGTTAAGGGGAGGGTAAGGCTTAGTGTTAGGTTTAGGGATAGGATTAGGGTTAGGGTTATTGTGAGGGTCCTTGTGTTTGTTAGGGTTAGTTCTGGGGTTAGGCTTAGGTTTAGGCTGAAGGTGAGAGTGATGGTTAGGGTTAGGGTTAGGGTTAGTGTTAGGGTTAGGGGGAGGGTTACGATGAGGGTTAAGGTTAGGATTAGGGTTAGGACAAGGGCTAGGGTGAGGTTGAGGTTTAGGGTTAGTGTTAGGTTGAGGTTTATGGTTAGGGTAAGGGTTAAGGTGAGGGTGAGGTTTAGGGTTAAAGTTAGGGTTAGGGTGAGGCTGAGGGTGAGGGTTAGGGTTAGGGTTAGTGTTAGGTTTAGGGTTAGGGTTAGGGTGAGGGTTAGGGTGAGTGTTAAGGTTAGGTTTAGGGTTAGGTTTAGGCTGAGGGTGAGGGTGAGGGTGAGGGTTTGGGTGAGGATAAGGGTTAGGGTTAGGACGAGGGCTAGGGTTGGGTGAGGGTTAGGGATAGGGTTATCGTGAGGTTAAGGGTTAGGGTGATGGTTAGTGTTAGTGTGAGGGTTAGTGTTAGGGTTACGGTTATTGTTAGGGTTGGGGTAAGTGTTAGCGTGAGGTTTAGGGTTAGGGTGATGGTTATAGTTAGGGTGAGTGTTAGGATTATGGTTAAGGTTATTGTTAGGGTTAGGGTTAGGATTATGGTGAGGGTGAGGGTGAGGGTTACGGTAAGAGTTAGGAAGAGGTTTAGGTTTAGGGTTAAGGATAGAATTAGGGTTCGGGGGACAGTGAGGTTTAGGGTTAGAGTTAGGGTTTTTGATAGGTTTAGGATTAGGGTGAGGGTTATGGTTAGGCTTAGGCTTAGGCTTAGGCTTAGGCTGAGCATGAGGGTGAGGGTTAGGGTTAGGGTGATGGTTCTGGTTAGGATTATTGTTATTGTTAGTGTTAGGGTTAGAGTTACATTGAGGGTGAGGTGCAGGTGAGGATTAGGGTTAGGGTTAGGGTGGGTTTTACCGTTAGGGTTAGGGTTAGGGTTAGGTTGAGGGTGAGGTTTAGGGTTAGATTTAGGGTTAGTGTTAGGGTGAGGTTTAGTGTTAGAGTTAGGGTTAGGGTGAGGCTGAGGATGAGGGTTACTGTTCGGATTAGGTGTTGGGTTAGGTTGACAGTGAGCGTTAAGTTTAGTGTTAGGGTGAGGGTTAGGATGAGGGTTAGGGTTAGGATTAGGGTTAGGGTGAGGGCTAGGGTGAGGGTGAGGTTTAGGGTTAGAGTTATGGTGAGGTTTAGGATTAGGGTTAATGTTAGGGTTAGGGTGACTGTGAGGTTTAGAATTAGTGTTAGGGTTAGGGTGAGGCTGAGTTTGAGGGTTAGGGTTAGTGTTAGTGTTAGATTTAGGGTTAGGGTGTGGGTGAAGTTGAATGTGAGGGTTAGGCTTAGGGTTAGGATTAGGTTTAGGGTAAGTGTTAGGGTGAGTGTGAGCGATATGGTTAGGGTTAGGGTTAGGCTTAGGGTTAGACTGAGGGTGAGGGCTGGGGTGAGTGTTAGGTTAAGGGTGAGTGTGAGGGTTAGGGTTAGGGTGAGGTTTAGGGTTAGGGTTACTGTGAGCGTGAGGGTTAGGGTAGGTTGAGAGTTAGGGTTAGTGTTAGAGTTAGGGTGAGGGTTCAGGTTAGGGTTAGGGTGAGGGTAAGGATGAGGATTAGGGTTAGGATTAGGGCTATGGTGAGGGCTAGGGTGAGGTTGAGGGTTAGGGTTCGTGTAAGATTAAGGTTTAGGTTTAGGGTTAGGGTTAGGGTGAGGATTAGTTTGAGGATTATGGTTACAGTGAGGGTGAGGATAAGGGTTAAGGTTACGGTTAGGGTTAGGATTAAGTTTAGCTTGAGGGTGAGTATTAGCATTAGTGTTAGGGTTAGGTTTAGGGTTAGGTTTAGGGTTAGGATTAGTGTTATTGTTAGGGTTAGGGTTAGAGTTATTGTGAGGGTGAGGGTGTGGGTGAGGGTTAGGGTTAATGTTAGGTTGAGGTTTAGGGTTAGAGATTAGGATTAGGGCAAGTGTGAGGGTGAGGTTTAGGGTTAGATTTAGGGTTAGTTGGAGGATTAGGTCGAGGGTGAGGGTTAGGTTTAATTTTAGTATTAAGGTTAGGGTGAGGGTTAGGTTGAGGTTTAGGCTTACCGTTAGGGTTAGGGTTAGGCTTAGGCTTAGAGTTAGGCTGAGAGTGAGGGTGGGGGTGAGGATTAGGTTTAGGGTGATGGTTAGGGTTAGGGTTAGGGTGAGGGTTAGGATGAGGGTTAGGATTAGGATTAGGGTGAGGGTGAGGGATAGGGTGAGGGTGAGGGTTAGGGTAAGGGTTAGGCTTAGGATAAGGATTAGGCTCAGCTTGAGGTTGAGGGTGAAGTTTATGGTTAGTATGATGGTTAGGTTTACAGTTAGGGTGATGTTTAGGATGAGGCTTAGGTTTAATGTGTGGGTTAGGGTGAGGTTTAGTGTTTGGGTTAGGGTTAGACTTAGGGTTATGGTGAGGGTGAGGTTCTGGGGTACAGTTAGGGTTAGGATGAGGGTTAGGGTTAGGGTGCAGGTTAGCCTGGGGTTGACGGTAAGGGTAAAGGTGAGGGTTAGGATGAGGGTGAGGGTTTCCCTATGGATGAGGCTTAGGGTTAGGGTGAGGGTTAGTGTTAGCATTAGATTGAGGGTGAGGGGTAGATTGAGGATTAGTGTTAGGGTTAGTGTGAGGTGGAGGGTGATGATGAGGGTTAGGGTTAGGATGAAGGCTAGGGTGAGTGTGAGGGTTAGGGTTAGGGTTAGGTAGAGGGTAAGTGTTAGGGTGAGGGTTAAGGTTAGGGTGAGGGTTATGGTTAGGGTGAGGGTTAGGGTTAGGGTTAGGTTTAGGGGTAGGGTTACGGTTACTGTGAGGGTGAGGGTGAGGATTAGGGTTAGGGTAAGGTTGAGGTTTAGGTTTAGGGTTAGGGTTAGAGTTAGGGTTAGGGTGAGGGTTAGGCTTAGGCTTAGGCTTAGGCTTATGCTTAGGCCGAGCATGAGGTTGAGGGTTCGGGTTCGTGTTGGGATGAGGGTTAGGTTTAGGTTTAGGGGTAGGTTGGGAGTTAGGTTGAGGTTAAGGGTTAGGATAAGTTTAAGGGTGAGGGCTAGGCTGAGGGTTAGGGTGAGGGTTTGGGTTTGGGATAGGGTTAGGTTTAGGATTAGGGTTAGGGTGAGGGTGAGTGTGAGGGTTAGGATTAGGGTTAGGGTTAGGCTTAGAGTTAGGATGAGGGTTAGCGTTAGGGTTTGGGATAGGGTGATGTTGAGGCTGAGGATTACTGTTAGGTTTAGGGTTAGGTTTAGGGTTAGTGTTAGTGTTAGGGTTAGGTTTAAGGTTAGGGTTAGGGTGAGGGAGAGGTTTAGATATAGGGTTAGGGGGAGGGTTAGCGGGAGGGTTAGGGTTAGGTTTAGTGTTAGGTTTAGGTTGAGTGTGAGGGTTAGGTTGAGGTTTAGAGTTAGGGTTAGGTTTAGGGTCAGTTTGATGGTTAGTGTTAGTGTTAGGGTTAGTGTTAGGGTGAGGGTAATATTAGGGTGAGGTTATGGGTTAGGGTGATGGTTATGTTTAGGGTGAGGGTTAGGGTTAGGGTTAGGGTTATTGTTAGGTTTAAGTTTAGGGTTACGGTTACAGTGAGTGTGAGTGTGAGGGTTAGGGTTAGGGTTAGGTTGAGGTTTAGGGTTTGGGTTAGGGTTAGAGTTAGGTAAGGGCGAGGGTGAAGTTTAGGGTTAGAGTTAGGGTTAGGGTGACGGTTAGGGTTAGGTTTAGGGTTAGGGTGAGAGTTAGGGGGAGGGTAAGTGTTAGTGTTAGGGTTAGGGATAGGATTAGGGTTAGGGTTAGGGTGAGGGTCAGTGTGTTTTTTAGGGTTAGGTCTAGGGTTAGGCTAAGATTTAGGCTGAGGGGGAGGTTGATGGTTAGGTTAGGGTTAGGGTTTGGGGGAGGTTTAGGATGAGGGTTAGGGTTAGGATTAGGGTTAGGGCAAGGCCTAGGGTGAGGGTGAGGTTTAGCGTTAGAGTTAAGGTGAGATTTATGGTTAGGGTTAGGGTTAGGGTGAGGGTGAGGTTTAGGCTTAGAGTTAGGGTTCGCGTGAGGTTGAGGGTGAGGTTTAGGGTTAGGCTTAGTGTTAGGTTTAGTGTTAGGGTTAGGGTGAGGGTTATGGTTAGATTTAGGATTAGGGTTAGGCTGAAGGTTAGGGTGAGGGTGAGGATAAGGCTTAGGTTTAGGGTGAGGGCTAGGGTTGGGTGAGGTTTAGGAACAGGGTTAGCGTGAGATTTAGGGTTAGGTTTATTTTTAGGGTTAGGCTAAGTTTTAGGGTTAGTGTTAGGTTGAGGGTGAGGTTTAGGGTTAGATTTAGGGTGAGGCTTACTGTTAGCGTTAGGTTCAGTTTTAGGGTGAGGCTAAGGGTTATGGTGAGGTTTTGGGTTAGGGTGAGGTTTATGGTTAAGCTGAGGGTTAGGAATCGGTTTAGAGTTATTGTTAGGGTTCGGTTTAAGTTTCCGGTTACAGTGAGGGTGAGGATGAGGGTTAGGGTTAGGCTTAGGGCGAGGTTTAGTGTGAGGGTGAGGTTTAGGGTTAGAGTCAGTGTGAGGGTTAGGTTGAGGGTTTGGGTTAGGGTTAGTGTTAGTGTTAGGGTTAGGGTGAGAGTTAGGAGGAGGTTTAGGGTTAGGGTTAAGTTTAAGATTAGGTTAAGAATGAGGGTGAATGTGTGTGTTAGGGTTTGGTTTAGGGTTAGGCTTAGGGTTAGGCTGAGGGTGAGGTTGAGGGTGAGGGTTAGGGTTAGGGTTAGGGTTAAGATTAGGATTAGGGGGAGGGTTAGGATGAGGGTTAAGGTTAGGATTAGGGTTAGGGTGAGGGCTAGGGTGACGGTAAGGTTTAGGGTTAGGGTGAGGGTGAGGGTTAGGGTTTTGTTTAGGGTGAGCATTAGGGTTTGGGTTAAGTTTAGGTTTAGGGTGAGCGTTAGGGTAAGGGTTACAGTGAGGGTGAGGTTTAGGGTTAGGTTGATGGTTAGGGTTATGATTAGGGATAGTGCGAGGGTGTGGGTGAGGGTTGGGGTTTGGGTTAGGGTGAGGTTTAAGATGAGGGTTAGGGTTAAGATTAGGGTAAGGGTGAGGGCTAGGGTGAGGGTGTGGGTTAGGGTAAGTGTAAGGCTTAGTCTTAGTGTTAGGTTGAGTGTGAGGTTGAGGGTGAGAGTTAGAATTAGGGTGATGGTTAAGTTTACACTTAGTGTTAGAGTTAGTATGAGGTTTAGGCTTAGGGGGATTTTTAGGGTGAGGATGATGGTAAGGGTAATGGTGAGGTTTAGGCTGAGGGTGAGGGTTAAGATAAGGGTGAGCGTTAGGGTTAGGTTTAGGGTTAGATTAAGGGCTAGGGTTAGGGTTAGGGTTAGGGTTAGATTGAGGATTAGTGTTAGGGTTAGTGTGAGGTTTAGAGTAAGGATGAGGGTTAGGGTGAGGGTTAGGGTTAGGGTGAGAGTTATGGTTAGGTTGAGGGTTAGGGTTAGCATTAGGGTGAGGTTTAGTGTTAGGGTTAGGGTTAGAGTTAGGGTTAGGGTGAGGGTGAGGTTTAGGGTGGAGTTAGGGTTAGGGTGAGGGTTAGGATGAGGGTTAGTGTTAGTGTTAGGGGTGTGAGAGTTAGGGGCAGGGTTAGGGTTAGGGTTAAGTTTAAGATTAGGGTTAGGATGAGGGTGAGTGTGTGTGTTAGGGTTTGGTTTAGGGTTAGGCTTAGGGTTAGGCTGAGGGTGAGGTTGAGATTGAGGGTTAGGGTTAGGATTAGGGTTAGGGGGATGGTTAGGATGAGGGTTAAGGTTAGGATTAGGATTAGGGTTAGGGCTATGGTGAGGGTAAGATTTAGGGTTAGGGTTAGGGTGAGGGTTACGGTTTTGTTTAGGGTGAGCGTTAGGGTTCGGGTTAAGTTTAAGGTTAGGGCAAGCGTTAGTGTTCGTGTGACTGTGAGGGTGAGGTTTAGGGTTAGGTTGAGGGTTAGGGTTAGGATTAGGGTTAGTGTGAGGGTGTGGGTGAGGGTTAGGGTTAGGGTTAGGGTGAGGGTTAGGTTTAAGATTAGGTTTAGGGTGAGGGCTAGGGTGAGGGTGAGAGTTAGGGTAAGTGTAAGGCTTAGTCTTAGTGTTAGGCTGAGTGTGAGGTTGAGGGTGAGGGTTAGGGTTAGTGTGATTGTTAGGTTTACCGTTAGTGTTAGAGTTAGTACGAGGTTTAGGGTTAGGGGGATTTTTATGGTGAGGATGATGGTCAGGATAATGGTGAGGTTTAGGCTGAGGGTGAGGGTTAAGATAAGGGTGAGCGTTAGGGTTAGGTTTAGGGTAAGATTAAGGGCTAGGGTTAGGGTTAGGGTGAGGGTTAGATTGAGGATTAGGGTTAGGGTTAGTTTGAGGTTTAGAGTGAGGATGAGGGTTAGGGTGAGGGTTAGGGTTAGCGTGAGAGTTATCGTTAGGTTGAGGGTTAGGGTTCGGTTTAGGGTGAGGTTTAGTGTTAGGGTTAGGGTTAGAGTTAGGGTTAGGGTGAGGGTGAGGTTTAGGGTGGAATTAGGGTTAGGGTGAGGGTTAGGATGAGGGTTAGTTTTAGAGTTAGTGTTACCGTGAGGTTTAGGGTTAGGGTTAATGTTAGGTTTAGGTTGAGAGTTAGGGGGAGGTTAGGGTTAGGGTTAGGGTTAGGGTTAGGTTTAGGATTTCGGTTACGGTGTGGGTGAGGTTTAGGATTAGGGTTAGGGTAAAGATGAGGTTTAGGGTTAGAATTAGGGTTAGGGTGAGGCTGAGGGTGAGGGTTAGGGTTAGGGTTAGGATTAGGATTAGGGTAAGGGTTAGCGTGAGTGTGAGGGTTAAGTTTAGGGTTAGGGTTAGCATTAGGTTTAGGCTGAGGGTTTGGTTGAGGGTGAAGGTTAGGGTTAGTTTGAGGGTTAGGGTTAGGGTTAGGGTGAGGTTTAGTGTTAAGGTTAGGGTTAGAGTTATGTTTAGGGTGAGGGTGAGGTTTAGGCGTACAGTTAGTTTTAGGGTGAGGGTTAGGGTGAGTGTTTGGGTTATGGTGAGGGTTAGGGTAGGGGTGACGTTAAGGGTAAAAGTGAGGGTTTGGCTGAGGGTGAGGGTTACGGTAAGGTTGAAGGTTAGGGTTAGGGTGTGGGTTAATGTTAGGGTTAGGGTTAGAGTTAGGGTTCTGGTTAAGTTTAGGGTTAGGGTAAGTGTTAGAGTAAGGGTTACGGTGAGGGTGACGGTTAGGTTTATGTTGAAGGTTAGAGTTAGGATTATGGTTAGGGTGAGGGTGAGGTTTAGGGTTAGTGTTAGGGTGAGGGCTAGGAAGAGGTTTAGGGTTAGTATTAGAGTTATTGTGAGGGTTAGAGTGAGGGTTATGGTGAGGGTGACCATTAAGTTTAGGTTGTGGGTTAGGGTTAGGATTATGGTTAGGGTGAGGGTGAGGTTTAGGGTTAGTGTTAGGGTGAGGGCTAGGAAGAGGTTTAGGGTTAGAATTAGGGTTAGGGTGAGGGCTAGGGTGAGGGTGAGGTTTAGGGTTAGGATTAGAGTGAGGTTTAGGGTTAGGGTTAGGGTTAGGTTGAGGTTTAGGGTTAGGGTTAGCGTTAGGGTGAGGGTGAGTGTGAGGTTTAGGTTTAGGGTTAGGGTTAGCCTTAGGGTTAGGCTGAGGGTGAGGGTGGGGGTGAGGATTAGGGTTAGGGAGATTGTTAGGGTTAGGGTTATGGTGAGGGTTAGTGTTAGGGTTAGGGTTAGACTTAGGGTTAGGGTGAGGGTGAGGTTTCGGGGTAGTGTTAGGATTAGGGTGAGGGTTAGGGTTAGAGTGAGGGTTAGGGGGGGACGGTAAGGGTAAATATCAGGGTTAGGCTGAGTGTGAGGGTTACAGTAAGGGTGAGGGTTAGGTTAGGTTGAGGGTTAGGGTTAGGGTTAGGGTGAGGGTGAGTATTAGATTGAGGATTAGTGTTAGGTTTAGTGTGAAGTTTAGGGTGAGGATGAGCTTTCGTGTTGAGGGCGAGGTCGAGGGAGAGTTTGAGGTTTAGGGTTAGTGTTAGAGTGAGGTTTATGGTTAGGGTGATGGTTAGGGTTAGTGTGAGGTTTAGTGTTAGGGTTAGTGTTAGGGTGAGGGTAAGGGTTAGGGTGAGGGTTAGGGTTAGGGTGAGGGTTATGTTTAGGGTGAAGGTTATGGTTAGTGTTAGGGTTATTGTTAGTGTTAGGGTTAGGGTTAAGGTTATGGTGAGGGTGAGGTTAAGGGTTAGGGATAGGTCTAGGATGAGGTTTAGGGATAGGGTTAGGGTTAGGGTTAGTGTCAGGGTGAGGTTCAGTGTTAGATTTAGGGTTAAGGTGAGGCTGAGTGTGAGGGTTAGGGTTAGGATTAATGTTAGGGTTAAGCTTAAGGTGAGGGTTAGGTTGAGGGTGAGGGTTAGGTTTAGGATTAGGAGTAGGATTAGGGTTAATGTTAGGGTGAGCCTGAGGGTTAGGGTTAGGGACAGGCTTAGGGTTAAGCTGAGGTTGAGGTTGAGGGTTAGGGTTAGGGTGAGGTTTAGGGTTAGGGTTAGGGTGAGTGTGAGGGTTATTGTTAGGTTTAGGCTTAGGATTAGGCTGAGAGTTAGGGTGTGGATTAGGGTTAGGGTTAGTGTTACTGTGAGGTTTAGGGTTTGGGTTAGGGTTACAATTAGGGTTAGGGTGAGGGTGAGTTTTAGGGTTAGAGTTAGGGTTATGGTGAGGTTTAGGTTGAGGGTTATGGTAAGGGTTAGTTTTAGGGTTAGGGTTAGGGTTAGGGTGAGAGTTAAGGGAAGGGTTAGGGTTAGGGTTAGGGTTAGGGATAGGATTAGGGTTAGAGTGAGGGGGAGTTGTGTGTTAGGTTTAGGTTTAGGGATAGGCTTAGGGTTAGGCTGAGGGTGAGGTTGAGTGTGATGGTTAGGGTTAGGGGGAAGGTTAGGATGAGGGTTAGGGTTAGGATTAGGGTTAGGGTAAGGTCTAGGGTGAGTGTGAGGGTGAGGTTTAAGGTTATGGTTAGGGTTAGCGTTAGGGTGAGGGTGAGGTTTAGGGTTAGATTTAGGGTTAGGGTGAGGCTGAGGGTGAGGGTTAGAGTTAGGGTTAGGATTAGGTTTAGGTTAAGGGATAGGGTGAGTGTTAGGGTTACGGTTATGCTTAGGGTCAGGCTGAAGATGAGGGTGAGGGTGAGGGTTAGGGTTAGGGTTAGATGAGAGTTAGGGTTCATTTATGTTTAGGGTTAGGTTGAGAGTTAGAGTTACGGGGAGCGTGAGGTTTAGGGTTTTGTTGAGGGTTATGGTTAGGGTTAGGGAGAGGGTTAAGGTTAGGGTTAGGGTGAGGGTAAGGATGAGGATTAGGTTTAGCATTAGGGTTAGGGTGAGGGCTAGGTTGAGGGTGAGGGTTAGGGTGAGGGTTAGTGTGAGAGTTAGTTTGAGGGTTAGGGTTACAGTGAGGGTGAGGATTAGGGTTAGGGTGAGGGTTAGGGTTAGGATTAGGGTTAGCAAGAGGGTGAGTGTTAGGATTACAGTTAGGGTTAGGGTTAGGGTTAGGTTTAGGGTTAGTGTTAGTGTTAGGGTTAGTGTTAGAGATCCAGTGAGGGTTGGTGTTAGGGTTAGGGTTAGGTTTAGGCTTAAAGTTAGGGTGAAGGTTAGAATGAAGATTAGGTTTACGATTAGGGTTAGGGTCAGGGCTAGGGTAAAGGTGAGGATTAGGGTTAGTGTTACGGTAAGATTTAGGGTTAGTGTTAGAGTTAGGGTGAGGGTTAGGATGAGCGTTAGGGTTACAGTGAGGATGAGGGTTAGGGTGAGGGTGAGGATTAGGGTTAGGTTTAGGGTTAGGGTGAGGTTGAGTGTTAGCATTAGGGTTAGGGATATGGTTAGGGTTAGGTTTAGGGTTAGGATTACTGTTATTGTTAGGGTTAGGATTAGAGTTATGGTGAGGGTGAGGGTGAGTGTTAGGGTTAGGGTGAGGTTTAGGGTTAGGGTTAGGATTAGGGTGAGGGTGAGGGTGAGGATTATGGTTAGATTTAGGATTAGTTGGAGGCTTAGGTGGAGGGTAAGTTTTATGCTAAGTGTTAGGTTTAAGTTTAGGTTGTGGGTTAGGTTGAGGTTTAGGGTTAGGGTTAGGATTAGGTTTAGAATTAGGGTAAGGGTGAGGGTGAGGGTGAGGTTTAGCGTTTAGAATTAGGGTAAGGGTGAGGGTGAGGGTGAGATTTAGCGTTAGGCTTAGGCTTAGGCTTAGGGTTAGGCTGAGGGTGAGGTTGGGGGTGAGGATTAGGGTTAGGGTGATGGTTAGTGTTAGGGTTAGTTTTAGAGTTAGGGTTAAGATGAGGGTTAGGGTTAGGATTAGGGTTAGGGTGAGTTTGAGTGTTAGCATTAGGGTTATGGTTAGGGATAGGGTTAAGTTTAGGGTTAGGATTAGTGTTATTGTTAGGGTTAGGGTTAGAGTTATGGTGAGGGTGAGGGTTGGTGTGAGGGTTAGGGTTAGGGTTAGTGTGAGGTTTAGGGTTAGGGTTAGGATTAGGGTGAGGGTGAGGGTGAGGTTTAGGTTAGATTTAGGTTTAGTTGGAGGGTTAGGTCGAGGGATAGGTTTAGTTGGAGGGTTAGGTCGAGGGTTAGGGTTAGGGTTATTGTTAGGTGTAAAGTTAGAGTCAGGATTAGGTTGAGGTTTAGGGTTAGGGTTAGGTTTAGTTTTGGAATTAGTGTTAGGGTGAGGGTGACTGTGAGTTTTAGGGTTAGGGTTAGGCTTAGGCTTAGGATTAGGCTGGGGGTGAGGGTTGGGTTGAGGATTAGGGTTAGGGTGATGGTTAGGGTTAGGGTTATGGTGAGGGTTAGTGTTAGGGTTAGGGTTAGAGTTAGGGTTAGGGTGAGGGTGAGGTTTAGGGGTAGAGGTAGGGTTAGGGTGAGGGTTAGCGTTAGAGTGAGGGTTAGTGTGGGGGTGACGGTAAGGGTAAAGGTGAGGGTTAGGCTGAGGGTGAGGGTTACAGTAAAGGTGAGGGTGAGGGTGAGGGTGAGCATTAGGGTGAGGGTTATGGTGAGGGTGAGGGTTAGATTGAGGGTTACTGTTAGGGTTAGTGTGAAGTTTAGGGTGAGTATGAGGGTGAGGGCTAGGGAGAGGGTGAGGTTTAGGGTTAAGGTTAGAGTGAGGTTTAGGGTTAGGTTGATGGTTAGGGTTAGTGTTAGGGTTAGGGTTAGTGTAAGGGTGAGGGTAAGTGTTAGGGTGAGGGTTAGCGTTAGGGTGAGGGTAAGTGTTAGGGTGAGGGTTTGGGTTAGGGTGAGGGTTATGCTTAGGGTGAGGTTAAGGGTTAGGGTTAGGTCTAGGAAGAGGCTTAGGGATAGGGTTAGTGTTAGGGTTAGGGTCAGGGTGAGTTTCAGTGTTAGAGTTAGGGTTAGGTTGAGGCTGAGGGTGAGGGTTAGGGTTAGGATTAATGTTAGGGTTAGGCTTAAGGTGAGGGTTAGGTTGAGGGTGAGGGTTAGGTTTAGGATTAGGAGTAGGATTAGGGTTAATGTTAGGGTGAGCCTGAGGGTTAGGGTTAGGGACAGGCTTAGGGTTAAGCTGAGGTTGAGGGTGAGGGTTAGGGTTAGGGTGAGGTTTAGGGTTAGGGTTAGGGTGAGTGTGAGGGTTATTGTTAGGTTTAGGCTTAGGATTAGGCTGAGAGTTAGGGTGTGGATTAGGGTTAGGGTTAGTGTTAGGTTGAGGTTTAGGGTTTGGGTTAGCGTTAGAGTTAGGGTTAGGGTGAGGGCGAGTTT
The DNA here is from genome assembly GCF_024711535.1 of Dipodomys merriami. Classification (NCBI taxonomy): domain Eukaryota; kingdom Metazoa; phylum Chordata; class Mammalia; order Rodentia; family Heteromyidae; genus Dipodomys; species Dipodomys merriami. The sequence continues at coordinate 5,149,937 of NW_027206479.1, forward strand.
TAGGGTTAGAGTTAGGGTTAGGGTGAGGTTTAGGTGAGGGTTATGGTAAGGGTTAGTTTTAGGGTTAGGGTTAGGGTGAGAGTTAAGGGAAGGGTTAGGGTTAGGGTTAGGGTTAGGGATAGGATTAGGGTTAGAGTGAGGGGGAGTTGTGTGTTAGGTTTAGGTTTAGGGATAGGCTTAGGGTTAGGCTGAGGGTGAGGTTGAGTGTGATGGTTAGGGTTAGGGGGAGGGTTAGGATGAGGGTTAGGGTTAGGATTAGGGTTAGGGTAAGGTCTAGGGTGAGTGTGAGGTTGAGGTTTAAGGTTATGGTTAGGGTTAGCGTTAGGGTGATGGTGAGGTTTAGGGTTAGATTTAGGGTTAGGGTGAGGCTGAGGGTGAGGGTTAGAGTTAGGGTTAGGATTAGGTTTAGGGTAAGGGTTAGGGTGAGTGCGACGGTTACCGTTATGCTTAGGGTCAGGCTGAAGGTGAGGGTGAGGGTGAGGGTTAGGGTTAGGGTTAGAGTGAGAGTTAGCGTTCATTTATGTTTAGGGTTAGGGTGAGGGTTAGAGTTATGGGGAGCGTGAGGTTTAGGGTTTTGTTGAGGGTTATGGTTAGGGTTAGGGAGAGGGTTAAGGTTAGGTTTAGAGTGAGGGTAAGGATGAGGATTAGATTCAGCATTAGTGTTAGGGTGAGGGCGAGGTTGAGGGTGAGGTTAGGGTTAGTGTTAGGTTAAGGTTTAGGGTTAGGGTTAGGGTTAGGGTGAGGGTTAGTTTCAGGGTTAGGGTTACAGTGAGGGTGAGGATTATAGTTAGGGTGAGGGTTATTGTTAGGATTAGGGTTAGCAAGAGGGTGAGTGTTAGGATTACAGTTAGGGTTAGGATTAGGGTTAGGTTTAGGGTTAGGATTAGTGTTATTGTTAGGGTTAGGGTTAGAGTTATGGTGAGGATGAGGGTGAGGGTGAGGTTAAGGTTAGGGTTAGGATTAGGGTTAGGGTGAGGGTGAGGTTTAGGGTTAGATATAGTGTTAGTTGTAGGGTTAGGTCGAGGTTTATGTTTAGGGTTAGTTTTAGGCTTAATGTTAGAATGAGGGTTAGGTTGAGATTTAGGATTAGGGTTAGGATTAGGGTGAGGGTGAGTGTGAGGTTGAGGGTTAGAATTAGGCGTAGGCGTAGGCTTAGGGTTAGGCTGAGCGTGAGGTTGAGGGTGAGGGTTAGGGTTAGGGTGATGGTTAGGTTTACGGTTAGTGTGAGGGTTAGGATGAGGTTTAGCGTTAGGGTGAGGTTTAGGGTGATGATGATGGTAAGGGTAAAGATGAGGTTTAGGCTGAGGTTGAGGGTTAAGATAAGGGTGAGGGTTAGGGTTAGGTTTAGGGTTAGGTTAAGGATGAGGGTTAGGTTAGGGTTAGGGTGAGGGTTAGATTGAGGATTAGGCTTAGGGTTTGTGTGAGGTTTAGGGTGAGGATCAGGGTTAGGGTTAGGGTTAGGGTGAGGTTTAGGGTTTGGATTAGGGTTAGAGTTAGGGTTAGGGTGTGGGTGAGGTTTAGGGTTAGAGTTACGGTTAAGGTGAGGTTTAGGTTGAGGGTTATGATAAGGGTTAGTTTTAGGGTTAGGGTTAGAATGAGAGTTAGCGGAAGGGTTAGGATTAGGGTTAGGGTTAGGTATAGGATTAAGGTTAGATTGAGGGGGAGTGTGTGTGTTAGGTTTAGGTTTAGGGATAGGCTTAGGGTTAGGCTGAGGGTGAGGGTGAGGGTGAGGGTTAGGGTTAGGGGGAGGGTTAAGATGAGGGTTAGGGTTAGGAATAGGGTTAGGGTAAGGTCTAGGGTGAGTGTGAGGGTGAGGTTTGAGGTTATGATTAGTGTTAGGTTTAGGGTGAGCGTGAGGTTTAGGTTAGAGTTAGAGTTACAGTGAGGCTGAGGGGAGGGTCAGAGTTAGGGTTAGGTTTAGGTTTAGGGTAAGGGTTAGGGTGAGTGTGAGGGTTATGGTTACGCTTAGGGTCAGGCTGAGGGTGAGGGTGAGGGTGAGGCTTAGGGTTAGGGGGAGGGTTAGGGTTAGGGTTAGGGTGAGAGTTAGGGTTCGTTTATGTTTAGGGTTAGGGTGAGGGTTAGATTTATGGTGAGCGTGAGGTTTAGGGTTTGGTTGAGGGTCAGGTTTAGTGTTAGGGTTAGGGTGAGGGTTAAGGTTAGGGTTAGGGTGAGGGTAAGGATGAGGATTAGGTTTAGCATTAGGGTTAGGGTAAGGGCTAGGTTGAGGGTGACGGTTAGGGTTAGTGTTAGGTTAAGGTTTCGGGTTAGGGTTAGGGATAAGTTGAGGGTTAGGTTAGAGGGTTAGGATTACAGTGAGGGTGAGGATTAGGGTTAAGGTGAGGATTAGGGTTAGGATTAGGGTTAACATGAGGGTGAGTGTTAGGATTACAGTTATGGTTATGGTTAGGGTTAGGTTGAGGTTTAGGATTAGTGTTATTGTTAGGGTTGGGGTTAAAGTTATGGTGAGGGTGAGGGTGAGGGTGAGGGTTAGGTTTACGGTTAGGGTGAGGTTTAGGGTTATGGTTAGGATTAGGGTTAGGGTGAGGGTGAGGTTTAGGGTTAGATTTAGGGTTAGTTGGAGAGTTAGATCGAGGGATAGGTTTAGGGTTAGTTTTAGGGTTAAGGTTAGAGTGAGTTTGAGGTTGAGGTTTAGGGTTATGGTTATGGTTAGGTTTAGGATTAGGGTGAGGGTGAGGGTGAGGTTGAGGGTTAGGGTTAGGCTTAGGCTTAGGCTTAGGATTAGGCTGAGCATGAGGTTGAGGGTGAGGGTTAGGGTTATGGTGATGGTTAGGTTTATGGTTAGGGTGAGTGTTAGGATGAGGTTTAGCATTAAGGTGATTTTTAGGGTGATGATGATGGTAAGGGTAAAGATGAGGTTTAGGCTGAGGTTGAGGGTTAAGATAAGGCTGAGGGTTAGGGTTAGGTTTAGGGTTAGGGTAAGGGTTAAGGTTACGTTTAGAGTTAGGGTGAGGTTTAGATTGAGGATTAGGGTAGGTTTATTGTGAGGTTTAGGGTGAGGATGAGGGTTAGGATTAGGGTCAGGGTGAGGTTTAGGATTAGGGTGAGGGTTAGGGTTAGTATGAGGATTAGTGTTAGGGTTATGGTTAGTGTTAGGGTGAGGGTAAATGTTAGGTTGAGTGTTAGGTTTAGGGTGAGGGTTATGGTTAGTGTGAGGGTGAGGGTTAGGATTAGGGTTAGAGTGAGGTTTAGTGTTAGGGTTAGGGTAAGTGTTAGGGTTAGGGAGAGGGTGAGGTATAGGGTTACATTTAGGGTTAGGGTGAGGGTTAGGATTAGGGTGCGGGTTAACGTGGGGGTGACGGTAAAGGTAAAGGTGAGGGTTAGGCTGAGGCTGAGGGTTACGGTAAGGGTGAGTGTTAGGGTAAAGGTGAGGGTTAGTGCTAGCGTTAGGGTGAGGTTGGGGGTTCGATTGAGGATTACTGTTAGGGTTAGTGTGAGATTTATGGTGAAGATGAGGGTTGGGGTTACCCTGAAGTCTAGTGTGAGGGTGAGGGTTAGGGTTAGTGTTAGGGTGAGGTTTAGGGTTAGGGTGATGTTTAGGGTTATTGTGAGAGTTATTGATAGTATTAGGTTTAGTGTTAGGGTGAGGGTAAGTGTTAGGGTGAGGTTTAGGGTTAGGGTGAGGGTTATGGTTAGGGTGAGGTTTAGGGTTAGGATTAGATTAAGGGTGAGGGCTAGGTTAAGGGTTAGGCTGATGGTTAGGGTTAGGGATAGGGATAGGTTTAGGAATAGGGTTAGGGTGAGGGTTAGGACTAGGGTTATGGTTAAGCTTAGAGTTAGGATGAGGTTTAGGGTTAGGTTTTGGGTTAGGGTGAGGGTGAGGCTGAGGATTAGGGTTAGGTTTAGGGTTAGGTTTGGGTTAGGTTTAGGGTTAGTGTTAGTGTTAGGGTTAGTGTTAGGGATCCAGTGAGGGTTGGTGTTAGGGTTAGGGTTAGGTTTAGGCTTAAAGTTAGGGTGAAGGTTAGAATGAAGATTAGGTTTACGATTAGGGTTAGGGTCAGGGCTAGGGTGAAGGTGAGGATTAGGGTTAGTGTTACGGTAAGATTTAGGGTTAGTGTTAGAGTTAGGGTGAGGGTTAGGATGAGCGTTAGGGTTACAGTAAGGATGAGGGTTAGGGTGAAGGTGAGGATTAGGGTTAGGTTTAGGGTTAGGGTGAGGTTGAGTGTTAGCATTAGGGTTAGGGTTATGGTTAGGGTTAGGTTTAGGGTTAGGATTACTGTTATTGTTAGGGTTAGAATTAAAGTTATGGTGAGGGTGAGGGTGAGGGTGAGTGTTAGGGTTAGGGTGAGGTTTAGGGTTAGGGTTAGGATTAGGGTTAGGGTGAGGGTGAGGTTTATGGTTAGATATAGGATTAGTTGGAGGCTTAGGTGGAGGGTTAGGTTTATGGTAAGTGTTAGGGTTAAGTTTAGGTTGAGGGTTAGGTTGAGGTTTAGGGTTAGGGTTAGGATTAGGTTTAGAATTAGGGTAAGGGTGAGGGTGAGGGTGAGGTTTAGAGTTAGGCTTAGGCTTAGGCTTAGGGTTAGGCTGAGGGTGAGTTTGGGGGTGAGGATTAGGGTTAGGGTGATGGATAGTGTTAGGGTTAGTTTTAGAGTTAGGGTTAGGGTGAGGGTTAGGGTTAGGATTAGGGTTAGGGTGAGGTTGAGTGTTAGCATTAGGGTTACAGTTAGGGACAGGGTTAAGTTTAGGGTTAGGATTAGTGTTATTGTTAGGGTTAGGGTTAGAGTTATGGTGAGGGTGAGGGTTGGGGTGAGGGTTAGGGTGAGGTTTAGGGTTAGGTTTAGTATTAGGGTGAGGGTGAGGGTGAGGTTTAGGTTAGATTTAGGTTTAGTTGGAGGGTTAGGTCGAGGGTTAGGGTTAGGGTTATTGTTAGGTTTAAAGTTAGAGTCAGGATTAGGTTGAGGTTTAGGGTTAGGGTTAGGTTTAGGTTTGGAATTAGTGTTAGGGTGAGGGTGACTGTGAGTTTTTGGGTTAGGGTTAGGCTTAGGCTTAGGGTTAGGCTGGGGGTGAGGGTTGGGGTGAGGATTAGGGTTAGGGTGATGGTTAGGGTTAGGGTTATGGTGAGGGTTAGTGTTAGGGTTAGGGTTAGAGTTAGGGTTAGGGTGAGGGTGAGGTTTAGGGGTAGAGTTAGGGTTAGGGTGGGGGTTAGCGTTAGAGTGAAGGTTAGTGTGGGGGTGACGGTAAGGGTAAAGGTGAGGGTTAGGCTGAGGGTGAGGGTTCAGTAAGGGTGAGGTTGAGGGTGAGGGTGAGCGTTAGGTTGAGGGTTAGGGTGAGGGTGAGGGTTAGATTGAGGGTTACTGTTAGGGTTAGTGTGAAGTTTAGGGTGAGTATGAGGGTGAGGGCTAGGGAGAGGGTGAGGTTTAGGGTTAAGGTTAGAGTGAGGTTTAGGGTTAGGTTGATGGTTAGGGTTAGTGTTAGGGTTAGGGTTAGTGTAAGGGTGAGGGTAAGTGTTAGGGTGAGGGTTAGCGTTAGGGTGAGGGTAAGTGTTAGGGTGAGGGTTTGGGTTAGGGTGAGGCTTATGCTTAGGGTGAGGGTAAGGGTTATGTTTAGGATTATTGATAGTATTAGGGTTAGGGTTAAGATTATGGTGAGGGTGAGTGTGAAGGTAAGGTTTAGGGCTAGGAAGAGGTTTAGGGATAGGCTTCTGGTTAAGGTTAGGGTCAGGGTGAGGTTTAGTGTTAGAGTTAGGGGTAGGGTGAGGCTGATGGTGAGGGTTAATGTTAGGATTAATGGTAGGGTTAGGCTTAAGGTGAGGGTTAGGTTGAGGGTAAGGGTTAGGGTTAGGGTGAGGAATAGGATTAGGGTTGGGGTTAGGGTGAGTGTGAGGGTTAGGGATAGGGTTAGGGATAGGCTTAGGGTTAGGCTAAGGTTGAGGGTTAGGGTTAGGTTAGGGGAGATTTAGGGTTGGTTTAGGGTGAGTGAGAGGGTTAGGGTTAGGCTTAGACTTAGGATTAGCGTGAGGGTGAGGGTGTGGGTTAGGATTAGGGTGAGGGTGAGGGTTAGTGTGACAGTTAGGGTTAGGGTTATGGTGAGGTTTAGGGTTAGGTTTTGGATTAAGGTTAGGGTGAGGGTGAGGTTTAGGGTTAGAGTTAGTGTTAGGATGAGGTTTAGGTTGAGGGTTATGATAAGGGATAGTTTTAGGGTTAGTGTTACGGTTAGAGTTAGGGGGAGGGTTAGGATTAGGGTTAGGTTTAGGGAAAGGATTAGGGCTAGAATGAGGGGGAGTGTGTGTGTTAGGTTTAGGTTTAGGGTTAGGCTTAGGATTAGGCAGATGTTGAGGTTGAAGGTGAGCCTTAGGGTTATGGGGAGGGTTAGGATGAGGGTTAGGGTTAGGATTAGGGTAAGGGTAATGGGTAGGGTGAGTGTGAGGGTGAGGTTTAAGTTTATGGTTAGGGTTAGGGTTAGGGAGATTGTGAGGTGTAGGGTTAGAGTTAGGGTTAGGGTGAAGCTGAGGTTGAGGGTTAGGGTTAGGGTTAGGATTAGGGTAAGGTTTAGGGTGAGTGTGAGGGTTACAGTTAGGCTTAGGGTTAGGCTGAGGGTGAGGGTGAGGGTGAGGGTTAGGGTTATGGTGAGCGTGAGGGTTAGGGTTAGGTTGAGGGTTAGGTTTAGGGTTAGGGTTAGGGTGAGGGTTAAAGTTAGGGATAGGGTGAGGGTAAGCATAAGGATTAGGTTAAGGATTAAGGTTAAGGTGAGGGCTAGGTTGAGGGTGAGGGTTAGGGTTAGTGTTATATTAAGGTTTAGGTTTAGGGTTAGGGTTAGGGTGATGGTTAGGATTAGGGTTAGGGTGAGGTTTAGTGTTAGGGTTAAGGTTAGAGTTATGGTTAGTGTGAGGGTAGATTTAGAGTTAGAGTTAGTTTTAGGATGAGGGTTAGGGTGAATGTTAGTGTTAGGGTGAGGGTTAGGGTAGGGTGACGGTAAGGGTAAATGTGAGGGTGAGGCTGAGGGTGATGGTTAAGGTAAGGTTGAGGGTTAGGTTTAGGGTGAGGGTTAGAGTTAGGGTTAGGGTGAGAGTTAGGGTTTGGGTCAAGTTTAAGGTTAGGGTGAGGGTTAGAAGAAGGGTTATGGTGAGGGTGAGGGTTAGGTTTAGGTTGAGGTTTAGGGTTAGGATTAGGGTTAGGGTGAGGGTGAGGGTTAGTGTTAGTGTTAGGGTGAGGGTAAGTGTTAAGTTGAGGGTTAGGGTCAGGTTGAGGGTTATGTTTAGGTTGAGGGGTAAAGTTAGAGTTAAGGTTAATGTTAGGGTTAGGGTTAGGGTTACCATTATGGTGAGGGTGAGGGTGAGGGTTAGGGTTAGGGTTAGGCTGAGTGTGAGTGTGCGGGTGAGGATTAGAGTTAGGGATAGGCTTAGGGTTATTGTTAGTGTTATAGTTAGGATTAAGTTTGCAGTGAGGGTGAGGCTGAGGGTGAGGGTTATGGTTATTGTTAGGATTAGGGTTAAGTTAGTGTTATTGTTAGGGTTAGGGTTAGAGTTACAGTGAGGTTGAGGTTGAGGGTTAGGTTTAGGGTGAGGTTTAGGTTTAGAGTTATGGTTAGGGAGAGGGTTAGGGTGAGGTTTAGGGTTAGTTTTAGGGTTAAGGGGAAGGTGTGTGTTAGGTTGAGTTTTAGGGATAGGCTTAGGGTTAGGATTAGGGGTAGGGTGAGCGTGAGTATGAGGGTTAGGGTGAGGGTTAGGCTTAGGCTTAGGGATAGGCTGAGGGTGAGGGTGGGGGTGAGGATTAAGGTTAGGGTGATAGATAGGGTTAGAGTTAGTGTTATTGTTAGGGTTAAGGGTTCATGTTAGGGGGAAGATGAAAGTACGGGTGAGGGTTAGGGTGAGGTTAGGTTAGGTTTAGGGTGACTTTTAGGATTAGTGTGAGGTTTAGGGTTAGTGTGAGGGTTAGTGTTAGGGTTAGGGTTAGTGTTGGGGTGAGGGTAAGTGTTAGGGTGAGGGTTAGGTTTAGGGTGAGTGTTATGTTTAGGGTGAGGGTTTGGGTTAGTTTTAGCGTTACTGTTAGGTTTAGGGTTAGGGTTACAGTTACGGTGAGGGTGAGCGTTAAGGTTAGGGTTACAGTGAGGTTTAGTGTTAGGGTTAGGGTTAGAGTAAGGGTTCGGTTGAGGGTGAGGTTTAGGGTTACAGTTTTAGTTAGGGGGAGAGTTAGGCTTAGGGTGCGGGTTAGCGTGGGGGTGACGGTAACGGTAAAGGTGACGGTTAGGCTGAGGGTGAGGGTTACGGTAAGGTTGAGGGTTAGGGTTAGGGTGAGGGTTAGAGTTAGCGTTAGGGTGAGGTTGAGGGTTAGATTGAGGATTAGTGTTAGGGTTAGTGTGAGGTTTATGGTGAGGATGAGGGTTAGGGTTAGGCTGAAGGCTAGGGTGAGGTTGAGGTTTAGGGTTAGTGTTAGGGTGAGGTTTAGGGTTAGGGTGATGTTTAGGGTTAGTGTTAGGGTTAGTGTTAGGATTCCGGTTAGTGTTAGGTTGAGGGTAAGTGTTAGGGTGAGGTTTAGGGTTAGGGTGAGGGTTATGGTTAGGGTGAGGGTTAGGGTTAGGATAAGTGTAAGGGTGAGGGCTAGGCTAAGGTTTAGGGTGAGGGTTAGGGTTAAGGATAGGGTGAGGTTTAGGTTTAGGTTTAGGGTGAGGGTGAGTGTGAGGGTTAGGATTCGGGTTAGCATTAGGCTTAGAGTTAGGATGAGGTTTAGGGTTAGGGTTTGGGTTAGGGTGAGGCTGCGGCTGAGGATTAGGGTTAGGTTAAGGTTTAGTGTTAGTGTTAGGGTTAGTGTTAGCGTTTCAGTGAGGGTTGGGGTTAGTGTTAGGGTTAGGGTTAGGCTTAGATTTAGGGACAGGGTTAGAATGAGGATTAGGTTTATGATTAGGGTTAAGGTGAGGGCTAGGGTGAAGGTGAGAATTAGGGTTAGTGTTAGGGTAAGGTTTAGGGTTAGGTATAGGGTTAGGGTGAGGGTTAGGTTGAGGGTTAGGGTTATGGTGAGGGTGATGGTTAGGGTTAGGGTGAGGGTTAGGGTTAGGATTAGGGTTAGGGTGAGGTTGAGTGTTAGGTTGATGGTTAGGGTTAGGGTTAGGTTTAGGGTTAGGATTACTGTTATTGTTAGGGTTAGGGTTAGAATTATGGTGAGGGTGAGGGTGAGGGTGAGTGTTAGGATTAGGGTGAGGTTTAGGTTTAGGGTTAGATTTAGGGTTAGGGTGAGGCTGAGGTTTATGTTTAGATTTAGGTTATTTGGAGGGTTAGGTCGAGAGTTAGGGTTAGGGTAATTGTTAGGGTTAAGGTTAGAGTGAGGGTTAGGTTGTGGTTTATGGTTATGGTTAGGTTTAGGCTTAGGGTGAGGGTGAGGGTTATGGTTAAATTTAGGTTATTTGGAGGGTTAGGTCGAGACTTAGGGTTTGCGTAAATGTAATGGTTAAGGTTAGGGTGGGGGTTAGGTTGAGGTTTAGGTTTTGGGTTAGGTTTAGGGTTAGGATTAGGGTAGGGTGAGGGTGAGTATGAGGTTTAGTGTTAGGGTTAGGCTTAGGCTTAGGGTTAGGCTGAGGGTGAGGGTGGGGGTGAGGATTAGGGTTAGCGTGATGGTTAGGGTTAGGGTTAGGTTAAGGGTTAGTATTAGGGTTAGAGTTAGAGTTAGGGTTAGGGTGAGGGTGAGGTTTCGGGGTACAGTTAGGGTTAGAGTGAGAGTTTGGGTTACAGTGAGGGTTATCGTGGGGGTGACGGTAAGTGTAAAGTTGAGGTTTAGGCTGAGGGTGAGGGTTACGGTAAGGGTGATGGTAAGGGTTATGGTGAGGGTTAGTGTTAGAGTTAGGGTGAGGTTGAGGGTTAAATTGAGGATTAGTGTTAGGGTTAGTGTGAGGTTTATGGTGAGGATGAGAATTAGGGTTAGGGTGAAGGCTAGGGTGAGGGTGAGGTTTAGGTTTAGTGTTAGGGTGAGGTTTAGGGTTAGGGTGATGTTTAGGGTTAGTGTGAGTGTTAGTGTTACAGTTAGGGTTAGTGTTAGGTTGAGGGTAATCTTTAGGGTGAGGGTTAGTGTTAGGGTGAAGTTTATGGTTAGGGTGCGGGTTAGGGTTAGGATAAGTGTAAGGGTGAGGTCTAGCCTAAGGGTTAGGGTGAGTGTTAGGGTTAGGAATAGGCTTAAATTTAGGATTAGGATTAGGTTGAGGGTGAGTGTGAGGGTTAGGATTAGGGTTAGAGTTAGGCTTAGAGTTAGGAGGAGGGTTAGCGTTAGGGTTTGGTTTAGGGTGAGGGTGAGGCTGAGGATTAGGGTAAGGTTTAGTGTTAGGTTTAAGGTTAGTGTTAGTGTTAGGGTTAGTGTTATTGTTACAGTGAGGGTTGGGCTTAGGGTTACGGTTAGGGTTAGGCTTAGAGTTAGGGTGAGTGTTAGGATGAGAATTAGGTTACAATTAGGGTTAGGGTGAGGGCTAGGGTGAAGTTGAGCTTTAGGGTAAGTGTTAGGCTAAGGTTTAGGGTTAGGGTTAGGGTGAGGGTGATGGTTAGTGTTAGGATTAGGGTTAGGGTTAGGATTCGGGTTAGGGTGAGGTTGAGTGTTAGCATTAGGTTTAGGGTTAGGGTTAGGGTTTGGTTTAGGGTTAGGATTACTGTTATTGTTAGGGTTAGGGTTAGAGTTATGGTGAGTGTGAGGGTGAGGCTGAGTGTTAGGGTTAGGGTGAGGTTGAGGGTTAGGGTTAGGGTTAGGATTAGGATTAGGGTAAGTGTAAGGGTGAGTGTGAGGATTAGGGTTAGGGTTAGGAATAGGCTTAGGGTTAGGCAGAGGTTGAGGGTGAGGGTTAGGGTTAGGGTGAGGTTTAGGGTTAGGGATTGGGTGAGTGTGAGGGTGAGGTTTAGGGTTAGGCTGAGGGTGAAAGTGTGGGTTAGGTTTAGTGTTAGTGTTAGGGTGAGGTTTAGGTTTTTGGTTAGGGTTAGAGTTAGGGTTAGGGTGAGGGTGAGGTTTAGCGTTAGAGTTAGGGTTAGGGCGAGGTTTAGGTTGAGGGTTAGGGTAAGGGTTAGTTTTAGGGTTGGGGTTGGGGTGAGAGTTAGGGGGAGGGTTAGGGTTAGAGTTAGGTTTAGGGATAGGATTATGGTTAGAGTGAGCGTGAATGTGTGTGTTAGGTTTAGGTTTAGGGTTAGGCTGAGGGTTAGGCTGAGGGTGAGGTTGAGGGTGAGGGTTAGGTTTAGGGGGAGTGTTAGGGTGAGGGTTAGGTTTAGGGTAAGGGCTAGGGTGAGTGTGAGGGTGAAGTTTAAGGTTAGGCTTAGGGTTAGGGTTAGGGTGAGGGTGAGCTTTAGGGTTAGAGTTAGGGTTAGGGTGAGGCTGAGGGTGAGGTTTAGCGTTAGGGTTATTGTTAGGTTTAGGGTTCGGTTTAGGGTGAGGTTTAGGGTGAGGGTGAGGGTTAGGATTAGGATTAGGGTAAGGGTTAGGGTGAGTGTGAGGTTAGGGTTAGGGTTATGGTTAGGCTTAGGGTTACACTGAGAATGAGGGTGAGGGTGAGGTTTAGGGTCATGATTAGGGTTATGGTGAGGTGAGTGTGTGTGTTAGAGTTAGGTTTAGGGTTAGGCTTAGGGTTATGCTGAGGTTGAGGTTGAGGGAAAGGGTTAGGGTTAGGGTGAGGGTTAGGGTAAGGGTTAGGGGGAGGGTTAGGATGAGGTTTAGTGTTAGGGTTAATGTTAGTGTGAGGGCTAGGGTGAGGGTCAGGTTTAGGTTTAGGGTCAGGGTGAGGTTTAGTGTTAGAGTTAGTGTTAGGGTGAGGTTGACGGTGAAGGTTAGGGTTAGGATTAATGTTAGGGTTATCCTTTAGGTGAGATTTAGTTTGAGGGTTAAGATTAGGGTTAGGAGTAGGATTAGGGTTAGGGTGAGGATGAGGATTAGGGTTAGGGTTTGGGAAAAGCTTAGGGTTAGGCTGAGGTTGAGGTTGAGGGTTAGGGTTAGAGTGAGGTTGAGGGTTAGGGTGAGTATGAGGGTTAGGGTTAGGCTTAGGCTTAGGATTATGCTGAGGGTGAGGGTGAGGTTTAGTGTTATGGTTAAGGTTAGTGTTATGGGGAGGGTTAGGATGAGGGTTAGGGTTAGGTGAGGTTTAGGTTGAGGGTGAGGGTGTGTGTTAGGGTTACATTTAAGATTAGGCTTAGGGTTAGGATGAAGGTGAGCTTGAGGCTGATGTTTAGTGTTAGGGTGAGGGTTAGGATAAGGTTTAGGGGGAGGGTTAGGAAAAGGGATAGGGTTAGGATTAGGGTTAGGTGAGGCTAAGGTGAGAATGAGGTTTAGGGTTAGGGTTAGCTTGAGGGTTAGGATTATGGTAAGGGTGAGAGTTAGTGTTCGGGTTAAGTTTACGGTTATGTTGAGGGTTAAGGTAAGGGTTACGGTGAGGGTGGGGGTTAGGGTTAGGTTGAGGGTGAGGGTTCGGATTAGGGTTAGGGTGATCGTGAGGGTTATGGTTAGTGTTAGGGTGAGGGTTAGGATGTGGGTTAGGGTTAGGATTAGTGTTAGGGTGAGGGCTAGGGTGAGGGTGAGTTTTAGGGTTAGGGTTAGGGTTAGGTGAGGTTTAGGGTTAGGGGTAGGGTTAGTGTTAGGTTCAGGGTGAAGTTTAGGGTTAGAGTTAGGGGTAGGATGAGGCTGAGGTTGAGGGTTAGGGTTAGGGTTAGTGTTAGATTTAGGGTTAGGCTGAGGGTTAAGTTGAGGGTAAGGGTTAGGGTTAGGGTTAGGATTAGGGTTAGGGTAAGGGTTAGGGTGAGTGTGAGCATTAGAGCTAGGGTTAGGGTTTCCCTTAGGGTTAGGCTGAGGGTGAGGGTGAGGATGAGGGTTAGGGTTAGTGTTAGATTAAGGTTTAGGGTTAGGGTTAGGGTTAGGGTGAGAGTTAGTGTACGGTTATGTTTAGGGTTAGGGTGAGTGTTAGGGTTAGGGTTAAGGTGAGCATGAGGTTTAGGGTTACGTTGAGGATTAGGCTTAGGTTTAGGGCTAGGGTGAGGGTTAAGGTTAGGTTAGGGTGAGGGTAAGGATGAGGATTAGGGTTAGGATTAGCGTTAGGGTGAGGGCTAGTGTGAGGTTGAGGGTTAGGGTTAGTGTTAGATTAAGGTTTAGGGTTAGGGTTAGGGTTAGGGTGAGGCTAAGTTTGAGTTTCAGGGTTACGGTCAGGGTGATGATTAGGGTTAGGGTGAGGGTTAGGTTTAGGATTAGGGTTAGCCTGAGGATCAGCGTTAGGATTAGTATTAGGGTTAGGTTTCAAGTTAGGATTAGTGTTATTTTTAGGGTTAGGGTTAGAGTAATGGTGAGGGTGAGGGTGAGGGTGAGGGTTAGGGTTAGGGTTAGGGTGAAGTTTATGGTTAGGGTTAGGATTAGGTTTAGGTCGAGGGTTAGTGTTAGGGTTAGTTTTAGGGTTAAGGTTAGGGTGAGGGTTAGGTTGAGGTTTAGGGTTATGGTTAGGGTTAGTGTTAGGATCAGGATGAGGGTGAGGGCGATTGTGAGGGTTAAGATTAGGGTTAGGCTTAAGCTTAGGGTTAGGCTGAGGGTGAGAGTGGGTGTGAAGATTAGGTTTAGGATGATGGTTAGGTTTAGGGATTGGGTGAGGGTTAGGATTAGGATTAGGGTTAGGGTGAGGGCTAGGGGGAGGGGGAGGGTTAGGGTAAGGGTTAAGCTTAGACTTAGGTTTATGTTGAGCGTGTGGTTGAGGGTGAGGGTTAGGGTGAGTTTGATCGTTAGGTTTACGGTTATGGTGAGGGTTAGGAGGAGGTTTAGGGTTAGGGTGAGGGTTAGGGTGAGGATGATGGTAAGGATAAGGTGAGGTTGAGTCTGAGGGTGAGGGTTAAGATAAGGATGAGGGTTAGGGTTTGGTTTAGGGTTAGGGTAGGGGTTAGGGTTAGGGTTAGGGTGAGGGTTAGATTGAGGATTAGGGTGAGGGTTAGTGTGAGGTTTAGAGTGAGGATGAGAGTTAGGGTTAGGATAAGTGTGAGGGTTAGGATGAGGTTTAGTTTTAGGATTAGGGTTAGGGTGAGGGTTAGAGTGAGGGTGAGGTTTACGGTTTGGTTTAGGGTGAGGTTTAGGGTTAGGTTTAGGTTTAGGGGTAGGGTGAGGGTGAGGTTTAGGGTTAGAATTAGGTTTAGGGGGAGGGTTAGGGGGAGGTTTATGGTTATTGTTATTGTTAGGTTTATGGGATGTTGAGGGTTAGGTTGAGGTTTAGGGATAGGGTTAGGTTTAGTATTAGGTTAGGGTGAGGGTGAGGGTGACTGTTAGGATGAGGGCTAGGCTTAGGCTTAGGGTTAGGCTGAGGGTGAGGGTGGGGGTGAGAATTAGAGTTAGGGTGATGGTTTGGGTTAGGGTTAGTGTTATTATTAGGGTTATGCTTAGAGTTACGGTGAGGGTGAGGATGCAGGTGAGGGGTAGGGTTCGGATTAGGGTGGGGTTTAGGGTTAGGGTTAGGGTTAGTGTGAGAGTGAGGTTTAGGGTTAGATATAGGGTTAGGTGGAGGGTTAGGGTTAGGGTTAGGGATAGGGTTAGTGTTAGAGTTATGGTGAGGGTGAGGGTTAGGTTTAGGTTTAGGGTTAGGGTTATGGTTAGGGTTAGTGTGAGGGTTAGTGTTAGGGTTAGGGTTATTGTTAGGGTGAGGGTAAGTTTTAGGGTGAGGGATTGGTTTAGGGTGAGGGTTACGGTTAGGGTGAGTGTTAGGATTAGGTTTAGGGTTATTGTTAGTGTTTGGTTTAGGGTTTTGGTTACAGTGAGAGTGAGTTATAGGGTTAGGGTTAGGGTCAGGTTTAGGGTTTGGGTTAGGGTTAGATTGAGGGTTAGAATGAAGGTGAGGTTTGCTGTTAGAGTTAGGGTGATGGTGAGGGGTAGGGTTAGGATTTGGGTTAGCGTGATGGTGAGTGTGTGTGTTAGGGTTAGGTTTAGGTTTAGGCAAAGAGTTAGGCTAAGGTTGAGGTTGAGAGTGAAGTTTAGGGTTAGGATTAGGGTTAGTGTGAGAGTGAGGGCGACAGTTTGGTTTAGTGTTAGTGTGAGGGTTAGGGTTATGGTGAGCGTTAGGGTTAGGGTTAGGTTGAGGGTTTGGGTTTGGTTAAGGATGAGGGTTAGTTTCACGGTTAGGGTGAGGATTATGATGAGGACTAGGGTTACGATTAGTGTTAGGGTGAGGGATAGGGTTAGGGTGAGAACTAGGGTTAGTGTTACGTTAAAGTTTAGGGTTAGGGATGGGTTTAGGGTGAGGGTTATGATGAGGGTTAGGGTTACGGTAAGGGTGAGGGTTAGGGTTAGGGTGAGGGTTAGGGTTAGGATTAGGGTTAGGGTTAGGGTGAGGGTGAGGTTTATGGTTAGAGTTGGGGTTAGGGTGAAGCTGAGGGTGAGTGTTAGGGTTCCAGTTAGTGTTAGGTTTAGGGTTAGTGAAAGGGTCAGGGTTAGAGTGAAGGTAAGGGTGAGGGTTAGGGTTAGGGTTAGGGTTAGGATTAGGGTTAGGGTGAGGGGTTAGGCTGAGGTGAGGGTCGTGGTGAGGATTAGGGTTAGGGTGATGGTTAGGGTTAGGGTTAGTGTGAGGGTTAGGATGAGGGTTAGTGTTAGGATTAGTGTTAGGGTGAGGGCTAGGTTGAGGGTGAGGGTTAGGATAAGGGTTAGGCTTAGACATTGAGGGTGAGGGTGAGGTTTAGGGTTAGGGTTAGGGTGAGGTTTAGGGGTAGAGTAAGGGTTAGGGTGAGGGTTAGTGTTAGGGTGAAGGTTAGGGTTGGGGTGATGGTAAGGGTAAAGGTGAGGGTTAGGCTGAGGGTGAGTGTTACTGTAATGGTGAGGGTTTAGGGTTATGGTGAGGTTTAAATTAAGGTTAGGGTGAGGGTGAGGTTTACATTGAGGATTAGTGTTAGGGTTAGTGTGAGGTTTAGGGTGAGGATGAGGGTTAGGGTTAGGGTGAGGGCTGGGGTGAGGATGAGGTTTAGGGTTAGTGTTAGGGTGAGATTTAGGGTTAGGGTGATGGTGAGGGTGAGTGTGAGGGTTAGATTTAGAGTTAGGTTTAGTGTTAGGGTGAGGGTAAGTGTTAGGGTGAGGGTTAGGGTTAGGGTGAGGGTTATGGTTAGGGTCAGGGTGAGGGTTAGTGTTAGGATTTTTGTTAGGGTTCGGGTTATTGTTACGGTTACTGTGAGCGTGAGGGTGAGGGTTAGTTTTAGGGTAGGATCACGTTTAGGGATAGGGTTAGGGTTAGGGTCAGGGTGAGGTTTAGGGGTAGATTTAGGTTTAGGGTGAGGCTGAGCATGATGGTTAGGTTTAGGATTAATGTTAGGGTTAAGGTGAGGGTTAGGGTGAGGGTGAAGGTTAGGGTTAGTGTTAGGTTTAGGGTTAGGGTTAGGGTGAGGGTGAGGGTGAGGGTGAGGGTGAGGTTTAGGATTAGGTTTAGGTTTATGATGAGGGTCAGGATGAGGGTAGGGTTTAGGATTAGGGTTAGGGTGAGGGCTAGGGTGAGGGTGAGGTTTAGGGTTAGGGTTAGGGTGAGGTTTAGGGTTAGGCTTAATGTTAGGGTGAGGGTGAGTGTGAGGTTTAGGATTAGAGTTAGGGTTAAGGTGAGGCTGAGGTTTAGGGTTAGGGTTAGGATTAGGATTAGGATTAGGGTAAGGGTTAGGGTGAGTGTGAGAGTTAGGGTTAGTGTTAGGGTTCGGCTTAGGGTTAAACTGACGGTGAGGGTGAGGGTGAAGGTTAGGGTTAGTATTTGGATTAGTGTGAGGGTGATTGTGTGTGTTAGGGTTAGGTTTAGCGTTAGGCTTAGGGTTAGGCTGAGGGTGAGTTTGTGGGTGAGGGTTAGGTTTAGAGTGAGGGTTGGAGTAAGGGTTAGGGGGAGGGTTAGGATGAGGGTTAGGATTAGGATGAGGGTGAGGTTGAGGGTGAGGATTAGGGTTAGGGTGATGGATAGGGTTAGGTTTAGGGTGAGTTTTAGGATCAGGGTTAGGGTTAGGGTGAGGATTAGGGTGAGTGTGACGGTAAGAGTAAAGGTGAGGGTTAGGCTGAGGGTGAGTGTTCCACTAAGGGTGAGGGTTATATTTAAGGTGAGGGTTAGGGTAAGGGTTAGGGTGAGGTTTAGGTTGAGGGTGAGGGTTAGATTGAGGATTAGGGTTAGTATGAGGTTTAGGGTGAGGGTTACGGATAGTATTAGGGTGAAGGTTAGGGTTAGAATTAGAGTTAGGGTGAGGGTTAGGGTGAGGGTGAGGTTTAGGATTAGAGTTAGTGTTAGGGCGAAGTTTAGGTTTAGGTTGAGAGTTAGGGTTACTGTGAGGGTTAGTATTAGTGTTAGGGTTAGGGTAAGGTTGAGGGTAAGTTTTAGGGTGACGGTTAGGGTTAGGGTGAATGCTATGGTTAGGGTGAGGGTTAGGGTTAGGTTTAGGGTTATTGTTAGGTTTAGGGTTAGGTTTACAGTGAGAGTGAGGGTGAGGGT
Source organism: Dipodomys merriami (assembly GCF_024711535.1). Classification (NCBI taxonomy): domain Eukaryota; kingdom Metazoa; phylum Chordata; class Mammalia; order Rodentia; family Heteromyidae; genus Dipodomys; species Dipodomys merriami. Next base: position 5,167,304 of record NW_027206479.1, read on the forward strand.
TAGTGTTAGGGTGAGGTTTAGGTTGAGGGTTAAGGTTTGAGTTAGGGTTAGTGTGAGGGTGAGGTTTAGGGTTAGGTTTAGGTTTAGGGTGAGGGCTAGGGTGAGGGTAAGATTTAGGATTAGGGTTAGGGTGAAGTTTAGGGTTAGTATTAGGGTGAGTCTCAGGGTGAGTTTTAGGTTTAGGGTTAGAGATAGGGTTCGGGTGAGGGTTAGGGTAAGGGTTAGTGTTAGGATTAGGGTTAGGGTGAGGGTTAGGGTGAGGTTGTGTGTTAGGGTTCGGGTTAGGATTAGGATTAGGGTTAGGGAGACAGTGAATGTGAGGGTTATGGTTAGGGTTAGGGTTAGGCTTTGAGATAGGCTGAGGGTGAGGTTGAGGATGAGGGTGAGGGTGAGGGTTAGGGTGAGGGTTAGGGTTAGGGTTAGGGTGATAGTTAGGTATTGGGTTAAGTTTAGGGTTAGGGTGAGATTTAGGTTGAGCGTGTCGGTAAGTTTAAAGGCGAGAGTTAGGCTGAGGATGAGGGTTATGGTAATGGTGAGGGTTAGGATTAGTGTGAGGTTTAGGGTAAGGTTTAGGGTTAGAGTTAGGGTGAGGTTAAGGGTTAGATTGAGGATTAGGGTTAAGGTTAGTGTGAGGTTTAAGGTGAGGATGAGGGTTAGGGTTAGGGTGAGGTTTAGGGTTAGATTTAGGGTTAGGGTGAGGGTTAGGTTTAGGGTTAGGGTTTGGGTGAGGGTGAGGGTTAGAATTAGGGTGAGGGTTAGGGTTAGTGTGAGGTTTAGTGTTAGGGTTAATTTTAGGGTGAGGGTAAGTGTTATGGTGAGGGTTAGGTTTAGGGTGAGGTTTAGGTTTAGGGTTACGCTGAGGGTGAGGGTGAGGGTGAGGGTCAGGAATAAGGTTAGGGTTAGGGTGAGATTTAGGGTTAGGTTAGGGTTAGAGTTAGGGTTAGGGTGAAGTTGAGGTTTAGGGTTACAGTTAGGGTTAGGGTGATGGTGAGGGTTTGGTTTAGGGTTAGGTTTAGGGTTAGGATTAGGGTTAGGGTGAGCTTTAGTGTGAGGGTTAGGGTTGGGTTTAGAATTAGGGTTAGGGTGAGTGTGAGTGTGAGGGTTAGGTTTAGGGCTAGGTCTAGGTTTAGGGTTAGGCTGAGGGAGAGGGTGAGGGTGAGAGTTAGGGTTAGGGTTAGAATTAGCCTTAATGAGAGGTTTAGGGTTAGGGTTAAGGTTAGGGTTTTGGTAAGGGTGAGGTTTCGAGTTAGCATGATGGTTAGGGTGAGAAGTAGGATTAGGGTTAGGTTGAGGGTTAGGGTGAGGGTTAGGTTGAGGGTTTGGGTTTGGGTTAAGGTTAGGGTGACCATGAGGTTTAGGGTGAGGTTTAGGTTAGGCTTAGTTTTAGGATTAGGGTGAGGTTAAGCATTAGGGTGAGGATTAGTTTTAGGGTTAGGATGAGGCTTAAGAAGAGGTATAGGGTTAAAGTGAGGGTGAGGGTTAGGGTTAAGGTGAGGGTTCATGTTAGGATTAGGATTAGGGTGAGGGTGATGTTTAGGATTAATGTTAGGGTTATTGTAAGTGTTATGGTTAGGGTTACATTTGCAGTGAGGGTGAGGTAGAGGGTGAAGGTTAGGGTTAGGGTTAGGGTTAGTGTTAGCTTTAGGATTAGTGTTAATGTTAGGGTTAGGTTTAGAGTTATGGTTTGGTTGAAGGTGAGGGTGATGGTTAGGGTTAGGGTTATGGTGCTGTTTAGGGTTAGGGTTAGGATTAGGGATTGGGAGAGTGTGAGGTTTAGGGTTAGAGTTAGGATGAGGGGGAGGGGGAGGTGTAGGTTTAGGGTTAGCATTAATGTGAGGTTTAGGGTTAGGGTTAGGGTTAGGGTGAGGGTGAGGGTTAGGTTGAGGGTTAGGTTTTGGGTTAGGGTACGTTAAATTTTAGGGTGAGGGTTAGGGTTAGGGTTAGGATGAGGGTTAAGATGAGGGTTAGGGGTTCAGTGAGGGGGAAGGTTAAGTTTCGGGTGAGAGTTAGGGTTAGGATTAGGATTCGGGTGAGGGTGATGGTTAGGATTAGGGTTAGGGTTATTGTAAGTGTTATGGTTAGGATTACATTTGCAGATAGAGTGAGGCTGAGGATGAAGGTTAGGGTTAGGGTTAGTTTTAGGGTTAACATTAGTGTTAATATTAGGTTTAGGGTTACACTTGCATTTTGGGTGAGGGTGAGGGTGAGGGTTAGGGTTAGGTTTAGGTTGATGGTGAAGGTTTGGGTGAGGGTTAGAGTTAGGGTTAGTCTTACGGTTAACATTAGGGTTAGGGTGAGGGTTAGGTTGAGGTTAAGCGTTAGGATTAGGTTTAGGGTTAGGATTAGGGTTAGTGTGAGGGTGAGTGTAGGGTTAGGGTTAAGATTAGGCTTGGGCTTAGGGTTAGGCTGAAGGTGAGGGTGCGGGTGAGAATTACGCTTAGGGTGATGGTTAGCCATATGGTGAGTGTGAGGGTTAGGATGAGGGTTAGGGTTAGGATACGGGTTAGGATGAGGGCTAGTGGGAGGGTGAGGGATAGGGTTAGGGTTAGGCTTAGGCATAGGCTTTAGGCTGATGGTGATGGTGAGTTTGAGTGTTAGAGTTATAGTGATGGATAGGGTTAGAGTTAGGGTGAGTGTTAGGATGAGGGTTTGGGTTAGGTTGAGGGTCAGTATGAGCATTGGGGTGATGGTAATGTTTAGGGTTAGTTTGAGGGTGAGGGTTAGGTTAAGGGTGAGGATTAGGGTTAGGGTGAGGTTTAGGGTAAGGGTTAGGGTTAGGGTTAGATTGAGGATTAGGGTTAGGGTTAGTGTGAGGTTTAGGGTGAGCATGAGGGTTAGGGTGAGAATTAGGGTTAGGGTGAGGGCTAGCTTGAGGTTGAAGGTTAGGGTTAGGGTTAAGTTTAGGGTGAGGGGTAGGGTGAGGGGTAGGGTTAGGTTTAGGTTGAGGGTTAGGTTCAGTGTGAGGGCTACAGTTAGGGTGACGGTTTGGGTGAGGGTGAGGTTTAGGGTTAGGAAAAGTGGTAGGGTTAGTGTTACACTGAGGGTGAGGGTGAGTGTGAGGGTGAAGGTTAAGGTTAGGGTGAGGGCTAGGGTGAGGGTTAGGGTAAGGGTGAGGGTTAGGGTGAGGGTGATGGTAAGGGTAAAGGTGAGGGTTAGGCTGAGGGTGATTGTTAAGATAAGGGTGAGGGTTAGTGTTAGGGTGAGGGTTAGGTTAAGGGTTCGGGTTAGGTTTAGGTTGAGGGTTCGATTGAGGATTAGGGTTAGGGTTAGTTTGAGGTTTATGGTGAGGATGAGGGTAAGGGTTAGGTTGAGGGTTAGGGTTAGAATGAGGGTTAGGGTGAGGGCTAGTGTGAGGGTGAGGTTTAGGGTTAGGGTTATTGTTAGGATGAGGTTTAGGGTTAGGGTGAGGGCTATGGTTAGTGTGAGGGTTAGTGTTAGAGTTAGGGTTAGTGTTAGGCTGTGGGTAAGTGTTAGGGTGAGGGTTAGGGTTAGGTTGAGGGTTAGGGTTAGGGTTAGGGTGAGGTTGCGGGTGAGAGTGAGGGTTAGGGTGAGGATTAGGGTGAGTTTTAGGGTTAAGGTGAGGGTTAGGGTTAGGGTTAGCGTGTGGGTGATGATGAGGGTGAGAGTTAAGGTTAGAGTTACGGTGAGATTTCGGATAAGTGTGACGTTTAGGGTGAGGATGAAGTTAAGGGTTAGGGTGAGGGTTAGGTTTAGGGTTAGGGTGAGGGGCAGGTTTAGTGTGAGGGTTAGGGTTAGGTTTAGGCTGAGGGTAAGGGTTAGGATGAGGGTTAGGGTGTGGTTGAGTGTTAGGGTTAGGGTAAGTGTTAGGGTGAAGGTAAGGCTTAGGGAGAGCATTAGGGTGAGAGACATTTTCAGGGTTAGAGTTAGGGGTATGTTGAGGGTTAAGTTGCGTGTTAGGGTTTGGGTTAAGGTTAGGGTGAGGGTGAGGGTGAGGCTTAGGGTTAGGATTAGGTTGAGGGTGAGTGTTAGGTGGAGGGTGAGGGTGAGGGTTCGTTTGAGGGTTTGGGTTAGGTTTAGGTTGAGGTTGAGGGTGAGGCTGAGGGTTAGGTTGAGGGTTAGGGTTAGGATTAGGGTTAGGGTGAGGGTGAGGGAGAGGGTTATATTTAGGATTAGGTTTAGGTTGATGATTAGGGTGATTGTTAGGTTTAGGGTTAGGGTTAGGGTTTTTGTTATGGTTAGGGTTGGGGTGAGGTTGAGGATGAGGGTGAGGTTTAAGATTGGGGTTAGGTTTAGTGTGAGGGTGAGGGTGAGGGTTAGGTTTAGGAATAGGGTTAGGGTTAGGGTTAGTCTGAGGGTGAGGGTGAGGTTGAGGATGAGGGTTACGGTTAGGTTTAGGGTTAGGTTTAGGATGAGGGTTAGGGTTAGTATGAGGGTTAGCTTTAGGGTTAAGTTGAGGTTAAGGGTTAGGTTGACGATTAGGGTGAGGGTGAGGGTTAAGGTTAGGGTTAGGCTGAGTGTTAGGGTGAGGGTAAGGGTTAGGGTGAGGGTTAGGGTTAGGGTTAGGGTTAGTGTCAGGATTAGGGTTAGGGTGGAGGTTAGGGTTAGGGTGAGTGTTAGCGTTAGGGGTAGGGTTAGGTTGGGAGTAAGGGTGAGGGTGAGTGTTAGGATTTGTGTTCGGGTTAGGGATAGGCTGGGGTGAGGTTGAGGGTGTGGGGTAGTGTGAGGCTTTAAATTAGGGTTAGGGTGAGGGTTAGGGCGAAGGTAAGTGTTAGGGTGAGGGTTAGGATTAGGGTGAGTTTTAGGGTGAGGTTGAGGGTTAGGGTTAGGTTTAGGGTTATGGTGAGGGCTAGGGTGATATTGAGAGTTAGGGTTAGCTTTAGGCTTATGGTGAGGTTTATGGTTAGGGTGAGCGTTAGGTTTAGTGTGAGGATTAGTGTTAGGGTTAAGGTGAGTGTTAGGGTGAGCGTAAGGTTTATGGTGAGCTTTAGGGTTAGGGTGAGGGTTAGGGTAGGTTAGGGTTAGTGTGAGGATTAGGGTTAGGGTGGAGGTTAGGGATAGGGTGAGGGTTAGGGTGAGGGATAGGGTTAGGTGTAGGATTAGGTTTAGAGTGCAGGTGAGGTTTAGTGTTAGAATTAGAGTTAGGTTTAGGCTGAGGGTTTCGGCGAGGGTGAGGGTTAGGGTAACGGTGAGGGTGAGGCTTAGGGTTAGGGTGATTATTAGGGTTAGGGTCATGTTTAGGATGAGGGTGTGGGTTAGGTGGAGGGTGAGGGTGAGGGTTCGGTTGAAGGCTTGAGTTACGTTTAGGGTGAGAGTGAGGGTGATGGTGAGGGTTAGAGTTAGGTATAGGGTTAGGCTTAGGGTTAGGGTGAGGGTGAGGGAGAGGGTTAGGTTTCGGATTAGGAATAGGGTTAGGGTTAAGCTTAGGCTGAGGGTGAGGGTGAGGGTTAGAGTGAGGTTAGGGTTAGGGTTAACGTTATTGTTAGGTTTAGGTTTAGGGTGAGGTTGAGGATGACGATGAGGGTGAGGGTTAAGATTAGGTTTAGGTTTAGGGGGAGCGGGAGGGTGACGGTTAAGGTTAGCATTAGGGTTAGGGTTAGGGTGAGGGTGAAGGTGAGGGTGAAGGTGAGGATGAGGGGTACGGTCAGGTTTAGGGTTTGGGTTAGGATGAGGGTTAGGGTTAATGTGAGGGTTAGGTTTAGGTTTAGGGTGAGCATAAGGGTTAGGTTGAGGGTTAGGGTGAGGGTTAAGGTTAGGGTTAGCGTTAGAGTCAGGATTAGGGTTAGGGTGGAGTTTAGGGTTAGGGTGAGTGTTAGCGTTGGGGTAGGGTTAGGTTGAGAGTGAGGGTGAGGGTTAGGGTTAGGGTTAGTGTTAGGTTGAAGGTAAGGGTTAGGGTTAGGGTGAAGGTGAGGTTTAGGTTTACCGTTTGGGTTATAGTGAGGGTAAGGTTGAGGGTTAGGGTTTGGGTTAGTGTTAAGTTGAGGGTGAGGGTTAGGGTGAGGGTTAGGGTTAGGGTTAGTGATAGGGTGAGAGTTAGGGTGACAATAAGTTTTAGGGTGAGTGTTAGGGTTAGGGTGAGGTTGAGGGTTAGGGTTAGGGTGAGGGTTAGGGTGACAGTAAGGGTAAGGGTGATGGTGAGGATTAGAGTGAGGGTGAGTTTTACTGTAAGGGTGAGGATTGGGTGCGGGTGAGGGTTCCGGTGAGGGTTAGGGTTAGGATTAGGCCGAGGGTGAGGGCAAGGGTAAGGATGAGGGTGAGGGTGAGGGTGAGGTTTAGCGTTAGGGTTAGTGTTACAGTTAGGGTGAGGGCTAGAGTGAGGGGTAGGGATAGAGTTCGATTGATGGTTAGGTTTAGTAAGAGCATTAGGGTTACAATTAGGGTTAGGATTAGTGTGAGGGTAAGGCTTAAGGTGAGGGTTAGGGTGAGAGTGAGGGTTAGGGTTACCGTGAGTGTTACGGTGAGGGTTAGGGTGAGGGTTAGGGTTAGGGTTAGTGTTAGGGTGAGGGTGAGGGTTAGGGTGAGGGTCAGTATGAGCATTGGGGTGATAGTAACGTTTAGGGTTAGGTTGAGGGTGAGGGTTAGGGTAAGGGTGAGGATTAGGGTTAGGGTGAGGTTTAGGGTAAGGGTTAGGGTTAGGGTTAGATTGAGAATTAGGGTTAGGGTTAGTGTGAAGTTTAGGGTGAGCATGAGGGTTAGGGTGTGGGTTAGGGTTAGGGTTAAGTTTGGATGAGGTTTAGGGTGAGGGGTAGGGTTACGTTTAGGTTGAGGGTTAGGTTCAGTGTGAGGGTTACGGTTAGGGTGATGGTTTGGGTGAGGGTGAGGTTTAAGGTTAGGTAAAGTGATAGGGTTAGTGTTACACTGAGGGTGAGGGTGAGTGTGAGGGTGAAGGTTAGGGTTAGGGTGAGGGCTAGGATGAGGTTTAGGGTAAGGGTGAGGGTTAGGGTGAGGGTGATGGTAAGGGTAAAGGTGAGGGTTAGGCTGAGGGTGATTGTTAAGATAAGGGTGAGGGTTAGTGTTAGGGTGAGGGTTAGTTTAAGGGTTCGGGTTAGGGTTAGGTTGAGGGTTAGATTGAGGATTAGGGTTAGGGTTAGATTGAGGTTTATGGTGAGGATGAGGGTAAGGGTTAGGTTGAGGGTTAGGGTTAGAATGAGGGTTAGGGTGAGGGCTAGGGTGAGGGTGAGGTTTAGGGGTACGGTTATTGTTAGGGTGAGGTTTAGGGTTAGGGTGAGGGCTATGGTTAGTGTGAGGGTTAGTGTTAGAGTTAGGGTTAGTGTTAGGCTGTGGGTAAGTGTTAGGGTGAGGGTTAGGGTTAGGTTGAGGGTTAGGGTGAGGTTGCGGTGAGAGTGAGGGTTAGGGTGAGGATTAGGGTGAGTTTTAGGGTTAAGGTGAGGGTTAGGGTTAGGGTTAGCGTGTGGGTGATGATGAGGGTGAGAGTTAAGGTTAGAGTTACGGTGAGGTTTCGGATAAGTGTGACGTTTAGGGTGAGGATGAAGTTAAGGGTTAGGGTGAGGGTTAGGGTGAGGGTGAGGGATAGGGTTAGGTTTGGGTTAGGGTGATGGTTAAGGTTAGAGTTTTGCTTAGGTTTAGGGTTAGGGTGAGGGTGTGGGTGAGAGTGAGGGTTAGCATGAGGGTTAGGGTGAGGGTTAGAGTTAGGGTTAAGGTGAGGGTTAGGGTAAGGGTTAGGGTTACGGTTAGGGTGAGGGTTAGGTTTAGTGTGAGAGTTAGGGTTAGGTTTAGGGTTCGGGGTAGGGGTAGGGGTAGGGTTAGGGTTAGGGTTAGGGTTAGGGAGAGCGTTAGGGTGAGGGACAGTTTCAATGTTAGGGTTAGGGGTATGGTGACGGTTAGGTTGAGGGTTAGTGTTTTGGTTAAATTTAGTGTGAGGGTTAGGGTGAGGATGAGGATAAGGGTAAGGGTGAGTGTGAGGGTGAAGGTTAGGGTGAGGTTTAGGGTTAGTGTTAAGGTGAGGGGCAGGTTTAGTGTTAGGGTTAGGGTTAGGTTTAGGCTTGGGGTAAGGGTTAGGATGAGGGTTAGGGTGTGGTTGAGTGTTAGGGTTAGGGTAAGTGTTAGGGTGAAGGTAAGGCTTAGGGAGAGCATTAGGGTGAGGGACATTTTCAGGGTTAGAGTTAGGGGTATGTTGAGGGTTAAGTTGCGTGTTAGGGTTTGGGTTAAGGTTAGGGTGAGGGTGAGGGTGAGGCTTAGGGTTAGGATTAGGTTGAGGGTGAGTGTTAGGTGGAGGGTGAGGGTGAGGGTTCGTTTGAGGGTTTGGGTTAGGTTTAGGTTGAGGTTGAGGGTGAGGCTGAGGGTTAGGGTGAGGGTTAAGGTTAGGATTAGGATTAGGGTGAGGGTGAGGGAGAGGGTTATATTTAGGATTAGGGTTAGGTTGACGATGAGGGTGATCGTTAGGGTTAGGGTTAGGGTTAGGGTTTTTGTTATGGTTAGGGTTAGGGTGAGGTTGAGGATGAGGGTGAGGTTTAAGATTGGGGTTAGGCTGAGTGTGAGGGTGAGGGTGAGGGTTAGGGTTAGGATGGAGGTTAGGGTTAGGGTGAGGGATAGTGTTTGGATTAGAGTATTGGTGAGGGTGAGGGTGAAGGTGAGGTTTAGGGTTAGGGTTAGGGATATTGTGAGGGCTAGGGTGAGGGTGAGGGTTAAGATGAAGGTGAGGGTGAGGGTTTTGTTTAGGTAAGGGTTATGGTTAAGTTGAGGATTAGGTGAGGGTGAGGGTTAGGGTGAGGGTTACCTTTAGGATGAGGTTTAGGGTTAGGGTTAGGGTGAGTGTTAGGGTTAGGGTGATGTGTAGGGTGATGTTGAGGGTGAGGGTGTGGAAGAGAGTTAGTGTTAGTGTGAGGGTTAGCCTGACAGTGAGAGTTATGGTGAGGGTGAGGATTATGGTTACGTTTAGGGTGAAAGTTAGGTTTAGGGTTAGGGTTAGAGATAGGGTGAGGGGTAAGTTGCTGGGTAGGTTTTGGGTTAGTGTTAGGGTTAGGGTTAGGGTGAGGATAAGGTAAGTGTGAAGGTTAGGGTTAGGGTGAGGGTTAGGGTTAGTGTGAGTGTTAGGGTTAGGGTTAGGGTTTGGGTAAGGGTTAGGATGAGGTTTGAGGTGAGGGTGAGGGTTAGGGTTAGGGTGAGAGTAAGGGTTGGGGTGAGGGTTAAGGTGAGGGTGAGGTTTAGGCTTAGGGTTAGGGTTAAGGTGAGGGTTAGTTTGATGGTTAGGGTTTAGGTTAGGGTTAGGGTGAGGGTGAGGGTCAGGGTGAGGTTTTGGGTTACAGTTAGGGTTAGGGTGAGGGTTAGAGTCAGGGTATGGTTTAGGGTGAGGTTTAGGTTTAGGGTGAGGATTAGGGTTAGGGTTAGGGTGAGGGCTATGTTGACGGTGAGTTTTAGGGTGAGGGTTATGGTGAGGGTGAGGGTTTGTGTTAGGTAAGGATTATGGTTAGGTTTAGGGTTAGGGTGAGGGTTAGGTTTAGGGTGAGTATTAGCTTGAGGGGTACGGTTAGGGTTAGGGTGAGGATTAGGGTTAGTGTGAGGGTAAGGGTAATGGTGAGGATTAGAGTGAGGGTGAGGGTTACTGTAAGGGTGAGGATTGGGTGAGGATGAGGGTTAGGGTGAGGGTCAGGGTTAGGATTAGGCCGAGGGTGAGCTCAAGGTTTAGGGTTAGGGTTAGGGTTAGGGTGAGGTTTAGCGTTAGGGTTAGTGTTACAGTTAGGGTGAGGGCTAGAGTGAGGGGTACCGATAGATTTCAATTGATGGTTAGGTTTAGTAATAACATTAGGGTTACAGTTAGGGTTAGGATTAGTGTGAGGTTAAGGGTTAGGGTGAGGGTTAGGGTGAGAGTGAGGGTTAGGGTTACCGTGATTGTTATGGTGAGGGTTAGTGTTAGGGTGAGGGTTAGGGTTAGGGTTAGTGTTAGGGTGAGGGTTAAGGTTAGGCTAAGGGTTAGGGTGTGGGTTATGGTTAGGGTGAGGTTTAGGGTGAGGTTGAGTGTTATGGTTAGTGTTAGGGTTACGGTGAGGGCTAGGGTGAGAGTGAGAGTTAGGGTTAGGGTTAGGGTTAGGGTGAGGGTTAGGGTTACAGTGACGTTTAGGTTTAGTGTGAGGGTTAGTGTTAGGGTTAGGGTGAGTGTTAGGGTGAGGGTAAGGATTAGGGTGAGGGTTAGGGTCAAGGTGAGGTTTAGGTTTAGGATTAGGGTTAGTGTCAGCGTTAGGGTTACAGTGGAGGTTAGGTTTCGGGTGAGTGTTAGGGTTAGGGGTAGGGTTAGGTTTAGAGTGAGGGTGAGGTTTAAGGTTAGGATTGGAGTTAGGGTTAGGCTGAGGGTGAGGGTGAGGTTGAGGGTTAGGGTTAGGGTGGAGGTTAGGGTTAGGGTGAGGGCTAGACTTTGGGTTAGAGTATTGGTGAGGGTGAGGGTGAAGGTGAGGTTTAGGGTTAGGGTGAGGGATATTGTGAGGGCTAGGGTGAGTGTGAGGGTTAAGGTGAAGGTGAGGGTGAGGGTTTCGTTTAGGTAAGGGTTATGGTTAAGGTGAGGATTAGGTGAGGGTGAGGGTGAGGGTGAGGGTTAGGTTGAGTGTAAGGGTTAGAATTAGCATTAGGGTTAGAGAGAGGGTTGGGGTGAGGGTTAGGGATTAGGTGAGGGTGAGGGTTAGGGTTAGGGTGAGGGTTAAGTTTAGGGTGAGGTTTAGTGTTAGGGTTAGGGTTAGGGTGAGTGTGAGGGTGATGGTGAAGGTTAGGGTTAGGGTGAGTGTGAGGGCTAGGGTTAGGGTGAGGGTTATGGTTAGGCTTAGGGTGAGGTTTAATGTTAGGTTTAGGGTGATGGTTAGGGTGAGGGGTAGGTTTAGGGTTGAGTTAGTGTGAGGGCTACGGTGATTGTAAGGGTTAGGGTGTGGGGGAGGGTTAGGGTTACGGTGATGGTTTGGGTTAGGTTTAGGCTGAGTGTTAGGGTGAGGGTTAGTGTTAGGGTTAGGCTTAGGGTGCAGGTTAGGGTTAGGTTTAGGGTTATGGTTCGGGTGAGTTGTAGGGTTAGGGTTAGGGTTAGTGTGAGGGCTAGGGTGAGGGTGAGGGTTAGGATTAAGCATAGGGTGAGGATCAGGTTTATGGTTAGGGTTAGGGTGAGGTTGAGGGTGAGGGTGAGTGTTAGGGTTAGGATTAGGGTTAGGGTGAGGGTTAGTGTGAGGGTGAGTGTAAGGTTAGCATTAGGGTTAGTGTGAGGGTGAGGGTTAGGATTAGGTTTAGGGTGAGAGCTAGGATGAGGGTGAGGGTTAGGGTAGGGATAGCGTGAGGATTAGGGTTAGGGTTAGGGTTAGGGTTAGGGTGAGGGTTAGGGTGAGGGTGAGGGTTATGGTTAGCATTAGGGTTATGGTTAGTATTAGGCTGAGGGTTAGGGTTAGTTTTAGGTTTAGGTTGAGGGTGAGGGTGAGGTTTAGCCTTAGGGTTAGGTTGAGGGTTAAGTTTAGGATGAGGGTTAGGGTTAGTGTTAGGTTTAGGGTGAAGGTGAGGGTTAGATTTAGGGTAAGGTTTAGGTTTAGAGTGATGGTTAGGTTAGTGTGAGGGTTAGTGTTGGGGTTAGGGTTAGTGTTAGGTTGAGGGTAAGTGTTAGTGTGCGGTTAAGGATTAGGGTGATGTTTAGGGTTAGGGTTAAGTTTAGGATTAGGGTGAGGGTGATGTTTAGGATTAGAGTTAAGGTTAGGTTGAGGGTTAGGGTAAGGTTTAGTGTTAGGGTTTGGGTTATGGTGAGGTTTAGGGTGGGGGTCACGGTTAGGGTTAGGATTAGGATTAGGGTTAAGGTGAGGGTGAGTGTGAGGGTTAGATTTAGGGTTAGGATTAGACTTAGGGTGAGGGTGAGGGTGAGGGTTAGGGTGAGGTTTAGGCTTAGGCTTAGGGATAGAGTATGGGCTAGGGTGAGTGTGAGGGTTTGGGTTAGGGTTAGGGAATGGGTTAGGGTGAGGGTTTGGGTTAGGTTTAGGGTATGGGTTAGGGTGAGGGTTAGGGTTAGGGTTATTGTTGGGGTTAGGGTTGGGGTTAGGTATAGGCTTAGTGTTAGGTGGAGTGTGAGGGTGAGAGTGAGGGTTAGGGTTAGTGTGAGGGTTAGGGTAAGGGTTAGGGTTAGGGTTAGCGTGAGGTTAAGGGTTAGGTTGAGATTTAGTGTGAGGGTGAGGGTTAGGGTTAGGCTAAGGTTGAGGGCTAGGGTGAGGTTTAGGGTTAGGTTTAGGGTGAGGTTTAGGGTGTGCTTTAGGGTTAGGTTTAGGGTGAGCGTTTGGGTAAGGGCAAGTGTTCGGGTGAGGGTTAGGGTGAGGATGAGTGTTAGGTTTACGGTTAGGGGTAGGGTGAGGGTTAGAGTTAGTGTTTAGGGTTAGTGTGAGGGTTTTGTTTAGTGTTAGGGTTACGGTTATGGTGAGGTTTAGGGTGGGGTTGAGGTTTAGGGTTAGGATTAGGATTAGGGTTAAGGTGAGGGTGAGTGTGAGGGTTTGGGTTAGGGTTAATGTTAGGGTTAGACTTAGGATTAGACTTAGGGTGAGGGTGAGGGTGAAGGCAAGGGTGAGGTTTAGGGTGAGGTTTAGGGTTAGGGTTAGGGTGAGGGTTAGGGTGAGGGTGAGGGTGAGGGTGAGGGTGAGGGTGAGGGTGAGGGTTAGGGTGTTGATGACGGTTAGTGTTAGGGTGAGGTTTAAGGTGACGGTGAGGGATAGGGTGAGGGTGGTGGTTAGAGTTAGTGTGAGTATTAGGTTTAGGGTTAGGGTTAAGGTTATGGTGAGGGTAAGGGTTAGGGTTAGGTTTAGAGTGAGGGTGAGGGTTGGGGTTAGGGTTAGGGTTATGGTGAGGTATAGGGTTTGGGTAAGGGTTAGGGTTAGGGTGAGGTTGAGTGTTATATTTAGGGTTTGGATGAGGTTTAGGGTTAGGATGAGGGTTAGGGATAGGGTTAGGGTTAGGGTGAGGGTTATTGTTAGGGTTCGGGTTTGAGTTAGGGTGAGTATGAGGGTGAGGATTAGTATTAGGATTATGGTGAAGGTTAGTGTTAGGCAGAGGGTGAGGGTGAGGGTGAGGGTTAGGTTTAGGGTTAGGTTTAGGGTGAGTGGTATGGTTAGGTTTAGGGTGAGGGTTAGGGTTAGGATTCGGGTTAGGGTTAGGTTGAGGGTGAGGGTTGGGGTTAGGGTTAGGGTGAGGGTGAAGGTGAGTGTTAGGGTTAGGGTTAGGTTTAGGATTAGGGTTAGGTTTAGGGTAAGGTTAAGGGTTAGAGTGAGCGTTAGGTTTAGGGTGAGGGTGAGGGTTAGGTTTAGGGTTAGGGTTAGGGTGAGGGTGAGGTTTACGTTCATGATTAGTGTTAGGGTGTGGACTATGGTGAGGGAGAGGATTAGGGTGAGGGTTAGGGTTAGCGTTAGGGTTAGGGTCAGGGGTAGGTTGAGGGTTAGGATTAGGGTAAGGACTATGGTTAGGCTGAGGGTGAGGTTGAGGTTGATGGTGAGGGTTAGGTTTAGAGTGTGGGTTAGTGTGAGGGTGAGGGGGAAGGGGAGAATTTGGTTTTGGGTTAGAGTTATGTTGAGGGTGAGGATTAGGATTAGGGGTAGCAGTAGGTTTAGGCTGAGGGTGAGGGTGATGCTGAGGGTGAGGGTTAGGTTAGGGTGAGGGTAAGGGTTAGGGTTAGGGTGAGGGTTAGGGTTAGGGTGATTTTAGGGTGCCGCTGAGAGTTAGGGTGAGGGTGAGTTTGAGTGTGAGGTTTAGGGTGAGTGTGAGGGTGAGTGTGAGTTTGAAGATTAGGATTAGGTTTAGGTTGAGGGTAAGGCTTATCATTAGGATTGGGGTTAGTGTAAGGCTTAGGCTGAGGGTGAGGTGAGGGTTAGGGTTAGGGTTAGGTTGAAGGTTAGGGTTAGTGTGAGGGTTAGGGTGAGGGTGAGCTTGAGGTTCAGGTTGAGGTTGAGAGTGACGTTGAGGTTGAGGGTTAGGGTTAGGGTTACGGGTAGGGTGACGGTGAGGGTGAGGGTTAGGGTTAGGGTTAGTGTTATTTTTATAGTTAGGGTTAGGGATAGTAATAGGGTGAGAGTGAGGGTGAGGGTTAGCATGAGGGTAAGGGTTAGGGTTATGCTTAGGGTGAGGGTGAGGGTGAGACTTAGGGTTAGGATTAGGGTTAGGGTAAGGGTTAGGATGAGGGTTAGGCTGAAGGTTAGAGTTAGGGTTAGTGTGAGGTTTAGGTTTAGGGTTATGGTTAGGGTGAGGGCAAGGTTTATGGTGAGGGTTAGGTTGAGTTTGAGGGTTAGGGTTAGGGAGAGGGTTAGGGTGAGATTTAGGGTTAATGTTAGGGTTAAGGTTAGGGTGAATCTAATGGTTATAGTGAGAGTTATTGTGAGGGTGAGGGTTTGGGTTATTGTGAGGGTAAGTGTTAGGGTGAGGGTTAGTGTGAGGGTTTGGGTTCAGGTTAGCATTAGGGTTAGGTTCAGGGTGAAGGTTAGATTGAGGTTTAGGGTTAGTGTTCGGGATAGGGTGAGTATTAGGGTTAGTGTGAGGGTGAGGGTCTGGATTAGGGTTAGGGTTAGATTTAGGGTGAGGGTTAGAATTAGGATTAGGGTTAGGGTTAGAGTTAGGTGACACTGAGGGTGAGGGTTAGGGTTTGGTTTAGAATTAGTGTGAGGGTGAATGTGAGGCTTATGGTTAGGGTTAGGGTGAAGTTTAGGTTTAGGGTGAGGGCTATGGTGAGGGTGAGTGTTAGGGTGAGTGTGAGGGTGAGGTTGAGGGTTTCGATTAGGTAATGGTTAGGGTTAGGGTTAGGGTGAGGATTAATGTGAGGGTGAGGTTTAGGTTGAGGGTTACAGTTAGGGTGAGGTTTAGGGTGAGGCTGAGGGTTAGGGTGAGGGTTAGTGTTATGGCAAGGATTAGGGTTAGGGTTATGTTGATGCTGAGGGTTAGGTATACCTTAAGGTTTAGGGTTACGGTGAGGGTTAGGGTTAGGGTTAGGGTTAGGGTGAGGGTGAGTGTGAGGGTTAGGGTTTGGGTGAGGTTTAGGGTTAGGGTTAGGGTTAGTGTAAGGGTTAGATTTAGGGTGAAGGTTAGGATTAGGGTTAGGGTGAGGTTTAGGGTGAGGGTGAGGGTTAAGGTGAGGGTGAAGGTTAGGGTGTGGGTGAGGATTAGGGT
This sequence comes from Dipodomys merriami, assembly GCF_024711535.1. Taxonomy (NCBI): domain Eukaryota; kingdom Metazoa; phylum Chordata; class Mammalia; order Rodentia; family Heteromyidae; genus Dipodomys; species Dipodomys merriami. The sequence goes on from NW_027206479.1 coordinate 5,182,367, forward strand.
TAGGTTGAGTGTTAGTGTTAGGTTTAGGGTTAGTGTGAGGGTGAGGGTTAGGGTTAGCGTTAGGGTTAGGTTGAGGGTTTGGATTAGGGTTAGGGTTAGTGTGAGGGTTAGAGTGAAGGGTAGGGTTAGGGTTAGGGTGAGGGTGATGGTGACAGTGAGGTTTAGGGTGAGGGTGTGTGTGAGGGTAAGGGTTAGGTGTAGGGTTAGGGTGAGTTTAAGTGTGAGGCTTAGGTTTAGGAATAGGGTTAGGTTTAGGGTTAGGGTGAGTGTTAGGGTGTGGATGAGGCTTAGGTTTAGGGTGAGGATTAGGGTTAGAGTTAGGTTTATGGTGAGGGTAAAGTTAGGGTGAGTTTCAGTATGAGGGTTAGGGTTAGGGTTAGGGTGAGGGTGAGGTATAGGTTTTGGGTTAGGGTTAGGGTGAGGGTTAGGGATAGGTTTAGGGTTAGGGTTAGGGTGAGGGTGAGGTTTAGGATTAGGTTTAGGGTTAGAGTTAGGGTGAGGGTGAGGGTTAGGGTTAGTATTAGAGTTAGCCTGAGGGTGAGGGGGAGTGTTAGGGATAGGGTGAGTTTTATGGTTAGGGTTATGGTTAGTGTGAGGGTTAGGGTTACGGTTAGGGTTAGGATGAGCGTTAGGCTGAGGGTTAGGTTTAGGGTTAGTGTGAGGGTTAGGTTTAGGGTTTGGGTGAGGGTTAGGGTTAGGTTTAGGGATAGGATAAGGGTTAGGTTGAGGGTTAGGTTTAGGGCTAGTTTGAGGGTTAGGTTTATGTTTAGGGTTAGCATCAGGGTAAAGGTTAGGGTGAGGATTAGGGTGAGGGTGAGGATAAAGGTTAGGGTGAGGGTTAGGTCAAAGGTGAGGGTTAGGGTTAGGGTGAGCGTTAGGTTGCGGGTTAGGGTGAGGGTTAGGGTGAGGGTAAGTGTTTGGGTGATGGTAAGTTTGTGAGTGAGGGATAGGATTATGTTGTGTGTAAGGGTTAGGGTGAGGGTTAGGGTTAGGGTGGGGGTTAGGGTTAGAGTTTGGTTTAGGGTTAGGTTTAGGGTGATGTTTATTGTGAGAGTATGGTTTAGGTTCAGGGTGAGTATTCGGCTGAGCGTGAGGGTTAGGATGAGGGTGAGGAGTAGGGTTACAATTAGGGTTAGGGAGAGGGGTAGTGTGCGCATTAGGGTTCGGATTAGGGTTAGGATTAGGGTTAGAGTGATGATGAGTGTGAGGGTTAGGGTGTGGGTAAGTGTTATGGTTAGGGATAGGGTTAGTGCTAATGTGAGGATGAGGGTTAGTGTGAGGGTGAGGGTTACATTTACGTTTGGGTTAGGGTTAGGGTGAGGATTAGGTTGAGGGTGAGGGTTAAGCTGAGCTTAGGGTTAGAATGAGGGTTTGTGTTCAGTGAGGGTGTGGGTTAGTGTTAGGGTTAGGTTTAGGTTGAGGGTGATTGTGAGGGTTAGGATTAGGAATAGGTTTAGAGTTACGGTGAGGGTGAGGGTCAGTGTGAGGGTGAAGGTTAGGGTTAGGTTTAGGGTTATGTTTAGGGTGAGGGTTACGGCTAGTGTGAGGGTTATGATTAGGGTTAGCGTTAGGGTCAGGGTGAGGGTAAGGGTTAGGGTGAGGGTTAGGGTGAAGGTGAGGATTAGGGTTCGGGTTAGGGTTAGTGTTTGGGTGAGGGCTAGGGTCAGGGTGAGGGTCAGTGTGAGGGTTAGGTTGAGGGTTTCTTTTCGGTCAGGGTTATGGTTATTGTGAGGATTAGCGTGAGGGTGAGTGTTAGTGTTAGGGTGATGTTTAATGTGTGGATGAGGGTGAGGGTGAGGGTGAGGGTGAAGGTTCAGGTGAGGGTGAAGTTAGGTGTGGTTGAGGATTAGGGTTAGGGTTAGGGTTATGGTGAGGGTAAGGTATAGGGTGAGGTTTATTGTGAGGATGAGGGTTATGGTTAGTGTTAGGGTTAGGGTGAAGTTTAGGATGAGGATTAGGTTTTGGTTTAGGGTTAGGGTGAGGGTGACATATAGGGTGAGTTTTAATGTTAGGGTGAGGGTTAGGGATATGGTTAGGGTGAGGGTGAGGGTTAGGGTTAGGGTTAGAGTTAGGGTGAGGGTGAGGGTTAGGATTAGGGTAAGGGCTGAGGGTGAGGGTGACTGTAAGAGTGAGGGTTTGGGTGAGGGTTAGGGTTAGGGTTAGGGTGAGGGTGAGGATTAGGGTTAGGGTGAAGGTGTGGGTAAGTGTTAGGGTGAGGGTTAGGGCGAGGGTGAGGTTTAGGCATAGGGTGAGGGTAAGGGTTAGAGTGAGGGTAAGGGTAAGGTTGAGGGTTAGGGTGAGGGTGAGGGTTAAGGTTATCATTAGGGTTAGGGTGAGGGTGAGGGTTAGGGTGAGGTTTAGGGTTAAGATTAGGGATAGTGTGAGGATTAGGGTTAGGGTAAGGTTTAGGGTGAGGGTTAGGCTGAGGGGTAGGGTTAGGGATAGAGTGACAGGTTTAGTGTGAAGTTTAGATTTAGGGTTAGGTTTAGGATTAGTGTTAGGGTTAGGTTGAGGGTGAGGGTGAGGGTGAGGGCTAGGGTTAGGGTTATTGTGAGGGTTAGTGTTAGGGTGCGGGTTAGGTTTAGGGTGAGGGTTAGGATTAAAGTAAGGTTGAGGGTGAAGGTTAGGGTTACGGTTAGATTTAGGGTGAGGGTCAGGGTGAGGGTTAGGTTTAGGTTGAGGGTTAGGTTTAGGGTGAGGGTTAGGGTTAGGGTTAGCATTAGAGTGATGGTGAGGGTTAGGGTGAGGATGAGGGTTAGGTTTAGATTTAGGGTTAGAGTGAGGGTTAGGGTTAGAGTTAGGGTGAGATTTAGGTTGAGGTGGAGGGATATGGTTAGGTTGAGGTTTAGGATTAGTGTGAAGGTTAGGGTTAGGGTTAGGATTAGTGTGAGGATACTGTTTAGGGTGAGGTTTAGTTTGAGGGTGAGGGTTAGGGTGAGCGTTAGAGTTAGGTTCAGTGTGAGGGTTAGGGTTAAGGTGATGCTTAGGGTGAGGTTGAGGGTTAGTGTTAGGGGGAAGGGGAGTTTGAGGGTAAGGGTTAGGGTGAGGGTGCGGGTGAGGTTAGTTTAGGATTAGGTTTAGAGTTAGGGTTAGGCTGAGTGTGATGGTGGAAGTGAGGTGAGGGTTAGGGTTAAGGCTAGGGTGAGGGTTAGGGTTAGTGTGAGGGTTAGTGTGATGGTGAGGTTCAGAGTGAGGTTGAGGTTTAGAATGAGGGTGAGGGCGAGGTTGAGGGTTAGGGTTAGGATTAGGGTTAGGATGAGTTTTAGGGTTAGGGTTAGGGTTAGAATTATTGTTAGGGTTAGAGTAAGGCTGAAAGAGAAGGGGCGGTTGAGGGTGAGGGTGAGGGTTAAGGTTAGGGTTAGGGTGAGGGCTTGGGTGAGGGTGAGGGATAGGCTGAGGGTGAGGGTGAGAGTTTCTGTTAGGTAAAGGTTATGGTTAGGATGAGGATTAGGGCGAGGGTGAGGATTGAGCTGAGGTTAGGTTCAGGGTGAGGGTTAGGGTTAGGTTGAGGGTGAGGGTTAGGGTTAGGGTGATGTTTAGGGTGAGGGAGAGGGTAAGGGTGATGGTTAGGGTTAGGGTTAGGGTTAAATTTAGGGTGAGGGTGAGTGTTAGGATTAGGAATAGGATTAGGGTGAGGGTCAGGGTGAGGGGGAAGGTTAAGGCCAGCGTTAGGGTTAGGGTTAGAGTGAGGGTTTCGGTTAGTGTGAGGGTTATGGTTAGGTTTAGGGTAAGGGAAAGGGTTAGGCTGAGGGTTAGGGTGAGTGTGAGGGTTTGGATTAGGGTTTGTGTAAGGGTTAGGGTGAGGGTTAGGGTTTGGGTGATGTTTAGAGTGCGGGTGAGAGTTAGGGTGAGTATGAGGCTTCGGGTGAGGGTGAGGGTTAGGGTGTGGGTGAGCATTAGGTTTAGGGTGAGGGATAGCGTTAGGGGTAGGTTTCGGGTTAGGTTGAGGGTTAGGGTTAGCATTAGGATCAGGGTGAGGGGTAGGGAGAGGGGTAGGTTTAGGTTTAGGGTGAGGTTTAGGGTGAGGCTGAGGGTTAAGTTGAGGGTCTGGGTGAGGGTTTGGGTTAGGTTTTGGGTAAGAGTTAGGGTGAGTTTTAGGGTGAAGGTTAAGTTTAGGATTAGGGTGATGGTTAGGTTTATGTTGAGGCCTAGGGACAGTGTTAGGGTTAGGGTAACTGTGAGGGTGAGTGTTGGGTTTAGGTTTAGGGTTACAGTTAGGGTGAGGATGAGGGTTAGGATTAGGGTTAGGGTTAAGATGAGGGTTAGGCTGAGGTTTAGGATTAGGTTAGGGTGAGGTTTAGGGCTAGGTTTAGGTTAGGATAAGGATTAGGCTGTGGGTTAGGGTTAGGGTTAATGTGAGGGTTAGGTTTAGGGCTAGGGTAAGGGTTAGGGTGAGGGTAAATGTTAGGGTGAGAGTTAGGGTGAGGTTGAGTTTTAGGGTTAGGGTGAGGGTTAGGGTCAATTTAAGTTTAGGTTTAGGGTTAGGGTGAGGGTAAGGGTGTGGGTAAGTGTTAGGGTGAAGTTTAGGTTGAGGGTGAGTGTTAGCATCAAGGTTAGGGTTAGGTTTAGGTTTAGGTTTTGGGTGAGGTTTAGGGTTTGGATAAGTGTTAGGGTGAGGTTTAGGGTGAGGGTGAGTTTTAGGGTTAGGGTGAGGGTTATTGTCAAGTTTAAGTTTAGGTTTAGGGTTAGGGTGAGGGTAAGGCTGTGGGTAAGTGTTAGGGTGAAGTTTAGGTTGAGGGTGAGTGTTAGCATCAAGGTTAGGTTTAGGTTTAGGGTTTGGGTGAGGGTTAGGGTTTGAGTAAGTGTTAGGGTGAGGTTTAGTGTGAGGGTGAGAGTTAGGGTTAGGGTGAGGGTAAGTGTTAGGGTGAGGTTTAGGGTGAGGCTGAGGGTTAGGGTTAGCATTAGGGTGAGGGTGAGGGTGAGGCTTAAGGTGAATTTTGGGTTAAGATTAAGGATAGGGTGAGGATTAGGGTTAGGGTTAGTTTGAGGGTGAGGGTTAGGGTGAGGGGTAACATTAGAGTTTGGGTGAGGGTTAGGTTTAGTGTGAGGGTTAGGGTTAGGGTTAGGGTGATAGTAAGGGTTAGGGTGAGGGTTAGGGTGAGTGTGAGGTAGGGTGAGGGTTAGGGTTAGGGTGAGGGTTAGGGATAGGTTTAGGGTTAGGGTGAGGGTTACGGTTAGGGTTAGGATTAGAGTTAGGGTGAGGGTAAGGCTTAGGGTGAGGTTTAGGGTGAGGTAGAGGGTTAGGGTTGGGGGAGTGTGAGGGTGAGGGTGAGGGTTAGTGTTAGGATGAGGGTTAGGGTTAGGGTTAGGGTGAGGGTGAGGGTTAGGGTGAGGGTTAGTGTTAGGGTTAGGGTGAGTGTTAGCTTTAGGGTTATGTTTAGTGTGAGGGTGTGTGTTAGGGTGAGGGTGAGTGTTAGTGTGAGAGTTAGAGTTAGGGTTAGGTTTAGGGATACGTTTAGGGTGAGGGTAAGGTTTAGGGTGAGGGTTAGCGTGAGGGTGAGGGTTAAGGTTAGTGTGAGGGTTAGGGTTAGGGTTAGGATGAGGTTTAGGGTCAGGGTTAGGGTTAGGTTTAGGTTTAGTGTGAGGATTCCGGTTAGGGTGAGGGTTGGGGTTAGGTTTAGGGTTAGTATAAAGTATAGGGTGAAGATTAGGTTTACAGTTAGTGTGAGTGTTAGGTTTAGGGTTCAGGTTTGGGTTATGTTGAGGATAAAGGTTAGGTTGAGGGTTAGGGTGAGGCTGAGGGTTAGGGTTAGGGTGAGGTTTAGGTTGAGGGTTAGGACTAGGTTTACGGTTAGGGTAAAGCTGAGGGGGAAGGGGAGGTTGAGGGTGAGGGTTAGGGTTAAGGTGAGGGATAGGTTGAGGATTTGGGTTACGTTTAGATTTAGGGTGAGGGTTAGGCTGAGGGGTAGGGTTAGGTTTAGGTTGAGGCTTAGGTTTAGTGTGAGGTTTAGGGTTAGGGGTAGGGTGAGGGTTAGGTTTAGGGTGTTGGTTAGGTTTAGGATTAGGGTGAGGTTTAGGTTTTGTGTGAGGGTTACGGTTAGGGTTAGGGTGAAGGTAAATTTTAGGGTGAGGTTTAGGGTGAGGATGATGTTTAGGGTTAGCTTTAGGTTTAGGTTTAAGGTTAGGATGAGGGTTAGGGTTAGGGTGAGGGTGAGGGTGAGGGTGAGGGTGAGGCTTAGGTTTAGGATTATTGTTAGGGTTAAGGTAAGGGTTCGGTTTAGGTGTAGTGTGAGGGTTATGGTCAGGGTAAGTGTTAGGGTGAGGGTTAGGGTTATGGTTAGGTTAAGTGTGAGGGTCAGGGTGAGGGTTAGGGTTAGTTTGAGGGTAAGGGTTAGGGTGAGGTTTAGGGTTAGCGTTAGGGTGAGAGTTAGGGTTAGGGTTAGTGTTAGGGTTAGAGTGAGGTTTATGGTCAGGGTTAAGTGGAGGATTATGGTGAGGGTTATGGTTAGGGTAAGGTTAGGGTTAGGGTTAGGCTGAGGGTGAGGGTGAAAGTGAGTGTGAGGGTTAGGGTTAGGGTTAGGGTGAGGGGTAGTGTGAGGGGTAGGGTTAGGGTTAGGGTGAGGTTTAGGTTTAGTATGAGGGTTAGGGTTAGGGTGAGGGTTATCATGTTGATTAGCGTTAGGGTTAGGTTTAGGGTGAGGGTGGGATTGAAGGTTAGGGATTGGATTAGAGTTAAGGTTAGTATAATGATGAGGGGGAAGGGGAGGTTGAGGGTGAGGGTTAGGGTGAGGTTTAGGGTCAGGGTGAGGGTGAGGGTTTCGGTTAGGTAATTGTTAGGGTGAGGATTAGGATGAGGGTGGGGGTTAAGCTGAGGTTAGGTTTAGGGTGAGGGTTTGGGTTAGGGTTGGGGTGAGGGTTAGGGTTAGGGTGATGGTTAGGGTGATGGTGAGGGTTAGGATAAGGGTGAGGGTTAGGGTTAGGGTTAGGGTGAGGGTTAGGGTGAGCGGTAGGTTTAGGGTTAGGGTTAGTTTGCGGGTTATTCTGAGGATAAGGGTTAGGGTGAGGTTTAGGTTGAGGGTGAGGGTTAGTATTAGGGTAAGTTAGGTTGAGGGATAGGGTGAAAGTGAGGGTTAGGGTTAGCATTAGAGTTAGGGTGATGGTGAGGCTTAGGGTGAGGTGTAGTGTGAGGATGAGGGTTAGGGTTAGTGTGAGGGTTACGGTGAGGTTTAGAGTTAGGATTAGGGTTTGGGTGTGAGTGAGGTGTAGGGTGAGGGTTAGGGTTAGGGTGAGGGTTAGGGATAGGGTTAGTGTAAGGATGAGGGTGAGTGTTAGGGTTAGGTTTAGGGTAAGTGTGAGTCTGAGAGTTAGGATTAGGAATAGGGTTAGGGTTAGGGTTAGGCTGAGGGTGAGGGTCAGGGTGAGGGTGAAGCTTAGGGTTAGGTTTAGGATGAGGGTAAGTGTTAGGGTGAGGGTTAGGGTTAGAGTCAGGGTTAGGGTTAGGGTTAGGATTTGGGTGATGTTTAGGGTGAGGGTGAGGGTTAGCGTGGGATTGAGGGTTTGGATGAGGGTGAGGGTTCGGGTGATGGTTCCGGTTAGGGTGTGGGTGATGATTAGGGTTAGGGTGAGGGTTAGCATTATGTTTAGGGTTTAGTTTGACGGTGAGGGTGAGGGGTAGGGTTAAGGTTAGGTTGAGGGTTAGGGTTATGGTTAGGGTTAGGGTGATGGTTAGGGAGAGGGGTAATGTAAGGGTTAGGGTGAGGTTTAGGGTGTGTGTGAGGGTTAGGGTTAGGTTGAGGGTTAGGGTTAGGTTTAGGGTTTGGTTGAGGATGAGGTATAGGTTGAGGTTTAGGGTTAGGGTGAGGGTTATGGATAGTGTTAGGTTAGGGTTAGGGTGAGTGTTAGGTTTAGGTTTAGGTATAGAGTTAGGGTGAGGCTGAGGTGAGGGTTAGGATTAGGGTTAGGGTTAGGGTTAGGATGAGGGTTAATCTGAGGGTTAGGGTTAGGGTTAGTGTGAAGGTTAGGTTAAGGTTTAGGGTTAGGGTGAGTGTTAGGGTTTCGTTGATGTTTAGGTTGAGTATGAGAGTTTGGGTGTGGTTATGGGTTCAGGTGAGTTTTCGGGTTAGGGTGTGGGTTGAGGATTAGGGTTAGGGTGAGGGTTATCATTAGTTTTAGGTTTACTGTGAGTGTGAGGGTGAGGGGTAGGGTTAGGTTGAGGGTTAGGTTTAGGTTTAAGCTGAGGTGAAGATCAGGGTGAGGGTGAAGGTTAGGGTTAGGGTTATAGTTATGGTGAGGTTTAAGGTTAGTGTGAGGGTTATGGTTATAGTGAGGGTAAGGGTTATGGTGAGGGTAAGGGTTATGGTGACGGGTAGGGTTAGGGTGAGGGGTAGGGTTAGGGTTAGGGTTAGGGTGAGGGTTCGGGTTTGGGTGATGTTTAGGGTGAGGGTGAGGTTTAGGTTGAGGATGAGAGTTTGCGGGTGGGTATGGGTTCAGGTGAGATTTCGGGTTAGGTTGTGGATGAGGATTAGGGTTAGGGTGAGGGTTCTCATTTGGTTTAGGTTTAGTGTGAGGGTGAGGGTGAGGGGTAGGGTTAGCTTGAGTGTTAGGGTTAGGGTGAGGTTTAAGATGATGGCTAGAGTGAGAGTTAGGGTTAGGGTGAAGTTTATTGTGACTGTGAGTGTTAGGGTGAGGGTAAGTGTTCAGGTGAGGGTGAGGGTTCCTGTGAGGGTGAGGATTAGGGTGTGGTTGAGGGTTAGGTTTAGGATGAGAGTCAGGGTGAGGTGTAGGGATAGGGTTAGGGTGAGGGTTAGGGTTAGTGTAAAGGTTAGGGTTAGGGTTAGGGTTAGTGTGAGGTTAAGATTTAGGGTGTGGGTTAGTGTGAGGGTGAGGGTTAGGGTTAGCGTTAGGGGTAGGGTGAGAGTTAGGATGAGGTTTATGGTTAGGGTGAGGGTTAGGATTAGGGTTAGTGTGAGGGTGTGAGTTAGGGTGATGTTTAGGTTGAGGTTGAGGGTTAGTGTGAGGGTGAGGGTGAGGGTGAGGGTTAGGGTGAGTGTGTGGGTGCGGGTGAGGCTGAGGGTGAGGGTTACGGTTAGGTTTAGGGTGAGGGTGAGGTTTAGGTTTACAGTAAGGGTTAGGGTTGGGCTGAGGGTGAAGATGAAAGTGAGGGTGGGGGTTAGGGTTAGGGTTAGGGTTATTGTTAGTGTTAGGGTTAGGTGAGGGTGAGGGTGAGGGTTAGCATTAGGGTTAGGATTAGGTTTAGGTTTAGGGTAAGGTTGAGGGGGAAGGGGAAGTTGAGTGTTAGGTTTAGGGTTAGGGTTTGGTTCAGGGTGAGGGTTACTGTTAGGTTTATTGTTACTATAAGGGTTAGGCTGAGGGTAAGGGTTAGGGTTAGTGTGAGGGTTAGGTTTAAGTTTAGGGTTTGGGTTAGGTTGAGGGTAAAATTAGATTGAGGGTTAGGGAGAGGGTGAGGGTTAGGGTTACACTGAGGGTTCGGGTTCGGGTTAGGGTTAGGGTTATATTTAGGGTTAGCGTGAGGGTTATGTTGAAGGTTAGGTTTAGGTTTAGGGTTAGGGTGAGGGTTATGGTGTGGGTAACTGTTAGAGTGAGGTTTAGGGTGAGGGTGAGGGTTAGGACCAGGAGGAGGGTTAGTGTTAGAATTAGGGTTAGGGTGAGGTTGAGGGTTAGGGTGAGGGTTAGGGTTAAGTTTAGGGATAGGGTGAAGATTAGTGTTAGGATAAGACATAGGGTGAGAGTTATGCTGAGTGGTAGGGTTAGATATAGTGTGAGGGTTAGGTTTAATGTGAGGATTAGGGTTAGGGTTAGGGTGAGGTTTAGGTTTAGTGTGAGGGTTATAGTTAGTTAGGGTGAGGGTGAGGGTTAGGGTGAGGTTTAGGGTGAGGGTGAGGTTTAGGATTAGCATTAGGTTTAGGTTTAAGGTTAGGATGAGGGTTAGGGTTAGGGTGAGGGTGAGGCTTAGGTTTAGGATGAGGGTTAGGTTTAGGGTGAGGTTCGGGTTAGGTTTAGGGTTAGGGTTAGGGTCAGGGTAAGTGTTAGGGTGAGGGTTAGTGTTATGGTTAGGTTTAGTGCGAGGGTCAGGATGAGGGTTAGGGTTAGGTTGAGGATTAGGGTTCGGGTGAGGTTTAGGTTTAGGGTTAGGGTGAGAGTTAGGGTTAGGGTTAGTGTTAGGGTGAGGGTGAGGGTTATTGTCAGGGTTAGGTGGAGGACTAAGGTTAGGGTTAGGGTTAGGTAAGTGTTAGGGTTAGGGTTAGGCTGAGGGTGAGGGTGAAAGTGAGGTTTAGGGTTAGGGTTAAGATTAGGGTGAGGGGTAGTGTGAGGGGTAGGGTTAGGGTTAGGGTGAGGTTTAGGGTTAGTGTGAGGGGTAGGGTTAGGTTTAGTGTGAGGATAAGGGTTACGTTGAGGGTTAGGTTGAGTGTGAGGGTTAGGGATATCGTTAGGTTTAGGTTGAGTGTTAGGGAGAGGGTTAGGGTTCAGGTTAGGGTAGGATTCAGGTTAGGGTGAGGGTTAGGGTTAGGGTGATGTTTAGGGTGAGGTTGAGTATAGGGTGAGGGTGAGGGTTAGGGTTAGGTTTAGTGTGAGGATTAAGGTTAGGGTTAGTGTTAAGTTTAGGGTGAGGGTTAGGGTGAGGGTTAAGTTTAAGTCTAGGGTTAGGTTGAGGGTGAGGTATAGGGTGAGGGTTAGGGTTAGGGTGAGGGTTAGGGATAATGTTGGGTTAGGGATAATGTTAGGTTAGGGTGAGGGTAATGGTCAGTGTTTGGTTTAGGTTTATGTTTAGAGTTAGGGTGAGGGTGAGGGTGAGGGTTAGGATTAGTGTTAGGGTTAGGGTTAGGATGAGGGTTAGGCTGAGGGTTAGGGTTAGGGTTAGTGTGAGGGTTAGGGTTAGGGTTAGGGATAGATTTAGGGTTATCATAAGGTTTAGGCTGAAGGTTAGGGTTAGGGTTAGTTTGAGGGTTAGGTATAGGGATAGGGTAAGGGTTACGGTGAGGGTAAAGGTTACGGTGAGGGTTAGGGTGAAGGTGAGTGGTAGGGTTAGGGTGAGCGTTATGGTAAAGCTTTAGGGTGAAGTTTTGGGTTAGGTTTAGGGTGAGGGTGAGGGTGTGGGTAAGTTTTAGGGTGAGGGTTATGGTGAGGGTGAGTTTTAGGTTTAGGGTGAGGGTAAGGGTTAGCGTAAGTGTTAGGGTCAGGGTGAGGGTTAGGGTTAGCACTAGGTTTAGGGTGAGGTTTAGGGTTAGTTTTTGCCTTAAGGTTAATGATAGGGTGAGGATTAGGGTTAGGGTTAGGTTTGTGGTGAGGGTTAGGCTGAGGGGAAGGGTTAGGGTTAGGGTGAGTGTTAGGTTTAGTGTGAGGGTTAGGATTAGGGTTAGGGTGACGGTAAGGGTTAGGGTGAAGGTTACGGTGAGTGTCAGGTTTAGGGTTAGCATTAGGTTTAGAGTTAGGGTTAGGATGAGTGTTAGCGTTAGGTTTAGAGTTAGGCTTAAGTTGAGGGTGAGGATTCGGGTGAGGGTGATTTTTTCATTTAGGTACGGGTTAGGGATAGGGTTAGGGTGAGGTTTAGGGTGAGGGTGTGGTTTGTGGTTAGGGTTAGGGTTAGGGTGAGTGTGAGGGTGAAGGTTAGTGTTAGGATGAGGGTTAGGTTTAGGGTGAGGGTGAGGGTTAGGGTGAGAGTTAGGGTTAGGGTTATGGTGAGGTATAGGGTTGGGTGATGTTTAGTGTGAGGGTAAAGGTTAGGGTGAGGGCGAGTGTTCTGTTGAGAATTAGGGTTAGGGTTAGGGATTGAGTTAATGTGAGGGTAAGGGTTAGGGTGAGGGTTACGGTGAGGGTGAGGTTTATGGTTAGGGTGAGTGTTAGGTTTAGGGTTAGGGTTATGGTGAGGTTGAGGGTTAGGGTGAGCAGTAGGTTTAGGGTTAAATTTAGTTTGCGGGTTAGGGTGAGGGTAAGGGTTAGGATGAGGTTAAGGGTGAGGGTGAATTTTAGGTTTAGGGTGAGGGTAAGGGTTAGGGTAAGGGTTTGGGTTAGGGTTAGGGATAGGGTGAGGATTAGTGTTAGTGTGAAGGATAGGGAGAGGGTTAGGATTAGGGTTAGTGTTAGGATAAGGGTAAGGGTGAGGGTTAGTGTGAGGGTGAAGGTTAAGGTTAGGGTTAGGGTTAGGTTTAGGGTTATGGTCAGGTTGAGGGTTAGGGTGAGCCGTAGGTTTAGGGTTAGTGTTAGTTTGCAGCTTAGGGTGAGGGTAAGGATTAGGGTGAGGATTAGGGTGAGGGTGAGGTTTAGGGTTAGGGTGAGGTTAAGGGTTAGGGTGAGGGTTAGGGTGAGGGTGATGGTGAGGTTTAGGTTTAGGGTTAGGGTTAGGGTGAGGGTTAGGATTAGTGTGAGTGTTAGTGTGATGGTGGGGGTCAGGGAGAAGGTGAGGGTTAGAATGTGGGTGAGGGTGAGGGTGAGGTTTAGGTTTAGGATTAGTGTTAGGTTGAATTTTAGGATTAGGGTTAGTTTTAGGGTTATTGTTAGGGTTTGAGTTTGGGTTAGGGTGAGGCTGAGGGTGAGGTTCAGCATTAGGGTTAGGCTTAGGGTTAGGGTGAGTGCGAGGATGAGTGTGAGGGTTTGGATGAGGGTGAGGGTGTTTCGGTTATGTAAGTGTTAGGGTTAGGGTGAGGATTAGGGTGAGGCTGAGGGTTAAGCTGATGTTAGGTTTAGTGTGATGGTTAGGGTTAGGGTTAGGGTGAGGTTTAGGGTTAGGTTGATGGTTAGGGTGAGGGTGAGAGTTAGGATTAGGAATAGAGTTAGTGTTAGGGTTAGGCTGAGGTGAAGGTCAGGGTGAGGGTGAAGGTTAGAGTTAGGGATATAGTTAGGTTCAGGGTTAAGGTTAGTGTGAGGGTTATGGTGAGGGTGAGGGTTAGGGCGAGGTTGAGAGTTAGTTTTAGGGTGAGGATTAGGATTAGGATGAGTGTTATGGTTAGGGTGAGTATGAGGGTTAGGTTTAGGTTGAGGATTAGGGTTAGGGTGAAGTTTAGGGTTAGGGTTAAGGTGAGAGTTAGGGTTAGGGTGATGTTTATTGTGAGGGTGAGGGTTAGGGTGAGGGTGAGTGTTCGGTTCAGGATGAGGGTTCGGGTGAGGGTGAGAGTTAGGGTGTGGTTGAGGGTTAGGGTTACGGTGAGAGTTAGGTTGAGGTGTTGGGATAGGGATAGGGTTAGGGTTTGTGTGAGGGTAAGGGTTAGGGTGAGAGTTAGGGTGAGGGTGCCAGTGAGGGTGAGGGTGAGGGTGAGGGTTATAGTTAGGGTTACGGTGAGGCTGAGGGTTAGGGTTAGGCTGAGGGTTCAGGTTAGTGTGAGGGTTAGTGTGATGGTGAGGGTCAGTGTGAGGGTGAGTGTTAGAATGAGGTTTAGGTGAGGGTTAGGGTTAGGATTAGGATTAGGGTGAGTTTTAGGGTTTGGGTTAGTGTTAGGTTTAGGGTAATTGTTAGGCTTAGGGTTAGGGAGAAGTTGAGTGTGATGCTGAGGTTTAGCGTTAGGGTTAGGGTTAGGGTTAGGTTGAGAGAGGGGTTGAGGGTTAGGGTTAGGATTTGGATTAGGGTTACGGTAAGGCTGAGGGGCAAGGGGAGGTTGAGGGTGAGGGTTATGTTTAGGGTTAGGTTTAGGGTGAGGGTTAGGGTTAGGTTTAGGTTTAGTATAAGGTTTAGGCTGAGGGTAAGGGTTAGGGTTAGTGTGAGTGTTAGGTTTAGGGTTAGGGTTTGGGTTAGGTTGAGGGTAAAGCTTAGGGTGAGGTTTAGGGAGAGGGTGAGGGTTAGGGTTAAGGTGAGGGTTAGGTTTAGGGTTATGGTTAGGTTTAGGGTGAGGGTTAGGGTGAAGTTTAGGTTTAGTTTTAGGGTTAGTGTGAGGCTTAGGGTGTGGGTAAGTGTTAGGGTGAGTGTTAGAATGAGGATGAGGGTTAGGGTTAGGGTGAGGTTTAGGGTTAGGGTGAGTGTTAGGGTGAGGGTAAGGGATAGGGTTAGCATTAGGGTTAGGGTGAGGTTTAGGGTGAGGTTTATGGTTAAGGTTAGGTATAGGGTGAGGATTATGGTTAGGGTTAGGTTTAGGGGGCAGGTTAGGCTGAGGTTTAGGGTTACGGTTAGGGTGAGGGTTAGGTTTAGTGTGAGGTTTAGGGTTAGCATTAGGTTTAGTGTTAGGTTTAGGATGAGGATTAGGGTTAAGGTGATGGTTAGGTTGAGGGTGAGGGTTAGGGTTAGGATGAGGGTTAGGGTTAGGGAGAGTGTGAGGGTTAGGTTTAGGGTGAGGGTTAGGTATAGAATGAGGATTAGGGTTAGAGTGAGGGTGAGGGTTAAGGTTAGGTTGAGAGTTAGGGTTAGGGTGAGGTTTAGGGTTAGGGTTAGTGTGAGAGTTAGGGTTAGGTTGAAGTTTATTGTGAGGGTGAGTGTTATGCTGAGGGTTAGTGTTCATGTGAGGGTGAGGGTTCGTGTGAGGGTTAGGGTGTGTTTGAGGGTTAGGGTTAGGGTGAGAGTTAGGGTGAGGTGTTGGGATAGGGTTAGGGTTAGGGTTAGTGTGAGGATAAGGGTTTGGGTGAGGGTTAGGTTGAGCGTGAGGGTTATGGTTAGCGTTAGGGTTAGGGTGAGGGTTAGGGTTAGTGTGATGTTTAGGGTGAGATTGAGGTTAGTGTGAGGGTAAGGGTGAGGGTGAGGGTTAGGTTGAGGTTGGGGGTGAGTGTGAGTGTGAGGGTGAGGGTGAGGGTTATCTTTAGGGTTATGATGAGGGTGAGGGTTAGGGTTAGGATTAGGTTTTGGGTTATGGTTAGGCTGAGGGTAAGGGTGAAATTGAGGGTGAGGGTTAGGGTTAGGTTTAGGGTGAGGGTTAGGGTTAGTGTGGGGGTTAGTGTGATGGTGAGGGTCAGGATGAGGGTGAGTGTTAGAATGAAGGTGAGGGTGAGGGTGAGGGTTAGGGTTAGGATTGGGTTAGGGTGAGTTTTAGGGTTAGGGTTAGTGTTATGGTGAGGGTTATTGTTAGGGTTAGGGTTAGGGTGAGGGTGAGTGTTAGCGTAAGGGTTAGGATTAGGGTTAGGGTGAGGGTGGGGTTGAGGGATAGGGTTAGGATTAGGGTTAGGGTTAGGGTAAGGCTGAGGAGGAAGGGGAGGTTGAGGGTGAGGGTTAGGTTTAGGGTTAGGATTACGTTGAGTGTTAGGATTAGGTTTAGGGTTAGTATAAGGGTTAGGCTGAGGGTAAAGGTTAGGGTTAGTGTGAGTGTTAGTTTTAGGGTTAGGGTTTGGGTTAGGTTGAGGGTAAAGTTGAGGGTGAGGGTTAGGGAGAGGTTGAGGGTTAGGGTTATGGTTATGGTTAGGGTTAGGGTAAAGGTTAGGTTTAGATTTAGGTTTCAGGTGAGGGTTAGGGTGTGGGTAAGTGTTAGGGTGAGGGTTAGGGTTTGGGTGAGGGTTACAATTTGGGTGAGTGTAAGGGTTAGGGTTAGGGTTAGGGTGAGGGTGAAGGTTAGGGCTAGCATCAGGGTTAGATGCGGGTGAGTGTTAGGGTTAAGGTTAGTGATAGGGTGAGGGTTAGGTTTAGGGTTAGGTTTAAGGTGAGGGTTAGGCTGAGAGGTAGGGTTAGGGTTAGGGTGAGGGTTAGTTTTAGTGTGAGGATTAGGGTTAGGGTTAGGGTGAGCGTAAGTGTTAGGTTGAGTGTTAGGGTGAGAGCGCGGTTTAGGGTTAGCATTAGGTTTGGGGTTAGGGTTAGGATGAGGGTTATGGTAAGTGTGAGGGTGAGGTGTGGGTTAGGGTTAGGATGAGGGTTAGGGTGAGGGTGAGGGTGAGGGTTAGGTTTAGGGTGAGGATTAGGTTGAGTGTAAGTGTTAGGCTGAGGGTTAGGGTTAGGTTTAGGGTGAGGGTCAGGGTGAGGGTTAGGGTGAGAGTTAGGGTTAGGGTTAGAGTTAGGGTGAGGGTGAGTGTTTTTGTCAGGGTTAGGTGGAGAATTAGTGTGAGGGTTAGTGTTAGGATTCGTCTTAGTTTTAGGATTAGGCTGTGGGTGAGGGTGAAAGTGAGGGTGAGTGTTAGGTTTAGGGTTAGGGTGAGGGGTAGTGTGATGTGTAGGGTTAGGGTTAAGGTGAGGTTTAGGTTTAGTGTGAGGGTTAGGGTTAGGGTTAGGTTTAGGGTTAGTGTGAGGATAAGGGTTAGGTTGAGGGTGAGATTGAGGGTGAGGGTTAGGTTTATCCTTAGGGATAGGGTGAGGGTTAGTTTGAGGGTTAGGTTTAGGGTTAGGGTGAGGGTAATGGTTAGGGTGATGTTTAGGGTGAGGCTTAGGATGAGGGTGAGTGTGAGGGTTAGGGTGAGGGTGAGTGTGAGGGTTAGGTTTAGGATTAGGGTTAGGTTTAGGGTTAGAGTTAAGGTGAGGCTTAGGTTTAGTGTGAGGTTAGGGTTAGGGTTAGGGTGAGGGTGAGGGTAAGTGTTTGGGTGAGGGTTAGGGTGAGGGTTAGGGTGATTTTTACTGTTAGGGATTGGGTTAGGGTTAGGGTTAAGGTTATTGTTAGAGTTAGGGTTAGGGTTAGGTTGAGGGTGAGGTTTAGCGTTAGGGATAGGGTTAGGGTGAGTGTGGGATTGAAGCTTAGGGTTAGGATTAGGGTAATGGTTAGGGTAATGCTGAGGTTGAAGGGGAGGTTGAGGGTGAGGGTTAGGGTTAGGGTTAGGGTTTGGGTGAGGGCTAGGCTGAGGGTGAGGTTTAGGGTGAGGTTGAGGGTGAGGGTTTCGGTTAGGTAAGTGTTAGGGTTAGGGTGAGGATTGGGGTGAGAGTGAGTGTTAAGCTGAGTTTATGTTTAGGTTGAGGGTTAGGGTTAGGGTGACGGTTAGCATTAGGTTTAGGGTTAGTTTGAGGGTGAGGGTGAGGGGTAGGATTAGGGTTAGGTTGAGAGTTAGGGTTAGGGTTAGCGTTAGGGTGATGGTTAGGGAGAGTGGTAATGTTAGGGTTAGGGTCAGGTTTAGGTAAGTGTGCGGGTTAGGGTTAGGTTTAGGTTTAGGTTGAGGGTTAGGGTGTGGGTTAATGTTAGAGTTAGGGTTAGGGCTAGTTTGAGGGTGAGGGCTAGGTTTAGGAATAGGGTTAATGTTAGGGTGAGGGTTAGTGTTAGGGTAGGGTTAGGGTAATGGTTAGGGAGAGGGGTAATGTAAGGTTTAGGGTGAGGTTTAGGTGTGTGTGAAGGTTAGGGTTAGTGTTATGGTTAGGGTGATGGTTAGGTAGAGGGGTAATTTTAGGGTTAAGGTTAGATTTAGGTGAGTTTGAGTTTTAGCGTTAGGGTTAGGGTTAGGTTGAGGGTTAGAGTTAGTGTTATGGTTAGGGTGATGGTTAGGAAGAGGGGTAATGTTAGGGTTAGGGTGAGGTTTAGGTGAGTGTGAGTGTTCGGGTGAGGGTGAGGATTAGGTTTAGGCTTAGGGTTAAGTTTATGGTGAGGGAAAGGGTTAAGGATGAGGGTTAGGATTAGTGTTAAGTTTAGGGTGAGGGTTAGAGTGAGGGTTAGGGTTAGGGTTAGGATGAGGGTGACGTATAGGGTGAGGGTTAGGGTTAGGATGAGGGTTAGGAATAGTGTTAGGTTAAGGTGAGGGTGAGGGTAAGTGTTATGTTGAGGGTGAGGGTGAGGGTGGGGGTGGGGGTTAGTGTGTGGGTGAGGGTTAGGGTTATGGTGAGGATTAGGTTTAGGCTGAGGGTTAAAGTTATGGTCAGGGTAAGGGTTATGGTTTGGTTTAGTGTGAGGGTGAGGGTTAGGGTTAGCGTTAGTGTTAGGGTGAGTGTTAGGGTTAGGGTTAGGTTGAGGGTGAGATATAGGGTGATGGTTAGGGTTAGGGTGAGGTTTGGGGATAGTGTTAGGTTAGGGTGAGGATGAGGGTGAGTATTAGGTTTAGGTTTAGGTTTAGAGTTAGGGTGAGGGTGAGGGTGAGGTTAGGATTAGGGTTAGGTTTAGGGTTAGGATGAGGGTTAGGCTGAGGGTTAGGGTTAGGTTTAGTGTGAGGGTTAGCGTTAGGGCTAGGTTTAGGGGTATGGTGAAGGTTAGGGTTAGATTTAAGGTTAGCATAAGTTTTAGGCTGAGTGTTAGGCTTAGGTTAGTGTGAGGGTTAGGTTTAGGGTTAGGGTGAGGGTTAGGGTGAGAGTGAGGGTTAGGGTAAGTGTGAGTGTTAGGGTGAAGTATAGGTTTAGGGTTAGTGTTAGGGTGAGGGTGAGGGTGTGGGCAAGTGTTAGGGTGACGGTTAGTGTGAGGGTGAAGTTTAGGTTTAGGGTTAGGTTTAGGGTGAGTGTTACGCTGAGGGGAAGGTTTAGGGTTAGCTTGAGGGTTAGGGTTAGGGTTAGGGTGACTGTAAGGGATAGGGTGAGGGTTAGGGTGAGTGTGAGGTTTAGGGTTAGCATTAGGTTTAGAGTTAGGGTTAGGATGAGTGTTAGGGTTAGGTTTAGGATTAGGGTTAGGGTGTGGGTGAGGCTTAGGGTTAGGGTGAGGTTGATGGTTAGTTTTAGGGTGAGGGCTAGGGTGAGGGTGAGGATTAGGGTGAGGGTGAGTGTGAGGGTGAGGTTTTCGTTTAGGTAAGGGTTAGGGTTAGGGTTAGGGTGAGGTTTAGGGTGAGGGTGTGGGTTGGGGTTAGGGTAAGGTTTACGGTCATGGTGAGGGTTAGGGTGAGGGTGAAGGTTAGGGTTAGGGTTTGGGTGAGTGTTAGGTTTAGGGTGATGTTTAGTGTGAGGGCGAGGGTTAGCGTGAGGGTGAGTGTTCTTTTGAGAATAAGGGTTAGGTTTAGGGTGAGGGATAGGGTTATTGTGAGGGTAAGGGTTAGGGTGAGGGTTGGGGTGATGGTGAGGGTTAGGGTTAGGGTGAGGGTTAGGTTTAGGGTTAGGGTTATGGTGAGGGTGAGGGTTAGGGTGTGCCGTCGGTTTAGGGTTAGGGTTAGTTTGCAGATTAGGTTGAGGGTAACGGTTAGGGTGAGATTTAGGATGAGGGTGATGGTTAGGGTTAGGGTGAGGTTAAGGATTACGGTGAGGGTTAGGGTGAGGGTTTGGGTTAGGGTTAGGGATAGGGTGAGGATTAATGTTAGTGTGAGGGTTAGGGTGAGGTTTAGGATTAGGGTAAGTATGAGGATAAGGGTTAGTGTGAGGGTTTGGGTGATGGTGAGGTGTTGGGTTAGTGTTAGGGATAGGGAGAGTTAGGGATAGTGAGGGTTAAGTTTAAGGTGAGGGTTAGGGTTAGGTTTAGGGTGAGGGTTAGGGTTATGGTGATGTTTTTGGTCAGGGTGAGTGTTAAGGTGAGGGTGAGTGTTAGGTTTAGGGTTAGGGTTAGGGTTACGGTGAAGTTGAGGGTGAGGCTTAGTTTTAGGATTAGGGTTAGGGTTAGCGTTAGGGTGAGTGTTAGGGTGAGGAGAAGGGTTCCGGTGATGGTGAGGATTATGGTGTTTGCGAGGTTTAGGGTTAGGGTGAGGATTAGGTTTAGGGTTAGGGTTAGGGTTATGGTGAGTTTTAGGGTTATGGTGAGATTTAGGGTGAAGTTAAGGGTTAGGGTTATCATTAGAGTTAGGATGAGGGTTAGGGTTAGGGTTAGGTTTATGGTGAGGTTGAGGGTGAGGGTGAGGGTTAGGGTTTGGGTTAGTGTGAGGGTTAGGGTTAGTGTGAGGGTGAGGGTGAGGGTGAGGTTTAGGGATATGGTAATTTTTAGGATGATGTTTAGGTTTAGGTTTAGCATTAGGGTTAGGGTTAGGGTGAGGATAAGAGTGAGGGTTAGGGTTAGGTTCAGGGTTATAATTAGGGTAAGGTTTAGCGTTGGGGTGATGTTGATTTTGATGGTGAGGTTTAGGGTGAGGGTGAGTTTTAGGGTGAGGGTGAGGGTTCAGTTGAGGGGGAGGGTTAGGGTGTGGTTGAGGGTTAGGGTTAGAGTGAGGGTTAGGGTGACTGTGATGTTTAGGGTGAGGGTTAGTGTTAGGGTTAGGGTTAGTGTGATAGTGAGGGTGAGGGTAAGGGTGAGGGTTAGGTTGAGGGTGAGTGTGAGTTTTAAGGTAAGGATTAGGGTTAGGGTGAATTTTAGGGTTAGGGTTAGGTTGAGGGAGAGGGTTAGGGTTAGGGTTATTTTTAGGGTAAGAGTTAAGGTTAGGGTGAGTGTGAGAGTGAGGTTTAGCGTTAGGGTTAGTGTTATGGTTCGCGTGAGGTTGGGAATGAGGGTTAGGGTTAGATTTAGTGTTACGCTTAGGGTTAGGTTGAGTGGAGGCAGAAGTTTGGTGTGAGGGTTAGGGTTAGGGTTAGGGATAGGGTGAGGGTTAGGCTGAGGGTGAGTGTTAGGGTTATCTTAGTGATAGGGCGAGGTTTATGGTGAGGGTAAGGGTTAGGGCGAGGTTTAGCGTGAGGTTGAAGGTTAATGTTAGCATTAGGGTTAGGGTGAGCATGAGCTTTAGAGTGAAGGTTAGGGTTTGGGTTAGGCATAGGTGATGATTAGGGTTAGGGTTAGGGTGAGGGCGAGGTTTAGGATGTGGGGTAGGGTTAGGGTTAGGGTTAGGGTGAGGGTGAGGGTTAGGCTGAGCGTTAGGGTGAGGGTAAGGGTTTCAGTTAGGAAAGGCTTAGGGTTACGGTTAGGGTGAGGATTAGGTTGAGGGTGAGGTTTAAGGGGAGGATTAGGGTTAGGTTGAGGATTAGTGTTAGGATTAGGGTGAGGGTGAGGATTAGAGTTAGGGTTAGGGTTAGGGTTATGTGAGGGAAAGGGTTAGGGTCAGGGTGAGGGTTAGGGTTAGTGTTAGGGTTAAGGTGAGGGTTAGTGGGAGGGTTTGTGTTAGGGGGAGGTTTAGGGTTAGGGTGAGGGTTAGGGTTAGGATGAGGGATAGGGTGAGAGTGAGGATTAGGGTTAATGTTACGGTGAGGGTGAGGATGAAGGTGAGGGTTTCGGTTAGGAAAGGCTTAGGGTTAGGGTTAGTGTGAGGGTGAGGATTAGGGTGAGGGTGAGGTTTAAGGTGAGATTTAGGGTTAGCGTGTGGATTACAGTTAGGTTTAGGGTGAGGGTTAGGATTAGGGTGATGTTTAGGGTGAGGGTGAGGGTTAGGGTGAGGGTGATGGTGAGGGTGAGGGTGTAGGTGAGTATTAGGGTTAGGGTGAGGGTTAGGGTGACAGTGACATTGAGGGTTAGTGGGAAGGTGAGGGTTACGGATAGGGCTAGGGTGAGGGTTAGGGTTAGGGTTAATGTGAGGGGTAGGGTGAGGGGTAGCATTAGGGTTTGTGTGAGGGTTAGGGTTAATGTGAGGGTTAGGGTTAGTTTTAGTGTGAGGATAAGGGTTAGGATGAGGGTTAGGGTGAGAGTGAGAGTTATGGTTAGCTTTAGGGTTAGCATGAGGGTTAGGGTGAGGTTTAAGGTGAGGGTTTGGGTTAGTATGAGGGTTAGGTTTAGAGTTAGGTTTAGGGTGAGGATTAGGATTCGGGTGAGGTTTAGGGTAGGGTTAGGGTGAGGGTTCGGGTTAGGGAGAGGGTGAGTTTTAGGGTGAGAGTGACGGTTAGGGTTAGGGTGAGGGTTAAGTTGACGGTGAGGGTTAGGGTGAGTTTCAGGGTTAGGGATATGGTGAGGATTAGTGTTAGGGTTAATGTTAGGGTTAGGGTGAGGGTAAGTTTTAGGGTGAGGTTTAGGGTGAGGGTGTGGTTTAGGTTTAGGTTGAGGGTTAGGGTGAGCGTTAGGGTGAGTGTTAGGTTTAGATTTAGGAATAGGGTGAGGGTTAGGGTGAGGTTTAGTGTTAGTGTTAGGGTTAGGTTTAGGGTGAGGGTTATGGTTAGGGTAAGGGTTAGAGTGAGGTGTAGGGTGACGGTGAGGGTTACGGATAGTATTAGGGTTAAGGTTAGGTTTAGGGTCAGGGTTAGGTTTAGGTTTGCTGTGACGGTGAGTGTTAGGGTTAGCATTAGGGTTAGGGTTAAGGTTAGGGGGAGGATTAGGGTTAGGGTTAGGGTGAGGGTTAGGATAAGTTTGAAGGTTAGGGGTTAAGGAGAGGGTGAGGGTTAGATTGAGGATTAGGGTTAGGTTTAGTGTGAAGTTTAGTGTGAGGATGAGGGTTAGGCTTAGGGTTAGGGTTAGGGTTAGGGTTTGGTTTAATGTGAGGGTGATGGTCAGGATTAGTGTTAGGGTTAGGGTTAGTGATAGGATTGATTACGTTTAGGGTTATAGTGAGGGTTAGGGTTAGGGTTAGGCTTAGGTGTAGTGTTAGCCTGAAGGTGAGGGTGGTGTGAGGATTAGGTTTAGGGTGATGGTTAGGTTTAGGGTTAGGGTTAGGGTTAGAGTTATGGTGAGGGTGAGGGTGTGGTTGAGGGTGAGGGTTAGGGTTAGGGTGAGGTTTAGGGTTTGGGTTAGTGTTAGAGTTAGGTTTAGGGTGAGGTTGAGTTTTAGGGTTAGATTTATGGTTAGTTTTAGTGTTAGGCTTAGGGTTAGGGTTAGGGTTATTGTTAGTATTATGGTTAGGGTTTAGTTTGCAGTGAGGGTGAGGTTTATGGTTAGGGTTAGATTTAGGGTTAGGGTTAGTGTTAGTGTTATTGTTAGGGTTAGGGTTAGAGTTATTGTGAGGGTGAGGTTGTGGGTGAGGATTAGGGTGAGGGTGAGGTTTAGGGTGAGGTTTAGTGTTAAGGTTAGGTTGAGGGTGAGGTTTAGGGTTAGTGTTAGTCTTAGGGTGAGTTTGAGGTTTTGGTTTCGGTTTAGGGATAGGGTTAGGGCTAGAATTATTTACGGTGAGGCTGAGTGTCACGGTTAGGGTTAGGGTTATGCTTAGGCTTAGGGTTAGGCTGAGGGTGAGGGTGGGGATGAGGGTTAGTGTTACAGTCAGGGTGAGATTTAGGGTTAGAGTGAGGGTTTGGATGAGGTTCAGGGTTAGGGTTAGGGTTTGGTTTAGGGTGAGAGTGATAGTGAGGATTGGGGTTAGGGTTAGCATGAGGTTACGGTTAGGTTTATGGTGAGGTTTAGGGGTAGGGTTAGGCTTAGGCTTAGGCTTAGGGTTAGGCTGATGCTGAGTGTGGGGATGAGGCTTAGGTTTAGAGTGTTGGTTAGGGTTATGGCTACGTTGAGGGTTAGGATGAGGGTTATGGTTTGGATTAGGGTTACTGTGAGGGCTAAGGTGAGGGTGAGGGTTAGGGTTTGGCTTAGGATTAAGGTTAGGCTGAGGCTGAGGGTGAGGGTGAGGGTGAGGGTTAGGGTGATGGTTAGGGTTACGGTTAGGGTGAGGGTTAGGATGAGGGTTAGGGTTAGGGTGAGGGTTAGGGTGAGTGTGAGGGTTAGTGTGAGCTTGAGGGTTAGGTTGAGGGTGAGGGTGAAGGTTAGGGTTTAGGTGAGGGTCAGATTTACGGTTAGGGTTAAGGTTAGGGTGAATGTTAGGGTTAGGGATAGGATGAGGGTTAGACTGATAATTTAGGGTTAGGGTGAGGGAAAGGTTTAGAGTGATGTTAAGGGTTAGGGTGAGGATTAGGTTTTGGATTAGGGTTATGGTTAGGGTGAGGGTTAGGGATAGGTTTACGATTACGGTGAGGTTTTTGGTTAGCATTAGGTTTAGCGTTAGGGTGAGGGGTAGGGTTAGTTTTGGATTAGGGTTAGGGTTAGGTTTATGTTGAGCGTGAGGTTGAACGTGACAGATAGGTTTAGGGTTAATGTGAGGGTTAGGGTTAGGGTTAGGGTTAGGATGAGGGTTAGCCTGAGGGTTAGGTTGAGCGTGAGGGTTACGGTTAGGGTTAATGTGAGGGTTAGGGTTAGGATTAGCATTAAGCTTAGAGCGAGGGTTAGGGTTAGGGGTAGGTTTAGGATGAGGGTTAGGCTGAGGGTTAGGTTTAGGGTTCGGGTGAGGGTAAGGGTTAGGGTGAGGTTTAGGGTGAAGTTGAGGGTTAGGTTTAGGCTTATGTTTACGGTGAGGTTTAGGGTGAGGGTTAGCGTGAGGGTTAGGAACAGGGCTAGGGTTAGGTGAGGGTTAGGGATAGGGTTGTGTTTAGGGTGAAGTTCAGGGTTAGGTTTAGGGTTAGAGTTAGGTTGAGGGTGAGTGTGCGGGTTAGGTTTAGGTTTAGCTTTATGGTTAGGTTTAGGCTGAGGGTGAGGGTGAGGGTGGGGTTTAGGGTTAGGGTTAGGGTTAGAGTTAAGGTTAGGGTTAGGGTTGGGTTGAGGGTTAGGGTTAGGGTTAGGAAGTGCGTTTGGCTGAGGGTTAAGGTTATGGTTAGGGTGAGGTTTAGGTTTAGTGTGATGGTTAGGATGAGGGTTAGGCTGAGTGTTACAGTTAAGGTTAAGGTGAGGGTAAGGGTTAGGGTGAGTGTGAGGGTCATGGTTAGGATATGTGTTAGGGTGAGGGTGAGTGTGAGGGTTAGGGTTAGGGTTAGGCTTAGGCTTAGGGTTAGGCTGA
Source organism: Dipodomys merriami (assembly GCF_024711535.1). NCBI lineage: Eukaryota > Metazoa > Chordata > Mammalia > Rodentia > Heteromyidae > Dipodomys > Dipodomys merriami. The sequence continues at coordinate 5,206,637 of NW_027206479.1, forward strand.
GGGTGAGGGTGGGGGTGAGTGTTAGTGTTACAGTGAGGGTGATGATTTGGTTTAGAGTGAAGTTAGGATGGTGAAGGTTAGGGTTAGGGTGAGGGTTAGGGTTAGGATTAGGGTGAGGGTGAGGGTTAGGATCAGGGTTAAGGTGAGGGTTATTGCTAGTGTTATGGTTAAGATTACCTTTGCTGGGAGGGTGAGGCTGAGGGTGAGGTTTAGGGTTAGGATTAGGGTGAGGATGAGGTTTAGGGTTTAGAGTGAGGGTTAGAGTTAGGGTTAGGGTGAGGTTTAGGGTTAGGGTGAGGGTTAGGGTTAGTGTGAGGGTTAGTGTTAGGGTAAGGTTTAGGGTTAAGTTTAGGGGGAGGGTTAGGTTCAGAGTTAGGGTTAGGGTTAGGATTAGGGTTAGGGTTAGGGTGAGGCTTAGGTTGAGGTTTAGGGTTAGGGTTAGGATTAGGTTTAGGGTGAGGGTGAGTGTGAGGGTTAGGGTTAGTGGTAGGGTTAGGTTGAGGCTGAGGGTGAGTGTTCGGGTGATGATTAGGGCTAGGATTAGGTGAGGGTGAGGATGAGGGTTAGGGTTAGGATTAGGGTTTGCGTGAGGGCTAGGGTGAGGGTGAGGGTTAGTGTTAGGCTTAGGCTTAGGCTTAGGTTTCGGCTGCGGGTAAGGTTGAGTGTGAGTGGTAGGGTTAGGGTGATGGTTAGGGTTACAGTTAGCTTGAAGGTTAGGATGATGTTTAGGGTTGGGGTGAGGGTTAGGGTGAGGGTGATGATAAGGGTAAATTTGAGGGTTAGGCTGAGGGTGAGGGTTAAGATAAGGGTGAGAGTTAAGGTTACGGTGAGGGTTAGTTTAAGGGTGAGGGTTAGGGGTTAGGGTGAGGGTGAGGGTTAGATTGAGGATTAGGGTTATGCTTAGTGTGAGGTTTAGGGTGAGGACGATGTTTAGGATTAGGTGAGGGTAACGGTAAGAATTAGGGTTAGGGTGAGGGCTAGGTTGAAGGTGAGGGTTAGCATTAGTGTTATGGTTAGGTTGAGGTTTAGGGTTAGGGTGAGGGTTATGGTTATTGTGAGGGTGAGTTTTAGGGTTAGATTTAGTGTTAGGGTGAGGGTAAGTGTTAGGGTGATGGTTAGGGTTAGGGTGAGGGTTATTGTTAGGGTGAGGGTTAGGATGAGGTCTCAGGTTATTATTAGGGTTAGGGTGAGTACTAGGGTGAGGGTGAGGGTTAGGGTTAAGGTTAGGCTTAGACTTATGTTTAGGCTGAGGCTGTGGGTGAGGGTGAGGTTTAGGGTTAGGGTTAGGGTAATGGTTGGGGTTACCGTTAGGGTGAGGGTTAGGATGAGGATTAGGGTTTGGGTGAGGGTGACGGTAATCATAAGGCTGAGTTTTCGGCTAAGGGTGAGGGTTATGGTAAGGATGATGGTTAGGATTAGGGTGAAGGTGAGGGTTAGATTGAGGATTAGTGTTAGGGTTAGTGTGAAATTTAGGGTGAGGATGAGGGTTAGGGTTAGGTTGCAGGCTAGGTTGAGGGTGAGGGTTAGGATTATGGTGAGATTTAGGGTTAGGGTGATGGTTAGGTTTAGTGTGAGGGTTAGTGTTAGGGATAGGGTTAGTGTTAGGGTGAGGGTAAGTGTAAAGGTGAGGGTTAGGGTTAGGGTGAAGGTTATGGTTAGGATGGTTAGGGTTAGGGTTTGGGTTATTGTTATGGTTAGGGTTAGGGTTGTGTTTACGGTGAGGTTGAGGGTGAGGTTGAGGGTTAGGGTTAGGATGAGGTTTAGGTTTAGGGTAAGGGTTAGAGTTAGGGTTAGGGTGAGGGTGAGGTTTAGGATTAGAATTAGGGTTAGCGTTAGTGTTAGGGTTAGGGTGAGGGTTAGGGTTAGGGTTAGGCTTAGGCTTTGGCTTAGGCCGAGCATGAGTGTGAGGGTTAGGGTTAGGGTTACAGTGGGGTTTAGGGTTAGGCTTAAGGTGAAAGTGAGGGTGAGGATGAGGGTTAGATATAGGGTTAGGGGAATGTTTAGGTTGAGGGTTAGGGTTATGGTTAGTGTTATAGTAAGGGTGAAGGTGAGCATTAAGGTGAAGGTTTGGGTTAGGGTGAATATTATGTTTAGGGTGAGGGTTAGGAGTAGGGTTAGGGTTATTGTTAGGGTTAGGTTTAGGGTTACAGTTACTGTGAGGGTGCGGATGAAGTTTAGGTTTAGGTTTAGGGTGAGGTTTAGGGTTTTGGTTCGGGTTAGACTTAGGGTTAGGGTCAGGGTGAGGTTTAGGGTTAGAGTTATTGTTAAGGTGAGGTTTGGTGTGAGGGTTATTGTTAGAGTTAGTGTTTGGGTTAGGGTTAGGGTGAGGGTGAGGGTGAGGGTTAGGGTTAGAGATAGGGTTAGGTTTAGGATTAGGGTTTGGGTGAGGGTGAGTGTGAGGGTTAGGGTTAGGGTTAGGGTTAGGCTTAGGGTTAGGATGAGAGTGAGGGTGAGGGTTAGGGTTAGGGTGAGGGTTAGGGTTAGGGTTAGGGTGAGAGTTAGGATGAGGTTTAGGGTTAGGATTAGGGTTAGGGAGAGGGCTAGGGTGAGGGTGAGGGTTAGGGTTAGGTTTAGGCTTAGGCTTAGGGTTAGGCTGAGACTGAGGGTGAGGGTTAGGGTTAGGGTGATGGTTGGGGTTACCCTTATAGTCAGGGTTAGGATGAGGATTAGTGTTAGGGTGAGGGTTAGGGTGAGGGTGACAGTAAGGGTAAAGTTGAGATTTTAGCTGAGTGTGAGGGTTATGGTAAGGGTGAGGGTTAGGGTAATGTTGAGGGTGCTGGTAAGATTGAGAATTAGTGTTAGGGCGAGTTTGAGGTTTAGGGAGAGGATGAGGGTTAGGGTTAGGTTGAGGGCGAGGTTGACGGTGAGGGTTAGGGTGAGGGGGAGGTTTAGGTTTAGAATGATGGTTAGGGTTAGTGTGAGGGTTAATATTAGGGTAAGGGTTAGTGTTAGGGTGAGGGTAAGTGTTAGGTTGAGGGTTAGGGATAGGGTGAAGGTTTTGGTTGGGATGAGGGTTAGGGTTAGTTTTAGGGTTTTTTTTAGTGCTAGGGTTAGGGTTAGGGTGAGGTTTAGGGTTAGGGTTAGGGTGAGGGTGAGGGTGAAGTTTAGGGTTAGGGTTAGGATTAGTGTTATTGTTAGGGTTAGGATTCGAGTTATGGTGAGTGTGAGGGTGAGGTTTATGGTTAGGGTGAGGTTTGGGTTAGGGTTAGGGTTAGGGTGAGGTTGAGGGTGAGGTTTAGGTTTAGTGTTAGTGTTAGTGTGAGGGTTAGGGTGAGGGTTAGGGTTAGGTTTAGTGTTAGGTTTAGTGTGTGGGTTAGGATGAGGGTGAGGGTTAGGCTTAGGGTTAGGATTAGGATTAGGGTTAGTGTTAGGGTGAGGGTTTATTTTAGGCTTAGGGTTAGGTTTAGGCTAATTGTTAATCTGAGGGTGAGGATAAGGGTGAGGTTTAGGGTTAGGGTGAGGGTTAGGTTTAGGGTTAGGGTGAGGGTTAGGATGAGGGATAAGGTTAGGATTAGTGTTAGGGTGAGGTTTATGGTAAGGGTTAGGGTTAGGGTGAGGGATAGGGTGAGGTTTAGGGTTAGGGTTAGTGTTAGGGTCAGCATTAGGGTTAGGATGAGGGTTAAGTTTAGGGTTAGGATTAGGATTAGGGTCAGTGTGAGGGTGAGTGTGAGGGTTAGGGTTAGGGTTTTGCTTAGGGATAGGCTGAGGGTGAGGGTGAGGGTGAGGGTTAAGTTTAGGGTGAGGGTGAGGTTTAGGGTTATTATTAGCATTAGGGTGAGGGTTATTGTGAGGGTTAGTGTTAGGTTTAGGGTTAGTGTGAGGGTTAGTGTTAGAGTTAGGGTTAGGGTTAGGGTTAGGGTGAGGATTAGGGTTAGAGTTAGGGTGAGGGTTAGGATGAGGGTTAGGTTTAGGTTAGGGTTAGGGTGAGGGCTAGCATGAGGGTGAGGTTTCGGGTTAGGTTTAGGGTGAGGTTTAGGGTTAGGGTTAGGTTTAGGGATAGGGTGATGTTTCGGCTTAGGGTTATGGTGAGGGTGAGGGTTAGGGTTATGTTGAGAGTTAGGATTAGGGCTAGGTTTAGGGCGAGGTTTAGTGTTAGGGTTAGGGTGAGTGTTTACATGAGTTCGGGTTAGGATTAAGTTTAGGATGAGGGATAGGGTGAGGATGAGGGTTAGGGTTAGGGTGAGGTTTAAGGTTCGGATTAGGTTTAGGTTAGGGTGCGGGTTATTGTTAGGGTTACGGTGAGGGTCAGTGTTAGGGTTATGTTGAGGGTTAGAATTAGGTGTAGGGTTTGGTTGACGGTTAGGGTTAGGGTTAGGGTGAGTGTTTGGATGAGGGTTAAGGTTGCAATTAATGTTAGGGTGAGGGCAACGGTGAGGGTGAGGCTTAGGGCTAGGGTTAGGGTGAGGTTTAGTTTTAGGGTTAGGGGTAGGGTTAGGGTGAGGGTTAGGGTTCTGGTTACAGTGAGGGTGAGTGTTAGGTTTGGGGTGAGGGTTAGGGTGAGGCCTATTGTGAGGGTGAGGGTTAGGGTTAGGTTTAGGGTGAGGGTTAGGTTGAAGTTTAGGCTTAGGGTTAGTTTTAGGATTAAATTTAGGGTGAGGGTGACTGTGAGCGTTAGGGTTAGGGTTAAGCTTAGGCTTTGGTTTAGGCTGAGGGTGAGTGTGGGGATGAGGATTAGGTTTAGAACAATGGTTCAGGATATGGTTAGCTTGAGGGTTAGGATGAGGGTTAGGGTTAGGATTAGGTTTAGGGTGAGGGCTAGGGTGAGTGTGAGGTTTAGGGTTAGCTTTAGGCTTAGGCTTAGGGTTAGGCTGAGGCTGAAGGTGAGGGTGAGGTTTAGGTTTAGGGTGATGGTAAGGGTTACATTTAGGGTGAGGGTTAGGATGAGGGTTAGGTTTAGGGTGACAGTTAGGATGTGGGTGATAGTAAGAGAAAAGTTGAGGGTTAGGCTGAGGGTTCGGGTTATGGTAAGGGTGAGGGTTCAGGTTAGGGTTAGGGTGAGGGTTCGGGTTAGATTGAGGATTAGTGTTAGTGTAACGGTGAGGTTTAGGGTTAGGATGAGGGTTAGAGATAGGGTGAGGGCTAGGGTGAAGTTGAGGGTTAGGGTTAGGATTACGGTGAGGTTTAGGTTTAGGGTGAGGTTTAGGATTAGTTTTAGGGTTACGGATAGTGTGAGGGTGAGGTTTAGGTTTAGAGTTAGGTTTAGGGTGAGGGTTAGGGTTAGAGTTAGTGTTCTGGTGATGTTTAGTTTGGGGGTGAGGGTTGGTGTTAGGGTAAGGATTAGGATTAACGTTAAGGTGAGGGTGAGTGTTAGGGTTAGGGTTAGGATTAGAGTTAGGGTGAGGGTGAGGGTGAGGGTTAAGGTTAGGTTGAGTGTTGGGGTTAGGGTTAGAGTGAGGGTTATGTTGAGGGTTAGGCTTAAGCTTATGGTTTGGGTATGGGCTAGGGTGAGGATGAGGGTTAGGGTTAGGGTTTGGGTGAGAGTTAGGGTGAGGGTTAGGTTTAGTGTTAGGGTTAGGGTTTGGGTTATAGTTAGGCTTAATGTTAGGTTGAGGCTGAGGGTGAGGGTGAGGGTTAGGGTTAGGGTGATGGTTGGGATTACCGTTAAGGTGAGTGTTCAGATGAGGATTATGTTTAGGATTAGGGTTAGGGTAGAGTGAGTGTGAAGTTTAGGGTTAGGGTTAGGCTTAGGCTTAGGCTTAGGGTGAGGTTTCGGGTTAGGGTTTGGTTTAGGGTGAGGGTGAAGCTAAGGATTAGGTTAAGGTTTAGGGTTAGGGTTTGGTTTAGGTTTAGGGTTAGGTATAGGGTTAGGGTTAGGGTTTCGGTGAGGTTTAGTCTTAGGGTTAGGGTTAGGCTTAGAGTTAGGCTGAGGATGAGGGTGGGGCTGAGGATTAGTGTTAGTGTTAGGGTTAGGGTTATTGTTAGCGTTATGGTTAGGGTTAAGTTTGCAGTGAGGGTGAGGCTGAGGGTGGGGTGAGGAATAGGTTTAGGGTGATGGTTAGGGTTAGGGTTAGTGTTATTGTTAGGGTTAGGGTTAGAGTTACTGTGAGGTTGAGATTGCAGGTGAGTGTTAGGGTTAGAGTTAGGGTGGGGGTTAGGTTAGGTTTAGGGTTAGGGTGAGGGTGAGGTTTATGGTTAGATATAGGGTTGGGAGAGGCTGAGGGTGAGTTTTAAGGTGAGGGTTAGGATGAGGTTTAGGGTTAGGATTAGGGTTAGGGTGAGGGCTAGCGTGAGGGTGAGGTTTAGGGTTAGGGTTAGGATGAGGTTTAGGTTTAGAGTGAGGATTAGGATGAGGGTGAGGTTTAAGGTTAGAGTTAGTGTTAGGATGAGACTGAGGGTGAGAGTTTGGTTTAGGGTTCGTGTTACAGTTAGGGTTAAGGTGAGGGTTAGGGTGAGTGTGAGGGTTAGGTTTAGGGTTAGAATTAGGATTAGGGTTAGGGTTTGGGTTAAGTTTAGGTTTAGGGTGAGGGTTAGGCTAAGAGTTATGGTGATGGTGACGGTTAGGGTTAGGTTGAGGGTTAGGGTTATGTTTAGTGTTAGGGTGAGGCTGAATGTGAGGGTTAGGTTTAGTGTTAGAATGAGGGTTAGGATGAGGGTTAGGTTTGGATTCGGATTAGGGTGAGGGCTAGGGTGAGGGTGAGGTTTATGTTTAGGGTTAGGCTGAGGTTTAGAGTTAGGGTTAGGGTTAGGGTTAGAGGGAGGGGGAGGTTTAGGTTTAGAGTTAGGTTTAGGGGGTAGCTGAGGGTGAGGGTTAGGGTTAGGGTTAGTGTTAGCGTTAGGGTTAGGGTGAGGGTAAGTGTTAGGGTGAGGGTTAGGGTTAGGGTGAAGGATATGTTTAAGATGAGGGATAGGGTTAGGATTAGTGTTATTGTAAGGGTTAGGTTAGGGTTATGGTTACAGTGAGGGTGAGGGTGAGAGTTAGGATTAGGGTTAGAGTCAGTTTTAGTTTTAGGGTTAGGGTTTAAGTTAGGGTTAGGTTTAGGTTTAGGGTTAGGGTGAGGGTTAGGGTTATTGTTAGTTTTATGGTTTGGGTTAAGTTTGCGGTGAGAGTGAGGCTGACAGTGAGGGTTATGATTATGGTTAGGGTTAGGTTTAGTGTTAGGGTTAGGGTTAGGGTGAGGTTGAGGTTTAGGTTTAGGGTTAGGGTTAGGGATAGGGTTAGGATTAGTGTTAGGGTGAGGGATAGTGTGAGTGTGAGGTTTAGGTTTAGGGTTAGGCTTAGGATTGGGGTTAGGCCGAGGCTAAAGCTAAGGATGAGGGTTAGGGTTGGGGTGATGTTTAGGGTTACGGTTAGGGTGAGGGTTAGGATGAGTGTTAGGTTTAGGGTGAGGGTTTGAATGAGGGTGACACTAAGAGTAATATTGAGGTTTAGGCTGTGGGTGAGGGTTATGGTAAGGGTGAGGGTTCACATTAGTGTTAGGGTGAGGGTGAGGGTTAGATTAAGGATTAGTGTTAGGATTAGTGTGAGGTATTGGGTGAGGATGATTAGGGTTAGTGTGAGGGTTAGGGTGAAGTTGATGGTTAGGATTAGGGCTATGGTGAGGTTTAGGGTTAGGGTTAGTTTTAGGATTAGGGTGATGGTTAGGGTTAGGGTTAGGGTGAGTGTGAGGGTTAGATTAGAGTTAGGGTTAGGGTTATTGTTAGTGTTATGGTTAGGGTTAAGTTTACAGTGAGGGTGGGGCTGAAGGTGAGAGTTAGGGTTAGGGTTTGGGTGAGTTTTAGGGTTAGTGTTAGGGTTAGGGTGAGGGTTTGGGTTAAGGTTAGGGTAACGATGAGGGTGAGGGTTAGGGTTAGGGTTATTATTAGTGTTATTGTTAGGGTTAGGATTAGAGTTATGTTGAGGGTGAGGGTAAGGTTGTGCATTAGGTTTAGGGTGAGGTTTAGGGTTAGGGTTAGGTTTAGGGTTAGGGTGAGGTTGAGGGTGAAGTTTAGGGTTAGAGTTAGGTTTAAGGTGAGGTTTAGGGTGAGGGTTAGGGTGAGGGTTAGGGTTAGTGTTAGGGTTAGGGTGAGGTTTAGGATGAGGGTGAGGGTTAGGGTTAGGTTTAGGATTAGCATTAGGGTTAGTGTTAGGGTTAGTGGGTTAGGCTTAGGGTTAGGGTTAGGCTAAGGGTTAATCTGAGGGTGAGTGTAAGGGTAAGGGTTAGGTTTAGTTTTCGGGTTATGGGTAGTGTTAAGGTGAGAGTTAGGGTTCAGGTTAAGTTTAGGGTTTGGGTGAGGTTTATAGTTCAGATTACAGTGAGGGTGCAGGTTAGGGTTACTTTGAGGGTTAGGGCTAGGGTGAGGGTTAGGGTTTGGGTTAGGCTGAGTGTTAGGATGAGGATTAGGGTTAGGATTAGCATTAGGGTGTGGGCTATGGTGAGGGTGAGCATTAGGTTTAGTGTTAGGGTGAGGTTTAGGTTTAGGGCTAGGGTTAGGGTGAGGGTTAGGATGAGGTTTAGGGTTATTGTTAGTGTTATGGTTATGGTTATGTTTGCAGGGAGGGTGAGGGTGAAGGTGAGGGTTGGATATAGGATTAGGGTTAGGGTTAGGTTTAGGGTTAGGATTTGTGTTATTGTTAGGGTTAGGGTTAGAGTTACCTTGAGGGTGAGGGTGAGGTTAAGGGTGAGGGTTAGGTTTAGGGTGAGGTTAAGGGTTAGGTTTAGGATTAGGGTTAGGTTGAGTGTGAGGTTTAGGGTTAGAGTTAGGCTTAGGGGGAGGGTTAGGGTTAGTGTTAGGTTTAGGGTTAGGGGGAGGTTTAGGTTGAGGTTTAGGGTTAGGGTTAGGGTTAGGATTAGGGTTAGTGTTATTGTTAGGGTTATGGTTAGAGTTAAAGTGAGGTGGAGGGTGAGGCTGAGGGTGAGTTTGGGTGTGAGGATTAGGTTTCGGGAGATGGTTAGGGTTAGGGTTAGGTTGAGGGTTAGGATGAGGATTTGTTTAAGGATAAGGGTTAGGGTGAGGGCTAGGGTGAGGTTGAGGGTTAGAGTTAGATTTATGCTTAGGCTTAGAGTTAGTCTGATTTTCAGGTTGGGGGTGAGTTTTAGGGTTAGGGTGATGGTTAGGGTTACGGTTAGGGTGAGGGTTAGGATGAGGGTTAGGGTTAGGGTGAGGGTTAGTGTGAGGGTGATGGTACCGTAAAGGTGAGGGTTAGTCTGAGCGTGAGAATTAAGATAAGGGTAAGGGTTGGGGTTAAGGCGAGGGTTAGGGTAAGGGTTACAGTTAGGGTTAGGGTGAGGGTGAGGGTTAAATTGAGAATTAGGGTTAGGGTTTGTTTGAGGTTTAGGGTGAGGGCTAGCCTGAGGTTGTGGGTTAGGGTTAGGTTTAGGGTGAAGTTTAGGGTTAGGTTAAGGGTTAAGATTAGTGTTAGGGTTAGGGTTAGTGTAAGGGTGAGGGTAAGTGTTAGAGTGAGGGTTAGAGTTAGGGTTAGAGTTATTGTTAGGGTTAGGGTTACCCTTACAGTGAGGGTGAGGGTTAGGTTTAGGTTTAGGGTGAGGTTTAGGGTTAGGGTTATGGTGAGAGTTTGGGTTAGGGTTAAGATTAGGGTTAGGGTGAAGGCTAGGGTGAGGGTTAGGGTTGGGGTTAGGGTTAGGATTAGAGTTAGGTTGAGGTTGAGTGTGTTGGTTAGTGTTAGGTTTAGGATTAGGCTTAGGCTTCGGCTAAGGATGAGGTTAAGGGTGAGGGTTAGGGTTAGGGTGAGGGTTAGGTTTAGGGTTAGGGTGAGGTTTAGAATGAGTGTTAAGGTTAGGATTAGGGTTAGGGTGAGGGCTAGAGTGAGGGTGAGGTTTAGGGTTAGGTTCAGGGTTAGGGTGGGGGTGAGGTTCAGGGTTAGAGTTAGGGTTAGGTTGAGAGATAAGGTGAGGTTTAGGGTTAGGGTTAGTGTTAGTGTTAGGGTTAGGGTGAGGGTTAGAGTTAGGATGATGGTTAGGTTTAGGGTTAGGTTTAGGATTAGGGTTAGGGTGAGGGTGAGTCTGAGGGTTAGGGTTAGGGCTAGGCTTAGGGAAAGGCTGAGGGTGAGGGTGAGTGTGAGGTTTAGGGTTAGGGTGAGAGTGAGTTTTAGGGTTAGAGTTAGTGTTAGGGTGACGGTTAGTGTGACGGTTAGAGTTAGGGTTATTTTTAGGGTTAGGGTTAGGGTGAGGTTTAGGGTGAGGGTTAGGGTTAGTGATATGGTTAGGTTTAAGATTAGCATTTGGGTGAGGGTGCATGTGAGGGTTAGGGTTAGGGTTAGGGTGAGGTTTAGTGTTAGGGTTAGGGTTAGGGTTAGGGTGAGGTTTCACTTTAGGTTTATGGTGAGTGTGAGGTTTAGGTTTAGGTTGAGAGTTAGGGTTAGGTTGAGGGTAAGGGTTAGAATGACGATTAGTGTTAGGGTTAGTGTGAGGTTTAGGGTGAGGATGATGGTTAGGGTTAGGTTGCGGTCTAGTTTGAGGGTGATGGTTAGGGTTAGGGTGAGGTATAGGGTTAGGGTTCGAGTAAGGTTTAGTATTAGGGTGAGGGTTAGGGTTAGAGTTATGGTAAGGTTCAGGATTACAGTTAGGTTGAGGGTTAGAATTAGGTTTAGTGTTAGGTTAAGGGTTAGGATTAGCGTTAGGGTGAGTGTTTGGATGAGTTTTAGGGTTGCAATTAGGGTTAGGGTGAGGGCAAGGGTGAGGGTGAGGGTTAGTGTTAGGCCTAGGGTTAGGTTTAGGTTTAGGGTTAGGGGGAGAGTTAGGGTGAGTGTTAGGGTTCAGGTTCCGGTGAGGGTTCAGGTTAAGTTTGGGGTGGGGTTAGGGTGAGGCCTAAGGTGAAAGTGAGGGTTAGTGTTAGGGTTAGGGTGAGCATTAGGTTGAGGTTTAGTTTTAGGGTTAAGGTTAGGATTAAGGTTAGGGTGAGTGTGAGTGTGAGGGTTAGGGTTAGGGTTAGGCTTCGGCTTTGGGTTAGGCTGAGGGTGAGTGTGGGGATGAGGATTAGGTTTAGAGTGATGGTTCATGTTATGGTTAGCTTGAGGGTTAGGATGATGGTTAGGATTAGGATTAGGGTTAGTGTGAGGGCTAGTGTAAGTGTGAGGTTTAGGGTTAGGTTTAGGCTTAGGCTTAGGGTTAGGCTGAGGCTGAAGGTGAGAGTGAGGTTAGGGTTAAGTTGATGGTTAGGGTTAAGGTTAGAGTGATTGTTAGGATGAGGGTTACGTTTAGGGTTACGTTGAGGGTTAGGATTAGGGTTATGGATAGGGTTACAGTTAGGATGAGGGTTTGGCTGAGGATTAGGTTTAGGGTGAGGGTTAGGATGAGGGTGACAGTAAGAGAAATCTGAGGGTTATGCTGAGGGTGAGGGTTATGGTAAGGGTGAGTTTTCGGGTTAGGGTTAGTGTGAGGTTGAGGGTTAGAATGAGGATTAATGTTAGCGTTAGTGAGAGGTTAAGGGTTAGGATGAGGGTTAGAGTTAGGGTGAGGCTTAGGGTGACATTGAGTGTTAGGGTTAGGGTTAGGATGAGGTTTTGGTTTACGGTGATGGTTAGCGTTAGTGTGAAAGTTAATGTTAGGGTTAGTGTTAGTATTAAGGTGAGGGTAAGTGTTAGGGTAAGGTTTAGGTTTAGGCTGAGGTTTATGATTAGGGTTAGGGTTACGGTTAGGGTGAGGGTGAGGTTTAGGGTTAGAGTTAGGTTTAGGGTGAGGGTTAGGGTTAGGGTTAGGGTTAGTGTTAGGGTTAGGGTGAGGGTGAGGTTTAGTGTGGGGGTGAGAGTTTGTCTTAGCATTAGGATTAGGATTAGCCTTAAGGTGAGGGTGAGTGTTAGGGTTAGGGTTAGGATTAGAGTTAAGATGAGGGTGAGGTTGAGGGTTACCGTTAGGGTGAGTGTTGGGGTTAGGTTTAGAGTGAGGGTTAGGGTGAGGGTTAGGCATAGGGTTAGGGTTTCGGTATGGGCTAGGGTGAAGGTGAGAGTTAGGGTCAGAGTTAGGGTGAGCGTTAGGGTGGTGGTTAGGGTTATTGTGAGCGTTAGTGTTAAGGTTAGGGTTAGTGATAGGGTGAGGGTAAGTGTTAGGGCAAGGGTTAGGGTTAAGGTGAAGGTTATCTTTAGGATGAGGGTTAGGGTTATTGTTAGGGTTATGGTTACGGTGAGCGTGAGGTTGAGGGTGAGGGTTAGGGCTAGGATGAAGTTTAGGTTTCTGGTTAGGATTAGAGTTAGGGTTAGGGTGGGTGTGAGGTTTAGGGTTGGAGTTAGGGTTAGTGTTAGTGTTGGGGTTAAGGTGAGGGTTAGAGTTAATGTTAGGCTTAGGCTTAGGGTGAGGTTTCGGGTTAGGGTTTGGTTTAGGGTGAGGGTGAAGCTAAGGATTAGGTTAAGGTTTAGGGTTAGGGTTAGGTTTAGGTTTAGGGTTAGGTATAGGGTTAGGGTTAGGGTTTCGGTGAGGTTTAGTCTTAGGGTTAGGGTTAGGCTTAGAGTTAGGCTGAGGATGAGGGTGGGGCTGAGGATTAGTGTTAGTGTTAGGGTTAGGGTTATTGTTAGTGTTATGGTTAGGGTTAAGTTTGCAGTGAGGGTGAGGCTGAGGGTGGGGTGAGGAATAGGTTTAGGGTGATGGTTAGGGTTAGGGTTAGTGTTATTGTTAGGGTTAGGGTTAGAGTTACTGTGAGGTTGAGATTGCAGGTGAGTGTTAGGGTTAGAGTTAGGGTGGGGGTTAGGTTAGGTTTAGGGTTAGGGTTAGGATTAGTGTTATTGTTAGGGTTAGGATTAGAGTTATGGTGAGTGTGAGGGTGAGGTTTATGGTTAGGGTGAGGTTTGGGTTAGGGTTAGGGTTAGGGTGAGGTTGACGGTGAGGTTTAGGTTTAGTGTTAGTGTTAGTGTGAGGGTTAGGGTGAGGGTTAGGGTTAGGTTTAGTGTTAGGTTTAGTGTGTGGGTTAGGATGAGGGTGAGGGTTGGTGTTCATGTTAAGTTTAGGGTTAGGGGGAGAGTTAGGGAGAGGGTTAGGTTTAGGGTTAGGATTAGTGTTAGGGTGAGGCTGAGTGTGTGTGTTAGGGATAGGTTCAGGGTTAGACTTAGGGTTAGGGTAAATGTGAGGGTGAGGGTGAGGGTTAGGGTTAGGATGAGGGTTAGAGTTAGAGTTAGGGTGAGTTTTAGTGTTAGGGTTAGGGTTAGAGTTAGGGTTAGGCTAAAGGTTAGGTTTAGGTTTAGAGTTAAGGTTAGGGTCAGGGTTAGGGATAGGATTAGGGTTAGGGTGAGGATGAGGGTGGGGGAGAGGATTAGGATTAGTGTTTGGGTTAGGGTTATTGTTAGTGGTATGGGTAGGGTTAAGTTTGAGGTGAGGGTGAGGCTCAGGGTGGGGTGAGGATTAGGGTTATGGTGATTGTTAGGGTTAGGGTTAGTGTTATTGTTAGGGTTAGGGTTAGAGTTACGGTGAGGTTGAGGGTGTGGGTGAGGGTTAGGGTTAGGTTTAGGGTGAGGTTTATGGTTAGATATAGGGTTGGGGGAGGGGGAGGGGGAGGTTTAGGGTTAGGGTTAGTGTTCATGTTAACGTGAGGGTGAGGTTTAAGTTGAGGTTTAGGGTTAGGGTTCGGTTTAATGTGAGGGTTAATTTTAGGGTTAGAGTTAGTGTTAGTGTGAGGGTAAGTGTTAGGGTGAGGGTTAAGGTTAGTGTGAAGGATATGGTATAAATGAGGCATAGGGTTAGGGTTAGGGTTATTGTAAGGGTTAAGGTTTGTATTATGGTTACTGTGAGGGTATGGGTGAGGGTTAGTATTAGGGTTATGGTTAGGTTTAGATTTAGGGTTACGGTTAGGGTTAGGTTTAGGGTTAGGGTAAGGGTTAGGGTGAGGGTTTCAGTTATTGTTAGTGTTATGGTTTGGGTTAAGTTTGCGGTGAGGGTGAGGCTGAGGGTGAGGGTTATGGTTAGGGTTATGGTTAGGGTTAGGGTTAAGGTGAGGTTTAGGGTGAGGGTGAGGGTGAGGGTTAAGGCTAGGATTAGTTCTAGGGTTAAGGTGAGGGTGAGTGTGAGGGTTAGGGTTAGGGTTAGGGTTAGGATTAGAGTTAGAATGAGGGTGATGTAGAGGGTTAGGTTTAAGGTTATAGTGAGAGTTAGGGTGAGGGTTATGCTTAGGCTTAGGTTTAGGGTGTGGGCTAGGGTGAGGTTGAGGGTTAGGGTGAGGGTTGGGGTGAGGTTTAGCGTTAGGGTTAGGGTTATGGTTAGGGTTGGATTTAGGGTTAGGCTTAGTGTTAAGCAGAGGGTGAGGGTGAGGTTGAGGGTTAGGGTTAGGTGCGGGTGAGGTTTAGGTTTAAATTTAGTGTTAGGTTGAGGGCTAGTGTAATGGTTAGCCTTTTAGGTTTGGGGTGAGGGTTAGGATGAGGTTTAGGGTTATAATTAGGGTTAGGGTGAAGGCTAGAGTGAGGGTGAGGCTTATTGTTAGCGTAAGGGTGAGGTTTAGGGTTAAGGTTAGTGTTAGAATTATGGTGAGTGCAAGGGTTAGGGTTAGGTTTAGGGTTAGGGTTATTGTTAGGGTTAGGGTTAGAGTTAAGTTGAGGGTAAGGGTGAGGGTGAGGATTAGGTTTAGGGTTAGGGTGAAGTTTAGGCTTAGGGTTAGGGTTAGTGTGAAGGTTAAGGTTAGGGTCAGGGTGAGGTTTAGGATGAGGTTTAGGGTTAGGATTTGGGTTAGGTTGAGGGCTAGGGTGAGTGTTTGGGTTGGGGATAGGGTTATGTTTAGGATTAGGGCTAGGGTGAGGGTGAGTGTGAGGGTTAGGGTTAGGGTTAGGCTTAGGGTTACGGTGAGGGTTAGGGTTATTGTTTGGGTTAAGGTGATGGTGAGGGTGAGATTTAGGGTTAGGGTTAGTGTTAGGTTTGGGGTTAGGGTTAGGGTTTCGGTTAGGGTTAGGGTTACAGTTAGGGTTTGGGATACGGTGAGGGTTAGGGTTAGGGTTATTCTTAGGGTTAGGCTGAGGGTGAGGTTGGGAGTGAGGATAAGGCAAGGTTTAGGATTCGAGTTAGGTTTAGAGTTATGGTTAGGGTTATTGTTAGTGTTAAGGTTAGGGTTAATTTTACGGTGTAGGTGAGGCTGAGGGTGAGGTTTACGGTTAGGGTTAAGGTTAGCGTTAGGTTTAGGATTAGGGTTAATCTTATTGTTAGGTATTGTGTTAGAGTTACAGTGAGATTGAGGGTGATGTTGAGGGTGAGGGTTACAGTGAAGTTTATGGTGAGGGTTAGGGTTAGGGTGAGGGTAAGTTTTAGGGTTAGAGTTAGGGTTAGGTGGAGGTTTAGGGTGAGGGTTAGGGTTAGGTTTATTGTAAGGGTTAGGGTGAGGCTGAGGTTTATGTTGATGTTTAGGGATATGGTTAGAGTAGAATTAGGGTTAGCGTGAGGGTGAATTTGAGGGTTAGGTTTAGGGTAAGGCTTAGGCTAAGGGTAAGGCTGAGGGTGAGTTTGGGGGTTAGGATTAGGTTTATGGTGATGGTTAGGGTTAGGGTTAGTGTTATTCTTAGGTTTAGGGTTAGAGTTACGGTGAGGGTGAGGGTGCGGGTGAGGGTTAGGGTAAGGTTGAGGTTTAGGGTTCGGGTTAG
The DNA here is from genome assembly GCF_024711535.1 of Dipodomys merriami. NCBI lineage: Eukaryota > Metazoa > Chordata > Mammalia > Rodentia > Heteromyidae > Dipodomys > Dipodomys merriami. The sequence goes on from NW_027206479.1 coordinate 5,222,118, forward strand.
GGTTGGGGTTAGGGTGAGGGTGAGGATGAGGGTTAGGTTGAGGTTTAGGGTTAGTGTTAGGGCTAGGGTTATGGTGAGGTTTAGGGTTAGGGTTAGGGTTATTGTTAGGGTAAGGTTTATGTTTACGGTTACATTGAGGGTGTGGGTTAGGGTTAGGGTTACAGTGAGGTTTAGGGTTTGGGTTAGGGTTAGAGTTAGGGTTAGGGTGAGGGTGAGGTTTAGGGTTAGAGTCAGGGTTAGGATGAGGGTTAGGATGAGGTTTAGGGTTAGTGTTAGGGTTAGGGTTAGGGTTAGGGTGAGAGTTAGGGGTAGGGATAGTGTTAGGGATAGGGTTAGGATTAGGGTTAGGGTGAGGGTGACTGTGTGGGTTAGGGTTAGGTTTAGGGTTAGGGTTAAGGTTAAGGTTAGGGTGAGTGTGAGTGTTAGGGTTAGGCTTAGGCTTAGGCTTAAGATTAGGCTGAGGATGAGGGTGAGGGTGAGGGTTAGGTTTAGGGTGAGGTTTAGGGTGAGGTTTAGGGTGAGAGTTAGGTTTCGGGTTAAGTTTAGTTTTAGGGTGAGGGTTAGGGTAAGGGTTACTCTGAGGATGAGTGTTAGTGTCAGGGTTAGGCTTAGGCCTAGGTTGGGGATGAGTATTAGGTTTAGAGTGATGGTTCTGGTTATGTTTAGGTTGAGGGTTAGGATGAGCGTTAGGGTTAGGATTAGGGTTCGGGTGAGGTCTAGGGTGAGTGTGAGGTTTAGGGTGAGTTTAGGCTTAGGTTTAGCATTAGCCTGAGGCTGAAGTTGAGGGTGAGGGCTAGGGTTAGGGTGATGTTAAGGGTTACGGTTAGGGTGAGGGTTAGGATGAGGGTTAGGTTTAGGGTGATGGTTAGGATGAGGGTGATAGTAAGAGTAAAGGTAAGGGTTACAGAGAGTGTGAGGGTTAGAGTTAGGATTAGGGTTAGGGTTAAGGTTAGGGTGAGTGTGAGGGTTAGGGTTAGGCTTAGGCTTAGGTTTAGGCTGAGGGTGAGGGTGAGGGTGTGGGTTAGGTTTAGGGAGAGGGTTAGGGTTAGGTTTAGGGTGAGAGTTAGGTTTTGGGTTAAGTTTAGGGTTAGGGTTAGGGTTAGGATGAGGGTTAGGTTGAGGTTTAGGTTTAGGGTTAAGGTTAGGATTAGAATTAGGGTTCTGGTGAGGGTGAGTGTGAGGGTTAGGGTTAGGGTTCGGCTTAGGTTTAGGATTAGGCTGAGGGTGAGTGTGGGGATGAGGATTAGGTTTAGAGTTATGGTTCATATTATGGTTAGGTTGAGGTTTAGGATGAGGGTTAGGGTTGGGATTAGGGTTAGGCTGAGGGCTAGGGTGAGTGTAAGGTTTAGGGTTAGGGTTAGGCTTAGGCTTAGGGCTAGGCTGAGGCTGAAGGTGAGGGTGAGGGTTAGGGTTAGGGTGATGTTTAGGGTTACGGTTAGGGTGAGGGTTAGGATGAGGGTGAGTGTTAGGATGAGGGTCACAGTAAGAGTAAAGGTGAGAGTTGTGCTGAGGGTGAGGGTTATGGTAAGGGTGAGGGTGAGGGTGAGGGTTAGAGTGAGGGTGAGGGTTAGATTGAGGATTAGTGTTAGGGTTAGTGTGAGGTTTAGGGTGAGAATGATTAGGGTTAAGGTGAGAGATAGGGTGAGGGTTAGGGTTTGGGTTAGGGTGAGATTTAGGGTTAGGGTTAGGTTTAGGGTTAGGGTGAGGTTTAGTGTTAGGGTTACAATGAGGGTGATTTAAGTTTACGGTGAAGGTGAAGGTGAGGCTGAGGGTGATGTTTAGGGTTAGGCTTAGGGTGAGGATTAGGGTGAGCTTTAGCTTTAGGGTTAGGGTTTGGATTAGTATTATTGTTAGGGTTAGGATTAGAGTTATGCTGAGGGTGAGGGTGAGGGTGAGGTTTAGGGTTAGGGTGAGATTTAGGGTTAGGGTTAAGTTTAGGGTGAGGGTGAGGGTGAGGTTTAGGGTTAGAGTTAGGGTTAGGGTGAGGGTTAGGGTGAGGGTTAGGGTTAGGATTAGTGTTAGGGTTAGGGTGAGGGTTAGGATGAGGGTGAGGGTTAGGGTTAGGATTAGGATTAGTATTAGGTTTAGTTTTAAGGTGAGTGTTTGTGTTAGGCTTAGGTTTAGGGTTAGGCTAAGGGTTAAGCTGAGGGTGAGAGTAAGGGTGAGGGTTAGGGTTAGGGTTCGGGTTAGGGTTAGCGTTAGGGTGAGAATTAGCGTTCGGGTTAATTTTAGTTTTTGGGTGAGTTTTAGCGTTCAGGTTACAGTGAGGGTGGGGGTTAGGGTTAGTTTGACGGTTACGGTGAGGATTAGGGTTAGGGTGAGGGTTAGGGTTAGGGTTAGGGTGAGTGTTAGGATGAGGATTAGGGTTAGTATTAGGGTTAGGGTGAGGGGTAGGGTGAGGGTGAGGGTTAGGGTTAGTTTTAGGGTGAGTTTAGGGTTAGGGTTAGGGTTAAGGTGAGGGATAGGATGAAGGTTAGGATTATGGTGAGGGTTAGGGTTAGGGTGAGGGTTAGGGTTAGGATAAGGGTTAGGGTGAGGGTGAGTGTTAGGGTTAGGTTTAGGGTTACGATTATTTTTAGTGTTATGGTTATGGTTACGTTTGCAGTGAGGGTGAGGCTGAGGGTGAGGGTTAGATATATGATTAGGTTTATTGTTAGGTTTAGGGTTAGGATTAATGTTAATGTTAGGGTTAGTGTTAGAGTTACGGTGAGGTGAGTGTTAGGGTTAGGGTGAGGTTGGGTGTGTGGATTTCGGTTGGAGTGATGGTTAGTTTTAGGGTTAGGGTGAGGGTTAGGAGGAGGGTTAGGTTTAGGATTCGGGTTAGGGTGAGGGCTAGGGTGTGTTTGAGGGTTAGGGTTAGGTTTAGGCTTAGGGTTAGTCCGAGGATGAGGTTGAGGGTAAGGGTTCGGGTTAGGATGATGGTTAGGGTTACGGTTAGGGTGAGGGTTAGGATGAGGGTTAGGGTTAGGGTGAGGGTGACGGTACCATAAAGGTGAGGGTTAGGCTGAGGGTGAGGGTTAAGATAAGGATAAGGGTTAGGGTTAGGGTGAGGGTTAGGGTTAGGGTTACACTTAGGGTTAGGTTGAGGGTGAGGGTTAGATTAAGAATTAGGGTTAGGGTTAGTGAGAGGTTTATGTTGAGGTTTAGAATTAGGGTGAGGGTTAGGGTGACAATTAGGGTTATGGTGAGGGTGTGGGTTAAGTTTAGGGTTAGGGTGAGTTTTAGGGTTAGGTTAAGTTTTAAGATTAGTGTGAGGGTTAGTGTTAGTGTTAGGCTTAGTGTAAGGGTGAGGGTAAGTATTAGGGTGAGGGTTAGGGTTAGGGTGAGTGTTATGGTTAGGGTGAGGGTTAGAGTTAGGGTTAGGGTTATTGTTAGGGTTAGGGTTAGGGTTACCCTTACAGTGAGGGTGAGGGTTAGGGTTAGGTTTAGGGTGAGATTTAGGGTTAGGCTTATGGTTAGTGTTTGGTTTAGGGTTAGGATTAGGGTTAGGGTGAAGGCTAGGGTGAGGGTTAGGAATGGGGTTAGTGTTTGGAATAGTGTTAGGTTGAGGGTGAGTGTGTGGTTTATGTTAGGGTTGGAGTTAGGGTTAGGCTTAGTGTTAGGCGGAGGGTGAGGGTGAGGGTGAGGGTTAGTGTTAAGTGAGGGTGAGGTTTAGGGTTATATTTAGCTAGTGTGATGGTTAGGCTTTTAGGGTTAGAGTGAGGGTTAGGATGAGGTTTAGGGTTAGGATTAGTGTTAGGGTGAGGGCTAGAGTGAGGGTGAAGTTTATGGTTAGCATTAGGATGAGGTTTAGTGTTAAGGTTAGGGTTAGAGTACGGTGAGTGTGAGGATTAGGGTTAGGTTTAGGGTTAGGGTTATTGTTAGGCTTAGGGTTAGAGTTAAGTTGGGGGTAAGAGTGAGGTTGAGGATTAGGTTTAGGGTTAGGGTGAGGTTTAGGATGAGGTTTAGTGTTAGGATTAGGGTTTGTTTGAGGGCTAGGGTGAGGATTATTGTGAGGGTTAGGGACAGTGTTAGGTTTAGGATTAGGGTTAGGGTGAGGTTTAGGGTTAGAGTCAAGGTTAGGGTGAGGGTTAGGTTGAGATTTAGGGTTAGGGATAGTGTTAGGGTTAGGGTAAGGGTGAGAGTTAGGGGGAGAGATTGTGTAAGTGTTAGGGTTAGGATTAGGGTTAGGGTGAGGGTATGTGTGTGGGTTAACGTTAGTTTTAGGTTCAGGCTTAAGGTTAGGCTGAGGGTGAGTGTTTGTGTTAGCGTCAGGTTTAGGGTTAGGCTGAGGGTGAGGTTGAGGGTGAGAAAGTTAACCTTAGGGTGAGGGTTAGTCATAGGGTTAGGAGGAGGGTTAGGTTGAGGTTTAGGGTTAGGATTAGGGTTTGGGTGAGCGCTAGGGTGAGGGTGAGGGTTAGGGTTAGGGTGAACGTGAGGTTTAGGGTTAGGGTTAGGGTGAGGCTGAGGGTGTGCGTTAGGGCTAGGGTTAATGTTAGCGTTAGGGTTAAGGTGAGGGTTAGGGTGAGCATGAGGGTTAGGGTTAGTTTTAGGGTTAGGATTAGGGCAAACGTGAGGGTGAGTATGTGTGTTAGGGTTAGGTTTAGGGTTAGGCTTAGGGTTAGGCTGAGGGTGAGGTTGAGGGTGAGGGTTAGCATTAGGGTGAGGGTTAGGTTTAGGGTTAGGGGAAGGGTTAGGATGAGGGTTAGGGTTAGGATTAGGGTTAGGGTGAGGGCTAGGGTGAGAGTGAGCTTTAGGGCTAGGGTTAGGATGAGGTTTAGGTTTAAGGTGAGGGTTAGGATGAGGGTGAGGTTTAGGGTTACTGTTATGGTTAGGATGAGATTGAGGTGAGGAATAGGGTTATGGTTAGTGTTAGGGTTAGGGTTAAGGTGAGGGTTAGGGTGAGGGTCAGGGTTAGGGTTAGGGTTAGGATTAGGATTAAGTTTAGGGTTAGGGTGAGGTTTAGTGTTATGATTAGGGTTATGGTTTTGGTGATGGTTAGGGTGATGGTAATGTTTAGGGTTAGGGTTAGGCTTAGGCTTAGGGTTAGGCTGAGGGTGAGGGTGAGGGTTCAGGTTAGGGTGAAGGTTAGGGTTAGGGTTAAGGTGAGTGTTAGGGTTTGGTTAAATTTAGGGTTAGAGTGATTTTTAGGGTAAGGGTTTTGGTGACAGTGACGGTTAGGGTTAGGTTGAGGGTTAGGGTGAGGGCTAGGGTGAGGGTGAGGTGTAGGGGTAGGGTTAGGGTGAGGTTTAGGGTTAGGGTTAGGGTTAGGGTTAGGGGGAGTGGGAGGTTTAGGGTTATAGTTAGGGTTAAGGGGTGGCTGAATGTGAGGGTTAGGGGTAAGGTTAGTGTTAGGGTTAGGGTGAGGGTTAGGGTGAGGGTGAGTGTTAGGCTTAGGGTTAGAATTAGGATTAGGGTAAGGATTAGGGTGAGTGTAAGGGTTAGGGTTAGGGTTAGGATGAGGGTATGTGTTAGGGTGAAGGTTAGGGTTAGGGTGAAGGATTTGGTTAGGATGAGGGATAGGTTTAGGGTTAGGGTTATTGTAAGGGTTAGGGTTAGGGTTATGGTTACTTTGAGGGTGTGGCTGAGGGTTAAGATTAGGGATAGGTTTAGGTTTAGGTTTAGGTTTAGGATTAGGGTTAAGGTTAGGGTTAGGTTTAGGGTTAGGGTTAGGGTTACGGTGAGGGTTAGGGTTATTGTTAGTGTTATGGTTTGGGTTAATTTTACGGTGAGGGTTAGGCTGAGGGTGAGGGTTATGCTTAGGGTTAGGGTTAGGTTTTCTGTTAGTGTTAGGGTTAGGGTGAGGTTTAGGGTGAGGGTGAGGGTTAGGGATAAGTTTAGGATTAGGTCTAGGGTTAAGGTGAGGGTGAGTGTGAGGGTTAGGGTTAGAGTTAGGGTTAGGATTAGAGTTAGGGTCAGGGTGAGGGTTAGGATTAGGGTGAGAGTTGGGGTTAGGTTTAGAGTGAGAGTTAGGGTGAGGTTTAGGCTTAGGCTTAGGTTTAGGGTGTGGGCTAATGTGAGGTTGAGGGTTAGGATGAGGGTTAGGGTTAGGGTTAGTGTTAGGGTTAGGGTTGGAGTTAGGGTTAGGCTTAGTGTTAGGCAGAGGATGAGGGTGAGGGTGAGGGTTAGGGTTAGGTGTGGGGGAGGTTTAGGGTTAGATTTAGTGTTAGATGGAGGGCTAGTGTGAGGGTTAGGGTTTTAGGGTTAGGGTGAGGGTTAGGATGAAGTTTAGGGTTATGATAAGGGTTAGTTTTAGGGTTAGGGTAAGGGCCAGAGTGAGGGTGAGGCTTATGGTTAGCGTTAGGGTCTGCTTTAGTGTTAGGGTTAGGGTTAGAGTGACTGTGAGTGTGAGGGTTAGGGTTAGGTTTAGGGTTAGGGCTATTGTTAGGGTTAGTTTTAGAGTTTAGTTGAGGGTAAGGGTTAGGGTTAGGTTTAGGGTTTGGGTTTCTTGTTAGGGTTAGGGTTAGAGTTAAGTTGAGGGTAAGGTTGAGGGTGAGGTTTAGGTTTAGAGTTAGGGTGAGGGTTAGGGTTATTGTTACTGTTATGGTGTGGGTTAAGTTTTCGGTGATGGTGAGGCTGAAGGTGAGGGTTATGGTTTTGGTTGGGTTAGGGTTAGTGTTAGGGTTAGGGTTAGGGTGAGGTTTAGGGTTTGGGTTAGGGTTAGCCTTAGGGCTAGGCTGAGGGTGAGGTTGAGGGTTAGAAAGTTAGGGTTAGGGTGAGGGTTAGTCAGAAGTTTAGGTGGAGGTTTAGAATGAGGTTTAGGGTTAGGATTAGGGTTTGGGTGAGGGCTAGAGTGAGGGTGAGTGTTATGGTTCGGGTGAGGTTGAGGTTTAGGTTGAGAGTTAGATTGAGGGTTAGGGTGAGGGTTAGGATTAGCGTTAGGGTGAGGGTGAGGTTTAGGGTTAGAGTTAGGGTTAGGGCAAGTCTGATTGTGAGGGTTAGGGTTAGGGTTAGTGTTAGAGGTAGGGTAGTTCGAGGGTTAGGGTGTGGGTAAGGGTTAGGCTTAGGGTTAGGATTAGGTTTAGGGTAAGGTTTAGGGTGAGTGTGAGGTTTAGGGTTAGGGTTAGGGTTAGGTTTAGGGTAGGATGAGGGTGAGGGTGAGGGTTAGGTTTAGGGTGAGTGTTAGGGTTAGGGTTAGGGTGAGAGTTAGGGTTCAGGTTAAGTTTAGGGTTAGGATGAGGGTTAGGGTTAGGGTTAGTGTTAGGGTGAGGGTTAGGGTTAGGGTTAGGGTGAGGGTGAGGGTTAGGATGAGGATTAGGGTTAGGATTAGGGTTAGGGTGAGGACTATGATGAGGGTGAGGGTTAGGGTTAGTGTTAGCATGAGGTTTAGGTTTAGGGTTAGGGTGAGTGTTAGGATGAGGGTTAGGGTTACAGTGAGGGTGAGGGTTAGCATTAGGTTTAGGGTTAGGATTAGGGTAAGGGTTAGGGTGAGTGTTTGTATTAAGGTTAGGTTTAGAGTTATATTTAGGGTTAGGATTATTGTTATTTTTATTGTTAGGGTTAGAGTTAAGGTGTGGGTGAGGGAGAGGGTGAGGGTGTGGGTTACGGTGAGGTTTAGGGTTAGGGTTAAGATTAGTGTTACAGTGAGTGTGAGGTTTAGGGTTAGATTTAGGGTTAGGGGTAGGGTTAGTTCGAGGGTTAGGGTTAGGGTTAGTGTTAGGGTTAAGGTTAGGGTGAGGGTTAGCTTGAGGTTTAGATTTAGGTTTAGGGTTAGGATTAGGGTTAGGGTGAGCATGAGTGTGAGGGTTAGGGTTAGGGTTAGGCTGAGGGTGAGGATGGGGGTGAGGATTAGGGTTAGGCTAATGGTTAGCGTTAGGGTGATGGTGAAGGTTAGTTTGAGGGTTAGAGTTAGGATTAGGGTTAGGGTGAGTGCTAGGGTGAGGTTGAGGGTTAGGGTAATGCTTAGGCTTAGGCTTAGGCTTAGGCTGAGTTTGAGGTTGAGGTTGAGGGTTAGGGTTAGGGTGATGGTTAGGTTTACGATTAGGGTGTTGGTTAGGATGAAGTTTAGGTTTAGGGTGAGGGTTAAGGTGAGGAGGATGGTAAGGGTAAACGTGAGGGTGAGGGTTAAGATAAAGGTGAGGGTTAGGTTTAGGTTTAGGGTCAGGGTAAGGGTGAGGTTTACGGTTAGGGTGAGGTTTAGATTGAGCATTAGGGTTAGGGTTAGTGTAAGGTTTCGGGTGAGAATGAGGGTTAGGGTTAGGGTGAGGGTGAGGGTTAGAACTAGGGTTTAGGTGAGGGCTAGGGTGAGGGTGAGGGTTAGTGTTATGCTTAGTGTTAGTGTTAGGGTGAGTGGAAGTGTTAGAGTGAGGTTTAGAGTTATGGTGAGGGTTATGGTTAGGGTTAGGGTTAACGTTTGGGTTAGGGTTAGTGTTAGTGTTAAGGTGAGGGTTAGGGTTAGGTTTATGTTTAGGATTAGGCTTAGGTTTAGGCTGAGGGTGACAGTGGGTGTGAGGATTAGATTTAGGGTTATGGTTAGGGGTAGGGATAAGGTTATTGTTAGTGTTATGGTTATGGTTAATTTTGTGGTGAGGGTGATGCTGAGGGTGAGGGTTATGTTTAGGTTTAAGTTTAGGGTTAGGATTCCGGTTAAGCTTAGGCTTAGGCTGAGGGTAATGGTGGGGGTGAGGATTAGATTTAGGGTTAGGGTTATTTTTAGTGTTACGGTTAGGGTTAAGATTGCAGTGAGGGTGAGGCTGAGGGTGAGGGTTATGTTTAGGGTAAGGGTTAAATTTAGGCTTAGTGTTATTGTTAGGGTAAGGGTTAGAGTTATGGTGAGTTTGAGGGTGAGGGTGAGGGTTAGGGTTAGGGTGAGGTATAGGGTGAGGTTTAGGTTTAGGGTTATGGTGAAGGTTTGGATGAGGGTTAGGGTTAGAGTAAGGGTGAGGTTTAGGGTTAGTGTGAGGGTTAGTGTTAGGATTAGGGTTAGGGTGAGGTAGGTGTTAGGATTAGGGTTATGGTTAGTGTTAGGGTTAGGTTAAGGGTTAGGATTAGTGTTATTGTTAGGGTTAGGATTAGAGTTACTGTGAGGTTGAGGCTGAGGGTGAGCGTTAGGGTTAGGTTTAGGGTGAGTTTTAGGATTAGGGTTAGGATTAGTGTTACGGTAAGGCTAAGGTTTATGGTTAGACTTAGGTTTAGGGGGAAGGTTAGGTTGAGGGTTAGGGTTAGGGTTACTGTTAGGGTTAGGGTTAAGGTGAGGGTTAGGTTGAGGTTTAGGGTTCGGGTTAGGGTGAGGTTTAGGGTTAGGGTGATAGTTAGGGTGAGGGTGTGGTTTAGGGTAAGAGTTAGGCTGAGGGTGAGGGTTAGGGTTATGGTTAGTGTTAGAGTTAGGGATAGGGTGAGGGTTAGGGTGAGGGTGAGGGTTAGGGTGAGGATTAGGTTTAGGGTTATGGTGAGGGTTTGGATGAGGGTTAGGGTTAGAGTGAGGGTGAGGTTTAGGGTTAGGGTGAGGGTTAGGGTTAGGATTAGGGTTAGGGTGAGGTAGGTGTTAGGATTAGGGTTATGGTTAGTGTTAGGGTTAGGTTAAGGGTTAGGATTAGTGTATTTGTTAGGGTTAGGATTAGAGTTACTGTGAGGGTGAGGCTGAGGGTGAGCGTTAGGGTTAGGTTTAGGGTGAGGTTTAGGATTAGGGTTAGGATTAGTGTTAGGGTAAGACTGAGGTTTATGGTAAGACTTAGGTTTAGGGGGAGGGTTAGGTTGAGGGTTAGGTTTAGGGTTACTCTTAGGGTTAGGGTTAAGGTGAGGGTTAGGTTGAGGTTTAGGGTTCGGGTTAGGGTGAGGTTTAGGTTTAGGGTGATAGTTAGGGTGAGGTTGTGGTTTAGGGTAAGAGTTAGGCTGAGGGTAAGGGTTAGGGTTACGGTTAGTGTTAGAGTTAGGGATAGGGTGAGGGTTAGGGTGAGGGTGAGGGTTAGGCTTAGGTTTAGGATTAGGTTTAGGATAAGGGTAAGGGTGAGGGTTAGGGAGAGGGTTAGGGTTAGGGATAGGTTTAGGTTTAGGATTTGGGTTAGGGTGAGGGTGAGTGTGAGGATTAGGGTTAGGGTTAGGGTTAGGGTGAGGGTTAGGGTTAGGGTTTGGGTTAGGGTGAGGGTGAGGCTGAGGATTATGGTTATGTTTAGGGTTATGGTTATGTTTAGGGTTATGGTTATGTTTATTGATAGTGTTACGGTGAGGTTTAGGGTTAGGTTTAGGGTTTGGATTAGGCTTAGGTTTAGGCTGATGGTGAGAGTGGGGGTGAAGATTAGGATTAGGGTTAGGGTTAGGGATAGGGTTATTGTTAGTGTTATGATTAGGATTAAGATTGCGGTGCGGGTGACCCTGAGGGTAAGGGTTATGGTTAGGGTTAAGGTTAGGGTTAGGATTAGGGATAGGCTTAGGGTTAGACTGAGGGTGATGGTGGAGGAGAGTATGAGGGTTAGGGTTAGGGTTATTTTTAGTGTTATGGTTAGGGTTAAGTTTACTGTGAGGGTGAGGCTGAGGGTGAGGGTTATGTTTAGGTTTAGGGTTAAGTTTAGGGTTAGTGTTATTGTTAGGGAAAGGTTTAGATTTATGGTGAGGTTGAGGCTGAGGGTGAGGGTTAGGGTTAGGGTGAGTTGTAGGGTGAGATTTAGGGTTAGGGTTAGGGATAGGGTGAGGGTGAGGTTTAGGGTTAGACTTAGGTTTAGGGGGAGGGTTAGGGTGAGGTTTAGGGCTAGGGTTAGTGTTAGGGTTAGGGTGAAGGAAAGGGTTAGTTTGAGGTTTAGGGATAGGGTTAGGCTTAGGGTGAGGGTGAGTGTGACGGTTAGGGTGAGGGTTAGGCTTAGGCTTAGGGTTAGGCTGAAGCTGAGGGTGGGGGTTAGGATTACGGTTAGGGTGACGGTTAGGTTTAGGGTTAGGTTGAGGGTTAGGATGAGAGTTAGTGTTAGGATTGGGATTAGGGTGACGGCTAGGGTGAGGGTGAGGGTTAGGGTAAGGCTTAGGCTTAGGCTTAGGGTTAGGATGAGTGTGAGGTTGAGGGTGAGGTTTAGGTTTAGGGTTATGATTAGGTTTATGGTTAGGGTGAGGGTTAGGACGAGGTTTAGTGTTAGGTTGAGGGTTAGGTTGAGGATGATGGTAAAGGTAAAGGTGAGGTTTCGGCTGAGAGTGAAGGTTTCGTTAAGGGTGAGGTATAGGGTTAGGTTTCAGGTTAGAATAAGGATTAGGATTAGGGTAAGGGTTAAATTGAAGATTAGGTTTAGGGTTAGTGTGAGGTTTAGGGTGACGATGAGGGTTAGGGTTAGGGTGAGGGTGAGGGTTAGAATTAGGGTTTGGGTGATAGCTATGCTGAGGGTGAGGGTGAGGGTTAGGGTTTTGGTTAGGCTGAGGTTTAGGGTTTGGATTAGGGTTAGAGTCAGGTTTACGGTGAATTGTGAGGTTTAGGGTTAGAGTTAGGGTTAGGGTTATGGTTGGGGTTAGATATAGGGTGAGGTTTAGGATTAGGATGAGTGTTAGGGTTAGTTTGAGGGTGAGTGTTACTGTTAGGGTTAGTGTTAGGGTGAGGGTAAGCATTATGGTGAGGCTTAGGGTTAGGTTTAGGGTTTTGGTTAGGGTGAGGGTTAGGGTTAGGGTTAGGGTAAGGTTGAGGTTTAGGGTTAGATATAGGGTTAGAGGGAGGGTTAGGGTGAGGGTTAGGGTTAGGGTTAGTGTGAGGGTGAGGTTTAGGTTGAGGTTTAGGGTTAGGGTTAGGGTTAGGGTTAGTGTGACGGATAGTGTTAGGGTGAGGGTAAGTGTTAGTGTGAGGATTAGGGTTAGGGTGAGTGTTATGGTTAGGATGAGGGTTAGTATTAGGGTTAGTGTTATTGTTAGGGTTAGGTTTAGGGTTATGGTTACAGTGAGGGTGACGGTTAGGGTTAGGGATAGGGTGAGGTTTAGGGTTAGGGTTAGGGTAAGGGTAAGGGTTTGGATGAGGGTTAGTGTTACGGTGAGGGTGAGGGTTAGGGTTCGGGTGAGGGTTAGGTTTAGGATTAGGGTTAGGGTGAGGGTGAGTTTTAGGATTAGGGTTAGGGTTAGGTTTAGGTTTAGGTTTAGTGTTAGGATTAGTGTTATTGTTAAGGTTGTGGTTAGATTCATGCTGAGGGTAAGGGTGAGGGTGAGGGTTAGGTTGAGGGTTAGGGTATGCATTAGGGTTAGGGTTAGGATTAGGGTTAGGGTGACGGTGAGGTTTAAGATTAGATTTAGAGTTAGGGGGAGGGTTAGTTCGTGGGTTAGTGTTAGTGTTAGTGTTAGGGTTAAGGTTAGGGTGAGGGTTAGATTGAGGTTAAGGTTTAGGGTTAGGATGAATGTTAGGGTGAGGGTGACTGTGAGGGTTAGAGTTAGGATAAGGTTGAGGCTGATTTTGAGGTTTAGGGTTAGAGTTCTTGTTAGAGTTAGTGTTAGGATGAGGGTTAGGGTGAGTGTGAGGGTTAGGCTTAGGGTTAGGATTGAGATTAGGATAAGGGTTAGGGTTATTGTGAGGGTTAGGGTTAGGCTTAGGGTTAGGGTGAGGGTGAGGGTGAGGGTGAGGGTTAGGGTGAGGTTTAGGGTTAGGTTTAGGGTGAGAGTTAAGGTTCAGGTGAAGTTTAGAGTTTGGATGAGGGTTAGGGTTAGGGTTATGATGAGTGTGAGGGCTAGGGTTAGATTGAGGGTTAGGGTTAGGTTTAGGGTTAGGGTGTGGGTTTGTGTTAGGTTTACTGTGAGGGTTAGCGTTAGGGTGAGGGTTTGGATGAGGGTTAAGTTTATGGTGAGGGTGAGGGTTAGGGTTATGTTTAGGATTAGTTTTAGTGTGAGGGTGTGTGTTAGGATTAGGGTTATGGTTAGGGTTAGGGTTAGGTTTAGGATTAGGATTAGTGTTATTGTTAGGGTTAGAGTTTGAGTTCAAGTGAGGGTGAGGGTGAGGGTTAGGGTGAGGTTTGGTTAGGGGTAGGATTAGGGTTAGGGTGAGGGTGAGGTTTATGGTTAGATTCAGGGTTAGGGGGAGAGTTAGTTCGTGGGTTAGGGTTAGGTTTAGTGTTAGGGTTAAGGTTAGGGTGATGGTTAGGTTGAGGTTAAGGTTTAGGTTTAGGGTTAGGTTTATGATTAGGGTTAGGGTGAGGATGAGTGTGAGTGTTAGGCTTAGGGCTAGGCCTCTGCTTAGGTTTAGGCTGAGGGTGAGTGTGGGCGTGAGGATTAGGGTTAGGGTGATGGTTAGGTTTAAGGTTAGGGTGACAGTTAAGATGAGGGTTAGGTTTAGGATTAGGGTTAGGGTGAGGGCTAGGGAGAGGGTGAGGGTTAGGGTAAGGGTTAGGCTCAGGCTTAGGGTTAGGCTGAGTTTGAGGTTGAGGGTGAGGATTAGGGTTAGGGTGATGTTTAGGTTTATGGTTAGGGTGAGGGTTAGGATAAGGTTTAGGGTTAGGGGGAGGTTTAGGGTCAGGATGATCGTAAGGGTAAAGGTGAGGTTTAGGCTGAGGGTGAGGGTTAAGATAAGGTTGTGGGTTAGGGTTAAGTTTAGGGTTAGGGGAAGGGTTAGGGTTAGGGTTAGGGTGAGGGCTAGATTGAAGTTTAGGGTTAGGGTTACTGTGAGGTTTAGGGTGAGGGTGAGGGTTTGGGTTAGGGTGTGGTTTAGGATTAGGTTGAGGGTTAGCGTTAGTGTGAGGGTTAGTGTTAGTGTTAGTTTTAGTGTTAGGGTGAGAGTAAGTGTTTGGGTGAGGTATAGGGTTAGGGTGAGGTTTATGGTTAGGGTGAGGGTTATGGTTAGTTTTGTTGTTACGGTTAGGGTTACTTTTTCAATGAGCGTGACGGATAGGGTTAAGGGGAGGGGGAGGCTTATTATTAGAGTTACGGTTAGGGTGAGGCTGAGGGTGAGGGTTAGGGTTAGGGTTAGTGTTAGGTTTAGGGTTAGTGTGAGGGTTAGGGTTAGGCTTAGGCTTCGGCTTAGGCTTAGCCTTAGGCTGAGCATGAGGGTGAGGGTTAGGGTTAGGGTGAGGGTTAGAATAAGGTTTAGGGTTAGGATTAGTGTTAGGGTGAGGGCTAGCCTGAGGGTTAATGTGAATGTTAGGTTTAGGGATAGGGTTAGGTTTAGGATTAGAGTTAGGGTGAGGGTGAGTGTGAGGGTTAGGGTTAGGGTTAGGCTTAGGGTTAGGGTGAGGGTAAGGGTTAGGGTTTGTGTTAGGGTGAGGGTGAGGCTGAGGATTAGGTTTACGTTTAGGGTTAGGGTTAGGGTTAGGTTTAAGGTGATGGTTAGGGTTAGGGTTAGGCTTAGGATTAGGTTTAGGCTGAGGGTGAGGGTGTGGGTTAGGGTTAGGTTTGGGTTAAGGTGAGGGTGAGGCTGTGGATTAGGTTTACGTTTAGGGTTAGGGTTAGGGTTATGTTTAGGCTTAGGGTTTGGGTTAGCGTGAGGTTTAGGTTTAGATATAGGGTTAGGCGGAGGGTTAGGGCAAGGGTTAGGAATAGGGTTATTGTTAGGGTTAGGGTGAGGGTGAGGGTTAGGTTGAGGTTTAGGTTTAGGTTTAGGGTTAGGGTTAGTGTGAGGGTTAGGGTTAGGGTTAGGGTTAGGGTTAGGGTAAGTGTTAGGGTGAGGGTTTTGTTTAGGGTGAGGGTTATGGTTAGGGTGAGGGTTAGGATTAGCTTTAGGGTTATTGTTAGGGTTAGGTTTAAGGTTACAGTTACAATGAGGTTGAGTGTGAGGGTTAGCGTTAAGTTTAGGGTGATGTTTAGTGTTTGGGTTAGGGTTACAGTGAGGGTTAGGGTGAGGGTGAGGTTTAGGGATAGAGTTACGGTTAGGGTGAGGGTTAGATTGAGGTTTAATGTTAGGGTTAGTGTTATTGTTAGGGTTAGGGTGACAGTTGGGGGGGTTATTTTTAGCGTTAGCGTTAGGGTTACGGTTTGGGTGACGTTTAGTGTTAGAATTAGGGTTAGGGTGAGGCTGCGTGTGAGGGTTAGCTTTAGGGTTAGTGTTAGGGTTAGGGTGAGGGTTAGGGTGAGGGTGAGGTTTAGAGCTAGGGTTAAGATTAGGATTAGGTTTAGGGTTAGAGTGAGTGTGATGGTTAGGGTTAGGGTTTGGGTTAGCCTTATGTTTAGGCTGAGGGTGAGGGTGAGGGTTAGGTTTAGGGTGAGGGTTAGAGTTAAGGTTAGGGTAAGGTTTAGTGTTAGGTTTAGGGTTAGGATGATGGTGAGGTTTAGGGGTAGAGTTAGGATTAGGGTGAGGTTGAGTGTGAGTGTTAGGGTTAGGGTTAATGTTAGGCTTAGGTTTAGGCTGAGGGTGAGGGTGAGTTTTAGGGTTAAGTTTAGAATGAGGTTTAGGTTTAGGGTTAAGGTTAGAATTAGTGTTATGGTGAGATTAATTGTAGGGTTAGAGTTAGGGTCAGTGTTAGGGTTAGGGTTAGGGTGAGTGTTAGGTTTCGGCTTAGGCTTAGGCATAGTCCGAACATGAGGGTGAAGGTTAGGGTTATGGTTAGGGTGATGGTTCGGTTTAGGGTTAGTGTTATTGATAGGGTTAGGGTTAGAGTTACGGTGAGGGTGAGGATGAGGGTGTGGGTGAGGTTTAGGGTTAGGGTTAGGGTGGGGTTTACCGGTAGTGTTAGGTTTACGGTTAGGGTGAGGGTTATGGTTAGGATTATGGTTAGGGTGAGGGCTAATGTGAGGTTGAGGGTTAGGGTTAGGTTTAGGCTTAGGCTTAGGGTTAGTCTGAGGGTGAGGTTGAGGGTGAGGGATAGGGTTAGGGTAATGGTTAGGGTTACGGTTAGGGTGAGGGTAAGGATGAGGGTTAGTGTTAGGGTGAGGTTTAGAGTGAGGGTGATGGTAAGCGTAAAGGTGAGGATTAGGCTGAGGCTAGGGTTAAGATAAGGGTGAGGGTAAGTGTTAGGGTGAGGGTTAGGGTTAGGGTGAGTTTGATGGTTAGGGTGAGGGTTAGACTTAGGGTTATGGTTATTGTTAGGGTTAGGATTAGGGTTACCCTTACAGTGAGTGTGAGTGTAAGGGTTAGGTTTAGGGTGAGGTTAGGGGAGGGTATTGGTTAGAATTTTGGTTAGGTTTAGGATTAGGGTTAAGGTGAAGGCTAGGGTGAGGATGAGAGTTAGGGTTAGGGTTAGAGTTAGGGTTAGAATTAGGGTTAGGGTGAGGGTGAGTGTGTGGGTTAGGGTTAGGTTTAGGGTTAGGCTTAGGGTTAGACTTAGGGTGAGGTTAGGGGTGACTGTTAGGGCTAGGGTGAGGGTTAGGGTGAGGGGTAGGATGAGGATTAAGGTTAGGATTAGGGTTAGGGTGAAGACTAGGGTGAGGTTTAGGGTTAGGGTTAGGGTTAGGGTGAGGGATAGGTTGAGTTTAGGGTTAGGATTAGTGTTATGGTTAGGGTGAGGGTGAGGGCTAGTTTTAGGATGAGGGTTAGGTTTAGGGTGATGGTTAGGGTTAGGGTTACGTTGGGGTCAGTGTTAGGGTTAGGTTGAGGGTTAGAATTAGGTTTAGGGTTAAGTTGAGTGTTAGGGTTAGGATTAGGGTGAGGGTTTGGATGAGGGTTAAGGTTACAATTAGTTTTAAGGTGAGTCCTAGGGTGAGGGTGAGGGTTATTGTTAGGGTTAGGGTGAGGTTTAGGGTTAGGGTTAGGGTTAGGGTTACAGTGAGGGTGAGGGTTAGGGTTAGGGTTAGAGTTACACTGAGGGTGAGGGTAAGGATCAGGGTTAGGGTGAGGTTTAGGGTTTGGGTTATGGTTAGGGTGAGGGTGAGGTTTAGGGTTAGAGTTAGGGTTAGGGGGAGGGTTAGGGTGAGCGTTAGAGTTAGGGTTAGGGTTAGGGTTAGGGTGAGTGTTAGATTGAGGTTTAATGCTAGGGTTTGGGTTATGTTTAGGATTAGGTTGACTGTGAGGGTGAGTGTGAGGGTTAGGGTGAGGTTGAGGTTTATGGTTAGGGTTACAGTGAGGGTGAAGGTTAGGGTAAGGGTGAGAGTTAGGGTTAGGGTCAGGGTGAAGTTGAGGGTTAGGATTAGGGTTAGGTTTAGAGTTACAGTGAGGGTGAGGGTGAGGGTGAGTGTAAGGATCAGGGTTAGGGTGAGGTTGAGGGTTAGGGTTATGGTGAAGGTCAGGGTGAGGTTCAGGGTTAGAGTTAGAGTTAGGTGGAGCGTTAGGGTTAGTGTTAGGCTGAGTGTTAGATTGAGGTTTAATATTAGGGTTAGGGTTACGTTTAGGATTAGGTTTACGGTGAGGGTGAGTGTGAGGGTTAGGGTTAGGGTTCGGCTTAGGGTTAGGCTGAGGATATGGTTGGGGATGAGGATTAGGTTTAGAAAGATGGTAAGGTTTATGGTTAGGATAAAGGTTAGGATGAGGGTTAGGGTGAGGGCTTGGGTGAGGTTGAGTGTTAGGTTTAGGTTTAGGCTTAGGCTTAGGTTTAGGCTGAGGCTGAGGGTGAGGGTGAGGGTAGGGTTAGGGTGATGGTTGGGATTCCCATTAGGGTGAGGGTTAGGATGAGGATTAGGGTTAGGGTGAGGGTTAGTGTGAGGGTGACGGTAAGGTTAAAAGTTATCGTTAGGCTGAGGGTGAGGGTTATGGTAAGTGTGTGGGTTAGGGTTAGGGTGAGGTTGAGGGTTAGGGTTAGCACGATGGTTAGGGTTAGTGTGAGGGTTAGTGTTAAGGTGAGTGTTAGTGTTAGGTTGAGGGTAAGTGTTAGGGTGAGGGTTAGTGTTAGGGTGAAAGTTATCCTTAGGATGTAGATTAGGGTTAGGTTTAGGGTTATTGTTAGGCTAGGGTTAGGGTTACGGTTAAGTTGAGGGGGAGGGTGAGTTTGAGGTTTAGGGTTAGGATGAGGTTCAGGTTTAGGGTTAGGGTTAGAGTTAGGGTTAGGGTGATGTTTAGGGTTAGTGTTAGGATTAGGATTAGGCTTAGGCTTAGGCTGAGCATGAGGGTGAGGGTTAGGGTTAGGGTTAGGGTGGGGTTTAGGGTTAGGGTTAGGGTGAGGGTGAGGTTGAGTGTTAGATATAGGGTTAGGGGGAGGGTTAGGGGGAGGGTTAGGGTTAGTGTTAGAGTGAGGGTAAGTGTTAGGGTGAGGGTTAGGAATAGGGTTAAGGTTATTTTTAGGGTTAGGTTTAGGGTTACGGTTACCTTGAGGGTGAGGATGAGGGTTAGGGTTAGGGTTAGGGTGAGGTTTAGGGTTTGGGTTAGTGTTAGAGTTAGGTTTAGGGTGAGGGTGTGGTTTAGGTTAGAGTGAGTGTTAAGGGGAGGGTTAGAGTTAGGGTTAGGATTAGGAATAGAGTTCGGGTGAGGGTGAGGGTTATGTTTAAGGTGAGTATTGGGGTTAGGGTTAGTGTGAGGGTTAAGGTGAGGGTTAGGCTTAGGCTTAGGGTTTGGTTTTGGGCTATGGTGAGGATGAGGGTTAGGGTTAGGGTTAGGGTGAGGGTTAGGTTGAGGGTTTGTCTTAGTGTTAGGGTGGGGATTGGGGTTAGGTTTAAGTTTAATATTAGGTAGAGGGTGAGGCGACTGTGAGGTTAGGGTTAGGGTGAGGGTGAGGTTTAGGGTTAGAGTTAGCGTTAGGGTGAGGGTTAGTGTGAGGGTTAGGGTTAGGGTAAGTGTTACAGTTAGGGTTAGGGTGAGGGTGAGTGTGAGGGTCAGTGTTAGTCTTAGGCTTAGGCTTAGGCTTAGGCTGAGCATGAGGGTGAGGGTCAGGTTTAGGGTTAGCATGCGGGTTAGGGTGAGGGTTAGAGTGAATGTGACGGTTAAGTTAGCGTTAGGGTGAGGTTTAGGGTTAGGGTTAGGGTTATGGTGAGGGTGAGAGTTAGGGTTAGGGTTAGGGTTAGGGTGAGGGTGAGGTTTAGGATTAGGGAAAGGGTTAGAGTTACAGTGAGGGTGAAGATGAGGGTGAAGGTTAGGATCAGGGTTAGGGTGAGGTTAAGGGTTAGGGTTATGGTTAGGGTGAGTGTGTTGTTTAGGGTTAGATTTATGGTTAGGGGGTGGGTTAGGGTGAGGGTTAGGTTTAGGGTTAGTGTTAGGGTTAGGGTTAGGGTGAGGGTCAGGTTGAGTTATAATGCTAGGATTAGTGTTAGGTTTAGGATTACGTTTACGGTGAGGGTGATTGTGAGGGTTAGGGTTAGGGTTCGGCTTAGGCTTAGGGTTAGGCTGAGGGTATGGGTGGGGATGAGGATTAGGTTTAGAAAGATGGTTAGGGTTATGGTTAGATTAAGGGTTCGGATGAGGGTTAGGGTTAGGATTAGGGTTAGGGTGAGTGTGAGTGTTTGTGTTAGGGTTAGGGTTAGGCTTAGGGTTAGGTTGAGGCTGAGGTTGAGGGTGAGGGTTAGGATTAGGGTGATGGTTGGGGTTACCGTTAGGGTGAGTGTTAGGATGAAGATTAGGGTTAGGCTGAGGGTTAGTTTGAGGCTGAAGGTAAGGGTAAAGGATGAGGGTTAGGCTGAGGGTGAGGGTTAGGGTAAGGGTGAGGGTTAGGGTTAGGGTGAGGTTGAGGGTTAGATTGAGGATTAGTGTTAGGGTTAGTGTGAGGATTAGGGTGAGGATAAGGGTTAGCGTTAGGTTGAGGGCTAGTTTGAGCGTGAGGGTTAGGGTTAGGGTGAGGTTAAGGTTTAGGGTGAGGGTTAGGGTTAGTGTGAGAGTTAGAGTTAGGGTCAGGGTTTGTGTTAAGATGAGGGATAGTGTTAGGGTGAGGGTTAGGTTTAGGGTGAAATTCATGGTTAGGATGAGGGTTAGGGTTATTGTTAGGTTTAGGGTGACGGTTACGGTTACGGTGAGGGTGTGGTTGAGAGTGAGGGTTAGGGTTAGATAGAGGCTTAGGTTTAGGGTTAGGGTTAGAGTTAGGTTTAGGGTGAGGGTGAGGTTTAGAGTTAGGGTTTGTGTTAGTGTTGGGGTAATGGTGAGGGTTAGGGTTAGTGTTAAGATTAGGCTTAGGCTTAGGCTGAGCATGAGGGTGAGGGTTAGGGTCAGGTTAGGGTGGGATTTAGGGTTAGGGTTAGGGTGAGGGTGAGGTTGAGTTTGAGGGTTAGGTATAGGTTGAGGGGGAGGGTTAGGGTGAGGGTTATGTTTAGGGTTATTGTTAGGGTTAGGGTTAGGGTTAGGTCTTCGATTAGTGTGAGGGTTAGTGTTAGGTTTAGGGTTACAGTTAGGTTGAGGGTAAGTGATAGGGTGATGGTTTGGGTTAGGGTGAGGGTTATGGTTAGGGTGAGGGTTTGGAATAGGGTTAGGGTTACTGTTAGAGTTAGGTTTAGGGTTAGGGTTAAGGTGAGGGTGAGGATGAGGGTTAAGGTTAGGGTAAGGGTGAGGTTTAGGGTTTGGCTTAGGGTTAGAGTAAGGGTTAGGGTTATGGTTAGGTTGAGGGTTAGGGTTAGGGTGAGAGTTAGGGGGAGGTTTAGGGTTAGGGTGAGGGTTAGGGTTAGTGTAAGTGTGAGGGTTAGGATGAGGGTTAGGGTTAGGATTAGGGTTAGGGTGAGGGCTAGGGTGAGGGTGAGGTTTAGGGTTAGGGTTAGTGTGAGGTTTAGGTTTAGGGTGAGGGTAAGTGTGTGTTAGGGATAGGTTTAGGGTTAGGCTTAGGGTTAGGCTGAGGGTGGGGGTGAGGTTGAGGGTTAGGGTTAGGGTGATGGTTTGGGTTATCTTAGGGTGAGGTTTAGTGTTAGTGTTAGGGTTAGAGTTAGGGTTAGGGTGAGGTTGAGGTTTAGGAGTAGGTTTAGGGTTAGGGTGAGGTTTAGGGTTAGGATTAGGGTTAGGGTGAGGGCTAGGGTGAGGGTTACGGTGAGGGTTAGGTTTAGGGGTACTGTTAAGTTTACGGGTAGGGTTAGGGTTAGGGTGAGTGTTAGGGTGAGGGTTCGGGTGAGTGTGATGGTAATCCTAAGGTGAGGATTAGGATGAGGCTGAGGGTTAAGATAAGTGTGAGTGTAAGTGTTAGGGTGAGGGTTAGGGTTAGGGTGAGTGTTATGGTTAGGGTGAGGGTTAGATTTACGGTTACGGTTATTGTTAGGGTTAGGGTTAGGTTTACCCTTACAATGAGGGTGAGGGATAGGGTTAGGTTTAGGGTGAGGTTTAGGGTTAGGGTTATGTTTAGAGTTTGGGTTAGGGTTAGGATTAGGGTTAGGGTGAAGGCTAGGGTGAGGGTGAGGGTTAAGGTTAGGGTTAGGGTTTGGGTTAGGATTAGGGTTAGGGTGAGGGTGAGTGTGTGGGTTCGGGTTAGGTTTAGGGTTAGGCTTAGGGTTAGGCTAAGGGTGAGGTTGACGGTGAGGTTTAGGGTTAGGGTGAGGGTTAGGTTTAGGGTTAGATTGAGGGTGAGTGTGTTGGTTAGGGTTAGGTTTAGGATTAGGCTTAGGGTTAGACTAAGTGTGAGGTTAAGGGTGAGGCTTAGGGTTAGGGTGAGGGTTAGGTTTAGGTTTAGGGTGAGGGTTAGGATGAGGGTTAAGGTTAGGATTAGGGTTAGGTTGAAGGCTAGGGTGACGGTGATGTTTAGGGTTAGGGTTACGGTTAAAGTGAGGGTCAGGATTAGGGTTAGAGTTTTGGTTAGGTTGAGGGATAGGGTGAGGTTTAGGGTTAGGATTAATGTTAGGGTTAGGGTGACGGTGAGGGTTAGTGTTAGGATGTGTGTTAGGTTTAGGGTGAGTGTTAGGGTTAGGGTTACGTTGGTGTCTGGGTTAGTGTTAGGTTGAGGGTTAGAATTAGGTTCAGGGTTAGATTGAGGGTTAGGTTTAGGGTTAGGGTGAGGCTTAGGGTTAGATATTGGGTTAGGGGAGGGTTAGGGTAAGGGTTAGGAATAGGGTTAGTGTTAGGGATTGGGTGAGGGTGAGGGTTAGGTTGAGGTTTATGGTTAGGGTTAGTGTGAGGGTTAGTGTTAGGGTGAGGGTAAGTGTTAGGTTGAGGGTTTGGGTTAGGGTGAGGGTTATGGTTAGGGTGAGGGTTAGCATTAGCTTTAGGGTTATTGTTAGGTTTAGGTTTAGGGTTACGGTTATTGTGAGGGTGAGTGTGAGGGTTAGGGCTAAGGTTAGGGTGAGATTTAGTGTTTGGATTAGGGTTAGAGTTGGTTTTAGGTTGAGTCTGAGAGCTAGCGTTAGGGTTAGGGTTAGTGTAAGAGTTATGTTTAGGGTGAGGGTTAGGGTGAGGGTGAGGGTTAGGCTTAGGTTTAAGATTAGGATTAGGGTAACGTTTAGGGTGAGTGTGAGGTTTAGGGTTCTGGTTAGGGTGAGGGTAAGTGTTAGGGTGAGGGTTAGGTTTAGGGTGAAGGATATGGTTACGATGAGGGTTAGGGTTAGGGTTATTGTTATTGTAAGGTTTAGGGCTAGGGTGAGGGTGAGGGTTAGGATTAGGGTTAAGGTGAGGTTGAGGTTTAGGTTTAGGGTTAGATTTAGGGTTAGGGTGAGGGTTAGGATGAGTGTTAGGGTTAGGGTTAGGGTGAGAGTTAGGTGGAGGTTAAGGATTAGGGATAGGGTTAGGATTAGTGTTAGGGTGAGGGTGAGTGTGTATGTTAGGGTTAATTTTAGGGTTAGGCTTAGGGTTAGGCTGAGGGTGAGGTTGAGGGTGAGGGTTAGGGTTAAGATGAGGGTTAGGTTTAGCTTTAGGGGAAGGTTAGGATGAGGGTTAGGATTAGGATTAGGGTTAGGTTGAGGGCTATGGTGAGGGTGAGGGTGAGGTTTAGGTTTAGGGTTAGAATGAGGTTTAGGGTTAGGGTTAGGGTGAGGGTGAGATTTAGGTTTAGATTTTGTTTTAGGTTGAGGCTGAGGGTGAGTGTTATGGTTAGGGTTTGTGTTAGGGTTAGGGTTAAGGTGAGGGTTAGGGTGAGGGTGAGGGTTAGGGTTAGGGTTAGGATTAGGATTAGCATAATAGGGTGAGTGTGAGGGTTTTGGTTAGGGTTAGTTTTAGGCTTAGGGTTAGGCTGAGTGTGAGGGTGAGGATGAGGGTTAGGGTAAGGGTGAGGGTTAGGGTTCGGGTGAGAGTTTGGGTTCAGGGTCAGTTTAGGATTAGGATGAGATTTAGGGTTACAGTTACGGTCAGCGTGAGGGTTAGGGTTAGGTTGAGGGTTAGGGTTAGGGTGAGGTTAGGATGCGGATTAGGTTTAGCATTAGGGTTAGGGTGAGGGCTAGGGTGAGGATGAGGTTTAGTGTTAGTGTTAGTGTGAGGTTTAGGTTTAGAGTTAGGGTTAGGGTGAGGTTTTGGATGAGGGTTAGGGTAACGATGAGGGTCAGGTTTAGGGTGAGGATGAAGGTTAGGGCTAGGATTAGGGTTAGGTTGAGGGTGAGTGTTAGGATTAGGGTTAGGGTTAGGTTTAGGGTTAGGTTTAGGGTTACCATTAATGTTATTGTTAAGGTTATGGTTAGAGTTACGGTGAGGGTGAGGGTCAGGGTCAGGGTGAGGTTTAGAGTTAGGGTGAGGTTTAGGGTTAGGGTTAGGGTGAGGGTGAGGTTTAGGGTTAGATTTAGGGTTAGGGGGAGGGTTAGTTCGTGGGTTAGTGTTAGTGTTAGTGTTAAGGTAAAGGTTAGGTTGAGGTAAAGGTTTAGGGTTAGGATTGGTTAGGGTGAGGGTGAGTGTGAGGTTTACTGTTAGGGTTAGGCTTAGGCTTAGGGTGAGGCTGAGGGTGAGGGTGGGGCTGAGGATTAGGGTTAAGTTGATGGTTAGGGTTTAGGTTAGGGTGAGGGTTAGGGTTTGGGTTAGTGTTAGAGTTAGGTTTAGGGTGAGGTTGAGGTTTATGGTTAGAGTTAGGGTTAGGGTGAGTGTTAGGTTGAGGGTTAGGGTTAGGGTCATTTTTAGGGTTATGTTTAGGGTGAGATTTAGGGGGAGGGTTAGGGTTAGGGATAGGGTTAAGATTAGGGTTACAGTGAGGGTGAGTGTGTATGTTTGGTTTAGGTTTAGGTTTAGGCTTCAGTTTAGACTGAGGTTGAGGTTGAGTGTGAGCGTTAAGGGGAGGGGGAGGTTTAGGGTTAGAGTTGGGGTTAGGGTGAGGGTGAGCATAGGTTTAGGGTTAGTGTTAGAATTAGTGTTAAGGTGAGGGTTAGGGTGAGTGTCCTATTTCGGGTTAGGGTTAGGATTAGGATTAGGATTAGGCTTAGGGTGAGCGTGAGGATTAGGTTTAGGGTTAGGCTTAGGCTTAAGCTTAGGCTGAGGGTGAGGGTGAGGGTGAGGGTGAGGGTTAGGGTTAGGGTGAGGGTTAGGGTTAGGGTTAGAGTGTGAGTTAGGGTTCAGGTTAAGTTTAGGGTTAGTGTGAGGGTTAGGGTAAGGGTTACGGTGAGGTTTAGGGTTAGGGTTCGGTTGAACGTTAGGGTTAGTGTTAGGGTTAGGGTGATGATGAGGGTTAGGTTTAGGATTAGGTTAGGGTGAGGGTGTGTGCTAAGATCAGGATTAGGGTTGTGGTTAGGGTTAGGTTTATGTTTAGGATTAGTGTTATTGTTAGGGTTAGAATTAGAGTTAAGGTGAGGGTGATGGTCAGGGTTAGGTTTAGGTTGAGGTTGAGGTTTAGGTTTAGGGGTCGGATTAGGGTTAGGGTGAGGGTGAGGTTTATGGTTAGATTTAGAGTTAGGGGGAGGGTTAGTTCTTAGATTAAGGTTAGGGTTAGTGTTAGGGTTAAGGTTAGGGTGAGGATTAGGTTGAGGTTAAGGGATAGGGGTAGGGGTAAGTTTAGGATTAGGGTTAGGGTGGGGGTGAGTGTGAGGGTTAGGGTTAGGGTTAGGATTATGCTTAGGGTTAGGCTGAGGGTGAGGGTGAGCGTGAGGGTTAGGTTTAGGGTGAGGGTTAGGGTTAGGTTTAGGGTGAGGTTTAGTGTTAGGTTTAGGATTAGGTTCAGGGTGAGGTTTAGGGTTAGAGTTAGGTTTAGGGTGAGGGTGAGTGTGAGGGTTAGGGTTAGGGTTAATGTTCGGCTTAAGTTTAGGCTGAGGGTGAGGGTGAGTGTTAGGGTTAGGGTAAGGATGAGTTTTAGGGTTAGGGTTAGGGTTAGAATTAGTGTTAGGGTGAGAGTGAGGTTTAGGGTAGAGTTAGGGTTAGTGTTAGGGTTAGGGCTAGGGTGAGGGTTAGGGTTAGGCTTAGGCTTAGTTCGAGCAGGAGGGTGAGGGTTAGGGTTAGGGTTATGGTGATGGTTTGTGTTAGGGTTAGTGTTATTGATAGGTTTAGGGTTAGAATTACCGTGAGGGTGTGGGTGCGGGTCACAGTTAGGGTTAGGGTTAGGGTGGGGTTTATGGGAAGGGTTAGGGTGAGGGTTAGGGTGAGGTTTCGGGTGAGTGTGATGTAAGCCTAAAGGTGAGGTTTAGGCTGAGGCTGAGGTTTAAGATAAGGGTGAGTGTGTTAGGTTGAGGGTTATGGTTAGGGTGAGTGTTATAGTTAGGGTAAGGGTTAGAGTTAGGGTTACAGTTATTGTTAGGGTTAGGGTGAGGTTTAGGGTTAGAGTTAGGGTTAGGGGGAGGGTTAGGGTGAACGTTAGAGTTAGGGTTAGTATTAGGGTTAGGGTTAGGGTGAGTGTTAGATTGAGGTTTAATGTTAGGTTTTGGTTTATGTTTAGGATTAGGTTTACGGTGAGGGTGAGTGTGAGGGTTAGGGTGAGGGTGAGGGTTAGATTGAGGATTAGTGTTAGGGTTAGTGTGAGCTTTAGGGTGAGGATGAGGGTTAGGGTAGGTTGTGGGCTATGTTGATGGTGAGGGTTAAGATTAGGGTGAGGTTTAGGGTTAGGGTTATGCTTAGCGTTAGTGTGAGGGTTAGTGCTAGGGGGAGGGTTAGTGTTAGGATGAGGGTAAGTGTTAGGGTGAGGGTTAGGTTTAGGGTGAAGGTTATGGTTAGGATGAGGGTTAGGGTTCAGGTTCGCGTTATTTTTAGGGTTAGGGTTAGGCTTACGGTTACGGTGAGGGTGAGAGTGAGGGTTAGTTTTAGGATGAGGTTTAGGTTTAGGGTTAGGGTTAGTGTAAGGGTTAGGGTGAGGGTGAGGTTTAGGGTTGGAGTTAGGTTTAGTGTTATTGTTGGGGTTAGGGTGAGTTTTAGGGTTAGTGTTAGACTTAGGCTTAGGCTTAGGCTTAGGCTGAGCATGAGAGTGAGGGTTAAGGTCAGGGTTAGTGTGCGGTTTAGGGTTAGGGTTAGGGTGAGTGTGAGGTTGAGGGTTAGATATAGGGTTAAGGGGAGGGTTATTGTGTTGGTTAGGGTTAGTGTTAGGGTGAGGGTAAGTGTTAGGGAGAGGGTTAGGAATAGGGTTAAGGTTATTCTTAGGGTTAGGTTTAGGGTTACGGTTAAGGTGAGGGTGAGGATGAGGGTTAAGGTTAGGGTTGGGGTGAAGTTTAGGGTTTGGGTTAGTGTTAGAGTTAAGTTTAGGGTGAGGGTGAGGTTTAGGTTAGAGTTAGGGTTAGGGTGAGGGTTAGGTTGAGGGTTAGGTTTAGTGTTCGTGTTAAGGTTAGGGTTAGGGTGAGAGTAGAGGGGAGGGTTAGGGTTAGGGTTAGGGTCAGGATTAGAGTAAGGGTGTGGGTGAGGTTATTGTTTAAGGTGAGTGTTGGGGTTAGCGTTAGAGTGAGGGTTAGCGTGAAGTTTAGGCTTAGGCTTAGGGTTTGGTTATGGGCTATGGTGAGGGTGAGGGTTAGGGTTAGGGTGAGGTTTAGGGTGAGTGTTAGTCTTAGTGTTAGCATTAGGGTTGGGGTTAGGGTTAGGTTTAATATTAGGCAGAGGGTGAAGGTGAGGGTGAGGGTTAGGGGTAGATTTAGGGTTAGGGTGAGGTTTAGAGTTAGGAGTAGGTTTAGGGTGAGGGCTAGAGTGAGGGTGAGGTTTAGGGTTAGGGTTGGGGTGAGGTTTAGAGTTAGGGTTAGGGTTAGAGTTAAGTTTAGGGTGAGGCTGATTGTGAGGTTTAGGGTTAGGGTTAGTGTTAGATTTAGGGATAGGTTGAGGGCTAGGGTGAGGGTGAGGGTTACACTTACCCTTATGATTATTATTAGGGTAAAGGTTAGGGTGAGTGTGAAGGTTAGGATTAGGGTTAGGGTTAGGGTTAGTTTGAGGGTGAGGTTGAGGTTGAGGGTTAGGGTTAGGGTGAGGTTTAGGGTTAGGGTTAGGGTGAGAGTTAGGGTTCTGGTTAAGTTTAAGATTAGTGTGAGGGTTAGGGTTAGGGTTACGATGAGCATGAGGGTTAGGGTTAGGTTGAGGGTGAGGGTTAGTGTTAGGGTTAGGGGGTGGGTTAGTGTTAGGTTTAGGGTGAGGGTTAAGAGGAGAATTAGGGTTACCATTATGGTTAGGGTGAGGGCTAGGGTGAGGTTGAGGGTTAGGTTTTGTGTTAGGGTGAGCTTTCGGGTTAGGGTTAGGTTTAGTGTGAGGGTTTGGTTGAGGGTTAAGATTAAGTTGAGGGTGAGGTTTCGGGTTAGGGTTAGGGTTAGGGTTAGGGTTATTGTTAGGGATAGGGTTTAGGTTATGGTTATGGTTAAGGTGCGGGTAAAGGGTAGGATTAGGGTAAGGATTAGGATGAGGTTTAGGTTTAGAGTTAGGGTTAGGGTGAGAATAAGGTTTAGGGTTAGATTTTGGGTTAGTGTTAGGGTTAGCGTTAGGGTGATGGTTAGGGTTAGGGTTCGGCTTAGGCTTAGGCCGAGCATGAGGGTGAGGGTTAGGGTTAGGGTGAGGGTTACAGTGATGTTTAGGGTTAGGATTAGGGTTAGGTTGAGGGCTAGGGTGAGGGTTAGGGTGGGCGTTAGGGTTAGGGATAAGGTTAGGTTTAGGATTAGGGTTAGGGTGAGGGTTAGGTTTAGGGTTTTGGTTAGGGTGAGGGTGAGGCTGAGGATTATGGTTAGGTTTAGGGTTAGGGTTAGGTTTAGGGTTAGGTTTAGGGTTATGGTTAGGGTTAAGGTGAGGTTTAGGGTTAGGGTTAGGGTTAGGATTAGGCTTAAGTTTAGGCTGAGGTTGACAGTGGGGGTGAGGATTCGGGTTAGGTTTAGGGTTAGGGTTATTGTTAGTGTTATGGTTAGGGTTAAGTTTGCTGTGAGGATGTGGCTGATGGTGAGGTTTATGGTTAGGTTTAAGGTTAAGGTTAGGGTTAGGGTGAGGCTTAGGGTTAGACTCAGGGTGATGGTGGGGGTTAGGATTAGGGTTAGGGTTAGTGTTAGGGTTATTGTTAGTGCTATGGTTAGGGTTAAGTTTGCGGTGAGGTTGAGGCTGAGGGTGACGATTATGGTTAGGGTTAGGGTTTGGGATAGAGTTAGGGTTATTGTTAGGTATAGAGTTAGAGTTAAAGTGAGGTTGATGGTGAGTGTGAAGGATAGGGTTACAGTGAGTTTTAGGGTGAGGTTTAGGGTTAGGGTTAGGGTTAGGGTGAGGGTGAGGTTAAGGGTTAGACTTAGGGTTAGGGGGAGGGTTAGGGTGAGGTTTAGGGCTAGGGTTAGTGTTCGGGTTAGGGTGAGGTTTAGGGTTAGGGTTAGGGTGAGGGTGAAGTTTTTAGTGTTAGGCTTAGAGTTAGAGATAGGTTTAGGGTGAGGTTGAGATTTAGGGGTAGAGTTAGGATTTGGGTGAGGGTTAGGTTGAGGGTTAGGGTTAGGGTGAGGGTTAAGCTGGGGGTGACGGTAAGGGTAAAGTTGAGGGTTAGGCCTAGGGTGAAGGTTACAGTAGGGTGAGGGTTAGGTTATGGGTGGGGGGTAGGGTTAGGGTGAGGGTCAGGGTGAGGGTTAGATTGAGGATTAGTGTTAGTGTTAGTGTGAGGTTTAGGGTGAGGATGACCGTTAGGGTTAGGGTGAGGGCTAGGGTGAGGTGAGGATTAGGTTTAGTGTTAGGTTGAGGTTAGGGTTAGTTTGAGGGTTATGGTTAGGGTCACGGTTAGGGTTAGGGTTAGTTTTAGTGTTAGTGTTAGGGTTAGGGTTAGGTTAAGGTTAGGGTTACGGTTATTGTTAGGCTTAAGGTTAGGATGAGGTTTAGGTTTAGGTTTAGGTTTAGAGTTAGGGTTAGTGTGAGGGTGAGGTTTAGGGTTAGAGTTAGGGTTAGTCTTAGGGTTAGGGTTAGGGTGAGAGTTAGGTTTAGGGTTAGGCTTAGGCTTTGGCTTTGGTTTAGTTAGGCCCAGCATGTGGATGAGGGATAGGGTTAGGGTTAGGGTGAGGGTTAAGGTTAGGGTTAGAGTGAGGATTAGGATGAGGTTTAGGGTTAGGATCAGGGTTAGGCTGAGGGTTAGGGTGAGGGTTAGGATTAGGGATAGTGTTAGGTTTAGGATTAGGTTTAGGGTGA
This sequence comes from Dipodomys merriami, assembly GCF_024711535.1. Classification (NCBI taxonomy): domain Eukaryota; kingdom Metazoa; phylum Chordata; class Mammalia; order Rodentia; family Heteromyidae; genus Dipodomys; species Dipodomys merriami. The sequence continues at coordinate 5,251,171 of NW_027206479.1, forward strand.
GAGTGAATATGAGGGTTATAATTAGGGTTAGGGTTAGGCTTAGGGTTAGGGTGAAGGTTAGTGTTAGGGTTTGGTTAGGGTGAGGGTGGGCTGAGGATTAGGGTTAGGTTTAGGTTTAGGGTTAGTGTTAGTGTTAGTGTTAGGCTTAGGGTTACAGTGAGGGTTAGGCTTAGGGTTAAGGTTATTGTTAGAGTTAGGGTTAGGGTTACAGTTACAGTGAGGGTGCGGGCGTTAGGATTATGGTGAGATTTAGTGTTAGGGTTAGGGTTAGAGTTAGGGTTAAGGTGAGGGTGAAGTTTAGGGGTAGAGTCATGGTTAGGGTGAGGGTTAGGGTGAGGGTTAGTGTTAGGGTGAGGGTTAGCGTGGGGGTGACAGTACGGGTAAACGTGAGGGGTAGGATGAGGGTGGGGGTTATCATAAGGGTGAGGGTTAGGGTTAGGGTGAGAGTTAGGGTTAGAGGTAGGGTGAGGATGAGGGTTAGATTGAGGATTAGTGTTAATGTTAGTGTGAGGTTTAGGGTGAGGATGATTGTTAGGGTTAGGGTGAGGGCTAGGGTGAGGGTGAGGTTTAGGGTTAGGTTTAGGGTAAGGTTTAGGGTTTGGGTGATGGTTAGGGTTAGTGTCAGTGTTAAACTTAGGGTTAGGGTGAGGGTTAGGATGAGGTTTATGGTTAGGATTAGGGTTAGAGTGAGGGCTAGGGTGAGGCTTAGGGTGAGGGTTAGTGTAAGGTATAGGGTTATGTTTAGGATTAGGGTTAGGGTGAAGGTTAGTGTGAGGGTTAGGGTTAGGGTGAGGTGAGCGTTAGGGTTAGGGTTGCAGTAAGGGTTCGGATTAGGGGTAGGGTTAAGCTTAGAGTTAGGCTGAGGGTGAGGGTGGGCGTGAGGATTAGGTTTCGGTTAGGGTTAGGTTTAGGGTTATTGTTAGTGTTATGGTTAGGGTTAATTTGCGGTGAGGGTGAGGCTGAGGGTGAGGGTTATGGTTGGGTTAAGTTTAGTGTTAGGTTTAGTGGTAATGTTAGGTTTAGGGTTAGAGTTACGGTGAGGTTGAGGTGAGGGTGAGGGTTAGGGTAAGGGTGAGGTTTAGGGTGAGGTTTACGGTGAGTGTTAGGGTTAGGGTTAGGGTGAGTGTAAGGGTTAGGTTGAAGGTTAGGCTTAGGTTTAGGGTTAGGATGAGGGTGAGGGTGGGGGTGAGGATTAGGGTAAGGGTGATGGTTCGGGTTAGTGTTAGTGTTATTGTTAGGGTTAGGGTTAGAGTTCCTGTGAGGGTGAGGGTGCGGGTGAGGGTTAGGGTTAGGGTTTGGGTGGGGTTTAGGGTTAGGGTTAGGGTTAGTGTTAGTTTGAGGGTGAGGTTTAGGTTTAGATATATGGTTCAGGAGAGGGTTAGGTATAGGGTTAGTGTTAGGGTTAGTGTTAGGTTTAGGTTGAGGGTGAGGGTTAGATTGAGGTTTAGAGTTAGGTTTAGGGTTAGTGTGATGGTTAGTGTTAGGGTTAGGATTAGTATTAGGGTCAGGGTAAGTGTTAGGGTGAGGGTTTGGGTTAGTGTGAAGGTTATGTTTAGGGTTAGGGTGAGGTTTAGGTTTTGGGTTAGAGTTAGGTTTAGGGTGAGTGGTAGGTTGAGGTTTAGGGTTAGGGTTAATGTTAGGGTTAGGGTTATGTTGAGAGTAAGGGGGAGGATTAGGGTTAGGGTTAGGGTTCGATTAGGGTTAGGGTGAGGGTGAGTGTGTGTGTTAGGGTTAGGTTTAGGGTTAGGCTTAGTTTTAGGCTCAGGGTGAGGTTGAGGATGAGGGTTAGGGTTAGGGTGAGGGTTAGGCTTCGGGTTAAGTTTAGGGTTAGGGTAAAGGTTATGGTGAGGGTGAGGGTTAGGTTTAGGTTGAAGGTTATGGTTAGCGTGAGGGTGAGGGTGAGGGTTAGCTTTAGGGTTAACGTGAGAGTTAGGATGAGGGTTAGTTTTAGGATTAGGGTTAGAGTGAGGGCTATTGTGTGTGTGAGGTTTAGGGTAAGGGTTAGGGTGAGGTTTAGGGTTACGGTAAGGGTTAGGGTTAGGGTGAGGGTGAGGTTTAGGGTTAGAGTTAGTGTTAGGGTGAGGCTGAGGGTGAGGATTAGGGTTAGGGTTAGTTTTAGATTTAGGGTTAGGATGAGGGTTAGGGTTAGGCTTAGGGTAAGGCTTAGGGTTAGGATTAGGATTAGGGAAAGTTTTCAGGTAAGTCTGAGGGTTTGGGTTAGGTTTAGGGTTAGGCTTTGGGTTAGGCTGAGGGTAAAGGTGAGGGTGAGAGTTAGGGTTAGGGTGAGGTTTAGGGTTAGGGTTAGAGTGAGTGTTAGGGTTAGGTTGAGGGTTAGGCATAGGGTTATGGTGAGGGTTAGGGTTAGGGTTAGGGTGATGGTTAAGATGAGGATTAGCGTTAGGTTTAGAGTTAAGGTGAGGGCTAGGGTGAGGGTGAGGGTTAGGGTTAGGGTTAGGGTGAGGTTTAGAGTTAGGGTTAGGGATAGCGTGAGGGTTAGGATGAGGGTTAGGTTTACGGTGACATGAGGGTTAGGGTTAGGGTGGGGCTTAGGCTTAGGGTTAGGCTGAGGGTGAGGGTGGGGTGAGGATTAGGGTTAGTGTGTTGGTTAGGATTAGAGTTAGGATGAGGGCTAGTGTGATGGTGAGGTTTAGGGTAAGGCTTAGGATTAGGCTTAGGTTTAGGCTGAGTGTGCAATTGAGGGTGAGGCTTAGGGTTAGGGTGATGTTTAGGTTTAAGTTTAGGGTGAGGGTTAGGATGAGTTTTAGTGTTAGGGTGAGCATAAGGGTGAGGATGATTGTAAGGGTAAAAGTGAAGTTTAAGCTGAGGGTTAGGGTTAAGATAAGGCTGAGGGTTAGGGTTAGGTTTAGGGTTAGGGTAAGGGTTATGGTTAGGGTTAGGTTGAGGGTTAGATTGAGTATTAGGGTTAGGATTAGTGTGAGGTTTAGGGTGAGCATGAGGGTCTGGTTTAGGTTGAGGGTGAGGGTTAGAATTAGGTTTAGGGTGAGGGCTAGGGTGAGGTTTAGGAGTAGGGTGAATGTTAGGGTTAGTTTGAGGCTTAGTGTTAGGGTTAGGGTTAGTGTTAGGGTGAGTGTAAGTTCTAGGGTGAGGATTACCGTTAGGGTGAGGGTTATGGTTAGGGTTAGGGTTAAAGTAATTGTTAGAGTTAGGGTTAGGTTTAAAGTTACAGGGAGAGTGAGGGAGATGGTTAGGTTTAGGGTGAGGTTTAGTGTTAGGTTTAGGGTTACAGTTAGGGTTAGATGAGGGTGAGGTTTAGGGGTAGATTTAGGGTTAGGGTGAGGGATAAGGTGAGGGTGAAGTTTATGGTTAGTGTAGGGTTAGGGTTAGTGTTAGGGTGAAGGTAAGAGTTAGGGTGAGGGTTAGGGTGAGGTTTAGGGTGAGGGTTAGGCTTATGGATAGTGTTAGGTGTAGGATTAGGGTTAAGGTGAGGGTGAGTGTGAGGTTTAGTGTTAGGGTTAAGCTTAGGGATAGGGATAGGGTTTCATTGAGGGTGAGGGTGAGGCTAAGGATAAGGGTTAGGTTGAGTGTTAGGGTTAAGATTATGGTGATGGTTAGAGTTAGGGTTAAGCTTAGGCTGAGGGTGAGGGTGATTGTGGGGGTCCATAATAGGGTTAGGGTTAGGATTAGGTTTATTGTTAGTGTTATGGTTAGGGTTAAGTTTGCTGTGAAGTTGAAGCTGAGGGTGAGGTTTATGTTTAGGGTTAGGGTTAGAGTTAGTGATATTGTTAGGGTTAGGGTTAGCGTTCCGATGAGGTTGAGGGGGAGGGGAGGTTTAGGGTTAGGGGGAGGGTTAGGGTGAGATTTAGGGTTAGAGTTAGTGTTAGGGTTAGGGTGAGGGTGAGGGTTAGGTTGAGGTTTAGGGATAGGGTTAGGTGTAGGATTAGGGTTAGGGTGAGGATGAGTATGTGGGTTAGGATGAGGGATAGGCTTAGGCTTAGGGTAAGGATGAGGTTGAGTGTGGGGGTGAAGATTAGGGTTAGGGTGATGGTTCGGGTTAGGCTTAGTGGTATTGTTAGGGTTAGGATTAGAGTTCCCGTGATGGGGAGGGTGCGGGTGAGGGTTAGGGTTAGGGTTAGTGTGAGGTTTACGGTAAGGGTTAGGGTAAGGGTTTGGGTGAGGGTGAGATTTAGGGTGAGATATTGGTTTAGGGGGGGTTAGTGTTAGGGTTAGTGTTAGGGTTAGGGTGAGGGTCAGGTTTAGGTTGAGGTTTTGGGTTAGGGTTAGGGTTAGTTGGAGGGTTAGTGTTAGGGTTATGGTTTGTGTTAGGGTGAGGGTAAGTGTTAGAGTGAGGGTATTTGTTAGGGTGAGGGTTATGGTTTGTGTGCGGGTTAGGATTAGGGTTATGGTTTTTGTTAGGTTTAGGTTTAGGGTTAGGCTTAGGGTTAGGCTGAGGGTGATATTGAGGGTGAGGGTTACTGTTAGGATGAGGGTTAGAGTTAGGGTTAGGGTGATGGTTAGGGTTAGTGTTAGGGTTAGGGTGAGTGTTAGTTTGAGGGTAAATGTTAGGTTGAGGGTTATGGTAAGGGTGAGGGTTAGGGTTAGGGTTAGAGATACTGTTAGATTTAGGTTTAGTGTTAGAGTTAGGGTTAGGGTGAGAGTGAGGTTTAGGGTTAGAGTTAGGCTTAGTGTTAGGGTTAGGGTTAGGGTGAAGGTTAGGGTTAGGACTAGGCTTAGGTTTAGGCTTAGGCTTAGGCCGAGCTTGAGGGTGAGGGTTAGGGTCAGGATGAGGGATAGGGTTAGGGTTAGGGTTAGGGTGAGGTTAAGGATGATGTTTAGGGTTAGGATTAGGGTTAGGATGAGGGCTAGGGTGAGGCTTAGGGTGAAGTTTAGGGTAAGGTATAGGTTGACATTTAGGATTAGGGTTAGGGTGAGGGTGAGTGTGAGGGTTAGGGTTAGGTTTAGGGTGAGGTTAGGTTTAGGGTTAGGGTTATGGTTACAGTGAGGGTTAAGGTTAGGCTTAGGGTTAAGCTGAGGGGGAGGGTGGCGGTGAGGATTAGGGTTAGGGTTAGGGTTAGGGTTATTGTTAGTGCTATGGTTAGGGTTAAGTTTGCGGTGATGGTGAGGCTGAGGGTGAGGGTTATGATTAGGGTTAGGGTTAAGGTAAGGCTTAGGGTTAGGCTAAGGGTGTGGTTGAAGGTGAGGGTTAGGTTTAGGGTTAGTGTTAGAGTTAGGTTTAGGTTTAAGGTGAGGTTTAGGTGAGGGTTAGGTTTAGGGTTAGGGTAAGGTTTAGGGTTCGGGTTAGGGTTAGGTTTAGCGTTAGGGTTAGTGTGAGGTTGAAGTTTTGGGTTAGAATTAGGGTTAGGTTGAGGCTGAGGGTGAGGGTCAGGTTTACATTTAGGCTTAGGATTAGGCTTAGGCTTAGGCCGAGCATGAGGGTGAGGTTTAGGGTTAGGGTTAGTGTTAGGGTTAGGGTTAGGTGAGTGTTATGGTGAGTGTAAAGGGTTAGTGTTAAGGTTAGGTTTAGCCTTAGGTTTAGGCTGAGGGTGAGGGTGAGGGTGAGGGTGAGTTTTAGAGTTAGTGTTAGGGTTAGGGTTAGGGTGAGGGTGAGGGTCAGGTTTACGGTTAGGCTTAGGATTAGGCTGAGGCTTAGGCCAAGCATGAGGGTGAGGTTTAGGGTTAGTGTGAGGGTTAGGGTGGGGTTGTCGGTAAGGGTAAACATGAGGGTTAGGCTGACGGTGAGGGTTACTGTAAGTGAGGGTTAGCATTAGGGTGAGGTTTAGGGTGAGGGGTAGAGTGAGGGTGAGGGTTACATTGAAGATTAATATTAGGGTTAGGGTGAGGTTTAGGGGGAGGATGAGGGTTAGGGTTATGGTGAGGGCTAGGTTTAAGGATAGGGTTAGCTTTAGGGTTAGGGTGATGGTTAGGGTTAGTGTGAGGGTCAGTGTTAGTGTTAGGGTTTGTGTGAGGGTGAGGGTAAATGTTAGGGTGACGGTGAGGGTTAGGGTGAGGGTTACGGTGAGGGTGAGGGTGAAGGTTAGGATTAGGATTAGGATGAGGTTTAGGTTTAGGTTTAGGGTTAGAGTTAGGGTTAGGGTGAGAGTGAGGTTTATGTTTAGAGTTAGGGTTAGTGTTAGGGTTAGGGTTAGAGTTAGGATTAGTGTTAGGGTTAGGGTTAGGTTTAGGGTTAGGATTAGGGTTAAGATGAGGGTTTGGTTTAGGATTAGGGTTATGTTGAGGGCTAGGGTGAGGTTGAGGTTTAGTGTTAGGTTTAGGGTGAGGTTTAAGGTTAGGTTTAAGGTTAAGGTCAGTGTGAGTTTGAGGTTTAGGGTTAGAGATAGGGGAAGGGTGAGGGTTAGGGTGAGGGTTAGGGTTAGGGTTAGTGTTAGGGTTAGGGTTAGGGTTACGGTGAGGGTGAGTGTGTGTGTTAGAGTTAGGGTTAGGATTAGGATTAGGGTTAGTGAGAGGGTGAGTGTGAGGGTGAGTGTTAGGGTTACGGTGAGGCTTAGGTTTATCGTTAGGGTGAGATTTAGGGTTAAGGTTTAGGGTTAGGGTGAGGGTTATTTTTAGTGTTATGATTACGGTTAAGTTTGTGGTGAAGGTGAGGCTGAGGGTGAGGGTGAGGGTTAGGTTTATTGTTAAGGTTAGGTTTAGGGTTAGGATTAGTGTTATTGTTAAAGTTAGGGTTAGAATTAGGGTGAGGGTGGGGGTGAGGGTTAGGGTTAGGGTTAGGGTGAGTTTTAGGTTTAGGGTTAGGGTTAGTGTGAGGGTTAGTTTTTGGGTTAGGGTTAGTGTTAGGTTAAGATAAGTGTTAAGGTGAGGGTCAGGGTTAGGGTGAGGGCTATGGTGAGGGTGAGGGTGAGGGTTAGGGTTAGGCTTAGGCTTAGGGTTAGACTGAGGCTGAGGTTGAGGTTGAGGGTTAGGGTTAGTGTGATGGTTAGGGTTACGGTTAGGGTGAGGGTTAGAATGTGGGTTAGGGTTAGGGTGAGGTTTAGGGTGAGGGTGACAGTAAGGGTAAAGGTGAGGGTTAGGGTTAGGATGAGGTTTAGGGTTAGAATTAGTGTTAGGATGAGGGCAAGGGCGAGGGTGAGGTTTAGGGTTAGCATTATGTAGAGGTTTAGGATTAGGGTTAGTTTTAGGGTTAGGCTGAGGTTTAGGGTTAGGGTTACGGTGAGGGTGAGGTTGAGGGTTAGGGTTAGGGTTAGGGTGAGGATGAGGGTTAGATTTAGTGTTAGGGTTAGGATTTTTGTTAGTGTTATCATTAAGGTTAATTTTACATTGTGGTTGAGGCTGAGGGTGAGGGTTAGGGTTAGGGTTAGTTTGAGGTTTAGGGTTAGGGTTAGGGTTAGTGTTAAGGTGAGGGGTTGGGTTAGGGTGAGGGTTATTGTGAGGGTGAGGGTTAGTGTTAGGTTTAGGGTTTGTGTTATTGTTAGGGTTAGGGTTAGAGTTACTGTGAGGATGAGGGTGAAGGTGAGTGTGAAGTTTAGGGTTAGGCTTAGCCGTAGTCTTAGGCTTAGGCCGAGCGTGAGGATGAGGGTAAGGGTTAGGGTTAGGGTGATTGTTAGGGTTTTAGGGTTAGGGTGAGGTTTAGGTTTAGGATTAGGGCTACGGTGAGGGCTAGGGTGAGGGTGAGGGTCAGGGTTAGCCTTAGGTTGAGGTTTAGGGTTAGGGTTAGTTTTAGGGTTAGGGTGAGTGTTAAGGTGACAGTTACGGTGAGGGTGAGGGTTAGGGTTAGGTTGAAGGTTACGGTTAGGGTTAGGGTGAGGGTTAGGGTGAGGTTTAGTGTTAGGGTTAGGGTTAGGGTTAGGTTAGGATTAGGGTTAGGGTTATTGTTAGGGTTAAGGTTAGGATGAGGTTTAGGTTTAGGTTTAGTGTTAGAGTTAGAGTTAGTGTGAGGGTGAGGTTTAGGTTTAGAGTTAGTGTTACGGGGAGGGTTATGGGGAGGGTTAGGGTTAGGGTTAGTGTTAGGGTTAATGTTAGGGTGAGGGTTAGGTTGAGGTTTAGTGTTAGTGTTAGGGTTGGGTTTAGGATTAAGGTTATGGTGAGGCTGAGTGTGTGGGTTAGGGTTAGGATTAGGCTTAGGCTTAGGGTTAGGCTGAGGGTGAGGGTGGGGTTGAGGATTAAGTTAAGGGTGATGGTTAGGGTTAGGGTTAGGGTTAGGATTAGGGTTAGGGTGATGTCTAGGTTGAGGGTTAGGGTTAGGGTTAGGCTTAGGGTTACAGTCAGGGTGAGGGTTAGGATGAGGGTTAGGCTTAGGATGAGGGTTAGGGTGAGGGTGAGATTAATGGTGAAAGTGAGAGTTAGGCTGAGAGTGAGGATTAAGGTAAGGGTGAGCGTTAGAGTTAGGGTGAGGGTTAGGGTTAGGGTTAAGGTGAGGGTGAGGTTTATATTGAGGATTAGTTTTAGGGTTAGTGTGAGGTTTAGGGTGAGGATGAGGTTTAGGGTTAGGGTGAGGGCTAGGGTGAAGGTGAGTGTTAGGGTTGGTGTGAGTGCTAGTGTTAGGGTTAGTTTTAGTGTTATGGTGAGTTTAAATGTTAGGGGGAGGGTTAGGGTTAGGTTGAGTGTTATGGTTAGAATGATGGTTAGGGTTAGGGTTATTGTTAGGGTTAAGATTAGGGTTACGGTTACGGTGAGGGTGATTGTTAGGGTTAGGGTGAGGGTTAGGTTTATGTTTAGGGTTAGAGTTAGAGTTACGGTTAGGGTGAGGGTGAGGTTTAGGGTTAGTGTTAGCTTTTGTGTTAGGGTTAGGGTTAGGGTGAGCGTTAGTGTGAGGGTTAGGGTTAGGCTTAAGCTTAGGCTTAGGGTTAGGCTTAGGCCGAGCATGAGGGTGAGGTTTAGGGTTAGGGTTAGGGTTAGGGTGAGCGCTAGTATGAGGTTTAGGGTTAGGATTAGGGTTAGGGTGAGCGCTAGGGTGAGGGTTACTGTGAGGGTTATTGTTAGGTTTAGGATTAGGTGTAGGTTGAGGGTCATTGTGAGGGTTAGGGTTAGGGTTAGGGTTAGGCTTAGGTTTAGAGTGAGGGTTAGGATTAGGGTTTGGTTTAGGGTGAGGGGGGGTTAGGGTTAGGGTTAGGGTGAGTATGAGGGTGAGGTTAGGGTTAGGGTTAGTGTGAGTGTTAGGGTTACAGTGAGGGTTATGGTTAGGGTGAGGGTTAGGGTTAGGTTTAGGGTGAGGGTGAGGGCTAGTGTGAGGGTGAGGTTTAGGGTTAGGGTGAGGATGAGGTTTAGGGTGAGGGTGAGGATTTGTGTTAGTGTTACCGTGAGGTTTAGGGTTATGGTTAGGGTTAGGGTTAGGGCGAGTGTGAGGTTTAGGCTTAGATATAGGGTTAGGGTGAGGGTTAGGCTGAGGTTAAGGGTTAGTGTGAGGGTTAGGGGTAGGGGTAGGGTGAGGGTTAGCGTTAGGGTGAGTGTTAGTGTTAGGATTATGTTTAGGGTATGTGCTAGGTTGAGTGGTAGGTTTAGGGCCAGGGTGAAGTTGACGGTTAGGGTTAGGGTTAGCGTGCGGTTTAGGTTTAGGGTGATGGTTAGCATTAGTGTGAGGGTTAGTGCTAGTGTTAGTGTTAGGGTGAGGGTAAGTGTTAGGGTAAGTTTTAGGTTTAGGGTAAGGTTTAGCATTAGGCTTATGGTTAGGGTTAGGGTGTGGGTGAGGTTTAGGGTTAGAGTTAGGGTTAGGGTGAATGTTAGGGTTAGAGTTAGTGTTAGGGTTATGGTGAGGTTTAGGGTTTGGTTTAGGGTTAGAGTTAGGGTTAGGGTGAGGGTGAGATTTAGGGTTAGAGTTAGGGTTAGGGTGAGGTTTAGGTTGAGGGTTAGGGTTAGGCTTAGAGTTAGGGTTAGGGTGAGGGTGAGAGTTAGGGGGAGGGTTAGGGTTAGGGTTAGTGTTAGGGTTAGGATTAGGGTTTGGGTAAGGTTGAGTGTGCGTGTTAGGGTTAGGTTTAGGGTTAGGCTTAGGGTTAGGCTGAGGGTGACGTTGAAGGTGAGGGTTAGGGTTAGGGTTAGTGTTAGGGTTAGGATTAGGTTTAGGGTGAGAGTTAGGGTGAGGGTGAGGGATAGGGTTAGGGTTAGGATTAAAATTAGGGTTAGGGTTAGGGTTAGTGTGAGGGTTAGTGTTAGGGTTAGTGTTAGGCTTAAGGTTAGGCTGAGCATGAGGGTGAGGGTGAGGGTTAGTGTTAGGGTGAGGGTTAGGGTTAGGGTTAGGGTTAGAGTTAGGGTTAGTGTTATTGTTAGGTTTAAGGTGAGAGTTATGGGGAGGGTTAGGGTTAAGGTTAGGTTTAGGGTTCGGGTTAGGGTTAGCTTTAGCGTTAGCGTTAGGGTGAGGTTGAGGTTTTGGGTTAGAATTAGGGTTAGGGTGAGGCTGATCGTGAGGATTAGGGTTAGGGTTAGTGTTAGGGTTAGGGTTAGGGTGAGTGTTAGGGTGAGTGTGAGGGTTAGTGTTAAGGTTAGGTTTAGCCTTAGGTTTAGGCTGAGGGTGAGGTTGAGGTTTAGAGTTAGTGTTAGTGTTAGGGTTAGGGTTAGCGTGAGGGTCAGGTTTACGGTTAGGCTTAGGATTGGGCTTAGGCTTAGGCCGAGCATGAGGGTGAGGTTTAGGGTTAGGGTGAGGGTTAGGGTGTGGGTGACGGTAAGGGTAAAAGTGAGGGTTAGGCTGATTGTGAGGGTTACTGTAAGGGTGAGGGTTAGCATTAGGGTGAGGTTTAGGGTTAGGGGTAGAGTGAGGGTGAAGGTTACATTGAAGATTAGTGTTAGGGTTAGGGTGAGGTTTAGGGGGAGGATGAGGGTTAGGGTTTGGTTGAGGGCTAGGGTGAGGGCTAGGTTTAAGTTTAGGGTTAGCTTTAGGGTTAGGGTTATGGTTAGAGTTAGTGTGAGCGTCAGTGTTAGTGTTAGGGTTTGTGTTAGGGTGAGGGTTAGGGTTAGGGTGAGGTTATGGTGAGGGTGAGGGTGAAGGTTAGGATTAGGATTAGGATAAGGTTTAAGTTTAAGTTTAGGGTTAGAGTTAGGGTTATGGTGAGTGTGAGGTTTATGTTTAGAGTTAGGGTTAGTGTTAGGGTTAGGGTTAGAGTTAGGATTAAAGTTAGGGTGAGGGTGAGTGTGAGGGTTAGGGTTTGGGTTAGGCTTATGCTGAGGGTGAGGATGGGGGTGAGGATTAGGGTTAGGGTGATGGTTAGGGTTAGGGTTAGGTTGAGGGTTAGGATGAGCGTTAGATTTAGGGTGAGGGTTAGGGTGAGGGTGAAAGTAAGTGTAAGGGTGAGGGTTAGGGTAAGGGTGAGGGTTAAGATAAGTGTGAGGCTTAGGGTTAGGGTTAGGCTTAATGTAAGGGTTCGGGTTAAGGTTAGGGTTCGGGTTAGATTGAGGATTAGGTTTAGGGTTAGTGTGAGGTTTAGCATGAGGATGAGGATTAGGGTAGGGTGAGGGTGTGGGTTAGAATTAGGGTTAGGGTGAGGACTAGAGTGAGGGTAAGGTTTAGGGTTAGGTTTAGGGTTAGGATGAGGTTTAGGATTAGGATGAGAGTTAGGGTTAGTGTGAGGGTTAGTTTTAGGGTTAGGGTTGGTGTTAGGGTGAGGTTACGTGTTCGGTTGAGGGTTAGGTTTAGGGTGAGTGTTATGGATAGTGTTAAGGTTAGGGTTATGGTTACGTTGAGTTTGAGGGTGAGGGTTAGGGTTAGGGTGAGGTTTAGTGTTCGTGTTAGGGTTAGGGTTAGTGTTAGGGTGAGGTTTAGGGTTAGGATGATGGTTAGGGTTAGTGTGAGGGTTAGTGTTAGTGTTAGGGTTAGTGTTAGGGTGAGGGTTATGATTAGGGTGAGGTTCAGGTTTAGGGTTAAGTTTATTGTTAGGGTTAGGGTTAGGGTTAGGGTTACGGTGAGGGTAAGGCTGAGGGTTAGGTTTGGGTTAGAATGAGGTTTAGCTTTAGGGTTAGGCTTAGAGTTAGGGTTAGGGTGAGGGTGAGGTTTAGGGTTGGAGTTAGGGCTAGTGTTAGGGTGAGGGTTAGGGTTAGGGTTACGGTGAGGGTAATGCTGAGGGTTAGGTTTGGGTTAGAATGAGGTTTAGGTTTAGGGTTAGGCTTAGAGTTAGGGTTAGGGTGAGGGTGAGGTTTAGGGTTGGAGTTAGGGCTAGTGTTAGGGTGAGGGTTAGGGTTAGGGTTACGGTGAGGGTAATGCTGAGGGTTAGGTTTGGGTTAGAATGAGGTTTAGGTTTAGGGTTAGGCTTAGAGTTAGGGTTAGGGTGAGGGTGAGGTTTAGGGTTGGAGTTAGGGTTAGTGTTAGGGTGAGGGTTAGGGTGAAGGTTAGGGTTAGGGTGAGGGTTAGGATGAGGCTTAGCGTTAGGATTAGGTTTAGGGTTAGGGCGAGGGTGAGGGTGAGTGTTAGGTTTAGGCTTAGGCTTAGGCTTAGGGTTAGGCTTAGGTTGAGGGTGAAGTTGAGGGCTTGTGTTAGGGTGATGGATAGGGTTAGGGTTCGAATGAGTGTTAGGATGAGTGTTAGGGTTAGGGTCAGGTTTAGGATGAGTGTGACGGTAAGAATAAAGGTCAGGGTTAGGCTGAGGGTGAGTGTTCCCTTAAGGGTGAGAGTTAGGATTAGGGTGAGGGTTAGGGTAAGGGTTAGGGTGAGGTTTAGGGTGAGGGTGAGGGTTAGATTGAGGATCAGTTTTGGGGTTTGTGTGAGGTTTAGGGTGAGGATGAGGGTTAGGTTTAGGTTGAGGGTTAGGGTTAGAATTAGGGTTAGGGTGAGGGCTAGGGAGAGGCTGAGGGTTAGGGTTAGGTTTAAGGTGAGGTTTAGGGTTAGGGTGAGAGTTAGGGTTACTGTGAGGGTTAGTGTTAGAGTTAGGGTTAGTGTTAGGGTGAGGGTACGTGTTAGGGTGAGGGTTAGGGTTAGGGTGAGATTTATGGTTAGGGTGAGGGTTAAGGTTAGGTTTAGGGTGATTGTTAAGTTTAGAGTTAGGGTTACAGTGAGGGTGAGGGTGAGGGTTAGGGTTAGAATGAGGTTTAGGGTTAGGGTTAGGGTTAGAGTTAGGGTGAGGGTGAGGGTGAGGTTTAGGGTTAGAGTTAGGGTGAAAGTGAGGGTTAGGATGAGGGTGCGGGTGAGGTTTATTGTTAGGTTTAGGGTTAGGGTGAGGCTTAGGGTTAGGGTGAGAGTTAGGGTTAGTGTAAGGGTTAATGTTAGGGTTAGGGTTTGTGTTAGGGTGAGGTTAAGTGTTAGGTTGAGGGTTAGGTTTTGGGTGAGTGTTATGGATAGTGTTAAGGTTTGGGCTACGGTTACGTTGAGTGTGATTGTGAGGGTTAGGGTTAGGGTGAGGTTTAGGTTTCGGGTTAGGGTTAGGTTTAGCATTAGGGTTAGGGTGAGGTTGAGGTTTTGGGTTAGAATTAGGGTTAGGGTGAGGCTGAGGGTGTGGATTAGGGTTAGGGTTAGTGTTAGGGTTAGGGTTAGGATGAGTGTTAGAGTGAGTGTGAGGGTTAGTTTTAAGGTTAGGTTGAGCCTTAGGTTTAGGCTGAGGGTGAGGGTGAGGGTGAGGGTGAGTTTTAGAGTTAGTGTTAGTGTTACGGTAAGTGTTAGGGCGAGGGTCAGGTTTACAGTTAGGCTTAGGATTAGGCTTAGGCTTAGGCCGAGCATGAGGATGAGGTTTAAGGTTAGGGTGAGGGTTAGGGTGGGGTTGACGATAAGGGTAAACGTGAGGGTTAGGCTGACGGTGAGGGTGACTGTAAGGGTGAGGGTTAGCATTAGGGTGAGCTTAAGGGTATTGGTAGAGTGAGGGTGAGGGTTAGATTGAGGATTAGTGTTAGGGTTAGGGTGAGGGTTAGGGTGGGGGTGACGGTAAGGGTACATGTTAGGGTTAGGCTGAGCGTGAGGGTTACTGTAAGGGTGAGGGTTAGCGTTAGGGTGAGGTTTATGATTAGGTGTAGAGTGAGGGTGAGGGTTAGATTGAGTATTAGTGTTAGGGTTAGGGTGAGTTTTAAGGGGAGGATGAGGGTTAGGGTTAGGGTGAGGGCTAGGGTGACGGGTAGGGTTAAGGTTAGGTTTAGCTTTAGGGTTAGGGTGATGGTTAAGGTTAGTGTGAGGGTCAGTGTTAGTGTTAGGGTTTGGGTTAAGGTGAGGGTAAGTGTTAGGGTGAGGGTTAGGGTTAGTGTGAGGTTTACGTTGAGGGTGAGGTTAAAGGTTAGGATTAGGATTAGGATGAGGTTTAAGTTTAGGTTTAGGGTTAGAGTTAGGATTAGGGTGAGAGTGAGGTTTATGTTTAGAGTTAGGGTTAGTGTTAGGTTTCGGGTTAGGGTGAGGGTCAGGTTTACGGTTAGGCTTAGGCTTAGGCTTAGGCTTAGGCCGAGCATAAGGGTGAGGTTAGGTTTAGGGTTTGGGCGAGTGTTAGGATGAGGTTTAGGGAAAGGATTAGGGTTAGGGTGAGGGTTAGGGTTAGGATTAGGGTTAGGGTGAGGGCTAGGGTGAGGATGAGGGTTAGGGTTAGTGTGATGGTTAGGTTTACGGTTAGGGTGAGGGTTAGAATGTGGGTTAGGCTTAGGTTGAGGGTTAGGATGAGGATTAGGGTTAGGGTTAGGCTGTGGGTGAGGGTTAGATTGAGTATTAGTGTTAGGGTTAGTGTGAGGTTTAGGGTGAGGATGAGGGTTAGGGTTAGTGTGAGGGCTAGGCTGAGGTTGAGGTTTAGGTATAGGGTTAGGTTGAGGTTTAGGGTTAAGGTGATGGTTAGGGTTAGTGTGAAGGTTCGTGTTAGTATTAGGGTGAGTTTTAGAGTGAGGTTTAGCATTAGGGGGAGGGTTATGTTTAGGGTTACTGTTAGGGTTAGGGTTAGGGTTATTGTTAGGGTTAGGGTTACTGTTACGGTGAGGGTGACGGTTAGGGTTAGGGTTAGGGTGAGGTTTAGGTTTATGGTCAGGTTTAGAGTTAGGGTTAGGGAGAGGGTGAGGTTTAGGTTTAGGGTTAGGGTTAGTGGGAGGGTTAGGGTGAGGGTTCGGGTGAGTGTTTGTGTTAGGATTAGGGTTAAGGTGAGGGTGATTGTGAGGGTTAGGGTAGTCTTAGGATTAATGTTAGGCTGAGGGTGAGGGTGAGGGTGAGGGTTAGGGTTAGCTTGAGGGTTAGGGTTAGGGTTAGGTTGAGGGTTAGGGTTATTGTTAGGGTGAGGGTTAGGATGAGGTTTAGGGTTTGGATTAGGGTTAGGATGAGGGCAAGGGTGAGGGTGAGGTTTAGGGTTAGCATTATGGTGAGGTTTTGGATTAGGGTTGGGTTTAGGGTTTGGGTGAGGGTTAGGGTTAGTGTTATGGTGAGTGTGAGGGTTAGGGTTAGGTTGAGGTTTAGGGTTAGGTTTAGGGTGAGGGTTAGTGTTAGTGTTAATGTTAGAGTTAGTGTTATTATTAGGGTTAGGGTTAGAGTTACGGTGAGTTGGTGGGTAAGGGTGAGGGTTAGGGTTAGGGTGAGGTTTAGGGTGAGGTTTAAGGTTAGGGTCAGGGTTAGGGTGAGGGTGAGGTTTAGGGTTAGAATTAGGGTTAGGGGGAGGGTTAGGGTGAGGTTGAGGGTTAGGGTTAGTGTTAGGGTTAGGGTGATGGTGAGGGTTAGTTTGAGGTTTAGAGATAAGTTTAGGATTAGGATTAGGGTTAGGTTGAGTGTGACTGTGAGGGTTAGGGTGAGGGTTAGGCTTAGGCTTAGGTTTAGGCTGATGGTGAGGGTAGAGGTGAGGATTAGGTTTATGGCGATGGTTAGGTTTAGGGTTAGTGTTATTGTTAGGTTTAGGGTTACAATTATGTTGAAGTTGATGGTGCGGGTGAGGATTAGTTTTAGGGTTAGTGTGGTGTTTAGGGTTAAGGTTAGGGTTAGGGTGAGGGTGAGGTTTATGGTTAGATATTGGGTTAGGGGGAGAGGGAGAGTGAGGTTTAGGGCTAGGGTTAGTGTTAGGGTTAGGGTGAGGGTCAGGGTTAGTTTGAGTTTTAGGATTAGGGTTAGGGTTAGGGTTAATGTGAGGGTTAGCTTTAGGGTTAGGGTTAGTGTTAGGGTGATTGTAAGTGTTAGGTTGAGGGTTTGGGTTAGGGTGAGTGTTATGGTTAGGGTGAGGGTTAGGATTAGGGTTAGGGTTATTGTTAGGGTTAGGTTTAGGGTTACAGTTACACTGAGGGTGATGGTGATGGTTAGCTTTAGGGTTAGGGTGAGGTTTAGGCTTTGGGTTAGGTTTAGAGTTAGGTTTAGGGTGAGGGTGAGTTTTAGGGGTAGAGTTAGGGTTAGGGTTAGGTTTAGGTTGAGGGTTAAGGTTATGGTTAGGGTTAGGGTGAGGGTGAGGGTGAGTGTGAGGTTTAGGGTTAGTGTTAGGGTGAGGGTTAGTGTGAGGATTAGGGTTAGGCTTAGTGTTATTGTTAGGGTTAGGGTTAGGGTGAGGGTGAGGTTTAGGTTTATAGCTAGGGTTAGGGTGAGGGTGAGGGTGAGGGTTAGGGTTAGTGTTGGAATTAGGGTTAGGGTGGGTGTTAGGATGAGGGTGAGGGTTAGGCTTAGGGTTAGGAGGAGGGTAAGTGTTAGGGTGAGGGTTAGGGTCAGTGTGATGGATATGGTTAAGATGAGCGTTAGCGTTAGGGTTAGGGTTATTGTTAGGGTTAGGGTTAGTGTTATTGTTAGGGTAAGGTTTATATTTATGGTTAAGGTGAGGGTGAGGGTTTGGTTTATGGTTAAGGTGAGGTTTAGGGTTTGGGTTAGGGTTAGAGTTATGGTTAGGGTTAGGGTGAGGTTTAGGGTTAGAGTCAAAGTTAGGTTGAGGGTTAGGTTGAGGGTTAGGGTTAGGGTTAGTGTTAGGGTTAGGGTTAGGGTGAGATTTAGGGGGAGGGATAGGGTTAAGGTTAGGCTTAGCCTTAGGGTTAGGCTGAGGGTGAGTGTGTGTGTTAGGGTTAGATTTAAGGTTAGGTTTAGGCTTAGGCTGAGGGTGAGGTTGAGGGTGAGAACGCTAGGGTTAAAGTGAGGGTTATGCTTAGGTTTAGAGGGAGGGTTAGGATGAGGTTTATGGTTAGGATTAGGGTTAAGGTGAGGGCTAGGGTGATGTTGAGGTTTAGGTTTAGGGTTAGGGTGAGGTTTAGGGTTAGGTTTAAGGTTAGGGTCAGGGTGACCTTTAGGTTTAGAGTTAGGGATAGTGTGAGGCTGAGGGTGTGGGTTAGGTTTATGTTTAATGTTAGGGTTAGGGTTAAGGTGAGAGTTAGGGTGAGGGTGAGGGTTAGGGTTAGGTTCAGCATTAGGATTAGGGTTAGGGTTAGGGTGAGTGTGAGGGGTAGGGTTAGGGTTAGGCTTAGGCTTAGGCTGAGGGTGAGAGTGAGTGTGAAGTTTAGGGTTAGGGTGAGGGTGAGGGTTAGGGTTAGGGTGAGGGTTAAGTTTCGGATTAGAGGGAGGGTTAGGATGAGGGTTAGGGTTAGGATTAGTGTTAGGGGGAGGGCTAGGGTGAGGGTGAGGTTTATGGTGATGATTAGGGTGAGTTTTAGGGTTAGGGTTAGAGTGAGGGTGAGATTTAGGGTTACAGTTAGGGTTAGGGTGTTTCTGAGGGTGAGGGTTAGGTTTAGGGTTAGTGTGAGGGTTAGGGTTAAGATGAGTGATAGGGTGAGGGTGAGGTTTAGGCTTAGGGTTAGTATTAGAATTAGGGTTAGAGTTAGGGTGAGTGTGAGGTTTAGTGTTAGGGTTAGGCTTAGGCTTAGGCTGAGGCTGAGAGTGAGGGTTAGGCTTAGGGTGAGTGTTAGGGATAGGGTTAGGGTGAGAGTTAGGGTTAGTGTTAAGTTTAGGGTTAGGGTGAGGGGTACGGTAAGGGTTTTGTGAGGGGGATGGTTAGGGTTAGGGTTAGTGTTAGGGTGAGGATTAGGGTTAGTATTAGCGTTAGGGTGAGGGCTAGGGTGAGGATGAGGTTTAGGGTTAGGGTTATGGTGAGGTTTATCGTTAGGGTTAGGTTTAGGGTGAGATTGAGGTTTAGGGTTAGAGTTAGGTTTAGGGTGAGGCTGATTGTGAGGGTTTGGGTTAGGGTTATTTTTAGATTTAAGGTTTGGGTGAGGTTTAGGGTAAGGGTGAGTGTTAGGCTTAGAGTTAGGATTAGAATTAATGTTAGTGTTAAACTGAGGGTGAGGGTTAGGGTTAGGATGTGGTGTAGGGTTAGGATTAGGTTTAGGGTGAGCACTAGGGTGAGGGTTACTGTGAGGGTTAGGTTTAGGTTTAGGATTAAGTTTAGGTTGAGGGTGAGTGTGAGGATTAGGGTTAGGGTTAGGGTTAGGCTTAGGGTTAGGGTGAGCACTAGGGTGAGGGTTACTGTGAGGGTTAGGTTTAGGTTTAGGATTAGGTTTAGGTTGAGGGTGAGTGTGAGGATTAGGGTTAGGGTTAGGGTTAGGATTAGGGTTAGGGTGAGAGTTAAGGTTATGGTTAGGTTTAGGTTTAGGGTTAGGGTTAGGGTTAGGGTGAGGGTTACTGTGAGGGTGAGGTTTAGTGTTAGGGTGAGGGTGAGGTTTGGGTGAGGGTGAGGTTTAGGGTTAGGGTTCGGGTGAATTTTAGGGTTATGGTTAGTGTTAGGGTTAGGGCAAGTGTGAGGTTTAGGGTTAGAGTTAGGGTTAGTGTGAGGGTTAGGGTGAGATTTAGGGTTAGTGTGAGGGTCAGGGGTAGGGTTAGGTTGAAGGTTAGCATTTGAGTGAGGGTTAGGGTTAGGTTTAGGTTTAGAGTGAGGGTTAGGGTGAGTGTTAGGGTTAGGATTCGGATTAGGGTATGTGCTAGGGTGAGTGTTAGTGTTAGGGTTAGTGTTATGTTGAGGGTTAGGGTTAGGGTTAGTGTTAGGTTTAGGGTTGGGGTTAGGGTTAGGATTAGGGTTAAGATGAAAGTGAGTGTGAGGGTTAGGGTTAGTGTTAGCCTTAGGATTAGGCTGAGGCTGAGGGTGAGGTGAGGATTAGATTAAGGGTGAGGTTTAGGTTTAGGGTTAGAGTGAGGGTTAGTGTGAGTGTTAGGGTTAGGATTAGAGTTAGGGTATGTGCTAGGGTGAGGGTTTGGGTTAGGGTTAGGCTGAGCGTGAGGGTTGCCATAAGGATTAGGTTTAGAGTGATGGTTCAGGTTATCGTTAGTTTGAGGGTTAGGATGAGGGTTAGGGTTAGGATTAGGATTAGGGTGAGGGCTAGGCTGAGTGTGAGGTTAAGGGATAGGTTTAGGCCTATGCTTAAGTTAGGCTGAGGCTGAAGGTGAGGGTGAGGTTTAGGGTTATTGTGATGGATAGGGTTATGGTTAGGGTCACGTTTAGGATGAGGGTTTGGATTAAGGTGAGGGTTAGGATGAGGGTGACAGTAAGAGTAAAGGTGAGGGTTAGGCTGAGGGTGAGGGTGCGGGTTAGATTGAGGATTAGTTTTAGGGTTAGTGTGAGGTTTAGTGTGAGAGTGAGGGTTAGGGTCAGTGTGAGGTCCAGGGTGAAGTTGAGGGTTAGGATTAGTGTTAGGTTGACGTTTAGGTTTAAGGTGATGGTTAGCGTTAGTGTGAGGGTTAGTGTTAGTGTTAGTGTTAGGGTGAGGGTAAGTTTCAGGGTAAGGTTTAGGTTTAGGGTGACGTTTAGCATTAGGCTTAGTGTTAGGGTTAGGGTGAGGGTGAGGTTTAGGGTTAGAGTTAGGGTTAGGATGAATGTTAGCGTTAAGGTTAGGGTTAAGGTTAGGGTGAGGTTTAGGGTTTGGTTTAGGGTTAGAGTTAGGGTTAGGGTGAGGGTGAGATTTAGGGTTAGAATTAGGGTTAGGGTGAGGGTTAGGTTGAGGGTTAGGGTTAAGCTTAGTCTTAGGGTTAGGGTGAGGGTGAGAGTTAGGGGGAGGGTTAGGGTTACGGCTAGGGTTAGGATTAGGGTTAGGGTGAGGGTGACTGTGAGGGATTTGGTTAGGGTTAGTCTTTGGCTTAGGGTTAGGCTGAGGGTGAGGGTGGGGATAAGGATGAGGTTTAGAGTGATGCTTCAGGTTATCGTTAGGTTGAGGGTTAGGATGAAGGTTACGGTTAGGATTAGGGTTAGGGTGAGGGCTAGTGTGAGTGTGAGGTTTAGGGATAGTGAGGGTGAGGGTTAGGGTTAGTGTGATGGTTAGGGTTATGGTTAGGTTGAGGTTTAGGATGAGGTTTAAGGTGAGGGTTAGGATGAGAGTGACAGTAAGAGAAAAGGTGAGGGTTAGGCCGAGGGTGAGGGTTATTGTAAGGGTGAGGGTTCGGTTTAGTTTTAGGGTGAGGGTGAGGGTTAGATTGAGGATTAGTGTTAGGGTTAGTGTGAGGTTTAGTGTGAGGGTGAGGGTTAGGGTTAGGGTGAGGGCCAGGGTGAAGTTGAGGGTTAGGGTTAGGGTTAGGGTGAGGTTTAGGTTTTGCGGTATGGTTAGCTTTAGTGTGAGGGTTAGTGTTAGTGTTAGTGTTAGTGTTAGGGTGAGGGTAAGTGTTAGGGTAATGTTTAGGTTCAGGGTGATGTTTAGCATTGGGTTAGGGTTAGGGATAGGGTGAGGGTGAGGTTAAGGTTATAGTTAGGTTTAGGGTGAATGTTAGGGTTAGGGTTAGGGTTAGGGTTAGGGTGAGGTTTAGGGTTTGGTTTAGGGTTAGAGTTAGGGTTAGGGTGATGGTGAGATTTAGGGTTAGAGTTAGGGTTAGGGTGAGGGTTAGGTTGAGGGTTAGGGTTAGGCTTCGTCTTAGGGTTAGGGGGAGGGTGAGAGTTAGGGGGAGGGTTAGGGTTAAGGTTAGGGTTAGGATTAGGATTGGTTTAGGGTGAGGGTGAGTGTGAGGGTTAGGTTTAGGGTTAGTCTTTGGCTTAGGGTTAGGCTGAGGGTGATTGTGGGGATAAGGGTTAGAGTTAGGGTTAGGGTGAATGTTAGGGTTACGTTTAGGGTTAGGGTTAGGGTGAGGTTTAGGCTTTGGTTTAGGGTTAGAGTTAGGGTTAGGGTGAGGGTGAGATTTAGGGTTAGAGTTAGGGTTAGAGTGAGGGTTAGGTTTAGGGTTAGGGTTAGGCTTAGTCTTAGGGTTAGGGTGAGGGTGAGAATTAGGGGGATGCTTAATGATAGGGTTAGGATTAGGGTTAGGGTAAGGGTGAGTGTGTGTGTTAGGGTTAGTTTTAGGGTTAGGCTTTGGGTTAGGCTGAGGGTGAGGTTGAAGGTGAGGGTTAGGGTTAGGGTTAATATTAGGGTTAGGGTTACGGTGAGGGTTAGGGTGAGGGTGAGGGATAGGGTTAGGGTTAGGATTAGGTTTAGGTTTAGGGTTAGAGTTAGTGTGAGGGTTAGGGTTAGGGTTAGGCTTAGGGTTAGGCTGAGGGTGAGGGTGAGGTTGAGGGTTAGGGTTAGGGTAAGGGTTAGGGTTAGGGTTAGGGTGAGGTTTAGTTTTAGGGTTAGGGTTAGAGTTAGGGTTAGTGTTAGTGTTAGGTTTAGGGTGAGAGTTAGGGTGAGCGTTAGGGTTTGGGTTAGGTTTAGGGTTAGGTTTAGCATTAGGGTTAGGGTGAGGGTGAGGTTTAGGGTTAGAATTAGGGTTAGTGTGAGACTGAGGGTGAGGGTTAGGGTTAGGGTTAGTTTTAGGTTTAGGGTTAGGGTGAGGTTTAGGGTGAGGGTGAGGGTTAGGGTTAGGGTTAGGATTAGGATTAGGGTTAGGGTTATGGTGAGTGTGAGGGTTAGTTTTAGGGTTAGGGTTAGCTTTAGGTTTATGGTGACGGTGAGGGTTAATGTGCGGTTTAGGTTTGAATTAGGGTTAGTGTTAGGGTTAGGGTAATGTTTAGCTTAGTGTGAGGGTCAGTGTTAGTTTTAGGTTTTGGGTTAGGGTGAGGGTAAGTGTTAGGTTGAGTGTTAGGTTTAGGGTGAGGGTTACGGTGAGGGTGAGGGTGAATGTTACGGTTAGGGTAGGATGAGGTTTAGGTTTACGTTTAGGGTTAGAGTCAGGCTTAGGGTGAGAGTGAGGTTTAGGTTTAGAGTTCGGTTTAGTGTTAGGCTTAGGGTTAGGGTGAGGGTCAGGTGTACGGTTAGGCTTAGGCTTGGGCTTAGGCTTAGGCCGAGCATGAGGGTGAGGGTTAGGTTTAGGGTTATTGTGAGTGTTAGGATGAGGTTTAGGGTAAGGATTAGGGTTAGGGTGAGGGCTATGATGAGGGTTACGGTTAGGGTGATGTTTAGAGATATGGTTAGGTTTAGGATTAGGGTTAGGATAGAGTCAGTGTGAAGGTTAGGGTTAGGCTTAGGCTTAGGCTTAGGCTTAGGTTTCGGGTTCGGGTTAGGGTTTGGATTAGGGTGAGGGTAATGCTTAGGATTAGTGTTAAATTTAGGTTTAGGTTTAGGTTTAGGTATAGGGTTAGGGTTAGGGTTAGGCTTACTGTGAGGGTTAGGGTTAGGGTTATAGTTAGGCTTAGGGTTATGCTGAGGATGAGGGTGGGGGTGACGATTAGGGTTAGGCTTAGGGTTATGGTTATTGTTAGTGTTATGGTTAGGGTTAAGATTGCGGTGATGGTGAGGCTGAGGGTGAGGGTTATGGTTAGGGTTAGGGTTAGTGTAAGGGTTATGGTTAGTGTTATTATTAGGGTTTTGGTTAGAGTTACTTTGAGGTGGTGTGTAAGGGTGAGGGTTAGGATTAGGGTGAGGTTTAAAGTTAGGGTTAGTGTTAGGGGGAGGGTGAGATTTAGGGTTAGAGTTAGGGTTAGGGGGATGTTAGGGTGAGGTTTAGCGTTAGGGTTAGTGTTAGGGTTAGGGTGAGGGTTAGGGTTAGGGTGAGGTTGAGGTTTAGGGTTAGAGTTAGGGTTAGGGGGAGGGTTAGGTTGAGATTTAGGGTTAGGGTTAGGGTTAGGTTTAGGGTGAGGGTTAGGTTGAGCTTTAGGGATATGGTTAAGGTTAGTTTTAGGTTTAGGGTGAGGTTGAGTGTGATGGTTAGGGTGAGGGTTAGGCTTAGGCTTAGGGTTAGGCTGAGGGTGAGGGTGGAGGTGAGGATTATGTTTAAGGTGATGGTTAGGGTTAGGGTTAGGGTTACTGTTAGGGTTAGGGTTATAGGTATTGTGAAGTTGAGAGTACTGGTGAGGATTAGGGTTAGGGTTAGGGTGGTGTTTAGGGTTAAGATTAGGGTTAGGGTGAGGGTGAGGTTTACGGTTAGATATAGGGTTATGGGAAGAGGGAGGGTGAGGTTTAGGCTTAGGGTTAGTATTAGGCTTAGGGTGAGGGTGAGGGCTAGGTTGAGGTTTAGGTTTAGCGTTAGGGTTAGGGTTAGTGTGAGGGTTAGCTTTAGGGTTAGGGTTTGTGTTTGGGTGAGGGTAAGTGTTAGGGTGAGGGTTTGGGTTAGGGTGAGGGTTATGGTTAGGATGAGTGTTAGGATTAGGGTTAGGGTTATTGTTAGGTTTAGGTTTAGGGTTACAGTTACTGTGAGGTTGAGGGTGATGATTAGGGTTAACGTTAGGCTGAGGTTTAGGGTTTGGGTTAGGGGTAGCGTTAGGTTTAGGGTGAAGGTGAGGTTTAGGTTTAGAGTTAGGGTTAGGGTGAGAGTTAGGTTGAGGGTTAGGGTTAGGGTTAGTGTTAGGGTTAGGTTGAGGGTGTGGTGAGTGTTAGGTTTAGGGTGAGTGTTAGGGTTAGGGTTAGGTTAAGAGTTAGGATTCAGGTTTAGTTTCGAATTAGGTTGAGGGTTAGGGTAAGGGTTATGGTGAGGGTGAAGTTTAGGGTTAGGTTGAGGGTTAGGGTTAGGGTTAGGGTTAGGGTGAGGGTGAGTGTGAGGGTTAGGCTTAGGGTTAGCATTAGGATTAGGGTAAAGTTTAGGGTGAGTGTGAGGGTTAGGGTTAGGGTAAGGTGAGGGTAAGTGTTAGGGTGAGGGTGAGGGTTACGGTGAAGGATATGGTTAGGATGAGGGTTAGAGTTAGGGTTATTGTTTGGGTTAGGGTTAGGTTTATTGTTAGGGTAAGGTTTATATTTACGGTTACAGTGAGGGTGAGGGTTAGGATTAGGGTTTGGGTTTGTTTTAGGGTTTGGATTAGGGTTTGAGTTAGGGTTAGGGTGAATGTGAGGTTTAGGGTTAGACTCAGGGTTAGGGTGAGGGTTACGTTGAGGGTTAGGTTTAGGGTTAGTGTTAGGTTTAGTGTTAGGGTGAGAGTTAGGGGGAAGGTTAGGGTTAGGGTTAGGGTTAGGATTAGGTTTATTGTGAGGGTGAGTGTGTGGGTTAGGGTTATATTTAGGGTTAGGCTTAGATTTAGGCTGTGGGTGAGTGTGTGTGTTAGGGGTAGGTTTAGGGTTAGGCTTAGGGTTAGGCTGAGGGTGAGGTTGAGGGTGAGAACGTTAGGGTTAAGGTGAGCGTTATGCTTAGGTATAGGGGGAGGGTTAGGATGAGTTTTTCGGTTAGGATTACGGCTAGGGTGAGGGCTAGGGTGAGGGTGATGGTTAGGTTTAGGGTTAGGGTTGGGTTTAGGGTTAGGTTAGGGTTAGGGTCAGGGTGACGTTAATGGCTAGAGTTAGGGTTAGGGTGAGGCTGTGGGTGTGGGATAGGGTTAGGGTTAATATTAGGTTAGGGTTAAGGTGAGGGTTTGAGTGAGGGTGAGGGTTAAGGTTAGTGTCAGCTTTAGGGTTAGTGTTAGGGTTAGGGTGAGTGTGATGGTTAGGGTTAGGGTTAGGCTTAGGCTTAGGCTGAGGGTGAGGCTGAGGGTGAGAGTTAGGGTTAGGGAGAGGGTTAAGGTTAGTGTTAGGGGGAGGATTAGGATGAGGGTTAAGGTTAGGGGGAGAGCTAGGTTGAGGGTGAGGTTTATGATTATCGTTAGGGTGAGGTTTAGCGTTAGGGTTAATGTGAGGGTGAGATTTAGGGTTACAGTTAGGGCTAGGGTGAGGCTCAGTGTGAGGGTTAGGTTTCGGGTTAGTGTTAGGGTTAGGGTTAAGGTGAGGGATAAGGTGAGGGTGAGGATTAGGGTTAGGATTAGGATTAGGGTTAGGGTTAGGGAGAGTGTAAGGGTTAGTGTTAGGGTTAGGCTTAGGCTTAGGCTTAGGCTGAGGCTGAGGCTGAGTGTGAGGGTTACGCTTAGGGTGAGGGTTAGTGTTAGGATTAGGGTGAGAGTTAGGGTTTGGGTTAAATTTACGGTTAGGGTGAGGGTTAGGTTAAGGGTTTTGGTGACGGTGAGGTTTAGGGTTAGGGTGAGGTTTAGGGTTAGGATTAGGGTGAGAGTGAGGGCTAGGGTGAGGATGAGGATTAGGGTTAGGGTTAGGGTTAGGGTGAGGTTAAGGGTTAGGGTTAGGGTTAGGGTTAGGGTGAGAGTCATTTTTAGGGTTAGAGTTAGGGTTAGGGTGAGGCTGATTTTGAGGGTTTGGGTTAGGGTTATTGTTAGATTTAGGGTTAGGGTGAGGGTTAGCGTGACTGTGAGGGTTAGGATTAGGGTTAGGGTTAGGATGAGGGTTATGGTTAGGCTTTCGGTTAGTGTTAATGTTATGGTGATTGTGAGGGTTAGGTTGAGGTTTTGGGGTAGGTTTAGGTTTAGATTTAGGGTTAGGGTAAGGGTGAGTGTGTGTGTTAGGGTTAGGTTTAGGGTTAGGCTTAGGGTTAGGCTGAGGGAGAGGTTAAGGGTGGGGGTTAGGGTTAGGGTGAGGGTTAGGGTTTGGGTTAAGTTTAGGGTTAGGGTGATGGTTAGGCATAGGGTTATGGTGAGAGTGAAGGTTAGGATTAGGTTGAGGGTTAGGGATAGGGTTAAGGTGAGGGTTAGGGTTAGGGTTAGGGTTAGGGTGAGGGTTATGATGAGGATTAATGTTAGGATTAGGGTGAGGGCTGGTGTGAGGGTGAGGGTTAGGGTTAAGATGAGGTTTAGAGTTAGGATTAGGGTTAGGGTGAGGTTTAGTGTTAGAGTTAGGGTTAGTGTTCAGGTTAAGGTTAGGTGAGGTTTACAGTTAGGCTTAGGCCTAACATGAGGGTGAGTCAGAATTAGGTTTAGGGTGAGCGTTAGGCTTAGGGTGAGGGTTAGGTTGAGGTTTAGGGTTAGGATAAGGTTTAGGGTGAGCACTAAGTTGAGGGTTAATGTGAGGGCTAGGGTTAGGGATAGGGTTAGTTTTAGGATTAGGTTTAGGTTGAGGGTGAGTGTGAGGGTTAGGTTTTGGGTGACGCTTAGGGTTAGGGTTTGATTTAGGGTGAGGGTGAGGGTTAGGGTTAGGGTGAGGGTGTGGGTGAAGGTGAGGTTTAGGGTTAGGGTTAGGGTTAGTGTGAGTGTTAGGGTTAGGGTGAGGGTTATGGTTAGGATGAGGGTTAGTGTTAGGTTTAGGCTTAGGCTTAGTCTTAGGGTAAGGCTGAGTGTTAGGGTTAGGGTGAGTGTGATTGTTAGGGTTTGGGTTAGGTTTAAGCTTAGGGATAGGCTGAGGGAGAGGGTGAGGGTGAGGATTAGGGTTAGGGTGAGGGTGAGGGTTAGAGTTAGAGTTTGTGTTAAGGTGAGGGTTAGTGTGAGGGTTAGTGTTAGGCTTAATATTAGGTTTAGGGATAGGGTGAGTTTTAGGGTGAGGTTTAGGGTTAGGGATAGGGTTAGTTTTAGGATTAGGGTTTGGGTGAGGGTGAGTATGAGGTTTAGGGTTCGGGTTAGTGTTAGTGTTAGGGTTAGGGTTAGGCTGAGTGTGAGGTTGAGGGTTAAGATGAGGGTTAGGTTTAGGATTAGGTTTAGTGTGAGGGCTATCGTGAGGGTGAGGTTTAGGGTTAGGGTTAGGGTGAGGTTTAGGGCTCGGGTTAGGTTTAAGGTTAGGTTGAGGATTAGTGTTAGGGTTATGGTGAGGGTCAGGGTTAGGTTTAGTTTGAGGGTTAAAATTAGGTTTAGGGTTAGGATGAGGGTTAGGGTGAGGGTTAGGATGAGGTTTAGAGTGACAATTAGAGTTAGGTTGAGGGCTAGGGTGATTGTGAGTTTTAGTGTCAGGGTTAGTGTGAGGTTTAGGGTTAACTTTAGGCGTAGGTTTAGGGTGAGGGTTAAGGTTCGTGTTTGGGTGAGGGTGAAGGTTAGGTTTGGTGTGAGGGTTAGGGTGAGGACTAAGGTGAGGGTGAGGGTTAGGGTTAGTGTTAGGTTTAGGGTGAGGGTTTGGTTGAGGTTTAGGTTTAGGTTTAGGGTTAGTGTTAGGATTAGGGTTTGGGTGAGGGTGAGTTTGAGCCTTAGGGTTAGGGTTAGGCTTAGGCTTAGGGTTAGGCTGAGGGTGAGTTTGGAGATGAGGATTAGGTTTAGAGTGCTGGTTTAGTTTATGGTTAGGTTTAGGGTTAGGATGAGGGTTAGGGTTAGGATTAATGTTAGGGTGAGGGCTATGGTGAGTGTCAGGTTTAGTGATTGGTTTAGGCTTAGGCTTAGGTTTAGGCTGAAGCTGAAGGTGAGGGTGAGGGCTAGGTTTAGGGTGATGGTTAGGGTTACTGTTAGGCTGAGGGTTAGGGTTAGGGATAGGTTTAGGGTAAGGGTGACAGTAAGGCTAAAGGTGAGGGCTAGAGTTAAGTTGTGGGTTAGGGTGAGGATTAGGGTTAGGGTTAGGGTGAGGGTGAGGGTTAGATTGAGTATAAGTATTAGGGTTAGTGTGAGGTTTAGGGTGAGGATTAGGGGTAGGGTTAGGGTGAGGGCTAGGGTGAGGGTGAGGGTTAGGGATAGGGTTAGGTTGAGGTTTAGGATAAAGGTGATGGTTAGGGTTAGGGTGAGGGTTAGTGTTCGGATTAGGGTTAGTTTTAGGGTGAGGGTAAATGTTAGGGTGAGGGTTAGGGTTAGGGTGAGAGTTATGGTTAAGGTTAGGATTAGTATTAGGGTTAGGGTTATTTTAGGGTTAGGGATAGGTTTATGGTTACCGTGAGTGGGAGGGGGAGGGTTAGGGTTAGGGTTAGGGTGAGGTTTAGGTTTTTGGTTATGATTAGAGTTAGGGTTAGGTTGAGGGTGAGGTTTAGGTTTAGAGTTAGGATTAGGGGGAGGATTAGGGTGAGGGTTAGGGTTAGGGTTAGTGTTAGGATTAGGGTGAGGGTGAGTGTGAGTGTTAGGGTTAGGGTTAGGCTTAGGCATACGGTTACGCTGAGGGTAAGGTTGAAGGTGAGAGTTACGGTTAGGTTGAGGTTAGGGTTAGGGTTAGGGTGAGGGTTAGGGTGAGGTTTAGAGTTAGGTTTAGGGTTAGGATGAGGGCAAGGGTGAGGGTGAGTTTTAGAGTTAGCATTATGGCGAGGTTTAAGATTAGGGTAAGGTTTAGGGTTAGGGTGAGTGTTAGGGTTAGGGTTACTGTGATGGTGATGTTTAGGGTTAGGGTGAGAGTTAGGGTTAGTTTGAGGGTGAGGGTTAGGATTAGGGTTAGGGTTATTGTTAGTGTTATGGTTAAGGTTAAGTTCACAGTGAGAGTGAGGCTGAGGTTGAGGTTTAGGGTTAGGGTTAGGGTGAGGTTTAAGGTTAGGGTTAGGGTTAAGGTTAGTGTTATTGTTAGAATTATGGTTAGAGTTATGGTGAGGGTGAGGGTGAGGGTCAGGTTTAGGGTTAGGATTAGGTTTAGGGTGAGGGTGAGATTTAGGGTTAGAGTAAGGTTTAGGGTAAGTGTTATGGTTAGGGTTAGGGTGAGGGTTAGGTTGAGGTTTAGGTTTAGGTTTAGGGTTAGGTTGAGGATTAGGGTTATGGTGAGGGTGAGTGTGAGGGTTAGGGTTAGGGTTAGGCTTAGGCTTAGGGTTAGGCTGAGAGTGAGGGTGGGGATGACGATTAGGTTTAGGGTGATGGTTAGGGTTATGGTTAGATTTAGGGTTAGGATTAGGGTTAGGGTTAGGATTAGGGTTTGGGTGAGGGCTAGGGTGAGGTGAGTGTTAGGGTTAGGTTTAGGCTTAGGGTTAGGTTTAGGCTGAGGCTGTGGGTGAGGGTGAGTTTTAGGGTTACGGTGATGCTTAGAGTTACAGTCAGGGTGAGGGTTAGGATGAGGGTTAGGGTTAGGGTGAGTGTTAGAATCAGGGTGACGGTAAGGGTAAAAGTGAAGGTTAGGCTGAGAGTGAGGATTATGGTAAGGCTGAGGGTTAGGATTAGGTTGAGGGTTAGGTTTAGGGTTAGGGTGAGGGTGAGGTTAAGATTGAGGATTAGTTTTAGGTTTAGTCTGAGGTTTAGGGTGAGGATGAGGGTTAGGGTTAGGGTGAGGGCTAGGGTGAGGGTTAGGGTTAGGGTGAGGTTTATGGTTAGGGTGACGGTTAGGCTTATGGTGAGGATTAGTGTTAGTGTTAGGTTTAGTGTTAGGGTGAGGGTTAGTGTCAGGTTGAGGTTTAGGTTTAGGGTGAGGGTTATGGTTAGAATGAGGGTTAGGGTTTTGTTTAGGGTTATTGTTAGGGTTAGGGTTACGGTTACAGTGAGGGTGAGGTTTAGGGTTAGGTTTAGGGTGAGGTTTATGTTTAGGGTTAGTGTTAGAGTTAGGGTTAGGGTGAGGGTGAGGTTTAGGGTTAGAGTTAGCGTTAGTGTTAGTTTTAGGGTTAGGGTGACAGTTAGTGTGAGGGGTAGGGTTAGGCTTAAGCTTAGGTTTAGGCTTAGGCTTAGGCCGAGCATGAGGGTGAGGGTTAGGGTTAGGTTGAGTGTGAGGATTAGTGTTAGGGTAAGGGTTAGTGTTAGGGTTAGTGTTAGGATGAGGTTTAGGGTTAGGATTAGGGTTAGGGTGAAGGCTAGGTTGAGGGTGAGTTTTAGGGTTAGGTTAGGCTTAGGTTTAGGCTGAAGGTGAGGGTGAGGTTGAGGGTTATGGTCAGCGTGATGGTTAAAGTTACAGTTATGCTGAGGGTTAGGATGATGGTCAGGGTTAGGATGAGGGTTAGGGTGAGGGTGACAGTAAGGGTAAAGGTGAGGATTAGGATTAGGGTGAAGGTTAGGGTGAGGATTAGGGTTAGGGTTAGGCTTAGGCTTAGGGTTAGGCTGAGGTTGAGGGTGAGGGTGAGGGTTAGGGTTAGGGTGAGGGTTAGGTTTAGGGTTAGGGTTAGTGTGAGGTTTAGGGTTAGGATTAGGGTTAGAGTTAGGGTTAATATGAGGGTTAGGTTTAGTGTTAGATTTAGACTTAGCGTGAGGGTTAGTGTGAGGGTTAGTTTTAGGGTTAGTGTTAGGTTAGGGTTAGGGTGAGGGTTAGTGTGAGGGTTAGGGTTAGAGTTAGGGTTAGGGTTAGGATTAGGGTTAGGTTGAGGGTGAGTGTGTGGGTTAGGGTTAGGTTTAGGGTTAGGCTTATGTTTAGGCTGAGGGTGAGGTTGAGGGTAAGGGTTAGGTTTAAGTTGAGGGTTAGGATTAGGGTTAGGGTGAGAGTTAGGATGAGGGTAGGGTTAGGATTAGGGTTAGGGCTAGTGTGAGGGTGAGGTTTAGGGTTAGTGTTAGGGTGAGGTTTAGGGTTTGGGTTAGGTGAGGGTGAGGTTTACTGGTAGATTTAGGGTTAGGGTGAGGGTTAGGGTTAGGGTTTGTGTTAGGCTTAGGGTTATTGTGAGTGTTAGGTTTAGTTTGAGGGTTATGTTTATGGTTAGGATTAGGATTAGGGTTAGGGTGAGGGTGAGTGTGAGGATTAGGGTTAGGTTTAGGCTTAGGATTAGGCTGAGGGTGAGGGTGAGGGTTAGGGTTAGGTTGAGGGTGAGGTTTAGGGTTAGACTTAGTGTTAGTGTGAGCAGTAGTGTGAGGTTTAGTGTTAGGTTTAGTGTGTGGGTGAGGTTTATGTTTAGGGTGATGCTTAGGTTTACGGTCAGGGTGAGAGTTAGGATGAGGGTTAGGGTTAGTGTGAGGTTTAGGGTGAGGGTGACAGTAAGCGTAAAGTTGAGGGTTAGGCTGAGAGTGAGGATTAGGGTAAATGTGAGGATTGGGTTAGGGTAAAGGTGAGTGTTAGGGTTAGGGTGAGGGTGTGGTTTAGGTGGAAGATTAGTTTTAGGGTTAGTGTGAGGTTTAGCTTGAGGATGAGGGTTAAGGTTAAGGTGAGGGCTAGTGTGAGGATGAGGGTTAAGGTTAGGGTTAGGTTGAGTGTTAGGTTTAGCGTGATGGTTAGGGTTAGTGTGAGGGTTAGTGTTACGGTTAGGGTTAGTGTTAGAGTGACAGTAAGTGTTAGGGTGAGGGTTAGGGTTAGGGTTAGGGTTATTGTTAGGGTTAGGGTTAGGATGAGTGTTAGGGTTTGGTTTAGGTTTAGGGTGAGGCCTAGGGTGAGGGTGATGGTTAGGGCTAGGGTTAGGCTTAGTGTTATTCTGAGGGTGAGGGTCAAGTTGAGGGTTAGTGTTAGGGTCATGGTTTGGGTTACAGTTAGGATGAGGGTTAGGTTTAGGGTGAGGGTTAGAGTTAAGGTGACAGCAAGGGTAAAGTTGAGAGTTAGGGATAGGGTGAGGGTTTGTGTGAGGAATAGTGTTAAGGTTAGTGTGAGTTATAGGGTAAGGATGAGGGTTAGGGTTAGGGTGAGGGCTAGGGTGAGGGTGAGGGTTAGGGATAGAGTTAGATTGAGGGTTAAGGTTAAGGTGATGGTTAGGGTTAGTATGAGGGTTAGTGTTAGGATTAGGGTTAATTTTACGGTAAGGGTAAGTGTTAGGGTGAGGGTTAGTGTTAGGTTGAGGGTTATGGTTAGTGTTAGGGTTAGTGTAATTGTTATGCTTAGGGTTATGGTTACTGCTACCGTGAGGGTGAGGGTGAGGGTTAGGGTTAGGGTTAGCCTTAGGATTAGGCTGAGAATGAGGGTGAGGGTGAGGGTGAGGGTTAGTGTTAGGGTGAGGGTGAGGTTTAGGGTTAGACTCAGTGTTAGTGTGAGCATTAGTGTGAGGTTTAGTGTTAGGTTTAGGGTGTGGGTGAGGTTTAGGGTTAGGGTGATGCTTAGGTTTACGGTCAGGGTGAGGGTTAGGATGAGGTTTAAGGTTAGTTTGAGGTTTAGGGTGAGGGTGACAGTAAGGGTAAAGTTGAGGGTTACACTGAGAATGAGGATTAGGGTAAATGTGAGGATTGGGTTAATGTGAAGGTGATTGTTAGGGTTAGGGTGAGGGTGTGGTTTCTGTTGAGGATTAGTTTTAGGGTTAGTGTGAGGTTTAGCGTGAGGATGAGGGTTAGGGTTAGGGTGAGGGCTAGGATGAAGGTGAGGGTTAGAGTTAGGTTTAGGGTGAGTGTTAGGTTTAGCGTGATAATTAGGGTTAGTGTGAGGGTTAGTGTTAGGTTTAGAGTAAGTGTTAGGGTGACAGTAAGTGTTAGGGTGAGGGTTAGGGTTAGAGTTAGTCTTAGTGTTAGTCTGAGGGTGAGGGTCAGGTTGAGGGTTAGTGTTAGGGTGATGGTTTGGGTTACGGTTAGGATGAGGGTTAGGATGAGGGTTAGGTTTAGGGTGAGGGTTAGGGTGAAGGTGACAGCAAGGGTAAAGTTGAGGGTTAGGGTTAGGGTGAGTGTTATGGTTAATGTTAGGGTTAGGGTTATTGTTATGGTTAGGGTTATGGTTACTGTTACGGTGAGGGTGAAGGTGAGGTTTAGGGTTAGGGTTAGGGTTAGAGTTAGTGTTTGGGTGAGGGTGTGGTTTAAGGTTTAGAGTTAGAGTTAGGGGGAGGGTTAGGGTGAGAGTTAGGGTTAGGGTTAGGGTGAGGGTTAGGGTGAGGGCTAGGGTTAGGGTGAGGTTTAGGGTTAGGGTTAGGCTTAGGCTTAGGGCTAAGCTGAGGCTGAGGGTGAGGGTGAGGGTTAGGGTTAGGGTGATGCTTAGGGTTACAGTCAGGGTGAGAGTTAGGATGAGTGTTAGGGTTAGGGTGTGGGTTAGGGTGAGGAAAACGGTAAGGGAAAAGTTGAAGTTTAGGCTGAGAGTGATGATAAAGGTAAGGGTGAGGGTTAGAGTTAGGTTGAGGGTTAGAGTTAGGGGTAGGGTTAGGGTGAGGTTAAGATTGAGGATTAGTTTTAGGGTTAGTTTTAGGTTTAGGCTAAGGATGAGGTTTACGGTTAGGGTGAGGGCTGGGTGAGGGTGAGGTTTAGGGTTAGGGTGAGGTTTAGTGTTAGGGTGATGTTTAGGGTTAGTGTGAGGATTAGTGTTAGGGTTAGTGTAAGTGTTAGGGTGAGGTTAAATATTAGGGTGAGGGTTAGGGTTAGGGTGACGGTTATGGTTACAATGAGCGTTAGGGTTAGGTTTAGGGTTGTTGTTTGGTTTAGGGTTAGGTTTACAGTTACTGTGAGTGTGAGGGTTAGGGTTATATTTATGGTGAGGTTTATGTTAAGGGTTAAGTTTAGAGTTAGGTTTAGGGTGAGGATGAGGTTTTGGGTTAGATTTAGCGTTAGTGTTAGTGTTAGGGTTAGGCTGAGGTTTAGTGTAAGGGTTAGGGTTAGGCTTAAGCTTAGGGTTAGGCTTAGGCTTAGGCCGAGAGTGAGGGTGAGGGTTAGGGTTAGGGTTAGGGTGAGGTTTAGGGTTAGGTTTAGGGTGAGTGTTAGGATGAGGTGTAGGGTTAGGTTTAGGGTTAGGGTGATGGCTAGGGTGAGGTTGAGGGTTAAGGTTAGCGGTAGGGTCCGGTTTAGGCTTAGGGTGAGGGTGAGGGTTAGTGTGAGGGTTAGTGTTAGTGTTAGAGTTAGGGTGAGGGTAAGTTTTAGGGTGAGGGTGAGGGTGAGGGTGAGGGTTATAGTTAGGGTGAGGGTTAGATTTAGGTTTAGTTTTATTGTTAATTTTAGGTTTCGGCTTATGTTGAGGGTGAGGGTGAGGGTGAGGGTGAGGTTTAGGGTTAGGGTTAGGGTGAGGTTTAGGGTTAGGTTTAGTGTTAGAGTTAGGGTTAGGGTGAGCGTGAGGTTTAGGTTTAGATCTAGGCTTAGGGTGAGGGTTAGTGTGAGTGTTAGGGTTAGGGTTAGTGTTAGGTTAGTGTTAGGGTGAGGGTTAGTGCGTGGGTTAGGGTTAGAGTTAAGCTTATGGTTAGGATTAGGGTTACGGTGAGGTTGAGTGTCTGGGTTAGGTTTAGGTTTAGGGTTAGGCTTGGGATTAGGCTGAGGGTGAGGTTGAGGGTGAGGGTTAGGGTTAAGGTGAGGGTTAGGATTAGGGTTACTGTGAGGGATAGGACGAAGGTTAGGGTTAGGATTAGGGTTAGAGTGAGGGCTAGAGTGAGGGTGAGGTTTAGTGATAGGGTTAGGGTTAGGTTTAGGATTAGGGTTAGGGTGAGGGTGAGGTTTATTGTTAGATTTAGGCTTAGGTTGAAATTTAGGATTAGGATTAATGTTAGGGTTAGGGTTAGGGTGAGTGTTAGGCTTAGGGTGAGGATTATGGTGATGGTTTGGATTAGGATTAGGGTAGGGTTAGGGTGAGTGTGAGGGTTAGGGTAAGGGTTAGGCTTAGGTTAGCCTGAGAGTGAGGGTGAGGGTGAAGGTTTGAGTTAGGGTGAGGGTGTGTGTGAGGGTTAGGGTTTGTGTTAGGGTTAGCCTTATGTTTAGGCTGAGGGTGAGGGTGAAGGCGAGGGTTAGGGTTAGGGTGAGTGTTAGGGTTAGGGTTAGGGTGAGGTTTAGTTTTAGAGTTAGGGTTATAGTAAGGGTTAGGGTGAGGCTGAGTGTTAGGGTTAGTGTTAAAATTAGGGTGTGGGTGAGGTTTAGGGTTAGGGTGATGCTTAGGGTTACGGTCAGGTTGAGGGTTAGGATGTGGGTTAGGTTTAGTGTGAAGGTTAGGGTGAGGGTGACAGTAAGGGTAAAGTTGAGGGTTAGGCTGAGAGTGAGGATTACGTTAAATGTAAGGTTTAGGGATAGGGTGAGGTTTAGGGTTAGGGTTAGGGTGTGGGTGTGGTTTAGATTGAGGATTAATTTTAGGGTTAGTGTGAGGTTTAGGGTGGGGATGAGGGTTAGGGTTAGGGTGAGGGCTAGGTTGAGGGTGAGGTTTAGAATTACGTTTAGGGTGAGTGTGAGGATTAGGGTGAGTGATAGGGTTAGCCCTAGGTTTAGGCTGAGGGTGTGGGTGAGGGTGAGGTTTAGGGTTAGGTTGAGGGTTAGGGTTAGGGGAATGATGAGGTTTAGTGTTAGGGTTAGGGTTAGGTTGAGGGTAAGGTCTAGGGGTAGAGTTGGGCTTAGGGTGAGGGTTAGGGTTAGGGTAAGGGTTAGGGTGGGGTGACGGTGAGGGTAAACTTTACGGTAAGGCTGAGGGTGAGATTTACTGTAAGGGTTAGGGTTAGGGTTAGGGTGAGGTTTAGGGTTAGGGGTAGGGTGAGGGTGAGGGTAAGTTTGAGGATTAGTGTAAGGGTGAGGTTTAGGGTGAGGATGAGGGTTGGGTTAGGGTTAGGGTTATTGTTAGTGTTATGATTACAGTTAAGTTTGCGGTGAGGGTGAGGCTGAGGGTGAGGTTTATGGTGAGGGTTAGGTTTAGGGTTAGGGTTAGTATTATTTTTAGGGTTTGGGTTAAATTTACAGTGAGGGTGTGGGTGAGGGTTAGGGTTAGGGTGAGTTTTACGGTGAGGTTTAGGGTTAGGGTTAGGTTGAGGGTGAGGTTTAGAGTTAGAATTAGGTTTATGGGGAGGGTTATGGTAAGAGGAAGGGTTAGGTTTAGTGTTAGTCTTAGGGTGAGGGTGAGGGTTAGGTTGAGGTTTAGGGATAGGCTTAGGGTTAGGATTAGGATTAGGGTGAGTGTGTGTGTGAGGGTTAGGTTTAGGCTTAGGCTTAGGGTTAGGTTGAGGGTGAAGGTAGGTGAGGGTTGAGGGTTATAGTTACGGTGAGAGTGAGGATTAAGGTTACAGTGAGGGTTAGGTTGGGTTAGGATAAAGGTGAGTGTGAGGGTTAGGGTTAGGGTGAGGTTTAGGGTTAGGATTAGGA
This sequence comes from Dipodomys merriami, assembly GCF_024711535.1. NCBI lineage: Eukaryota > Metazoa > Chordata > Mammalia > Rodentia > Heteromyidae > Dipodomys > Dipodomys merriami. The sequence goes on from NW_027206479.1 coordinate 5,286,693, forward strand.
TTAGGGTGAGGGTAAGTGTGAGGTTAGGGTTAGGGTTAGTGTTAGATTAGGGTTAGGGTGAGGCTTAGGATGAGGGTTAGGGTTAGGATTAAGGTTAGGTTGATGGCTAGGGTGAGGGTGAGTTTTAGGGTTAGGGTTAGGGTGAGTGATAGGTTTAGGGTGAGGGTTATGGTTATGGTCAGGATTAGGATTAGCGTTATGGTGAGGGTGAGTGTGTGGGTTAATGTTAGGTTTAGTGTTAGGCTTAGGGTTATTTTTAGGTTGAGGTTGAGGCTGAGGTTTAGGTTTAGCGTGAGTGTTTGGGTTACAGTGAGGGTTATGTTTAGGGTGATGGTTACGGTTAGGTTTAGGGTTAGGTTCAGGACTACATTGAGGTTGAGGTTTAGGGTTAGGTTTAGGGTGAGGTTTAGGGTGAGGTTGAGGTTTAGGGTTAGGGTTAGGCTGAGGTTTAGGATTATAGTTAGGGTTAGGGTTAGGGCAAGTGTGAGGTTTAGGGTTAGAGTTAGAGTTAGGATGAGGGTTAGGTTGAGGTTTAGGGTTAGAGTTATTGTTAGGTCTTGGGTTAGTGTGAGTGTTAGGTTTACTGTGAGGGCTAGGTTGAGGGTGAGGGTTAGGGTTAGGCTTAGGCTTAGGCTTATGGTTAGGCTGAGGGTGAGGTTGAGGTTGAGGGTTAGGTTTAAGGTGATGGTTAAGGTTACGGTTAGGTTGAAGTTTAGCATGAGGTTTAGGGATAGGGTGAGGGTTAGGGTGAGGGTGATGGTAAGGGTAAAGTTGAGGGTTAGGCTGAGGGTCAGGGTACAGATAAGGGTGAGGGTTAGTGTTAGGGTGAGGGTTAGGGTAAGTGTGAGGGTTAGGGGTAAGGGTGAGGGTGAGGGTTAGATTGAGGATTAGGGTTAGGGTTAGTGTGAGGTTTAGGGTCAGGATGTGGGTTAGCGTTAGGGTGAGGGTTAGGGTTAGAATTAGGGTTAGGATGAGGGCTACGGTGAGGGTGAAAGTCAGGGTTAGGTTAGGGTTAGGGTGAGTTTTAGGGTTAGGGTGAGGGTTAGGGTTAGTGTCAGGGTTAGTGTTAGGGTTAGGTTTAGTGTTAGGGTGAGGGTAAGGGTTAGGGTGAGGGTTAGGGTTAGGGTGAGGGTTATAGTTAGGTTGAGGGTGAGTGTTAGGGTTATTGTAATTGTTAGGATTAGGATTACATTGCGGGTGAGTGTGAGGGTTAGGGTTAGAGTTAGGGTGAAGTTTAGGTTTAGGATTAGGGGTAGAGTTAGGGTTAGGGTGAGGGTGTGGTTTAGGGTTAGAGTTAGGCTTAGGGTGAGGGTTAGTGTTAGGATTAGGGTTAGGGTTAGTGTTAAGTTAGAGTTACGGTGTGGGTTAGTGTAAGGGTTAGGGTTAGAGGGAGGGTTAGGGTTAGGCTGAGGCTGAGGTTGAAGGTGAGGGTAAGGGATAGGTGAGGGTTAGGTTTAGGGTTAGGATGAGGGTTAGGTTGAGGGTTAGGTTTAGGATTAGGGTTAGGGTGAGGGTGAGTGTGTGGGTTAGGGTTATGTTTAGAGTTAGGCTTAGGGTAAGGCTGAGGCTGAGGTTGAGGGTGAGGGTTAGGGTTAGGGTGAGGTTTAGAGTTAGGGTTGGAGATAGGGTTAGGGTGAGGGTGATGTTTATAATTAGAGTTATGGTTAGTGTTAGGGTTGGGCTTTGGGTTAGGCTGAGTGTGAGAGTGGGGGTGAGGATTAGGTTTAGGGTTTAGGTTAGAGTTAGGGTTTGGGTTAGGGTTAGGGTTATTGTTAGTGTTATGTTTAGGGTTAATTCTGCAGTGAGGGTGAGGCTGAGGGTGAGGTATATGGTTAGGGTTTGGCTTAGGCTGAAGGTTAGGCTGAGCATGAGGTTGGGGTGAAGAATAGGTTTTGGGTGATGGTTAGGGTTCGGGTTAGGGTTAGGGTTAGGGTTAGGGTTAGATTTAATGTTAGTCTTAGGGTGATGGTGAGGGTTAGGTTGAGGTTTAAGGATAGGGTTAGGGTTAGGATTAGGCTTACCATGTTGGTGAATGTGAGGGTTAGGGTTAGGTTTAGGCTTAGGCTTAGGGTTAGGATTAGGATGAGGGTGAGATTTAGGGTTAGGGTGAGATTGAGGTTTATGGTTAGGGTGAGTATTAGGGTTAGTGTGAATGTTAGTGTTAGGGTTAGGTTTAGTGTTAGGGTTAGGGGGAGGGTTAGGGTTAGTGATAGGGTTAGGGTTAGGGTGATGGTTAGGGTTACTGTTAGCTTGAAAATTAGGATGAAGTTTCGGGATAGGGTGAGGGTTTGGGTAAGGGTGATGGTAGGGATAAATTTGAGGGTTCGGCTGAGGGTGAGGGTTAAGGTTAGAGTGAGGGTTACAGTTGGGATGAGGGTTAGGTTAAGGGTGAGGTTTAGGGATTAGGGTGAGGGTGATGGTTAGATTGAGGATTAGGGTTAGGGTTAGTGTGTGGTTTATGGTGAGGATGAGGGTTAGGGTTAGGTGAGGGTAAGTGTTAGAATTAGGGTAAGGGTGATGGTGAGGGTTAGGGTTAGGTTTAGGGTGAGGTTTAGGCTTAGGGTGAGGGTTAGGGTTAGTGTAAGGGTTAGTGTTAGGGTTCGGGGTTCTGTTAGGGTGAGGGTAAGTATTAGGGTGAGGGTTAGGGTTAGGGTGAGGGTTATAGTTAGGGTGAGGGTTAGGGTTAGGGTTAGGGGTATTAGTTTTAGGTTTAGTGTTACCTTGAGGGTGAGGGTGAGGATGAGGGTTAGGTTTAGGGTTAGGGTAAGGTTTAGGATTAGGATTAGGGTGGGAGTTAGGGTTAGGTTGAGAGTGAGGTTTAGGTTTAGATTTAGGCTTAGGGTGAGGGTTAGTGTTAGGGTTAGTGTTAGGTGTGGGTTAGGGTGAGGGTTAGTGTGAGGGTTATGGTTAGGGTTAGGGTTAGGCTTAGCGTTAGGCTGAGGGTGAGGTTGAGTGTTAGGGTTGGGGTTAGGGTTAGGGTTCGGATTAGGGTTAGGGTGAGGGTTAGTGTGAGGGTTAGTCTTAAAATTATGGTGTGGGTGAGGGTTAGGGTTAGGGTGAGGCTTAGTGTTACTGTCAGGGAGAGGGTTAGCATGACGTTGAGAGTTAGTGTGAGGGTTAGGATGAGGGTGACAGTAATGGTACAGTTGAGGGTTTAGGCTGAGAGTGAGGATTACGGTAAATGTGAGGGTTAGTGTTAGGGTTAGGGAGAGGGTTAGGGTTAGGGGTAGGGTGAGGGTGAGGGTAAGATTGAGGATTAGTGTTAGGGTGAGGCTTAGGGTGAGGATGAGGGTTAGGGTTAGGGTTATTGTTAGTGTTATGGTTACAGTTATGTTTGCAGTGAGGGTGAGACTGAGGGTGAGGTTTATTTTTAGGTTTAGATTCAGCGTTAGAGATAGGGTTAGTATTATTTAGAGGGATAGGTTTAGATTTACAATGAGGGTGAGGGTGAGGGTTAAGGTGAGGGTGAGGTTTACGGTGAGGTTTAGGGTTAGGTTTACGTTGAGGGTGAGGTTTAGAGTTAGAATTATTTTGATGGGGAGGGTTAGGGTGACAGGTAGGGTTAGGGGTAGTGTTAGTCTTAGGGTGAGGGTGAGGGTTAGGTTGAGGTTTAGGGATAGTCTTAGGGTTAGGATTAGGGTTAGGGTGAGGTTGATTGTGAGGGTTCAGTTTAGGCTTAGGCTTACGGTTAGGTTGAGGGTGAAGGTAGGTGTGAGGGTTATGGTTACAGTGAGGGTGAGGATTAGGGTTAGGGTGAGGTTTAGAATTTGGGTTAGGATTAAGGTGAGAGTGAGGGTTAGGGTTATGGTGAGGGTTAGGGTTAGGATTAGGATTAAGGTGAGGGTTAGGGTTAGGATTAGAGTTAGGGTTATTGTTAGTGTTATGGTTAAGGTTACCTTTGCAGTTATGGTGAGGCTGAGGGTGCAGGTTAGGGTTAGTATTAGGGTTAGGGTTAGGTTTAGGGTTAGGATTAGTGATTTTCTTAAGGTTCGGTTTAGAGTTATGGTGAGGGTGAGGGTGAGGGTGAGGGTTAGGGTTAGGGTTAGGGTGAGGTTTAGGGTTAGGGTGAGGATTAGGGTTAGGGTGAGGGTGAGGTTTAGGGTTAGAGTTAGGTTTAGGGCGAGGGTTAGGGTGAGGGTTAGGGTTAGGGTTAGGGTTTTGTTTAGCTTTAGGATTAGGGTTAGGGTGAGGGTGAGTGTGAGGGTTAGGTTTAGGCTAAGGCTTAGGGTTAGGCTGAGGATGACGGTGGGGTTGAGGATGAGGGTTCGGGTGATGGTTAGGTTTAGGATTAGGGTGATGGTTAGGATGAGGGTTAGGGTTAGGATTAGGGTTAGGGTGAAGACTAGGGTGAGGGTGAAAGTTAGTGTTAGGCTTAGGCTTAGGCTTAGAGTTAGGCTGAGGATGAGGTTGAGGGTGAGTGTTAAGGTTAGGGTGATGGTTAGGGTTATCCTTAGGTTGAAGGTTAGCATGAAGTTTAGGGATAGGGTGAGGGTTAGAGTGAGGGTGATGGTAAGGGTAAAGATATGGGTTAGGCTGAAGGTGAGAATTAAGATACGGGTGAATGTTAGGGTTAGGGTGAGGGTTAGTGTAAGCGTGATGGTTAGGGTTTATGGTGAGTTTGAGTGTTAGATTGAGGATTAGGGTTAGGTTTCGTGTGAGGTTTAGGGTGAGGATGAGGGTTAGCGTTAGGGTGAGGGTTAGGGTTAGAATTAGGTTTCGGGTGAGGGCTAGGGTGAGGGCTAGGTTTACTGTTAGTGTTAGGGTTAGGGTGAGTTTTAGGGTTAGGATGAGGGTTAGGGTTAGTGTGAGAGTTAGTGTTAGGGTTAGGGTTAGTGTTAGGGTGAGGGTAAGTGTTAGGGTGAGGGTTAGGGTTAGGGTGAGGGTTATAGTTAGGGTGAGGGTTAGGGTTAGGGTTATTGTCATTGTTAGGTTTAGGGTTACGTTGACGGTGAGGGTGAGGGTAAGGGTTAGGTTTAGGGTTAGGGTTAGGGTGAGATTTAGGGTTAGGATTCGGGTTATAGTTAGGGTTAGGGTGAGTGTTAGTGTGAGGGTTAGGTTTAGGGTTAGTGTTACGTTAGGGTTAGGGTGAGGGTGAGTGTGAGGGTTAGGGTTAGGTTTAGTGTTAGGCTTAGGGTTAGGGTGAGGGTGAGTTTGAGGGTGAGGATTAGGGTTATGGTGAGGGTTAGTGTTAGGGTTAGATTGAATGTTAGGCAGAGGGTTAGGGTTAGGAATAGGGTTAGTTTGAGTGCTGGTGTGACGGATAGTGTGAGTGTTAGGGTTACGATAGTGTTAGGTTGAGGGTGAGTGTGAGGGTTAGGGGTAGGGTTAGGGTTAGGCTTAGGGTTAGGGTTAGGGTTAGGGTTTGGTTTAGGGTGAGGGTGAGGGTGATTATTAGGGTTAGTGTTAGGGTTAGGGTTAGGGTTAGGCTAAGGGTGAGTTTGGGGGTGAGGATTAGGTTTAGGTTGATGGTTAGGTTTAGGGTTAGTGTTATTGTTAGGGTTAGGGTTAGAGTTAAGGTGAAGGTGAGGGTGAGGGTGCGGGTGAGGTTTAGGGTTAGGGTTAGGTGAGGTTTATGGTTAGGGTTAGAGATAGGGTGAGGGTGAGGGTGAGGTTTACAGTTAGATTTAGGCTTAGGGTGAGGGTTACTGTTAGGGTTAGGGTTAGGATTAGTGTTAGGTTTGGGTTAGGGTGAGGGCTAGGGTGAGGGTTATGGTTAGATTTAGGGTTAGGGTTAGGATTTGGGTTAGGGTGAGGTTTAGTGTGTGGGTTAGGGTTATGTTTAGGGTTAGGCTTAGCGTTAGGCTGAGCGTGAGGTTGAGTGTGAGGGTTTGGGTTAGGCTGAGGGTTAGGATTAGGGTTAGTGTTAGGGTTAGGATGAGGGTTAGGGTTAGTATTAGGATTAGAGTGAGGGCTAGGGTGAGGGTGCCCTTTACTGTTAGGGTTAGGGTGAGGTGTAGGGTTAGGGTTAGGGTGAGCATGAGGTTTAGTGTTAGAGTTAGGGTTAGGGTGAGGTTTAGGGTTAGGGTTAGTGTTAGGGTTAGGGTTAGGTTGAAGGTTATGGTTATGGTTAGGATTAGGATTAGGGTTAGGGTGAGGGTGAGTGTGAGGGTTAGGGTAAACTTTAGGCTTAGGGTTAGGTTGAGGGTGAGGGTTAGGTTTAGAGTGTGGGTGAATGTGAGGGTTAGGGTTAGTTTTAGGTTTAGGGTGAGGGTTAGGTTTAGGCTTAGGCTTAGGATTAGGTTGAGGGTGAAGTTAGGTGGGAGGGTTATGGTTATGGTGAGGGTGAGGATTAGGTTTAGGGTGAGGGTTAGGATTTGGGTTAGGATTAAGGTGAGGGTGAGGGTTAGGATTAGGGTGAGTGTTAGGGTTAGGATTAGGATTAGGGTGAGGGTGAGGGTGAGGGTTAGGATTAGGGTGAGGGTTATTGTTAGTGTTATGGCTAAGGTTACCTTTGCAGTGATGGTGAGGCTGAGGATGAGGGTTAGGTTTAGGATTAGAGTGAGGGTTAGGTTTTGGCTTAGTATTAGTGTTTTTGTTAAAGTTAGGGTTAGAGTTATGGTGAGGGTGAGAGTGAGGGTGAGGGTTAGGGTTAGGGTGAGTTTAGGGTTAGGGTGAGGATTAGGGTTAGGGTGAGGGTGAGGTTTAGGGTTAGAGTGAGTGTTAGGGGGAGGGTTAGGGTGAGGGTTAGGGTTAGGTTTAGGATTAGGGTTAGGGTGAGGGTGAGTGTGAGGGTTAGGGTTAGGCTTAAGCTTAACCTTAGGGATATGCTGAGGATGAGGATAGGGTTGAGGATTATGGTTTGGGTGTTGGTTAGGGATAGGATTTGGGTGAGGGTTAGGATGAGGGTTAGGGTTATTATTAGGGTTAGGCTGAGGGCTATGGTGAGGGCGAGGGTTAGGGTTAGGTTTAGGCTTAAGTTTAGGGTTAGGCTGAGGGTGAGGTTGAGGGTGAGTGTTAAGGTTAGGGTGATGGTTAGGATTATGGTTAGGTTGAAGTTTAGCATGAGGTTTAGGGATAGGTTGAGGGATAGAGTGAGGGTGATGGTAAGGGTAAAGTTGAGGGTTAGGCTGAGGGTGAGAATTAAGATAACGGTGAGGGTTAGTGTTAGGGTGAGGGTTAGGGTAAGGGTGAGGGTGAGGGTTAGATTGAGGATTAGGGTTAGGTTCAGTGTGAGGTTTGGTGTGAGGATGAGGGTTAGGGTTAGGTTGAGGGTTAGTGTTAGGTTTAGTGTTATTGTTAGGTTAAGGATTAGATTTACGGTGAGGGTGAGGTTGCGGGTCCTGGTTAGGGTTAGGGTTAGGGTGAGGTTTAGAGTTAGGTTTCGAGATAGGGTTAGGTAGAGGGTGATGTTTAGGGTTAGATTTCAGGTTAGTGTTAGGGTTGGGCTTAGGGTTAGGCTGAGGGTGAGAGTGGGGGTGAGGATTAGGGTTGGGTTTAGGGTTAGGGTTAGAGTTAGGGTTAGGGTTAGGTTAGGGATTAGGGTTAGGGTGAAGGTTAGGGTGAGTGTTAGAGTTAGGGTTAGGCTTAGGCTGAGGGTGAGGGTGGGGGTGAGGATTAGTTTTCAGGTGATGGTTAGGGTTAGGATTAGGGTGAAGGTTAGGATGAGGGTTAGAGTTGGGATTAGGCTTAGGGTGAGGGCTAGGGGGAGAGTGAGGTTTAGGGTTAGGGTTAGGGTGAGGTTTAGGGTTAAGGTGAGGTTAGGGTTAGTGTGAGGGTTAGTGTTAGGTTTAGGTTTAGAGTTAGGGTTAGGGGGAGGGTTAGGGTCAGGGTTAGGGTTAGGGTTAGTGTTAGGGTTATGGTTAGGGTGATGGTTAGGCTTACGGTTAGCTTGAAGGTTAGGATGAGGTTTAGGGATAGGGTGAGGGTTAGGGTAAGGGCGATATTAAGGGTAAATTTGAGGGTTAGGCTTTGGATGAGGGTTAGGATAAGTGTGAGGGTTAGGGTTAGGGTGAGGGTTAGGGTAAGGGTGAGGGTGAGGGATTAAGGTGAGGCTGAGGGTTAGATTGAGGATTAGGGTTAGGGTTAGTGTTTGGTTTAGGGTGAGGATGAGGGTTAGGGTTAGGTGAAGATAAGTGTTAGAATTAGGGTTATGGTGAGGACTAGGGTGAGGGTGAGTGTTAGGTTTAGGGGTAGCGTGAGGTTTAGGCTTAGGGTGAGGGTTAGGGTTAGTGTGAGGGTTAGTGTTAGGGTTAGGGTTAGTGTTAGGGTGAGGGTAAGTGTTAGGGAGAGGGTTAGGGTGAGGGTGAGGGTTATAGTTAGGGTGAGGCTAAGGGTTAGGTTTAGGGTTATTGTTAATTTTAGGTTTAGATTTATGTTGAGGGTGAGGGTGAGGGTGAGGTTTAGGGTTAGGTTTAGGGTGAGGTTTAGGGTTAGATTTATCTTAGGGTTAGGGTAAGTGTTATGGTTACAGTTAGGAATAGTGTTATGGTAGGGTTAGGGTTAGGGTTATGGTGTGGTTGAGTGTGTGGTTTAGGGTTAGGTTTAGGTGTAGGCTTGGGGTTAGGCTGAGGGTGAGGTTGAGGGTGATGGTTACGGTTAGTCTGAGGGTTAGGATTAGGGTTAGAGTGAGGGCTAGGGTGAGCGTGAGATTTAGTGTTAGGGTTAGGGTGAGGTTTAGGGTTAGGGTTAGTGTGAGGGTGAGGTTTAGTGTTAGAGTTCGGGTTAGGTTGAGGGTTAGGATTAGGGTTAGTGTTAGCGTTAGGGTTAGGGTGAGTGTTAGGGTTAGGGTGAGTGTTATGGTGATGGTTAGGATTAGGATTAGGGTAGGGTTAGGGTGAGTGTGAGGGTGAGGGTAAGGGTTAGGCTTAGGGTTAGCCTGAGGGTGAGGGTGAGTGTGAGGGTTAGGGTTAGGGTGAGGGTGAGTGTGAGTGTTAAGGTTAGGTTAGGCTGAGGGTGATGGTGAGGGAGAGGGTTAGTGTTAGGGTGAGGGTTAGGTTAGGGTTAGGGTGAGGGTTAGTGTTAGTGGTATGATGAGTTTTAGTGTTAGGGTAACGGTTAGTGTGATGGTAAGATCTAGGGTTAGCGTTGGGCTTAGGGTGAGGGTTAGCCTGAGGGTTAGGGTTAGGGTGAGGTTTAGGGTGGGGGTGACAGTAAAGGTAAACTTTAGGGTTAGGCTGAGGGTGAGAGTTACTGTAAGGATTTGGGTTAGGGTTAGGGTGAGGGTTAGGGGTAGGGGTAGGGTGAGGTTGAGTGTAAGATTGAGGATTAGTGTTAGGGTGAAGTTTAGGGTAAGGATGAGGTTTTGGGTTAGGGTTTTTGTTAGTGCTATGGTTATAGTTAAGTTTGCAGTGAGGGTGAGGCTGAGGGTGACGTTTATGGTGAGGGTTAGATTTAGGTTAGGGTTAGGGTTAGTATTATTTTTAGGGTTAGGGTTAGATTTACAGTGAGGGTGAGGGTGAGGGTTAGGGTTAGGGTGAGGTTTACGGTGAGGTTTAGGGTTAGGGTTACGTTGAGGGTGAGGTTTAGATTTAGAATTAGGTTTATGGGGAGGGTTAGGGTGAGAGGTAGGGTTAGGGTTAGTGTTAGTCTTAGGGTGAGGTTGAGGGTTAGGTTGAGGTTTAGGGATAGGCTTAGGGTTAGGAATAGTGTTAGGGTGGGGTTGAGTGTGAGGGTTAGGTTTAGGATTAGGCTTAGGTTTAGGTTGAGTGTGAAGGTAGGTGTGAGGGTTATGGTTACGGTGAGGGTGAGGATTAGGGTTACAGTGAGGGTTAGGATTTGGGTTAGGATTAAGGTGAGGGTGAGTGTTAGGGTTAGGGTGAGGGTTAGGGTTAGGATTAGGATTAGGGTGAGGGTGAGGATTAGAGTTAGTGTTAGTGTTAGGTTTAGGGTTAGGCTGAGGGTGAGGGTGGCGGTGAGGATTAGTGTTAGGGTGATGGTTAGAGTTAGGTTTAGTGTTATTGTTAGGGTTAGGGTTAGAGTTACGGTGAGGGTGAGGTTCTGGGTGAGGTTTAGGGTTAGTGTTAGGGTGAGGTTTAAAGTTAGGGTTGGAAATAGGGTTAGGGTGAGGGTGAGGTTTAGGGTTAGAGTTCAGGTTAGTGTTAGGGTTGGGCTTAGGTTTAGGCTGAGGGTGAGAGTGGGGGTGAGTATTAGGGATACGGTTAAGGTTAGGGTTAGAGTTAGGTTTATGGTTAGGGTTAGGGTTATTGTTAGTGTTATGTTTAGGGTTAAGTTTGCAGTGAGGGTGAGGCTGAGGGTGAGGTTTATGGTTAGGGTTAGGTTTGGGGTTAGGGTTATTGTTAGTGTTAGTGTTAGGTTTAGGGTTAGGGTTAGAGTTACGGTGAGAGTGAGTCTTAGGGTTTGGTTGAGGTTTAGGGTGACGTTTAGGGTTAGGATTAGGTTGAGGGTGAGGTTTATGGTTAGGGTGAGGGTTAGTGGGAGGGTTAGGGTTAGGATTAGGGATAGGGTTAGGTTTAGGGTTAGGATTAGTGTTTTTGTTAAGGTTAGGGTTAGACTCATGGTTAGTGTTAGGGTGAGGGTGAGGGTTAGGGTTAGGGTTAGGGTGTGGTTTAGGGTTAGGATGAGGATTAGGGTTAGGGTGAGGGTGAGGTTTAGGGTTAGAGTTAGGTTTAGGCAGAGGGCTAGGGTGAGGGTTAGGGTTAGGGTTAGGGTTAAGTTTAGGAATAGGGTTAGGGTGAGGATGAGTGTGAGGGTTAGGGTTAGGCTTATTCTTAGGTTTAGGGTTAGGCTGAGGATGAGGGTGGGGGTGAGGATTAGGGTTCGGTTGATTGTTAGGTTTAGGATGAGGGTTAGTGTTAGGATTAGGGTTTGGGTTAAAGCTAGGGGGAGGGGGAGGGTTAGGGTTAGGCTTAGGCTTAGGGTTAGGCTGAGGGTGAGGTTGAGGGTGAATGTTAAGTTTAGGGTGATGTTTAGGGATACGGTTAGGTTGAAGGTTAGCATGAGGTTTAGGGATAGGGTGAGGGTTAGCGTGAGGGTGATGGTTTGGGTAAAGTTGAGTGTTAGGCTGAGGGTGAGAATTAAGATAAGGGTGAGGGTTGGTGTTAGGTTGAGGCTTAGGGTAAGGGTGTGGGTTAGGGGTTATGGTGAGGGTTAGGGTTAGGTTGAGGGTTATAGTTAGGGTGAGGGTTAGGGTTAGGGTTATTGTTATTGTTAGGTTTAGAGTTAGGTTGAGGGTGAGGGTGACAGTAAGGGTTAGGTTTAGGGTTAGGATTAGGGTGAGATTTAGGGTTAGGATTAGTGTTAGAGTTAGGGTTAGGGTGAGGGTGAGGTTTAGGGTTAGAATTAGGCTTCGGTTGAGTGTTAGTGTGAGGGTTAGGGTTAGGGTAAGTGTTAGGTTAGTGTTAGGGTGAGGGTTAGGTTTAGAGTGATAATGAGGGGTAGTATTAGGATTAGGGTGAGGTTGAGTGTGTGGGTTATGCTTAAGTTTAATGTTAGGCTTAGGGTTAGGCTGAGGGTGAGGTTGAAGGTGAGGGTTATGGTTAGGGTGAGGGTTAGAGTTAGGGTTAGATTGAGGGTTAGTGTTACGATTAGTGTTAGGTTGAGCGCTGGGGTGATGGTTAGTGTGAGGTTTAGGGTTAGGGATAGGGTTAGGTTTAACATTAGGGTTAGGTTTTGGGTGAGTGTGAGGGTTAGGCTTAGTGTTAGGGTTAGGATTAGGGTTAGGGTTATGGTTAGGGTTTGATTTAGAGTGAGGATGAGGGTAAGAATTAGAGTTAGTGTTAGGGTTAGGGTTAGGCTAAGGGTGAGGGTGGGGTGAGGATTTGGGTTAGGGTGATGGTTAGGGTTAGGGTTAGTGTTATTGTTAAGGTTAGGGTTAGAGTTAAGGTGAGGGTGAGGGTGAGGGTGCGGGTGAGTTTTAGGGTTAGGGTTAGGTGAGGTTTAGGGTTAGTGTTAGAGATAGGGTTAAGGTGAGGGTGAGGTTTAGGGTTAGAGTTAGGGTTAGTGTTAGGGTTACGCTTACCGTTAGGCTGAGGTTGAGGGTGGGGGTGAGGATTAGGGTTAGCATTAGGGTTAGTGTTAGAGTTCGGGTTAGGCTTAGGGTTAGGGTTATTGTTAGTGTTATGGTTAGGTTTAGTTTGCAGTGAGGGTGAGGCTGAGGGTGAGGTTTATGGTTAGGTTTAGGTTTAGGATTAGGGTTAGTGTTAGTGTTATTTTTAGGGTTAGGGTTAGAGTTATGGTGAGGGTGAGGGTGAGGGTGAGGGTTATGGTTAGGGTGAGGTTTAGGGTGAGGTTGAGGGTTAGGGTTAGATTGGGTGTGAGGTTTAGGGTTAGAGTGAGAGTTAGTGGGAGGGTTAGGGTGAGAGTTAGGTTTAGGGTTATTGTTAGTCTTATGGTGAGGGTGAGGTTTAGGTTGAGGTTTAGGGATAAGTTTAGGGTTAGGATTAGGGTTAGGGTGAGGGTGAATGTGAGCGTTAGGGTTAGGGTTAGGCTTAGGCTTAGGTTTATGATTATGGTGAGGGTGAGTGTTAGGCTTAGGATTAGGGTGAGGTTTAGGGGTAGGTTGAGGGTTAGGGTTAGTGTGAGTGTTAGTGTAGGGTTAGGTTTACTGTTAGGGTTAGGGGGAGGGGAAGGGTCAGAGTTAGGGTTAGGGTTAGTGTGAAAGTTAGGGTTAGGGTGAGGGTTTAGTTGAGGTTTAGGGTTAGGGTTAGGGTTAGGTTTAGGATTAGGGTTAGGTTGAGGGTATTTGTGAGTGTTAGGGTTAGGTTTAGGCTTAGGCTGAGGGTGAGGGTGAGGGTGAGGCTTAGCGTTTGGGTGATGGTTAGGGTTAGGGTGAGGGTGAGGGTTAGGATGAGGGTTAGGTTTAGGATTAGGGTTAAGGTGAAGGCTAGGGTGAGGTTGAGGGTTAGGTTTAGTGTTAGGGTGAGGTTTAGGCTTAGGATGAGTGTTAGGGCTATTGTGAGTGTTAGTGGTAGGGTTAAGTTTAGTGTTAGGGTTAGGGGGAGGATTAGGGTCAGGGTTAAATTTAGGGTTAGTGTTAGGATTAGGGTTGGGGTGATGGTTGGGGTTATGGTTAGCTTGAAGTTTAGGATGTTTAGGGATAGGGTGAGGGTTACGATGAGGGTGATGGTAAGGTTGAAGTTGAGGGTTAGGCTGAGGGTGAGGGTTAAGATAAGGGTGAGGGTTAGGGGTTATGGTGAGGGTGAGGGTTAGATTGAGGATTAGGGTTAGGGTTAGTGTCTGTTTTAGGGTGAGGATGAGGGTTAGGGTTAGGTGAGGGTAAGGGTTAGAATTAGGGTTATGGTGAGGGCTAGGATCAGGGTGAGGGTTAGGGTTAGTGTGAGGGTTAGTGTGAGGGTTAGTATTAGGGTTAGTGTTAGTGTTAGGGTGAGGGTAAGTGTTAGGTTGAGGGTTAGGGTTAGGGTGAGGGTTATAGTTATGGTGAGGGTTAGGGTTAGGGTTAGGGTTTGTGTTAATTTTAGGTTTAGGGTCATGTTGAGGGTGAGGGTGAGGGTTAGGGTTAGGGTTAATATTAGGTTAGGGTTAGGGTGAGTGTGTGGATTAGGATTAGGTTTAGGGTTAGGCTTAGTTTTTGGCTGAGAGTGAGGTTGAGGGTGAGGGTTAGGGTTAGGGTGAGGGTAAGGATTTCGGTTAGGGTGAGGGTTAGGATGAGCGTTAGGTGATGGCTAGGGTGAGGGTGAGGTTTAGGGTTAGGGTTAGGGTGAGGTTTAGTGTTAGGGTTAGGGTGAGGGTGAGGTTGAGTGTTAGAGTTAGGGTTAGAGTGAGGGTTAGGGATCTGGTTAGTGTTAGGTTTAGGGTTAGGGTGAGTGATAGGGTTAGGGTGAGGGTTATGGTTATGGTTAGGATTAGGATTAGGGTTACGGTTAGGGTAAGTGTGTGGGTTAATGTTAGGTGTAGTGTTAGGCTTAGGGTTAGGCTGAGGGTGAGGTTGAGGCTGAGGGTTAGGTTTATTGTGAGTGTTTGTGTTACAGTGAGGGTTATGTTTAGGGTGACGGTTACGGTTAGGTTTAGGGTTAGGTTGAGGGCTACGTTGAGGGTGAGATTTAGGGTTAGCTTTAGGGTAAAGTTTATGGTGAGGGTGAGGTTTAGGGATAGGGTTAGGCTGAGGTTTAGGGTTATATTTAGGGTTAGGGGTAGGGCGAGTGTGAGGTTTAGGGTTAGGGTTAGGGTTACGGTGAGGGTTAGGGTGAGGTTTACGGTTAGAGTTAGGGTTAGGGGGAGGGTTAGGGTGAGGGTTAGTTTTAGGGTGAGGGCTAGGTTGAGGGTGAGGGTAAGGGTTAATGTTAGGCTTAGGCTTATGGTTAGGCTGAGGGTGAGGTTGAGGGCGAGGTTAGGGTTAGGGTGAGGTTAGGGGTATGGTTAGGTTGAAGGTTAGCATGAGTTTTAGGGATAGGGTGAGGGTTAAGGTGAGGGTGATGGTAAGGGTAATGTTGAGGATTACGCTGAGGGTCGGGGTAAAGATAAGGTTGAGGGTTAGGGTTAGGGTGAGGGTTAAGGTATGGTTGAGGGTTAGGGGTTGGGGTGAAAGTGAGGGTTAGATTGAGGATTAGGGTTAGGGTTAGTGTGAGGTTTAGGGTGATGATGAGGGTTAAGGTTAGGGTGAGGGTTACGGTTAGAATTAGGGTTAGGATGAGGGCTAGGGTGAGGGTGAGGGTTAGGGTTAGGTTGGGGTTAGAGTGAGTTTTAGGGTTAGTGTTAGGGTGAGACTAAGTGTTAGGGTGAGGGTTAGGGTTAGGTTTAGGGATATTGTTATTGTTAGGTTTATGGTTACATTGAGGGTGAGGGTGAGGGTGAGTGTTAGGGTTAGAGTTAGGGTGAGGTTTAGGTTTAGTATTACGGGTAGAGTTATGGTGAGGGTGAGGTTTTGGGTTCGAGTTAGTCTTAGGGTGAGGGTTAGTGTGAGGATTAGGGTTAGGGTTAGTGTTAGGTTAGGGTTAGGGTGAGGGTTAGTGTGAGCGTTAGGGTTAGAGGGAGGGTTAGGGTTAGGATTAGGGTTAGGGTGAGGTTGAGTGTTTGGGTTAGGGTTAGGTTTAGAGTTAGGCTTAGGTTTAGGCTGAGGCTGAGGTTGAATGTGAGGGTGAGGGTTAGGTGAGGGTTAGGTTTAGGGTAAGGTTGAGGGTTAGGATGAGGGTTAGGGTTAGGACTAGGGTTAGTGTGAGGGTCAGTGTGTGGGTTAGGGTTAGGTTTAGATTTATGCGTCGGGTTAGGCTGAGGCTGAGGTTGAGGGTGAGGGTTAGGGTTAGTGTGAGGCTTAGGGTTAGGCATAGGGTTAGGTTTAGGATTAGGGTTAGGTTGAGGGTCAGTGTGAGTTTTAGGGTTAGAGTTAGGGTTAGGCTTAGAGTTAGGGTTAGGTTTAGGGTTAGGGTTTGGTTTAGGGTGAGGGGTAGGGTGAGGATTAGGGTTAGTGTTAGTGTTATGGTTAGGGTTAGGCTGAGGTTGAGGGTGGGGGTGAGGATTAGGGTTAGGGTGATGGTTAGGTTTAGGGTTAGTGTTATTGTTAGGGTTAGGGTTAGAGTTACGGTGAGGCTGAGGTTGTGGGTGAGGGTTAGGGTTAGGGTTTGGGTGAGGTTTAGAGTTAGGGTTGGAGATAAGGTTAGGGTGAGGGTGATGTTTAGGGTTAGAGTTAGGGTTAGTGTTAGGATTGGGCTTAGGTTTAGGCCGAGTGTGAGAGTGGGGGTGAGGATTAGGGATAGGGTTAGGGTTAGGGTTAGATTTAGGGTTAGGGGTAGGGTTAGGGTTATTGTTAGTGTTATGTCTAAGGTTAAGTTTGCAGTGAGGGTGAGGCTGAGGGTGAGGTTTATGGTTAGGGTTAGGTTTAGGGTTAGGGTTAATGTTAATTTTAGTGTTAGTGTTAGGGTTACAGTTATGGTGACAGTGAGCGTGAGGGTGAGGGTTAGGGTTAGGGTGAGATTTAGGGTTAGATTTATTTTGAGGGTGAGTTTTAGGTTTAGAATGAGGGTTAGTGGGAGGGTTAGGGTGAGGGTTAGGTTTAGGGTTAGTGTTAGTCTTAGGGTGAGGGTGAGGATTAGGTTGAGGTTTAAGGATAGGGTTAGGTTTACGATTAGGGTTAGGGTGAGGGTGAATGTGAGGTTTAGGATTAGGTTTAGGCTTAGGCTTATGGTTAGAAATAGGATGAGGGTGAGTGTTAGGGTTAGGGTTAGATTGAGGTTTAGGGTTAGGGTGTGGGTTAGGGTTAGTGTGTTAGTGTTAGGGTTTGGTTTAGTGTTAGGGTTAGGGGGAGGGTTAGGGTCAGGTTTAGGGTTAGGGTTAATATTAGGGTTAGAGTTAGTTTAAGGGTTAGGGTTAAGGTGAGGGTGAGGGTGAGTGTTAGGGTTAGGCTTAGGCTTAGGCTGAGGGTGAGGGTGTGGGTCAGTATTAGTTTTTGTGTGATGGTTAGGGTTAGGTTTAGGGTGAGGGTTAGTGTGAGGTCTAGGGTGAGAGTGAGGGTTAGGGTTAGGGTTAGAGTGAGGTTTAGGATTAAGGTGAGGGTTAAGGTTAGTGTGAGTGTTAGTGTTAGGTTTATTTTTAGTGTTACGTTTAGGGGGAGTGTTAGGGTCAGGCTTAGGGTTAGGGTTAGTGTTAGGGTTAGGGTTAGGGTGATGGTTAGGGTTACGGTTAGCTTGAAGGTTAAGATGAGGTTTAGGGATAGGGTGAGTGTTAGGGTAAGGGTGATGGTAAGGGTAAATTTGAGGGTTACGCTGAGGGTGAGGGTTAGGATAAGTGTGAGGGTTACGGTTAGGGTGAGGGTTAGGTTAAGGTTGAGGGTTAGGTATTAGGGTGAGGGTTAGATTGAGGAGTAGGGTTAGGGTTAGTGTTGTTGTTTAGGGTGAGGATGAGGGTTAGGGTTAGGTGAGAGTAAGGGTTAGAATTAGGGATAGGGTGAGGGCTAGGTTGAGGGTGAGGGTTAGGTTTAGGGTTAGGGTGAGGTTTAGGCTTAGGGTGAGGTTTTGGGTTAGTGTAAGGGTTAGTGTTAGGGTTAGGGTTAGTGTTATGGTGAGGGTAATTTTTATTGTGAGGGTTATAGTTAGGGTGAGGGTTAGGGTTAGGGTTAGGGTTATTGTTAGATTTAGGTTTAGATTTACGTTAAGTATGAGGGTGAGGGTGAGGTTTAGGGTTAGGGTTAGGGTGAGGTATAGGTTTAGGATTAGGGTTAGAGTTAGGGTTAGGGTTTGGGTGAGGTTTAGGGTTAGATTTATGCTTAGGGTGAGGGTTAGTTTTAGGTTTGGGTTAGGGTAAGGGTCAGTGTGAGGGTTATAGTTAGATTTCTGTTAGTGTTAGGATTAGGTTTAGGGTGAGGTTCAGTGTGTGGGTTAGGGTTAGGTTTAGGGTTAGGCTTAGCGTTAGGCTGAGGGTGAGGTTCAGGGTGAGGTTAGGGGTTAGGGTGAGGGTTAGGATTAGGGTTAGTGTGAGGGTTAGGATGAGGGTTAGGGTTATGATTAAGGTTAGAGTGAGGGCAAGGGTGAGGGTGACTTTTACGGTTAGGGTTAGGGTGCGGTTGTGGGTTAGGGTTAGGGTGAGGGTGAGGTTTAGTGTTAGAGTTAGGGTTAGGGTGAGGGTTAGGGTTAGGGTTAGTGTTAGGTTTAGGGATAGGGTGAGTGTTAGGTTTAGGGTGAGGGTTATGGTTATGGTTAGGATTAGAATTATGGTTAGGTTGAGGGTGAGTGTCTGGGTTGGGGTAAGGTTTAGGCTTAGGGTTAGGTTGAGCGTGAGGGTTAGGTTTAGGCTGAGGGTGAGTGCGAGCGTTAGGTTTAGTGTTAGGGTTAGGGTGAGGTTTAGTGTGAGGGTTATTGTTAAAGTTAGGGTGTGGGTGAGGGTTAGGGTTAGGGTGATGCTTAGGTTTACGGTCAGGGAGAGGGTTAGCATGAGGGTGAGATTTAGTGTGAGGGTTAGAGTGAGGGAGACAGTAAGGGTAAAGTTGAGGGTTAGACTGAAAGTGAGGATTACTGTAAATGTGAGGGTTAGGGTTAGGGTGAGGGTTAGGGTTAGGGTTAGGGTGAGGGTGTGGTTTAGTTTGAGGATTAGTTTTAGGGTTAGTGTGAGGTTTAATGTGAGGATGAGAGTTAGGGTTAGGGTGAGGCTAGGGTGAGGGTGAGGGTTAGGATTTGGGTTAGGGTGAGTGTGAGAGTTAGGGTGAGTGTTAGGGTTAGGGTGAGGGTTAGTGTGAGGGTTAGTGTTAAAGGTAGGGTGTGGGTTAGGGTTAGGGTTAGGGTGATGCTTAGGGTTATGATCAGGGAGAAGGTTAGCATTAGGGTGAGAGTTAGTGTGAGGGTTAGGGTGAGGGTGACAGTAAGGGTAAAGTTGAGGTTTAGGCTGAGAATGAGGATTACGGTAAATGTGAGGATTAGGGTTACGGTTATGGTGCGGGTTAGGGTTAGGGGTAGTGTGAGGGTGAGGGTAAGATTGAGGATTAGTGTTAAGGTGAGGTTTAGGGTGAGGATGAGTGTAAGGGTTAGGGTTAGGGTTATTGTTAGTGTTATGGTTACAGTTAAGTTTGCAGTGAGGGTGAGGCTGAGGGTGAGGTTTATGGTTATGGTTAGGTTTAGGGTTAGGGTTAGGGTTAGTATTATTTTTAGGGTTAGGGTTAGATTTACAGTGAGGGTGAGGGTGAGGGATAGGTTTAGGGTGTAGTTTACGGTGAGGTTTAGGGTTAGGGTTAGGTTGAGGGTGAGTTTTAGAGTTTGAATTTGGTTTATTGTGAGGGATAGTGTGAGAGGTAGGGTTAGGTTTAGAGTTAGTGTTAGGGTGCGGGTGAGGGTTAGGTTGAGGTTTAGGGATAGGCTTAGGGTTAGAATTAGGGTTTGGGTGAGCATGAGTGTGAGGGTTAGGTTTAGGTTTATGCTTAGGTTTAGGTTGAAGGTGAAGGTAGGTGTGAGTGTTATGGTTACAGTGAGGGTGAGGATTACAGTTAGGGTGAGGATTAAGATTTGGGTTCGGTTTAAGGTGAGGGTGAGGGTTAGGGTTAGGGTGATGGTTAGGGTTAGGATTAGGATTAGGGTGAGGGTGAGTGTTTGGATTAGGATTAGGCTTATTTTTAGTGTTATGGTTAAGGTTACATTTGCAGTGATGGTGAGGCTGAGGGTGAGGTTTAGGATTAGGATTAGGGTTAGGGTTAGGTTTAGGGTTAGGATTAGTGTTTTTGTTAAGGTTAGGGTTAGAGTTATGGTGAGGGTGAGGGTGAGGGTGAGGGTGAGGCTTAGGTTTAGGGTTAGAGGGAGTTTTAGGGTTAGGGTGAGGATTAGGGTTAGGGTGAGGGTGAGGTTTAGGGTTAGAGTTAGGGTTAGGGGGAAGGTTAAGGTGAGGGTTAGGGTTAGGGTTAGGGTTAGGTTTAGGATTAGGGTTAGGGTGAGGATGAGTGTGAGTGTTAGGGTAGGCTTAGGCTTAGGCTTAGGGTTAGGCTGAGGATGAAGGTGGAGGTGAGGTTTAGGGTTCGGGTGATGGTTAGGGTTAGGATTAGGGTGAGGGTTAGGATGGTTAGGGTTAGGATTAGGGTTAGGGTAAGGGCTAGGGTGAGGGTGAGGATTAGGGTTAGGGTTAGGCTTAGGCTTAGGGTTAGGCTGAGGTAGAGGTTGAGGATGAGGGTTATGGTTAGGGTGATGGTTAGTGTTACCGTTAGGTTGAAAATTAGCATGAGATTTAGTGATAAGGTGAGGGTTAGAGTGAGGGTGAAGGTAAGGGTATAGTTGAGGGTTAGGCTGAGAGTGAGAATTAAAATAAGGGTGAGGGTTAGGGTTAGGGTGAGGCTTAGGGTAAGGGTGAGGGTTAAGGGTTATGCTGAGTGTGAGGGTTAGATTGAGGATTAGGGTTAGGTTTATGGTGAGGATGAGGGTTAGGGTTATGGTGAGGGTTAAGGTTAGAATTAGGTTTAGGTTGAGAGCTAGGGAGAGGGTGAGGGTTAGGGTTAGGGTTAGGGTTAGGATGAGTTTTAGGATTAGGGTGAGGTTTAAGGTTAATGTGAGGGTTAGTGTTAGGGTTAGTGTTAGTGTGAGGGTAAGTGTTAGGGTGAGGGTTAGGGTTCGGATGAGGTTTATAGTTAGGGTGAGGGTTAGGGTTAGGGTTATTGTTATTGTTAGGTTTAGGGTTACATTGAGGGTGAGGGTGAGGGTGAGGGTTAGGTTTAGGATTAGGGTTAGGGTCAGATTTAGGGTTAGGATTAGGGTTAGAGTTAGGGTTAGGGTGAAGGTGAGGTTTCGGGTTAGAGTTGGGCTTAGGGTGAGTGTTAGTGTGAGGGTTAGGGTTAGGGTTAGTGTTAGGTTAGGGTTAGGGTGAGGGTTAGTTTGAGGGTTAGGGTTAGAGTGATAGTTAGCATTAGTATTAGGGTTATGGTGAGGGTGAGTGTTTGGGTTAGGGTTAGGTTTAGTGTTAGGCTTAGGGTTAGGCTGAGGGTGAGGTTGAGGGTGAGGATTAGGGTTAGGGTGAGGGTTAGAGTTAGGGTTAGATTGAGGGTTAGGATGAGGGTTAGGGTTAGGATGAGTGTTAGGTTGACTGCTGGTGTGAAGTTTAGTGTGAGGGATAGGGATAGGGTTAGGTTTAGGATTAGGGTTAGGTTGAGGGTGAGTGTGATGGTTAGGCTTAGGGTTAGGGTTAGGTATTGGGTTAGGGTTTGGTTTAGAGTGAGGGTGATGGTGAGGATTAGGATTAGTGTTAGGGTTAGGGTTAGGGTTAGGCTAAGGGTGAGAGAGTGGGGTTGAGGATTAGGGTTAGGGTTAGGTGAGGTTTAGGGTTAGTGTTAGAGATAGGGTTAGGGTGAGGGTAAGGTTTAGGGTTAGAGTTAGGGTTATTTTTAGCGTTAGGCTTAGGTTTAGGCTGAGGGTGAGCGTGGGGTTGAGGATTAGGTTTAGCGTTAGGGTTAGGGTTAGAGTTCGGTTTAGGGTTAGGGTTAGGGTTATTGTTAGTGTTATGGTTAGAATTAATTTTGCAGTGTGGGTGAGGCTGAGGGTGAGGTTTATGGTTAGGGTTAGGTTTAGAGTTAGGGTTAGTGTTAGTGTTGTTGTTAGGGTTAAGTTTAGAGTTACGGTTAGGGTGAAGGTGAGGGTGAAGGTTAGGGTTAGGGTGAGTTTTAGGGTGAGGTTTAGGGTTAGGATTAGGTTGTGGGTTAGTGTTATTCTTAGGGTGAGGGTGAGGGTTACGTTGAGGTTTAGGAATAGGTTTAGGGTTAGGATTAGGTTTAGGGTGAGTGTGAATGTGAGTGTTAGGGTTAGAATTAGGCTTAGGCTTAGGTTTGGGATTATGGTGAGGGTGAGTGTTAAGCTTAGGTTTAGGGTGAGGTTTAGGGTTAGGGTGAGGGTTAGGGTTAGGTTTAGTGTTAGGGTTAGGGGGAGGGTTAGGGTCAGCATTATGGTTAGGGTTACTGTGAGGGTTAGGGTTAGTATGGGGATAGGTTGAGGTTTAGGGTTAGGGTTAGGGTTAGGTTTAGGATTAGGGTTAGAGTGAGGGTGAGTGTGAGTGTTAGGGTTAGGTTTAGGCTTAGGCTTAGTGTGAGGGTGAGGGTGAGGCTTAGTGTTTGGGTGATGGTTAGGGTTAGGATGAAGGTGAGGGATAGGATCAGGGTTAGGTTTAGGATTAGGTTTAGGGTGAAGGCTTGGGTGAGGTTGAGGGTTAGGTTTAGGGTTAGGGTGAGGTTTAGGCTTAGGGTGAGGTTTAGGGTTAGTGCGAGTGTTAGTGTTAGGGTTAAGTTTACTGTTAGGGTTAGGGGGATGGTTAGATTCAGGTTTAGGGTTAGGGTTAGTGTTAGAATTAGGGCTAGGGTGATGGTTAGGGTTATGGTTAGTTGAAAGTTAGGATGCTGTTTAGGGATAGGGTGAGGGTTAGGGTGTGGGTGATGGTCAGTTTAAAGTTGAGGGTTAGGCTGAGGGTGAGGGTTAAGATAAGGGTGAGGGTTACGGTTAGGGTGAGGGTTAGGGTAAGGGTGAGGGTTAGGGATTAGGGTGAGGGTGAGGGTTAGATTGAGAATTAGGGTTTGGGTTAGTGTGTGGTTTAGGGTGAACATGAGGGTTAGGGTTAGTTGAGGGTAAGGGATCGAATTAGGAATAGGGTGAGGGCTTGGGTTAAGGTGAGGGTTAGGGTTAGTGTGAGGTTTAGCGTTAGGGTTAGGGTTAGTGTTAGGGTGAGGGTAAGTGTTAGGTTGAGGGTTAGGGTTAGGGTGAGGGTTATAATTAGGGTGAGGGTTAGGGTTAGGGTTAGGGTTTTTGTTAATTTTAGGTTTAGGGTTATGTTTATGGTGAAGGTGATGGTGAGGGTGAGGGTTAGTGTTAGGGTTAGGGTGAGGTTTAGAGTTAGGATTAGGTTAGTGTTATGATTAGTGTGAGGGTGAGGTTTAAGGTTAGATTTAGGCTTAGGGTGAGTGTTAGGGTTAGGGTTAGTGTTAGATTATGGTTAGGGTGAGCGTGTTGGTTAGGGTTAGGTTTAGGTTTAGGCTAAGTGTTAGGCTGAGAGTGAGGTTGAGGGTGAAGTTTAGGGTTAGGGTGAGATTTATGATGACGGTTAGGGTTAGGATTAGGGTTAGAGTGATGGCTAGGGTCAGGGTGAGGTTTAGGTTTAGGGTTAGGTTGAGGTTTAGTGTTCGGTTTAGGGTGAGGTTGAGTGTTAGAGTTAGGGTTAGGGTGAGGGTTAGGGATCGGGTTAGTGTTAGGGTTAGGGTTAGGGTGAGTGATAGTGTTAGGGTGATTTTATGGTTATGTTTAGGATTAGGATTAGGGTTAGGTTGAGGGTGATTGTGTGGGTTAAGGTTAGTTTTAGTGTTAGGCTTAGGGTTAGGCAGAGGGTGAGGTTGAGGCTGAGGGTTAAGTTTAGTGTGAGCCTTTGGGTTACAGTGAGGGTTATGTTTAGGGTGACGGTTACGATTAGGTTTAGGGTTAGGTTGAGGGCTACGTTGAGTGTGAGGTTTAGGGTTAGGGTTAGGTTGAAGTTTATGGTGAGGGTGCTATTTAGGGTTAAGGTTAGGCTGAGGTTTAGGGTTATAGTTAGGTTTAGGTTTAGGGCGAGTGTGAGGTTTAGGGTTAGAGTTAGGGTTAGGGTGAGGGTTAGGGTGAGGTTTAAGGTTAGAGTTAGGGTTATGGGGGAGGGTTAGCTTGAGGGTTAGGTTTAGGGTGAGGGCTAGTTTGAGGGTAAGGGTTAGGGTTAGTGTTAGGCTTAGGCTTATGTTTAGGCTGAGTGTGAGTTTGAGGATGAGGGTCAGGTTTAGGGTGAGGTTAGGGTTACGGTTAGGTTGAAGGTTAGCCTGAGGTTTAGGGATAGGGTGCGGGATAGGTTGTTGGTGATGGTAAGGGTAAAGTTGAAGGTTAGGCTGAGGGTATGGGTAAAGATAAGGGTGAGGGTTAGGGTTAGGATGAGGGTTAGGGTAATGGTGAGGGTTAGGGGTTAGGGTGAGTGTGAGTGTTAGATTGAGGATTAGGGTTAGGTTTAGTGTGAGGTTTAGGGTGAGGATGATGTTAGGGTTAGGGTGAGGGTTAGGGTTAGAATTAGGGTGAGGATGAGGGCTAGGTTGAGGGTGAGGGTGAGGGTAAGGTTAGGGTTATGGTGAGTTTTAGGGTTAGGGTGAGGGTTAGGTTTAGTGTGCGTGTTAGTGTTATGGTTGGGTTAGTGTTAGGGTGAGGGTAAGTGTTAGAGTGAGGGTTAGGGTTAGGGTGAGGGTTATAGTTAGGGTGAGGGTTAGGGTTAGGGTTAGGGTTAGGGTTATTGTGATTTTTAGGTTTAGGGTTACATTCAGGGTGAGGGTGAGTGTGAGGGTTAGGGTTAGATTTAGGGTGAGGTTTAAGTTTAGGATTAGGGGTAGAGTTAGGGTTAGGGTAAGGGTGAGGTTTAGGGTTAGAGTTAGGCTTAATTTGAGGGTTAGTGTGAGGATTAGTGTTAAGGTTAGTCTTAGGTTAGGGCTAGGGTGAGGTTTATTGTGAGGGTAAGGGTTAGAGGGACTGTTAGGGTTAGGATTAGGGTTAGGGTGAGGTTGAGTGTATGGGTTAGGGTTAGGTTTAAAGTTAGGTTTAGGGTTAGGCTGAGGCTGAGGCTAAAGGTGAGGGATAGGGTTAGGTTAGGGTTAGGTTTAGGGTAAGGTTGAGGGTTAGGATGAGGGTTAGGGTTAGGATTAGTGTTAGGGTGAGGGTGACTCTGTGGGTTATGGTGCGGTTTAGTGTTAGGGTTAGGGTTAGAGTTAGGGTTATGGTGAGGGTGAGGTTTAGGGGTACAGTTGGGGTTAGGGTGAGGGTTAGGTTGAGGATTAGGGTTAGCGTGAGTGTTAGGGTGGTGGTGAAGGTAAGAGTAAATGTTATTGTTGGGCTGAGGGTGAGAGTTACTGTAAGGCTGATGGTTAGTGTTAGGGTGAGGGTTAGGTTTAGGGGTAGTGTGAGGGTGAGTTTTAGATTGAGGATTAGTGTTAGGATTAGGGTGAGGTTTAGGGTGAGGATTAGGGTTAGGGTTAGGGTTATTGTTAGTGTTATGGTTAGGGTTAAGTTTGCGATGAGGGTGAGGCTGAGGGTGAGGTTTATGGTTAGGGTTAGGTTTAGGGTTAGGGTTTGGGTTAGTGTTATTGTTAAGGTTAGGGTTGGTGTTACAGTGAGGGTGAGGTGAGCGTGAGGGTTAGGTTGAGGGTTAGTTTAGGATTAGGTTGAGGGTGAAGATAGGTGTGAGTGTTAGGGTTATGGTGAGGGTGAGGATTAGGTTTAGGGTGAGGTTTAGGATTTGGGTTAGGATTAAGTTGAGGGTGAGGGTTAGGGTTAGGGTCAGGGTTAGCATTAGGATTAGGGTTAGGGTGAGGGTGAGGGTTAGGATTAGAGTTAGGGTTAGGGTTATTGTTAATGTTATGGTTAAGGACACCTTTGCAGTGATGGTGAGGCTGAGGGTGATGTTTAGGTTTAGGATTACGGTTAGGGTTAGATTTAGGGTTAGGATTAGTGTTATTGTTAAGCTTATGGTTAGAGTTATGGTGAGGGTGAGGGTGAGTGTGAGGGTGAGGGTTCAGCTTAGGGTGAGGTATAGGGTTAGGGTTAGTGTGAGGTTTAGGGTAAGGATGAGAGTTAGCGTTAGGTTGAGGGCTAGGTTGAGGTTGAGGGTAAGGATTAAGGTGAGGTTTAGGGTTAGGGTTATGGTTAGTGTTAGTGTGAGTGTTAGTGTTAGGGGGAGAGAGTGTTAGGGTGAGGGTTAGGGTTAGGGTTAGAGTTAGGATTAGGGAAAGGGTTACGGTGAGGGTTAAGGTGAGGGATAGGTGGAGGTTTAGGGTTAGGCTTCGGCTTAGGCTTAGGGTTAGGCTGAGGGTGTGGGTGGGGGTTAGGATTAATTTTGGGTGATGGTTAGGGTTACGATTAGGGTGAGGGTTAGGATGAGGGTTAGGGTTAGGATTAGTGTTAGAGTGAGGGCTAGAGTGAGGGTGAGGGTGAGGGTTAGGGTTAGCGTTAGGCTTAGGGTTAGGCTGAGGGTGATGTTGAGGATGAGGGTTAAGGTTATGGTGATGGTTAGGGTTACAGTTAGGTTGAAGGTTAGCATGAGGTTTAGGGGTAGGTTGAGTGTTAGAGTGAGTATGATGGTAAGGGTAAAGTTGAGGGTTAGGCTGAGAGGGAGGGTTAAGTTAAGGGTGATGGTTAGTGTTAGGGTAAGCGTGAGGGTTAGGGTTTATTGTGAGGGTGAGGATTACATTGAGGATTAGGGTTAGGTTTAGTGTGAGGTTTAGGGTGAGGATGAGGGTTAGGGTTAGGGTGAGGGTTAGGGTTAGGGTTAGTGTTATTGTTAGGGTTAGGGTTAGAGTTATGGTGAGGGTGAGGTTGCGGGTCCGGGTTAGGGTTAGGGTGAGGGTGAGGTTTAGGGTTAGAGTTAGGCTTAGTTCGATCTCTGAACCCAGTCTCCTGAGTAGCTAGGATTTACAGGGGTTGAGCCACTGGTTGCATTGGGCTAGAAGCTTTTCTTAAGCAAGAGTTCTTCCCTGCGTTTGCCCTGACTCCTTAATGCAAAGGAGGTCTGAGGGACAGGAGCTGTGAAAAATAGGCTTCCAGCCACAGGAAATGGCCGGGGTCCATGTTGAAAAGTCAAGTTAATCTTCCCACTGGGCCCCATTCTGGGACCCTGCCCTCTTCCCTACCTGTGACTCAATACATACATTGACCCAGCCTTGAATGTCCTGCCAGATTTGTGTCAAGCCACAAAACCTTCATTCCACCCACACCACCAGCTCTACACCACACCTCAAGAACTTTGCCCATGTTGTACCTTTGCCTGAGTCTCTCTGTCCTCTTCCACGCCTTAGAACTCCTGTGGAATTTTGGCACTGGTTATATCACCTCCTAGAGCAGGTCTTTCCTTCCTTTTTCCTTCGTTAATTGGCAATTGCTCTATCTTGCTGTGTGTGTGTGTGTGTGTGTGTGTGGCTCTTGCGCATGCGCCAGTCCTATGGTTTGAATTCATGGCCTGGACACTATCCCTGAGCTTTTTTACTCAAGGCAAGCATTCTACTACTTGAATCAGAACTGTACTTCTGCCTCTTTGGGTGTTTAATTGGAGAAAAGTGTCTCATATAGACTTTCCTCCTTGTAATTATGATCCTCAGAACTCAGCCTTCTGAGTAGCTGAAATTACTGGAATGAGCCTCAAGCACCTGCCCTATAACTCTTACATATAACCTCGGCCCTCCTGATTCCCAGAAGAATATGTTTCACCAGGCTCCCTTTTTTTTGCCAGTTTTGGGGCTTGAACTCAGGATCTGAGCATGTTCCTTTGCTTCTTTTGCTCAAGGCTAGCCACAATGCCACTTTTGTGTTTTTCTGTTCCTGTGGTACTGAGGAATCTAACCCAGGGCTTCGTGCATACTAGGTAACCACTCGACCGCTAAGCCACATTCGAAGCCCAAGGCTGACTTGGAACAGGAGCTATGAGGGTGGGATTTATTGGCTTACCCTTTTGGCATAGAAATCGCTTACTATTTCATAACTTTGCCGAGATTTGGGACCAATCTATGACTCAGCAATGATGAATGATGAATGAGTGAGAGCCACTAGGCCCCTGAGGTCTAGGCTCACATCCTAGAGAGGAATAGAGAATATGGATCCAGAACCTTCGACCACTCCTGGAGGCAGTGGCTGGCTTCTAGGTGTACCAATGGGATACCTCAGGTAGAAAATAATGCATCCGTTGTACACTCCAGCCCAGGCAAAGCCTTCAGGGCTTCAGTTATTAAATGACAGACTTGTGCTTTGTTCAAGCTGCCAGCTCTGACTGAGTAGTCTCTGAGGGCTTGTCCCAGCTTGCCCAGGTTGGGGCGGTTGGGCCTGCACAACCTGATGAATGCCCATCATCCATACATACATAGAGACATGGAGTTACTGCTCCCTTTTTTGGAGGGGGCGTGCAGGTGTGGGGTTTAACTGTGAGCCTAAGCCTTGTTGTCCCTTAGCTCCTTTTGCTCAGGGGTAGCACTCTGCAGCTTGAGTCCCAGATCCACTCATGTTTTTTTTGTTTGTTTGTTTTGTTTTTTTCCTGTGATCTCTTAGAAATAAGAGTGTTGCTGACTTTCCTGCCCTGGCTGAATTCAAATTGGCATTCTCTACATCTCAGCCTCCTGAGGAGCTAGGATTACAGGCAGGAGCTGCTGACACCTGGGTTTCTTTTCTTCTTGTTGTTCTTCTTTTAATCATGACAATCTGAAATCTTCAAGGTGTCATTCCAGTGGTTTGCATTCGAAGTAAACTATCCAGTCCTGGAGTTCGAATGCTAGGACTGCTACCCACAAATGGAGGGAGACCATAACAAACTCATTCCTATTTTTGTGAATGCCAATGGAATGTTATAAAAGTAATCATTAACTTTGCAGTTAACTCATAATTCTATTTTAGAATGCCACACAAATATTATTGGATTTATGTCTTCCAGTCTAACACCATGGTATGATTCCCCTAATGGAAGTATATTGACTAATTTTTTTTTTTTTTTTTTTTTTTGTCAGTCGTGGGGCTTGAACTCTGGGCCTGGGTTGACTAATTTTTAATTAATGCTTTTATAAGTATTCTACCATGATACTTCATTAAATAGTGGAAGAATGTAATAACTAATTATTGAATATCTAACTAATAATAACTAATAACTAATAATTGAATATCCTCACATTCCCTCTCTTTCTGTATATAATATATATATATATATATATATATATATATATAATATAAATGCATACACATATACATATCTATCAATACTGGGCACTACTGTGGATGATCAAAGGTCTGCAGAATTTCCTCGCAGCTCAGTTTGCTGGAGGCTGGTGTGCTATGACTGAGATTTCATTTATGGATTGGGCATTCTAGGTTGTGAGTTAAAATCCCTGCAAGGCCAAAAATTTATTCTTGAAGTAGGAAGCCAATTTTGACACATTTTTTTTTCCTTTTCTGTGAAAGTCCTGGGTCTCCATACGATATATAATCCATATGCAAATACAATCTAGGTGATATGATGTAATAACTGAGGTGTTATATGTATAATAATATTAAATAAGTAAGGGTAATGAACGTTATATTCAGTAAACCCATGTATGCAAATAGATCTCATATATAAATATTATTTTTTCCAGTGCTGAGGCTATAATTCACGCCCTAGGAACTGGTCTGAATTTCTTGCCTTTAAGGATGGTGCACTTCCCCTTCACCCACAATGTCACAGAGTTACCCAGACCCTGAGTTCAAATCCCAGGCCTTTCAGAAAAATGATGCAAATTCCAAGACAGGGCCTTATTTATTTATTTATTTATTTATTCTTTATTTTTATTTTTATTTTTGGCCAAGCACAGGGCTTGAACTTAGGTCTTGGCAACTCTGCTACAGCCTACCCTGGGATCCTAGGACCCGAGTTCAAATCTCAGGGCTGGCAAAACATATAATGAAGGAGATAAACCTGAAGAGTTCAAGAAGGAGGTTTTTCTTTTTTTCCCTTTGTATTGTGACCATCCTGGGTCTAAATGACAGGGCCCAGAAAGTGCACATGACCTTGCATTGCTGATGTTTGGCGGGCTATTAGGGAAGCCATAGCCAAAAGTGGCAACTTAGGCCTGGAGGTTAAATCCCGGGACTGCAACTAATGAATCGTGGGAGGGTCTATGAAACATATTCTGATGATACATCAGTAGAAATGTAATGTTATAAAAGCAACATTAAATTATTAGTGTATGATTTTCATATTATAAAATTATACACAATTATACTTTGTTGACTAATTTTCAATTAATACTTAATTATTTATTCAGTCATGATACTTAAAAAAGGAAGGAATAATTTAGTTGCTAATAATTGGTAGTAATATTGTATATGCAATTTCATAAAATACAGATATCTCTCTTGTTTTATACATATACATCTATCTATCTATCTATCTATCTATCTATCTATCTATCTATCTATCTACACATGTATCTGTTTATGCACTTGTCACTCCTGGAGCTCAGTGGTAGAGTGCTCCCCTAGTATGTAAAAAACCCTGGGTTCGATTCGTCACTACCACATGCACAGAAAAATCTAGAAGTTGAGCAGTCGTTCATGCAATTGAGCACTAGCTTTGAGCATAAAAGATTATGTCTAAACTCATACTCAATACCCAAGAGTGGCACCAAAAACTAAATAAATAACGTTCTGAACGCAACAATATAAGGATAGGACTGCAAGTACCTCATCACCGAACAAGCTGGGAATCTGATACTGACAGCTGCCATCTAACCTGACATAGCCAGAGGTAAAACCACTGCAACCCAGCTCCATGGAACCAGATGCTGCTGGCTCACTCACCCCTGTCATTCAAGATACTCGGGGGCTGAGGTCTGACACTGGTGGGTTTAAGACCCAGCCATGGCAGTAAGTCTGCAAAACTCTGAGCTGTGGCTCAAAATGGTAGAGCTCTAGCCTTGAGCTAAAGATCTTAGGACAGTAAGCCCAACCTTTTAGTGCAATCCCCGTGGCTAACTCTCCCCCCAAAAACAAAACCATTCCTCTAAACAATTAGATGGGAACTTTGTGTAGTTTGTGACGTGTTTCTGAAAGAATTATGATACTGATGGAAACACCCTAATTCTAATGACAGCTTGTGGGATACAGCTATCTGATGAGTCCTTCATGAGGTGATGTGTGCTGAGTCCTTCACGAGGTGCATTCTTTCATCTTGTCCTTGTATGAGCTCCACAACTAAGATAATTGTGCAGATGAGAAATTTGAAGCTTAGATATTTCCCCATGTCAGGGCTAAAATTATGTATGTACTGAACTCTAATGAGTTGTCTCCAGATAATTGTTTTGGTTTATTTTTCTAGGTCATAAATGTTGAACTCAGGGCCTAGGCACTAACCCTTAACTGTTAAGCTTATGGCTAGTGCCCTATCACATGTAGCCAAGGACCATAGGCATCTGTAACTGAGGTCTTTCATCCTGCCTACTCAGGAAGCTGAGATCTGAACATCTTCGTTCAGAACTATCCCAGACACAAAAGGTCCCATGAGACTATTATCTCCTACTCGCCACTTAGCAACTTGATGTGGAAGTAGGGCGCCGCTGACTTGCACCTGTCATCCTAGCTACTCAGGAGCCTGAGAGCTGAGGATCATGGTCCAAAGCCAGCCTGGGCAGGAAATTCCTTTAGATGGTTATCTCCAATGAACCACCAGGACACTGTAGCTCAACTGTTAGAGCTTGTGCTGAAGAGCTCAGAGACAGCACCCAGCCTCAGACTTCAACTCCTCCAACTTACAAGAAAAGAAAGCAAGAAACCAGAAGTAGAATGCTGGGAATGGGTTGTAGGGGAACAGTGCTTTGCATATATGAAACCCTGGGTTTGAATCCTCAGCATCACATCACTAGGAAAAAAGCCTGAAGTGTCACTCTGGCTCAAGTGTTAGAGTGCTATCCTTGTACAGGAGAAACTCAGGTACAGTGCTCAGGTACTCAGTGTATGTGCGCACGCTCATGTGCGAGCAAACACACACACACACACACACACACACACGCACACATGCACACAGACCAGAAGTGAACTGTGACACCAAATGGTAAAGCAAAGAGCTTCTGCTCTGAGTTCATGGTCAGCACCCTGGCCCTGTTTTCAATTGCAAAACCTAGCTACCCAGGTCCCAACTACTAGAGCTCAAAAGTTTCAAAACCTGATGAGCTTCACCAGCCTCAGATGACAGAAAGCACTTTAATATTACACATATGCTTCAATTTAGCAAGCATATGTTTCTTCCTGGAAACATAGGAAGGTACCGTTGCCAATAATGAATCATTTCTTTAGGTTCAGCTCCCAGTTGTCTGCCAGAAGGACTCTTGAATTGATTGTAGCAGTTTGTTAGATATAGTCTAACAAAGACTGGATAAGTACAGGGAAATTGGCCTCACTCAAGTGTCGGCACAAATGAAGGCTTCTTGTCATAAAAGAACAGTGGAGAGAGAAAGAGCTTGAGTTACAAAGCGGCCTTTTTCTCCTGGACTTCAAAGCCCACCCACACTCATCCTCACTAATTGCCCCGGATAAATTGTTTGATATACAGCTGTACAGCAGTGAAGCATTTTGTCTGGCTGTTCCAACAATGACATTTAATAATATAGTTACTCTTTCTTTTTGTGTATATAATATTTATATACAGCAATCTCTATCTATTTATACCTAGTTCAGGCCTGAGGCTTGGTGGTTGAGTGCTCTCCTAGTAAGCACCAAGCCCTGGTTTTGATTCCTCAGTGCCACATAAACAGAAAACCCTGAAGTTCTGTTTTCCCATAGGGAAGACAGCCCCCAAGCAGCCAGGAAGATGGGGGTAAACCAGCAGCGTCTGGTTCCGTGGAGCTGGGTTGCAGCAGTTTACATCTGGCTAAGTCAGGTAAGGTGGCTGCTGTCAGCTACAACCACCAGGGGTAAATTGCAGAGGCCTTAAACCTATTGTACTCTGGAAAATGGATGTAACTCATTTCCTAGCCTTTGGTAAGTTTAAATATATCTTTGTCTCTATAGATACCTGCTCAGGAGCATGCTGGACAACACCACATATAGGAGAAAGAACTAAACATTCACAAGCACATTTTCTTCAATGCATTGCCACCTTTGGTCTACCAACACAAGTTAAAACTGACAATGGACCTTACTTTGTTTGTAATGCAATGTCAGAGTTTTTTGACATATGGCACATTAATCATATTACAAAAATTCCCTATAATTCCCAAGGCCAAACAATTATAAAAAGAAATCACCAATGTCTTAATAAACAATTATTTAAAAAAGGGGGAGTGGGCCCTCATATATAGTTAACATTTCAAATTTTTCAAAAGGAGCTACTGAATCCAGATTTCAGAAGCACTGGGGACAACTAAACCCTAAGCCCCAAGTGAAAGTCAGGTGAAAGGACCATGGGCATGGGCTTTGAATCCATTTTTCCCATAGCAAGCCAGTTACCATTTGGATCCCTGCCAGGAACCTTAAATTTTTACCCATTTCCTCTACACAGGAGGATATCCAAGGATAAACTAACCAACAAGAAAAGAAAATGGCTATGGTGGCTGAGGCTTGTGTTTAAAAGAGGGAAAGCTAAAAAGATAACTACTACCCATCCCCAAGGGCAACCAGCCCTTGAGAAGCTCTTGTGTCCTCTAACAATTGCAGATTGTGATACTCCAGCTGATGGCTGTCCTGATGCTCCCAGTCCCAGCATTGACTACAGAATCCACATCAACCCCAACAGGTGACCTGGACAGTGATCAGACCTGACAATGCAGAAATCATCAAGAGACCACAAGAGAAGCTGTACCTTTGACCTGGAGGCCTGACCTTCATTTTGATCACCACTCTATGTCATTATGTATGGACCATTTCATATTTCTGTAGGAGCACCTTATTTTAATGTTACCTGCTCTAATTGTTCTTTTACTTGCTTGTACAAACACCTTTTGTTATTCTTTCCTGTAAACATGTCTAAAATCTGCTCCAGAACAACCTACACCTATGGACTCTGAAGTGACAAAGACTGCTATCCCATCCCTAATGCTAAAGGACTGCTAATGACATTGCTTGGCCTGGGAATGCTTTTGCTGATTGTTTTTCTATGCATTCCTTGCATTATACATACACTGCAAAACTCTTATGAGTTTAGCTAGCCAGACAAGCTCCATGTGAATGAATTTCCCCCGAGAGGAACCACAGCCAGAGATGGGTAAGCGGGGGGGTGTCAGTCTGACCAACCTAAGACAGGGCCTTCAGCTTCATTCTGAAGAAGTTCCCAATGACAGGTAAGGCAGACAAGGTGATCCACCCAACCTAAGACAGGCTAGTTTGCTTCTTTAAACACAGCTGGGGTGTTGGAAGCCAACTGTAAATTTGAAAGGTCATTTTGACTCCTGTGCTTGCTTGAAGGCACATACAAGAACTGGCTTACTAAAAAGACACCAGGTGCCTGGGATTGCTTTGCTATGTCTGCAGAGTTTGTTTTAAATTTTCCTTGTTTTTATGAGATACTGACTTTATTACAGGCCCCAGAATTAATAGCACTGCTTGGGATATTTATAACTATGGTGGGGCTGTTTATTACTGTGCTAGGTGGGGTTGTGAGGTAACTGGGATGGCCTCTTAGATCTTGCACAAGGGCCCTCCCTATGCTTGTCTGGTGAATCTCACCCCCCAGACTTGCCTCGAAACCCCTGCATGGCCAATGCTATTCTTACCAATGGAATCCTGTTAAAATAATCTTTACAGAGGAGGGGACAAGGATAACTAACTGGAAGGTGGATCTGCCATTTTTAAAAGGGGGGGGAATCTGTGGGGCACACAGTCAGCAAAGATGGCCCTGAGAGGAAGTAGAGTGGGCAGAGCCGGATATGTTCACATTCAGTGTGTAAACAGCTCTTGGAAGCTTAGGTACATGATAAGGTGTGACCTTTATCGTGATTGGTTGGTTCCATTTCCTCCCCTCCCACACAGTCTTTTGCTTTAAAAAGGGCTTACTCTGTGTTAATACTCGAGTTCCTGCTTGACTTGACTCCCCACTGCGTCTGGGCTAAGGGAAGCTGGGGAAAGGGTGAGCGGCCACACTCTATGAGAAGCAATCCTGAGTTACTGGTTTCTGTACCACAAAGAGTCATGGAATGGGATCAATCTCATCCTTGAATGAATAGTTCATGCATGATGTGAGTAGGAAATGATAGGCAAGACACATGGGGTGTCACTTATTTGTAAAGAAGTGTTGAGTAAGCATCAAAATAATCATCACATTCATGAAATGGAGGTTTTGGGAAAGATCCAAGAATCAGTAGACTCGCCTTACATTGGATTCCATCACAGGTCATCGTCTCTCCCACGCTATACAAATATGTACTTATTTGCATACTACATTCAACTTATGAATGGATGACTGTTGTGTGCCCTCCCCCTGCATCTGCATCTCGGGAATCCATCTCAGGTCCTGAGAATGGCCTTGCTCCTTAGTGGTTCACAGGCTGGTGTGATCACATGTACCCATTCGTCAATTGGGCAGATTAGGCCCCGAGTTCAGATCCCAGCAGAGCCAAAAGATTCATCTTGATGTCAGATGTTGCACGCTTCTTTTCCTGTGTAATTCCTGGATCTCTGCTGGGATGGAGAATGCATAGGCCACCCTGTGGCCATGGGAATAGGTTGTCATCCATGTCATCCATGTTATACCTGTCATCACATACTCAATACATCCTTGAATAGCATACAAAATAGAATAGCTACTATATAGGCAACCCTATAGCCATGGGAATAAGTTGTCATCCATGTCAGCACAGTTATATGTCACCAAAGTCAAAAAATACACAATACAGCCATGAATATGACACAAAATAAGAAGAATTACTACACTGAATGCAAGATGCATACCACACCTGTAGGTAAAGAGAGATCCTATGTTTAAAAAAGGTGAACTTGTTATTTTGTCTAGTGCTAGGGCTTCAAATCAGGCCCTGGACCAGGCCTGGCATTGTAGTCTTCAAGGATGGTGAGCTTCCCCTTCTCCCACAGTGCAACAGAGCTACCTCAGTTCAAATCCCAGCACTGACAAAAGTTTCATTCTGTTGTCAGAAGCTAGTCATTGCACATGTTTTCCTCTCCTGTAAAAGTCCCAGGTCTCAACTAGGATCAAGAATGCATAGGCAAACCTATAACCATGGGAACAGGTTGTCATACATGTCAGCACAGTTATACCTGTCACCATACTCAGTAAAATACACAATATCTCCATGAATTAGACACAAAATAATAAGAAGAAGTGCACCGAATGCAAGATGCTGTCCACACATGTATGTAAATATAGATCCTATGTTTAAATTATGAATTTAAGACTATTCTGGCCCTCCCTGAGACTCGATATCAGGTCCTTAGAACAGCAGATTTCCTTCGTTGCTCACAGGCTGGTGTCCTCACCTTGACCCTTTCCCAAATTGGGCCTACTAGGCTCTAAGTTCAAATATGAACCCTGCCAAAAGATGAATCCAGATGTGAGAAGCCCATCGATTGACCTGTTTTCCTGTCCTGTGAAAGTCGTCTCTCTCAGCTAGGATAGAGAATGCATAGGAACCCCTTCAGCCATGGCAATAGGTTGTCATCCATGTAAGCACTGTTGTATCTGTCACCATAATCAGTAAATTACACAGTAAGTCCGTGGATAAGTCAGAAAATAAGGAGAAGTAAACCAAACGCAAGATGCTGTCCACACATGTATGTAAATATAGATCCTATGATTAAATAATGAATTTATGTAGGCCCTGATTTCTAATCCCCCTCCTGACACCAACCAATGGCAGGAGATACTAAGAGACTCGTTCCCATCCATAGGAATAGCAATGGAATATTATCAATGTTACGGTTGAATGAGTTGATCATGAATGATGCTCCTACAAAACTGGACAGCTTGATTTCAGGATTCTGATTTTATTTAATATTTATGAAGCATTAAAAGAATACTATTACAGGAATGCAATAATTTCAGGAAACTGATTGATTTACTTAATAGTTTGTTAAGGATGATAACAATAACATTAATTACATGGAGGCATAATAAATTGGTAGGAATGTAGCCTATATAACTGAATAATGCATAGACATCTCTAGCACTCTATCAAGATATATATTTGTTAGCTTACTACCATCTGCATATCAATCTGTTCTTATTTTGTCAACCCCTGGGGCTCGATCTCAGATCCTGGGAACTGCCTGTCAGCTCGATTTGCCTTAGGATGGCATGCTGACACTCACCCATTCATGAATTGGGCCTTGTAGGCTGTGAGTTCAGATGCCAGCAGTCCCAAACAATGAATTGTGGAGTAAGAAGCTGATGGTGACATATGTATTCCTTTTCTGTGTAAGTCTTGGGTGTCAGGTATGAAGTAGAATATATATGCAGACCTATATCCTATTTAATCTATTTAATCACTATTCTATATGTCATAATATTCAATAAAATAAACAGTCAATACATGAATAAGACTAAAAATACAGTGAATAACTACACTGAACACAATATGGAGTCAACATATGTATGTAAATATAAATAATATATATACAATGTACACGAATAGAATGTTTTCTAATGGTGGGGATTGATTTCAGGCCTAAGGAACAGATTTGAATTTCTTGACTTCAAGGAGGCAAACTTCCCCTTCCCACACAGTGCAACATAATTACCCAGACAATGAGTTCCAATCGCAGTCCTGGCAGAAAAAATGGCACCTTTCTACTATGTGACATCCAGTTCTTACGTATTTCATTATGCCTCCATTTAATGAATGTGATTGTTTAAATGCTTAATAATGTATTAACAAAAATCGATCAGTGTCCTATATATAATTGTGTATAATTTTATCCTAGAATCATTCAAGAACTACCCATTCAATCATGACATTCGTCACATTCCATTGGTAATCATATGAAAAGGAATGAGTTTCTTAGGATCTCGATCAGGATTCAAACTGTGGGCCCCAGCTCCAACCATTTAATCCCAAGGATAGGAAACTCAGTGGTCTGTCCTAGAACATCAGCAAGAAAAATGATTAGGCAGGCACCAGTGGCTCTCAGCAGTCCTCCTTGATACTGACAAGGTTGTGATAGGAGGATCATGATCAAAGCCAACCTAGGAAGGAAAGTCCTTGAGACCCCTGTCCAACTTGTGCTAACAAAGCCAGAAGTAGAGCCTTGTGGCTCCAGTGGTAGAGGGCTAGCCTTGAGCAAAAGCAGCTCATGGACTGTGCCAAGATCCAGAGTTCAATTTCAGGGACTGACAACAAACTAACATACACAACAATGGGTGCAGCCATCCAGCTAAAGCAGGTCACCCTATTGTCCCAAACTGGATTGGACTGAGTTTCCTGGGAAAGGGGTTGATGCCATTTTGACTCCGCCCATTCTGCCTGCATCACAGGATTCTGGCCACACCCCCATTCTTTCATGGTTCTTTCTGACCAATGGGATAAAAGAATGGCAGTCGCACCTACAGTCCATGCTGCCAGGAAGCACCAGGATTCCCTGTTTGTTGACACCACTACCAGCAGTTGAGGAAGATAGATGTGGCTGAGTGGTGAGCAAGAGAATCGAGGCCTAGGAGGAGAAGCTTTGCTCAGTCCCACCAAGTGCCTACCTGGGCCCAGGTTCCCTGCCCCCCTTCACTGTGGAACAGAGTTTAAAACTTGGTGCAACTGACTCACACCCACAACGACTCTTGAGGTCCTCAGGGAATGGTGCAATGGTGCACCTCTGGCCGGCTTGAGTCCCTGACCTTGTCCTGGCCCTCCTGTCCTCAACTCCAGGCCTGAGTGTCCGCCATGCCTCCACCATCACTGATCACCCCACCTGGAGCAGCCGCCAACAGCTTCTTCCAACAGCACACATGAGTGGCTGCCACAAAGGCCCGCACCCCGGGACCAGATTTCTCCCTCCGCACCAGGACCAGTGACTCCCTTGTGCCCCACGGTCCGGCAGGGGCTCTGCCACAAGTGCGTCCCAGGGATAGGGGTAGGTGTTGACCCGTGGATTCCATCCCCATCCCTAGCAGCCAGTGTCCCAGGAAACGGGGAGATAAAGGGTTGAGTCAGGAGTGGGCGCCACAATGCCCCTGTCCTGAAGCAGTGGGAGCCACACAGCAGCACATCTGCACCCTTCCTCTCCCTGGTGGGAACGTGGTGGCTTTAGTCAGAGATGGGAAGCAGCTTGTCCACACCTGCCTTCTGGGGTCATTTCCTTTTTTCTGGGGGTAGGGTATGTTGGATGCAGAAGATAGGCCCCCTTGCTCTGTGAGCCCTTGTCTTCTGTGCTCAGTCACCCTTTCACCTGAAGAGGGTCCCAGAAAAGGTGCTGGGGGTCAGAGCAGAAGGTGAGTATCTGGGAAAACACCTCCCGCCCCCACATACATATGACCTGTCCCCCTCCCCCCCAGCTGTCAACAGTTCTCACAGGGTGATCAAATTTCCCAGCTCTGCCAGCTTCTGCTGGTGCTCCCGGTCCATCTGGTCTCCAAAAAACTCTGGAGAGGCACTGATCTGGGTGTGTGTGTGTGTGTGTGTGTGTGTGTGTGTGTGTGTGTGTGTGTGTGTGTGTGTGTGTGTGTGTGTGTGTGTGTGTGTGTAGAAGTGGAATGTAACAAGGCGTTGGATGCTTTGGTACCGGCTATCATTAGGGAGTGCATGGGCTTCACAGCTGAGGTCTGGGGACCTGGAAGGATGAGACAATTGAAGGGGACTCAGCACTGTTAAAATACAAGAACAAGGGATCTTTGTGACCAGGAGCTGTGTACTCCTTTGGGCCTGATTGGTGGCAGTGGGAGCTTGGGAGGATCTGGGAGTGCAGCCTGCAGGGGGTGGCTTCCCAGGGGCAGAGAGTATGGCCAGCACTTAGTAAGAATGTGAGCCCTGCTAGTATGGAGTGCAACAGCATAGGTCAGACTCTGGGTCTTCACATCATGACCTCTGATGAGCGAGGTGAACACTAGTTTAACTCTTGAGCTGTAATCTTCAGATATCAGCCTCCTGAGTAATAGGATTATAAGCATGAGCCTCTGGCACTGGGCCTCTGGTTCTTTTTGGTATATTAGGGTTTGACCTCAAGGCCTTTGGCTTGCCAGTCAGGTCTTCTACCATGTGAGCCAAGATTTTCTGTCTTGGGCATTTCTGAGATGGAAACTTAATATATGGTCAGGCTGGGCTGGATCACAGTCTTCCTATCTGTGACAGGCATGCACCACCAGGGCTGTAGTTGGGTTGGTAGACCTGCATCGCCATGCTCAGTCATTGGTTAAGATGGATTGTACCAAACTCAGTGCATGGCAGCTGATTAATGACCACAAGTGAAGCTCTGGGTTGGACCTCAACCCTTAGCCCTCAAACTCCTCATAGGACTGTTGTGAGGAAACAAGGGTTTAATACATAAGAATCTCTGGAGCAGGGCCAGGCACAGAGGGAGCTGCAATCAGATATGGTTCTCAGCAATTCCATTAGCATATGACAGGCAGATACTCAGAAAGGGCTCAGAAGGTGTGTGTTATTAATGGTGTGCCAGGTATGGGATTATGAAACAAAACATGGCTCTCATTCATTATTATCCTATCCCCATGAGGAAGGGGATTCTTCACTTTGTTTAGTTTTGCAGCTGGGGAAACTGAGGCATGGAGATGCTGGGTGACATACTCATAACTCCCAGCTGACAGGAAGCTCGGCCTGACTTATCTGCCATGCTCCCTAGGACAATGGGTCCTATTCAGTCCACATCTTGTTGTGGGAAGTCCACTGCTTGTCAGTTGTGGGGCTTGAACCCTGGGCCTGGGCAGTGGCCCCAGCTCCTCAGCTCAAGGCTAGCACTCTACCACTTGAGTCACAGTGCCACTTCCAGTTTTCTGGTGGTTCTTTGGTGATAAGAGTCTCACAGACAGTCCTGCCTGGGTTGGCTATGAACCATGATCCTCATATCTCAGCCTCCTGTGTAGTTTGGATTATTAACCTGAGCCAGTTCTGACCTTCCCTCTCTCTGTCTCTCTCTCTCTCTGTCTCTCTCTCTATCTCTCCCTCCCTCTCCCTCTCCCTCTCCCTCTCCCTCTCCCTCTCCCTCTCTCTCTCTCTCTCTCTCTCTCTCTCTCTCTCTCTCTCTCTCTCTCTCACACACACACACACACACACACACACTCACACACACACACACACACACACACACACACACACAACACACACACAGGAATTCATTGAATGGGTGCTAGAGGAGGTGGTCCAGCAGCCCCATGTGGCTGGAACCATGGTGGCCCTCTCATTCTGGAGGTGAGCTGTGGGTCAAGAGCTGTCTCTCTCAGTCTGTTGTACCAGCTCTATGAGGTAAGCCCTTCTATGGCTGGCTAGACCGTGATGGTTACACATTGTCCATCTAGCCTTACTGGACTTAGTATTGTGTTCTATGTCCTTTACTAGCTAAAGTTTCTGGCCAAAATTATGATACATAGTTAGGAATGAAAATGTAATGCCATCTTAAGAACGTCATTTAGGGCTCTGGCAATGTGGCTTCATGGTACGGCGATTGCCTAGCATGTATGAAAACCTGGGTTCAATTCCTTAGTACACATAAACAGAAAAAGAAACACTGGAAGTGGTGTTGTGCCTCAAGTGGTCGAGTGTTAGCCTTGAGCAAAAAAAAAAGCTGAGGAATAATTCCCTAGCCTTGATTTTAAGCCCCAGGCCTGGCAAAAGAACAACAACAACAACAAGAACAACAAACATTCAGTTAGTGAATGCAAAATAAAGAACCCATACTTGGAATATATTATTACTCCTTCCATACTGATACCTAACAATAGTCCCTAATTCATGACTTTACCTATATTAGGATACTGTTTTGAAAAAAGTTTTGTTCATTAGGTCACGGCAATTAATGCCAGGAATGTGCTTAGATGTCAGGTGAAGATTAATTCTGGAAATTCAAAGTATCCAGGCTTTTGAATGGTCACTGCTAATCAGAATGAGAAGGGTAGTCTAAGTGAGATTTGGAAAACTTTTTTGCCAGTCATGGCACCAAAAAGGCAGAGGCTAACTAACAATTGTGACAGAACAGAAGAAATAATTCCAGATGGAAAGAATAAATGATAGTAACTAAGGTATAGCAGAAACTGTTCTAGGGAACCATTTTTAGATATTGAAAAACTAGTTATCAACTAGGCTTATTCCTCATTGCCTTTAGCATTCTAAATCTCTTAGGCTAGTTCTTAATCTCTGTGTGATAAATGTATCTCTTTCTATGCTCTTTCATACCTGATTTCCTTTGCTTTCTAATCATCTGTCTTTCTCTATTTTTATGAACAATTCCTGATGCTAAATACACCTACACAGATGGAAGGGGATGCTAATACAAGGGTCCCATAACTCATGAGTCATTAATGTAACAACATGGAAAAGGAGGACATATTTATTGCTACCTCAATTTTTCTGAAAAGCTGCAATGTCCCATCATTTGATTTAGATTTCCATTCTTTGTCTACTTAGTGTCATTAACTGAACTAAATGCGAATATGAGCCGGGTGCTGGTGGCTCATGCCTGTAATGCTACCTACTCAGGAGGTTGAGACCAGAGGATTGTGGTTCAAAGCCAACCTGGTCAGCAAAATCCATGAGACCATTATCTTCAATTAAGCACAAGAAACCCGGAAGTGGTGCTATAGCTAAAGTAGTAGAGCGCTAAACTTGAGCTGAAGAGCTGAAGAACAGCACCCATGATCAGAGTTCAAGCCCCACAACCAACAAAAAAGTGCAAATATGACATTAAGTTTCCCCAAAAGGAATGATGAAGTCAATAGTAATCTTCCCAAGCAGAGAAAATAATTCCAAAATGATTCAGTGCACAGACTTTTGCTGACTAAGTTAGTCATGGCGTCTTTGCTGTACGTACTCTCTTCTTAGAAAAATTGTCAAATATTAGCTTTATAATAAACATCTAATACTTCTTGGTTCAAAATAGAAGTCCATACTGTTGATGTCACTTGGCTTTCTCATTATCTTAGTACAAAGCCAACCCAGGCAGGAGAGTCTGACAAACTCTTTTCTGTAATTAAACACCAAAAGAGCCAGAAGTGGAGTTTGGCTCAAGCAGTAGATTAGTAGCTTTGGGGACAGGTGGGTAGGAAATACAACTGTACAGGGACAGGGTCCAGCTGTGAGTTCAAGCCCTACTAACCATCACAAAATACACAAACAAGCAAACAAAACAAACCCCAGGTATTTCTTTGGGACGCTCCTTAAAGGCGTACTGGTCTGAGAAGAGGCTGATTTTTCTGATCATACTCACTGAATCCTGCTTTTTTGAAATCCTTTTTGCTATGGAGAACTCAGTACCAGAATAAAGGAATTAATAACTGACTCCTGCAACAAGAGAATGATCTTAGGATTTTTCCATAAGACACTTTAAAACCTCCATATCTTTGTTTTTTTTTTGCAGTAGAACAATTTTAAAACAATGTTATTTCCTTTTGTTCTATGCTGGCCTTTAAATGGCACATTGTTTCCTTTTGTAATACTCTCAACTAGAAGTTTACAGACAAGTTTTATATGAGTAAAGAACACACTCACAAAAGTCAAGAACAGGGGCTGGGAAGGTGGCTAAGTGGTAGAGCGCTTGCCTTGCATGCATGAGGACCTGAGTTTGATTCTTCAGTACCATATAAGCAGAAAAAAAAGCTGGAAGTGGCGCTATGCCTCAAGTAGTAGAGTGCTAGCCTTGAGCTGAAGAGCTGAGGGACAGCAACCAGGCCCAGAGTTCAGGCCCCACGACTGGACTCCCTCCCCCAAAAAAGTCAGGGATAGTTTCCTTACAGCCTTGGATTCTTTCCTTGTACAGTAAAAAGGAAAGCAAAAGTTAACTTGAACTTTGTCATTCCTCTATGTTCAATTCCTCTCCTGGGAGCAGTTGCCACATCCAGTATCAGTTACTTTCATTTACAGTGACAATTTATGATTCTGCTCCATATAAAATGAATGTTTTCTGATTTCATTGAAATAGCACAAGGACACCATTGGACATGGGGTAACACATGTTTCAGAGTCAACTTAGTACAGGGAAAGTATGAAATTTAAATTGCTTATAAATGCATTATCCATTAGTACACCGAGTTCAAACTTCTTAATGCTCTGTAAATTAAGTTTAATTTTAAATGGGAAAAAGGTTTTTGGATCATTTTTTTGTGAGTGTATGTGCTGTGCATTAATTTCCCAAGTATACTTGAGTTAACAGTAAAAGAAACAATAGCAATAATAGAAGAAAGAGAAGTTCTGTGTTTAAGTATAAGGTTTCAACACAATATAGAAAACTCTACAAATAAGACAACATTGAAACAATAAAGCCACGTCCTGTATGTAGATTCATGGGAGCAATATAGAGAAAGCATTACTCATAAGTGGAGCATGAAGCATGAGGCCATTCCCTTTCTAAATCATGCATGCTAATCATGTAAATTTGTAAAAAGTAGAATGAAAGGATGATTCTGTTTCCAATGCAAGTCAGATATGAGTGAGTATGGGCTTAAGTGGAAAAAAAAGAGTCCATCATAAGAGAACAGGGATTATACTAGCAATAAACTTGGTGGCTAAGATCACATTCCTTTACGTATATGCTTTTTTGCTGTTGTTGGTCATAGCACTTGAACTCTGGGACTGTGCGCTGTCCCTCTGCTATTCAGCTCATGACTAGTGCTCTACCACTTGAGCCACAGTGCCACTTCTACTTTTCTGGTAGTTATTGGAGAAAAAAGTGTCCAAGAGTTTCCTACCTCGGCTGGCTTTGAACCCCAATCCTCCGATCTCACCACTGCTCAGCTTACGATCACATTTCTAACAGTGTACACTCAGCATATGTAATGTATATGTTCATCAAACTTTATATGAATTCTTGAGTTAAAAATCTGGGCTACAGGTTAGACTTCACACTCACAAAAATGTTTGTAGTTTAAAAATTGATACTCCTGGAAAAATAAAAATAAAAATGTAAAGGAGTTGGGGAAGTTAAGTTTGTATCCAGCCTGGACAGAACAGGCTTTGAGACATTATGTATAATTAAGCAGCCAAAAGCTGGAATACCAGTCATGAGCAAGATTGCTGAATAAGAGCTTCAGGCTTGGGGCCGGGAAGATGGCTCAGTGGTAGAATGCTTGTGTTGCATGCCTGAGGCCCTGGGTTCGATTCCTCAGCACCACATAAGAAAAAATGAAAAAAGCCGGAAGTGGTGCTGTGGCTCAAGTGGTAGAGCTCTAGCCTTGAGCTGAAGAGCTGAGGGACAGCGCCCAGGCCCTGAGTTCAAGCCACACGACCGGACCCCCACAAATAAAAAGAGCTTCAGGCTTTTGCATACATACATACAAACATACACAAACACACAGAGGCACTTATATATGCACATACATATACACATACACAAATGAAACAATTCTCAGAATATGTAGAAATGTTAGTAAACAATAGAAAATACTTCCTGAGTAAGACTAGAATCAAGTGATAATTTTTAATACTAGAAAGCCCTCAAGTGAACTTTCTTCAAAAAATTTGAGAATATTACATAGATAGGAACCAGAGATAGTAAGAGAGTGAAGTAATCATTATTAAAGGGACTGGATCAGAGGAATTAATCAGAGACCCCTGCAGGTGCATCTGAAAATGTTCATATCCTGTGTCAAATGTCAGAATG
This sequence comes from Dipodomys merriami, assembly GCF_024711535.1. Taxonomy (NCBI): domain Eukaryota; kingdom Metazoa; phylum Chordata; class Mammalia; order Rodentia; family Heteromyidae; genus Dipodomys; species Dipodomys merriami. The sequence continues at coordinate 5,331,242 of NW_027206479.1, forward strand.
TCTTTGAAAATTGTACATAAACAGTCTGAGCAGTCAGTCTAGTGGATAAGATCATAGGAGGAATTCAGAATTGCTAGTCTGTTTCTACATTAAATAAACCAACAAACTATGGCAGCACAATGTGATAAAAGCTTGGAATTCTAGCACTCAGACTAAGACAGGAGATTAGAGAATGGAATTACACACCTTTCCTGGACCAGGTAGTATAATTTTGTCTCAATTAAACAAACTAAACAACAAGAAAGGAATACACAGTTGGAAGTTTGGGCTAATTTTGTCACTATGTTTTCAGAAGTCAACTTTTCTATTGAAATGAAATTCATATATAATCCTCAGATGTGTTTTAATTGCTCTCTTCATTACAGAACATTCCTAGATGCTAAATGGCTCATGATTCCCATCCAAAAAATTGGAAAATTAAGTAAGCATCATTGTGTTGGATTCCAAAGAAATGATGAAGGGTTACAAATGGTTAAGCCTGTAGAAATATCAAAGTACTTGTAATGTAAGACTTTGTAGACCTTGCTAAATTAGAATTGTCATTTAAAATTAATATATTGGTTTTGTTTGTAATTTCATATTCTATAGGATACTACAAAACTATTTTTAAGTAGAAGGTTTAATTGACAAATTCACAAATGATTCTGGCATTCTATTTTCCTAGAATATACTTTCAAGAGAGTTATAATTAGAACTTAGTTAATAGATAATTCCAACAGTTCATGTATAACATGATAATGTGAATAATCTAGACAGAGTAGCCAACAAATAAATGACATTAATTTATCATTTTGGAAAATGAGCAATTGTTTGAGGGTTTGGTATACTATGGTATGAAGAGAGTAATTGTGTGACACCTTTCTTCTACCTATATGTAATGCAACAAGCCATTCACTTAATTATGTTCAACTTTACAAATTGAGAAAAATGCTAAGTTTGGGATTTGTTTTCATTTTTGTTTTATTGTATTTGCTTGTCATAGAGCTTGAACTCTGGGCCTGGACATGGTCTCTGAGCCTGTTTATGCCCTACCACTTCAACCTCAGTGGCACTTGTGTCTAGCTTTTTCTGAGAAATTTATTGCAGATAATTATCTAAGAAACCTTCCTACCTGGGTGGGTTTTGAACCACACTTTTCTGATCTTTTCATCCTGAATATCTATGAGAGTTAAAAAGTATAAATATAATTAATGATTGCAAGTGTTCTAATCTCAAGAATACCAATGGGGTGGGGGGATGGTGCAGCTTAGTTTATTGTGGTGTTCTTTCCAGAACAAGGAGGGCATCACATTAGTAGAAGTGTAGTATTTTTTTCACAATAGAGATAAGCTAATCATTATGTGAATTAAGGAATTTTAAGGTGCACCTTACAAGTTGGAAATTGTTGGGCTAGGATGACTTTATGGCATAAATCTTGGGACTGATGATCATAGAAATAATAGCTTCCTCTGATAAAAAATATTGCTTACTCTTGAAGAATTAATTAGTACAGATGCTTCAGAGTTTTATTCTCTACCAGAATGTGGCTATTTTTCTGTTACTTCTCAATCTGTTAACGCCCATTGGAAATTGTATCTATTGCAGAATTTCATAAGATGCAAACAGGTACTGTTTTGAATCTCTCAGATATTGAATGTTGAGAATTTTAAAATGAGTAGTTATTAACCATAGAAGTTTTGAAGAACCCATATATTCTGACCTCTTAACAACTTATTTACTTATAAAAGTTATGGGTTTCCTTAAAATTAAACTGTTTTCAGTTTTAGTATGAAAAAGTACTAAATTTATTCTTTTTTCAAAATATTGGCAAGTATATTGTGAAAATATTGTCTAGTTGGATAACATTCAAGTTGAAGACTCTCTGATAGAAAAGGGGTAACTAATTCAAATTAGATGCCAAATAGTATTGTTTTTTAAGTTACTACATAAACAATAATATTTACTGTACCAATACAGTGTAATTATATTTTACACAGCTTATTTTTTAATTTTATTATCAAAGTGATGTACAGTAGGGTTACAGTAATTGTAAGTAGTGAATACATAACTTTTCAAACTTGTTACCCTTCCCTCATTTTTCTCACAGTTTTCCTTCACTCCTTCACCCTTCACAAGTTGTAATGTACATTTCCAACATATTGTCTTGTGATTATTGCTATTGCATTGGTTTGCCCTTTGTCCTTTGTTCGTCTTCCCTTCTCTAATTAAGGTAAATGAATACACAATACATAGGGTAACAAAATCAAATACAGCAGGGATAAACCATAGGGAAAAACCCATAGAAAATAGAAATCACATAGGACATTAAAAACAACAACTGCAAATAAAAATCTCTTGGATTTTCATCTTGGATTTCATTTTGCTCAACATCAACTTATATGGTCATATATATGCATAACAAAGTCACGGAAAAATAATAGTTGCATGGACCCTATATCATGAAAACAAGATGTTAAATTTTTGATGTTAAAGATGGAATTAGGATTGGTGAATTCGTGATTCTGATAAAGGAATTTCAAAAGAGTTTAAATTTTAATTGTTCAAAATTTTAAACAATGTAACCTATTAAGAAAATTTAAAATTGCCTGGGAAAATAGGCTTTTATGCAAACAAGTCCATGGAGACTTAGTAAAGAGGAAGCAATGTGGGTGAAGATAGCGCTTTTTCACAACAAACCTCAGAAACCTTGCTGTAAATCCTGTAGGTTCCCTTGAGAATTGTCCTTACCCTGGAAATATACTCTCACTGTGTAAAACAAGGTTGTAGTGGAATTTAAATACAAAATTCTTAAAAACATAATATATCAAATTTTGTGAATTAACCTTTAATTATCAAACAGTAATTCTCTGAAAATGAAAATTTGGGTCAAAATATTTAGGGAGAAAGTGCCCTCCACAATGAAAGAAGGTATTGGGTTACACTTTTCTCTTCAGAACACTTTCCACAATGTATTTTCATGGAAAGCAGTGAAACAGAAAAAAAAAAACTGATTGGATATTTCAAACCAATGATTTCACATTTCTAAGTAGCTTGTAATATATAATATCCTTTTAACATGAGATAGTGAAGACAAATTACATAAGCCAAAAAGTTTTGGGATTAGAAAAGAATTGAAAATAGAAAAGGTTAGAAAATTGTTCTTATAAACCCTAGCTAAGCATGTTGGCTTCAGCAGTGGAGGGAGGCCCAAACTTTTTGATATAGATTGTCTTAATATTTTTGCTACCTAAACTGACAGAGCTTATCTGGCTCACTACACTGCAGAACTGATTGAATGAAGAGAATAAAATAAATTCCACATCCAAATGAGGCAACTTAAGAGAATTTTAAAAGAGAAATCGTGAAGATGTAGCAGTGACTGAGGCTGTATAGTCCTTCAGCTTCACTAGACATAAAGCCAAGGAGCCGTGATAAATTCGAAATCAAGCAAGAGCTAAGAGGAGCACATAGAAGTAGGACATAGAAGCATTGTCCTTTTGTAACAGACACTATCTTTCATAGTATGGTAATTTAACTCTATTCTCCTTCATACATCTTGTTGAGCAAATGCAAGCCCAAGAGAAAAATAATCTATTGAAATCATTTTGCAAGGAATAACTTTTCTGTTCCTGATATGGTATCTAAGGAGAGTCTTTAGAGAAGATAAAAGCGGTGTAGTTTTTAATTCGTCTAAGCATCTTGTTAGCAAAATATATCTTTGAGGTTAGAATTGATTAAACCGAAAGGTGATGGAGTACTTATTTTTCTGGGCACTTTAGACACAAGAAGCCATTCAAGGTAACAGAAAAAAGGAAAATGTATAGCCAAAGATTTTTGAGCACAGATTCTTCGACTAGTTTTCTGGAGAGAAAGCTTTACATTAGATTTTTCCTCATTAATATAGATGTTGTTTCATGGCAACCAAATGCAAGAGGGAAGTTTAATGGACTCGCTTGCCCAATTCAACAGCATGATAAAAAAATTTAGCGAATTATTTGACTAATTACTTTGCCAGATCAAAGAAGGAAAAATATAATTCAAAATCGACTTAAATGTATGAAGAAAAAGTATTGAAGAGAGATGAAAGAAAACATAGAGGATTGTTTTCTCTCCAGTGGAGCAATAGGTTCTTCATCTTGTTTCATCCATTTTATATTCTCAAGCTATCAAGTGTGGCTGAGGGCTGGAGTATCCAGTTCATCTAAAGAAAATTACCTGAAGAAAGATAATATTTGCAGCTGATGTAGGTGATTTATAACCTTAGACAATCTATTTAAATCTGTTCAAAATTCTCTCTTACCCCAAACTGCCCTCTTTGAAAAGCTTTATTTGCTTTTCCCAAGACTGCCCTTCATTAACTCCTTAATATTTTGAAAGGTCATATTCATACTCTCTAGAGATTGCTCTTTGGTTGTGATTTTTGTGTGCTTTTGATTTTTTGTTGTGTTTATTAACTGAATTTCATAATGTTGTTCAAGTGTGTTACAATTAAATATATCCATCTACTTATCCAATATTCCTGGATCACAGTCACTCCTTCTATCATTCTCAACTAACCCCTTCTCCAAGATTTATTTCTGATTTATCACTTCCTTTATCACATGTGTACATTGGGTATTCTAGCTATACTTACCCTTTGTTCAATTTTTCATCTTTACTATTATTCCTCTCTGGTTTCAACTTCCTCTCTGATACTCATTCTGTTAAAATGTCTGATAATAATTTGAAAGGTTTATATACATTCAATCCTGCATATACTTTAACTGATGTCAGCTTATATTTCCATAATTCATTCATCTGCAGTAACAATTTGCAAGAATGGAGATGCGAAGCACCTAGACATGATTGTATTCTCATCTATTTGGAAGATTGATCTTTAGTCAAAAAGAAAGTTTAAAAATGGCTTAGAATGTATTCCTAATTATCAATTTTTATAAATAGCTTTGTACAATGGTGTGTGATTATTTTATTTTACCTGGGATAATATTTTCTACTACTTGTAGGTTTTGGAAAAAGGAGAAATCTAAGATTTACTATTATAGAGGAATATGATAGAAATAGAAGACAGATTTTATGTTTGTCACATCTCTGATGAGTACTCATATTCAAGACTTAAAGTCATATTTCTTTCTATGTTAGACAGATAGAGAAAACATAAAACAACATATGATAAGCAACTATTTGTGACTATTGTCACTATTTTTGGAGCACATGAGCAGCCAAGATGGCTCTGAGAGGGAGTTGAGTGGGCAGAGCCCAATTTGCTTTACGTTCAGTGCACAACCAGCCCGTGGAAGTTTAGGTGCATGATAGGGTGTGACCTTTACAGTGATTGGTTCCTCTCCCTCCCCTCCCATGTCACGTGCTGCTTTTTGCTTTAAAAATGGCTTGCTCTGTGTTAATAAACGAGTTTACAGCTTGACTTGACTCCCTGCTGCGTCTGATTGTCTCCCTGGCTAAGGGAGGCTGGGGAACAGGCTACTGGCCACACTTACCTTTCCATGGACCCCGTCTGTCTTTCATGGGATGGACGAAGACCCAACAACTATTTTGTTGAAATTTACTTCATTAGCTAACCTTTGGGTTTGGAATATGGGAGGCTGATCTATTGAACACAGTTTTGGAAGGCACCTACTGAACAAAACAAATGGTGGGTGGTACTATTTCTACACTTTAATGAATGGTTGAAACTGTTAGTCATTGGTGCTGGGTAAATAAATCAACTCTATTGTAACTTTCTCCCTACACTTGAAAAACTTGTAATGTCACTAAGTATCAACTACTTGTCACAAGTTATTTTGGTGAATATAATTTTATTTGAAAATGAATACACTTTCAGGAGATTAAATGTAGGTTATCATTGGTTTGAGAGTGACAACCTTTTTATATCACAGAACCAAGTTTAACTGAAGTACCAATGTTTTGAAGCACTAAGTATCTTCTCACTTAATTTTTTTCTAAATTACATTTGACCTCTACGTCAAGTTTTCCAAAAATACGTAGAGCAATTATGTATCTTTTTTGGACCACTTATGCTGGACTGATATTATTTCATTACTCATTAGAAGAGGGGTATTAAAAATAATCTTATGACATTTTGTGAACTTTTTCACTCATATGGATTGAGCATCTGTAAACTGAAAGTTTGAATTTCAGCACTGTCTCTCAGATTTTGTGATCTCCTCCTTCATTTTAAGTTGCCTTGCATTTCACAATTGCTTACTGATAATTCCTGCATCTCAAGGAATTGGGGACCTGAAATATAGGAAACGAGAAATTGATATGCATATTCAATTAGTTTCTATTGGCATGTTGCATGGGCCTAGGTGAAAAGTATTGCCCATGTTATCTGATGATGCAGATAACTGGGTTCTGGGATCCTAGGATCTCATTTGGGAAAAGTAAGACCTCTTCTGGGAAAATTTCAACTGCAGAAGTTTAGAAGTAGCTCTTAAGCAAGGCTTACTTTGAATCAAATAGCTCCACAGAACTAACTCATTTGGATAAATTACTACTTGCAACAGCCATCACCTTTGGACCTAGCTATAAACACTTGAAAGTGCAATCAAATCCAAAATGGAAAATATTTAAAATAGTAATTGACAAAAAAATTGCAAATGTGAGCAATAGACTGAACAATATAATTTTTCCACTATTCACAGAATTTCAGGAATATAAGATCAATAGCACTGTTAGAAACATTAACGTTTCCTTGTACCAAATAGGCACCCAAGGATATAAGCCTGTATAAAGATTGCATCATTAACTATTTAATTTAGAGGATAATACATGCTTCAGCAGTATGTATACCCAAATTACAACAATACAGAGATTAACATGGCACTTGCACAAAGATGATATTAAAATTTGTGAAGTATTCCAAATTTTTCATTCTTCAGATGCAAGAAATGAAAAAAACATTTAAAATTGATTACAAAATTACAAGTGTAAAAATACATGCAATTCATATAATTAAAAGTTAGTTTGACATCAGTGTATTAAATCTTGACCTTAGAAAGGCCTTTATATGGGGCTGGGAAGGTGGCTCATTGGTAGAGCGCTTGCCTTGCATGCCTGTGGCCCTGAGTTCGATTCCTCAGCACCACATAAGCAAAAAGAAAAAAGCCGGAATTGGCATTGTGGCTCAAGTGGTAGAGCACTAGCCTTGAGCTTAAGAGCTAAGGGACAGCGCCCAAGCCCAGAGTTCAGGCCCACGACCGGACACCCCCCCACCACCACCAAAAAAAAGAAAGGCCTTTACATAGCATAACCTTTATAAAACTTTTGAAATTAGACAACATTTTCGTTCTATCCCAAAGTAATATAATACTATAAGGACCTAGGAAACAAAGGAATCTAAAACTATTTCTATATGGAATGAAATCTGAAAAGACACATTAATGAAGCTGTATATTATAAAGTAGCATAGAATTCAAAGTATTATATCTAGGAGAGAATAAAATACATTATGGACACTATACAAACATAGACTATAGAATATTTTAAAATATACTTTTTCAGACAAGCATGAGAAATATCTTTAGTTTCTGTATAAATTTCAATAGATAAGTTAAAATTATTTCTGATTAAAAAGTCACAAACTCTGAAGAAATCATTATAGATATACACAAAAACTCTTGAATACATTTTGACATCAAAGGCAGGCAATTCACTTGAAAGAATTCCACAGAATCCATGAATTTTTACAATAAGTTATTGCTATTTGGATTGTGAAAATATTTTGTATGGACACAAAAGATGGAATGGCATTTTTGAAATTTAAGAAAAGTAATTGAATCATTAGGACTTAGTAGAACAATTTGTACAGTCTTCCACAACTTCAAAGAGGTAGTGATACATACTTATCTTTTTAGCAATATCAAATGCAGTTTCTTCCAAATTGTTCTTCAGACATGGTTTTATGTAATGTTTCAACAGAAGGAGATCAAATGAATTTTTGCTATCTTAATTTCCAGCAGCAAGATTCAAGTGGGTCAAGAGGCCTTTAGTTTGGGCATTGGAATCTGCATCATGATGAAGTAAGAAAGAAGCCACTCTGTTATTATTCCACTTATATGCACTGTGCAGATGTGTCCATCCATCTACAGTTATTGTGTGTGCCGCTTGAGCCACCAACTCAAGGACAATGTCTAAGTGTCCACTGTAGACTTCCTGATGAAGAGGTGTATATTCATCGTCATCCCTTGTATTCACATGAGTGGCCCTTTTGGAAAGTAGTTTCCACACTGTAGTAAGCCGATTATTTTCGGCAGCACAAAAAAGAAATTTGCTTGGATCCTTCTCTATTTTTTATTGCAATTGATACCATTTCTCATTTTTTCATCTTGTTTCTCATCTTTATCAGAATTGCCTAACCAGAGACTTTGAGTGCCAGTGAAAATGAGGTGTCCATGTATTTCCCTAATAGTTCATGTTGGTTGAACTGCTCAGAAATATCCGGTGAATTTTCTGCATCTTTTTTCACCATGATTTATTTTATCTTTTTCCATTTTTTACTATTCTAAATTATTCTAACGAGAGTAGGGAGCTGATGGAGAGCACAGGAAAGATGTTCCTCCGTATTCAATGGTACAGACTTAAAATGAGGACCAGTGGTGTCTTCATGTGCAGCTTATTCTAGGAATGAGAAAATATGAAATAATGCCTTCTACATAAATGATTTGGGAAATGGCAGAGCAGAAAGTGAAATGATGAACCAAAAATATGAAAGCAAAATATATTAGGATAATTATGGAGCAATCATATTATCTATGAGAACCATGTAAGAGAGAGAGGAACAGAGAGATGTGCAAGGACCTACCTAGCCACAAATCCATGCCTCTGATCAATTTATAGAGCAAGCAGAATTTAATTTTTTTTAAGATGGAAAGAGAATTCATGTATTTACTTGAAATTAGTAAATACATTTTTGTAGCCTACATAAAGAGACATGGATTTACCAATATACAGACAAAAATCTAAATCCTTGAGACTTCTAGTAACATATCTGACTTAAATCAGTTGAATCACACTTTTCCTGTACAATGAAGGAATAGGCCCAGTCTAGGAAAGCAGCTAGAGAAGGCAGGCCGATTGTTTCTTTCACAAAACTTTGTGGAAAATGGTATTTAGGATTACTTACTGGTGATCCACTTGCACTGGAAGCATGATTCTGACCTATTGCTTGCTGATTCTGAACTATTATTTTGATCATTATATTCTCCAAGCAGAAAAAGTGAGAATTGATAACAAAGGACTATAATGCATTTTGATTTCTCATTAAGCACTTTTAATAATCAAAATCACATGAAGGCAATAGACAGCCCTAGTTTTTTAAGATGAAAACAGTGTCTTTAAAAAACAAGGAATTTAAGTAGTCATGCAAAGGACTTCTATTTTATTACTGAATTATACATTTTTTCTAATGTTGGTACCAATAAATAATGGATCAATTAGAAAGCTCTTAAAGCTCATATGTTCAATAGTGAGTTCTATTACACTATATCATGGTATTTTTTGTGTATGATCTTAAGAAGAAATTTTCATTACTAACTTGAATTTCTGATAGGACAATATCATCACTGTACACTTTGCTTCTATACTCTCAGTTTTAAATTGCTATCTAAGTATGTGCATTAGACAATCATAGAGAAGGGAATATGTCCAGACAAGAAGCCATAAGTTAACTCAGCAAAAGTAGGTACATTGAATCATTTTGGAATCATTTTCTGTGCTTGCGACGATTATTATTGACTTTGTTGTTCCTTTGGGGGAAACAAAGTCATATTTACACATTTTCTGTTGGTCGTAGGGCTTCAACTCTGATCCTGGGCACTGTCCCTCAGCTCTTCAGCTCAAATTTAGTGCTCTACCACTAGCTACAACACCACTTCTGGGTTTCTGGTGTCTAACTGAAGATAAATGTCTCATGGATTTTCCTGACCAGGCTTGCTTTGAACCACAATCCTCTGGTCTCAACCTCCTGAGTAGCTGGTATTATAGGAATGAGCCACCAGCACCTGGTTTATATTTGCATTTATGTGCACTAAATGACACTATGTAGACAAAGAAGAAATTTGAATCAAATGATGTGACATTGCAGCTTTTTAGAAAAATTGAGATAGCAATAAATATGTCCTCCTTTTCCATGTTGTTACATTAATGACTCATGAGGTATGGGACTCTTACCTTAGCATCCTCTGCTGTCTGCTTTTGTGGACTTAATATCAGAAATTGTTCATAGAGAAATAGAGAAAGACATCGATTTTAAGAAAGAAAAGGAGATAAGATGTGAAAGAACAGCATAGAAGAATATACAACTTATCACACAAAGATTAAGAACTAGTCTAAGTGATTAGAATGCTAAAGGCACTGAGGAATAAGCCTAGATGATAACTAGTTCTTCAATAACCATAAATGCTTCCCTAGGACAGTTTGTGGTGTAACTTAGTTATTACTATCATTTATTCCTTCAATCTGGAGTTACTCCTTCTCCTCTGTCAAAACTATTAATTAACCTCTGCCTTTTTGGTGCCCTGATTTACCAAAAAGATTTCCAAATCTCACATATATACTACCCTTCTTATTGTGATTAGCAGTTACAACTCAAAAGCCTGGAATCTTTGAATTTCCAGGATTAATCTTCACCTGATATTTAAGCACACTACTGGCATTAATTACCATGACCTATTATGAAAACATTTTTTTGTTCAACACAGTATTCTAATATAGGTAAAGTACATGAATTAAGGACTATTGTTAGATATCATTTGGAAGGAACAATTATATATTCCAAATATGGGTTCTTTATTTCGCATTTAATCACTAAATGACTCTTTTGCCCATCCTGGGGCTTGAACTCAGGGCCAGGGAACTGTTCCTGAGCTTCTTTTTTTATTTTCCATCAATGCAAGCACTCTACCACTTGAGGCAAAGCCCCACTTCCAGTGTTACCTTTTCTTTTTATGTGGTATGGAGGAATTGAACCCAGGGTTTCACCATGCTAAGCAATAACTGTTCCATGAAACCAAATTCCCAGAGCCCTAAATGACTTTCTTTTTATATTCATAAGTTTGTGTGTGTGTGTGTGTAAAAATATAGTACAGATGGGTTACAATTTCATGAGCAAGGTAATGAGAACATTTCTTTTCAAGCATTGTTGCCGCCTCCTTTGTTTCCCCTTACCATCCTTGCCCACCGATCCTACCATGCCGTCACCAAAGTTGTAAAGTTCGTTTTTCGACATAACATCTTTTGCAATGGAACTTTCTTAAGATGGCACTTTTTCATTCTGTTAATATGTATTATAATTTAGGGGAGGTGGTAGAAAAGGAAGTGGAAAACAATACTAAATACAGTAAGGCTGACATTCCTATCACATTCCTAAGGAGGTAGTGTTAAGACCTGCAGGACTCATAAGGCTGTTGCATGTGACAATATTATGGAAAACACTATTAACTGTGATCTCTGACATCCATAATATGCCTCTTCCACTTTCAAGGTCAAGAGCCAAATATCTAAGACTTTTTATTGACTGGGTGTGTTTCCTAGGGAGGAAATAGGAGGATGTGATAGGTGATGGTGGAAAAATATGCATATTGGATCCCTGTCCATATTTTTTACAGTTTTAAAAAGTGCTATTGATGAACTCCCAATTACATTCAATTGACTTGCTGTCTGGACAAGATAAAGATAAATGAAGACATTTATTCTGTGGATAGTCACATATATTAACAAAATCCATTTCTGGAAAAAAAGATACTTGGTAGAAAGTATAAAGTATTGTCTACAAAATAGTTTCTTTTCTTGGAGAACAAAAGTTAATATTGAAATGATTATTCCAGCTTTGTTTGAGATTTTATGCTGTCTCAGTATCAAAATGTCCTCTAATACCTACATCCTAGCATAAAAGACATGATTTGAAGTATTTTTAGAAACAAAAGTACATAATAGCTTCCTTCCTGCAGAGACTGTGATGGCAAGTATGATAGATTATATTGTAGTTCTCTTTTTCCCCTCTTTATCTCGTGTTGCATATCTTGGCATATTACTCTATGTCCTGCACCAGCTTTCTGTAGGTGAGATTTACCTCTACTCTGCAATGTCAAGATGGGTCATGTGACTTACTTCAGCTTACAAAAGTGAATCAGAAGTGGTGAAAGATTATTTCTAGGGGAAGATTTCTATCTCATTGTCTGTGTCTAACAGCTGACTTGTTTTTCCTTAGCTATAAAAATAGCATATTTCCAGAGGGAGTCTTCTTTCAACTTATATACTGGGAGAATATAGCATGTGAAATTAAGGCAAAACTCAAATATGGCCTCATACATATAACACAGGCAGAAATAAGCTAATATTAGAATATGATATTAAGATGTTTGCTTCTTACCATCCTTGTATACCTTTATGATAATTGAGTATAGCACACCAGAATTTAACAAATCCTAAACAAGAACTAAAGAAATAGACATTTCCTGTATGAAATTATTACAATTTTTATATATAAACATTATCCATGTATTGTGAGGTTATCTTTTTCTGTAGATATGTTTAATCACTCTAGAGCACTGTATACAATATCAAAAATCATTATCCAGATCTTGTGATTGAGATAAGGAAGAAGAAAAATAAATAATCGCCTTTATTACCCAAGGAACACAAATTTGAATAATTATCAGATGAGGGAAGTATACTCAAATGGGTACTTAAAAGTCCCAGGTGTAGTTCAAAAGATACATGATTAGGTAAGAACCATCATGAAGATATAAAGATTCCTAATTAGAAGATAAAGGAAAAAACAACAACCCAGATTCTGAATTTCTGGAAAGCAGAACGGGAAGTAAATGCGTTTTCCACTAGAATAATTTTTTATAACTTACAGACAAATAAAAATAATAATATACATACATGTCTATATGCATGTATGTAAACATCTGTATATTCTTATATATGTATATATAGGTATTTGTATATGAATACACATAGTGTGTATACCTATATATTTATTTAAAGAGATTTGAATCAGAAATATATTAAGAGCATATTAATGCCAATGAAAAATTTTAACGATCCTGAATAAGTTATCAAAAATATCTAAATACATGTCACTGGAGGAATCTAACAACAACCAAGGAACATATGGAAATATCATAACATACCTAGACATTGCATACATATAGAAATTAGTGGAAATAGAAACAATAAGATAGCCCTGCACAACAATTATGTAGAAATTGGAATCCATGCACAATGGTGCTTGACACTTAAAATGATAGGGTCAGTTTGTTAAACATACTGGCAATCTTTAGATATTACACATAGAGTGGCTTCTATGATCCATAATTTTGAATCATAATTTTATATGCAAAATAGATTTCAACACATGTCCAATGAGACACATGTACAAAAATATACATAGCAAAACCTTTTAAAATAACATATAATAAAATATTGAAATGCTCATTTAGGATGTTATACCCTTATACACATGTATACAAAGCAATAGGCTCTATCATGAGAAAAATTTGGAAACAGTAATATTACATGGGAGAAATGGATAAAATAGTCAACATTTTCTAATTATATGAGCTTTTTTAAATTGGCACATCTGTAGAGGTAGAATATGAAATAATAGCTGCTCAAGGGGCGGGTTGGTTGAAATGATGACAGAAGTGACTATTAATAAATATTGGAGTATTTTGAGAGGGTAGTGATGATAAAATGTTCTAGAAGTGAAGGTGATGTTCTTATTCCAACTCTTTAATATTCTAAGAATCAGTGTATTTTATCGAAGAATTACAGATTGCATTTGCATTAACCTTAGGAAAAATTTTAGAATAGTAGTAGGTGGATTTGAGTGATAATTTAGAATTTAAAATCACAGAATTCTATAATACGTAACAAGTATGTTGATGAATAAGACTATCCATAAAATATGATCTGTGATATATACTCTGAGTGACTATAGATGAAATTGCGAGTCTGAATATTCTACAAAATTATGTAAATTGAGGGATGAGATAGGGTTGAGAAGGATGAGGGATAATGATCATCAAGATGCATTGTATTGGCCATGGAATGTGGCTTAGTGGAAGACTACTTGCCTTGCATGTGTGGAGCCCTGGGTTTGATTCCTCAGTACTACATAAACAAAATGAGCTGGAATTGGCACTATGACACAAGTCGTAGACTATTAGCATTAGGAAAAGAAGCTCAAGGGCATTGCCAAGGCCCAGAGTTCAAGCCCCAGTACTAGCCAAGAAAAAAAAAAGTGCATTGTATTAAGCCGGGCACTAGTGGCTCACACCTGTAACCCTAGCTAATCAAGAGGCTGAGGATTGAGTTTTGAAGCCAGCCCAGGCATAAAAGTCTGTGAGATTCTTATCTCCAATTAAATCTCAGAAAAATCTGAAAGTGCTGCTGTGCCTCAAGTGATAGACTTCTAGCATTCATCCAAAGGAGCTCAGGGACAGTTCCCAGACCCAGAGTTCAAACCTCAGGAGAGAAAAAAAAAACTCACTAAACACTATTCATAAACTGCTTGGTCAAACAGCAACTCCCATCCAACTAAAGTTAATTAAAAATATGAAATACAAGTCATTTTGGGAACCAGACATACATAGTATACAGGGGACAAAATAAATTTTATATCAGGCAGTTTGCGTTGAAATTTGTTCTATAGTCTTCTTACATCATTTATGAAATGGACAATGCTGCCAATTGCAGGTCAATTTCCTTGAATAACAGATTGAATTCTGCTGTTTATTCATAGGAAACACTAGAGGCGATTTTTTCTCCTTTTATTGAAGTATATCTGATATTTTAAACTAGATTTGTCCCAGTATAATATTAATTTAATCAATCATTTCATTAGGGCAATGTTGGTCAGATTGTTTTTCCAGTAAATCTTATCCCTTATAATAAATGAGAGCATGCTGTGACAGTCTCCTATTATTATGACCGAATATTTTATAAAATTATCTTAAAAAGGGGAAATATTAAGCTTGGCGTCTTATTTTATACATTTCAGTTTATGTTTCTGTTTTGGATTGCTGGTGGCACAGTAACCCATGTAAGGAACATGTGATGGAGTATGGAAGAAAGGAAGTAAAGAAGAAGAAGAATAGGAGTGGGAGAGGGAGAAAGAGGAGGAGGAGAATTTGGAGAGGGAGAAGGAAAATGAGAAGGAGAAGGAGACAGAGAAAAAAAGAAGGAAGAGGAGAAAAGGACTTTGATCTTAAAATCCACTTTGGTCACAAGTTCTCAGTGACCAAATCTCTACAACTATGCCCACTTGAAAGGGTTCAACTTTCAAACAGTTTACCTTTGGAAGGGCAACAGTGAAAGCTAATCAATCTCAATCCTTTATGATTTCAGGTGGGTAAATATTTCTATACATTTCCATAACTTCTGCTTCTAAATATTTATTTGAATTATACAGAGAAGCGATTTGGCATGAAGGTGGTTTAATTATACCATTACTAGAGAGATATTTTGAGTGCAAATACATTTTATTTAACAGATAAGGAAGCTTCAAGAGATTTCATTTTGTGACAGTCAATAATGACTATTTCATCTAACTCATAATGACTTGAATTTTTCATAATTTTATGACATTCCATTCAAGTTTTTGGAATCTATACTGAAGTTCTTTCTTTCTAATTGAAGGAAAAGTAAATACTATAACGATCATTTATTTCTTAATTATTCTATAGAGTAAGTACAATATGAATTTCATACCATTCAAAATTAAGTTACGTTCAAGTCTGTATTAATAATTGCTTAAGTCATTGAACACCTTGCTTCATCACATATGGAGATTGATTCAATTTCTAAAAATCACTGTTTACATAAAATATATGAAATTCAGTGTTTCTCTGAAATGCCTTGGTAATCAAACCTCAGAAAATACATGTGCAGTAACTAAGATTTTTATATTCTCAAAAACTGTATGATCTATATTTTATGTCAAAAAAGTTTAGGTTTAAAAGAAGATAAAATCATGTGACCGAAGTAGATAATATTTAATTTAACAAAAATCTTGCTTCTTTCACACTGACAGGGCCTATTGCTCTTACCTTACATAAGATATTTGATTAACGATCCCTTTGTTGCTTTGGAATTTAGTGATTTTCAATTTATGCAAAGATTCTGTCATTTAAATTTTCGAATGTATATCTTTACATAAAAATGAAAACTATTTTTCACAGTGCATGTTCAGGTTTGATAATTAAATAAATAACTAAATGTTAATTTGTTAAATTGAGCGTCTAGATTTCAAAGAATAAGAAATTTATTTTATAAATTTTTCCAAGCCTTTCCATTTCCTAACAAATGGGGCAATGTCATTCTTTCTGATAGAGGCATAGAATTCCATTGTGTATATACACCACATTTTCTTGATCTATTCATCTACTGAGGGGCATCTGGGTTGGTTCCAGATCTTAGCTGTAATAAATAGTGCTGCAATAAACATAGTCGTGCTGGTAGCTTTAGTGGGTCTTGTTTGTAAATTTGGGTAAATGCCCAAAAGTCGAATTGCTGGGTCATAGGGGAGCTCTATGTGGAGTTTTTTGAGGAACTTCCATACCACTTTCTAAAGTGGTTGAACAAGTTCACACTCACACCAATAATTCAGTAAGGTTCCCTTCTGTCCACATCCCCTCCAGCATCTGTTATTATAGTTCTTGATTTTAGCCATTCTAACTGGAGTGAGGTGGTATCTCAATGTCGTTTTTTTTTTTTAAATTTTTTTATTGTAAAGATGCTATACACAGTTACATGAGTAAGGTAATGAGTACACTTCCTATTGAGCATTGTTACCCCCTCCATTGCATTTCTTTTATGGCTAGGGAGGTTGAGCATTTCTTCATTTGTCTATTGGCCATCCTTCTTTCCTTTTCAGAGAAGGTTCTCTTTAAGACTTTAGCCCACTTATTTATTGGGCAGTTGTTTCTTTGAAGATTTGTTATTGGGGGATTTAATTTTTAAATAAGCCAGGCCCAAAGAAACATAGGTCCCATGGTTTCCCTTCTTTGCAATATCTAATATACATCTGAGTCAAGCAGAAAAGGTCAGATAAGGTTATGTTAAGGAAATGAACTCTAAGATATGTATTTAAATGTTTTTTTTTTCCTTTCATGCGATGGTTTCTAACACATTTATAAGATAATTTCTTTGTTGCTTGGTATGTCCCTCCTCCACAGTATAATCCCTGCTTTCACTGTATTTGATGTCGGTATAATTTGTGGAGGGGAAGGGGAAAAATAAATCGTTTAAAGAGGGATACAGGTGGACCCATTGCAACAATGAGATGTACAAGTCGTTATGTTGAAAAACGAACTTTACAACTTTAGTGCGGGGGGGGGCGTAGCGGGGAGGATTGGGTGGGGGAGCAGGGGGAGGATGGGAAGGGATTGCAAGGGGAAACAAAGGAGGAGGCTACAATGCTTGATAAGAAATGTACTCATTATCTTGCCCATGTAATTGTAACCCCTCTGTACAGTATGTTCACAATAAAAAATAAAAAAGAAAAAGAGAAATTTATTTTATTGTTAAATATGTTATATCTGTGCTGAATATGGGTATCTCAAGCTTGTAATCCTCACTACTCAGGATGGTGGTGTTCAAATCCAGCCTTGGCAACAAAGAAATCATCTTATAAATATGTTAGAAACAATAAAAAAGAAAGAAAAAAACATTTGAATACTTATGTTGAGGTTCATTTAACCTTACATCAATATATCTGACCTTTTCTGCTTGTCTCAGACATGTCCCTTCCCCACGGTGTAACCCCTAATTTCATTATATTTGGTGTTGGTATAATTTGTGGAGGGGAAGGGAAACAACAAATGGTTTAAATAAGAATACAGGTGGACCCATTGCAACAATTCGATGTACAAAAACAAACTTTACAACTTTGTGGGGGGGGGTTAGGTTGTGGGGGTAGTTAGATGGGAAGGGTTGAAAAGGGGAAACAATGGAGGAGGCAAAAATGCTTGATAAGAAATGTACTCATCCATTCTTTTTTTTTGGGGGGGAGGGTTCTTTTCGTAGGGCCTGAGCTCTGGGCATGGGCACAGTCCCTCAGCTCTTCAGCTCAAGGCTAGCCCTCTACCACTTGAGCCACAGCACCACTTCTGGCTATTTTTTCTTTCTTATGTGGTGCTAACGAATAGAACCCAGGGCCTCATGTATGTAAGGCAAGCGTTCTAACACTGAGCCACCTTAAGCTACCAGCACAAGTATGTTTATTGCAGCATTATTTACCATAGCTCAGATATGGAACTAACCAGATGCCCCTCAGTAGATGAATGGATCAAGAAAATATGGTATATATACAAAATGGAATTCTATGCCTCCATCAGAAAAAATGACATTGCCCCATTTGTTAGAAAGTGGAAAGACTTGGAAAAATTGTGTTAAGTAAAGTAAGCCAAGCCCAAAGAAACATAGGTCCCATGGTTTCCCTTATTTGCAATATCTAGTATATGTATGAGTCAAGCAGAAAATGTCAGATAAGGTGATGTTAGGAAAATGAACCATTAGATATGTATTTAATTTAAATGTTTTTTTTCTTTCATGCATTTGTTTCTAACGCATTTATAAGATTATTTCTTTGTTGCTTGGTATGTCCCTCCCCCACAGTATCACCCCTGCTTTCACTGTATTTGATGTCGGTATAATTTGTGGAGGGGAAGGGGAAAGACAAGTCATTTAAATAAGGATACATATGGACCCGTTGCAACAATGAGAAGTACAAGTTGTCATGTCGAAAATGAACTTTACAACTTTGGTTGGGGTGGGGAGGATTGGTTGGGGAGGGCGGGGGGAGGCTGGCAAGTGATGTGATGGTTAAACAAAGGAGGAGGCTACAATTCTTGATAAGAAATGTACTCATTATCTTGCCCATGTAATTGTAACCCTTCTGTACAGTATGTTCACAATAAAAAATCAAAAAAGGCCAGCCTTGTCAAGAAAGTTTGTGAGACACATCTCAATTAATCTAATACACATCACAACACACACACACACACACACACACACACACACACACACACACACACACACACAAAGCCAGAAGTGGGGTTGTGGCTCAATTGTTAGAGCAATATCCTTGTGGTAGGGGGAAACTAAGGTAGAGGTCTTTTTTTTTGGTTGTGGGGCCTGAACTCTGGTCCAGGGAGCTGTCCCTCAGCTCTTCAGCTCAAGGCTAGCACCCTACCACTTGAGGCACAGCACACTTCCGGCTATTTTTTCTGCTTATGTGCTGCTGAGGAATCTAACCCAGGGCCTCATGCATACAAGGCAAGCACCGTACAAGTGAGCCACCTTCCCAGCCCATATAGGTCTTGAGTTCAAGTCATAAGAACAACACACACACACACAATATTATGTCTAAATACTTATTTTCATTTGACGTAATAAAAATATCATGAAAAGCAATATTTGTTACATATCCTGCAACTTTTGCGAAGTTGTTTTAGTACAATTTGTCTTAAGATATAGTATAGGTTATTAAAATTAATATTAATCTAGTATATTTATAATTACTCATCACACCTTGGAGTACAACAGTTGATATTTTTTCTATAGCCAAAAGAAATATTCTGAGTAAAAGAAATAAAGGAAGGATGGAAGAAAAAGAATGAAAGAAAGAAGAAGGAAAGGAAAGAAAAGAAGGAAGGAAGGAAGGAAGGAAGGAAGGAAGGAAGGAAGGAAGGAAGGAAGGAAGGAAGGAAGGAAAGAAGGAAGGAAGGAAGGAAAGAAGGAAGGAAGGAAGAAAGAAAGAAAGAAAGAAAGAAAGAAAGAAAGAAAGAAAGAAAGAAAGAAAGAAAGAAAGAAAGAAAGAGAAAGAAAGGAGAGTATGAGAGAGAGAGGTATGGATGGAGGGAAGGAGGGAGGAAGGAAAGAAGAAAATAAGGAAGGAAGGAAAAAAAGGAAGGAATGAAGGAACCTAAGAACAAAGAAAGGGAGGGAGGAAGGAAGGGACAAAAACTATTTAATTCATAAAATCTGCTATTTACCCCAACATAAACTTCATGCAATTAACACTTTAGGAAATGCAAGTTTGCCATTGTGAATTCTCTGCATGTTCCCCATGCATGAATGCAACCAACATGTGAAGGATCAGAAATAACCAGATGAATGTGTTTGCATCTGTAGTAAATATGTACACAAATCTTTTTCACATTTTCTATACATCATCAAATAGTAATTTGCAATAATTTTACATTTAGTTATAAATATTCTAAAAATTGAGGTAACCAAAGATGTCAATATATTATATAATGTGAATACTAGTAATTATTGTGCTATTAATGTTACAGTCTTCATGTTACATTAATTGTAACAAATTATTATGTATTTTATCAGAGAAATTAGCATCCTCTGATTTTGGTGTCTGTGGGAGTCCTAATAATGGACTATAATTAAAATCAAAGGAGATGTGTTTTTGTTGGTTCAAACGAATATTTCTGAAAACAATTAACTCATCAGAAATTGTTCAAATACATCAGAAGGGCCTTAGAAATGCTGTACCACGTTTACATGGTTACCTATGATGTGAATCGAGCCACTAAGCAATCATATTTCACTTTGCCATCAGTATAATTATTCCCTTTTGAGGAAGAATCATTCACATAATTCACATGATATAAGCTTGTCCTTAGGTGACTATCTTCTATGAAATCATATCCAAATGATACACCACACTGAGTTAAAGAAAAAGTTGCAAAGTTTATTGGATGATGTAACTCCTTCCAGATACACATGTTGAAATTCTATTCCCCTGTCTGGTTACATTACAATGAACCTCTCCATGATGACCCTAATGATCCTGATAAAAGAAGCCCAATATAATTACTCTGCCTTGTGAACGCCCAGCAAATAGCTTATAATGAACCAGAAAATGAACTCCCATAAGACAAAGAATTTCTTTGAATAACCATTTTTATAAAAAATGTTTAAGCTAATAGGGTATGGATAATGTACTCTTAATTATTTTTAAGCCACTTAGTATGAAATATTCTAACAGCCCAATGGCTGACAAAAGCAAAGTAGTTTTGATTTAAATTTCACAAATTCTGATAAAAGATTAATAATATTTTATTATTTGAATTTTATTTTCCAAGTCTCCATGTTAAAAATATTTTAAAATGGGAATTGAGTTGAGGTTCAACTCTCTATTCAACTATCATAATTAATTTTTGCATATTTTTATTATCTTTAAGTAGTTGAACAAAGGAGTTGCCATTCACTGAAACAATGTATGGATACAGTGCATCTTGATCATTGTCACGCCTTTCAACATTCTCAACCACCGCTCCCAATTAACCCCAATACTTATGTATCTCAATATTATGTTATGGAATTACTTGACATTTAACAAAGTAGTTTATGTGTACAATGAACCTGGAATTGTGTTACCACTTCAACATCTTCACCCCCATTTTATGCTACCACTTGCCTTGTATATTTCAATTACAGGAAGAATACAATGGGTTATTGCCTGTATTTTATCCTTTTCCCTTTCAATTTCCTACCCCTCTCACATTGTCCCCCACTGTACTCTCTTGCAATACAAATTTACTGGTATTTAATTGTTGGTCTTTGACTTAGTCTTTTAAGAGAATTATAGTAATTTCACTCTCCATGGTCTCTGACACGTCAGATGATTCATTTGTACCTCCTTGCATATCATGCAGTGGGTTTACTTTTACATTTATAGACAACTTCCATTTACCACAAATGAGGAAAATCATGCAACCTAAGTTTCTCTGGGTCCAGTTAATTTCAATTAACATCATTATTTCTAAGTCTTTCATTTTCCTTAAGAATGGTGTAATGTTATCCTTTCTGATGGATGAACAGAATTCCATTATGTATGTATATATATATACATGCATACATAATTTTATATAGGGATCAACAAAATTATATATATATGTATATATATATATATATACATATATACATACATATATACATATATAATTCTTGGTCCCTTTTTACAATGAGAGGCATCTGGGCTGATTCCATATGTTGGCAAGAAAATAATGCAACAATGAACAGATTTTGCTGGTAGCTTCAGTGTGGCCTTGTTTCTGCTCTATTGGATAAATGCCCGTTATGAAATTGCTGGAACATAGGTAGCTCTTTATTCAGTTTGGTGAGCAACTTCCATAGTGTTTTCCAAAGTGTTTGAACAATAACACATTCCCACCAACAGTTTAATAGAGTTTCCTTTGGGCCACATCCCTATCAGTATCTGTGATTTTTCATTTTTTCGAAAGACAT
Organism: Dipodomys merriami; assembly: GCF_024711535.1. NCBI lineage: Eukaryota > Metazoa > Chordata > Mammalia > Rodentia > Heteromyidae > Dipodomys > Dipodomys merriami. The sequence continues at coordinate 5,353,517 of NW_027206479.1, forward strand.
GTAACATGGGTGAGATGAATCTGTGTTGTTTGGATTTGCATTTCTTTTTTAAATTTTTATATTGTGAAAATACCGTACAGAGGGGTTACACTTACATGGGCAAGTTAATGAGTACATTTCTTATCAAGCATTGTTGCCTCCTCCTTTGTATCCCATTCCCACCCTTTGTATCCCCTTCTCATCTCCCTCCACGACATCCCTGACCCTGCCCCCCCGCCAAAGTTGTAAAGTTCATTTTTTGACATAAGAACTTGTACACCTCATTGTTGCAATGGGTCCACCCTATTTAAACGGTTTGTTTTTGCCCTTCCCTTCCACAAATTATACCAACACCAAACATAATGAAAGCAGGGGTTATACCATGGTGGGGGACATACAAAGCAACAAAGAAATCATCTTATAAATATGATAGAATCAATTCTTTTATGGAGAGAGATGTGTCTAATTGTCATTCTTTCTTCTTCTGAGAAGTTTCTCTTTAAGTGTTTATCACATATATTAGTTGGGTTCTTGTTTATTTGAGGTTTTATTTTTGTTGGGTTTAATTTTTGATCTCTAAATATGCATTAGTTATAAAATCCTTGTCTGATGCTTAGCTAGTAAAATTTTTCTTCCATTCTGTTCTCTTTCTGTATATGTTTCTAACTTTTTCCTTGGACATGAAGGAACACTTCAGTTTGACGAATTCTATTGATTCAGAAAGAATGATATTACACCATTCACAAGGAAATGCAAAGACTTGGAACAAACATATTAAGTGAAGAAAGACAGACTCAAAGGTTTCTTAATTTCCCTCATTTGTTGTATTAGAATGTGACTATAATTCTACAAGTAAACACACTTGGATGGTAAAAGATAATACATTACACTTGGACATGATAAATTATATAGGATTCTAAACATTTATACAGTGAGATCAAAGGAGGATACCCTTTGGAGAAGATTACAAAGGCTCAATACAACTTGTGGGGGAGGGAAGTTGCAAGGGAAAAACTGGGAGAACATGAGGGAAGAGGTGACACTGTTCAAAAAGAAGTGTGTTCATTATCTGATTTATGTAATTGTAACCCTTCTGTACATCACCTTTACAAATTAAAAATGGATCTCATGAACAGGCCCGATTAGCTATACTAATATTAGATACAACAGGCTTTAAATTAAAAGTGGCATGAAAGTAAAAAGAGACAAAGAAGGACATTAAATATTGGTAAAGAAAACTCTGCATCGGGGGTTATAACAATTGTAAATATCAATACCCTTATTCCTAGAGCTCCTAAATTCATCAAACAAATACTACTTGACCTGAAAACATGCATACCTCCAAACACATTGTTGGTTCTTTGAGCACATCATTCTTACCTCTGGACTGGTCATCCAGGTCAAAACTTAGCAAAGAAACTTCAGGGCTAAATAACTGCACTGACAAGCTATATGTAACAGATATCTACAGAATATTTCACCTAGCAGGGTCACTATATATATATATATATATATATATATATATATATATATATATATATATATATAGTGACCCTGCTAGGTGAAATATATATATATATATATATATATATATATATATATATATATATATATTTCTCTCATCAGCCTGTGGAACATTCTCCAAAATAGATCATATCTTAGCTCACAGGGAAAATCTGTGAAAATTGATAAATTACCAGTGAATCACTGAAGAGATATGGAGGGAAGTTCCAACGTTTATATAATTCAATGTAAGTGAACACACAAAATACTACCTCCTTTGGGACACAACAGCACAGGCAATAGTCTGAGGAAAATTTATTTCTTTGAGTATGTACGTCAACAAATCATAACAATCTTGCATTAGCACTAATGATGCACCACTAGGTCCTTGAAAAACAGGAACAAGCCAAACCAAAAACCAGTAGACAGAAAGAATACAAATTAGATTAAAGAAATAAATAAATCAGAGTCTCAAAAAACATAAAGACAATCATAAATGAATTTTATCTACTAGTAGTTCCCAAATTCTAATGATGAATGCCAATGTAGCTATTTTCAGAGATAGACCCAACCAGCTCAAACCAGTCAAAAAAAAACAAACTTCTATGATTCTAAGAAACAAAGCTTCGTTTGCTTTTTAAAAATAAATTCACTCTGTTGTTATTATTAAGGTTATTTATAGAGGGATTACAATTACATGAGTCAAGTAATGAGTATATTTCCTTTTAGAAATATCTTCAGTTCCCTCACTTGTTCACAGTCCTTCCTTGCTGTCTCCACCTATGTTTTAAATAATTCACTTTCATCAATGTTTAATGAACTCCACTGCTGCAAATCTCACCCTTTTCCCTAAAGCTCTGTGCCCACCCCCCACCTTGCTGAAGATTTGCAATGAATATACCATGCCTAAAGAAGACAGAATCATCACAAACTATAAACAACAACAACAATAACAAATCAAAAAAGGAGTCTTCTGCTTCCAAATCTTTCAGTACTTATTTCATGTTATATAAATATAATTTTTTATCATAAAGTCAATTCAGGGAATAAGGTATGAAAACTTGTAATTTTTTTTTCTATTTAAGTAATGCCTTTTACTTAAACATTAAAGTTGTAACACAATTCAAGTCCTAGTGAAATTTGAATGTTCAGACTTAAAGTTAAATTTTCAAAGTTCGTAATAGTTCCATTTTGGCAATCAAAATGAAAAGCAGGCATGTTTTATCTTCAAGAATGTCATTATTTCATATCCAAAAAAGTAAAATAAATGTAATCTTAATTCAATGGAACTAAGAAATCAAACACTTATTCAATGCATCAATTGCATAGATTATGAGATTTATTGATAAAATTAATAAAACTTGGTTTAAGTAGATTACTTAAGGCATGAACCAAGTGATAATTTTCTTTTCTAGGTGAAGTTGATATAGAAATCAAAAACCAAAAATTCCAGAGTTCTGTGTGCTTGATATGTGTCAATTTACACATATGCTTGGCTCATCACAATGTTATTTGAGGATAACTGAGAACAGGACTTGAATTTTAAAAAAATCACTCAAAAGTTTAGCCATATTTTGTAACCAAATATGCCATTTTATATCTGTTTATTTTATTTGAAAAATCTGGTAAATTTAATTATGTTACATCAAAAATAATGAGAAATAAATAGCCCCCAGCTCCTTAAAAGACAATCAATAAGAAAAAATAAAACAACAAAGAAAAAAGTTGAAATTCATTTTGAAATAGTCTTTTTATCTGTGGTGTTTTGCAATTATGTATTATGTTACTATCCCATGAACCTGGGCTCAAATCACTAGGGCTACTAGAAGAAAATTTCCAAATCTAAAGCAGCTAACATAGCTGGCAGTTGTTGGCAGGTTTCACTACAGTAGCACCAGGCATAAACTGTACAAGAGAAGTATTTCTAGTGGCTTGCAGGCAAGAATGTGATGAAAAGCATACTTTTATCTTCCTAGATTAAATAAGAAGATCACACTTTAAAAGCTTACTAAGTGATCAGTCCATAAATAACAGTGCCACTTTTAAGGAACTCTAGATAATTCAAGTCCTTTATCTCCCCACAAAAATTACTGTCATTCATTGCCAAGGTGAAGTTCCAGTTCTTTTTGATATTTCAAATGGCTTTGGATTAACATTAACAATAATTCAAGTTGTTGAGAAAATTTACTTTAGAATAAGAAAAAAATCAGAATCAACTCCATATCATAACCTTTAGGGAAAATGTATTAAGGAATATGGCATGTCCTTTCTAACTTGATATTAGACATTAGGGCAAAATGCCAGAAACAGCCTGCAGGAAGGAAATAGAAGCCTTTGATGAGACAAGTAATTTTCCTACATTTTCTATGATAGCATATTTTTGTCTGCTAATTAGGGAAACAAAACGATTTTAAAATATGATATGAAAAACGCATCATCATGAATGAATGAAATCAGGGAGTAGATGGTTCAGGAGCTGGGTCGTTCTGTTAAATATTCTCATTATTTTGAATGATCTGGTGTCTTTGTATGTGTGGAATTATGAATGTATTTTATGTCTGGGCAGGAAAGTTTGATTATTTGATCATTGTCTGATACCCAATGTCAGGAACCTAACCTGAGTTAGAGTGCTAAATATATGTGTGTGTATGTGGGTGTGCCTGCAAGGATGTATTTACAAGGAAGAATCTACTTTCTCTGAGGGTATGTACTTAATTGTTAAGTTATACTACATTAATGACAGCAGATAAAGGTAATGAAAATTTGGGCCATATGCTTATGTTGCTAAGATTGCATGAACTAAAATTATATTTGGGGTGTGAGTATTGTGGAAGTTCACCTGAAATTATAAACATTGGAATATTCAGAAGGATATCAATGACAATGATTTTAGTGTAGATCAATTATAGACATTTGCAAGGCTATGTAATCCTATATGAAAAAGCAATATTTATTGATTTTCCATAGCTACACTATTCTGTATTTTGTAGGAAAACAAGTTAAATTATGGATACATAAAATAATGTCATTATTTACTGCATACAGTTTTATACTTCAGTTTCTTCAAGTAGAAATACCATTTACTTCTACTGCAAAGGAAGGAAAACACTAAATATTACAATTTGTGCCATATTTCACATTGGGAAGCTTTGTCTGTATCAATAAGCTTATTTCTTTTGTTTCTGCTTTCCTATTCATAACTTTGTTTCTCATACTATTCTTCTAAGGATTTTTTCTTTCTCCCAGTGTGGGGCTTGAACATACCTCATGCTCTCAGTTTGTTTGCTGACAGTAGTCAATCTACCATATGAACCATGTCTCTAGCCCAGAATTTTTTGTAGTTAATTGGAGATAGAACCTCATGAACTTTCCTACCAGCCTGAAAAACATTATCCCCCAAGTCTCATCCTTTTTAATCATTAGGATTACAGAGATGAGTCATGGACAGCAAGAGTCAATGACTTTCGTGTCTTATACATTCCACTTGTTTGTTTGTAAATGTAATAATAAAGTACCACAGATTGGGTAGCGTTAATACTGTAAATACATTGCCTCTGAGTTGGTGGAAGTAGAACTCCAAGATCAGAGTTGGCTTCTTCTGAGTCCCCTTTCCTTGGCATATTCAAGGCATTCTGGTTCTCTTGGAAGAGACTTCAACTTAAATGCTCCCTTTGAGATTCTGTTTCCAAATGCAGTCACTTTCTAAGACAATGGGTTTTCTATCTTTAATATGACTTCAGTAGGACAGTATCCAACACATAACATATGACTTAATAGATAGAAGAAAATCTCTAATAGGAAATTATTTGATTTGGGCATGGTTATACTTTTAAAAATTAGCCAAAGAGGTAAAGGTCTTATTAGAACTTGTAAAACGAGTATGAAGTCTTGACCTTACACATGCCAAATTCTTACCCTGGCACACACTTAAATTCTTAGTGGTACTGGAGGACTGAACCCCAAACCCTATACTTATGAAATAGCATCTCTACCACGGTCATACCTGCAGATTATAATTGGATTTCTTGTTTTGAGTTAATATCACTATGCCTGGGCCTGATTGGACTGCAGTCCTCCTAACACAAACCAAAAATTGTTCCCAGCAAATGATTAGTTTCTAAAACTCCTTTTTATTGTCTGGGCTTGCCTGGAACTGGAAATCTAATTGTTGATGCCCAAGTAGTTAAGATTGCAGGTTTGAGACACTTTATCCAGTAAAATATTCAATTTCAAAATTTCTTGATATTTTCTATATTTGTGCTTAACATATATAGCTAAACTTGATTTTCTCCCTTTTTTGTTTAGTATTCTTGAATTGAAAACATTGCCTTTGTTTTGGATGGAATCCCATGACAATCAAAAAACTCCCAAAATTTTATGTCAAACATCATGGAAAAGAAGGCTTCAGGTTGGAAAAAAAAACATTCATCCTTAAGTTATATATTTATGGTGTTGCTCAACGTTTTCTTAACTATGAAAAGGAAGACAGAAATGTAAAAATGTCAGACATAATTTTGATGAACTTCTAGGTCTCCTTAGAAATTCTGTAGTTGTCACTTCACGCTATCTTCCTTCCTTAAAGCTTGCTTTATTAAAGGCCTCTGGGTGGATATTGGCTGGACTGATTGGTAATGTTCTCCAGGAAATGAAGCTGACTTTATAAAGCTGATGGTGTGGTAAATAAAGGAATGATGAGAATAAGCACAGATATTGTCACAGAATGAGCAGACCAGGCTCAAATACTGAACACCAAAACAAAGCAAAGTTTCCAGTCTGATGATCCACATTGGAACATATATATATATATATATATATATATATATATATATATATATATATACATATATATATGTAAATATATAGCTAAATATACAAATACAAATATATACATATACATATACATATACATATATCTGCATACATGAATTAGTAAATCTCCAGTAGAATATAGAGAAACTTGGCCTGACAATTATTAAACTATATCAAACTGGTTGCAGGTAAGGTACAGTAAAAAAGCAATAATTTAGAATATATTTTTTCAATTTTTATTTTTTATTGTGAAAAAACTGTACAGAGGGGTTACAAATACATGGACAAGATAATGAGTACATTTCTTATCAAGCATTGTAGCCTCCTCCTTTGTTTCCCTTTCCCATCCCTTCAAAGCCTCCCCCCAAACCTAATCCTCCCCCCGCCTCCCCACCAAACTTGTAAAGTTCGTTTTCGACATGACAACTTGTACTTCTCAACTTGCAACGGGTCCACCTGTATCCTTATTTAAATGACTTGTTTTTCCCTTCCCCTTCACAAATTATTCCGACATCAAATACAGTGAAAGCAGGGGTTATACTGTGGGGGATGGACATACAAAGCAACAAAAAATAATCATATGAATGCATTAGAAACAAATGCATGAAAGAAAACAAATATTTAAATACATATCTAAGGGTTCATTTTCCTAACATCAACTTATCTGAACTTTTCTGCTTGACTCATACATATACTAACTATTGCAAATGAGGGAAACCATGGGAATATTGGGCTTGGCTTACTTCACTTAATATAATTTTTCCAAGTCTTTCCATTTCCTAACAAATGGGGCAATGTCATTCTTTCTGATGGAGGCATAGAATTCCATTGTGTACATATACCACATTTTTTGATCCATTCATCCACTGAGGGGAATCTGGGTTGGTTCCATATCTTAGCTATAGTAAATAATGCTGCAATAAGCATAGTTGTGCTGGTAGCTTTAGTGTGGTCTTGTTTGTAAACATTTGGGTAAATGCCCAAAAGTGGGATTGCTGGGTCATAGGGGAGCTCTATGTGGAGTCTTTTGAGGAACCTCCATACTGCTTTCCAAAGTGGTTGAATGAGTTTACACTCCCACCAACAATGAAATAAGGTTCACTTCTGTACACATCCTCTCCAGCATCTGTTGTTATTAGAGTTCTTGATTTTTGCCATTCTAACTGAAGTAAGGTGGTATCTTAATGTTGTTTTGATTTGCATTTCTTTTATTGCTAGGGATGTTGAACATTTCTTCATGTGTCTATTGGCCATCCTTCTTTCTTCTTCAGAGAATTTTCTCTTTAAGTCTTTAGCCCACTTTTTTATTGGGCAGTTGTTCCTTTGAGGCTTAGTTGTTGGGGGATTCCAGGTATATTTTAGATATGAGACCCCTATCCATTGTATGGCTAGTGAAGAACTTCTCCCAATCCGTAGGCTTTCTATTGATCTTGCTAGCTATGTCCTTGGCCATGCAGAAGCTCTGAAACTTCATGCAATCCCATTTGTCCAAACTTTCTTTGATTTGTTGTGTTTCTGGGTTTCTATTAAGCAAATTTCGGGCTGAGCCAGGAGACCTAGGGTTTCTCTTATTCCACCCTGTAATGTTTTCAGAGTTTCTGCTTTGACTCCGAGTTCTTTAACCCATTTGGGGTTGATTCTGGTGCAGGGTGATATATAAGGATCTAGCTTAATTTTCTACAAGTAATTCACCAATTTTGCCAGCACCATTTACTGAAGAGGCTGTCTTTCTTCCATTGTAGTTTTTTAGCTCCCTTATCAAAGACTAGATAGCTATAGGTGTGTACGTTCATTTCTGGGTTTTCAATTCTATTCCATTGGTCCTGAGGTCTTTTCTTGTGCAAGTACCAAGCTGCTTTGATTGCTATGGCTTTATAGTAGAGTTTGAAATTTGGTATTGATATTCCTCCAACAGCGTTCTTTCTGTAGAGGAGCGTTTTTGCTATTCGGAGTCTTTCATTGTTGCATATGAATTTTTGGATTACCTCTTCTATTTCCTTGAAGAATAACATATGAATTTTGATAGGTATCACATTGAATTTGTAAATAGCATTGGGAAGTATTGTCATTTTCACGATGTTAATCTTTCCAATCCAGGAACATGGGAGTTTTCCCAATTTTCTAAGTTCTGTTTTGATTTGTTTTTTCAAGTTTTTATAGTTTTCATCATAAAGGTCCTTCACTTCTTTGGTTAAGTTAATTCCTAGGTATTTTATTTCTTGTGTGTAGTGACCGTCTACTCGACCAGCGAGGAAAAACGACCACCACACCAGGAGTCTTCTCAGATCACGCTTTATTGGAGAGCCTTTTAGTTGTAGGAGAGCTTGGGCGCGAGAGAGCGTGCACCCGAAACACAGCCACTTATATAGGAGAATCGGAACGCGGGTCTTTCTATTGTTGGTCGCCTGCCTTTCACCGTCACCAGGTGTCATGGGATTGGCTGGGGACTCTACCTGGCTCGCGCACGCGCACAGCCCAGTCCCGCCAAGCACCGTCTGGGGTGGTTACCTCAAAGCTGCAAGGGAGTGGGCGGAGTCTCGCCTCGGCTCCCTACAGTTCCCCCTTCTTTGTTTTATGGCAACAGGTAAGAGTAGAGGTTGGGCCTCTGTCTAAAACATTAGGACCTTGCACTGGCCTTCGCCTGAGGGGCGCGCCTTCCCCAGTGATGACCAGGCCCGTCCGATGCCTTTTTTGCAGAGGTGGGATCTTGGGCATCAACCCACTTGCAACCCAGCATGCTCTTCTTGAGGAGATGAGAACCATCTCCTCAAGTGCAGTGCACTTGCCTTGCACCCTGTCCCAAATTGCAAATTGCATACCTGTCCCGGTGCAATGGGATCCCCTGATCCCTCCGGGTGCTAAGGCTATGCAGAATGGTAAGGCTTAACTGCCTCTTAGGGCCGACAGCCAGATCTGGGGTGAGGATCCACTCTCCAAAGCGGCTAATGCTTGCAAGATAACAACCTTGTCCCTTTTGGTTTGGGCTTGAAGGCGACAGACCAACCATAGGCAGACCACGCATCCTCCCAAGCAGCAGGCTAAAAACATTCCGACTCCCACCCGCTCTTTGGAAAAGGACACCGCAGAGGCAATCCAGTCAGTAAATTGTAACAGCCCACAGCATCATCGGTTTAGCTATCACAGGGATTGCTATTAGCACTGTTGCTAACAGCAGGAAGATCAGCTGCATCTTCAAGAGCGGGTCCTGCTGCAGTCTCCACTGGCCTGGTCAGTCTCGTTGGCACCCAGTGAGGTACTTCTTGACTCTGTGGAAAAACACAAACAGCTCCCCTGGATCTCGTTATTACCGGATCCGGTCCATACCATTTATTATTAATAACATCCTTCCACATAACCATGTCTTTAGTATCCATGGAGTCTCTTGTCTTATGCCGATCTGCGGCAGACTGATCGTTGTCATTTAGAATTAAAAAATTAAGGGTAAAGAGCAAGAGAAAGTCTTTCCCTGGGGGACGCGGACTCAGCAACTCCCCCTTTTTGTTTTTGAAGCATTTCTTTTATGCTTCTATTAGCTCTTTCCACTATACCTTGTCCTTGAGGATTGTAGGGCAATCCGGTGGTGTGGGCAACCTGCATTTGTGCGCAAAAGGCGAGAAAACCATGGGAAGTATAAGCAGGGCCATTATCCGTCTTAAGTCTAAGGGGCTTTCCCCAAGCTGCCCAAGCTTCTAAGCAGTGTATTCTGACGTGAGACACCTTTTCTCCTGCCAAAGGTGTGGCATGAATGACACCAGAAAAGGTGTCCACAGACACATGTAAATATTTCAACTTACCAAATTCCGTCAGATGAGTAACATCCATTTGCCATAGGGCATTTGGTCTCAACCCCCTGGGGTTTACCCCCACATGGGGAGGATGAAGAAAGGTGACACAAGATTTACAGGCTTTAACAATATCTCTTGCCACATGCCTGGACAAATTATATCTTTTCCTAAGGGTATTAGCAGGTAAATGATACAATCTATGAAAGTCTTTTGCCAATTCTACAGGATCAGCAGCGACCAGAGCCACAGCCCGAGTTGCCTGGTCCACCAAATCATTACACTTTGCCATCGGGCCCGGCAACATAGAGTGGGCACGAATATGTCCAATATAAAAAGGATGTTTTCTGTTTAAGATAAGGGATTGAATCTGTAACAAAACATTAGAAATTGTACTGGCCTGCTTAACTGAAGCAGCAGCTTCAAGAGAAGCAACGGCATTTACAACATATAATGAATCAGAAAATAAGTTAAAAGGTTGATCAAATCTTTTAAAAACTTCAAGCACAATTAAACATTCATCAGCCTGTGGGGCATTCGGCCGAAAATTAAAGACTACCGGTGTTTGTGTCCTTGAACAAAAAAGGCACCTTGTCCAGATTTTGATCCATCCGTAAAGATGGTTAGAGCTTCAGCCAAGGGCTCCTTTGAAGTGACAACAGGAAAATACACTACATTTTTGTTAACTATGGCAAGCAGAGGATGCTTAGGATAATGATTATCAATTACATTTGGAAATGAGCAAACAAGAATTGCCCACATATCCATTGTGGCTGCTAAAATTTCAACTTGCTCACGGGTGTATGGAATAATTAATTTATCTGGAATTTTTGCAAAGTGCATCAAACAATACTTTATACCCAAAATTGCCTTTTTTTATTTTATTTTTTTTATTTATTTTTCTCTCTTTTTTTTTCTCAGACCAAAATTGCCTGTTTAGCCACTAATTCAGGAAAATATTGAACAGTTTTTGCTCCCACAGAATCATAGCATTAATAGTTAGCCTTCGAAGCAAGGCAGTGGTATAATTAGCCGTCACTCCATAAGTCCTGACTGCCTCAGCTAAATCTTTTAACTGGGAGTAGGAAACCGGCTCAAAATTTTTTTTTATTAGTAATTGGATTTTTAAAAACTGGGAAAGCGGCTGCCAGCCTCGACCAGGTGTTTTCTTTTATAAAGTGACTCTTCCCTGCCGGCGGGCACGGCGGTAGGGGGCCGACGGGTGAGGGCCAGCTCTGTTTCCTCTTCCTGGCTGCTTCGGTACTCCCATCCCTAGGGGGCACCACCCCCCATATCTGTCTGCCTCGTGCTCCGCCGCAGCCTCTTCTAACTCTTCACTATCAGCTGGATCGAGCTGTTCTCCCTCCTCCTCTAACATTTCTTCCTCTGAGTCACTCACAAGATTACTATATTCTTGGTCCCGCCCTTCCACATGTAGGGCTGAGAACCGGTTTGCTTTTAAAGAAGGGCATGGGGGTCTCCTTGAGACCCCCTCCTCCCTAAAACACTTCTTCTTTTGTGAGGGCTGCAGTCCCTCTTGCTTTAATTCTTTAGGATCCTTTTGTCTTTTTGCCCTTTTTCTTTTAGGCCTATTTTCCTCCCCCTTACTGTATGCTGACTCTGATAGACTATCCTGATGCTGTGTTAGTACTTTGCATCCTTCCTGGATTAAATCAAACCCTCCCTCCTCGAGGCAAGTGCGAACCATCAAAAAGACAAGCCACAAAGGAAGAAGCAATGCAAGCAACCAATAAATATCTAAATCTACAGTGAACAGCATACCGGGGGATATTTAACGACATCCCCTCTCCGCGTGTTGAGTTCTGGCTCCGGTTCAGCCTCTCGCGCGGGTCCCGTCCCAGGATCGTTCCCGGGTTTCAGCACCAGTTGTAGTGACCGTCTACTCGACCAGCGAGGAAAAACGACCACCACACCAGGAGTCTTCTCAGATCACGCTTTATTGGAGAGCCTTTTAGTTGTAGGAGAGCTTGGGCGCGAGAGAGCGTGCACCCGAAACACAGCCGCTTATATAGGAGAATCGGAACGCGGGTCTTTCTATTGTTGGTCGCCTGCCTTTCACCGTCACCAGGTGTCATGGGATTGGCTGGGGACTCTACCTGGCTCGCGCACGCGCACAGCCCAGTCCCGCCAAGCACCGTCTGGGGTGGTTACCTCAAAGCTGCAAGGGAGTGGGCGGAGTCTTGCCTCGGCTCCCTACACTTGTGGGGCTGTTACAAATGGTGTTTCTTTCCTAATTTCAGCCACACTTTTCTCATTGTTGGCATACATAAAATCCATTGATTTGGGGGGGTTAATTTTATACCCTGCTACTTTGTCAAAGTTTTTAATCAGCTTGAGTAATTTGGGAGTGGAGTCTATGGGATTCTTTAAATACAAGATCATGTCCTTTGCAAAGAGGGAGAGTTTCATTTCTTCCTTCCCTATTTGGATCCCCTTTATGTTTGCATCTTTTCTTATTGCTGTAGCTAGGCATTCTAATACTAGATTGAAGAAAAATAAACAGACTGGACAACTAGATATTTCTACAAATTCTAATCAAATCTCAGCATATTAAATACTTTATGGAATTCCTATTAAAATATTGCCTTGCAGACTGACTGTTTCTTCATACTACACCTATGTATATCTGTGTGTTTGTATGTGTATATTTGTGTGTGTTTGAATAAACTAATACAACAATGTAGCAGATAAAATATTAGTATGGCTTGTCCAAAGAAACATACATCCCATGGTTTCCCTAATTTTCAATAACTAATGTATGTCTGGGATAAACAGAAATGTTCAAAGCTATGTCCATTTGACCAGAAAGATAATGTTAATGGAAATGAACCCCAAGATAGGGACACAAGTGGTTATTTCTTTCTTGCTATTGTTTCTAACATACTTATAAAGTGCAATGTGATTTTTTGTGTTTCTTTATAGGTTCCTCCCCCATACTATAACACCTGTTTTCACTGTATTTGATGCTGCTACATATTGTATACATGCTCCTCTAATTTGGGAAGGGGAAGGGAAAAACCAAAATGCTTAAATGGAATACAATTGACCCATTGTAACGATGTGATACACGAGACATTATGTTGAAAAATGAACTTTACAATTTAGGTTGGGGAAGAGGGGACGGGAATATACTTGTGGAGGTAGGAGGCAAGAGAGGTAGGGGGAAAATAAAGGTGGAGGTAACAATGCTTGTTCAGAAATGTACTCATTACATTGCTCATGTAAATGTGCACCCTCTGTATAGTATTTTTACAATAAAAATGTGTAAAAATGTTCTGAGATGGAAGAGTTTATTTCCTTTATTTTATTTTATAATACCGTGAACAAAGAAATCATTGCAAAACACTGATATGAAAGTATTTTGAATAAATGTATGCGTGTGTGCATGAGCACACAGCCACTTGGCATGCCCAGAATTGGAAATCTGGGCTTCAAGGTCTTGCTAGGCCTTTCCTTTCTCAATTGGGGAGCTACTCTATGAGTTACATCTCTATTCTTGGCCCTATGCTAGTTAATTAAAATTTTTGAAAAATAATCTCATGAATTTATTTTGCCCTGATTGACTTCCAACAGTTATCCACAAATGTCCAGCTCCTGAGTAGATATCCCCAGTAGACACGATTACAGGTGTGACGAAGCACCACAAGGATTTCAGAATAATTTTAAAAGTAGAAGAAAATTTACTTCATGGGGGCCTGTTTTATTATCTCCTATTTTAAAGCATTTTTGTTGATTGAATGTGAATTTTTTTTCGTTTTGGGATTCTTAAAAGACAGTAAGTTTTAGTACTTTTCAAAAGGAAACATTGACTCATTATCTTTCTCACTGTGTGTCTTTGGGCCATGCACTTAGTGCCCTTAATTGCAATTTTTCCCAACACTAAAATGGAAATAACATTAAGATTATAGCAAATGTTGTCTTAAGAATTAAGGGAAATAAAACTTGTGAAATACTTAACCTAAACTTCTATGAATGAGCTTTGAATTTAGCCAGTGCGTTTTTTAAAATACTAAATAGATTGCGATAAGCATTAGAAAAACTATTACATGTAGTGAGCAACCAGAAGTAATGTTATGTATTGACCATGCTCTTCTTCCAAGGAAGCCAGGTGGATAACTTCTCATGCTGTAAATCAAACTGGTTATCTTACGTCTTGGTATTGTAAAAATATCAGGAACAGAATGAATGAAGGTTGTTAACTGAGGTGAAGTCCATATGTAAATGTGAAAAATTGATAAAACAAAAGTATCTGAGCAATATATAGGGTTTTCCATCATAAGGAAGACCTAGAGGAATGAATTCTCTTTTTGATATCCTATCATAGGTCCTTAGAAAGATGAACTCTTTCCCCATTCTTGTAGCAGCAGCATCAGATGAGAGGAACTGTATTTTTTTGTTGTTTCCTTCAATTTATTCTTCAGTCCAAATCTGAACTACTTGAGATTGAAAGAAACCAAGGGAAATTAGACACGTACACTTTGGAATGAATAATCAAGGTAAAATAAATAAAATACATACAGCCTTGTAAAAGGTCTAACTAAATTGAGTTACATATTCTCAAACGTAAATAGAGAATGATTTAAGCAATATCATGTTATTGATAATTGAAAAATGTTGAGTTGCTTAATTTTTTTCCTTTCTACTACCTTAAATTATGTATTGATTTTGCATAGAAGATTAAAGATGAGATTAACAAGAAACTTGATTTAAAATGGACAAAAGTTCAGAATAGACATGTTTTCCTTAAATCCTTGAAGATCGACAGTGGGTTAACAAAATTGTACTTAATACAACTTCTATGCTGGCTTATTGCTTTGAGACCAGAAGTCATTAGGGAAATGTAATTCAGAATTTCTATGATACTACTTCATTACTACTATAACTTTTATCAACAAAATCAAAGGAACCAGGTGCTGTGGTAAAGGCTTGTAATTCCAAGCACTTAGGAGGTTAGATTTAAGTCTAAGGCCAGTCTAGGGCGTACTGCAGATAGTAAAAACTTGCCCATTATTATAAAAGGTAATAATGGTGAGAGTGTGGAGAAAAGGAAATTTTCTACATTCTTGGTCAAAATACAGGTTAGTATTCTCGTTGTAGAAAGTAGTATGCAGTTTTCTAAAGAGGCTGATATCTGAGGACCAGATTCAAAGCCAACCCAGGCAGAAAAATCTGTGAAAATCTTATCTCCAATAAACACCAGAAAACTGGAAGTGGTGCTGTAGCTCAAGTGGTAGACTGCTAGCCTTGAGCTGAAGCGCTGAGGGACAACGCCCAGGCCCTGAGTTCAAGCCCCACAACCGACAAAAAAAGAGAAATGCTAAGTTAATGTATCATCTTACCCATCAATAATGTGATTATTTCTCTCTCCGTAACTCGTAAATATATCTGTGGTTCATTGTTATTCACCTTATTCACAACAACAGCGAATATATAAGTCAAAGTTTTGTTCAACTACAGACTAATAAAGCAACTCTGGTAATGTACAAATTTTTCACATTTCTGCCTTCCTTCTCTTCTCATATAAGAAAGCACTGACTAACACTATAAATATATTGTATTTATAAATTAAGGATCGGTGTTGTTGTTGTTTTCCAACCTGAAGCCTTCTTTTCCATGATTTTTGACATAAAATTTTGGGAGATTTTTTTATTGTTATGGGATTCCATCTAAAACAAAGCCATGTATATCGAGAAAGCCAATGATTTCAACTCAGAGTACTAAACAAAAGAGGGAGAAAATTAAGGTTAGATCTATATGTTAAGCACAAATACAGGCAATATCAGGATATTTTGAAATCATATAGCTTTACTTGATGAAGTGGCTCAAATATTAATCTTATCTACTTGGGCAACAAAGATTACAGAATTCCAGTGCCAGACAAGCCCAGACAATAAAAAGAAGTTTCAGAAACTCTAACCGTTTGCTGGGTGCAATGTTTTCTTGCCTGTGTTAGGAGGACCGCAGTCCAATCAGTCCCAGGCATAGTGATACTACCTCAAAATAAGCAATCCAATTACAATCTGCAGGTATGGCACTAGTAGAGATGCTGTTTCACAAGTATAGGGTTTTTGGTTCAATCCTCCAGGACCGCTAGGAATTTAAGTGTGTGCCAGAGTAAGAATTTGGCATGTCTAAAGTCAAGACTTCATACTTATTACCATCTTTGTGAGAACTTCAGCTTCCTTATTTGGAAACTGAGCTGTTCAGTTAAGAGTGAATAGATGAATCTTATTATTTAAAATTTCATTTAACTGAAATTGGAAAGATTAATTTTTCAGACACTATTCACATTTGAGATTCATTAGCCACATATATCCAGTGGGTAGTGTGTTAGACAATGCATATACAGAATATTTCCATTATCACATATGTTTCTGTTAGAACCGTTTTAGAGCATGTTTCTGCTTGTTAAGGGATGGTTCATGCTCATAAACTACATATGCTACATAGATGGTACTGAGACTGAAGGTCAGACCAGAAAGGCTAAACACACATGAAGTTAAGATATAGATATAAATTGTTCTACATAGGCACACTTATTTGTGAGGAGGAAGAGGATCAAACAGTCAATGTCAGCAGAATCAATGCTCTCAACTCTAGGAAAGAATAGGTGGAAATTTTAGCAATTCTTTGCAGCTTTGCTTCTGTGATTGAAATTGGCTGTGGTATTCTTAATGGTGATTTTGTTGTAAAATATACATGTGTAATTATCATATTAGCTCACAGAAGAATTAGTATTTGTGCTTTGTAAATGTCATTTGGTATTTATATGTGACATTTCAATTTCTTCTGGTACCATGGCTTCTGAGATTTTGCTTTGTTGTTCTTACAGCAGACATTTTTAAAAAAATAGTGGAAAAGTTAAGACTTCCTTGTGTTTTATAATCCCATTAGTACTCAGTAAGCTTAATAAACAGTGAGAATACAAGAACTATGTGAAGAAATTATATCTCCAATTAATTACTGGAGCAAAGAGAACTGGCTTTCCAGAATCTCCCCTTCAGAATTCAAGAGTGAGGTGGGAATAAGACAAGCAAAGACAGAGAAAGTAATTTGCACTGCAGTTGCTCTGCTGTCACAATGAACACCTGTTCTCATGCAATCTTTTTGAATCTCACAGTTAGCTTTTTTGTGGTTTTTATTAGTATGACAAAGATGACTGACTTTCCCAGATTTACAATTGGAAATGTGTGGGACACATTCTGTTATCTATGGAATCTTCCTTAAAATTGTGCATCATTCACTTTGGTTCTCGGTGCCTTTTACATCCTTGTCACAAGTATCTATTTCTACAAATGGAGACGCTGGTTCATCATTTGCCTTTAAATGATTAAATAATGTGGATTTTGGAGGTTGTTTGATTTACTGTAGATGCAAAGTATTATGAGTAGGACCCTTTCGTCCATTTGGACGCTTCTTTGTAGAATTCTTATTGGGGTCCTTACTCATCGACTCATGTGTAAATAATTCCCCCCCATATTCCAGTATAATCCAGTACAGTGGGGCAATGCATTAGAAATTTTAAACATGCATATAACTCTTAAAATATACTTTCAAATATAATGACATAAATAAAAGGTTTTGTTTCTATTTTTTATCTTAGTATTATTGTCAAAGTGATGTACAAAAGGGTTCCAGTTACATAAATAAGGTAGTGATAACATTTCTTATCTAACTTGTTACTCCCTCCCTCATTTTTCTTCCTTTTTCCCTCACTTTCTCAATCGCCTCCCCCAAGTTGTACAGATCATTTCCAACATATTGTTATGTTTGATTTCCTTTAAGTAAATATTTGTGCTGTTCCCATCTTGGAGCTCCACGAGGTAAACACTGGAACACCACAGTTAGAGCCCTCTATACATATTTTCCTACCATTTGGGGTCATATATTTGTTTGATTACTCATTTGTTTATTGCCAAAACTGGAGTTTGAATCCAGGGCCTGCACATTGTTCTCAGCTTTTCTTTTTCCTCAATTCTAGCCACAGCTCCATTTCTGGCATTTTGGTGGTTAAATGGGGGCTGGCTTTGAACCATGATCCTCAAATCTCAACCTTGTCAGTAGGATTGCAGGGGTGAGCCTACTTTATAATTTGACTTTTCATCTCATTATATCATGCATATATTTCCTATCCAAAAGCATCCTTAGAAATTTCATACTGTTCTAAGAACATTACTTATAATGAGTACATGAGACTCCAGTGCTACTAAATTCCATAATTAATTGAACTGTCTCTATCCCTGAAAATCTTTGTTGTCTCGAAAATATTTAAATGGATCATCAAAGTACTTTTGGATTTTTCATTCTAATATCTATTTTTTTATAAATAGATTAGCATCTGCTAGTTGTTAGAAAGAACCAAATACAAACATTCTTCTTACAAAATGATCCATCTTAACTTGGCTCACCTGAAACAGTAGTTACTCCTCCCTGTGAAGTTATTCTTTTTCCCAGAATGCATTTCCATTTTTGTAACTTTTACACACCTTACCTACTATAATGCCTTGTCTAAAATCCCTCTTTCTATCATCCAGTTTTTGTACAAACCTTTTCCATTGTATTTCACTAAAAGGAAGGCATATTTCACTAATAGCAAATTAATGTCATCATTTCCATGGGTATTTCCATTTTAGCCTGGATCAGAACTTGATTCTAACAAGATTTTATTTTAATGGAAGAATCAGATCATCAATTGAAAGCCTGAGAGTACCCTTATGAACAAATTTTATCATTCATTGCTTAATTTTCTTTTGGAATTTGAAGGCTAAAGATTATCAGCATATATATCTTCTGTTGTTACTGCATTTGATTCCCGTTCCCTGTATCTTGTATATACATTTTTCTAATGTGGGGAGGGGAAGGGAAATAACAAAATGCTGAAACAAGGATACAGGTTGACCAAATGTAACAATGAGATGTGCAATACACTATGTTGAAAATGAACTTCACAACTTCGGGGTAGGGGGAAAAAGGAGTTGGGAAAGTACAGAGGGAAGGAAATGTAGTGGGAAAACAAAGGAGGGCGTAACAATGCTCGACAGGAAATGTACTCATTACTTTACTGTAACCGTAACCCTGTAACACCTCTATACAGTATCTTTACAATAAAAATAGTTTTAAAAAGATTTCCAGCTCATACTCCCATGTTTAATTTGCTATACACCTTAAATGCTTCATATGGGTCAAAATGGGAAACAAAAAAGAAAGCAACTTTCAATATAGATTTCTACTGTTGTAACACTGAGATGCCAAATGCATTGCCAAGTGCACAGGAACACAGATTACAGACATTAACCTCTAGAATTCTGAGTTGTCTTCTTTGGCTTGAAATCTCTTAATTGTATTATATACAATACGCAGAAATGTCCTGAAAAAATATTCATAGATATAGAACAGTTCTACAAAAACAAGAAAATTTGTACCAAGTCAAAAAGAGGAAACTAATACAAGAAAAATTTTATTCCTGTTTATATAAAGCTAGGATTAAACATGGGTCTACCAATAGTCTGAAGAAAAGCAATTATTTAAGTGATTTCTTATTATAAATATAGTAATATAATTACATACATGGTAAAATAGAACTTGATGATGAGCCATGAACTCTGGCTGGGGAATTCAAGAAAATCTTTCTTGCACAATGTCATGATACGTAGGAAGGGAGAAAACAAATATTCTGTAAAATGATGAAAAGCTTATGAAGTTCAGTAATCTCCAAATATTATGACCAAGGAATGTAAAGTATCAGGAACTAGGTAGCAGTAAATTGGAAAGTGAAATTGGAGAAATTGAAATGGCCATATAGCTTGGTGTTATGGCACTTTCTTAATATGTACAGGGCCCTGGGTTCAATCCCCAGCACTAAAAAGGAAGGAAGGAAAGAGACCTAGAAAGATTTGTCAGGTGGGCCCAGCACCATCATAAACTTTTTATTCTCTAGCCCATGATTCCATACTGTTGATTACACATTATTACTGCATGGGAGATTTTAACTTCAGTTGCCCAAGTCCCAGCCATTTTTAGTTGCGTGGGTACAGATCTATCAACTTCAGCTCATATGATTTCGGGCACCAGTAAACACCCAGGACAGAGATATCATGAGAGCACATATGAGTCTAGAACTTGAAAAATGGTCTATGAACCTTTTATTTCTGCAGAAAAATAAATACACATGGTATGTTAACCTAAGTATGGATATAGATTAGTCTGAGTTTAAATGTACCCATATACCAGTTTTGCAACCTTGAGTAAATTACCTACCTCTATTTAAACCTCCATTTCCTGTTTTGGACATGGGAGCCAATGAGACTACCGTGCTAAGGTATTTCTAAAGTGTTTTCTGGCTATGCATTTTTAAATTTATTATAACTACCGTTAGTTGACTTGTTTATATAGTGCACATTTGCACCAGGTGCTGATGAGCAAAGCAGAAGAAGATGAAGTGTGCTGTCTTAGGTCTCTCGGGTACTTGATGTAATTCCTTACACTCCAAAATTTATGAAGTCAGAGTTGAAAACAGGGCAATTTTAAAACTTTTCTCTATGGAGCCTTAGCATTTTTCAATATCAGAAGGACTCCAGAAAGATGGAAAATTAAAATAGAGAAACTGGGGCTGGGAAGGTGGCTCAGTGGTAGAGTGTTGCCTTGCATGCATGAGGCCCTGGGTTCGGTTCCTCAGCACCACATAAGCAGAAAAAGCCAGAAGTGGGGCTGAGGGTCAAGTGGTAGAGCGCTACTCTACAGTTGAAGAGCTGAGTGACAGCTCCCGGGCCCAGAGTTCAGGCCCCACAACCACCAAAATAGAAAAGAAAAAGGGAAAAAAAGAGAAACCACAACAGTCCTTGTCAACTAGCTTACTGTTAGTCCTTTTGACCTATGATGGCAAATTACCAGACACTGAATCGGTTATAAACAACAAATTTATTTCTGCACTCTGGAGCCTGGAGGTCCAAGATTGCAATGCCAGGAGAGTCAGGATTTTTTTTTCTGAGTGATGCACTGTACTAAAGATCAGGAGTGAAATCTATTTGGTTTTGTTTACTTAAATCCCAGTCATGAAGGCTTGCCTCCATGACATAATTACCATCCACATACACACAAAGGCCCACTTCTGTCTCAAACTGTGATCCTATTACTTCTGCCTCTCTTATCAACATGTGTCACGTTTGTTTTAGGTGTTGATATTTTCACCATACCAAAAGCAAGCCTCCGATACCTTCCAGAGTCTAAGTCATAAGTAGTTAGAATTATAGGCATGCACCACTATATGAAGCTCAATTTTTCTAAAAAGAAATCTCCAGTAGCTCTGCTAACAAAGAGATATTCACTCACTTATCTTTAGTCTGCAATTCTCTGCCTCTGGAACTTTTTTCTCATTGTTCTCCTCACTGAAGCCGGCAAGTTTGTGATAACTTCAGTATTGTTAATGCTTTCAAAATATTCCTTTTTAGTCTACATTCTTCATGCCTCATGATCTATATCATAGTGATTTTCCTTACCAAAAATGTTTGTCTCAGCCAGGAGAGGTGACTGATGCCTGCAATCCTGAGGAGCTGAGATGTAAAGACTTTAGTTGGAATCCAGCCAAATATTTTCTATCTAAAAGGAAACTGGGTGCCTCTTAATAACATAAAAAATTTCATATTTGTTATAATAACATCTTAGAAATTTAAAGTTATTCATTTGATAACCTTAATAGAAACAAGGAATTAAACATGAATTTCTCTCAGGAAATCCAAGTCATTCATTACAACCCTAACTTATTTGGGGAGAGAGTTGAAATCTCGTTCAGAAAACATAACCATGTGCCATTGTTACCTTCTCCTTTCTGTCATTATCAAACATGCTTCAGAGGAAACAGACTTAAACAGATATGAGTCCTGGAATATATTGTAAATGCCAGCATTGAATGATCTCTCCATGGTAAAAAAATCTTCACAAATTTTCATGCTCCTGAACAACCCATCCTGTTGCTTTGCTCTGAGCCTGGATGAGTTTTCCCATTTGTCCTTCTATGGCATTCTTCTAGAGCAGGTGTGTGTCTTTTCCTTAATTTGGCCGATATGGAGTCTTATTTCCTCTTTCAAACATTCTGAGAAGCTATTGCCAGGCCACAAAAAGTAAGATAAAATTTTCATCCCATATTCTCCCCTCATAGATCTCCTGCCCTGAAAAACTGTTTACTGAACAAAATGGAACAATGATTGTTGAAAGAGCATTATCACACTAGTCATAACACCAGAGAGGAACAAGTAGAAGAATCATTATCTGCGTGTCACCAGTATCAATCGACCTACTGCTTCCATGTTTAAATGGGACAACTAATATATGTTTTTTCTAGCTGCCAGTGGCTCACACCAGCAATGCTAGCTACTCAGGAGACTGAGGTCTGAAGATTGTGGTTCAAAGAGAGCCCAGGATAGAAAGTTCATGAGATTCTTACCTCCAATTAACTACCAAAATGCTGAAAGTGGTACGGTGGCTCAAGGGGTAGAGTTCTAACCTTGAGCAAAACAGCTCAGGGACAGCATGCGGGCCAAAGAAACAGCACACACACAAAGATATATGCTTCTAGATTTCCTGACCATGTTCTTTTTCATAATATGAAGATTTTGTAAGTCAAATAATCTTGATGCCAATTAATAGCTATGCTGTCTTGGGCTTGTAATCCTCAACTTCATCTTCCTTGCCTGTACAATGAAGAAATTTTGCAAAACTGGTGCAGTGGGCGAATCCAGTCATAATGCATGTGTGTGAAAATGTAACCAGGTAAATTCAGGGGGTGAGGTTGGGAAAGATAAAGAAGAATGATCAAATTGGTGACATCTTTAAGATGTACTCACAAACTGACATATTAAATGAAAGCTCCTCATAATAAAAAATAAAAATTAAAAAATTAATACTCTTTTGTTCACTATTTAGGTATAATTTTTTAAGTAGAAAAAAAGTAACCAGTGCATCAGTGCAATCCACACCTCTTAGGGCCAGATAGTGCATAACTGTTTCTTTTAAAGAATACAGGACAGAGAAGAGTGGAACAAATCATTTCCAGAATAAAACTGATCAACTCTACCCCAAAGTTACCATCAATAGTGATGTTGACATACACCCTTGATTTCATGCACTCAGAGCACATTTACCCCCATCCCCCAATCCTGGGTTTGAACTCAGTGCCAAGCTTCTGTCCCAGAGCTTCCCCTCACTCCACCCCTCAAAGCTATTGCTCTAACATTTGAGCCACAGCTCCAATTCTGGCTATTTTTGGTTAATTGGAGGTGAGTCTCATAGATTTTCCTGCCCAGGCTGGCTTCGAATCACAATCCTCAGATCTCAGGCGTGGAATATAGTTGTGAGCCACCATACCAGTATGCACCATACCAGTGCATACTTTTGCACTGTAATTTTCCTCCCTGAAACCTCATAGCCACAATCTTAGGCGAAAAGATTCAGAGAGCCCCCAATTGAAGACCACTCTACAGAATGTTATGTCTCCTAAAAAGGGAGAAATGCCATCTCTTTCCCTTTGGTGAAAATAATAGAAGTTAGATTATTATATGACAATAATAATAGATATTATTATAACTCACAATATGTATTCCCATCCCCATTGCTACCAGGCTAGTTTGTATAACTTACTTTGACAAATGACATGTAAGAAATGATGACACGTGTCTTTTCTGAGCTTTAGTCCTGTGGTTTTCACTCTTTTCTTCCCCTGGGAACCTCTGGCGGTCAGTGAATCCCAGAATCGACACCATGTTGATTGTCAGTGTGCCTGGAAGAGGCTTGGTAGCATGAGAGAGAATAATCAAAGTTGTAAGCTATTGAGTCATTGGGGTTGGTTTCCCACAGTAAAATTAAGCTCACATTGAAATCCCATTTCTAGGTAATCTAGGCCTCTTTTTCTTCACTCCTCTCCCGCCCCCTTCTCATGTCTTCCTGAATATTTTCTCTTCTACCAGCTTCTCTTCAGGTGACACCAATTCATGAGTCTCCTTATCCAAGAAACTGCTTTTGTGTTCCTATATTACTTTTTCTCCTAGGTGTTTCTTCACTTTGTTTTTCTGAGGTTTTCAGCCAGAAGCTTCCAAGTGTGATGGATCCTCAGACAAAATCCCTCTGCCCAGGCTGGGAAGGTGGCTCAGTGGTAAACTGCTTGCTTTGCATGCATGAGGTCCTAGGCTCGATTCCTCAGCACCACATAAGCAGGAAAAGTCAGAAGTGACACTGTGGCCCAAGTGGTAGAGCACTAGCCTTGAGCTGAAGAGCTGAGGGACAGTGCCCAAGCCCAGAGGCCCCACAACTAATCCGCCCAAAAAAATCCCGCTGGCACATCTCCCTTGCTTACTTTCACTCTACTCATGTTGGTTTACTAGGAGTCCAGAATAAGATAAAGCTCCAGAAACCTTTTAGATAGAAAAAGAAAGCACCACATGGGAAGAGATTGGGAGCTGAACAGAGGCAGGAGGGATCATGGCTTCTGCCTCAACTGTCTTCTGTTACCAGCGGTGAGTCTTTCCTCCAAAATCAATGTGGCGAATTCTGCAATTCGTATTGACTCATCCACATACACAGACCTAGTTAGCCATGCAGAATGACTTAAAATATAGATTTCCTATATCACAGAAATCTGTACCGGATAAAATGGGCAGAAAGAACTTCATTTAGGGCTGGGAAGGTGGCTCAGTGGTATAGCACTTGCCTTGCATTGCCTGAGGCCCTGGGTTCGATTCCTCAGCACCACATAAGCAAAAAGAAAAAAGCCGGAAGTAGCGCTGTGGCTCAAGTGGTAGAGCGCTAGCCTTGAGCTGAAGAGCTGAGGGACAGCGCCCAGGCCCAGAGTTCAGACCACACGACCGGACCCCCCCCCCAAAAAAAGAACTTCATTTAATCAGGTTCAATTCATATTTACATGCTTAAAATTTAACTGAGAATAAAATCAAATTCACCCAGCCTTCATAAATTCAAAATATCCAAGCAACTACATTTTATTCCTGAAGGGGTGGTGCTCTCAGAAAATAAGGAATTAGGGTTCAGGACACATGTCAGACACATTTCACTTCAGAATCAAGATTAAATTCATTAGCACAGGCTGCAAATTTGCTTACTCTCAGCATTGTAAACACATATCATTTTTTCTGGACTTAGTAAAAAAGATGGAAGAGTTTGATTTCCCTTCTCAATTTCAATCTTCACATTCACATTTTCTTCTAAGGAAGTCATTTATCTCACTCACCTGAAAATACAAAATATGTCTACATACGAGGGTCTTCTGGACATCTGGGAGCAAAATAGGAGGATTGAAACAGGCTACAGGAAACTTGATTATTCAGAAATAAAACATGTTTTTACTTCATAGCACAGCCTTGATAGCACAGGTAAGCTAGTTTGGAAGGGCTTGTCCTTTCCACAACCCAGGTGGGAATGTGCTTAAGTTGGAGGGGAGAAATGTCTTAGTTTTCAGAAAAAGGCAAAAGAATGGTGATGGCTTTTCTTCTCAGAAGAGAACCTTTAAATAGGATACATTTTTCTCTTCACAAAACACTTAAATATACAGTAGTCCCCTTCACTGTAATTTCCCCTTCTGTAGTTAGTTACCTGTGCTCAATTGTGGTCTGAAAAGATTAAATGGAAAACAATCTCATATTTTGAAAGAGACCACATTCACACAATACTTTTTTTGAGTTTTGTGGATGTAAGGTCTCACTGTAGATCTCTCTCATTATTTTCCTGCATCAATATTGTTTCCTGGGATTACAGGTATGCACTTCCACACCCATTTCACATTACTTTTTTATAGTGTATTGTTACAATTCTTCTATTTTATTAGTTACTGTTATAATTGTCTTACTGTTCCTAATTTATAACTTAAGATTTATTGTAACTATATTTGTCTGGGTAAAAGCATAAAATGGTCATGTTGGTATTTATAGGGTTGCTTCCAGAACTGATTGGGTATACTAAAATCTGCACAGGCTCCATTCCCATATATAAAATAGCATAATATGTCATACAATGTAAGTTACACTTTAAATTATGTCAATGTTATATATATTACAAACATATATGTAACAGTATGTAAATAGTTGCTATATTGAATATTTGGGGAACAATTTTTTTCCTGAATATTTTAAATTTCTGGTTGGTTGAACACCTAATGTGGAAATTCTGGATACTGAAGGTTAAGTCTATAAAGTACTTCATTGATTTCAGGTATCTACTTGGAATGTATGTCCAGAGGCTAAGCAGGAACTACAATAAGAACAAAAAGAAACTTGAACCTCTTATTTTGCCATAATTATTCACTAAATAAAATGTGGATAAATGTGATTCTCTAGCTCTTCCTCCTTCTCCTCCCCCTTCTCCTTTTCTCCCCCCTCCTCCTCTCCTCCTCCTCCTCCTCCTCCTCCTCCTCCTTCTCCTCCTCCTCCTCCTCCTTCTCCTCCTCCTTCTTTTTCTTCTTTTTCTTCTTCTACTTGGGTCCAGTCATGGGGCCTGAACATTGGGCCTGGGAGAAGTCCCTCAGCTCTTCGGCTCAAGGCTAGCGTTCTACCACTTAAGCCACATCACCACTTCTGGCTTTTTTCTTTTTGCTTATGTGGTGCTGAGGAATCGAACCCAGGGCCTCAGGCAAGCAAGGCAAGCACTTTACCACTGAGCCACCTTCCCTGCCCCTCTTATTCTTATTCTTCATCCTCTTTTCTCATTGCTGAAGATCCAGCGCAAGGCCTTGCACATGCTAGCCTTGGTGTCAAACACAATTCTACATCCCAATCCTTTAGACCTTCTAAAAAGACAGTTTGAGAATTTCACAATGTTTAATAAGCAACACTAATTTTCCCTTTCCTTTCTAGGCTCCAAAACAGGGAAATGTGTGTGTGTCAGCGGGAGATAAATAGGACAGTCATCTAGGGAACACTTTGCTGATTGTCATATTTTATTTTTTTGTTCAGCTGGCATTTAAAAATATATTAGCATATAATTTAAATACTATATTTAAAATTTATTCATGTGAACAAAGACCAACTAAATAATTTTTGTCGTTTATATGTATAAAGTTAAAAATTCTGTCTCTATAAGAATCTTATAAAACGTTCTTTGGACATGATTCCTACCATCTCCTTAGAGGCAAAGCTGAAGTCTATATATTAAATATTCTACTCATCATATGCAATAATTAGGAAGGATAACTCAAAAATCAATAGAAACAATGAAAAATATGTCAAACATGATAAAAAGGAAAATTACCGATCAAACAGATGCTTATCATCTTGACTGCTAGAGAACAACCATCTGAGAATGTGCAGAATTACAGAAAGTAGAATATATAAATTCAAAAGAAAGAGAAAACACTGAAAATATTGAAAGAGAAACATGCACCAATAGGTCATGCTTGTAGTCCTAGATGCTCATGGGGCTCATTAGTGGCTAAAAAAAAGCAAGAATAAACTAGATAATATCAACTGAAAACCTTTCATAATTCAAAGGACAGTATCACAAGAAGTGAAAACATATGCAATAGATAAAGGACACATACTTGCTAATGCTACAATGTAAGGCTACAATGATCCTGAGTCTTAAGTATTTTTATATCTTCTAATTGTATACAAATTATTTCTGAATAGGATATTTCTTTAAAGAACATATGTAAATTAATAGTCAATAGGAGGTGTATATGAAGTAAGCTCCTCTTTAGTATCTAAGAAAAAATAAAAAGAAAAGTCACTAATGTGACAATTATATTAAAAGACGAAAAAAATTTACTAATGCATTTGTGGAGAAATTGATTTACTCCACACATCAGATCAATTTGTGTAATACTGCAATCATTTTAGCAAGCAAGATTTCAAGTCTTCAAAAGGTCAAAGTGAATTGTATACGATCCAGCCATTACACTTCTATGTATGTATTAAAGAGAAGTAAAAAACTTGTTTGGACAGGGAATGTAGTTCATTGACAGTGCACTGGAACAGTATATGGGAGACCTTGGAAATAATCCCCCAAAACAAATTTTGAAAAGACACACTATAGAGAATGTATGATGGACAAGTTCCTGTAAGTGAATTTTATATCTATTTTAATGTCTGTTCTAAAGTTTACAGAATTTCTATTTGAAGAAATGCAAGTTTGTGAAAATTACACTTGGAAAACCTCTGATTGTACAATTCACTTCCAAAGTAATAAAATGTATACAATGAAAGGGGATAATATATTGCATGTGAATTACATGTCAGCAAAAAACCTATTGTAAAAAATACTTCACACAAAACGCAGATTACCTAGAAAGATGTTTTGGTGTTGGTTAAAAACACTTTGTAAACTAGTTTTTAAAACAAAGATGTGATTTCTGTTTATTTTGAGTGTATACAGAGATAACTCACTCAAAAAGTGCATGTGATAACTGGAATACATACGAATTATGTATCTTTTATAAGTAATTTATAATCTTTTCTGGAAGAAACATTTAGCAAATGAGAGAAGACACAAATCTATGCATCTGCTTTTTATGAAAACCATGTCTTACTTGCTCAATCCAATTGCTTTTCTCTACTTTTCTAGGAAAAACGTATTCTCAAGATAAGAGCCAATAGCAGTGAAAAGAAAAAAATCACAATCATCATGATTTATTTATGAAAATAAAAAATGAAATAAAACAATTTCACTTAAGGGACTTCAGTATTAGTGTTTATGAAGATGTTCCTGAATGCCAACCTCCATTGATTTTTTTGGAATTTTAATTTCTACCAACATATGAAAACTAGAAGAAGAAAACAAATATAGTCTTAGAGCAAACCAGCCTTGAAATAATTTTCTTAATTGTTTTGAAATTACAAAAGAATTGATAGCATTAAGCAAATGAACCTTTCCTTAGGAAATCATTTAAAAATGTTTATCACTTATTATAATTCAAATAACAAGCAAGAATAATTTTATATAATCATTACAAATGTCATCTTACTATTATCGTAAAATAGAATAAAAGGCCGGCCCCAATATATTACCTACGAATCATTATGCTTAATTCTTAATCATTACCTAAATACCTTAAACAATTTAAATAGTCATATTTTAACATAGACGTAAATATTCGATACTTTTTACTTAACATTTTCCAGGAGCATGCATTCATTTTTCTAAGAAATATTCACAGCATTTAAAAGATGCTTTGGTGAAATTAATGTGATACATTTTGTTGTTGTTTTTGTTGTTATTGTTTACAAGGCCTGGGCATTGTCCCTAGGCATTTTTATGTTCAAGGCCAGCAATCTACATCTTGGAGAACAGAGCTAATTCCGGTTTTTGAGTGGTTAATTGGAGATAAGAATCTAACAAGTATTTTTCTGTTTGGGCTAGTTTTGAAAACAGTTCTAAGATCTCAGCCTCCAGAGTAGATATAGGCATGAGTTACTGGCACTTGGTTTGATTTTTTTTTAATTTTAATAATGTTTTAAGATTTTTGCTTCACGATAATGTACATTGTTCTACACATAAATTTATATATATGTATATATTTCTGATGACAAATTCTCTCTAAAAATGTATGTCTTTCTACACAGAAATATATATATATATACATATATGTACACACATATATATATATATATATATATATATATATATTTCTGAAGACAGACATCCTCTGAAAATTTTATTCTACTATTTTTTACCTTTTTCATTTCAAAGATATACAGGCTATTTTCCCAAGTTTCCTGTAGTAAAATAACTAATAATTCAATAGAAATTAGAGTTTTTTCTTTCAATGAAATTTTAGATATACACAAGATATTTTAGTAATGTTTATAAGTATATTCTTTGAAAAATTCTGTTTAAACTCTTAAATATTTGTGTGTAATCACAGGGAGAGAGGAAGTTAATTCATACTGGTTAGGAATTTGCAATGCTTCAAAAAATCTATTCAATAATTTGTTATAAGCACATTGTCAAGCTACCTGGTATGGCTTAGTTTTTTGTTTCCTTTTTTTTATTTTTCTTTCTTTTAATTTAATTTAATTTTATTTGTGAACATACTGTACAGAGGAGTTACAAATACATGGGCAGGATAATGCGTACATTTCTTACAAAGCATTGCAGCCTCCTCCTTTGTTTACCCTTCACATCCCTTCCCAGCCTCCCCCCTCCACCCCAATCCCAATCCTTCTCCTTCCCCCCCCTTCCCCACCCCCCACCAACGTTGTAAAGCTCGTTTTGGACATTACAACTTGTACTTCTCATTGTTGCAACAGGTCCACCTGTATCCTTAAACAAGTGGTTTTTCCCCATCTCCACAAGTTATACTGACATCAAATATAGTGAAAGCAGGGGTTATACTGTGGGGGAGGGACATACAAAGGAACAAAGAGATAATCTTATAAATGCGTTAGAAACACATGCATGAAAGAAAAAAAACATTAAAATACACATCTAAGGGTTCATTTTCCTGACATCACATTATCTGACCTTTTCCGCTTGACTCATATATATACTAACTAGATATTACAAATAACCGAAACCATGGGACCTATGATTCTTTGGGCCTGGCTTACTTCACTTAATATAATTTTTTCCAAGTTTTTCCATTTCCTAAGAAATGGGGCGATATAGTTCTTTCTGATGGAGGCATAGAATTCCATTGTGTATATATATCACATTTTCTTGATCCATTCATCTACTGAGGGGCATCTGGGTTGGTTCCATATCTTAGCTATGGTAAATAATGCTGCAATAAACATAGTTGTGCTGGTAGCTTTAGTGTGGTCTTGTTTGTAAACATTTGGGTAAATGCCCAAAAATGGGATTGCTGGGTCATAGGGGAGTTCTATGTTAAGTCTTTTGAGGAACCTCCATACTGCTTTCCAAAGTGGTTGAACAAGTTTACATTCCCACCAACAATGAAGTAAGGTTCCTTTCTGTCCACATCCCCTCCAGCATCTGTTGTTGTTAGAGTTCTTGATTTTTGCCATTCTAACTGGAGTGAGGTGATATCTTAATGTTGTTTTGATTTGCATTTCTTTTATGGCTAGGGATGTTGAACATTTCTTCATGTGTCTATTGGCCATCCTTCTTTCTTCTTCTGAGAAGTTTCTCTTTAAGTCTTTCTCCCACTTATTTATTGGGCAGTTGTTTCTTTGAGGGTTTCTTTATTCAAATATTTAACGTGATTGCATGCACAGTGGTAACATTAAAATTATTAATCAAAATACAAATAATTGCAAAATCAAAGACACATATCAGACTTTCAATAATTAGCACTTATGATGGTAATAATAATAAAAATAATGACCACAATGTAGCCTGATAATGACAATGTTGTGATTGAAAAGGAAAAATTATTAGCCATCTTTGCAGCTAGCTTTCCCACATTGAATACATAGTTATAAACAGCATTGGATTACATACAATAACAAGAGGAGAGTTTCAATATCAAGAAACACAATCACATAAACTGGTGAGAGAGTAAAAACCCTAATGTCATTCTTGCAGTCTGTCTAATGTATATTCACTTTTCATCGTGGTATTGATTTTTTATAAATAAAATCATTTATTTACAAATGTTGATTATTCCACGTAGATAAAACATAATATGTTGAGTGCTTTCTGTTATCAACTGATCTTGTTTGTTCTAACCTTGAGAACTTAGGAGAAAGCCTTTCATTACCCAAACAGCCATTGGCTTAGTTGTATATCCCTAGAAGGTAACAACAAATGCCTCAAGCATGTTCACTCATTAGACAGAAATCCGTGGTCAGTTTTAGTTTCTCTCCAGTCCACTGAAGAAAATCTGTGCATAAATTTATGAAGTACACTTGACAACAAATAAAACAAAAGAGAAATTTAGATGGACTAAGTGTGATTAGTTCAAATAACATTCCCATATAGATACTATTCAATATCAATGTTTTCTATGAAGACTTAGGGTCTATGTTAAAAGGGCAGAATGATGCAGGCTCCAGCCTCAGGATTATCTGAGGACTATGTTTGTGTATATGGAAAGCTCTTGGCATGCCGGGCTTGAGAGGGAACATGTTCTATCTCCCTATCTCAAAACACATGTCACAGACTCCTGGGAGCTAAGGAAGTAGCTCTTCTGCTTGCTTAAACATAGATGATCAGCTGGTCAAGCATTTTCCTGAGATTGGGGAAGTGGTTTCAGCTTTCTCTAAAATAGTTTAGATAATAATATACCAAGTCATTGTCTCATAGGTTAAGTAAAATGTACCTGTTGGAATTTTTTGTGAATGTCTCCTGACTAAATCTTGGCAAAGATAATGCTTGCTTGTCTTTAAATACCCACTAACAATAAAGCACAGCATTCAGTGGCAATTGCCGTTTGCACTCTGCATCCCCTGTGTCCTGGTGATTTTGTGACCCTTACCCGGGACCCCAACGCCTTAGACATATTAACAGTATGTTCTTCAATACATCTGTAAACACATGACACAATTTACATAATAACACTTACATATCTGTAGTTGCCTTAAAAGAACACAGGCCTTAGAGCCAGGAGGTAAAATTTATTTTTATTTCTGCATGAAAAAATTTGAGATTTTATACCAAAAAACTGGATTTGACTCTTTTCTTATTTGTAAGCTAAGGTGGAAAATGTAAGGACTCTTCACTTTCTTTTTTCTTGCTCTAGAAGTCAATAAATACATTCTTCAATATTTCTGGTAGATTACATCCATTTACAGATAAGAAATGTAAGGCCAACAGTCAATGTAATGAATAAATAATGATACTAGAATTTGTGTCTGAGCTCTTCACTCTGTGTGCTTATAAGGAGTAGTAATTTGGTGGTGGAGAGGACCAGTATGAAAAAAACTATGGGGCAAAAACATACTTGTTAAAGGTTGTTTAATATTAGGTGACCAGTGATGATTACATGAAACAGGCTGGTGTCAGGGGTATAAAAAAGAGTACATAGAAATCATATTAGTGACAGAAACTGAGAAAATCTTGATCATTCATCTAATCTAATGGGAGGGAGTAGATGGGTAAGAATAAATCTAAAGTGTTCTACAGCCATGGCCTGGCAACTGTGTTAGTGATATTCTTGGTGATAAAGATTACAGAAGGAAGTGATGGATTTAGGGGAAAAAACTCACTGAGAGTTCTGAGTTTATATTAAACTGTTGCAAAGATAGGTCTGTTTAGACACCATCAAAATATTCATGACCATGAATATGAAAAAGAATAATAAAATCGGGGGCATTATTAAAGGGAAGAGGAAAAGGAAAGTTCTGACACAAGTGCGAGCAATATGAGCACCAGTGTGGACAAGATTGGAACAAAGAGATAAAGAAGGAAACAAGAAAGTAATAAACACAGATTTATACAAGTAAAGAAAGGAAAGAATTTGCCAGAAGAAAAGGTCAAAACTCTTACAGAGGTATTGAAGGAAATATGCTATTTGGATTTGAAAATTAAAAGGGCAGAGACAAGTTCAATGAGAACAGAGTTTTGGTAAAATGGTAGAGATATGTCATATTGATGAAATTTTGAGATATGAATTTGAAGCCATAAAATTCTGGATCCAGGAATTCAAGAGATCCTGTTGATTTTAAATGTTGGGAACAAATGCTTTTATCCTATCCTTAGAAGAATTATACTGATGTAACTGACATGAACTTTAATTAGATGTATTCTGTTAATAGTTTTGAAGCCTTTTTTAGCCAGGAGATTATAGATTGAACTAAAACACAGACAGGACTCATTTGTCCTACAGTTCCAATGAGTTACCCATGTATCCACATCAATTTGGGATTTCATTGAAATATCTGTATATATGTTTAGATATCTTATCAGACTATCCATTAAAAATGTAGGACAAGTAACACCAAATATTAGGTTGAAAATATACTAATGTTACTCAAGACACCTCAAATTGATTCTTCTTTAGCCACTGAGTCATCATAATTGCCAAATACTGTATTTCAATCTAGTTCTTTTCAGGGATATTTCCATTCTGAAATAACCCTGCCAATCAACTTTCCACAAATTCTTTTTTTTTTTTTTTTGTCGATCGTAGGTCTTGAACTCTGGGCCTGGGCGCTGTCCCTGTGTTCTGCAGCACAAGGCGAGCGCTCTACCACTTGAGCCACAGCACTACTTCCCACAAAATCTTATATGTAGGAAGTGCACTTATAAATTTCAAACTTTTATTGAATGGAAGAGTTCAGACAGTACCCTCACTACTAGGATTAAATGCCTAAAAAGATAAGGCATTTTGCTCTAATGCCTTTCTTTCTTTTTTTCATATACATTGGCAAGTAGGGAAGGATTCTAATGCAACAATAATACAATGGTGACTTGTATTAACACAGCATTCAGGATCTAGTTTTAATTTGGATACTTACTAATTAGCTCCAAAGTTTGTGGATATTTATAGTTCTCGTGGGTAATCTAATGTGCTCCAAGAAAATGTCCCTAAGGAGCCTTTCAATTATAATATGTCTGTTTGCCTCCAAATGCTTTAAATTGTACACCCGCTAATGTGGGCATAAGGTTACACTGTTGAACTTTCCCCTTCAGATAGTGAGTATGACCCTATTGCTTAACATGGAGAAAGTACCTTCTTACATAGACTGGACATGTGCAAACAAGAAGTGGTACGTGAAAAATGTTCTTAGCAGTTTGTACAGATGAAATGGAAATAGAGCAACTGTGAACTCAGAACGAAAGTGGAAAAGAAGAAAAAGGAATAAAGAAGAATGTGCCAAGGAAATGCTGAAGTGCAATTTCAAATAATGTGCTCAGGTGTGAGGGTGTGTTCAAAGTACAGCCAGGCAATGTAGTTCGATAACATAGGGGAAAAAAAAACTACTTTAAACCATTCTGGGATAATCATACAAGTAGAAGCCTCTAACTCTGACTCTCAAATCAACCACATATCATCAATTTAAGGAGTATTTTCCAAGAGCAAAGTGAGAAAAAGAGGGCACATCACAGTTAGTGTTCTGATTGAAGTAATGACAATCATATTAATTTTCTTAAAATTTTCATTGATTTTGGAGCATTAAAGTGGGAAAAAGCCAAGTAAATATTTTTTCAAGAACCTAAATTAAGTGGGGGTATGCTATTGGTCTCTTTTTAACTTGGAAGTTAAAGATTATGGCTTTTTTAAATTGTGGAAATAGTGCAGAGAGGGTATACAATTACATGGACAAGGTAATAAATGCATTCATTTTTTTTTGGGGGGGGTGTCCAGGAATGGGGCCTGAACTATGGGCCTGGGTGCTGTCCCTCAACCCTTCATCTCAAGGCTAATGCTCTACGAATTGAGCCACAGTGCCACTTCCCGCTTTTTTTTCTTTTTGCTTATATGGTGCTGAGGAATCTAACCGAGGGTCTCATGCATGCAAGGCAAGCACTCTACCACTGAGCAAACTTTCCAGCCCAGGAGTACTTTTCTTATCAAGCATTGTTGCCTCCTCCATTGTTTCCCCTTCCCATCCCTTGCCATCACCCCCTCCCCCACGACACACCTCCACGCCCATCCCCACCACCCTCGCCCACCCCCTGCCCCTCAGTCAAAGTTGTTAGGTTCATTTTTTGACTTAATGTCTTGTACATCTCATTGTTTCAATTGGTCCCCCTGTATCCCTATTTAAACAATTTTCCTTTTCACTTCCCATCCACAAAGTATACCAACATCAAATACAGGGAGAACAGGGGTTATACCGTGCAGTAGGGCTGAACAAAGCAACAAAAAAAATCATCTTATATATATGTTAAAAATAATCGCAAGGAAGAAAAACCATTTGAATCCTTATCTTGGGGTTTATTTAGCCTAAAATTTATTTATCTGAACTTTTCTGCTTCTCTCAGACATATACTAGATATTGCAAATAAGGGGAACCATGAGAACTATGTTTCTTTGGGCCTAGATTACTTCACTCAATATAATTTTTTCCAAGTCTTTCCATTTCCAAAAAAATGAGGCCATGCCATTCTTTCTGATGGAGGCATAGAATTTCATTGTGTATATATACCACATTTTCTTGACCATTCATCTACTGAGGGGCTTCTGGGTTGGTTCCGTATCTTAGATATGGTAAATAATGTTGCAATAAACACAGTTTTGCTCCTAGATTTAGTGTGGTCTTGTTTGTGATCATTTGGGTAAATGCCCAAATATGGGATTGCTGGGTCATAGGGGAGCTCTGTGTGGAGTCTTTTGAAGAAACTCCATACTACTTTCCAAAGTGGTTGAACAAATTTACACTCCCACAAACAATGCAGTAAAGATCCCTTCAGCCCACATCCCCTCCAGCATCTGTTGTTATTACAGTTCTTGATTTTAGCCATTCTAACTGGAGTGAGGTGGTATCTCCATGTTGTTTTGATTTGCACTTCCTTTATGGCTTGGGAAAGTGAGCATTTCTTCATGTGTCTATAGGGCATCCTTCTTGCTTCTTCAGAGAAGTGTCTCTTTAATCCTTTAGCCCACGTATTAATTGGGAAGTTGTTCCTTTGCGGATTTGTTGTTGTGGGATTTAATTTTTTGAGGTCCAGGTATATTTTAGATATGAGACGGTTGACCATTGTATGGCTAGTGAAGATCTTCTCCCAATCCGTGGGTTTTCTATTGATCTTGCTAGCTATGTCCTTTGCCATGCAGATGCTTCAGGAGTCACATCTTGCCCGTAAAAACAAACACATTTTCAATGTTAAAGGCTGCAGCAAAATCTATCAAGCAAATGGCCCCCATACACAGGGGGGTGTTGCAATCCTAATATCAGATAAAATAGACTTCAAACTAAAATTCGTGAGAAAAGACAAAGAAGGTTGCTACATACTAATTAAGGAATCTTTCCTTCAGGAGGATATTAGAATTCTAAATATCTATTCGCCAAACAATGGAGCACCCAAATTTATCCAAGAAACACTACTTTCCCTCAAATCCCATATAGATCCAAAGACATTAATTGTTGGGGATTTTAACACACCACTCTCCCCACTAGATAGATCAACTCGGCAAAAACTCAACAGAGAAACTGCATATCTAAACAACTGCATAGATCAACTAGAGTTAACAGATATCTACCAAATATTTCACCCAGCAGCATCAGAATACACGTTCTTCTGAGCAGCACATGGAACATTTTCTAAATCAGACCACATTTTAGGCCACAAAGCAAACATGTCGAAATTCAGAAACATTGAAGTTATACCTTGCATTCTCTCTGACCACAAGGGAATAAAATTAGAACTCAACACCAAAAGCCTCCAAAGAAAGTCCAGTAACACATGGAGGCTGAACAACACACTGCTGAATCACAAGTGGGTCATGGAAGAGATTAGAAAGGAAATTCAAATATTCATCCTATTCAACAAAAAATAGCACACAAATTACCAGCTCCTCTCGGACAGAGCAAAGGCAGTACTCAGAGGCAAGTTTATAGCTCTGAGCTCCTACATCAACAAATTGGAGAGATCTGAAACCAACAATTTAATGAGACATCTGAACCTCCTTGAAAAAGAGCAGCAAGATAAACCCCAATGCAGTAGACAGAAAGAAATAATTAAAATTAAATCAGAATTAAATGAAATAGAATCCAAAAAACTATAGAAAGAATCAACAAAAAAAAGAGTTGGTTCTTCGAAAAAATTAACAAAATTGACAGACCCTTAGCAAATCTTATCAGAAAAAGAAGAGAACACATCCAAATTAATAAACTCAGAGATGAGAATGGAAACATCACTACGGAAACAATCAAAATTCAGAACATTATAAGGGAATACTTCTCAAAACTTTATGCTCATAAGTTTGAGAACTTGACCGAAATGGATCTTTTCCTAGTAAATATTGACAAGACAAAACTAAACCAAGTTGAGTTAAACCAGCTTAACAGGCCCATATCAAGCATTGAAATAGTAACAGGAATAAGAGACCTCTAAGCTAAGAAAAGTCCATGACCAGATGGGTTTACAGCGGAATTCTACAAGGCCTTCAAAGCAGAGCTCACACCAATACTCCTCCAACTCTTCAATGAAATTGAAAGAGAATGTTCACTACCAAACACATTCTATGAATCCATCATAACCCTCATCCCAAAACCAAGCAGGGACTCATCAAAGAAGGAGAACTATAGACCCATCTCGTTGATGAACATTAATGCAGAGTGTCTCCTTTGACTCTGAGGATTTTTATCCATTGGGAGTTGATTCTGGTGAAGGGTGATATCGAAGGATATAGGTTTTATTTTCTACAAGTTGTTAACCAATTTTGCCAGCACCATTTACTGAAGAGGCTGTCTTTCTTCCATCCTAATTTTTACCTCCATTATGGAAGATTAGATGGCTATAGAGCTGTGGGTCCATTTCTGGGTTTTCAATTCTCTTCCATTTGTTCTGAAGTCTGTTCTTGTGCCACTACTAAGCTCTTTTGTTTAATATGGCTTTGTAGTAGAGTTTGCAATTTGGTATTGATATTCCTCCAACACAGTTCTTTTTGTTAAGCATCAGTTTTGCTATTCGGGGTCTTTAATTGTTCCATATGAATTTTTGGATTGACTCTTCTATTTCCTTGAATAATAAGGCTGGAATATTCATAGGTATCATATTGAATTTGTAGATAGCTTTGGAAAGTATTGCCATTTTCACAATGTTGATCCTTCTAATCCAGGATCATGGGAGGTTTTTCCACTTCCTAAGTTCTGTTTTGATTTCCTTTTTCAGGTTTTTAAATTTTTTATCATGGTGATCCTTCACTTCTGTGGTTAAGTTAATTCCTAGGTGAAGTGCCCAGATCTCAGATGCCCCCTCACAGACTACCAGAGACCACGATCAATGCAAACAGCAAAGAGTCGTTTATTGCAAGCTAGAGCTTGGTTCTCTGCACACTCGGTAACCAGTGACGCTAAGAGTTCCTGAGTACAAAATTAAAACTTAGCACAGCTTTTATAGTATCAAACAATCAAGTTTAGGGAGTTTCACACAAGCGAGTTCACAAGTTCAGGGGGTTTCCAAACAAGCAAGTTCACATTTTCAGGGGTTTTAAGTCCACCCTGATGGCACTACCATTTTTCTGATGGAACAATTAGGCAACTGGTCTGTTCCTTAAGGGTGGGCAGGGTTGGTGGCAGCCTGCGGTTTTTTGAGAACTGTTCCTCTTTTGAGGGTATTCTCAGGGCAGCACAGCTACAGGTTGTTGACTTAATCTTAAAATGCAGTTTCTGTAGATCTTCAGTCCATCCTCTTCTAGAGCATCGGGAACCAATCATGGTCCCCTAATTGGCACAGTCTTTTATATTTACAGTTTGGTATTGGGATCTCAGAACTAAGAGATGGACTGCACTGATCTCTTTTTTTACAAGGTCCAATTGTGAGTAAAAAAATAACAGTACCAAAGGTCCTTATATTTTTTAAACATTTTAAGACGTCCTTTTTTATTTATTTTTTATCCAAAGGATACCAATTTTTTTCCCAATTTTTCCCCCAAGGTTTCCTTTACTACCCTGCTCTTCTTTACAATTCCTCGAGCTTCTTTGTGGCTAGAGTGTAAAACTGCCCATTTTTTCCTCTTGCTTGTGGAACCAAGTTATCTCAGAACAGCCTCAAAACACCACTGCAATGGAGAATTTTGCTAGATTTTAAAGCTAAGAGCAGAGCTGTGTCTTATCCTTTTACTACCTGCATTGATAACACACTCAGATTATTACCATACCCGAGCCAAACTAGGCTGTGAGTATAGAGTAGATTTCCAGTGACTATGCACTGAAGTGCCTATGGCAAGCAAGCCAGTGATATCCTTTCTCCCAATATCTACTGTGGGAATAGAGAGGGTTTTTGGATATCACCCAAAATAATGTCCCACAAGATCTTAGTCTTAGCAGCTTTTAACCGGGTTGAGTCTCAAGTGATTGAACCCGGAAGGAGTTCAGACTACTTTTCCATGGTGGAGGTGGTCTGAGTGATGATATAGATTTCTTCCAGGTGACTGTCAGCTGGTCTTCAAACTTTACCCATTAGGGTGTGCAGCTGCAGCAGCAGGTCTCTCAGTGGCTCCAAGGTACTGTCACAGCTCATGCTGGACTGCAAATTCCTACACAGACTGGTTAAGGATACATTGCATAGACTTGGGAGGCTTTGGCCCTGTTGGATATTAAGACTGTTTAGCCAATAGCCCAGGATAATTTACCAAAATGACATTTTTTTTACTAACCATATATTTTTGTAAACAAACACAAAAGGCTTAATCTTGTAACCATCTCCAACAGATGCAGTCTGAACACTTGCACACCTGTTAACACTATTCTTTATGCTTATTTTTTTAAAATAATTATTTTATCTATTTTGCCTCGTTTTTCCAAAACTTACTCTGGACTCTTGATCTTAAAAAGGGATTGATGGGGCCCAGTTGGAGGGCCTAGGAGGTGGGGAGGTGGGTCCTGTCCTCACCATGAGGCTGCAGCAGGCGCCCGTGTCCAGGAAGGTATTCATTCAGTGCGACTACAGCAGTGGCACACGCTGTCAGTTCCGGACCAAGTTTCCTGCAGAGTGGGAGAACAGGATTGATAGGCAGCAAGTTGAAGAAACAGTTCAAACTCTAAATAATCTTTATGCAGAAGCAGAGAAGCTTGGGGGCCAGTCATATCTTGAAGGCTTTTTGGCTTGTTTGACAGCATATACCATCTTCTTGTGTATGGAAACCCATTATGAGAATGTTCTCATAATGAAGAAAGTCTCCAAATATATTCAAGAACAGAATGAGAAGATATATGCTCCCCAAGGCCTCCTCCTGACTGACCCCATTGAGAGAGGACTTCGAGTTATTGAAATTACCATTTATGAAGACAGAGTTTTGAGCACTGGAAGATAAGCCATAGAATTAAAGATCCCACCTCCAGCTGGAACCCTCATCTGTCCATGGGCCGATCACAGAGTGTCCCTACCTCCTCTCCAGAGCATCATTCCTTTGTATCGGCTTCCAGAGCCATGGTGCCATTTACTAACTTTCTAAAATTCCACACCTGATTTGATTTCTAGTCACTCAGCATCCACTTTGTGTCTCCAAATTGTATAGGACTTGTCATCTTTGATTAGCTTCTGAGAAAATACAATGAAGCATTTCACTTTTTTAAATTCAGT
Organism: Dipodomys merriami; assembly: GCF_024711535.1. NCBI lineage: Eukaryota > Metazoa > Chordata > Mammalia > Rodentia > Heteromyidae > Dipodomys > Dipodomys merriami. The sequence goes on from NW_027206479.1 coordinate 5,394,697, forward strand.
CATTTAATAACGTATGCAGTTAGAGGGCCTAATACAAAGTTTGTTTCTTACCTGCCACCAGGTAAAAAATTGCCATTGGTTCTCTTCATTCCTTGAGCCAGTTTCCCTGGTAGCTTTATACTGCAAGAAGTCAAATATTAGCCAAAATTCAGATTAATAAAAAGCTTTTCTCTAGGTGAGGGGTGTATTATGTCAGTGGTTTTGCCAATGCATCTCCCAGATTTCAGAGAACTATCATTTCTGCCATGTTTCATATCTTAAGATTTATTTCTGCTGTTCAGTTTCTCAAGCCGAAGCTCAATGAAAAAAGAAGTATAATGTTGTTTGTTTTATTACAGCAATTATCGCTCATAAAATCAATATTTAATGCAATGGTCATTCTTTTCTTGGGAGACTTAGGTTTATTTGCATTACCTTTGGATGTGGGAAGATGTGGTTTGTGTTGCTTGTTCATTTACACAAATAAGCACAATGAAGTGGATGCTAATTTGTTAACCACATAAAGGTTGAACTAAACAGCAATTCACTCAGATGGGGACTCGGGAATTCTCCCACAGACCCCGTGGCAGCCCTATAGCGTGTCCTACAAGACTCTTTGCCAACCAGAATACAGATCCCGCGGGAAACCAGAATTACAGATACAGAATCTGCAGGCGACCAAAAACAGAGAACGGTAATGACTCAACTTACTTGTCGGGTTTTTCACGACTCCATGCTTTGGGGTCTGGGTGAGTTTATGGGGGGCATCACGGATGAGCCCCCAGAAGAAGTGCCCATATTTTGGATGCCCCCTAATAGACCACCATAGACCATGATCAATGCAAAATTTTGTTGAGATCTTTTGCTTCAATGTTCATCAAAGAAATGGGTCTATACTTCTCTTTAATTGATGAGTCCCTGCCCAGTTTTGGGATGAGGGTTATGATGGCTTCATAGAATGAGTTTGGTAGTGAAATTTCTCTTTCAATTTCATTGAAGATTTGAAGGAGTATTGGTGTGAGCTCTGCTTTGAAGGCCTTGTAGAATTCCACTGTAAATCCATCTGATTCTGGGCTTTTCTTGGATGGGAGGTCTCTTATTGCTGTTTCTATTTCAATGCTTTATATTGACCTTTTAAGATGGTTCAACTGATCTTGGTTTAGTTTCAGCATGTCAATATTTGCTAGGAAATGGTCCATTTCTGCCAAGTTCTCAACCTTATAAGCATAAAGTTTTGAGAAGTATTCCCTTATAGTGTTCTGAATCTTGGTACTTTCTGTGGTGAAGTTTCCATTCTCATCTTTGAATTTATTTATTTAGCTGTGCTCTATTCTTTTTCTAAGTTTTGCTAAAGGTCTGTCTATTTTGTTAATTTAATTGAAGAATCAACTCTTTGTTGTGTTGATTCTTTGTATTGTTTTTTAGATTCTAATTCGTTTAATTCTGATTTAATTTAATGATTTCTTTCCGACTACTGGATTGGGGTTTATCTTGCTGCTCTTTTTCAAGGAGGTTCAGATCTGTCTAAATTTTTGATTTCAGCCCTCTCCAATTTGTTGATGTAGGAACTCAGAGCTATAAAATTGCCTCTGAGTACTGCCTTTGCTTTGTCCCAGAGGAGCTGGTAATTTTTGTGTTCATTTTTGTTGAATATCATGAACATTTGAATTTCTTTCTAATCTATTCCGTGACCAATTGGTGATTCAATAGTGTGTTGTTCACCATCCAAATGTTACAGGACTTTCTTTGGTGGCTTTTGGTGTTGAGTTCTAAATTTATTCCCTTGTGTTCTTAGTAATGCAAGGTATAACTTCAATATTTCTCAAATTGGACAGGTTTGCTTTGGACCTAAAATGTGGTCTATTTGGAAAATGTTCTGTGTGGTGCTGAGAAAAACCTGTATTCTGATACTTCTGGGAGAAATATTAGGTAGATGTCTGTTAAATCTAGTTGTTTAGATTTGTGGTTTCTTTGTTGAGTTTTTGTCAGTTTGATCTATGAAGTGAGGATAGGGGTGGGATAAAGTTCCCAACAATTAATGTCTTTGGATCTATGTGAAAATTGAGGGAATGTAGTGTTTCTTGGTTAAATTTGGGTGCTCCGTGGTTTGGTGAATAGAGATGTAGAATTGTAATATTCTCCTGAAGGAGCTATCCCTTAATTAGTATGTAGCGACATTTTTTATCTATTCTCACTAATTTTAATTTGAAGTCTATTTCATGTGATATTAGGATTGCAATTCCCACCAGTTTATGGGAGCCATTTGCCTGGTAGATTTTGTTCCAGCGTTTCGCTTTCAAAATGTGTTTTTTTATGGACAGTTCTGACTTCTGAATGCAGCAGATAGAAGGATCTTCCTTTTTAACCCAACTAGACAGTCTATGTCACTTAATTGGAGAGTTAAGTCCAGAGTTAGGAATGAGAGGTGTTTGAGAGTTCCTGCAAAGTTATCCACATTCTTGGGAGCTTCAGTGACTGGATTCTTCCTATGGTTGTTGGATTCTCAGTTTGGGTGCAGTTTCTTGGACTTTATTGTGGTCTTGTTGATTTTCTATGTGTAAGCATCTTTAAGTATCTTTTATAGAGTTGGCTTGGTGGAGATATATTGTTTCAGTTTTTCTTTGCTATGGAAGGTTTTTATTTCACCTTCGGTTATGAAGGAGAGTTTAGTTGGTTACACTGTTCTTGATTGATAGTTGTCTTTAGAGTATGGCCTCAATCATTGCAGGCTCTTCTTGCTTTAATTGCCTTGCTGCAATATATGAGGTGATTCTAATTGGTTTTCCTTTATAAGTGGTTGACTTTTACTCCTTGACAGCGTTGAGGAACTTTTCCTTTGTCTGAACTGATCCCGTGCAGATTATAATGTCATGGTGGGATATCCTAACCTTGTCTGGTCTATTTGGGGTTCTAAAAGCTTCTTGTATCTGAATAGGCCTATCTTTTTGCATGTTTGGGAAATTCTCTTCTAGGATCCTATTAACCAATTTTCCTAGACCATTAAGTTCTGTCTCTATGTGATCCTCCACACCCATTATTCTCAGATTAGGCCTTCAGATGGTGTCTTCCAAATGGTAATAGATGTATCATATTATTTGGATTTGTCTTGGATAGTTGTATGTTCTTTATAATAACCTGGCTGTCCTCACTCCCTCAGATTCAATGTTCTGCATGGTCTAACCTACTGTCAAGATTTTCTACTTCGTTTTTTTTTTTTCTTTCTTTTCCTTCTAATTGGTTGGCGTTAATGGCTTCAAATTCTTCGTTGGAGCTTTGTTTTCAATCTTGTATGAATTTCTTTACTTCCTTCATTTTGTGCTCAGTGTTTATTCTAAAATCACTTAGTTGATTGGTTATTGTTTCCTTGAACTCCCATTCCTTCTGTTGGGCTCCATTCTGCATTCCCTTTGTGATTTACCTGAATTCTTTCAGCTGTCTGTTTATAGATTCCATGAAAATATTTGTGTATTCTCATCCCCTCTCACAATTCCTGTATAACTCTTTGATTAGCTTCCTCACGTTCACACAATTCCTGTATTTTTTTGACTGTTCTCAGCTTGCTCACACAATTCCTTTATTTCTCATTGACTGTTCTCAACCTGCTCACGCAATTCTTGTATCACTCTTTGAGTAGTTCCTCATGCTCATGAGATTCCTGTATTGATCTTTGGTTTGTCTCCTCTCTCTTCCTATCATGCTCATCCTGAGACTTTTACAAGTTTTCAATCATTTCGTTCACCATGTTTAGCAGTAGTATTTGTAGAGCTTTTTGGGAACTCTCCTCTGGATTATTCTTTAACTCTTCTGTCAATTGATTATCACGAATGGGAGTTGAGATACCCTGATTTGCCATTTTTCTTGTGTTTTTCTGTCTTGTTCTGTCCGTTTGGTATGAAAGTAACATTGTGTGCTAGAATAGTATTTTAAGGCAAACATCAACCGCAGTCCTGTATTTGCACAGTCAAAATAGCTGCAGATAAATTGTAGTTCAACAGATACAATCAATTCAAAAAAGTATGGATTAATAGGCTTTGAACAGCAGAGAAGAATTTGGCAATCCAGAAATTATTAGGTTTAGGGAAATATGTGGGAGAAATAGGCTGAGATGTATGTGGAAAGGTAAAAGGAGAGTGAATTTAATAAACTCCTAATTTCAGGGAGGGAAAAGGATTGGACAGAATGTTAGGAGAGAGATTAAAAAAAAAACAAGAAAAAATGGAAAAAGAACAATTGAAATTTAAAAAGTGAAACTCAAAATCATGTAAATGTAAAGAAATATTGAGAGAAGAAAAGGGTAAGATGAGAGGAGGGGAGGAACAGAAAGGAAATATGAAAAAATAAAAAATAAAAATCCTTAAAATTAGTTACTTGAAAATTATATAGGTATAAAGAGATAATCTGCTATTAAAGAATTTAAGCTTAAGAGTTTGTGAATAGAGTAATACATTTCTGGATTATGTGTGTACCCAATTGGGGATAACATATAATAATCAATGAAGGTGATATATCTGCGGCTGCGCAAAACAGCAATTAAGGCATGCAAAACAGAAAGAGAAAAAATGAAAAGAATGAAAAAGAAGGGGAAATAAGCTACATAAAATATAATTTCACTCTTTCTTGTCTACTCTCTAGCCACCATGATGGACAGAAGAGATGGTTTTAGAAGGAAAAGGTTCTACTCTTCCCATTTTTCAAGGAAACATTCTCCCGATAAAAGGGACCTCCACCTGGAGGTCGAAAGGACTCTCCATACAACAGATCTGGCTCCAGTTTCAGCAGCAGGGGCTACTCTCCAGGATGGAGCAGAGCATATTCATTCCACAAGTCTCAGCATAGTTGTGGTGCCTGAACTCTGGGCCTGGGAGCTGTCCTTCAGCTCTTCAGCTAAAGGCTAGCGTTCAACCACTTGAGCCACAGCACCACTTCCAGATTTTTTACTTTTTGTTTGTATGGTGCTAAGGAATCGAACACAGGGCCTCATGCATGCAAGGCAAGCGCTCTGCCACTGAGCTACCTCCCCAGCCCTCTACTCAGTCTCTGAAAACATCACGAGAAACTTCACCTTCAAGCTATTCAGCAGTTCCTTCATCAAAGGCTTATCAGCAACACTGGGAAACTTTCGGGATGGTTGTGAAAATGTTGATTGAAAAAGATCCTTCATTATAACAGTCAATACAGTTGGCACTGAGACAGAATTTACATGGAATAGGTGAGCGTTTTGTTGAAGAATTGAAGCATTAAATTGCAGAGTATGATAATTCTGCTCAAGATTTTGGAGAGCATTTTTAGAAGAATTAGTGTTTAGGTATAATAAACATTAAAAGAAATGTTTCTAGATATAACCACCCTCCCTCCTCCACCTGTGGAACTGTGTAAATCTTTAATGTACGGGACTTTTGAGATGAAGAGCAATATTTTATTTGGCCATATTTCCAATTCAGTCAAAGGTCTAAAATAGTCTTTGAAAGATACTTTAGCTATAATTTTTTCTAAACATAAAGTCACTTAATCCATATTCCCCCAGCAACTCCCCGTCTCTCCCCCTCAAATGATGGTTAATTTGCTAAGCCTTGGTAAAGCAATCCTGGAGACTAGCTCTTTGAACTTGCTCTATTCTACTGTCTCCTATAACATATGCTGATTTGTTTGGTCATTTGAGTGTAACTTATAGGCAGAGATCTTTCCACTTAAAATGATAGTTTTTGCATTCTTGGAGCAGAGATTGCCATGTGAAAACTGCTACCATTTTGAGTTGTGAATTTTTGTTTGTGCTGACTCTTTTGTTAGTCCTTTAGCAAGTTGAGGATATCATCCTAATAAACAGAACCCTGGTATCTTAGTGCATATTTGCTTTCAGAACAGTTTTCATTCAGCAACAAAACAACTTTCAAATTTCTAAATCATAACTTCAAATTTTTTCTCAAAATAAATAACAGTGTTTTCTCTTAAAATATTCATGAATGTTTGGAGTACTGTAGCTGATCAAATCTTAAATATCATATAGTAAGAATAAAAGAAAGCAATTTGAGGTGGAAGATGAGTATTTTAAAAATGTAATTGCTGCAATAACTTTCTGCGGAAAAAACTCAGCAAATATAGGAGATTGGAGTTTAACATTTTCATAGACCCATACTGGTTTAAACCATTTTTTCAACTTTTCTTATATTAGTCTCTATAATGTGAGTGTTTTGTTCCGCTGACTTTTTTTGGGAGGGTGGGGTCCGGTTGTGGGGCCTGAACTCTGGGAGTGGACGCTGTCCCTCAGCTCTTCAGCTCAAGGCTAATGCTCTACCACTTGAGCGAAAACGCCAATTCTGGCTTTTTTCTTTTTGCTTATGTGGTGCTGAGGAATCAAACATAGGGCCTCTAACATGCAAGGCAACCGCTCTACCACTGAGCCACCTTCCCAGCCCCTGTTCTGCTGACTTTTAAATGTCTTAGTCTTCAAAAATGTTCTTGAAAGAAACAAAGGAGAATTAGTAAGTTAGCAAGCAATCTCTGTGTGTACAGTCCTTCATGAGTGAGCCAACCAAATCATGAGTTAGTTAAGAATTTAACAGGCACCATTAGAATATTCCATTTATTTACTGGCCATTTTCAGCAGTCCTGTGCATTGAACCAAAATAATTTTTTTTTAATTTTATTTGGGAACATACTGTACAGAGGAGTTACAATTACATGGGCAGGATAATGCATACATTTCTTACCAAGCATTGCAGCCTCCTCCTTTGTTTACCCTTCACACCCTTCCCAGCCTCCCCCCTCCCCCCCAATCCCAATCCTTCTCCTTCCCCCCCTTCCCCCTGCCCGCGCCCGCACCGACGTTGTAAAGCTCGTTTTGGACATGACAACTGGTACTTCTCATTGTTGCAACAGGTCCACCTGTATCCTTAAACAAGTGGTTTTCCCCCATCTCCTCCACAAGTTATACTGACATCAAATATAGTGAAAGCAGGGGTTATACTGTGGGGGAGGGACATACAAAGGAACAAAGAGATAATCTTATAAATGCGTTAGAAACACATGCATGAAAGAAAAAAACATTAAAATGCATATCTAAGGGTTCATTTTCCTGACATCACATTATCTGACCTTTTCCGCTTGACTCATACATATACTAGATATTGCAAATAAGGGAAACCATGGGACCTATGTTTCTTTTGGCCTGGCTTTGTAGCATTAGTTAATATGGAAATTTTAACAATCATGTTTGTTATTACTGCCCAATTGCATTATACTCCCATTCGTTTTCCATTTCTACCATGTTCTCACTTCAATTCTGGCCTATTTCTATGCCCTTTATTGTTTCCTTCATCTAAAAGTACCTAAAATTTACATTGAAACTGGAAATAGCAATATAAATAATTTAATGAAGCTTATGATGCATGTTTCAAAATATGTGTTATATCATTTTACAAGTTTTGATGAAAGCCACTTTTCTGTGACCACCTTAATTTTCCTCTCTTTGAAATCTAAGTTCTTAACTTTTCCAACATTTATAAACTATAAGCCCAATAAAAGTTCCATATATTATCTGCTATTCTTCAGTGTGAATATTGATGTGTTGCTCACTTTAGAATGATCAAGACGTCATTGATGTTGATTTTATTTTATCCTCTCAGTGTTTTCTTTCCCTTAAATATTCTGTTCCCAGAATTCAGTTCCTTTAATCAAGAATTTTTTACAAGTAACATTTGAGACAATACCATAGGCAGAGGAGTTATTCACTTTATTGAAATTATTTGATGTTTACTAACATATATTTCAGTACAGGCACAAGCATTTAAAGCTGTTATAGCTTGCCATTGGCAGCATTCTGATAAGCTTGTCAGTGTTTAACAGCTTATTTGGTTTTTGCTTTTTGATGCGTTTTAAAGTCTAATTTTAGGATAGATATATTCAGGTGTGTTCTACAGTATATTTTGCAAAATGCTCTTAGTTTTAAATTGTTGTTTTTGATTAAGGCCCAAATGATGTGACAAAACTTTTATTGTCTTACCATAAAGCCTTCATGACCAACAGGGAAAGTAGATATTGTAAAGATTTTTGTGAATTAAAAAAAATACAAAGTAAAGCAACCAAGTTTAAATAAAAATATATAATTTCACTGTATTGCTATAGTAAATATTATTCTATGTGTATTACCTTTTTTAAAAAAATGAACACTATTTGCCATCTAATTTGAATTAAATACCCCCTTCTTCATCAGAGGGTCATTAACTTAAAAGTTATCAACTACACAATATTTTCACAATATATTTGCCATTATTTTGGGGAAAAAACCCCAAAATTTTAGTATTGTCACATAGTAAAACCGAAAACAGTTTAATTCTCTGGAAACTCCTAACTTTTAAAACTGAATAATTGTTAAGAGGACAGAATATATGTGTTCTTCAAAATTATTACAAACACTAACTACTCATTTTCAAATTCTGAACCAGAATTTTGACATTCAAATTTTGAATGTCTCTGGTTCACAGACATACAGAGACATTCAAAACAGTACTTATTTGCATGTTATTTAATTCTGCAGTAGCTGCAGTTTCAATGGAGGTTTGAGAAATCAACAGAAAATATAGCCACATTCTGGTAGAGGATAAAACTACGATGTGTAATAATTAATTCCTCAAGAATAAGCTATTATTTCTATGAAAATCAATCCCAAGCTTTTATGCCATAAAGTCATCCTAGCCCAACAATTTCCAACTTGTAAGGTGCACCTTAAAATTCCCGTAATTCTCATCATGAACAGCTTATCACTATTGCAAAAAAATACTACACTTCTGCTAATGTGATGCCCTTCTTAATGTGGAAAGAACACTACACTAAACTTTGCTGCAACATTTTCCCCCCAGTGGTATTTGTGAAATCCGAACACTTGCAAATAATATTTATATTTTTATCTATCATAGATATTCAGGAGGCTAAGACCAGAAGATTATGGTTCAAAGCCCACCCAGGGAGGAAGGCTCATTAGATTCTTATCTCCAATAAACTGCTCAGAAAAATCCAGACAAAAGTGGCACTGAGGTTGAGTGGTAGGGCGCAAACCTTCAGCAAAAACTGGCTCAGAGAGAGAGGCCAGCTCCAGTGTTCGAGACTGTGGACAAACCAAAAAACAAAAACAAAATAAAAACAAACCGCAACACTGGCATTTTTCTCATTGTATACAGAGGCACGTAATTAAGGAAATTTCTTCCTGTATTACAAACACAGAGATGAACCAAGACTTCACAAAATTACTCTCCTCATACCTTGTTACACCAAAGCCTCAAAAAATTGCTTTTTCTAAATTTATAAATTAATTTCATGCATTTGTTGCCAACTCTGTCTAGATTATTCACAGTATCATTTTATACATGCATTATCTATTAACTAAGTTCTAATTATACCTCGCTTGAAAGAATATTTTAAGCAAATAGAATGCCAGAATCATTTGGGAATTTGTCAATTAAACCCTCTACTTAAAAATAATTTTGTAGTATCCTATAGAATACAAAATTACAAACAAAGACAAAATATTTATTTTAAATCTAAATTCTAATTTAGCAAGGTCTACAAAGTACTACATTAGATGAACTTTGCTATTTCTCTAGGCTTAAATTTTGTAATCCTTCATCATTTGTTTGGAATCCAACAGAAGCATGTTTACTTTTTCAAAGTTTTCATTGTGAATCATGAGCCATTTTGCATCTAGGAATGTTCTGTAATGAAGAGAGCATTAAGAACACAACTGAGGATTATAAAGGACTTGCGTTTCAATAGGAAATGACTTCTCAAAACATACTGACAAAAATTAGCCCAAACTTCCAACTGTGTATCCCTTTCTTTTTGTTTGGTGTTTCATGGAGATAAAATTATACTATCTGGCTCAGGGAAGGTATCGCTATGTAATTATAATCTCTAATCTCGTGTCTTAGTCTGAGTGCTAGAATTCCAGGATTGTATCACATTGCTTTGTCATAGTTTGTTGGTTTATTTAATTTACAGACTAGCAATTCTGAACTTCTCTGACTGCTCAAACTGTTTATGTACTATTTTCAAAGATGTGCTAACATTTAACACAGGATATGAACATGTTCAGATGCACATGCAGGGATCTCTGATTCATTCTTTCATGGATCCAATCCCTTTAATAATGATTACTTGACCTTCTTACTATCTCTGGTTCCTACCTATGTAATATTCTCAAGCTTTTTGAAGAAATTTCATTTGAGGACTTTTTAATATTAACAATTATCATTGATCTAGTTTTACTCAGGATATATTTTATATTTTTTAACTTTTCTACACATTCCGAGAGTTGTTTTATTTGTGTAGGTTTGTTTGCATATATAAGTGCCTCTGTGTGTATGTGTATGTTTGTAAGTATATATGCAAAAGCCTCAACAACCTTATTCAGCAATCTTGCTCATGACTAGTATTCTATCACTTGAGCTCACGCCTATAATTCTAGCTACTCAGGAGGTTGAGATCTGAGGATTGCAATTCAAATCTAGAATGAGTAGGAAAGAAAGGTTCAGAGGCACTTATCGCCAATTAACCACCAGAAAACTGGAAGTGGCGCTGTGGGTCAAGTGGTAGAGCACTAGCCTTGAGCTGAAGAGCAGAGAGACATTGCCCATGCCCACAGTTCAAGCCCTGCCACGACCATCAAAAAGAAAGAAAGAAAGAAAGAAAGAAAGAAAGAAAGAAAGAAAGAAAGAAAGAAAGAAAGAAAGAAAGAAGGAAAGAAAGAAAGAAAGAAAGAAAGAAAGAAAGAAAGAAAGAAAGAAAGAAAGAAAGAAGGAAAGAGAAATGAGATCTTAGCCATTAGTTCATTGCTAGTATAATTCCCTCACTCTCAACATGGACTTTTTTTTCTAGATAAGTACATGCTCTTATATCTAACTTGCTTTGAACCAGAACTATTCTTCCATTCTAAATTTTACAAATTTGCGTGATTAGCAACCATGATTTAGAGTTAGAAGATGGAAGAGAGTGGCCTCATCCTTCATGTTTCACTTAGTATTAATGCTTTCTGTATGTCACTCCCATAGATCTACATATTGGCATTGGCTTTATTGTTTCAAAGTTGTCTTATTTGCAGAGTTTTCTGTAGTATATTGAACCAATATACTTAAACACAGAACTTTTCTTTCTCCTATTATTCCTATTGTTTCTTCTACTGTTAACTTATGTACACTTGGGAAATAATGCACAACACACACACTCACAAAAAAAAATTCTGAGAATCTTCTTCCCGGTTAAATTTAAGTTACAGAGAACTTATGAAATTTGAACTTAATGTACTCTTGGATAATGGTTTCTTTCATGTTTTTATTGTAAAAATAGTGTAGAGGGCTTAGAGTAAGGTAATGAGTACATTTCCTTTTGAGCATTGTTACATTCTCTTTTGTTTTTCCTGTGGCATCCCTTCCATCCCCATCTACCCAAATCCCCCCTCCCCTCCCCAAGTTGTAAAGTTCATCTTCTACAAAGTGTCTTGTTCATCTCATTGTTACAATAGGCCATCCTGTATCTTTCTTTCATCATTTTGTTATTTCCCTTCCCCTCCCCACATTAGAAAAATGTATATACAAGATGCAAGATGAAAACAGGGGTTATACCATGGGGGAAGAACATAGAAGACAAACCAAAAATCACATAGTACATTTTAGATACATTAAAAACTAGAACAAGTAAAATACAGTAATTTGTGTCCATATCTTGGGGTTCATTTCACTTAACATCATCTTATATGGCCATATGTACATGGATAATGTTTTTATAAGTCATTTAAATTCCCTATTTTGTCTTTGCTAAGTTGTCGCTGAAACACGTGTCACCTCATGTCCAAAGATGACTTTGTGCTATTTCAATGAAGCCAAAAAACATTCATTTTAACTCGAGCAGCGCCATAGATTGTTACTGGAAATAAGTGGAAGGAACTGTTACTGCAAGTGGAAACTGATCCCAAGAGAGGAATTGAACATGGAGAAATGACAAAATTCAAGTTAATTTATGTGTTCCTTTTTACTGAACAAGGAAAGAATCCATGTCTTGAAGGAAACTGTCCCTGACTTGTTCGATTGTGTTATTTACTCATATAAAACAAGTCTGTAAAATTATAGTTGAGAGTTTAACAAAAAACAATGTGCCATTTGAAGGCCAGCATAGGAAAAAAGGAAATAACTTAGTTTAAAAAGTTTTCTGCTGGGAAGGTGGCTCAGTGGTAGAACGCTTGCCTTGCATGCCTGAGGCCCTGGGTTGGATTCCTCAGCACCACATAAGCAAAAAAAGAAAAAAAAAACGGAAGTGGCGCTGTGGCTCAAGTGGTAGAGCACTAGCCTTGAGCTGAAGAGTTGAGGGACAGTGTCCAGGCCCAGAGTTCAGGCCCCACAACCGGACCAAAAAAAAAAAAGTGTTCAGCTGTAAAGAAATAAAGACATGGACGTTTTAAAGTGACTTATGCATGGATATTTCCTTCCTGAGATGATTTTCCTGTTGCAGGAGTCAGTTAACCATTCCTCTAGTCTGGGCCTGAGTTCTCCATCCCAATAAGGATTCCAAAAAGGCAGGATCCAGTGAGTATGATCAGCAAAATAAGTCTCTTCTCAAACCAATGCTTTAAGGATGGTCCCAAAGAAATATGTGCGTTTTTTTGCTTGTTTATTTGTTTGTTTGTTTGTTTAGTTTGTGCTTCTTCTGGGGTTTGAACTTAGATGCTGGACCATGTCCCTGAACAATTGTCTTCCTTGTCCAAATTTCCCCAAAGCTAGTACTCCATTGCTTGAGCCAAAACTCCACTTTTGGCTTTTTTTGTGTTTAATTACAGATAAGAATTTGAGAGACTCTCCTGCCTGGGTTTACTTTGAAATGAGAAAGTAAAAAAGCCAAGTGACATAAGATTTCTGTTTGACCCAAAAAATACTAGAAGAAGTTTATTATAAAGCTAATAATTGACAATTTTTAAAAGAAGAAAATATGTCCAGCAAAGAAACCATAACTTCAATAACTCAGCAAAAGTAGGTACACCAAATCATTTTGGAATTATTTTTTCTTCTTGGGAAGATAACTATTGACTTCGTAGTTCTTTTTGGGGAAACTTAAAGTCATATTTACATTTTTTTTGTTCGCCATGGGGCTTGAACTCTGATCCTGGGCCCTGTCCCTCAACTCTTCAGCTCCAGCTGAGCACTCTACCACTTTAGGTACAGCACCACTTCCAGGTTTCTGGTGATTAACAGAAGATAAGAGTCTCATGAACTTTCTGGACCAGGGAGTTATTCCTTCTCTTCAGTCACAACTGTTAATTAGCCTCTGAATTTTTGGTGCCATGATGGAGCAAAAAGATTTCAAATCTTACTTACACTACCTGTCTCATTGTGATTAGCACTGACCACTGAAATGCCTGGAAGCCTTCAATTTCCAGTATTAATCTTCACTTGATATCTAAGCACATTCCTTGCATTAATTGCCATGACCTATTGACAAAACATTTTTTTCAACACTGTATTCTAATATGGGTAAATTACATGAATTAAGGACTATTGTCAGGTATCAGTATGAAAGGAGCAATTATATTTTCCAAGTACGGCTTCTTTATTTTGCATTTACTAACTGTCTTTTTTGCAAGTCCTGGCACTTGAACTGAGGGCCAGGAAACTGTTCCTGAGGAGTTTTTTGTTTTGTTTTGTTTTGCTCAAGGCTAGCACTCTACCACGTGAGGCACAACACTACTTCCAGTGTTTCTTTTTCTGTTTATTTGGTACTGAGGAATTGATTCCAGAGATTCATGCATGCTAGGCAATAACTGTACCATGAAGCCACATTCCCAGAGACTTAATGACTTTCTTAAGATAGCATTAATTTTTCATTCCGTTACTATGTATTATAATTTAATCCAGGTGGTAGAAAAGGAAGTGGAAAACATTACTAAGTCCAATAAGGCTGACATTCCTGTCACATCACTAAGCAAGTACAGTGTTAAGACCTGCAGGACTCATAGGGCGGTTACATGTGACATTATTATGTAAAACACCATTAATAGTCATCTCCAACATCCGTAACATTCTGCTTCCACTTTCAAGGTCAAGAGCCAAATATCTAAGCCATTTTATTGATTGTTTCTCCTAGGAAGGAAGAATGAGGGTGTGGAAGGAGATGGTGGGAAAATATGTATATTGGCTTCCTGCCCACATTTTTTGGATTTTTAAAAAGTGCTACTGATGAACGCCCATTTACATCTAATTGACTATACTAACTGCACAAGATGCAGATAAATGAATGCATTTATTCTGGTGGATAGTCACATATATTAACAAAATCCATTTCTAAAAAAAAAAAAGTACTAGGTAAGAAAGTATAAATTATTGACTATAAAATGGTTTCTTTTCTTAGCAGAACAAAATGTAGTATTGAAATGTTTACTCCAGCTATCTATGAGATTTTATGCTGTCTCAGTATCAAAATGTTCTCTAATTCCTGTAACATCCAAGCATTAAAGAATGATTTGAACATCTGAGTAGTTTTAGAAACAAAGGTAGATAATAGCCTCCTTCTTGCAGAGACATGTGATAGAAAGTATGATTGACTGTATTATAGTTCTCATTTTTCCCTCTTTATCTCAAGTGTTGCATATTTTGGTATATTACTCTATATCCTGCATCAGCTCCCTGTAAGTGAGATTTAACTCTACTCTGCAATGTCGATTGGTCATGTGACTTACATTAGTTTACAAAAATGAACGAGAAGTGGCGACAGATTTCTATGCAATTCTCCCTGTCTAACAGCTGACAGCTGACTTGTTTTCTCTTAGCTATAAAAATAGCATATTTCCAGAGGGAATCTGCTTCCAACTTATATACTGGAAGAACATGGCATGTGAAATTGAGGCAAAATTCAAAAATAGCCACATACATATAACACAACAAGAATTAAGCTAATATTAGAATGTGATACTAAGATGTTAGTTTCTTACCATCCTTGTATGCCTTTATGATAGTTGACTGTATCACACCAGAATTTAACAAATACTAAACGAAAACTAAACAAATAGAAACTTTTCCTGTTTGATGATACTACATTTTTTATAAAGAAGCATTCTACATGAGATCACTTATGGGGTTATCTTTTTTATATGTGGGTTTAATCACTCTAGAGCACTGTATCTAATATCCACAATCATTATCCATACCTTGTGATTGAGATGAGGAAGAACAAACTATCTAGATTTCCTTTTATTTATTTATTTATTTTATTTGTGAACATACTGTACAGAGGGGTTACAATTACATGGGCAGGATAATGCGTACATTTCTTACCAAGCATTGCAGCCTCCTCCTTTGTTTACCCTTCACATCCCTTCCCAGCCTCCCTCCTCCCCCCCAGTCCCAATCTTTCTCCCACCCCACCCCCCCACCCCCGCATCAACGTTGTAAAGCTCGTTTTGGACATGACAACTTGTACTTCTCATTGTTGCAACAGGTCCACCTGTATCCTTAAACGACTTGTTTTTCCCCATCTCCTCCACAAGTTATACTGACATCAAATACTTCCTGGATTTTTCCTTCTCTTTTCCTCTTTTCTTTTTCTAGTGTGAATTCTCATACTTTCTCCAAATTCTCCTATTAATAAAGGAAGAATGCCACATTGTGGATACCAAGCAAAAGGCTTCAAATCAAGAATTTCATTCTTGGGAGAATTCCGGGAAAATGGCGGAGGAGAAGCTGGAGGCAAAACAAGCTCTTGCATAGAAAGCAGTTTTAGAGTTCCAGTGAACAGTCCTAAGCCAGAGAATCACACCAAGTGTGCAATCACAGAACAGAGAGATAGGCCAGAGAGGGAAAATCCAGGCAAGGAGACAGACCTGAGCGGCAGCGGCTGTACTGATATACCTCAAACAGAGAGAGTCCGGGACGAAAGAGCCAGATGCGGCGGTCAAGCAGATTCTACTCAACACCAGCAAGAACCAACAAGGAGCGGACATCTTCATACTACAGTTCGCAGACCAGAGATGACCCAAGAACCAAGACTCGGCTTGAGTAGAAGCCTGACGTCCTCACTCCTTCTCAGGGAGCAGAGAAGGGACGGCCACCCCTCCCTCCCCCAGTACCAGAGATCTCCAGCTTGGATACGAACAAAGCTCGGTGGAGCTGCTAGCTCAAACTCAGGCCTTGGAATAAAACTAGGGTCATTTAGCAAGTTACAAGAACTTAATGGCTTGACCTGCGAGACTCAGCTCCACCCAGGGAAAAGTCACCCAGTTCGGGTGTCAGCACTAGGAGTGACTTTCTTCATCAGGTAATCAGAGGCAGAGGCTGCCCCTCCCTTTAGCAGCCTCAACAATCAACTGAAATTCAGTAAACAGAAACCCTGAGAGTGGCTCCAGGCTGGGCACTGTGAGTTTCTTACAAACTAGCCCCCGGGAAAAGCTACTGTTTGCTGAAAGGCCTCAAATCTACCCAGAACCTAGCCTCATCACAGCATCTCCAAACTTGAGGAAAAAGCCATCTCCCTCTTTTGTGATACTCAAAGCACACCCGCTTCCCATTGAACTATCTTGGGAGGAGGATCGAAAAATCCTGGGTAAAGCAGAGCATTTTTCTGCCTGTCCAAACAAACTGACTTAAGATACCAACCAAGCCACAGGACCACAAGCAGACCAGAGACTTCAACCAGAGGCTGATTACAGACACAAGGGAGATGCAGGATTTTTCCCAACCGTCCCCAAAAAATCAAAACACTCTTTATTTCCTCTTCTTATTTTTTTATTCCTTTTACAAAAAAAAAAACTTTCTTTTCTAAAAATTTTTTAAATTTTTAATTTTTACCTTTTTTTTGAAAAAAATTGTTTTCTAGTAACTTTTTTACCCCTTATAATATTTATTTTAGGGATACATGCTTGTGTGCATTTTTCTTTTTTTTTTCTCTTTTAAAAAAATTTTTCTTTTTGTTTTTTGCTTAGCTCGACTGAATTCTGATCTTTTTTTTCTTTCTTTGTTATCGTTCTCACCTTTTCCTCTCTTTTCTGCTTCTTTATGGGACTTAATTGTTGTTCTGCACATTCTCAGATAAACCCATAGTTGATTATTAGACCCTATCCCCCATTGTGTACACACTTAATCCACAAATTATTACTCAATTCAAAACTTCTGAGACTTAAATTCCTTAATAGCAGTATTACCTCTTTATACCTATATATTATTTTAAGTATTTTTATTTTTAAGTTTTTCACATCTCCTTTATATCCCTCTCCTTCTCTCATTATATTCACGTTCTTTGAATAGATTTTTCTTGAATCTGCATATGATTTATTTTTATTTTTCTATTTTTTCTGGTGTCTTTTTTTCGCTTTCTCTTTCTTCTTGTTTTCTCTCTCTCTACTTTCATCCTATCTAACCTATTTCCTGCTTTGAGACTAGGACTAAGTTAAGTTATCTCTCCCGGTACCTGCCCACATCACTTTATTCCTATTTTTTACCAACATTTCTCCCTAACTCTAATAATTTCTGGTTTACCAAATTCTTCTTTGTGGTTCGTAGCCCACTAATATATAGTTGTTTGATGTTGAATAGAGGTATCTATTGAACTAGTTTGTATCTGCAGACTATTGACTGTGCAAATTCAGACTTGGGTTGATGCTTGCCTTAAGTTAGTGTTCTAGCACAAAACTGGTGTTACTTTCATCCCAAATGGGGAGAGTAAGCCGGAAAATCACAAGAAAAATGGCAAGTCAGGGTAACTCCAATCCGACTCATGATTATCAGGGGACAGAACACATAATGAATAATCCAGAGGAGAGTTCTAAAATAGGTCTACAAACACTGCTGACAAACATGATAAATGAAAATATTGAAAATATACAAAGAACTCTGTATGAGCGTGATAGGGAGAGAGAGGAGGCAATCAAAAGGTTTATACAGGAATATCATGAGCGTGAGGAAGCTACTCAATAACTGATACAGGATTTGCTTGAGCACCTTGAGAATACTGAAAGAGAAAGGCAGGAATGGCATGAACAGGCTGAGAACACTCAAAGAGAACTAGGGAAGCTAAGCAAAGAGCAATACAGGAACTGAGAGAGCATGATGAGAATACACAAAGATCACTAAAGGCATTCATGGCATCCATTAAAAAAGAGCTGAAGGAAGTCAGGGAAACCACAAAGGAATCCTGAATGGAACCCAAAAGAAGGAACGGGAGTCCAATGAAATCATAACCAATAAACTAAGTGATTTGAGAATAAACATTGAACACCAAATTAAGGAAGTAAAGAAGTCCATACAAGATCCATACAAGATTACAGAGAAATAATATACAACCATCCAAGACAAGTCCAAGAAATATGATAGATCTATCCAACACTTGGAAGACACCATTAGAAGGCCTAATCTAAGGATAATGGGTGTACAGGAGCACCTAGAAACAGAAGTTAATGGTCTAGGAAATTTGTTTAACAGGATCCTAGCAGAGAACTTCCCAAACATGAAAAAAGATAGACCTATTCAGATACAAGAAGTTTTTAGAACTCCAAATAGACCAGATCCGAATAGGACATCCCACCATCACATTATAATCCACACAGGATCAACTCAGACCAAGGAAAAGATCCTTAAAGCTGTCAAGGAGGAAAGATTAATCACCTATAAAGGGAAACCAATTATAATCACCTCAGATTTCTCAGCAGAGACAATCAAAGCAAGAAGAGCCTGGAATGATGTATGCTAAGCCCTAAAAAAAAAAAAAAGAAAAAACAAAACAAAAAAAAACAAAAAAACTACTATCAACAAAGAATACTGTACCCATCTAAACTCTCCTTCATAACTGAAGGCCAAATAAAAACCTTCCATAGCAAAGAGAAATTGAAACAATACATCTCCACCAAAATAGCCCAAGATGTCCTACACATAGAAAACCAACAAGATCACAATAAAGGCCAAGAAACTGCACCTAACTGAGAATCCAAGAACCATAGGAAGGACCCAGTGTTCACAACCCTCAAGAAGGCAGATAACATGGTAGGAACTCCCAAATACCTCTCAGACCTATCTCTTAACATAAACAAACTTAACTCTCCAATTAAGCGACATAGACTATCTAGTTGGATTAAAAAACAAGATCCTTCTATCTGCTGGTTCAGGAGTCACATCTTGCCTGTAAAAACATGCACATTTTCAATGTTAAAGGATGGAACAAAATCTACCAAGCAAACGGCCTCCATAAACAGGCAGGAGTTGCAATACTAATATCAGATAAAATATACTTCAAGTTAAAATTCGTGAGAAGAGATAAAGAAGGTCGCTACATACTAATTAAGGGATCTCTCCTTCAGGAGGATATTAAAATTCTAAATATCTATTCGCCAAACAATGGAACACCCAAATTTATCCAAGAAACAATATTTCCCTCACATCCCACATAGATCCCAAGACATTAATTGTTGGGGATTTTAACACACCACTCTCCCCAATAGATAGATCAACTCAGCAAAAACTCAACAGAGAAACTGCAGATCAAAACAGCTGCATAGATCAACTAGCTTTAACAGACATCTACCGAATATTTCACCCAGCAGCATCAAAGTACACGTTCTTCACAGCAGCACATGGAACATTTTCTAAAATAGACCACATTTTAGGCCACAAAGCAAACTTGTCCAAATTCAGCAACATTGAAGTTATACCTTGCATTCTCTCTGACCACGAGGGAATAAAATTAGAACTCAACACCAAAAGCCTCCAAAGAAAGTAAAGTAACACATGGAGGCTGAACAACACACTGCTGAATCACCAGTGGGTCATGGAAGAGATTAGAAAGAAAATTCAAATGTTCATGCTATTCAACAAAAATGAGCACACAAATTACCAGCTCCTCTGGGACAGAGCAAAGGCAGTACTCAGAGGCAAGTTTATACCTCTGAGATCCTACATCAACAAATTGGAGAGATCTGAAACCAACAAATTAATGTGACATCTGAACCTCTTTGAAAAAGAGCAGCAAGATAAACCCCAATCCAGTAGATGGAAAGAAATAATTAAAATTAAATCAGAATTAAATGAATTAGATTCCAAAAAAACTATAGAAAGAATCAACAAAACAAAGTGTTGGTTCTTCGAAAAAATTAACAAAATTGACAGACCCTTAGCAAACCTTATCAGAAAAAGAAGAGAATACACACAAATTAATAAACTCAGAGATGAGAATGGAATCATCACCACGCAAACAACCAAGATTCAGAACATTACAAGGGAATACTTCTCAAAACTTTATGCTTAAAAGTTTGAGAACTTGACAGAAATGGACCTTTTCCTAGCAAATATTGACATGCCAAAACTAAACCAAGATGAGTTAAACCAGCATAACAGGCCTATATCATGCATTGAAATAGAAACAGCAGTAAGAGACCTCTAAGCTAAGAAAAGTCCAGGACCAGATGCTTTTACAGCAGAATTCTACAAGGCCTTCTAAACAGAAATCACACCAATATTCCTCTAACTTTTCAATGAAATTGAAAGAGAAAGTTCACTACCGAACATATTCTATGAAGCCATCATAATCTTCATCCCAAAACCAGCCAGGGATTCATCAAAGAAAGAGAACTATAGACCCATCTCTTTAATGAACATTGATGCAAAACTTCTCAACAAAATTTTGGCCAAACGACTTCAACAATTCATCCAAAAAATCATACACCATGATCAAACAAGATTCATTTCAGTGATGCGAATCTGGTTCAATATACGCAAATCAATTAATATTGTTCATCACATCAACAGGAGCAAGAATAAGAAACACATGATGATGATCTCAATAGATGCAGAAAAAGCATTTGACAAAATCCAACATCCCTTTATGATTAAGGTTTTGGAAAAATTAGGAATCCATGGAACATTCCTCAATTCAATAAAGGCTGTATATGACAAACCTACAGCCAGCATTATACTTAATGTTGAAAAACTAAAGCCATTTCACCTTACCTCAGGTACAAGACAAGGATGTCCACTCACTCCACTTCTCTTCAGTCTAGTATTAGAATGCCTTGCTACAGCAATAAGACAAGATGCAAACATAAAAGGGATCCTAATAGGGAAAGAAGAAATAAAACTCTCCCTCTTTGCAGATGACATGATCCTGTATTTAAAGAATCCCATAGACTCCACTCCCAAATTACTCAAGCTGATTCAAAAATTTGGCAAAGTAGCAGGGTATAATACTACCCCTCAAAAATCAATGGCTTTTCTCTATGCCAACAATGAGAAAAGTGTCGCTGAAATTAGGAAAGCAACTCCATTTGTAATAGCCGCACAAAAAATTAAATACCTAGGAATTAACCAAAGAATTGAAAGACCTCTATAATGAAAACTTTAAAATCTTGAAACAGGAAATCAGCACAGAACTTAGAAAATGGCAAAACCTGCCAATGCTCCTGGATTGGAAACATTAACATCGTGAAAATGGCAATACTTCCTAAGTCCATCTACAAATTCAATGCAATACCTATCAAAATACCAACCTCATTCTTCACTGAAATAGAAGATGCAATCCAAAAATTCATATGGAACAATAAAAGACCCCGAATAGCAAAAATGCTCCTCAACGGAGAGAACACTGCTGGAGGAATATTAATACCAAATTTCAAACTCTAGTATAAAGCCATTGTAATCAAATCCGCTTGGTACTGGCATAAGAACAAACCTCAGGACCAATGGAATTGAATTGAAAACCCAGAAATGAACCTACAGGCATATAGCCAAATAATCTTCGATATGGGATCTAAAATAATAGAATGGAAGAAAGACAGCCTTTTCAGTAAATGGTGCTTTCAAATTTGGTTAACTACTTGTAGAAAACTAAAGCTAGATCCTTATATTTCACCCTGCACCAGAATCAACTCCAAATGGATCAAAGACCTCAGAGTCAAAGCAGACACTCTGAAAACATTACAGGAAGGAATAGGAGAAACCCTAGGCTTCGTCGGCTCAGGCCGAAATTTTCTTAATAGAGACCCAGAAACCCAACAAAGCAAAGAAAGGTTGGACAAATGGGATTGCATGAAGTTGCAGAGCTTCTACATGGCAAAGGACATAGCTAGCAAGATCGATAGAAAGCCCACAGATTGGGAAAAGATCCTCACTAGTCATACAACGGACAAGGGTCTCATGTCTAAAATATACTTGGAGCTCAAAAAATTAAACCCCTCAACAACAAATCCTCAAAGAAACAACTGCCCAATAAATAAGTGGGCTAGGACTTTATTGCCCTGCCTGGTTTTGAACTGTGATCCTCAGATCTCAGCTTTCTGAGTAGCTAGGATTACAGGTGGGCTCTTTCATTAAAAATTTTTTTTTTTGAGTTCCGGGAAGATGGCGGAGGAGAAGCTGGAATCTGAACAAGCACTCGCATAGAAAGTAGTTTTAGAATTCCAGTGAAGAGTCCTAAGCCAGAGAATCACACCAAGTGTGCCATCACAGGACAGAGAGTTAGACAAGAGAGGGGAAGCCAAGGAGAGTTAGACAAGAGAGGGGAAGCCATCAGCTGCCGCTCCGGCGGCGGGGTCGCGGCAGCGACCACCGCCGCGGAGTCATACCTGAGACACAGAGAGTCGGGGACGAAGGAGCCAGACGCAGCGGACGAGCGGATTCTACTCAACACCAACAAGAACCGACAAGGAGCGAACATCTTCATCCTGCTGTTTGCAGACCAGAGACGACTCAGGATCCAAGAGTCGGCGTGAGTACAAGCCCGACATCCTCACTCCTCAGGGAGCAGAGGAGGGAAGGCCACCCCTCCCCCCCCCAGCACCGGTGATCTCCATCTTGGATACCGACAAAGCTCGGAGGAGCTGCTAGCTCCAGCTCAGGCCTTGGAATAAAATGAGTCATTTAGCAGGTCACAAGAACTTAACGGCGAAGTGACCTGCCAGACTCAGCTCCATCCAGGGAAAAGTCACCCAGCTCAGGCGCCAGCCATCGGAGTGCCTTGCCTCACTGGGTAACCAGACCCAGAGGCAGCCCCTCCCTCTAGCAGCCACCACAATCAATTGAAAAACAGAAACCCTGAGAATGGCTCCAGGCTGGGCGCTGTGAGCTTTATCACAAAATAGCCCCAGGGAAAAGCTACTGTTTGTTGAAAGGCCTCAACTGTACCCAGAACCTAGCCTCATCACCACATCCTCCTCTTTTGTGACTCTCAAAGCAGACCACCCTCCCAGAAAACTAACCTGGGAGGGGGATCTCAAAATCTTGGGTAAAGTAGAGCATTTTTCTGCCTCTTCCAACCAACCGACTTAAGAAACCAATCAAGCCACAGGACCTCAAGCTGACCAGAGACTCCAACAAGAGACTGGTTGCAGACAAAAGGGAGATACAGGATTCTTCCCACTCCTCCCCCCAAAAAAAAAAAATCAAAAGACTTTTTTTTCTTTTTTTTTTCTTTTTTTTCTTTCTTCTTCTTCTTCTTCTTCTTTTCTTTTTTTTGCTTGTTTTTTGTTTTTTGTTACCATATATATATATATATATATATATATATATATATATATATATATATAATTTTTCCCTTCTAAAACTTTTATTAATCTTTCATTTTTGCCTCTTCTGAAAAAATAATTGTTTTCCAGTAACTTTTTTTTTCTCATCTTATAATTTTTATTTTAGGAATACGTGAATGAGAGTTTTCCTTTCTTTTCTTGTCTTCTTTCTCTTTTTCTTTCTTTCTTAATTATCTTTTTGTTTTTTATCCAGCTCTACTGAACTTCTGATCTTTTCTTCTCCCTTTCCCATCCTTAAAGATTTTCACATCTCCTCTATGTCCCTCCCCTTCTCTGAACATATTCACATTCCTCTCTAAATAGACGGTCTTTTAACCTCTATAATAACATTAATTTTTACATTTCTATTCTTTTTCTGGTCTCTCTTTATTCCCCTTTCCGTCTCTTCTTTTTCTCTCTCTCTCTACTTGCATCCTACCCAACCCATTTCCTGCACTGTGATTAGGACATAGTTAACTCTCACTGTGCCTCCCCACACCAATCTATTCCCATTTTTTACCCACATCTCTCCCTAATCCTAATAATTTCTGGTTTTCCAAATTCTTTTCTGCGGTTCGAAGTCCTTTAATATAGTCGTTTGATGTTGAATAGATGTATCTGTTGAACTAGATTGTATATGTAGACTATTGACGGTACAAATGCAAACTTTGGTTGATGGTTGCCTTAAGATAGTGTTCTAGCACAAAACTGGTGCAATCTTTATCTCAAATGGGCCTAGTAAGCCGGAAAAACACAAGAAAAATGGCAAATTCGGGTATCTCAATTCCCAACCTTGATAATCAGGGATTAGAACAGATAAAGAATAATCCAGAGGAGAGTTCCCAAATAGCTCTACCAACACTAATAGCAAACATGATAAATGAGAAGTTTGACAATGTACAAAGGACTCTGTATGAGCGTGATAGGGAGAGAGAGGAGGCATCCCAGAAGTTTATACAGGAATATCATAAGAGTGAGGAAGCTTCTCAAAAACTGATACAGGATTTGCGTGAACAACTTGAGAATACTCAAAGAGAAAGGGAGGAATGGAGTGAGCAGGCAGAGAACACTCAAAGAGAACTGCAGGAATCCCACAGAAGGGAGGAAACTAATCAAAGAGTAATTCACGAATTAAGAGACCAGGTAGAGAATACACAAAGATCACTAAAGGCATTGATGGAATCCATTAACAAAGAGCTGAAGGAAGTCAGGGAGACCACAAAGGGAATGCTGAATGGAACCCAACAGAAGGAATGGGAGTCCAAAGAAACCATAACCAATCAACTAAGTGATTTGAGAACAAACACTGAACACCAAATTAAGGAAGTAAAGAAATTCATACAAGACCTAAAACAGAGCTTCAACAAAGAACTTGAATCCATCAAAGCTGACCAATTAGAAGGAAAAGGGATAAAAAACAAAGTAGAGAGTCTTGACAGCAGGTTAGACCATGCAGAAGATCGAATCTCAGGGATTGAAGACAGCCTAGATATTATAGAGAAAGAACATTCAACCATCCAAGACAAGTCCAAGAAATATGATAGGTCTATCCAACACCTGGAAGACACCATCAGAAGGACCAATCTAAGGATAATGGGTGTAGAGGAGCACCTAGAAACAGAAGTTAATGGTCTAGGAAATTTGTTTAACAGGCTCCTAGCAGAGAACTCCCCAAACATACAAAAAGATAGGCCTTTTCAGATACAAGAAGCTTTTAGAACCCCAAACAGATCAGACCAGAATAGGACATCCCACTGTCACATTATAATCCACACAGGATCAACCCAGACCAAGGAAAATATCCTTAAAGCTGTCAAGGAGAAAAGGTTAATCACCTATAAAGGGAAACCAATTAGAATTACCTCAGATTTCTCAGTAGAGACAATCAAAGCAAGAAGAGCCTGGAATGACATATGCCATGCCCTAAAAACAAACAACTATCAACCAAGAATACTGTACCCAGCTAAACTCTCCTTCATAACTGAAGGCCAAATAAAAACCTTCCATAGCAAAGAAAAATTGAAACAATACATCTCCACCAAACCAGCCCTACAAAAGATTCTTAAAGATGTCCTACACATAGAAAACCAACAAGAACGCAACAAAGGCCAAGAAACTGCACCCAAACTGAGAATCCAAGAACCTTAGGAAGAACCCAGTTTTCACAGCCCCCAAGAAGGTGGATAACATGGCAGTAACTCCCAAATACCTCTCAGTTCTATCTCTTAACGTTAACGGACTGAACTCTCCAATTAAGCGACATAGACTGCCTAATTGGATTAAAAAACAAGACCCTTCTATCTGCTGCCTGCAGGAGTCACATCTTGCCCGTAAAAACAAACATATTTTCAAGGTTAAAGGCTGGAACAATATCTACCAAGCAAACGGCCCTCATAAACAGGCGGGAGTTGCAATCCTAATATCAGATAAAATAGACTTCAAATTAAAATTCGTGAGAAGAGATAAAGAAGGTCGCTACATACTAATTAAAGGATCTCTCCTTCAGGAGGATATTACAATTCTAAATATCTATTCGCCAAACCATGGAGCACCCAAATTTATCCAAGAAACACTACTTTCCCTCAAATCCCATATGCATCCAAAGACATTAATTGTTGGGGATTTTAACACACCACTCTCCCCACTAGATAGATCAACTCGGCAAAAACTCAACAGAGAAACCTCAGATCTAAACAGCTGCATAGATCAACTAGACTTAACAGACATATACCGAACATTTCACCCAGCAGCATCAGAATACACGTTCTTCTCAGGAGCACATGGAACGTTTTCTAAAATAGATCACATTTTAGGCCACAAACTAAACTTGTCTAAATTCAGAAACATTGAAGTTATACCTTGCATTCTCTCTGAGCACAAGGGAATAAAATTAGAACTCAACACCAAAAGCCACCAAAGAAAGTCCGGTATCACATGGAGGCTGAACAACACACTGCTGAACCATGAGTGGGTCATGGAAGAGATTAGAAAGGAAATTCAAATGTTCATGCTATTCAACAAAAATGAACACACAAATTACCAGCTCCTCTGGGACACAGCAAAGGCAGTACTCAGAGGCAAGTTTATAGCTCTGAGCTCCTACATCAACAAATTGGAGAGATCGGAAACTAGCAATTTAATGACACATCTAAACCTCTTTGAAAACGAGCAGCAAGATAAACCCCAATCCAGTAGACGGAAAGAAATAATCAAAATTAAATCAGAATTAAATGAATTAGAATCCAAAAAAACTATGGAAAGAATCAACAAAAAAAAGAGTTGGTTCTTCGAAAAAATTAACAAAATTGACAGACCCTTAGCAAACCTTATCAGAAAAAGGAGAGAACACACCCAAATTAATAAACTCAGAGATGAGAATGGAAACATCACCACGGAAACAACCAAGATTCAGAACATTATAAGGGAATACTTCTCAAAACTTTATGCTAATAAGTTTGAGAACTTGACAGAAATGGACCTTTTCCTAGCAAATATTGACATGCCAAAACTAAACCAAGATGAGTTAAACCAGCTTAACAGGCCCATATCAAGTATTAAATAGAAACAGCAATAAGGGACCTCTAAGCTAAGAAAAGTCCAGGACCAGATGGTTTTACAGCGGAAATTTACAAGGCCTTCAGAGCAGAGCTCACACCAATACTCCTCCAACTCTTCAATGAAATTGAAAGAGAAAGCTCACTACCGAACATATTCTATGAAGCCATCATAACCCTCATCCCAAAACCAGGCAGGGACTCATCAAAGAAAGAGAACTATAGACCCATTTCTTTGATGAACATTGATACAAAACTTCTCAACAAAATTTTGGCCAAACGACTTCAACAATTCATCCAAAAAATCATACACCATGATCAAACAGGATTCATTTCAGGGATGCAAAGCTGGTTCAATATACGCAAATCAATTAATATTATTCATCACATCAACAGGACAAGAATAAGAACCACATGGTTATCTCAATAGATGCAGAAAAAGCATTTGACAAGATCCAACACCCCTTTATGATGAAGGTTCTGGAAAAATTAGGAATCCATGGAACATTCCTCAATACAATAAAGGCTGTATATGACAAACCTACAGCCAGCATTATACTCAATGGTGAAAAACTAAAGCCATTTCCTCTTGACTCAGGAACAAGACAAGGATGCCCACTCTCTCCACTTCTCTTCAATCTAGTATTAGAATGCCTAGCTACAGCAATAAGACAAGATGCAGACATAAAGGGGATCCAAATAGGGAAAGAAGAAATAAAACTCTCCCTCTTTGCAGATGACATGATCTTGTATTTAAAGAATCCCATAGACTCCACTCCCAAATTTCTCAAGCTGATTCAAAACTTTGGCAAAGTAGCAGGTTATAAAATTAACCCCCAAAATTCAATGGCTTTTCTATATGCCAACAATGAGAAAAGTGTGGCTGAAATTTGGAAAGCAACTCCATTTGTAATAGCCCCACAAAAAATAAAATACCTAGGAATTAACTTAACCAAAGAAGTGAAGGACCTCTATGATGAAAACTTTAAAATCTTGAAAAAGGAAATCAACACAGAACTTAAAAAATGGCAAAACCTCCCATGCTCCTGGATTGGCAAGATTAACATCGTGAAAATGGCAATACTTCCCAAGGCTATCTACAAATTCAACGCGATACCTATCAAAATTCCACCCTCATTCTTCAAGGAAATAGAGGAGGCAATCCAAAAATTCATATGGAACAATAAAAGACCCCGAATAGCAAAAACGCTCCTCAACGGAAAGAACACTGCTGGAGGAATATCAACACCAAATTTCAAACTATACTATAAAGCCATAGTAATCAATACAGCTTGGTATTGGCATAAGAACAGACCTCAGGACCAATGGAATAGAATTGAAAACCCAGAAATGAACCTACAGACCTATAGCCATCTAATCTTCGATAAGGAAGCTAAAACAATAGAATGGAAGAAAGACAGCCTCTTCAGTAAATGGTGCTGGCAAAATTGGTTAACTACATGTAGAAAACTAAAGCTAGATCCTTATATATCACCCTGCACCAGAATCAACTCCAAATGGATCAAAGACCTTGAACTCAAAGCAGACACTCTGAAAACATTACAGGATGGAATAGGAGAAACCCTAGGTCTCCTTGGCTCAGGTCGAAATTTTCTGAATAGAGACCCGGAAGCACAACAAATCAAAGAAAGGTTGGACAAATGGGATTGCATAAGATTGCAGAGCTTCTGCAGGGCAAATGACATAGCTGGCAAGATCAATAGAAAGCCCACCGATTGGGAGAAGATCTTTACTAGCCATACAACGGACAAGGGTCTCATATCTAAAATATACTTGGAACTCAAAAAATTAAACCACCCAACAACAAATCCTCAAAGAAACAACTACCCAATAAATAAGTGGGCGAAAGACTTAAAGAGAAGCTTCTCTGAAGAAGAAAGAAGGATGACCAATAGACACATGAAGAAATGTTCAACATCCCTAGCCATAAAAGAAATGCAAATCAAAACAACATTGAGATATCACCTCACTCCAGTTAGAACAGCAAAAATCAAGAACTCTAACAACAACAGATGCTGGAGGGGATGTGGACAGAAAGGAACCGTACTTCATTGTTGGTGGGAATGTAAACTTGTTCAACCAGTTTGGAAAGCAGTATGGAGGTTCCTCAAAAGACTTCACATAGATCTCCCGTATGATCCAGCAATCCCACTTTTGGGCATTTACCCAAATGTTTACAAACAAGACCACACTAAAGCTACCAGCACAACTATGTTTATTGCAGCATTATTTACCATAGCTAAGACATGGAACCAACCCAGATGCCCCTCAGTAGATGAATGGATCAAGAAAATGTGGTATATATACACAATGGAATTCTATGCCTCCATCAGAAAGAATGACATTTCCCCATTTGTTAGGAAATGGAAAGGTTTGGAAAAAATTATATTAAGTGAAGTAAGCCAGGCCCAAAGAAGCATAGGTCCCATGGTTTCCCTTATTTGCAATATCTAGTATAGGTATGAGTCAAGCGGAAAAAGTCAGATAATGTGATGTTAGGAAAATGAACCCTTAAATATGTATTTTAATGTTTTCGTTTCTTTCATGCATGTGTTTCTAACGCATTTATAAGATTATTTCTTTGTTGCTTTGTATGTCCCTCCCCCAGAGTGTAACCCCTCTTTCACTATATTTGATGTCAGTATAACATGTGGAGGAGATGGGGACAAACAAGTCGTTTAAGGATTCAGGTGGACCTGTTGCAACAATGAGAAGTACAAAATGTCATGTCAAAACCAGCTTTACAATGTCAGTGTGGGGGGGGAGGGGGGTATAATTGGGTGGAGGGAGGGGGGTAAAATTGGGTGGGGGGAGGTGGGAGGCGGGGAAGGGAAGTGAAGGGTAAACAAAGGAGGAGGCTGCAATACTTGGTAAGAAATGTATGCATTATCCTGCCCATGTAATTGTAGCCCCTCTGTGCAGTATGTTCTCAAATAAAATAAAATACAATTAAAAAAAAATAAATAAGTGGGCTAAAGGCTTGAAGAGAAACTTCTCTGAAGAAGAAAGAAGGATGTCCAACAGACACATGAAGAAATGCTCAGCCTCCCTAGCCATAAAAGAAATGTAAATCAAAACAACATTGAGATACCACCTCCCACCAGCTAGAATGGCTATAATCAAGAACTCTAACAACAACAGATGCTGGAGGGGATGTGGACAGAAGGGAACCTTACTTCAATGTTGGTGGGAGTGTAAACTTGTTAACCACTTTGGAAAGCAGTATGGAGATTCCTCAAAAGTCTTCACATAGAGCTCCCCTATGATACCCAGCAATCCCACGTTTGGGCATTTACCCAAATGTTTACCAACAAGACCACACTAAAGCTACTAAAACAACTACGTTTATTGCAGCATTATTTACCATAGCTAAGATCTGGAACCAACCCAGATGCCCCTCCATAGATGAATGAATCAAGAAAATGTGGTTTATATACACAATGGAATCCTATGCCTCCTTCAGAAAGAATGACATTTTCCTATTTGTTAGGAAATGGAAACGCTTGGAAAAAATTATATTAAGTGAAGTAAGCCACGCCCAAAGAAACAAAGGTCCTATGGTTTCCCTTTTTTTGCAATATCTAGTATATGTATGAGTCAAGCAGGAATGGTCAGATAACATAATGTTAGGAAAATGAACCCTTAGATAAGTATTTAAATGTTTTTTTTCTTTCATGCATTTGTTTCTAACTCATTTAAAAGATTATTTCTTTGTTGCTTTGTATGTCCCTCCCCAACTCTACAACCCCTGCTTTCATTATATTTGATGTCAATATAATTTGTGGAGGGGATGGGAAAAACAAGTCGGTTAATGATACAGGTGGACCCGATGCAACTATGAGAAGTACAAGTTGTCACATCAAAAGGAACTTTACAACTTTGGTGCGGGGGGAGGGTAGGGGGGATTGGGTGGGGGGGCGGTGGGAGGCTGGGAAGGGATGTGAAGGGTAAACAAAGGAGGAGCCTGCAATGCTTGATAAAAAATGTACTCATTATCTTGCCCATGTAATTGTAACCCCTCTGTACAATATGTTCACAAAAAATAAAAAAAGACAAAAAAATAAAAAAAAATACAAAAAAAAGATTTTCATTTTTTTCAGAAATAGGTGAAGTAAATCCGAGTGCCTCGAGGAAGAATACAAACATGATTTTTTCTCCTGTCTCGCTTCTACCATAGTGTCGAACATGACTTTAAATATGTAATAAAATATTTGCTTTCGCTATTTTTTTAAAAAAATAGTTTTTTTAATAAAGAGTAATTGTTAAATATTTTTATAAAAATATTTACATCATAATTTGTTGTTTGCTTTTGCCAGGAATGAAATAGGACTGCATTATCATTGGGTGAGTTGAGAGGCAAAATTTTATCAGAATCTAAATATAATAAAAGTAGATGATTTAAAAATAAATACCTTGTAGGTACTTTTTTAACATGTCATACCCACAGAGATACTTTTTTCTTCTTTTCCTCTCCACACTGATTCAATTTCAATAACCAATTCATGTAATTCAAATAGCTGTTTCAGAAATAGTTTAGACAAAAAAGTTAGAAAAAGAAAAGCAGTATTGGGTGGTGCATTCTTTATAAATAGCAGTCAAATAAGTATTAACCATAATTTCAAAGTAGTAGCAGTTAAATGCTCTTGAAAAGAGAAGATTTTAAGCAGAATGAATAAAAAAAAATGATAGTGCCAGAACTGCTTCAGGAGGTGGTCTCTGGGATTTAGGGTTTATAGTATATGACAATGTTTTAACCAGGATTTCTTGATTTCATGGAGTAATTGTTTTACTTATATTTTATTGAAATATGTTATTCAAATTTAATGAAAGGACAAGTTTATAGTAGAAATAACGCTACACACTCATCGTGGTATGCATTATATATTATATACATATATATATAATTTTACAAACATATATATATATCTGCATACATATGTTTATTTTTAATTTTTATCCATGGGGCTTGAAATCTGGACCTGTACACTGTCCCTCAGCTCTTCAGCTCAAGATTAGTCCTCTACCACTTGAGCCACAGCCAGTTTTCTTTTGGCTCATTGGGGATAAGAGTCTCATGGACTTTCCTGCCTAAGCTTGCTTTGAACCATGATTCTGAGCTCTCAGAATCCTTAGTTGCTGGTGTTGCAAGCATGAGCCACTAGCACCTAGCTACATAATTATTTTTTACATATTTATGAAATATTAAGTGGTAATCCTATTCATTTATATGTTGTGTAATGATCAAGCTACATCATATCCATTATTTTCTGCATGTAATATTTCTTTTTAGTTAGAATGCTCAAAAACTTATCTTCTGGCTATGATGAAATATATATATTCTTAACTGTAATCACCTTGCTTCTTGTGGTATACAATTAATATATTTACTTTTAGTCATAGAAGTCTGCTAATTAAGTTATATAAAACATAAATTGTAAAGTGAAAGAAATTAATGGTTCCATTACTTTTTTTAAGAAGACAATTATACCTTTTGTTTTCAGTTATATTTCTTTGGGAATGTGTACTATACATTGATTCAACTGTAAAAATTGATAGCAATTACATTATAACAAGTTGATTGAAACTTGTATTTGAAAATTGCACACAACACAAATGTACTTCCACTTTATTACATAATTAAAATAACAATAAAGCAAAGATTGGTGTTAGCGATTCAAGTGTAGAATCCTAGAAACGCAGGAGGCTTGGACTTGAATATTTTAGTTCTATGTCAGTCCAAACAACAAAATGTGAAAACTTATCTCCAATTATCCAACAAGAAGCAGAAGGTGAGAATGTAGCTCAAGGAATACAGTGTCATCAGCCATGAGCAAAAAATACAAGTTAGACCATTAACTTCAAGTTCAATCCATAAAAATGGCATATACACACAAAACAACAACACAAAGGTATTATGAACAACAATAATGAAGACAAAATAGTAGAAAAGATCATGAGAAATGTCTAAACATCTGGAAGACAGAAATCATTTGACAGAAATTTGATTCATGAGAAGGAAAGGTCGCAGGCTCATTTGTACAATCTCATTGTAGGCATTTGTGTTGAAACTTGGCTATTGGGTAACATGTGAAAGAGTAGATTGGATTACCTGACATAGGAGACATTGCCTGTAACTATGCACCATCCCAGTCTTCAAAATCTAAACTCGTGCGTGTTAATTTAAATGAAAGCTCATGTTAGAGACTGTTTGGACCACACAGACTGGGGTCCTTATTTTGAGGCTTCAGACCAGTGCTTTTGTTTATAACCGCTCCTGTTTTACACCCCTTTCTTTGGGCACCTATGCCTTACTGAGCTGGCACCAGGCCAAGGCTTTGAATTTGACTCCCCTCCTGCCATAATCCCTCCATTTCTCCAGCTACAACTTATTTCACATGCTATCTCTGTCTTTACATTAGTTGTTTTCTTACTAATCCCCACCAGAAAACTCATATTCATGTAAA
Source organism: Dipodomys merriami (assembly GCF_024711535.1). Lineage (NCBI taxonomy): Eukaryota > Metazoa > Chordata > Mammalia > Rodentia > Heteromyidae > Dipodomys > Dipodomys merriami. Next base: position 5,428,224 of record NW_027206479.1, read on the forward strand.
TCCCACCATAAATAACCTAGTGAAATGAGTGTTTAGTATTGGCTGAGGCTCTCATCTGTGGTTTTGCTCCCTAATAAATCTGTGCTACACGATCTCATTTTTCTTCATGGCTTTTGAGTCTGACAAATGATTGATTTGGTTTGATGTAATCCCACTTATCCAGACTTACTTTGGAAGTTTTGACCTCTACCAAGGAGCCCTCATGTTTCTCCTAACTCTACCTGTAACATTCTCAAGGTAGCTGGAATTACATGGTGGTCTTCGATCCATTTGGAATCGATTCTGATACACGGATATATATGAGGATCTAAATTCGGTTTTCTGTATACTGCCAATTCTACCAGCACAATTTGTTTTTCTTCCATCCTGTGTGTCTGGCTTCCTTGTCAAAGATTATTTACCTATAGGAGTGGATTCATTCCTGGACCTTCAATTCTGTTGTATTGTTGGAATTCTGTGCTTCCATTGGAAAGAATGCCACTACCCCATTCCTGAACAAAAGGAAAGACTGGAAAACAATGATATTAAGTGAAATAAGCCAGATCTAATTAAATATATGCTGCATGGTTGTCCTCATTTGTAATAACTAGATATGTCTATAAATCTACAAGTTAATCCAATAGTTAGTAAAAGACATACAATTACACTTGGATATGATTAACTAAGAGCAATCTAAGCATTCACACGTCAGGAACAAGGTAAACTATTCTTAGGAGAGAATCACAATGTCTCAATGCCTATGTGCATATGACCATATAAATGTTGCTTATTGCAATGAACTCTAAGAATCAATCATACATGTGAAATACATCTATCTGTATATAATTTTAATAGATGTCATGAAAATAACCAACTTCTCTGTAAATTCAAAAGCAAAAATTCTAAGTTTAGAAGATAAAAACGAAGAATGCTTTCAGCACATAAACTTAAACACATAGGGAAAAAGGTGGGAGAGAAAAGATAAGATGAAAAGTAGAATAGGTAACTATTGAAGAATTCATAAACTATTTCAAAAAGTATACAAGAGAGCTGGGGTACATCTCAGTTGTAGGACTAGACTAATATATATAAAGCCATAGGTTCAATTTCCATGAAGGCCTAATAATAAGTTAATAAAGAGTAGTAATACAATAATTATCTTAAATAAATGCTTTCATATTAGAGAGGCCTGAATCCTAAAACAGTAAATAAATTATTCTCAACACTTGTATCCAATGACAAGAAACTACAAGAATGAAGAGCAAATATTTTCCTTTTCTAGCCCTTCCTTTCCTTTTCTGGTTTATTCTTTTCTTTTTTCCTTTGACACTACTGGTGCTTGAAGTTGCTAATGCTCTAATCACTTTAGATTATTTTTCAGGCTAAGCCTCCCTTGAGGAATGATAGCTTACCAATGGCTTCCACAAACATGACATAACAGGGAAATTACACTATATCTAGCTTTGTTTGTTTTCGTAGTTTCTCACGAATTTATATTTTTTAGAACTGGCCTTGATATCAGTCTTCTAAATCTCTGCCTTCTAATTAGCAAAGTACATTTCATCTCAAGCTTGGACCCACACTTTATTTCAGTTTAACCATTCAATATTGACTTCAGTTCAACCAACGTGAACTATTGGGGAAATATATGGACATCTCATTCCCACTGGTAGGCAATTCTGATGAAGATGAGGAACAAGATAAATAAGTGAGGAATGATATCAGTTGCAAAAAAAGAAAATGGAATAGGATCCAAACAATTTCTTCTTTGGGCTGCCGAAAATAATCGGCTTACTACAGTTCCAAGACTACTTTTCAAAAAGGCCACTCATGTGAATACTAGGGATGAAGATGAGTATACCCCTCTTCATCGGGAAGCCTACTGTGGACACTTAGACATTATCCATGAGTTGGTGGCTCAAGAGGGAGATACTCATGCAATAACTGTGGATGGCTTGACACTCCTGCACAGTGATTATACGTGGAATAATACCAGAGTTTCTTCTTTCTTACTGCATCATGATGCAGATACCAATGCCCAAACTTAAGGCCTTTTGACCTCTTGCATCTTGCTGCTGGGAATAGAGATAGCAAAGATACGCTGGATCTCCTTCTGTTGAACCGTTATTTAAACCAGGTCTAAAGAACATCTAGGAAGAAACTGTATTTGATAATGCCAAGAGGATAAGTATGTATCACTACCTCTTTGAAGTTGTGGAAGGCTGTACAAATTTTTCCTAAGTCATAATGTTTCTATTAAGCTTCTCAAGTTTAAAAGTGCCAGTCCATTCGTTGGTCCGTACAAAATATTTTCACAGTACAAAGTAACAGCAATATCTTACTGTTAAAAATTCATGAATTCCATGGTATTCTTCCAAGTCAATTGCCTGACTTTGATGCCAAAATGTATTCAAGAGTTTTTGTATACATCTATAATAATTTCTGCAGTTTGTGATTTTTTAAATCAGAAATAATTTTAACTTATCTGTTGAAATGAGTAGTACAGAAACTAAAGATATTTCTAGTGCTTTTCTGAAAAAAGTATATTTTAAAATATTTTATATTCTCTTGTTTGTACAATTTCCATAATCTATTTCATTCTCTCCTAGATATAATACATTGAATTCTACATCGTTTAATAATATATAGGTTCATTAATAAATGTGTCCTTTAAGATTGCATTCCATATAGAAACAGTTTAAGATTCCTTTTTTTCCTAGGTCCTTATACTATTTTATTTCTTTGGGATAAAATAACAATGCTATCTAATTTAAAAAGTTTTGTAAAGTTTATGCTATTTAAAGGCCTTTCTAAGGTGAAAACTTAATATACTGATGTCAAACTTACTTTCAATTCTATGAATTACATATATTGTTACACTCATATTTTTGTAATCAACATTTTAATAACTTTTTTCATTTCTTGCATCTAAAGAATGAAAAAAATTGGACTACTTCACAAATTTTCATATCATCCTGTATTTCATATCATATCTGTGTTGTAATTTTGGTATACGTGCTGCTGAAGCATGTAGTATCTTCTAAATTTAAACAGTTAATGATACAATCTTTATATAGGTATATATCTTTGGTTGCCTATTTGTAACAAGGGAAACTTATTGTTCCTAACAATGCTATTGATCTTCTTTTCCTAAAATTCTATATATAGTAAAAAAAATTATATTGTTTGGTCTATTGCTCACATTTGCATTTTTTTGTCAATGAAAATTTTTTTTCATTTTAAATTTGATCATACTTTGAAGCATTTATAGCCAGGTCCAAAGATGATGGCTTTTACAAATACTTATTTATCCAACTGAGTTAGCTTTGTGGAGCTAATGGATTCAAAGTAAGCCTTGCTTAAGAGCGACTTATAAAATTCTGCAGCATAAAATTTACCAAATGAGGTCTTACTGGCACAAATGTCTACCTGACCATTTACTCTTCTTCCATGTAGCAACAGATCAACTAGAATATCTTACCCTGACAGCATAGATTGTCTTACTGAAACAAAACTATTATTAGTTAAATTGGATCATAGAGAGAAGAACAATTCAGACAGAACTGTTCAGAATAGAAGGTATTTTATCAAAATACAATTATTTAATATACCTACCATTTCAAAATTAGCTAAAGCCAAGAAGGTGAAAAAATTGTTCATATGCATGATTACCTAATATCCTGGCCTGTCAACCATCCAACCAGGCAGGAACTTACACTACTGCCTTTCTATCAACAAATATTCCCATAGCTCCAGGAGAAGTCCATATGTTTCTTCTCGTTATTAGGCCTTAAATTGGTAATGTTTTAATCAGAGTGTTTCCTTGTGTGTCCAGGTTGTAAATCTGCAAATAGTAAAGCTTTAGTTCTAACTCTACCAAACACTGAGGTAGAGATAATGGAATAATACTTTAAAACAGAGTTGCCATTTATACCCTAACCACAACAGAACAATGCAAAACATGTGCCCTTTTTATTATATTATGTATAGTTATATATTTTATATTTATATGTGCTGATTTTATATTTCACACAGTGAATCTTACTACAAATAATTGATAATTTGACAAAAAATTATATTTTTTATTCCAATAAATAGATTGAAATATAAATAATTAGGTTTAGAATATATATTAGAATATAAAAAGTATCAATGCAATGTCTTTCGTACAAACTTGTGATACCTTCAAAGTGCTCTTGGTCTTCTGAATTCACATAGTAAAAAAACAATTTTGTTTTCCTATAATCTATAAAGTATTTTACTCTGATGCTCTGTTTATTATTTTAACTCGCTGGTCCTAAACAGTTTTTCTCCATATTTCTGAAGCATTCCTACTGATTATACCCAAATTTTGCTGATATGCTATCTACAAGATATTTTTTCTGCAGGACCCACAGTTCCTAGGATCCCAGGTCCGAGTTACCTGCATCATCAAATAACAGAGGCAAGACTTTTCACCTAGGCCCATGCAACATACCAACAGAAAGTAATTGAAGACCCATCTCAATTTCTCATTTCCTATAATATTTCAGGGCCCGAATTCTTTGAGAAACAGGAATTTTCAGTAAGCAATTGTGAAATGCAATGCAACTTAAAATAAAAGATGATATCACAAAATCTGAGAGAATGTACTGTAGTTCAAACTTTCAATTTACAGATGACCAGTCCATATGATTGAATGAGATAAAAAAAGTCACAAGATTATTTTTATACCACTCTCCTAATGATTACTGAATGATTTTAGTCCAGCATAAGTAGGCCAAAAAAGTAGGTCCTGGAAGGATAGATCCGTAATTGGTCTACCAAGACCAGGAAAACTTGACTTAGATGCCAAATATAATTCAGAAAAACATTAATTGAGAAGATCCTTAGTACTTCAAAACACTGGTACTTCAGTAAAACTTGGTTCGGTAGTATAAAAATGTAGTCATTCTGAAAACAATAATAACCTACATTTAATCTTCTGAAAGTATATTCTTTTTCAAATATACTTTTAAAAATCACAATCACCTAAATAACATTTGCAAATAGATTATACTTAGTGGCATTACAAGTTTTTCAAGTTTAGGGAGCAAGTTTCAATAGAGTTGATTTATTTACCCAGCACCAATGCCAAACCGGTTCAACTATTCATTAAAGTATAGAAATAGTTCCGCCCACCATTTGTGTGTTAGTAGGTGCCTTCCAGAAATGTGTTAAATAGATCAGCCTCCTATATTTCAAACCCAAATGTTAGCTAATAAAGTAAATTTCATCACTTAAATAAGGTACATTTGAAAAATTCACAAATAGTTGCCTCATCATATGTTGTTTTATGTTTTCCCTATCTGTCTAACATAGTAAGAAATATGACTTTAAGTCTTGAATATGGGTATTCATCAGAGATGTGACAAACATAAAATCTGTCTTCTACTTCTATCACATTCTTCGATAGTAGTAAATCTTAGTTTTCTTCATTTTCCAAAACTTATATGTAGTAGATAATATTATCCCATGTAAAACAAAATAATCACAAACCATTGTACAAAGCCATTTATAAAAATTGGTAATTAGGAATACATTCTAAGCCATTTTAAAACTTTTTTTGACTAAAGATTAATCTTCCAAATGGATGAGAATAAAACCATGTCTAGGTCCTTCACGTCTACAGTCTTGCAAATTATTATTGCAGATGAATGAATTATGGAAATATAAGCTGATATCAGTTCAAACATATGCAGGATTGAAACTCCATGGAATGTATATAAAACTTTCAAAGTATTAACAGTTTAACAGAATGACTACCAGGAAATTAAAACCAAAGTAGAATAATAGTAAAGACATAGAATGAATGAAAAATGGAACAAGTGGCAAGTACAGTTAGAATACTTAATGTACACATGTGATAAAGGAAGTGGTAAATCTGAAATAAATCTTGAAGAAGGGGTTGGTTGAGAATGATAGAAAAAGTGACTCTGATCCAGGAGCATTGGACAATTAGATGAACCTATTTAATTGTAACACACTTGCACAACCTTTTGAAATTCAGTTAAAAAACACAACAAAAAACAAAAACACACAAACATCACAACCAAAGAGCAATCTCTAGAGAGTGTGAATATGACCTCTCAAAATTTTAAGGAGTTAATGAAGGACAGTCTTGGGAAAAGCAAACAATGCTTTTCAAAGAGGGCAGTTCGGGGTAGGGGAGAATTTTGAATAGATTTAAATAGATTGTCTAAGGTTATAAATCACCTACATCTGCTGCAAATATTATCTTTCTTCTGTGAATTCTCTTTGTCGGAAATGGGTACTGCAGTCCTGACCCACACTTGATAGATTCTGAAGATAGAATGGAAGAAACAAGATCAAGAACCTAACAGGTTCTGTCCACTGGAGAGAAAACAATACTCTATGTTTTCTCTCATCTCTCTTCACTACTCTTTTTTCATACTTTTAAGTCAACTGATTTTGAATTTTATTTTTCGTTCTTTGTTCTGGCAAAGTAATTGGTCAAGTTAGTTCACTAAATATTATTTGCCTTTTTTTTGTATCATGCTGTTTACTTGTCCGAGTCCATTAAACTTCACCCTTGCATTTGGTTGCCACGACAACCCTACATCTATGTTAATGAGGACAAACTCTAATGTAAAACTTTGTCTCCAAAAAATCAGTCCCATAAGCTGTGATCACAAATATTTGGCTATACTTTTTTTTTTACCTTGAAAGTCTTCTTGTGTCTAAAGTGCCCACAAAAATAAGTACTCCACCACTTTTTGGTTCAATCACTTCTAACCTCAAAGATATATTTTGATAACAAGATGCTTAGGGGAAATCAAAGAATACTCTACTTTTATCTTCTCTCTTAAGACTCTCCTTAGATACCTTATCAGTTTCAGTGAAGTTATTCTTTGAAAAATTATTTCAATAGATTATTCTTCTCTTGGTCTTGCATTTGTTCAGCAAGATGTATGGGAAAGAAGAGTTAAATCATCCATTCCTTGGATGACAGTGTCTGTTACAAAGGACAGTCCTTCTATGTCTAATTCTATGTCCTCCTCTTATCTCTTGTCTGATTTCCAATTAATCACAGCTTCTTGGCTTCAAGTCCAGTGAAGCTGAAGGACTATAAGGTCTCCCCCCCACCCCGCCCCACTATATCTTCATGGTTTCTCTTTTAAAACTCTTTTAAGTTGCCTCATTTGGACTCAGAATTTATTTTCATGTCTTCATTCAATCTGTTCTGCATTATAGTCAGCCAAATAAGCTCTATAAAATCACTTTATGTAGCAAAAATATTAAGACAACATGTATGAAAGTTTAGGCCTCCCTCCACTGCTGAAGCCAATATGCTTAGCTAGGACTTCTAAGAACACTGTTTTGTTACCCTTTCAATTTGCTCAATTCTTTTCTGATCCCAAAAGTTTTTGGCTTATGTAATAAGAGAAATCTTTATTATCTCATGTTAATAAGGATATTATTTTTTGTGAGCTACTTAGAAATGTGTAATCATTGGAGTATCCAATCAGATTTTTTTTCTCTGTTTCAGTGTTTCACGTACAAAGACATTGTGGAAAGTGTTACAAACAGAAAAGTGTGAACCCAATACCTTTTTTCATTGTAGAGGGCACTTTCGCCCTAAATATTTTGACCAAAATTATCTTTTTCAAAGAATTATTTTGGTAGTTACAAGTCAATTCACAAATTTAGATATCTGAATTTTTTAAGAACTTTGAATTTCACACAGTGAGAGTATATTTCCTGGGTAAGGACAATTCTCAAAGAACCTACAGGATTTACAGCAAGGTTTCTTAAGTTTGTTTGTTTAGTGTGAAAATGAGCTATCTTCACCCACATTGCTCCCTCTTAATTAAGTCTCCATAGATTTCCTTGCATGAAAGCCTATTTTCCCACGCAATTTTCTTAATACACTAAGTTTTTAAAAAGTTTGAACAATCAAAATATACCTGTCATAATTTTCAAACTCCTTTGAAATTCCTTTATCAGAATCACATGTTCACTAATCCTAATTCAACCTTTACCATCAAATCAGTTGACATGTTGTTTTCATGATATACTGTCCCTACAACTATTTTTTCCAGTGGGTTTATGTGTATATATGGCCATATAAGCTGGTGCTGAACAAAATGAACTTCAAGATATGGAAGAGAGATTTTTTTGTAGTTGTTGTTTATAATATACTATATGATTTCCATTATCTTTGGGTTTTTTCCCTTATGGTTTTCCCCTGCTGTATTTGATTTTGCTGCCCTGTGTATTGTGTATACATTTACCTTAATTAGGGAAGGGAAGATGAACAACAAAATGGTGAGACAAAGGACAAAAGGAAAACCAATGCAATAGCAATACTTTCATGCAATATGTGGAAATGTACATTACAACTTGTGAGGAGTACTGAGGTGAAGGAACACTGTGAGAAAAATGAAGGAAGGGCTAAAAAGTTTGAAAAGTTATGTATTCACTACCTTACAATTACTGTAACCCCATTGTACATCAATTTGATAATAAATTTTAAAATAAGCTGCATAAAATATAATTTCACTCTATTTTTACAGTAAATATTATCCTTTATTTTATGTTGTAATTTATTAAAAATCAATACTATTTGGCATCTAATTTGAAACAATTACTCCTTTTTATCAGAGGGTCATCAAGTTTAATGTTATCCAACTAGACAATATTTTCACAATAAACTTGCCAATATTTTGAAAAAAGAATAAATTTAGTACTTTCTCACACTAAAACCAAATACAGTTTAACTCTATGGAAACCAATAACTTTTCAAAGTAAATAAGTTGTTAAGAACACAGAATATATGTGTTCTTCAAAATTCCTATGACTAATAACTACTCATTTTAAATTTCTGAACATTCCATACCTGAGAGATTCAAAACAGTACCTGTTTGCAATTCTGCAATAGATGCAATTTCCAATGGAGTGTTACAGATTGAGAAGTCAACAGAAAAATAGCCACATTCTGGTAGAGGATAAAATTATGAAGCATCTGTAATTAATTCTTCAAGAGTAAGCAAATATTTATCAAAGTAAGCTATTATTTCTATGACCATCAATCCCAAGATTTATGCCATAAAGTCATCCTAGTCCAATAGTTTCCAACTCGTAAAGAGCACCTTAAAATTCCCTTAATATACTTCATGAATAGTTTATATAAATTGTGAAAAAATACCACACATCTGCTAATGTGACGCCCTCCTTGTTCTGGAAAGAACACCACAATAAAATGGGTTGCAAAAATTTCCCCCAGTGAAATTCTTGAGATCAGAACACTTGCAAATGTTATTTATATTTAAACTTTTTTTAATTATCACAGATATTCAGAATGCTAAGGTTGGAAGATTATGGTTCAAATCTCCAGTAAATTTCTCAGAAAAAGCCAGACACAAGTGGCACTGAGATTGAAGTGGTAGCACACGAGCCTTGAACATAAAGAGGCTCAGAGACAGTTTCCAGACCCAGAGTGCAAACCCTAGGACAAACCAATAAAACAAAAACAAACCCCAATATAACATTTTTCTCATTGCATACAGAGGCACGTAATTAAGGAAATGGCTTCCTGTGTTACATATAGGTAGAAGAAAGAAGATGTCACACAATTATTTTTTTTCATACAATGTTATACAAAACACTCAAAAATTCCTCTTTTGCTAAATTTATAAATTAATATCCATTTGTTGGCAACTCTGTCTAGATTATTCACATTATCACTTTAACCATGAACTGTTGGAATTATCTATCAACTAAGATCTAATTATAATCCTCTTGAAAGAATATTCTAGGAAAATGGAATGCCAGAATCATTTGTGAATTTTTCAATTAAACCCTCTACTTAAAAAGAATTTTGTAGTATCCTATAAAATATGAAATTACAAACAAAACCAAAATATTTATGTTAACTCTAAATTCTAATTTAGCAAGATCTACAAATTCCTGCATTAGGTAAACTTTATTATTTCTCTAGGCTTAAGTTTTTTTAATCCATCATTTCTTTCGAAACCAACAGAATGATGCTTATTTACTTTTTCAAATTTTGGGTGGGAATCATGAGCCATTTTGCATTTAGGAATGGTCTGTAATGAAGAGAGCATTTAAAACACAAATGAAGATTATATACGAGTTGTATTTCAATAGGAAACTTGACTTCTCAAAACATAATGGCAAAATTAGCCCAGACTTGCAATTGTGTATTCCTTTCTTGTTTGATTTGTTTTATTAAACAAAATTATACTACCTGGTCCAGGGAAGGTATCACTTTGTATTTCCACTCTCTAATCTCCTGTCTTAGTCTGCATGCTAGAATTCCAGGCTTGTATCACATTGCCCTGCCATGGTTTCTTGGTTTATGTAATCTAGATACAGACTAGCAATTCTTAACTTCTCCAATGATATTATCCACTAGACTGACTGCTCAGAGTGTTTATGTACTATTTTCGAAGATCTTCTATCATTTGACACAGGATATGAACATTTTCAAATGCACATGCTGGGATCTCTTATTCATTTCTCCATGGAGCTGATCCTTTAATAATAATTACTGGACTCTCTTACTGTCTCTGTTCCCTACCTATGTAATAGTCCCAAACTTTTTTGAAGAAAGTTCACTTGAGGATTTTCTAATATTAAAATTTATAACTTGATTCTTACTCAGGACATATTTTCTATTGTTTTTTAACTTTTCTACATATTCTAAGTTGTTTCATTTGTGTAATTGTGTGTGCACATTTAAGTGCCTCTGTGTGTATGTGTATGTTTGTATGTATGTATGCAAAAGCCTCAAGCTCTTATTCATCAATTTTGCTCATGACTGTTATTCCATCACCTAAGCCATTCTTCCAATTTAGCTTTTGGCTGTTAGTGTGGCAAAGACTGTTCTGTTCAGGCTGCATGCCAACTAAACTTCCCAGACTCATTTACATTCTTAGGTTTTATTTCTCCAGAAGTATCAACTTTTAAACTACAAATATTTTTGTGAGTGTAAAGTCTAAGCTGTAGCCCAGATTTTTAACTCAAGAATTCATACAAAGATAGATGAACATACACATTGCATATGCTGAGTGTACTCTATTAGAAATGTGATCTTAAGCCAGGTGGTGGAGATATTTGAGGACTGGGGTTCAAAGCCAGCCCAGGTAGGAAAGTCCCAGAGACCCTTTTCTCCAATTAACTACCAGAAAACTGAAAGTGGTACTGTGACTCAAGTGGTAGAGCCTTGATCTGAGTAACGGAGGGATAGCGCCCAGGTCTTGAGTTCAAGTGCCAAGACCAACAACAACAAAAAAGAATATAAGAAAAAAAAAGAAAAATAATTGTGATCTTTGCCACTAGTTCATTGCTAGTATAATCCCTGCTCTCTCAAGACACATTTTTTTCCAGTTAAGTCCATGCTCTTATATCTAACTTGCATTGGAACCAGAATTATTCTTCCACTCTACTTTTTAAAAATTTGTGTGATTAGCAAGTGTGATTTAGAAAGGGAGTGGCCTCATACTTCATGCTCCACTTAGGAGTAATGGTTTCTCTATATCACTCCCATAAATCTTCATATTGGAATTGGCTTTTTGTTTCAATGTTGTCTTATTTGTAGTCTTCTATACTGTATTGAACCCTTATACTTAAACACAGCACTTCTCTTTCTCGTAATATTGCAAATGTTTCTCTTACTGTTAACTCCTGTACATTAGGGAAATAATGCACAGCACATACACTCACAAAAAATGATCTGAGAACCTTCTTCCCATTTAAAATTCGCCTTAATTTGCAGAGCAATTAGTTTGAACTCAATGTACTCATGGATAATATAAATTTCATATTTTCTCTGTACTAAGTTGTCTCTGAAACACCTGCTGCCTCATGTCCAAAATTGTCCTTGTGTTATTTCAATGAAGCCAGAAAACATACATTATCCTTCAAGAAGAACTAATGATGGTTACTGGAAGTCGTGGAAAGTGATCCCAGGAAAGGAATTGAACATAGAGGAATGACAAAGATCCAATTAACTTGTGCTTTCCTTTCACTGTACAAGAAAAGAATCCCAAGGCTTGAGGGAAACTCTGTCCCTGACTCTTTCCAATGTGTTTATTACTCATATAAAAGTTGTTTGTAAACTTCTAGTTGAGAGTATTACAAAAGGAAATAATGTGGCATGTGAAGGCCAGCATAGAACAAAAAGAATCAAAGTTGTTTTTTTTTTTTTTTTGCCAATTGTGGGGCCTTAACTGTGGGCCTGGGAGATCTCTGTCAGCTCTTAAGCTCAAGGATAGTGCTCTACCACTTGAACCACAGCGCCATTTATGACTTTTTCTGCTTATGTGGTACTGAGAAATTAAACTCTGGGCCTCATGCATTCAAGGCAAGCACTCTACCACTGAACCACATTCCCAGCCCCTAATAACATTGTTTTAAAATTGTTCTACTGCAAAGAAACAAACACATGGAGGTTTAAAAGTGTCTTATGGATGAATATTTCAACCCTGAGATGATTCTCTTTTGGCAAGAGTCTGTTATCAATTCCTTTAGTCTGGTCCTGAGTTCTCCATAGCAATAAAGATTCCAAAAAAGCAGGATCCAGTGAGTATGATCAGCAAAAGCAGCCTCTTCTCAGACCAGTACTCCTTTAAGGAGAGTCCCAACGAAATATCTGGGGGTTGTTTTTGTTTCCTGTTTGTTTAGTTTGTCCTGGTTCTGGGTCTTGAACCCAGAGGCTGGACCCTGTCCCTGAACAGCTGTCTTTCCTGCCCACCTGTCCTCAAAGTTAGACTCTACAGCTTGAGCTAAAACTCCACTTCTGGCTTTTTTGGTGTTTAATTACAGATAAGAGTTTGATAGACTCTCCTGCCTGTGTTGTATTTGAACTAAGATAGTAAGAAAGCCAAGTGACATCAACTGTATGGAGTTCTCTTTTAAACCAAGGAATCTTAGATGAAGTTTATTATAAAGCTAATATTTGACAATTTTAAAAAGAAGAGAATATGCCCAGCAAAGAAACCATAGCTTAAATTACTCAACAAAAGTAGGTGCTCTGAATCATTTTGGAATTATTTTTTATGCTTGGGAAGATTATTATTGACCTTGTCATTCCTTCTAGGGAAACTGAAAGTCATATTTGCACATTTTTTTTGTTTGTCATGTGGCTTGCACTCTGTTCTTGGGTGCTGTTCTTGAGCTCTTCAGCTCAAGTTGAGCACTCTACCACTTTAGCTACAGGACCACTTCCGGGTTTCCAGTGATTAATTGAAGATAAGTGTCTCATGGACTTTCCTGACCAGGCTTGCTTGAACCACCATCCTCTGGTCTCATCCTTCTGAGTAGCTAGGATTACAGGCGTGAGCTACCAGTATATTTGCATTTATGTGTACTTAATGAAACTAGGTAGACAAAGAATGCAAAACTGAACACAGTGAAGGATCCCCTTCCTTATGGGAATAGGGGAAGGATTAAAGAGAGCCATGATTTGTTCCATAAACCCACAACTGTTCACAATTACCAACAGGCCCCATGAGCTCTTTCCAGGTATCTTCCTGTCATTTGCTCACAGAATTGCCAAGAACCCTCTGTATAAGTCCCTTGTTTCCTCGCAATTGTCCCATGGGGAAACTGAGGTCCAATGGTTGAGGCCTAACCTAGGGCTTCACCTGTGGTCAAGAATTGGCTGCCATTGACTAAGAGTTTGGGATAATCCATCTAAACTGATGACTGAGTGCGGTGCTACATGTCTACTACCCCAACTACAGAGGACCAGGCCTGGTGGAGCATGCCTGTCACAGATAGGAGGACAATGATCCAGCCCAGCCTGAGCATATATTGATTCTCTATCTCGGAAATGTCCAACACAGAAAGGCTTGGCTCACATGTTTGAAGATCTGACTGACAAGCTTGAGGCCTTGAGTTCAAACCCTAATATACCAAAAAGAATCAGAGGCCAGATGCGCAAAGCTCATGCCCCAAATCCTAGCTACTCAGGAGTCTTAGATCTGAAGATCACAGGTCAAGATTTAAAATATGGTTGGCCTAGCCCATCAGACGTCATGGTGAGGAGACCCGGAGTCTGACCTATGCTGGTGCACTCCATACTCGCAGGATGCACATCCTTACTAAGTGCTGGCCACACACTCTGTTCTCCTGGGAAACCACCCCCTGCGGGACGCATCCCCCAAGTTCTCCCATGCTCCACTGTCACCAACCAGGCCCAAGGGAGTAGACAGCTCCAGGCCCCACAGATCCCTTGGTCTTGTAATTTAATGGTGATGAGTCCCCTTCAAGTACCTCACCCTTCCAGGCTCCTAGACATCAGCTGTGAAGCACATGCACCAGCCACCCAATGATAACAGGATAAGTTACCAAAGGATACAACTATCCTTGTTGCCACCCACTTCTACACACACATACACTCACAAACACACACACACACACAGACACACAAACACACACACAAATCCAGACTGGTGACAGAAGACTTGTTCATGCAGCACCTGCAATTTGCCCAGTGATCACTCACCTAAGCACAGTTAGGATGTACAAGTAGAAAGATAATCTCTCTCTCTCTCTCTCTCTCTCTCTCTCTCTCTCTCTCTCTCTCTCTCTCTCTCTCTCTCTCTGCCCCCCTCTTTCTAATGCACACACACAAACAAACACACACACACACACACACACACACACACACACACACACACACACGAGACTGAGAGCAGTGCCTCTGTTCGTTCCTCATCTGGGACAATGTACAAGCTGGAGCATGGGGGTACCCTTGAGAGAACCAGAGAACAAGAGACTCCCACCCAAGGGGAGCTCCACTCAAATGACACACCTCACCTCTCCCTTTCTCCAAGGCCAGATCCTTCCTCTTGGGAACAACCAGCCTTGACTCCACATTCACCAAAACCCTAGTCCAGGATGCTGGATGAAGGAGTCCTGAGACAGGTGGCTTCTCAGAGCCTGGGAGGGGAAACTAGCAGAGGGTCATGATGCCCCCAGAGGGGTGTCTGACCAGGGGTGGAGCAATGTTGGGGAAATGGATGGGGTCCTAAATGCTACATACATTGATATACTCTTTACTTCTAGCCTACATGTTTCTGGGCTAATTAGCGGATTCTTGGGGAGGAAAAGAAGACCAAATGGACCAAAAGCACCAGCAGATGCTGGCAGAGCTGGGAAAGGTGATGACCCTGTGAGAACTTTTGACAGCTGAGGGGTGTGGGAACAGGCCTGGTGTATGTGTGTGTGGGGGGGTGTTCCTCCCAGATATTCACCTTCTGCTCTGACCCCCAGCGCCCTTCACCTCCCTCCAGGGCTTTTCTGGGACCCTCTTTCAGGTGTAAGGGTGACCAAGCATAGAAGACAAGGGCTTACACAGCAAGGGGGGTGGTCTATCTTCTGTATCCAACAACCCCCATGCCCAGAAAAAGAAAAGACCCAACAAGGCATGTGTGGAGGTGCTGCTCCCCACCTCTGACTAAAGCCACCAAGCTCCCACCAGGGAGAGAAAAGGTGCAGATGCATGGGATCTGGCTCCCACCAGGGGCTCTGTGGTGTCCCCTCTTCACTTATCCCTGCATCTGCACTTTTCCTGGGAAATTGGACACTAGGGATGTGCCCACTCCTGGGGCACATTAGTGACAGAGTCCCCGGCCTGTGGGGTGTGAAAGAGGTGCAGGTCCGTCCGGGACCTGGGTGGGTTGTTGTGGGGTACAGGTGTTGCAGGGTGCAGGCCCGCTGGGCAGCCACACACTTGTGATGCTGGGAGAAGTTGTTGGTGGCTGCTCCAGGTGGGGTGAGCAGTAATGGAGGAGGCATTGCAGACACTCAGGTCCAGAACAGAGGACCAGGGGCTGGGACAAGGTCGAGGCTGCAACCTGCCAGTAGTTTGATACTGCCTGAGGTTTGAAATGCAGTACCTTGGAGGAAGCAGGGTAGGAGGCTGGGAGGCAGGCAGGCACATCAATTTCCTACTCCAAAGTAGCTTCAAGTCTCTTGCTCACCACTCAGCCTCCTCTAGCTTATTCAACAGCTGGTAGTTGTGTCAGCCAACCTAGGGAATCCTGGTGCTACAGGGCAGCATGGAATGTGAGCGTGGCCACCATTCTTGTATCCCATTGGTGAGAAAGAAACATGAAAGAATGGGGGTGTGGCCAGAATCCTGTGATGCAGGCAGCGAGGGCAGAGTCAAGATGACAGCACCTCCCCCCAGCCCATTTCCCAGGGAACTATATTCAATTCAGTTGGAGACAAGAGGGTGACCTGCTTTAGCCAGAGAGCTGCACAGATTCTTGTGTATGTCTGTTTGTTGCCAGTCCCAGACCGTGAACTCAGGATCTGGGCACAGTCCATGAGCTGCTTTTTGCTCAAGGCTAGCCCTCCACACTAGAGCCACATGGCTCTACTTCTGGCTTTATTGGCACTGAAGTGGGACTGGGGTTTCAAGGACTTTCCTGCTTAGTGTGAATTTGATCCTCCCATCACAGCCTTGTAAATATCAAGGAAGACTCTTGAGAGCCACTGATGCTTGCCTCATCATTGGTCTTGCTGATGTTCTTGGACAGACCAGTGAGTTCCCTATCCTCGGATTTAAGTGGAGGGAGGTGGAGCCCACAGTTCGAATCCTGGTCCTGTCAGCTTCAAATGACAGGAGATCCTAAGAAACTCATTCTTATCCATATGATTACCAATGAAATGTGATCAATGTCATGACTGAATGAGCAGTTGTTGAATGATTCTATGATAAAATTATATACAATTATATATAGGACACTGATCGATTTTAATTAATACTTTATTAAGCATTTAAACAATCACATTCATTAAATGGAGGCATAATGAAATACCTAAGAATTGCACCTCATATACTATAAAGGTGCCATTTTTTCTGCCAAGACTGGGATTGGAACTCATGGTCTGGGTAACTCTGTTGCACTGTGTGGGAAGGGGAAGCTTGCCTCCTTGAAGTCAAGAAATTCAAGTCTGTTCCTTAGGCCTGAAATTGATCCCCACCACTAGAATACATCCTACTCATGTACAATTTAAATATATGATTTATATTTATATACATATGTTGACTCCATATTGCATTCAGTGGAGTTAATCATTTTATTTTTTGGTTTATTTATGTATTTATTTTACTGACTATTATGACACATTGATTACATTGATTACATAGAATATAGTTCTGCATATGTATTCCACTTCATACCTGACACCCAGGAAATCCACAGAACAGGAAAACATGTGTCACCATCAGCTTCTTTTTCAACAATTCATTTCTTGGGAGTGCTGGCATCTGAACTCATGGCCTACGATGCAAAATTCACGAATGGGTGAGTGTCAACACGCCATTGTGGGGCAAATTGAGCTGACAGGCAGTTCCCAGGACCTGAGATTGAGCCCCAGGGGTTGAAAAAATAAGAACAAATTGACACGCAGATGACAGCATGCTAATAAATATATATATTTATAGCATGCCAGAGATGTGTATCCATTATTCAGTTTTATAGACTACATTCGTACCAATTCTTGGCTATTTTTTATGCCTCCATGTAATTAATATTATTGTTTTCATCCTTAAACTATTAATGAAATCAATCTCTGTCTTGAAATTATTGCATTCCTGTAAGTAATAGTATTCTTTAATGCCTCATAAATATTAAATAAAATCAATCAGCCTCCTGAAATCATTCTAATTTTATAGAAGCATGATTCACAATCAACTCATTCGACCGTGACATTGATAACATTCCATTGTTATTCCTATGGATGGGAACGAGACTCTCAGTACCTCCTGCCATTGGTTGTGTCAGGACAGGGATTTGAAATCAGGGTCTACATTGCCACGTGGGCCTATGGCTTCCCCAATAGTCTGCCAGACTTCAGCAATACAAGGTGAAGTACACTTTGCAACAGTGTCATTCAGAACCAGCAAAACATAAAAAGTCATCTCACTTCATTTTTTCTGTGCATTTTTTATACTGCATGGCCTGGTGGTTTAGGATCCCAGGAGCAGCTGTGGGTCCAGTGGCTTCACCCCAACCTTGGGTGATCAAAGCAGAGGCAGAGTTGGGACGACCTGAGTTCAAGTGCCATGCTGAGCATAAAACAAAATAAAAATTAAAAAATAAATTAGCTCCCTGGCTTGCAATTTGTGCTGTTTATTCTGCCCAGTTTTGGATTTGAACTCAGGGTCTGGGTAAATCTGCAGCACTGTGGATGAAGGGGAATCTTGCCGTACTTGAAGATAAGAAAGTCAGGCCTGTTCACTTGGCCCTAATTCCAGCCCCAGCACTTGAAAACATACTATTTATATACATTGTAAAGATAGGATTTATACTTGCCTATAGATATGCAGTACATACATGTTTGGTGAGGTGGTTCCTTGTATTTTTTTATTCATTTATTTACCATTGATTTTATTTACTATGATGATACCCACTCTGTTTATTACATTGATGACATGCTATCACATAGCATCTAGATTTGTAGATATGTTCTTCATCATGCCTAACACCCAGGACTCTCAGATAAAAGGAAAATAAATTTCACACTCAGTTTCTTACTTCATGATCCACTTGTTGGTAGTTCTGGGATCTGTCTCAGGGCCTAGCGGGACCAATTGTTGAAGAGGTCAAAGGGAACAAACCAACCTGTGAGCAACTAAGGAGCTAGGCCATTCCCAGGATCTGACATTGATCCCCAGGGTCCCCATGATAGTCATAAATTCAATATTTAAACACAGGATCTATATTTACATACATGTTTGGAGGTATCTCACATTTGTTATACTTCTTATTTTGTTACTAATTCATGGAGATATTGTGTATTTTACTGAGTATGGTGACAGGTATAACTGTGCTGACATGGATGACAACCTCTTCCAATGGTTATAGGTTTGCCTACTCATTCTCCATCCTCGTTGAGACCCAGTACTTTCACAGGAGAGGAAAACATGTGCAACGACTGACTTCTGATATCAGGATGAATCTTTTGTCATTGCTGGGATTTTAACTCGAGTCTGGGTAGCTCTGTTGCACAATGGGGAAAGGGGAAGCTCACCATCCTTGAAAACTAGAATGTCAGGTCGGGTCTAGGACCTGATTTGAAGTGCCAGCACTGGACAAAATAATAAACCCTTGTTTTTTAATAGGATCTCTCTTTACCTACAGGTGTCTTATGTATCTTGCATTCAGTGTAGATATTCCTTTTTATTTTTTATTTATTCATGGATATATTGTGTATAGTATTGAGTATGGTGACAGATATAACTATGCTGACATGGATGACAACCTATTCCTATGGCTATAGAGTTGCCTATATAGCATTCTCCATCCTCTCTTATACCCAGGTCTTTCACAGGAGAGGAAAACAGGTAGATCAATTGGCTACTCACATCAGGATGAAACTTTTGGCTGTTCTAGGATTTGAACTCAAGGCCTAGCAGACCCAATTATTGAAAGGGTCATGATGAGCACACCAGCCTGTGAGCCACTAAGGAGCTAGGTCATTTCCTGGACCTGAGATAGAGCCCTGGTGGGGGACAATATAGTCATAAATTCATAATTAAACCAAGGATCTATATTTCCATACTTGGTTGGGCAGCATCTTGCATTTGGTGTAGTCATTCTCTTTATTTTGTGTCTTTTTCATTGATGTATTGTGTATTTTCTTGAGTATAAGATGACAGATATAACTGTGGTGAAATGTATGAAAACCTCTTCCCATGAGTATAGAGTTGCCTATACATTCTCCATTCTAGCTGAGACCCAGAACATGCACACCACAGGAAAACAATGCAATGACTGGCTTCTCACATCAGGCAGTGCTGGGATTCAAACTTGGGGCCTAGGAGGCCCAATTGCCCAATGGGTCCATGTGATCACACCAGCCTGTGATCCACTAAGGAGCTGAGCTGTTCCCAGGATTGGAGAAAGAGCCCTAAGGAGGCTACAATAGTCCTCAATGCATCATTGAAACATGAGTTGTATATTCACATCTGTGTTTGGACTACATCGTGCATTTAGTGTAGTTAGTCTCTATTTTGTATGCTATTCATGGATGCATTGTGTATTTTCTTGAGTATATGATGACAGGTATAACTGAGTTGACATGGATAACAACCTATTCCCATGGCAACAGGGTGGCCCATGCATTCTCCATCCTAGCTGAGACCCAGGACTTACACAGGAAAGGAAAACAGGTGCAATGATTGGCTTCTGACATCAGGATGATTCTTTTGGCAGGCTTGGATCTGAACTCGGGGCATAGAAAGCCCAATTGGTGAATGGGTCTACATGAGCACACCATCCTGTGAGCCACAAAGTTGCTAGGCCATTCCCAGGACCTGAGATCAATTACCGAGGGGAGGAAGGACAGAGGAGCACAATAGTCATCCATTCATAAGCTGAAGGTAGTATGCAAATAAGTACATATTTGTACAGAGTAGGAGAGAAGGCAATCTGTGATGGAATCCAATCTACCATGTGACTACCGATTCTTGGATGTTTCCTGATGCCTCCATTTCATGACTGTGATGATTATTGTCACACTTCATCAACTCTTCATTACAAAAAATTGATACCCCATGATTCTTGCCTATCATTTCCTACTCCCATCATGCACGAACTACTCATTCAAGGATGACATCAATTGCATTCCATGACACTTCCTGGGTCCAGAAATGATTATCTCAGGATCTCCTGTCATTCCCTCCTTCTAGGGGGACTGAATTCAAGCCTCAGTCTTGGAAAACATACTCCTTATATCCATTTTAAAGATAAAATTTATATTTCCATATGGATGTTCAGTCCATATCATGTTTGGTGTGGTTATTTATTTTATTTCTTGTTTTATTTATTAATTTACCATTTATTTTATTGACTCTGATGACACCTATACCAGTTATTATATTGTTTAAATCCTATCACATAGCATCTAGATTTGTAGATGTGTTCTCCCTCATGCCTGGCAGTGCTAAGATCTGAACTCAGGGTCTAGCAGGTCCAATTCATGAGTGGGTGAGTGTGAGCATGGCATTCTAGCCAATGAAACTGTCAGGTTGTTCCTAGGCGCTGAGTTCGAGCCCCAGGTTTGGCCAAAACAGCAATAAATGGATAGGCAGACGGTGGTATACAAATAAATAAACATTGGTAAAGAGTGCCAGAGCCTTCTATTTATGACTGAATGACACCTACTACGTTCTTACCAATTCTTATATATTTATTATACTACCATTAAAGGAATATTATTACTCTTTTCATGTTTAATAAACTATTAATTAAGATCAATCAGCATCCTAGGATTATTGAATCCAATTTTAGTCTCGACCGATGCATGAACTACTCTTTCAATTGGTATGTGTATGCATAGGAACAAGTCCCTTGAGATCTCCTGCTATTGGTAGGTGGCAGGACTGGGTTTCAACCAGGGGCCTATGTTGACAGGTTGATCTATGGCTTCCCTGATAGCCCGCCAGCTTTCAGCAATGGCAGGCCAGGTCCACTTTGCAACCATGTTATTAAGTCCCAGGATAATCACCTAGCAAAGAAAAAAATCGTAAAACTCTCCAGCCTTTTGCAGCTCGCCACTATTTGTGCTTTCCAGCTTTTTTTTTTTTTTCTTCCTGCAAGCGCTCTGGGCCTAGGATCCCCTGATCGAATATGGGTCCGGATGCTGCACCCCAGCCTAGGGCAATCAAAGCTGAGACAGAGTTATCACAACGTGAATTCTAGCCCCATGGTTGGCCAAAAAAAGAACAAATAAAATATTAATTAATTATTTAATTAAATTAAAACAATAAAACTCACTTGTTTGGAATTTCTGTCAGTTTTTTTCCTAGCCTGGGATTTGATCTCAGGGTCTTCGTAAATCTGTAGCAATGTGTGGGAAGTACAGCGTTGTCACTACTTGAATTGAAACCCTGTGCCAAGCCAAAAATAAAAAATTAAGTCACTGTCCTGGGCAGGGGGAGTAGTTGTGGAGATGGGAAAGAAGGTATGGTAGGGGAAAAACAAAGGAGGAGGCAACAATGCTTAATAGGAAATGTACTCATTACCTTGTTCATGTAATGGTAACCCCTCTGTATAACACTTTTACAATAAAATTGTACAAAAAAGAAGAAACGATGTAGTTCTCAGAGAAGCACTTTAGGGGTAAAGAAGGATGTCTGAATAGCTGTACAAAATTCTCCACTTCATTTTTGTTTAACATTCAATATGAATTTGAATAAACATAAATGCATCCTTAAAAAATTAAGTCACTCTTTTGGAACTGGGGCAAGTATTTCTGCCATTGCTCGGATTTGATCTCACTGTCCAGGTAACTCTATTGCACCATGAGTGAAGGTGAAACTCACTGTCCTTGAGGAAAAGAAATTCAGGCTAGAGTTCCCAGGGCCAGAATTAAGGCCCTGCAATGGAAAAAATATTTTTTCTCTACATGTGTAATATATGATATATACTTACATATGTATGATTATTACATATTGTGATTACTATTGATTTTGTATTTTATTTTTTTGATTCATTAATTTATTGTTTTATTATTATACACATAATATTTATTACCTTTTGAACATACATTATAAAATTATACAAAATAATTTAGGACATTAACTCATTTTTCATTAATACTTTATTAAGTATTGAAACATGATACATAATTAATTGGAATCATTTGTCACAGTCATCACATGTTTAAAGTTTCACCCAAGTATAAGCTGTGTCTTACCTTTGGATACCTTAATATAGTGATTTCTTTAGATGATTTATAGTCAGAAGCATTTTCTTGAGGATAGTCAAGTTGAGGGATAAAATTGTAAGGGTGGGGATAGAAATGTGGCTTACTGGTAAAGAGCTCGCTCACCATCCATGAATGCCAGGGTTTGAATCCTCATTACCCCATATTCAGAAAAAGCCAGAAGATATGGAGTGGTTCAAGTGGTAGAGCACTAGCCTTGAGAAAAAGAAGCCCTAAAATTGTCAAAAACAATAGGCCAGATGCCAATGGCTAACACCTTGAACGCTAGCTTCTCAGGAGGCTGAGATCTGAAGACCACCGTTCAAAATCAACCTAGACAGGGAAAGCCTTTTAGACTCTTATCTCCAATGAACCACCAAAAATCTCACATGGTGCTGTGGATCAAGTGGTACAGTGTTTGCCTTGCTCAGGGACAGTGCGTAGGCTTGATTCAGGACACACCACTGGAAAAAAATAAGGGTTAATCAAAGTACTTTTCCTATTTGCTAATTAGGAGACCATTCTCTGGAAAATGAACGCTGATGTAAACCAGAATTGGAATCAGACCTCAGGGTTCAAATGTAGCAGATCCATATGCCCAGCCTCTCAGACCCTAGCATTATAACTTTGTGTCCTACAGCGTTCTGAAAGGTCCAATGTTGAAAGACTTAATATGCTCCCCAAGCCCTTTGTGATAAGCAGTTGACTTGTATTGTCGATGTAATTACACTTCTGAACCTAGCAGAACAGCAGTGACTCACACCTGTCATCTTACTCAGGAGGCTGAAATCTGAGGATCACAGGGTAAAGCCAGCCATGGCAGGAAAGTCTATGACACTCTGACTTTCACTTCTGAAAGGTCAGATATTCAAGAGCTTCCTGTGTTTCTCTTGGTGACGAGAAGTTACTTGCACTCTAAATGTTCTCAGAATTCTTGAGCTCTTATAGAAGCAGGAAAGAAACATTTTGACCCATCCTGGGTTCAAATGAAGTTCTCAGAATCCAAGCCTAGTCCTGTTAGCAGGAAGAACTCCAGTGTAACACTGTAAAAAGAGTTTCAAAAGCCGTACTAGGTGAAGAGACCGAGGTCTGCAGGATTAGGAGGCAGAATGTACATACACAACAGGGAAGTGAGCTGCAAAACCACTTCATGAATTCCAGGCACAGCCAGCAAAGGGGGGCATCCGGAAACATTTGTTAGTTACATCAGGGTCAGGCATTTCTCAGGCTCTTCAAACAATGACTAATTAACCTTCCTTCCTCAGGTGAAGGGAGCCTCAGGCTATCTTTAGGTTAACAATAGAGAGCCAGAGAGGGGAGGAACAGAAAAGAAAAACCCTGCTCTCTGGTCTTAAGGAGTGGGGCTTTGACTCTCCATCTGTCAGATTTAAAGACCATTCTTCTACCTCTGCCAGTCCATTCTCCTTCCTTCAATCTGCAAATCATTAATGCAAGTCCCCACTCCAAGGAGAGGCAGGGCCCTTTCTCTTTTGTCTCCAAGCACCTGAGTTAGAACCTGGCTCTGCCCTCTTGGCTCTGGGAACTTTGGCTGCCTGAGAAGTGGGACAGAGACAGTCTTCCTGATCTGTGGTTGTGTGAAGGCAATGTGGTGGCCTAGCACCCTGTAGAAGTCCTCATCACTGGGAAGTGTTCCCTTCTTTCCTCCTGATGTCCAAGATCTACCCTTCCACCTACCTATCTACCTTCCTTCCTACCTACTTACATAGCTAACTATCTCTTACCAGTTTTTGGGATGAACTCAAGGCATGGGCTCTGTCTCTAGCTCTCTGCTACTTGAGCCACAGCACAAATTCTGGCTTTTTTCTGTGTAATGCTACTTAGGAATTGAACCCAGGACTTCTTGCATGCTAGGCAAGCACTCTCTCACTAATCCACATTCCTAATACCCTCATCCTTTTATTAATGGTAGTTTTTACATAATTATGCTACCATTTTAGTGCCTAAGTTTAATTTTCTGAATGCTGGTTATTTCTATGAACCCTGACTTTTTCTTCCCCTGTCTGATTTGTGACTGTTCCTGCCTTGGCCTCATAATAAAATGCAAATAAAGGCTGCTGAGAGCTTAAGTTTTCATCATATAAAGACACAGGCCTGGAATCCTGGAAGAGAAAAGCCATGTACCTGAAATGAAGATAATGATGCAGTATGTGCAACGAGTATATCTGAAAAATAAATCAGTAAATACAATCAGAAGCATTGAATATGCTCTGTTTGCACTCAGGGTGGTAAAATACACACATAAATAAGTAGGGCACGGATACATAACTTGGTCTTCTCTTTTTGAAATTTTTTTGTTGCCATCCCAGGGCTTAAACTCAAATCCCGATGCATTCCTCGGCTGTTTTGCTCAAGGGTGAGGCTCTACCACCCCCCACAGCTTCACTTCAAGCCATCTGGTCATTAATTGGACATAAGCCTCTTCCGAACTTTCTTGCCTGGACTGGCCTGTTTTTCCTGCTCTGCTTTCTCTCTCAAAGCTGGAGTTCTACCCTCTGGACCACTGCTCCACTTCTGGCTTTCTGTTGGTTTTTGGAGATAAGAGTGTCAAAGACTTTCCTGCTTGGGCTGGCTTTGAATGGCGATCTCCTGAGGAGGCTTCAAGCGGATTTCCTCAAGGATTCTCCAAGGAGCTGCTCCACACAAACCCTTGGTCTAAATCTCGAGAGGTACTAGAGAAAAACAGAAACATGAAGATGCTTCTAGTATGTTCTAGATACTTAAGATTGGAGACACAAAACACTCATAATTATTAGGTCATTTTATAGGCAAAAGGAGCAATGCAGAGAGTATGAGAATCGCTCCAGCTTTTGGTCCTCTCATCCTGAAACAATAAATTCACTGCAGCTCAATGCTAAGTGACAGAGCTGGCATGTCCTGTGGACATTTGCTCCCAAATCATGGGACACTCATTTCTCAATTTTGGTTTCAAACCTGTGACCAGAGGAGAAGATAAGGAGAGAAAATCCTTTTTTGAGAAAGCAGCTATAAAGAACATTGGGGTAATTTACTTATAAATTCAAACCATTGGAATGACCCTGTTCAGAAGTTGCATTGTCCAGATTAAAAAATGAAGAAGAAAATAAAGGCAGGTGCCAGTGGTTGCTGACTGTAATTCCAGCTCCTGAGGAGCCTCAGATGTAGAGAATCTTAGTTTGAATCCAGCCAGCGTAGGAAAGTCCATGACATTGTTATTTCTAATAGATCAAAGAAAATCCCAGAAGTGAGGCAGTGACTCAAGGTGAATGCACTATCCTTGAGAAAAAGGAGCTCAGGGAGTATGCGTAGGCTCACAGTTCAACTCCAGGACCTACCCACTCCCCGCAAAAGAGCCTGTACCTCCATGTCTTTGTGAATGTATGGATGTATTCCTATGGGTAAAGCTCCAGAGTAGCAATGATGAGTGGTGCGAATCTAGGAAATTTGTTTTCCATACAATGATTTCATAACACAGAGAGTGCTTTCAAGACAGTACATGTTCTAGGGCTCCCCTTACTGTTCCCAGTGTAACCTGAGGGTTTCTCTGCATCCCAGGCCTGCTGGAAGAACCTTTTCTCATTGTATGAACAGGCAGACAAAAGGTCTCCTTCCTGTACAACTTTGTAACAAACAAGTCCATTTGGACCAATTAGTGAGGATGAGTGTGGACGGGCTCTGAAGGCTAAGAGAAAAATGCCTCTTTGTACCCCAAGTGATCTCTCTCCCCAGTGCTCTGTTTTTACAGGAAGCCTTCATTTTTGCCACTTCCTGTGTCAGGCCAAGTTCCCTGAACTTATCCTGCCTTTGTGAGACTATATTCCAGTGTTCAGATACAGTGCTCAATATAATTCAGAAGTCCTGGCAGAAAACTAAGGCACTGATTCCAATGAAATATTTCATTGTGGGCAATAATGGACCTATGATACCTCTCCCAGGTTTCTGGAAGCTTGGGAAATCCAAGCACATGTCTGATATCACAATGCTTCCTGTCATATGGGTCTGATGAAGCTCATCAGATTTTGAAATGTTTCACTTGTTCTAGTTGGGCCCTGCGTGGCTAGGTTTTGGTGTTGAACACAGGGCCTGCGTGCTGATCATGAGCTCAGAGCAGAATCCCAGAGCTTTACCATTTTTTGCCACAGCTTCACTTCTGGTCTCTGTGTGTGTGTGCGAGTGTGTGCACGTGCACGCACGTGCACATTTGTGCATACACCAGTCCTGGAGCTTCAACTCAGGACAAGAGCACTGTACCTAGTTTCTCTTATACAAGGATAGCCCTCTCCCACTTGATCCACAGAGCCACTTCAGGTTTTTTTCTAGTGATGTGGTCCTGAGAAATCAAGCCCAGAGTTTCATATATGTAAAACATTCTATCTCTAAGGCACAGTCCCAGCCCACTACTGCAGGTTTATTAGTTTGTTTCTGTCTTTATTGTTGTTGTTGTCGGTTGTAGGAGTTAAAGTCTGGGCCTGGTGCTGTCCCTGAGCTCTTCAGCTCAAGTTTTGTGCTCTACCACTTGAGCCACAGAGCTACTTCAGGTTTTCTGGTGGTTCATTGGAGCTATGTGTCTTAAGGACTTTCCTGCCTAGGTTAGCATTGAAACATGATCCTCAGATCTCATCCTCCTGAGTAGCTAGGATGACAGGCATGAGTCACAAACATCCAGCTTCCACTTCAGATGTCTTAGTGGTGAATTGTTGATAATACTCTTATGGAACCTTTTGTGTCTGGGATAGTTGGGAAGGCAGGGTGACAGACTTCAGCTATTGAATCCTAGGCCGTGGCACTCTGCTGCAAGGGGGTCCATGGATCCACTTGGTAGAGTGTTCGTCATGTGCCCAAGAGGTATGGGTCGGCGCCTAGGCCCTAAGTTCAAGATTCATGACTGAGAAAAATAGAAACAAAACAATTGTCCGCAAGAGACAACTCACTAATCTTCAGTAATACATAATTTTGTTTTTGCCATGGGGACATATCCGAGCCTCAATATTCTTATCTGCATAATCATCTCAGTTGTGGAGCTCTTCGAGGACCAGATGAAAGAATGCACCTTATGAAGGACACAGTACATGTTACTCTTTGCAGGACTCAGCTGAGAGCACCCAATGAAGGACTCAGCACATAACTCTATTCCATAAACTGTCATTAGGATTAGGGTGCTTTCATCAGTATCACCATTCTTTGGGAATATTTCACAAACCAAACAAGTTCACATCTAATTGTTTAATGGGATGTTTTGTGTTTTTTTTTTTTTTAGGGGGGAGGGTTATCCAGGGTGCTTGAACTCAAAGCATGGGGATACTGTTCTAATAACATTTGCTCAAGGCTAAAGCTGTACCACTTTGAGCCACATTTTAAAGTGTCATGCAGACTTCCTGCAAGGACTGGGTTTTAAAGCTCCCAAGCAGCCAGGATGACAGGGGTAAGCCAGCAGCGTCCGGTTCCTTGCAACTGGGTTGCAGCGGTTGCAGCGGTTTACATCTGTCTAAGTCAGGTTAGGTGGCAGCTGTCAGCACCAGACTCCTAGATTGCTCTGTGATGAGGTATTTGAAGTCCTGTCCTTCTACAGTTGCAGTTAGAAGATTCTGCCTTTTTGTGTCAGCAGTCCTATGGCTTGAGTAAGGGCTTCAACAGTGTCCTAACCATTTGTGCTCAAGGCTGGCACTCAATTGATTGAAAGACAGCAGAACTTCCAGGTTTTCTGTTTTTGTGGCACTTACTAGGTGAGCACTCAACACCAAGCCCCAGGAGTGAATGAGATCTAAATGGATAGAGATTGTTGTATATAAGTATTATATCCACAAAAAGAGAGATGTCTGTATATTATTAAATTATAGATAATATTACTACCAATTATTAAATATTAAATTATGACTCCATTTAATGTTGTGTCCCAGTGGAACCATTACTAAAGCATTAATTAGTAATTACTCAATAGCATGTTATTATTTATTATATATGTATATACATCCATACATATAATTACATATTTTATAGAATGAGACAGATGTCTACATATAATTAAACTATGTATGCATCATGTGTTACTACCAATTATTATGTATTTAATTATGTATCCATGTAATTTTTATTCTGTTAGTGCTTAATAAAATATTAACCTTAATGCAGTCCTACAGCTATTATATCTAATTTTATCCTACAATGATTCACTACTAATTCAATTTGTTTATCATGTACTGCAGTGATGACATTTATTACATTTATGACATCCTATTACATAGCATATAGATTTGCATACGAATTATACATCCTACCTAACACCGAGCACTTTCAAAGAAAAGGAAAATATGTGTCATGCTCGGCTTCTCACTCCACGATTACATTTTTGGCAATGCTGGGATCTAAACTCAGGGCCTAGAAGGCTCAATTCATGAATGAGTGACTGACAGCACAGCAGCCTCTAGCCAAGTCATCTGACAGGCAGTTCTGAGGCCCTGAAATCAAGCCCCATATGTTGACTCCATATTGCATTTAGTGTATTCATTTTGTTTTTTTATTATTCATTTATTTACTATTTATTTTATTGACTGTTATTACACATGGAATATTTATTACATTTATTAAATAGGGTATAGATTTGCCTGTGTATGAAACTTCACACCTGACACCCAGGCCTTTCACAGAAAAGGAAAACATGTGTCACCATGGGCTTCTTAATCCACGATTCAATTTTTGTGAGTGCTAACAAGGCCCAATACATGAATGGGTGAGTGTCAGCCCACCAGCCTAGAGCATATGGAGCTGACAAGCGTTTCCTAGCACCTGCAATCGAGCCCAAGGTATTGACAAAATAAGAACAGATTGGAATGCAGTTGGTAGTACACAAATAAATATAGATCTTTATAGTGCCAGAGATGTTTATACATTATTCAGTTATATATGCTACATTCCTACAAATTCTTGGATATTTATTATGACTCCATGTAATTAATATTATTGTTTTCATCCTTAATTAATTATTAATTAAATCAACCACTGTCCTGAAATTATTGTGTCCATGTAATTAATTGTATTCTTTTAATGTTTCAAAAAATATTCATTAAAATCCTTCGGCTTCCTAAAATCGTTCTAATTTTATAGTAGTATCATTCAGAAAGAACTAATTCAATCTTGACATTCAAACCTTTCTGTCAGTATTCCTATGAAAAAGAACGAGACTCTTAGAATGTCCTGCCATTGGTAAGGGTCAGAACCGGGCTTCGAACTCAGGCCTATGTTTCCATGTTGGCCTATGGCTTCCCTGGGATCCCGCCAGCTTTCAGGAATGCCACGTTAAGAACATTTTTTCAGCCGTCATTCAGATCCAGGATGGTCACCTTGCAAAGAAAACAAATGTAAAATCTGCAAGTAGAAGGGTTTTATTCTGTGTGGATTTATTCACTTTTTTCCTGTCAGCTTTTGGGGCCTAGGAACCCAGGTTTGGCTGTTCATCCAGTGGCTGCACCCCAGGCTAGAGAGATGGAAGCTGAGGCAGTTGCCACGACCTGAGTTCAAGCCCTGTGACAAAATAAAAATACTTACATACATACATACATACATAAGTACATATGTACATTACAAATATTTTTAAAATTATGAGGCTCCTTGGCTTGGAATTTATGCCAGTTTTTCTGGCAAGCCTGGGATTTGAACTCAGGATCTGGGTAAATCTGCAGCACTGTGGGGGAAGGGGAAGATCATTGTGCTGGAAGACAAGAAAGTCAGGCCTGTTCTCAGAGCCTGAATTCAACCCTAGCACTCCAAAAAATAATATTTGCATACATTAATACATGATTTATATTTACTTACAAATGTTTACTGCATATTGCAGTTAGTGTAGTTCATCTTTTTTTTATTTATTATGTATTTTAGTGAGTATGATTACACATATAATTTTTTTTAAATCCTATCACATAGGACTAGATTTGCATATGTATTGTATGTCATACTTGAGACCCAGGACTTTTACCGGTAAGGAAAACATGTGGGACAATAGGCTTCTTCCACCAGGATTAAGTTTTTGGCAATTCTGTGATTTGAACTCAGGGCCTAAAAGGCCCACTTCATGAATGGGTCAATGTAAGCACAACAGTTTGATGGACGTAAAGTTGTTGGGCAAATTTGAAGGCCTGAGTTGACATCCTAGGAGTGGCCCATATATAAACAGATAGATGTGTAGACTGAAGTGTGTGTGTATTTACATATGTATATGCGTCTATAAATAAATATATACAAGAGACACATTTATGTAGATTCTAGTGTATAACTCCATATAAAGAGTGATGACTATATTATATATATATATATATATATATATATATATATATATATATATTCTATTACTACCAATTATTTGGTATAAAATTATGCCTCCATTAATTAATCATGGTAAAAGACTTAATAAAGCATTAATTATTCATTGTGTACAATCTTATACTACAATGACTAGCTAATTAGTGATTCAATTAGTATATGTCAAACATTCTATTAGTGTTCCTATAGATAGGAACGAATTTCCTAGGATTTTCAGCCATGTGTAGGTTGCAGTCCCAAGATGGAACTAAGGGCCTCTGTGCCTGGATTGGGCTCAGGGTTTATTGATAGCCCCCAGCTTTCGGCTATGCAAGGTCACATACAATTTTCAAGCCTAGTCCCTGAGACCCAGGATGGTCACAGTGCAAAGGAAACAAAGGTATAACTGTTGTGTAAAACTTCCTGGTTTATTCATCCTCCATTTTTTTAGTTTTACGTTTGTTTGCCAGTGATGGGAGTTGAACTCGGGTCCTAGAATACTTGGATCATCTGTGGGTGTAAAACCTGCACCCCAGCCTAGGGTAATCAAGGCTGAGGCAGAGTTAGAACAACCTGCTTTCAAGACTCATGCCTGCCCTCCCCCAAAGTGTTAAGGCATTGGCTTGGAATTTGGACCATTTTATCTGCCGTACATGGGAATTGAACTCAGGGGCTGGTTAACTCTCTTATGATCTGGGTGACATAGGAGCTCACCCGTTTGAAGAAAAGAAATTCAGGAACATCCCAAGGCGTGAATTCCAGGCCCAGGACTGGCAAAAATAATATTTGTATACATTCATAAGGTATATCATATATGTATGTATTCACATAGATATTACATATTGTACCCAGGACACAAAATTTTTACAGAAAGATGTCTGTTAAATCTAGCTGATCTATGCAGGTATTTAGATCTGCGGTTTCTTTGTTGAGTTTTTGCCGAATTGATTTATTTAGTGGGTTGAGTGGTGTGTTAAATCCCCAACAATTAATGTCTTCATATATATGTGGGATTTGAGGGAAAGTTATGTTTCTTGGATAAATTTGGGTGCTCCATTGTTTCGTGAATAGATATTTAGAATTGTAATATCCTCCTGAAGGAGAAATCCCTTAATTAGTATGTGGTGACCTTTATCTCTTCTCACGAATTTTAATTTGAAGTAAATTTTATCTGATTTTAGGATTGCAACTCCTGCCTGTTTATGGGGGCCGTTTGCTTGGGAGATTTTGCTCCAGCTTTTAACATTGAAAATGTGTTTGTTTTTATGGGCAAGATGTGACTGATGAAGGCAGCAGATACAATGATCTTGTTTTTTAATCCAAAAAGGAAATCTATGTCGCTTAATTGGAGAGTTAAGTCCATTCATGTTGATAGATAGGACTGAGAGGTATTTGGGAGTTCCTGCCAAGTAATCCACCTTCTTGGGGGCTGCGAAAACTGGGTTCTTCCTATGGTTCTTGGATTCTCAGTTTGCTTGCAGTTTCTTGGCCTTTATTGTGGTCTTGTTGGTTTTCTATGTGTAAGACATTTTTAAGAATCTTTTGTAGGGCTGGTTTGGTGGAGATATATTGGTTCCATTTTTGTTTGCTATGGAAGGTTTTTATTTGGCCTTCAGTTATGAAGGAGAGTTTAGCTGTGTACAGTATTCTTGGTTGATAGTTGTTTGATTTTAGAACATTGCATACATCATTGCAGGCTCTTCTTTCTTTGATTATCTCTGCTGAGAAATCTGAGGTGATTCTAATTGGTTTCCCTTTATAGGTGATTAATATTTTCTCCTTCACAGCCTTAAGTATCTTTAACTTGGTCTGAGTTGATCCAGTGTTCACCCACAGCATCAGAATATATGTTTTTCTCAGCAGCACATGGAACATTTTTGAAAATAAACCACATTTTAGGCCACAAAGCAAACTTGTCCACATTCAGAAACATTGAAGTTATACCATTCATTCTCTCTGAACACAAGGGAAAAAGATTAGAACTCAAAAGCAAAGGCCACCAAAGAAAGTCCGGTAACACATGGAGGCTGAACAACACACTGATGAACCACGAGTGGGTCATGGAAGAGATTAGAAAGGATATTCAAATGTTCATGCTATTCAACAAAAATGAGCATACAAATTAACAGCTCCTCTGGGACACAGCAAAGGCAGTACTCAGAAGCAAGTTTATTGCTCTGAGCTACTACATCAACAAATTGGAGAGATCCTAAACCAACAAGTTAATGAAACATCTAAAACCCCTTGAAAAGATCAGCAAAATAAACTCCAATCCAGTAGATGGTAAGAAATAATTAAAATTAAATCAGAATTAAATGAATTAGAATCCAAACTATAGAAAGAATCAACAAAACAAAGATTTGGTTCTTCGAAAAAATTAACAAAATTGACAGACCCTTAGCAAATCTTATCAGAAAAAGAACAGAACACACCCAAATAAATAAACTCAGAGATGCGAATGGAAACATCACCAAGGAAACAACCAAAATTCAGAACAATATAAGGGAATACTTCTCAAAACTTTATGCTAATAAGTTTGAGAACTTGACAGAAATGGACCTTTTCCTAACAAATATTGACATGCCAAAACTAAACCAAGATGAGTTAAACCAGCTTAACAGGCCCATATCAAGCATTGAAATAGAAACAGCAATAACAGACCTCCCAGGTATGAAAAGTCCAGAACCAGATGCATTTACAGCAGAATTCTACAAGGCCTTCAAAGCAGAGCTCACAGCAATACTCCTCCAACTCTTCAATGAAATTGAAAGAGAAAGTTCAGTACCGAACACATTCTATGAAGCCATCATAACCCTTATCCCAAAACCAGCCAGAGACTCATCAAAGAAAGAGAACTATAGACCCATTTCTTTGATGAACATTGATGCAAAACTTCTCAACAAAATTTTGGAAAATCATCTTCAACAATCCATCCAAAAAATCATACACCACGATCAATCAGAATTCATTTCAGGGATGCAAAGCTAGTTCAATATATGCAAATCAATTAATATTATTCATCACATCAAGAGGAGCAAGAATAAGAACCACATGTTTATATCAATAGATGCAGAAAAAGCATTCGACAAGATCCAACACCCCTTTATAATGAAGGTTTTGGAAAAATTAGGAAACCATGGAACATTCCTCAATAAAATAAAGGTTGTATATGACAAACCTACAGCCAAATTATACTTAATTGTGAAAAACTAAAGCCATTTTCTCTTAACTCACAAACAAGACAAGGATATCCACTCTCTCCGCTTCTCTTCAATCTAGTATTAGAATGCCTAGCTATAGCAATAAGACAAGATGCAAACATAAAGGGGATCAAAATAAGGAAAGACGAAATAAAACTCTCCCTTTTTGCAGATGACATGGTCTTGTATTTCAAGAATACCATAGACTCCACTCCCAAATTACTCAAGCTGATTCAAAACTTTGGCAAAGTAGCAGGGTATATAATTAACCCCCAAAATCAATGGATTTTCTCTATGCCAAAAATGAGAAAAGTGTGGCTGAAATTAGGAAAGCAAATCCATTTATAATAGTCCCACAAAAAATAAAATACCTAGGAATTAACTTAATCAAATCAGTGAAGGAACTCTATGATGAAAACTTTAAAAACTTGAAAAAGGAAATCAAAACAGAACTTAGAAAATGGCAAAACCTCCCATGCTCCTGGATTGGAAAGATTAACATCATGAAAATGGCAATACTTCCCAAGGCTATCTACAAATTCAAAGTGAAACCTATCAAAATTCCAACGTTATTCTTCAAGGAAATAGAAGAGGCAATCCAAAAATTCATATGGAACAATAAAAGACCCAGAATAGCAAAAATGCTCCTCAACGGAAAGAACACTGCTGGAGGAATATCAATACCAAATTTCAAACTCTACTATAAAGCCATAGTAATCAAAACCGCTTGGTACTGGCACATGAACAGACCTCAGGAACAGTGGAATAGAATTGAAAGTCCAGAAATGAACCTACAGACCTATACACATCTAATCTTCGATAAGGGTGCTAAAAATGTAGAATGTAAGAAAGACAGCCTCTATAGTAAATGGTGCTGGTAATATTGGTTAACTACTTGTAGAAAACTAAAGCTAGATCCTTATATATCACCCTGCACCAGAATCAACTCCAAATGGATCAAAGACCTCAGAGTAAAAGCAGACACTCTGAAAACATTATAGGATGGAATAGGAAAAACCCTAGGTCTCCTTGGCGCAGGCTGAAATTTTCTTAATAAAGACCCGGAAACACATGAAGTTGCAGAGCTTCTGCATGGCAAAGGACATAGCTAGCAAGATCAATAGAAAGCCCACTGCTAGGGAGAAGATCTTCACTAGCCATACAACGGACAAGGGTCTCACATTTAAAATATACTTGAAACTCAAAAAATTAACTCCCTCAACAACAAATCCTCAAAGAAACAACTGCCCAATAAATAAGTGGGCTAAAGACTTAAAGAGAAACTTCTCTGAAGAACAAAGGATGGTCAACAGACACATGAAGAAATGCTCAACCTCCGTAGCCATGAAAGAAATGCAAATCAAAACAACATTGAGATACCACTTCACCCCAGTTAGAATGGCAAAAATCAAGAACTCTAACAACAACAGATGCTGGAGTGGATGTGGACAGAAGGGAACCTTACTTCATTGTTGTTGGGAGTGTAAACTTGTTCAACCACTTTGGAAAATAGTATGGAGGTTCCTCAAAAGACTTCACATAGAGCTCCCTTACGACCCAGCAATCCCACTTTTGGGCATTTACCCAAATGTTTACCAACAAGACCACACTAAAGCTACTAGTACAACTATGTTTATTGCAGCATTATTTACCATAGCTAAGACATGGAACCAACCCAGATGCCCCTCAGTAGATGAATGGATCAAGAAAATGTGGTCTATATACACAATGGACTTCTATGCCTCCATCAGAAAGGATGACATTGCCCCATTTGTTAGGTAATGGAAAGGATTGGAAAGAATTTATTAAGTGAATTAAGCCAAGCCCAAAGAAACATAGGTCCCATGGTTTCCCTTATTTGCAATATCTAGTATATGTATGAGTCAAGCGGAAAAGGTCAGATAATGTGATGTTAGGAAAATGAACCCTTAAATATGTATTTTAATGTTTTTTCTTTCATGCATTTGTTTCTAATGCATTTATAAGATTATTTCTTTGTTGCTTTGTATGTCCCTTCCCCGAAGTATGACCCCTGCTTTCACTATATTTGATGTCAGTATAATTTGTGGAGGAGATGGGGAAAAACAGGTCGTTTAAGGATACAGGTGGACCTGTTGCAACATTGAGAAGTACAAGTTCTCATGTCGAAAACGAACTTTACAACTTTGATGAGGCGGGGAGAGTTGGGTGGGGCCGGGGGGGAGGCTTGGAAGAGATGTGAAGGTTAAACAAAGAGGAGGCTGCAATGCTTGATAAGAAATGGACTCATTATCTTGTCCATGTAATTGTAACCTCTCTGTACAGTATGTTCACAAAAAATAAAAATTAAAATAAAAAAGAAAAAAATGTACTCATTATCTTGTAACTCCTCTGTACAGCATTTTCAATAAAATAAATAGATAAATAAAAAAAAGATTTTCACAGTAAGGAAAACAGTTCAACATTGGCTTCTTACTCCACCTATTGACTTGGCATTGCTGGAATTTGAACTTAGGGCCTGGAATGCCCAATTCATCAAGTGGTCAGTGTAAGCACAGTAGCCACAAAATATTCACTCCCAGTACCTGAGTTCTAGCCCAAGGAGTCACCAATATATAAATAGATAGTTGTGTAAATTATGGCAAATATATATATATATATTTATATTTAGAGAGAGAGAGAGAGAGAGAGAGAGAGAGAGAGAGAGAGAGAGAGAGAGAGAGAGAGAGAGAGGGCAGGGAGAGAGAGATTTATCATTTATTCCATTGTATATTTAAATACATAAGAATAATTACAGAATGTGAGATGTCCACATTTCAAAGTACATGTAATGTATTATTAATAATTAATAGGTATTGAATTAAGCCTCCATTTAACAATGTATCATGTTTTAAGGCACAATAAAATGTTTCCTTTAGCAAAAGGAGCTCAGGGACAATGTCTAGGCTCACAGTTCAAGACTCCAGGACCTGCCACCAAAAAAAGAGCCATTAACTCCACGTATCTGTGTATGTATGAATGTATTTCTATCGGTGAAAATTCAGAGTCACTATGAAGAAAGGAACCCAGCTAGGAAATTTGCTTTGAATGTAATGATTTCATAGCACAGAGAATGCTTTCAAGACAGTGCATGTTCCAGAGCTTCCCTCACTGTTCCCAGTGTAACCTGAGGGTTTCTCCACACCCCAAGCTGTAGGGGGAAGTCTGTCTCATGGTTGGAACAGGCAGACAAAAGGCCTCACTCCTGTACAGCTGTGCAAAAAAAAATCCATCCTGGCCAATTAGTGAGGATGAGTGTGGGCGGCTCTGAAGGTCAGGAGAAAAAGGCCTCTTTGTACCCCAAGCTATTTCTCTCCCCAGTTCTCTGTTTTGACAGGACTCTTTATTTGTGCCACCTCCTGTGGCAGGCCACGTTCCCTGCACTCATCCTGTCTTTGTTACACTATGTTTCAGTGTTGAGACAAACTGCTACAATCAATTAAAAAGTCCTTCTGGCAGACAACTAGGGCCCTGAATCTAATGAAACGATTCATTATTGGCAGTGTTGCCTCCCTAGGTTTCCAGAAGCTTGCTAAATCTAAGCACTTGTGCAAAATCACAATGCTTCCTGTCATCTAGGGCTGGTGAAGCTCATAAGGATTTGAAACTTTTCACCTCTCCTAGTTGGGCCCTCGGTGGCTAGGTTTTGGAGTTGAACACAGGGCAAAGGTGCTGACCATGAGTTCAGAGCCAAAGATCAGTGCTTTCCGATTTGGTTCACAGCTTCACTTTTGGTCTTTGTGTGTGTGTGTGTGTGTGTGTGTGTGTGTGTGTGTGTGTGTGTAGGGTGACAGGTGCGAGTCACAAGTGCCCAGCTTCCACTTCAAATTTCTTTGTGGTGAATAGGAGATATTAGTCTCATGGGACATTTTGTGTCTGGGGTAGTTTGGATTCCAGATCATCAGATTTCAGCTTCCTGAATAGGCAGGATGACAAACCTCAGCTAAAGACACCTAAGCTGTGACACTTTGCTGCAAGGGGTCCTTGGCTCCACGTGGTAGAGCGCTAACCATGATCCCAAGATGAAAGTCAGAGCCTAGGCTCTGATTTCAAGGTTCATGATGGAGAAAACTAAACAAAAACAATTGTCTGAAGGAGACAACTCACTAGATTTCAGTACATACATCATTTTGGCCCTGACATGGGGCATATCTGAGCCTCAACTTTCCCATCTGTGCAATCAACTTACTTGTGGATCTCTTACAAGGACCAGATGAAAGAATGAACCCCGTGAAGGACTAAGAAAACAATAGCTTATGAAGAACTCATCACATAGCTGTATCCCACATGCTGTCATTAGAATTATGGTTCTTTCATCAGTATCACCATTCTTTCAGAAACACATCACAAACCTCACAAAGTTTACATCTAATGATTTAGAGGGGCGTGTTTTTTGGGGGGAGTCAGCCACGTGGATTGCACTCAAAGGTTTGGGGTACTCTCCTAAGATCTTTAGCTCAAGGCTAGGGCTCTACTACCTTGAGCCACAGGTCAGAGTTTCACAGACTTCCTGCCAGGGTTGGGTTCTAAACCCACCAGTGTCAGATCTCAGCCCCTGAGTAGCTTGGTTGACAGGGGTGAGTGAGCCAGCAGCATCTGGTTCCATAGAGCTGGGTTGCAGTGGTTTATGTCTGGCTAAGTCAGGTTAGATGTCACCTGTCAACACCAGACTCCCAGTTTGCTTTCTGATGAGATATTTGCAGTACTATCCTTATTCATTGCAGTCAGAACATTCTATCTTTTTTTTTGTTGCCAGTCCTAGGGTCTTGAATAAGGGTCCAGACACAGTCCCTATGCTTTTATGCTCAAAGCTAGTACTCAACTGCTTAAGCAAGACAGCACAACTTCAGGATTTTTCTGTGCATATGGTAGTGAGGAATCGAATCCAGGGCTTTGCATGTCCTAGGCAAGCACACTACCACTGAACCCCAGGAGTGACAAGTGTACAAACAAATAAATGTGTAGATTGGTATATAGATAGATAGGTAGGTAGATAGATAGATAGATAGGTAGATAAATAGATAGACAGACAGACAGACAGACAGACGGACGGACGGACGGACGGACGGACGGACGGACGGACGGACAGACAGACAGACAGACAGACAGACAGACAGACAGACAGATAGATAGACAGATAGATAGATAGATATATAGATAGATAGATAGATAGATAGATAGATAGATAGATAGATAGATAGATTGATAGATAGATAGTTTGATTGATAGATTGATTGATTGATAGATAGAGGTATATGCTTAAAACAAGAAAAAGATGTCTGTATATTATGAAATTGCATACATGATATTACTACTGATTATTGGCAATTAAATTATTCCTTCCTTT
Organism: Dipodomys merriami; assembly: GCF_024711535.1. Taxonomy (NCBI): domain Eukaryota; kingdom Metazoa; phylum Chordata; class Mammalia; order Rodentia; family Heteromyidae; genus Dipodomys; species Dipodomys merriami. The sequence goes on from NW_027206479.1 coordinate 5,467,788, forward strand.
TTTAAGTATCATGATTGAATACATAATAAAGTATTAATTAAAAATTAATGAAGTATAATTGTTGTGTATAGTTTTATATTATAATCATACACTAACTAGTAATTTATTTGTTACTTTTATAACATTTCATTTGTATGGATGTATATCAGAATGCGTCTTAGGTTCTCCCACCATTCATTAGTGACAGTACCAGGATTCGACATCCAGGACTAAGTTGCCTCTTTTGGCTATGGCTTCCCTAATAGCCCGCCAAACATCAGCAATGCAAGGTCATGTACACTTTCTGGGCTTTGTCATTTAGACCCAGGATGGCCACAATACAAAAGGGAAAAAAAAAGTAAAACCACCTTATTCAATGTCTCAGTTTTTTTTTTTTTTTTTATTGTGAGATTACCGTACAGAGGACTTACGATTACATGGGCAAGATAACGAATACATTTTTATCAAGCATTGTTGCCTCCTCTTGTTTCCCCTTCCAATCTCAATTTTATCCTTCTCTTTTGATTTTTTTTGCCAGCCCCGAGATTTGAACTCGGGTCCTAGGATCCCAACGTCGATTGTAGCAGAGATACCAAGACCTGAGTTCCAGCCCCATGCTTGGCCAAAAATATTATAATAATAAGGCCCTGGCTTGGAATTTGCATGATTTTTCTTTCAGGCCTTTGATTTGAACTCAGGGTCTGGGTAACTCTGTGAAACTGTGGGTGAAGGGTAAGCTTACAATCCTTGAAAAGAAGAAATTCAGATCAGTTCCCAGGGCCTGAATTGAAGCCCCAGCACTGGAAAAACTAATATTTATATATGAGATTCATTTATATTACATGGGTTTACTGCATATGATGTTTATTACCTTTATTAATTTAGTATTATTACACATATAATATTTCATTACATGATATCATCTAGGATATATTTGCATATGGATTATACATCATACTGAGACCGAGGACTTTCACAGAGAAGGAAAAAAAATGTGTCAAAATTAGCTTATTAATCCACGAATAAATTTTTGGCCATGCTGGGATTTCAACTCACAATGCCCAATCCATAAATGGGGTCAAAATCTTAAAAGACCAGCGTCCGGCAAACTGAGCTGCCAGGAAGTTCTGAGGACCTGTGATCAAGCCACAGTAGTGCCCAGTATATATATATTGATAGATGTATATATATATATATATATATATATATATATATATATATATATATATATATATATATATATATATATATATGAGTGTGTGTATATATATCTGCAGATATATGTGTGTATATATATATATACATATATATATATATATATATATACAGAGAGGGAATGTGAGGATATTGTTATATAAATATATATATATAACCAATTATTAGTGATTACATTATGCCTCCCTTTAATGAAGTATCATGGTTGAAAACTTATGAAAGTATTAATTATAACTTAGTCAATATCCTTCCATTAGGTGCTAGAATGGAAGATACAAATCCAATAATTTGTGTGTGGCATTCTAAAATAGAATCATGAATTAACTTCAAATTATTACTTTTATAACATTCCAATAGCATTCACATGAATAAGAATGAGTTTGTCAGATTCTCCCTCCATTTGAGGGGGGCAGACCTAGCATTCGAACTCCAGGTCTGGGTAGTTTACTTCGAATGCAAAGCATTGGAATGGCACTGTGAAGACTTCAGATTGTCAGGATTAAAAAACGAACAACAAGAAAAAAAAAGCCAGGTGTCAGCGGCATCTGCCTGTAATTCTAGTTCCTCAGATGGCTGAGATAGAGAGAATGCCAGTTTGAATTCAGCTGGGGCAAGAAAGTTCCTGACACACTTATTTCTAAGAGACCACAGGGGGAAAAATACACACATGGGTGTGCTGTGGCTCAAGGGCAGAGCACTACCCTTGAGCAAAAGGGACAAGGCCTAGACTCATAGTTCAATCCTGTACCTGCCCCCCCAAAAAAAGAAGGCAGTAGTAATTCTATGTCTCTGTGTATGGATGGATGGTGTATGGATGATGGGCATTCAGCAGGTTGCCCATGCCCAGCCCCAAAACCTGGGCAAGCTCGGACAAGCACTCAGATAGTACTAACTCTGAGCCAGCAGCTTGAACATAGCATCCTTCTCTACCATTTCAGTACGGAAACCCCAAAAGCTTTGCCTGGGCTGCTGTGTGCAACGGGTGCATTATGTTCTGGGTGTGGTGTCCTAACAGGACACCTAGAAGCCAGCCACTGCCTCCAGAAAGAACACACTTCCTAGGCTTTAGGAGCTGTCCAAGGTTCTGGCTCCATATTCTAGATCCCTCTGTAGGATGTGGGGCCTGGTGGCTATAACTCATTCATCATTCCTGATTGCCGAGTCTCAAGCTGGTCCCAAATTCTGGCAAAGATAGGAAATAGCCAGTGATTTCAGCGCCAAAAGGGGTAAGCCAATAAATCCAACCCTCATATCTCCTGTTAGAAGTAAGCCTGGGGCTGCGAATGTGGCTTAACCGTAGAGTGCTTACCTAGATTGCATGAAGCCCTGGGTTCAATTCCTCAGTACCAGAGAAAAAGAAAAAGCCAAAAGTGGCACTGTGACTTAAATGATAGAGTGCTAGCCTTGAGCAAAAGAAGCTTAGGAACATGCCCAGACCTTGAGTTTAAGGCCAAGACTGGCAAAAAAAGGGACCCTGGTGAGACATATTCTTCTGGCACTCAGAGGAGGGCCGAGAATAAAAGTAAGAGGTAGAGGTCAGGCGCTGGTGGCTCACCCCTGTAATCTTAGCTACTCAGGAGGCTGAGATGTGAGGATCAAAATTAGAAGCAGGAAAGACAATATGAGACACTTTTCTCCAATTAAACACTCAAAAAGCCAGAAATAGTGCTATGGTTCAAGTACTAGATTGCTAGCCTTGAGCACAAAATCTCAGGGATACTGTCAAGGCCATGAATTCAAACCCCCAGACTGGCACAAACAAACACACCCAGATAGAGCATTTGCCAGTCGGCCTTCACAAGTTCCATCTCTAGCAATTCAATATTTTTTTTAAAAAAAGACGGAAAAGGGAAGGAAAGACTTGCTCCAGAAGGTGATATAACCAGTGCCAAAATTCCACAGGAGTTCTAAGATGTGGATTCAGGACAGAAGGTACAGCATAGGCAAAGGTCCTGAGGTGGGGTTTAGTGCAGGTGATGTGGGTGGAATTAAGATTCTGTTGCTTCAGACAAGTGTGGCAGGACATTTAAGGCTGGATCAAGTTTTGTACTTGAGTCACAGGTAGGGCAGAGGGTGGGGTCCTAGAATCAGGCCCAGGGGGAAGATTAGGTTGGCTTTTCAACAAGGACCCCAGCCATTCCAATGTCTGGAAGCCTATTTTTCAAAGTTCCTGACCCTCAGAGGCCTCCTTTGCATGGAGTCAGGGCAAATGCAGTGAAGAACTCTTTCTTAAGAAAATCTTCTTGCCTGCTGCCAATAGTAGCTCAACCCCTGTAAATCCTAGCTACTCAGGAGACTGAGATCAGATATCGTGGGTCAAAGACAGCTCAGGGGAAGAAAATTAGTGAAACTCTTTTCTTGCCAATGAACTACCAAAACCAGAAATGGAAATGTGGCTCAAGTGGTAAACTGCCAGCCTTGAGAAAAAGTTAAGAGACCAGGGCCAAGACTCTGAGTTCAAGCCCTAGTACTAGCACAGAAAAATAAATAAATAAAAGCTTTCAGAAGCTCCTAGCCCACTGTGGTGAAAGGACAGATCAGCTAAGTGCATGTGGTTCACGCATGTCCTCCTACCTCCTCAGGAGGCTGAAATCTGAGGATCGTGGTTTAAAGCCAGCACAGGCAAGAAAGTCCAGAGGACTCTGATCGACAAGGAACCACCAGAAAACTAGAAGAGGTTCTGTGGCTCAATTGGTAAGCTGAATAGCTGAGGGACAGTGCCCAGGCCCAGAGTTCGCGCACCTAGGGCTTGGATTCAGGGCCTGGGTGTCATCCCTGAGTTTCTTTTACTCAAGACTTAGGCTCTACAACTTGAGCCACAGCACCATATCTGGCTTTTTTTGGGGGGAGGTGTTGGTTTATGGGAGATAAGAATTTCAGAAACTCTCCTGCCTGGGCTGGTTTTGAGTCGCATCCATCAGTCCTCAGCCTCCCCAATAGCCAGGAGAATGTGTGAGAACCACTGGCACCTGACCACCACCATCTATTTATAATCCCCTTGGGCCAGTGCTGGAACTTCTGCACTGCACCCCCCTTGTTGTGAGTGGGAAGAAGACGTGGGTGGGTTTGTTACTTCAACAGCCTATGTACCTTTGAGCATTGTTCCAGGTCTGTCTGATGGCAGTTTCCTCGTCATACACAGCAATGACTTGGTTCTGTCACAGAAAAAAATGTCCCCCAGGAGGTGTCAGTTCTGGGGTCTTTCCTCTTCAAAGCACCCCCACTCCCTGAAATGACACACCCCAGAAAAGTAAACTATACATAGAGTGAATTCATTTTCTTATAACCAGCGTCTGGCCAGAAAGGTAGCAGTGGGGAATCCCGATCCAGACCAGCCTGAGCATATATTAAGTCTCTATCTTGGAAATGCCCAAGACAGAAAGTCTTGGCTCAAAATGGTAGAAGATCTGACTGGCACGCCTAAAGCCTTGAATTCAAACCCTAATATACTAAAAAGAATCGGAGGGCCCCTGCCAGAGGCTCATGACAAAAATCCTAGCTACTCAGGAGGCTGAGATCTGAAGATCACCGGTCAACATTTAAAATAGGTTTGGCCTCGGCCATCAGACATCATGATGAGAAGACCCAAAGTCTGACCCATGACTGTGCTCTCCATACTAACAGGTATTTCATACATACTAAGTGCTGGCCATGCTCTCTGTCCCCCTGGGGACCCATGCCCTGCGGGCTCAACCCCCAGGTCCTCCCAAGCTCCCTCTGCCACCAACCAGGCCCAAGGGAGTAGACAGCTCCAGGGCACACAGATACCTTGGTCTTATAATTTAACGGTGCTGAGTCCCCATCAAGCATCTCTCCCTTCCAGGTCCCCAGACCTCAGCAACAAAGCCCATGTACCCCCCAAAAAGGCAGGCAGAAGTTACCAAAGGGTCCAGCACTCATTGGTACAGCCCACATCTACACACACACACACACACACACACACACACACACACACACACACACACACACACACACACACACACACCCAGCAGGGATGGTTCATGTTTGTCTTCCTTGCTACTCAGGATGCTGTGCTTTGAGGATCACAGTTCAAAGCCAGCCCATGCTGGAAAGTCTGTGAGGCTCTTATCTACAGTGAACCACCAAAAAGCCAGAAGTGGGGCTGTGGCTCAAGTTTCAGAACAATAGCTTTGAGCACAAAAGCTCAGGAACAGCACGTAGGACCTGAGTTCAAGGCCCAGGTCTTCTACCTCCAAACACACACAGACACAGACACAGACAGAAAGACAGACAGACAGACAGACACACACACACATACACACACGCGCGCACACACACACACACACACACACACACACACACACACACACACACACACACACACACACGGAGAGCCCAAGGCTTCAGCAGGCCCTGAGAACAGAACCATGAATTCTTTCCATTCGGATCACATCCCACCCTCAAGAAGGTGGCACTACAAACATCAGACCCACTATAGACAAACCAGTAAGCCTCTCACATATCTGGAATGTCTCATAGTCCAGCAAGGCAGTTCCTACTGTACACATTGCTATGTAAAAAACTTAGCCCCCTCTTTTTTGTAGTTGGTCATGAGGTTTGACTCGGCCAGGGCGCTGTCCCTCAGCTCTTCAGCTGAAGTTGGGCACTCTCCCACTTGAGCCACAGTGCCAATTCCTGTTCTCTGGTGGTCCATTGGACTTCAAGTCTCACAGACTTTTCTGCCCATGCTGGTTTGGACCTATGTCTTCACATCTCAGCCTTCTGTGTAGCGAGAATGTGAGTTGTGAGGCATCAGCGGCTTCCGGCTTCAGCCACCTTCGCATACCCAGAGGAAACCCATCCTTGTCTGGCCACAAACTTCTTGCAACCCTTGACTTAAGACTTTGTCACCTAACATCCAAATCCATCCTTCAATGGAGAGAATACAGACACAACAATCCCAGCCCTGCAACCATTTGCCCACTCGCTGCCTGTCACAGGCCACGTCCTCTTGAAGCTGTGGCTTCAAACTGTGGCAAACTTGGGGAGTTCTTAGAAATGTTTGTACAGTGAATCCAGCACCTTGTCTCTCAACCAAAGCACCCCCCCACGCCTCACCCCCCTCCCCCGGCACACTTCCACCATCCTTTGCAGGTAAAGGTGTTGGATTTCTTTCTTTTTTTCAGTTGTGGAGCTTGAACTCTGATTCTGGGTGCTGTCCCTGAGCTCTTCAGCTCAAGGCAAGCACTCTACTACTTCAGCCACAGCACCCCTTCTGGTTTTCTGGGTGGTTCATTGGAGATAAGAGTCTCAGGGTGTCCAAAACTAGCTTTACAATGTCGATGCGGAGGGGGGAAGGGGGGGAAGGAGAAGGATTGGGATTGTGGGGGAGGGGGGAGGCTGGGAAGGGATGTGAAGGGAAAACAAAGGAGGAGGCTGCAATGCTTGGTAAGAAATGTAGGCATTATACTGCCCACGTAATTGTAACTCCTCTGTACAGTATGTTCACAAATAAAATAAAATTAAATTTTAAAAAAAAGAGTCTCAGGGTCTTTCCTGCTGAGGATAGCTTTGAATTGTGATCCTCAGCTCTCAGCTCCTGAGTACCTAGGATGACAGCCATGAGCTACTGGCACCCGGCCAAAGATACTTTTCCATTCCTTTCACCGTATCCCCTCAGGAAATTGAGATCTGAGGATTACAGTTGAATGCCACCCTTGACAGCAAAGTCCATGAGAACACTTTTTCTCCAATTGAACACCCAAAAAAGTTGGAAGTGGATCTGTGGCTCAAATGGTAGAGTGCTAGCTTTGAGCATCAAAGAGAAGGGATAAAACCCAGGCCCTAGTTTCAAGCTTTTTCTAGCAAAGACCCACCTAAGAAAGTGAAGCAGGTGGACACACAGGAGCTCAAAGCTCACACATAATACTCAAGACTTCCAGAACAGACCCCATTCTGCTCTGATTCCCTAGATTCTATGTCTTACACCATGGCAGTCTTATATGGGACTGACCATGCACCAAGATATGATGTTCAAGTACAATCTCATACTGAGGATCCCCTGACCTTATCAAAGACTCAGGATCTCTCACTGTCCTTCCTTGACACTGGGCAGCAAGGTGAGTTCTAGTTATCCAACCACAGGATGTGGGAATGAAAGGACTTGCTTGTAGTACCACAAAGGGGAGTGGCACTTCCTAATGGGAGTCCTGGGATAAAACCCACACCCAGCCCATGTAGACCCCTCAGAGGTCCAAGTGGTGACCCTAAGGGGGCCCAGGACACTGCATTGCTCTGCTGCAGCAAGAATAGCATTTGTTGCGGTGGGTTGTAGCCAACAAGTCTGCATTAGTGACCAAACCAAGCAACCCAGACTCAGATGTCAAAGCCAGTGGGGAAGGCAGTGCAGACGCCAAGTCCTGCCTTCCATCTGTGCAGCCTACACTGCCAAGGCCAGACCCATTCCCCTGCTTTGGAGAACAACGAGTGTAGGGGTGAGCCCATTGCCTCCAAATGGAGTATCCCTGGAATGGTACCCAGAGCTGGGCCCATATGGGCCAGAAGGGTGACGGAGGAGACTACACAGCAAAGCCAAAGGGGCTTCTGTCCCTCGGTGCTGCAGCTGGTGTGCTGCAAATCCAGGCTCCTCTGGCATGGATGGGCATATGTAGGGTTGGCCCTGTACCCGACTCCACAGGGACCAGAAAATGGAGGTCCACAGAGATGCTGAAGGGACTCCAGGTTGCTGAACTGCTGCAGCTGTCAACAGCCAGCTGGCAGAGAGACCAGCATATGGCTCCAGTCCCCAGACCCCCTTAAAGCCTGATGAGGTGAACCAAGGCTGGGCTACCTAGCCCCAAGGAGGCAGACTGCATGTTTAGCCTTCCTTTACTCATGGACTGTGCAGTGTACAAGCATGGTGTCCCCCACCCCGCACTCATGGGGACAGGCAGTGACCCCAGAACAAAGTCTCCCTAGGATGGGCCACACACTCAGGAGCACAGAAGACCAGTACCAGCACAGCTGGAGGAGGAGAGGGCAGCCGTGGCCTCAACTCCAGCCCCATAGCTGCCAGCTGCTGGGTGAAATGGGGCATCTGAGACTGGGACGTTAGGTGGGATGCGTGGGCGGGGTTCATCTAGCAATTCTGGGGAGCATGCACACACATCCACTCACCGCACATCCACCGTAAGGGAGTTGGCCCCACATCTCAACAGGTGACCTAAGAAGGCACCTATACCCACAGGGACTAAAGAAGTGGAATTTCACGTAGTGACTTGGAAAGGGCTCCAGGGCACAGCCTTGGAGCAAGGAACAATTGGCAAAAAAATAAAAGAAAAACAACAAATGTCCAGGAAAACTATTCAGCAATGATAACCTATTACACTTTAAAAACAGTTTTGCTTTCCTCTTGTCCTATATTTTTGCATGGGGACCTCTGAATTAACCAGAAATCTCCAGGATTTCTTCATACATAGTAACACAAATAAATAGAGCTTCTATTCTTTTTTAATTTAGGGAAGTTGCATTCAGTCCTTTACCATGTTTGATTCATGAAAAGAAATCCTGAAATATATCTGTAAAACACCAAACTCTTCTGAACACCTCACTGAAGAAAGAGAATTAAATGACCAAGCAACAGGTATCACCCATATTGTCACCTAGCTAGCTATCTCTCTGATTAGAAAATAATCCTGCCTGCACATGCAGATCGCTTATGCAAAATGTTTTCCAACAGCTCTTGTTGTTATCTTACATTTATCTTCCTCTTCCTGCCTCCTCTCCTGCTCCTCTTCCTAGTGTCCTGTTTCCCTCTTCCTTCTCTCCTACCTCTACTTTCTCCCTGTCCCCTCCTCTCCTCTCTCGTGCTATGCCCTTTCTCCTCTCTTACCCCTTCCTCCTCCTTTCCTTTCCTCTTTCCCCTAAACTTTCACTTTATTCTACATCTTTATGGTCCTGAGGGTTGGACACGCACTAAGCAAATGCTTTGCTGCTCGCTACAGGCCTCCAGTCTGGACTTCATTTCAATGACACTCTATTTCTTTGCTACAAACCCAACAAAGTATTTTGATTGAGGATTTAATTCATTATATATATTCTACATCATGAATATGTGCTACTTCATACAGTGTGGATAATAGGTTTGGATTATGCTTTGGGCTTCAGTTAAACTCATCAGAAACAATGTCTTTGAAGGCAAGCTAATGTGATCCTGTTACTCCCATATTAATGAACTGGTTACTTTGTATCTTGCACAAGTACTTCCATATTGCTCACAGTTTAATGAACTGTCACTTTGTGGTAGAACCCACAGTAATACTAACCCAAGGATTGCTGGGTATCAGAAGATTAAGTCCAGACAGGAAAATCCATGAGATATGTATTTCAAATTAACTATTAAAAAGCCAGAAGAAAACTTGTGACTACATGGTATAGTGTCATACTTCCACAGAATAAGCTGACGACAGGACCAAGGCCTGGGTTGAAGACCTGTGGTGGGTGCACACACACACACACACACACACACACACACACACACACACACACACACACACACACACAATTTCCCAGCTAGAGCAAGTACAATATCTGTTTTCCCAATGACATATCTGAGATACAATCCTATGTGTTTGGATATTTTTGAAAGCTGTATCATCAACTTACATAATTTTAATAAATAACACCCTGCTCACTATTATTTAATCCTGGTTGGAAAATATTTTAAGATACATTTTCATGTACAAAATTGAGTATTTCCCCAATTCGTGACTGTCTTGGTTTATTAAAAAGAAAGAATTGTGTCTTTAATTCATTAGTTCATAAATTAAAAAATTAACCCTAACCCTAGAACCAATTGCCATTGCATTCAAAAAGCCACACAAATATATTAAATTTATAAATCTTATCTTTGATTCAACTCATCTTTCTTAAAATAGTTTCTAGTTTTACTGAATATGTTGTCATTTTTCTAACACGAACCCTAACTGGAACATTCAGGCTAATTCTCACACTAATCATATCCCAATCCTAATATTATTAGCAGTTTCCTATTTCATATTCATCCTAGTTCTATCTTAACTTGTTATTCGAAGATTTACTTTCAGTTTGACCCTAAATTTTCCATTTCTCTAATGTTAACATTAAGCCCAGCTGGAACTGAAACCTAACTTTCAACCTAATAGTCCAAAGTTAATATTAAAATATACTCTAGTTTTTATACATTGGAATGAATATTCCAGTTTGCACTCTGGAAATGAGTTTCAATTTGCCCTAATTCCAAAAAATTTCCTGACTCTATCTCTGAAGTTATCTTTTTCCCTAACATGAACCATTATATTACTTGTCATCAGATTCTCTTATCAGGAAAAACACTGTTTTTCCATTGATCCTACAATTTCCTGAACAACTGTATCCTAAAACAATTTCATATTTTCTTATCATCTAGTCCATTACTCAATGCTAACTCTCAACCTAAACCTGGCTGGAAAACTTTCATTAATCATTGCAAGAATGATCACTGAGAAATATATATATATATATATAATGGTAATGCTCTAGTTACTATTCAGTCTCACATTTTTGTTTCTACTTGTTAGTGAAAATGCAATTTTATACTAAAACTTTCCTATTCATAACACTAATCATAATCAGAACTAAATACTGACACTGATTTTAATCCAAATATGTCAATATTAACACATACTAGTTAGTGTTACATTAGTTTTTATTCATCCTAACTTGATTCAAATATGCCTTCCAAACATAGGTTTCAATTTTTTTCCAATATCTTAGTCATTTTCTAACCCTAAACTTAATCTTAACTGGAATATTGAGAATAAATAAAACCTAATTGCAAGTAGATTCTAACATTAATAGCAGTACTCTAGTTCACATTCATTCTAATTCTTACCAGACTTATTCCAAAATTTACCATCAATTTGAGCCTCATTTTCTTTTCTCCTTCACTCTAACCCTAAACGTGGCTGGAATCCTAATCATAACCTTATCACTAATGGTATCGCAATTTTAAAATTTATGAAAAATGCTGGTTTTGTGCAATCCTAACTGAAATTCCACTTATAATTCTTGAAATAAATTGCAAGTTTTCCTAAATCCTACAGATTTTCTCATTCTTATCTCTGAACCTATCCTTTTCCATAAGAGGAATCATTAAACCAATTGATTTCAAATCCTAATATTATGAAATACATTGTACTTTCATTATCCCAGCTTTTCCTGAATTCCTAAAACCTAAATAAGTTCAGATTTAATTAACATTTATCCCATTCCTTTTTTTTTTCTTTTTGTTGGTTGTGGGGTTTCATTTCTGGGCCTGGGTAAAATCCCTGAGTTCTAGGCATGGGCATGATCCCTGAGTTCTTTAGCTCAAGGTGTGCATTTTACCACTTGAGCCACAGCACCACTTTCTGGTTAATTGAAATAAAATTCTCACAGACTTTCCTGCCTGGGCTGGCTTTGAACTGCAATCCTCAGAAATCAGCTTCCTGAATAGGTAGGATAATAGGCGCGAGCCACCAGTTTAATATATAACTTTACTCAATCCTTAACCCCCTTTAACCAGAAACCTAATCTTAATTATAACCTGAATTAACACCAAATGGTTAATGTATGGAAAATTGTCTGGATTCTATCCAATCACACATTTTTTTATTCTACTTCTTAGTGGAAAACTAAATTTTACCCTAAAGCTTATCCTTTCCTAATCCTAACAAGAACCAAAACAGTAACACTTTAAACCAAATTATATATGTATGTTTAAAATAACACCCATACTTTTTTCATTCATTCTAACTTTGATGTCATTCATTCTTCTTAAAATATGTGGCAGTTTTACACAATATCTTATATTTTTTTCTCATCCTAAACCCAGCTCAAACTGGAACACCTTGCCTAATCCTAAACCTACATATAACCGAATCATAATGTTAATAGCAAGCCTCTATTTCACAATTATCCTATCTATTGATCAGCGTGTAGTTCTAAATTTTACTTGCATTTGGAACCTAAATTTTTAAAATTGTTTTTCTATTTCTTGTCAAGTTTTATTTTTCATTTCTTTTTAAATTTTATTATATTGTAATGAGGCTTATATAGGGATTACAGTTACATGTGTAAGGTAATGAGTACATTTCTTGTTGAGCATTGTTACCCCCTTCTTTGTTGTTGTCCCACTATCCCTTCCCTCTCCTACTTCCATCACTCTTCTCTCCCCATGGTGTAAAGTTCATTTTCAGTATAGTGTGCTATGAGTATTATTGTTGCAATAGGTTATCCTGTGTTGAAACTAAATTTTCTATTTCTCTAATCCTAATTCTAATTCTGTCTGGTATCCTAACCCTAACCATAATAAAAATGATAGCTCAATTCAGAAGGTAACAGAAAATACCCTTTTTTGTTCATCGTGATAATCCACTCTACGTCTTGAATTAAGTTGCAATTTAGCTTAAATCTTCCAAATTACTTTATATGTGCATATGTAAAGATGTAATTTTATGTGAAAAACAGAAGATCTTTGGAGAAAGGAGTAACAAAAAGGAAATAAAGGGAGTAAAATCAAACATTTTAATATATTATGGAAAGAGCATAATTAAACTGCCACTTCTGAAAATTAATAAACATAAACAAAATAACTACAAATAAATAAAGAAATAACACACTGCCTTCCAGTGTTCTTGAAGAGAACCATGATATGTCTTGTGAAAGAAATACTTGTGTTAGATAAACTTTGTTCATGCATAATTTATATTGTTATTGGCCAATTATTTAACTTAAATAAATAAATAAATAAAATTTATCAAATAAGATTTCATGACAAAATATAAATCAGTTACTTAATAATTGTTTGAGAAAAAGTTATAGTCATGAGTTTTAAGAAGCTAAATTTCTATTTCCCTACAAAGCAATGATTTAGGTTTACTAATCTAGTATTTCTAGTAAGTTTAGAGAACATAATTGGCATGTAAAACAATGAACTGTACATCTTGTGTTTTGGATTTAAAACATTGTCTTTTATTCAAATGAATACGTAGGTTTATTTTCAAAATAAATGCAATTTTATCTCCTTTCAGAACAAGTACTTACCCTGCAATTAAATGTATTAGGATATTCAGGTATTTAAAAGCTAAATTTTCTATGTTTGTTATGTAGCTCTACATATTCAAAATGGCATGATTTTTCTATTCATAAATGTCAAATCTGTGAGATTTTTGCTTCATCAATATACATTATCTCATGAGGTTGTTGTGAATGCTCCAGTAACCAGTGTGGTCAAAAACATTTCCTGGATTCTAAATTTTAAATCTAATCATTTTTAGCCTTTGATTATATCAGGTATTGTCACTTCAGAGCAATTAAACTAAAATAAATACTACTTTTTAAACATTTCACTCACATTGTAAATAATATGAACATAGGTTAAACAGAGACTAATCATTTCAAACTCACTATATTTGATGATCTTAGCATTAAGAATGTAGAGAGTATAAGAACCCTATACTCAATATTTTTGGTTAGATTAAATTAAATTATATATCTGGATTTCTAAATTGGAGTAAATCACATGGAAATAGGAAAACAATAAGTAAATGATTACGTTAGAATCATTTTCTTCTAAAAAAATTTTTATTGTGAAATTACCGTTCAGAGGGGTTACAAATATACGGGCAACATAACAGTTCATTTCTTATCAAGCATTGTTGCCTCCTCCTTTGTTTCCTCTTACAATTCCTTCCCATCTCTACCCCTTTGCCAGTCAAAATCGTAAAGTTCGTCTTTCGACATAACGTCTTGTACATCTCATTGTTGCAATGGGTCCAAGGGTATCCCTAAAATTATGAAGCAAAAATATCACCAAGAAATATACTTTTCAATAAAATGTTTCAATCCTTAGGTAAAGTGCTTTATCCTTCAAATATTGAAGGATAATTTTTTTCTCAAAATAGAAATTCTGCAAATAATCTAATGTATGTTTTCATGCAAAAAATTCTATGACTTCTAGTCTTGTTATATGATTTTCATTATATTTTTATTGAGAAATAATTCCTAATTATATTTATTACAAACTTCTGTACTTATACAAATAATGTCTGTACATGCTAAGTTACATAATTTAATACACAAAGAAAATTATCTTTTTTACTGTCTCCCACAGGTAAGGATGAGGTGCTGAAGTATATTAAATGAAAGCACTCTAAAAGAGAGTCTATGTGTATACTTATTTAAACGACTTGTTTTTCCCCTTCCCCTCCACAAATTATACCAACATCAAATACAGTGAAAGCAGGGGTTATACTGTGGGGGAGGGACATACAAAGCAACAAATAAATAATCTTGTAAATGTGTTAGAAACAATCGCATGAAAGAAAAAAATGAATACATATCTTAGGGTTTATTTCCCTAACATCACCTTATCTGACCTTTTCTGCTTGACTAAGAGATATACTAGATATTGCAAATAAGGGAAACCATGGAACCTATGTTTCTTAGGGCTTGGCTAACTTCACTTAATATAATTTTTTCCAAGCCTTTCCATTTCCTAACAAATTTGGCAATGCCATTCTTTGTGATGGAGGCAACAATGAGAAGTACAAGTCGTTATGTCGAAAACGAACTTTACAACTTTGTTGGGGGGGTGGGGAGGATTGGGTGCGGGGGCAGCGGGAGGATGGGAAGAGATGGGAAGGGGAAACAAAGGAGGAGGCTACAATGCTTGATAAGAAATGTACTCATTATCTTGCTCATGTAATTGTAACCCCTCTGTACAGTATTTTCACAATAAAAAATAAATAAAAATTAAAAAAATAAAAGAGAGTCTATGTATAATGGAAATTTGCAACATGAGGATAGAATCATGAGCATTTTCTACTTGGCTGAACAGGAGTTCTTGTCTCTACAGCACTTTCTTGCCATTTAATCACACAGGGAATGCCACAAAATTTGAAGTTCATATGAAAGAATTACATTCCTAAAAGTTGTGGCAACCCTGCTCAAAAGCTCAATTTTATCACTAGTTCTTTGTGCTTGCTGGCTAATCAATTTCCTTATCATATTTACGTATTATTAAGCATATTAGTCATTCAACTGGCAGTACATGGCAGAAGACTCCTCAAATCACATCTATTGCGGTGTAATATTTAGAAGAGAAGAAAAAGATTATATTGATCTCCAATTCCCCCCTTTGGCCTTCAATATAGTAATTAATTGTCAAAACAATCACATAAGATGTTAGTCTATTTTCCAAATTTAATTAGAGATTAAGCAAGTGTTTTTTGCAGTAAAGTGATGACAGTAGTATCACAGCTCTGATATGAGCATCTCCTCCCTAACAAGTAATACTCTATGGACTGTCAATATGGATGCCACCCTAAATTCTCTCTCTCTCTCTCTGTCTGTCTGTCTGTCTGTCTGTCTGTCTGTCTGTCTGTCTGTCTGTCTGTCTGTCTGTCTCTCTCTCTCTCTCTCTCTCTCTCTCTCACTCTCTCTTTCTTTCTCTCCTCACACACACACACACACACAGAGCTGCCACCCAGACACAACGGAGATCAGTTCCATTCCTCTGTAATTATAGTTGATTGATGTTTGTTCCCTTGCTTTTCTTTGATTCAGGATCTTGCTTGGACCTCTATGTTTCCCCGAGATCAAGTCCCTTCTTAGTATACCGTGTATATTTGTATGCTTCAGCGCAATTAACAGTATCTTGAATACAATATCTTCAAACTTGACTTTCAAGTCAAACTCCATGAATTCATACTTATATTCCAAAATACTAAAATGTATTGGATCTAGGGACAAAATGCCCACCTTTTATTTTAGAAGGAATTCACATCATGAAAAAAAGAATATTAATCAGGAACTGAGGTAAGAGAATGGGAGTATGTGGGAAAATGTAGAATACTGTATGTGTGTTAGAGATACAGAATAATAGGCTCATTTATTGAAAACTTGTCATCCTATATTGAAAGCTCAATTTATGTATACACTTTTCCAGGTACTTTGCTTACCTATCACTTCTGATCACAAATCCTCTTATGAATGTTTATATTATCTTTGAATAAATCGCACAATTTGCAGGTACTTATCATCTTAAGGAAAGACAGTCTGCTTCTACGTTTTTCATTATATGTGACAAACCCTTATTTTTTGTTTCCCTGTTTACTGAATAAATGTATTCCTGGAAACAGGATATTGACAGCAAATCTGAGTGTAATTTTCATTTTGTAAATTTCAAATATAATATAAACTTTGTATTGACTAGTTATTTTTTTTAATGAGTGATATTCATGAACACAATATTTTGGTGCCTTTAAGTCAATTGAGAATTGCTGTGGTAGTTCTTGTGTCTAATTGACTTAACCATTATGTTATTCATGTATAAACATTGCCTTGCACTGTTATATTTTTATATATAAAATAATCTCCAAAGGTTTACTTTAAAGTGATAATTGGGGGAGGTTGTCTTCTTGTTCCAAACTTTATATTTATGTCAGTGAAAGTACTAGAAACACATGATGTTTACTGGAGCAATATAAAAGATGAGTACATATTTCTAAAGAGAATGAATTTATTGATTAAAACACAGAATAGAGTAAAATAGTAAGGTTTCTTGTTTGAGACTGAATAAATTTCATATGAATGTAGCTCAAGAAAAGACTCAAAGATAAATTCATACTTATATTACTGAGATTTACATCACAATATAAGAAATATACGTATTTTAAGGAAGTGGCCCTAGATACCTAATGGATGAAGAATGGAATTGAAAAAAAAGCAGAAGAAAACAATTCAACATGCATCTATTATGATTTTATAATACTAATATGAAAGCAATGGAGCTTTTGCCTTTCTGAAGAAGAACGTTTAGGCAGTAATTTCAATGAAAGTTAGCAATTGTAATGAGTCTGAAGTCTTTTCCTCCAAGATATCCAAGAATACTATACTCATTCTTTGAAGAGTAAATAAGTAATTATTTTCATTAGCTTTGCTTAATATGAATTTATTTGTAGTAAATAGGTTAAAATGTCTTCTTTCTCTCAATGTAATAACATACATTCTGTCTCTTTCTGTTTCTTCATACAAGCCTGAAATCACTACTTCAACGTAATATAAGCAGAAAAACAAAAATAACCTGATACAACAATCGCAAATCCTAAAGTATGGGAAAACATTCACAACATAAAAAATAAATCTGAGGAAGAGGAAAAACAATGACAGAATAACAACAGAAAATTACCCTAGCAATCTCTAATGAAACAGAGGTTTATAGTCCTTGCAGATACTTCACTTTTGGAGGGTCACATCAAATCGTATATAATTATACATATGCAGCTGTAACTAGAGACATAACTATAAACATATAATTCATAAGAAGATTTTATACTGTCTTCACAAGAAAATAGAATTCTATGAAAAGGTGCCAGTCAGGTAGTTGACTGCTATGACTGTGTTGGCCAACACATTCAAAAGCACATCTGCAGTGTGGAATTAAATTGGCAACATAGAAAAAAGCAGGAACAGAAGTGTACATCAGAGAAAGCCACATCCATACACATAGACAATTCACCATACCACTGGACAGTCCGAACTGTCACTGGAACCACAAATATTAACATCACAACATCTCACCACAATGATTTCTATTCCTACACTTAATGGACCTGACAAAAATGCAATTCCAGAATAACAAATCAGAACAGGAGACCAAACAAAGACCTGGCAAATCAACCAAGAACATAGAGAGTCACCTATTAAGGTCATAGATCCCCCAAAAGAAAACCTCCAAATGGACAAAACAAATCAGAGAAATACAAGAAAAGTGATGTCAAGGTAGTATAATTCACACAGTGAATAACCAGACATTAGAACAGACAATCAAGAAACTAGAAGAGAGTTATCAAAAGGTATTACAGATACTGCTGAAAAATGTGATTAATGGAAAGATAGAAAACCTCTACAAGGAAATTTGTGAACATTTGAGACCGACAAAAGATTAGCAATATAATTCATGGAGACTAAAAACAGAAAGATAAATAAATTCTGAGAAGTCAAGGGAGTCCAAGAAAAAATCGATGCCTAGCTAAAAGATATGAGATAAGACACAACTAAGAAAACAACCCTTGCAACTCCCCCACCCAAAGAAAAAATGTACAGAGGGCTGGGAATGTGGCTCAGTGGTAGAGCACTTGTCTTGGATGCCTGAGGACCTGGGTTCGATTCATCAGCACCACATAAGCAAAAAAAGAAAGAAGGAAAGAAAGAAAGAAAGAAAGAAAGAAAGAAAGAAAGAAAGAAAGAAAGAAAGAAAGAAAGAAAGAAAGAAAGAAAGAAAGAAAGAAAGAAAGAAAGAAAGAAAGAAAGAAAGAAAGAAAGAAAGAAAGAAAGAAAGAAAGAAAGAAAGAAAGACAGAAAGACAGAAAGACAGAAAGAAAGAAAGACAGAAAGAAAGAAAAAGCCCAGAAGTGGCGCTGTGGCTCAAGTGCTAGAGGGCTAGCCTTGAGCTGAAGAGCTGAGGGAGAGTGCTCAGGCCCAGAGTTCAGGTCCCAAGACCGGACCCCAAAAAAATGTACAGAAAGTCCATAAAAGACCTAAAACAAAGCTTTAAGAGAGAGAACCCCTAAAAATTTACCAACCAGAAGAAAGACAGGGAAATCAAAAACAAAGTAGAAAGTCTCCACAGCAAATAGATGACATAGAAGACAATCTCAGGGCCAAATACAGAATAGATCTAATAAGAAAGAGGAAATAATCATTTAGAACAAATCCAAGAAATAATAAATGATCTTGCCAGAACGTCAAGACTCAGTTAGAAGATCAAATTTCGGGGAGATAGATACCAAGAAGGAGAAGAGCAGGAAACTAAATGGATGGGAAACATATTACAGAATTCTAGCAGAGAACATGCCAAACATCCAAATAGATAGGCTCATTCAGAGAAGAGAAGCCTTTAGAACAATCACAGAATTCTAGAACTGAACAATCCACCCTGACATCATAATCCATTAGAGGATCATTAACGATCAAGGAAAGGATTCTTAAAGCTGCCATAGAGAAAAGATTGATTATTTATAAAGGATATACAGTCAGAATAAAAACAGATTTCTTAGCTGATATGGTAAAAAGGAGAGCCTGGAATGATGTATGACAAACACTAAAGGTAAACTACTACCAACCGTGAATATGGTCCCAAGCCAAACTTTCCTTTACATTTAAAGAATAAATAAACGTATTTCATGACAAAGACAACTTGAAACAACGTATCTCCACCAAATCAGCATGATTGAATTTAATCAAATATATCCTACATAGAGAAGATCAAGAAGAACAGGAACTGGTTATATAAAATGTTCCCTACCAGAGTTCAAGGTAAATTTATTAAGAGTAGATCAGGCACAGGTCCTCACAACAGGTGTAGAACATAGCAGGACTTATCAGATATTTCTGTGTTAACTCTCAATAGCAATGGGCTTAAATTTCTAAATAGAAGACATAGATTAGATAGCATTTAAAAACAAGATGCATCCATTTAGTATTTATGAGAGACACATTATCAAAAACATTCTATGAAGCTAGAATTATACTCTTCCACAAATCACATAGGGACTCACCAAAGAAAGAGAACTATGAACTCAACTCTTTGATAAGCATTAAAGAAGAACTTCTTAAAATTCTCACTCACCAATTTCAGCAACTAACAAAAGAATCATTTGGTATGATCAAGTAGGATTCAACTTGGATAAAAGTGGATTTAATATTCTTGTGAGTAAACATAATACAAACTATCAGCAGAAGCAGGGACAAGAAACACATAATTTTCTATAAGGATGTAGAAATAGCTTTTAACAAGCTCCAATACCGCTTTATGATTAAAAGGTCTGAGAAGCTAGGAAAGCATGGAACATTCCTCAATATAATACTGAGTATGTATATTACACAGATAATTAGCATTTACCTCACCGTGGAAGCCTGAAGACATTAACATCAGGAATGAGACAAGGATGTCCACTCTCTCTACTACTCTTCATTATGGTAGTCAAATTTCTTACAAGAACAATAGACAAGAGAAAAACATAAAGCAGATCCAAATATGGAAGAAGTAAAACTATCCCTTTTTACAGATGAAATGACCCTGTAATTAAAGGACACTGTGGCTCCCTCCCTCAAGTTAGTACAGGTGATGCTAACCTTCAGCAATGTAGGAGGGTATAAAAACCACAAGAATCAGTAGTTTTTCTGTTACCAACAATGAGAAGATCCATGCTGAAATCCAAAATACAACCTCATATGTATTAGCCTCAAACACAAATCAAATCAAAACAACAACAACAAAACTAGGAATTAATTTAACTAAAATTGTGAAGGACCTATATGTGAAAACTTTAAAAATATAAAAAGGGAAATTGAAGGAGATTCAAGGAAATCGAAAGTCTTTCAATGTTCCTGGTTAGAAGAATTAACATTTAAAAAATTGCAATACTTCCCCCAACAATTGGCAATGCAATACTCATCAAAATCCCTACAATATTCTTCAGTGCAGTAAAGTAAGCAATCCAACTTTAATATGGAATTATAAAATTACAGATGATACAGAATGCTTAGAAATGAATTCATGGGCCTATAGTCATCTTACACACACACACACACACACACACACACACACACACACACACAGGAAAATGAAAGGATTGGGAAAATTGTATTAAGAGAAAAGAGAAAGGAATGCAGACATGGAGCAATATAGGTTTCAGGGATTTATTCATATATTGAAACTAAAAGGTGTATTCAAATCTATATGTAAACAAGACAGATTCTACCTCATCCCAGTTAATATGACCATTACCAAGAAAACTAACAATAGCAAATGCTGGCCAATTGGGAACTCTATTACACTGTTGGTGGGAAATTAAACTGGTTCGACTATTGTGGAATGCACTACAGAGTTTCCTGAAAAGACTAAACCTAAATCTCCCTTAAGAATCAGTAATTTGCATCCTGGGCAGTAATCCCATCAATAACAAACAGCCTCACATGAAAGCTACCAGAATATCCATGTTCAGGGCCCAGGCCAAGAGTTGAAGGACTGGAAAATATTTGCCACTGTTGGTATTTGTTTCCACAAATATGAACCATTTGATATAAGATACCAAATCAATCTATTTCCATTAGCTAGTTTAGGACTTAAAGGTAGTGGGTGCTAAAATGGCTCTTTGTTGAATGTTAGGAGAAGATGTAGGCAGTCCATGAAATGGGGATTTGTTGTTGTTGTTCGAGGTGCTTGAAGTCTGGGCTTAGGCACTGTGCCTGAGCTCTTCAACTCAAGGTGAGTACTCTACCTCTTGAGCGACAGTGTTTTTCTGGTTTTCTGGTTTTATGTGGGTTAAATGGAAATAAGAGTCTCAGTGACTTTCTTGCCCAGGATGTCTTTGAATTGAAGTCCTCAGAACTCAGCTTCCTGAGTAGCTAGGATTATAGCTGTGAGCCATTGGCACCAGGTAAAAATGGGGGATTTTGAGAAATGAAAATCGCCCTCTTCACCTGTGTCTAAACCTCAGATATTAGTATTAGAACACTTCACCTTTAACTCATTTCATCAGACATTTGTAAATTTTCTCTTTTCCTTCATGTGGGACTACTGCATTCAATATCAACTCAGCTGGGGGATTGGATCAATTATATGGTAATTGCTAGCACCTAATTTAAGAACTTTTATATCAAAAGAAATAAAACCCTCATTTGGAATAATTGTGTTTTCTTTTTATTACAAATCTGTGCTGTATTACTTCCTAATGTGATATTGGACCTACTAAGAGAATGATGACATTTTCTTTCTCTTCAGCCTTCTCCCACATATGGTCAAATATTTAAGAATTGAAAGATTTGCATTGATAATTGATTAAGCTGACTTCTAGGAAAATGTGCATCTCTGGAATTTGGTCTGCTGTCTTGTTCTTACATGCACAGGCTTTCTATGATTTATTTGTTCTACAAGGAATTCTACTTTCCAATTTGTGTGACCAATTTTAGTGTCTCTGATCAGTATTTCTGACCCTCTCTCTGGAGTCTCATTTGAGTTTGCCTCATAAAAAATATTTTAGTTATCAGCTAAGTGACTCTCAGCTTCTGTTTTTTGCCTGAATTCATTTAGGCTGTGATAGCAACCCTGACTGGCTGTGCTTACTGGAGTGCTTTTTGTGTGTTTGTTAGTGTGTGTGTGTGTGTGTGTGTGTGTGTGTGTGTGTGTGTGTGTGTGTGTGTGTGTGTTGTTTTAGAGGTCTAGGATTACTATTCAAGGTAGTAGTTTCTCTTGGCCCCTGTGATCCCCTGGCCAAGGGTCAATGGGTTTTTCTAAAGATACAAAGAACAGCTTACTAAATTCCTGTTTTAATTGTCCCACAATGAGGTAATCAGGCATCCTTGCAAAGCCATCAATAATGCTTTGTAACCACTTACAGAAGTTGTCTATCAAGATGGCTTTCCAATGTTGACTGTGAAAATTGTTCATTTCCACGTAGGCACCATAAAGCACATCACATTCCTGGGATCAAACTTTTGGAAGAAAGGTTCCCCTTCCTTCCTTCTCCTATGATAGATCAAACCATAATATTCTTCAGTTGTGGAGCCTGGAGCACATTTTCTCAAGAATATTCTGTAGTGTTAAAAAAGGATCAACTTTCAAAATAAAGGTGAAAATACTTGTCTACAACAGACTGATTTATCTTGCTTATATCTGTTGTTATTTTCATTATTTCAAACCCATAGATAATTTATATTGGTATTAGACAAGTGGCAAAGGATTAATGGAATAAGCATTCAGTTTACTTTCGTATATCCAATACAATACACTTAGCCTGAAAAGCGTGATATATATATATATATATATATATATATATATATATATAACCAGATAGACCTGTATTTGCCATTTTGTATTAGACCGGTATTTGCCATTTTGTACTTTCTTTGACTTGCCTTTCTGCTTCTGTACACATGCATGTTAAACCTTGAAGAATGCAGCTGCTATTCTACCCGCCCTTGAGCCCCTGACACTAGTGGATCTGGAGCTGAAATTAACGACCCTCTGGCAGGGAGTATCTGACAAAGTACCTGACACATTCCAGACCACTTTCCCGGGCCTGGGATTGGAGATAGTTGCTGCCTGGCAACCACTTCCCCCGGGTCAGGGTCAGGGATAGTGGCCATCTGGCAACCACTTCTTCTAAATTACCCTAGAAGTACTGTCTAATTAGAGCATAATAGTGCGCTAGGCTGACCAATTATTAGCCCCAGCCCTTTTCCCGCTTTGTACTGTGCCAATCATCCGCTAGAATTATGATTTAAATTTCCCACCTGGTGTACTGGTTCGTTGCCAATAAATACTGAGGCCTTACCCCTACCAAATAACATATAAAAAGTGCTGTAACCCTGTGCTGGGGGACTCTCTCTGCACTCGGACATCAGTGCACAGAGGGGTCCGTGCTCAAGCTCGTCAATAAATGACTCATTGATTTTTGGTCTCTGGTGGTCTTTTTAGGTGCTTCAAGTCTCTGGGCATTAAAATTGTTGGCAGTGCTGGGACCTGAACTCAGGGCCTAGCATACCCAATTCATGAATGTGTGTGTCAACATGGCAACCTCTAGCCCAGTAAGCTGCCCGGCAGTTCCTAGACCCTGAGATTGAACCACAGGGGTGGACAAAATAGCCATACATGGATAGGCAGGTGGTAGTATACCAATAAATATATATTTGTATAGAGTGCCAGAGCTATCTGCCTAGGATTCAAGTGTATCAACTATGTTCCTACCAACTCTTAGGTAGTTATTATGCCACCATTGAAGGAATAGGATTCTTTTCATGCTTAATGAACTATTCATTAAGATCAATCAGCGTCCTAGGATCATTGCATCTAATTTTAGACTAGACTGATTGATGCACTCAGCAACTTCTCATTCAATCATGAGTTTGCTCACATCCCATTGGTATTTTGATGCATAAGAACGAGTGTCTTGGGAATTCCACATATTTATAGGTGTCAGGACCAGGACTCGAACTCAGGGCCTACATTGCTGCATGGGCTTATGGCTTCCCTGATAGCCGCTATCCTTCACCAATGCAAGGTGAAGTGCTCTTTGTAGGCATATCATTAAGACCCAGTATGGTCACCTTGGAAAGGAACAAAATGTAAAAATCCATCCCGTGGCTTTCCTCTCTCTCCCTCTCTCTCTCCCTCTCTCTCTCCCTCCCTCTCTCTCTCCCTCTCCCTCTCTCTCTCTCTCTCTCTCTCTCTCTCTCTCTCTCTCTCTCTCTCTCTCTCTCTCTCTCTGTTTGTTTTCCTGCAAGACTTCAGGGCCTAGTATCCCAGGATCGGCTATGGGCCCATGGCAGCCCACCACCCTGAGGTGATTGAAGCTGAGGCAGAGTTACAACAAACTGAGTTCAAATCCTTTCCTTGGCAATACCAATACCAATACCAATAACAATAATAATAATAATAATAATAATAATAATAATAATAATAATAATAATAATAATACAACCTGGCTCAGAACTCGCACCATTTTTCTGCCACAGCTGGGATTCCAACTCAGGTCTGGGTAAATCTATAACACTGTGGGGGAAAGGGAAGCTCACCATCCTTGAAGACTACAATATCAGGCCAGGTCACAGGTCCTGAATTGAAGCCCCAGCACTGGAAAAAATAATGTACGCACCTATTTTACACATAGGATCTCTATTCACATATATGTATGGAATGCATCATGAGTTCAGTTTAGTTACTCTTTTTATTGTGTGTCTTAGTCATGGATGCATTTGTGTTTTATTGAGTATGATGACAGACATAACTGTGCCAACACGGATAACATCTTATTCCTATGGTTATAGAGTTGCCTATATAGAATTCTCTATCCTCCCTGACACCCAGGACTTTTACCAGACAGGAAAACAGGTGGATTGATGGGCTTCTCACATTAGGATTAATCTTTTGGCAGTATTGGGATTTGAACTCAGAGCTTAGCAGGCCCAATTGGCAAAAAGGTCTAAGTGAGGATACCAACCTGTGAGCAACTAAGGAGCTAGGGTGTTCCCGGGACCTGAGATTGAGCCCCGGGGTCGGGATGGGGCACAATATTCATCCATTCCTAAGCTGAAGCTAGTATGCTAATAAATACCTATTGTAATAGAGTAGGAGATGTGGATAGCTGTGTTGGAATCCCATCTACCATGTTGTCGGGTCTTCGTTCATCCCACAAAAGATGGACAGGGTCCGAGGAAAGGTAAGTGTGGTCACTTGCCCATTCCCCAGCCTCCCTCATCCTGGGAGACAATCAGACACAGCAGGGAGTCAACTCAAGCAGGAAAACTCGTTTATTAACACAGAGCAAGCCGTTTTTAAAGCACAAAAGAGTGAGTGGCATGGGAGGGGAGGAAGAGGAACCAATCACTGTTAAGGTCACACCCTATAATAAACCTAAGCTTCCATAGTCTGTTTACAAACTGTAAAGCAAATTGGGCTCTGCCCACTCAACTCCCTATCAGCGCCATCTTTGCTGCCCATGTGCTCTATAGATTCCCTCTTTTTCGTTTTAATGGCAGACCCACCTCCAAGTTAGTTATCTTTTTCCCTCCTCTGTAAAGGTTATTTTAAAAGGATTCCATTGGTAAGGATAGCATTGGCTATGCAGGGGATTTGAGGCAAGTCTGGGTGGTGAGATTCGAGAGACAAGTATAGGGAGGGCCCTTGTGCATGATCCAAGAGCCCATCCCAGTTACCTCACATCCCCACCTAGCACAATAATTAACATCAGTCCCAACATAGTTAGAAATGTCCAAAGCAGTTCAATTAATTCCTGTACATATATAAAAGTCAGTATCTCCTAAGGTCAACCTCTTTAGAACCTGGGAGCAGCCTGGGTATTGGGAGTTCCACACATGCGGCATGGTGCATCCTCATGGGCCTGCCCACTCAGACCATTCTACTATAGTCCAGAAAAACAAGGAAATTTTAAAACAAACTGTAGATATAGCAGAGCAATCCTGGGCACCTGGTGTCTTTTAAGTGAGCCAGTTCCTTGTACTTGCTTTTAAGGGAGCACAGGAGTCAAGATGACTTTGAGCTTTACTTTAAGCTATAAATGGCTCCCAATATCTCCCCTGTCTTTGTTTAAGGAAGCGAACCCACCTATCTTAGTTTGGGTGGATCGCCTTGTCTGCCTGACCCGTCATGGGGAACTTCTTCAGAGCAAGGTGAAGGCCCTGTCTTAGGTTGGCCAGACTGACACCCCTTCTTACCCATTTCTGGCTGCGATTCCTCTAGGGGGAAATTTATTCACTTGGAGCTTGATCTTATGTAATTGGCTGGCTAAACTCATAGGAGTTTTGCAGTGCATGTATAATGCAAGGAAGACATAGAAAAACAATCAGCAAAAGCATTCCCAGGCCAAGCAATGTCATTAGCAGTCCTTTAGCATTAGTCAGGGATGGGATAGCAGTCTTTGCCACTTCAGAGTCCAGAGGTGGGGGTTGTTCTTGAGCAGATTTTAGACATGTTTACAGAAAAGCATAACAAAAGGTGGTTGTACAAGCAAGTAGTAAAAGAACAATTAGAGCAGGTAATATTAAAATAAGTTGCTCCTACAAAAATATTAAATGGTCCATACATAATGACATAGGGTGGTGATCAAAATGAAGGTCAGGCCTCCAGGTCAAAGGTTTAGCTTCTCTTGTGGTCTATTGATGATTTCTGAATTGTCAGTGCTGATCACTATCCAGGTCACCTGTTGGGGTTAATCATCGGAGAGAGGGACTTGCAAGAGAGACACTTTAAGAAGGACTGCTTACAACAATCCCCCTGCCAAATGGCTGGGGGGGGAATTGCCCCCTACACCCAGCGATTCCCTCTGCACAATGATCATGGGGTTCCTCTGCCCTGGGCTGCCAGCGCCTGGGTAATAGCCTCAGTCATGGCAGATATCTGAGCCTGTAAAGCTAAAGCTAGTGATTGGGACTGCTGCTGTTGCATTCCCACATCCTGCGAGGCCACCACCCATCTGCTCAGTGAACGCTCTCTCAATCCCGCACAGGCCATTCAGTGGTATGAATTCATCCTTTCCCGAACCAGTAGCTTTACAAACTGATCTCAGAGGTTCCCTACTGGCAGCTTGTGGTGAATGCTCTGTTGGACTCAGTCTACAAACTCAGCTAGAGGATCACCAGGTTTTTGCCTCACTCCTGCTATAGGAGACTCAGTAGGCCCATCATCCATTTTGTACTGAGTAGCAAGTCCTGCTTGCCTCACCTGGTCATGGTACGGGCCAGGTATTGCCTCCTGTTGGACGCCAGTGGAGTACACTTCCATGATACCTATTACTGTTAACAAGGCATAAGTAATAGGTATCATGGGTTGAGCCTGCTGATTATTCTCTACTTGCCCCCTGCATTCCTCCTTAAAGAAAGCACACATTTAATAAACTGAGAACTGGTGAGGATGGCTTTAGCCACATCCAGCCAGGCTTTAGGGACACCTGGGTGATAAGCAATGCCCAGTAATAAGCTCTGGGCCCAAGGAGAGTTTGGGCCATCCTCCGCCACTGCGTTGCAGAGCTCTTTAAGATCCTTAGCTTCCCATGGATACCATTCCAAGATCCTGCTTGCTCCTGTTGCCAGATTGACCAGATACACTTGGGGAAGAAAATCCTGTGGCCTAGGGTCCAGGTTCTCAGGTGGCCCTTCCTTTCCATGGTAGGACTCCTAGTAGGCCATCTACCCCTCCGTGGATGGTTTGTAGGGGTCTGAGTCTTGCAGGTATCTCTCACAGATCGCATAGGGTTCTGTACCTCCCCTCCAATCGGGGGAATAATGAGGGGGCCTACGACCATCAGGGGCATCTGAATCAGAGGGACTAACTTTCACCCTCGTTTTGAATTCCATGGTGCATGTTTCAGTGTGTTCTAGGTCAAATTTGACCCATTCCTTTTCCTTCTCACTTCCCAAGTCCTCCTTTACTCCATCTAGGCCTAATGTTGCCTCCTCCTCCTTCTTCTGTGAGATAGCATTACCCATACTAAGGGTTTCACTTACCCTGACAGACTGCTTAGCCTCTGCTGGTATATTTTCCTTTCATGCCCCATGTTGGGAGCCAGATGTTGGGTCTTCGTTCATCCCATGAAAGACGGACATTGTCTGAGGAAAGGTAAGTGCGGCCGCTGGCCCGTTCCCCAGCCTGCCTCAGCCTGGGAGACAATCAGACGCAGCAGGGAGTCAACTCAAGCAGGAACACTCATTTATTAAGATAGAGCAAGCCGTTTTTAAAGCAAAAAAGAGCAGGTGGCATGGGAGGGGAGGAAGAGGAACCAAGCACTGTCAAGGTCACACCCTATCATCCACCTAAGATTCCACGGTCTGGTTACACACTGAACATAAAGCAAATTGGGCTCTGCCCACTCAACTTCCTCTCAGCGCCATCTTGCTGCCCATGTGCTCTACACCATGTGAGTACTGATTCTTGGATCTTTCCCATTTCCTCCAATTTCTGAATGTGATCCTTATTGTCACACTTCATGAACTCTTAATTAAAAATTATTGTTGTGCCATACATCTTGCCTATCATTTCCTATGAGAATCATGCATGAACTAAACTCTTCCCCTAGGCCTGAATTCAAGCACCTCATAACACTTATAGACATGTTAAATATACGAGTGATACTTACATCTATATATTAAGTCTAGATTGTATTTGTTGGAGTGATTCATTATGTTTTATTATTGATTTATTGATTTAGCATTTATTTTACGAACTGTAAGTGCACCCATAATATTTACTACTACATTTATTCCCATCTATTCCATAGCATGTAACTTTACAGACATATTATGAACTTGCACAGAAAAGGAAAACAGGTGTCGCACTTGAAATCTTACACCAGAAAGAAATTTTTGGCAATGATGGGACCTGATCTGAAAGCCTGAGAGGCCCAATTCTTGAATGGGTGAGTATCAGCACCACAGCTTCTAGCCCATTCAGCTGCCAAGTCGATCCCAAGACCTGGGATCAAGCCCCTGTTTGGCCAAAATCGCAGTAACTTTCTATAATGATGGTGGTACATAAATATAAATATCTAAATTTGGCCAAAATTGCAGTAACTTTCTATGACAATGGTGGTACATAAATAAATATACATATCTAACTTTGGCCAAAATTGCAGTAACTTTCTATGATGATGGTGGTACATAAATAAATATAAATGTAGATATTTAGGTACTGCCAGAGTTGTCTATGTAGTATTCAATGACATATACTACGTTCCTACTGATTCTCATGTATTTAGCGAGGATTCCATTTAATCAATAATATTCTTCTAATGCATAATAAACTATGAATTAAAATCAACTGTGTTCTGTGATTATTGGGTCTAATTTTATGCTAGACTCATTTCGAGGGACTACTCATCCTAACATGACATTGATCACATTTCTCTGGTATTCTTATGGACAGGTAATAGTTTCTTAGACTCTCC